>NC_091471.1:126004229-127233812 GCF_036971445.1 Narcine bancroftii
GTGACTGTTGATAAGGTGAGTGCTGAAGAATGCAACTGTCTGAATGAGAAGGAATTTGTGTGAGGCCACAAAAATAGTTGAGAGTTTGAGCAGAATTAGGGATAAGGAGGGTTTTCTTGGTTCTTGATCCTCCAAAATATTCTGTGTGGAATTTAAACTGGAGGTGGGGGAGGGTGGGCTTAAGGAGGAGATTGTTGAAGAAGAGCTGTCTTAAATTTAATTTAATTTAATTGGGTCTGGTGGTGTGTGGCTTGTTGGTAAGTAATGTTTGCGGATAAATTAAAGTTTCACAGTCAGATGAAGATATTAAAGATATTTAAGCCACAATCACTTTCTGCTTAAATGAACAAATGGGTTGACTATTTGGCCGAAAATAATGTGAAATGGTTAAAATACTCATCAGATCAGACAGTGTTATGAAGAGAGAAAAAGAATGTTGCAAGTTGGTGATCTTTCATTAGAAATATTTAAAAAAAATGAGATAACACAACTAACAAAAGGGAAAATAATAAGGGGTCTTATGAGATCATGTGAAAGACAAAATGAACTGCAGTGCAACTCTGATCATCCAAAATGGTCAGGATAAACATTTTTTTTCAGAGAACTGGTCATTTTCTTTTAAAAGAAGCCCAGTAGCAACAGCAAATCACTAGTAACAGTGTTTAAACAACAACAAACAACAAGGAAATACCTTCTAAGCATTAAAATAATGTTTAATTCTTACCCCCCAAAAATGCTGGCCACTGCCAATCTCCGACACATCCCCACTAAGGCCCAGCTCATGTTGGGAGCTCGAAGTTCCCACCACCACTGGGAGCCCGAGGTCCACGTTACAACTGAGAGCCCTATATCTCTGGCCATTTCGGCTCTGAAAAAATTTCAGATAAATGAGTATTTCTGATTTGTTTTGGATATTCTCATTTTTTCGAAATAAAAAAATTTGGATGAGGATTTCAAATAATCCGATATTTGGAGTTGTATGTGGTAATGAGACAGGGATTTTATTTTGGACAACACAACAATCATCTGAATTTTTTGAACAGTATTGGGTCTTGAAGACTTCTTGGAATGAAAAAGGTGATATTAATTGAGCCTTTTGCCATCCAACTGGAATATTCCTTTGACTCCTGACCAGCAGCAATCAAGAAGACCAAACATTTACTAATAAATGAAAAAAGGCCTAAAACTCAGCAGCTCAGAATGTCAATCAGGAACCTATTGAGCAAGAAGAAATATATGAAGGGATTTTTGAGATGCCATTGTCAAAATCATCTTCAGAAAATGAGATGTTGGGCACTGAGTCCCCTTCTCAAGAGTCAAAAGAATATTCCAATTGGATGAGGAAGAGGCTATTTTAAAATCAACACCTCAGTCCTGGCACAAAAATATCATCTACTGGGCAGCAGTGATCTCTGCCTTTGTTTGCTTCTAATATCTGGTCTGTCTACAGGAGAAACCTCAAGGAATTAGAAAACACTGATGCTGTCTCCAAAAAATCATCTAAATTCATTGAAAGAACCGGTGAACAAACATCAGTATCCTCTCCAAAGCTAACATACCCATTACTGACACCCTTATTCCATTCGGTTGGCCACCACAAGCAGGCCACATCATTTGCACATCTGAAACTAGACTCACAAAACACTCTTTTCTGATGCTTGCTATAGGAAGAAATTAACAGGCGAACAGAGGAAAGGATTCAATACCCTCAAACTCTTCTTGAAGAAATGTAACATCCCCCACCAACATGACAAGTCAAAGTGATGAAGGAGCATTCAGGATGATAATATGAACCTTGAATCCATGCAAAGGGAAAATGCGCATCTCCTGTGTAAGTGGCAGGAAAGCACCACCTTGTTGGCCACCTTAGAGCACACAAAACTGAAGTAGAAACAAGTCATTTTTGATACTAAGAGACTGACAATAGAGAACAATGGTCATCCAATTCATGTTTGCTCTTTCCTTACAGAGGAAATTGCATCCTGTGTGGTATATGAAGTAAATTAATATTTAAGAAGTGCAATTACTCGTTTATATGGAAAGATTATTTGAAGAAGGGAGGGAAAAGCCATTAACAAAGTTGTACATCTAATGCAGAACTTTAGATTTACAGGGAGAGATCGGTTAGTACAGAGCAAAGTCAACGTAGTTTTGTTAGTGTGAGATTTATTCAGGAGTCTGATAACGACGGAAAAAGAACTGTTCGTGAATTGGGTAGTATTTGACCTCAGAAAACTTCTTCCTGATGTGAGAGAATGTGGCCAGGGTGGGAGAGGGAGGTTAGTCATGATTGATCAAGAGGACCAATATGTTATTCGGGCATAAATTTTAAGAATGCTGAAAGGGTAGGGGACAGACAAATGTGTTTGGTGGTAATTTTGTGATGGAGCTACCAGAAGTGAGAGGATGATTTGTTGAATATGAAGACTCATGTGAGAAAAAGGGGAACCATATCATGATATCGGGAGGGAGAGAAACTAGTAAGAGTACAGATGTGTTGGAATACTGATAAGGTTTGGGCAAATGCAGTATCAGCGAGAAATAATTGTGTGTGTGTGTTAATGTACACATACATAAATATTGCAGTGCTTTAATGTGGAAAATAAACTGAGGTAATTACACCATAGAAATGCAATAAATGAGAAAGGAAAAATGAAAAATCTGATGGAAGAGAAATGGGATGATGTTGGCAACACTGAATTAGGTACAGTAGTGGTTGTGCATGAAACAGTGCAGTTAGTTAGATTTTTTTTAAAAAGATGGGCTGAAATGTGGTGGAATTCAACTACAAATAAATTTTTGATTTTCATTGGTGGGGAACAGATATTTAACGTGAATTGGGATTCTGAAATGAATATAAAGTCCTGCATTTTAGATCTAGGGATGAGCAATCAAATTGATTAACTCTGTTGTTTGAACATGAATGAGCATCTTGTGACAAAATATATTATATTTAATCTCCAAATTAGAAGGGGAAAATGTTTGTTCAAAAACTGGAAAAATGAGAGTGACCTGGATTAGTTGAGGTTAAAAGAAAATTAATTATAAAGGTTCGTGAATAAACAATGCTATTTAAGAAAAATGAAATTGAAAATTTGCAGAATAAATCTATTCTATTGAAGATATGTTTGAATTTAATTACACTATGTATAAATAAAAACCAGAGGGGAACCTAAAATTGCCTGGGGCATGATAAGAATAAAATATTTAAGAAAATTAACTAAATAAAGTAAAGCATGTTTTAAGAAAAAGTGAGTATGGGCAGACTATTTCAAAGTATCTGCATATTTTTCCAACATAATTTTTTCATGAGAAGAGAAATGACAGTAAGTTAGGTCGTAAACTTCAGGTCAAAAGTCAGATGACACAGCCCAATACCAAAAATCCAGTTATGACTTCTGCAGGACTATCGGACGTGCCAAGTGGAAGTGCAGAATGAAACTTTCAATTACAAGCAACAGCACGTCTCTGCCCAATTCATTCTATAGTCACCTTGACAGAGAGGCCAGTGTGCAAGCAGGACACACCATATAAACCTCAGGCACACCTCCATCCATGACCACTGCATAGGTGTCAGATTAGTCCCTGTTGGTGAATTCACGACATAACGAGACATAGTCCATGGATGTGTCCTCTGTGCCTCTGCAGACCAGGTGCTGGGAATACTCACAGACATCGTAGAGACTGGACGCAGACTAGGAGATTGCTTTGCTGAGCATCTTCACTCTATTTGCATTGGTGACAGGGATCTCCCAGTGGCCAACTGTTTCAATTCTGTGGCCCACTCCCATACTGACTGTCCCAAGACAGTATGTACTGTCAAAATTGGAGAAGCGACACCTAATTTTTCATCTGGGTACAATCTAACCTGGTGGCATTAACATTGACTTCTCTGGTTTCTGCGAGCCTACTACTCATTCTCCCTCTCTTCCTCACCCTTGCATTTACTTTCCTTCAGCTCTCCACCCCCTTCCCTCTCCAATCACAGAACCATTATCCCTCTCCTTGTTTGCTGGCATGGCCACCCTCCCTTATCCACCTATTACCTGTGGGACTGTACTCCTCCCCCTGCCCCACCTCCCCCCACCATTTTGTTCAGGCACTTTCCCACATTTTGTTTATTCCTTGATAAAGGGCTCAGGCCCGAAATGTTTGTTATGTATCTCTATGTTTGCTGTATAAAGTACACAGTTTGACCTCCTGAGTTTCTCCAGTATTGTATCTTTTCTTCAATCACGGTGCCTATAGACTTTAGAGCTTTTCTCTCATCTTTAACTTCTCCTTGCTGCAGCAGAAGAATCCCTCCAGATTTAAGGAGACAACTATCATCCTGGTGCAAGAGAAAACATAATAATGAGTCTAAATGATTACCTGGCGCCTGAGACATCCATCATCATAAGGCACTTAGAGAGGTTGGTAATGGCTCATGTTTACTCCAGTCTCCCAGCCAGAATTGTCCCAATTCAATTTGCCCAACATTGCAGCAGATGCAAGCAGGTGCATTTTCCTGGCCCTCCACTCAATCTTGGAATACTGGAGAACACACTTAGCAAAATGCTTAGTGCAGTGCTGTTGAAGCACCACCGATTGGGATAGGAAATTGAATTCCACGCTCTGTAGAATTTGAATGTTCTCCCTGTGTCTGTGTGGGTTTCCTCTGGGGGCTCTAGTTTCCTCCCACCATTCAAAAACGTTCTGAGAATTGTAGGTGAATTGGATATAATTTGGTGGTTTGGGTTCATGGGCTGAATGGCCTGTTACTGTGCTGAACATCCATATTTAAATTTAACAAGGATGCCAATGCCAGGCTACAGTGACAAAGCCCTTCAAAAGGTAATGGATACAGTCCAGTACATCACAGACAAAACTCTCCCCAATGTTGAGAACATCTATATGAAATGCTGCCATTGGAGAGCAACAGCAATCATCAAGGATCCACATCACCCAGGCCATGTTCTGTTTTTGCAGCTGCAATCAGGAAAAAGGCATATGTGTCACAAGACTGGTACCATCATGTGCAGGAACAGATGCTACCCCTCCACCATCAGACTCATAAACCACAAACTTAATCAGAGATTCGTTTAAGGACTTTTCACGTTATTTATTATTTATTTATTATTGAATATTTATTTTCTTTTTACATTTCTTCCTTTATTTATATTTCTCTCTTTTGTATATGCATCTTTTATTGAATACAACATTTTTTGCACTACAGTAAATAGAAATTTTGCCTGGCCTGCAGGAGGAAAAAATAATCGTAGCATTGTACATGATGTCATGTCATTACTCAGATAATAAATCTGAACTTTGAATGGCAGTAAAATAATGTTGCCTTTCCTCAGTTCCAGCTGTCCCTCTCTGTAACTGTATCTTATGTTTTATTGCATTTTACATGCAGTTGTCTAGCTAGACTGCTCACAAAACAAACTTTCTCACTGTACCTCTGCATGTGGCAAAACATTTGAACTTGAATGGAGAATTGAACAACAGGATTTAGATTTGAACATGTAATGGTATAATCACATGAAAAATAGCGAGGGACAACCTGGGGATTTACCAATTAATGTAGTATTTGCAGGGGGGGAATATTTTACATTGATTAATTAAAGATCAGATTAAAAATTTGAAACAAATTTAGGGTTTTGTAAGGTTTTATTTTTCTGCGTAGATCTAAATATTTTTGAGGAGATTAAAGACGATTATATTCGGAAGAAATGCATAAACTGTCAAGTTTAAATTTGGTAGGTACTATAATGGATATTAATGGAGAGAATTTAAATGTATGGAATTGGGGAAAAGGCAGAAAAGTATATATACAGGATTAAAGGGGAGGAAATGTTAGACAGCATTTTCTTTGTCAACAGGATGACGAAGTGTTTGAAAATGTTCTTGAATTGGGTTTTGTTTGCGAACAGCTGCTCAATTTGATGGCAAAGCAAATTTTAAAATCAGAATTGAAGAATTGCCAATATTGTGATTCTAAAAACAATTTACTTCTAAGGAGGGAATGTTGAATGTTTTACAAGAACAAAGGGAACTGTATGTTCATCTTTTCAACATAAATTGAAGTGTTTCAACTTGACAAGATTATCAACTATAATGGAATGTTGGAATTTTTGACTAGAAGTTTGGAATATTGCAGTACTAAATAGCACTGGAGTATGGAGACATTTTGTGAACTGTTACTGGCAGATCCTCCAGTTGCATACAAAACAATCATTCTATCCGCTTGTGCTCACTGCACTTTTGTTTTATTATTTCTATACTTAAGAATGAGTTGACTTGCCTGGATAGCATACAAAGCAAACTGCATTGTGTGTTGGTGCAGGAGACAATAAATAATTCAATTCTAGATGAAGGTTTAATGTTATGGTGAACCTGCATAAAACATATCCACAAGTATAGTTTTAGTATTTTGTTATATAGATTGATAAGTATGCTGCCTATCTGGTCAATTGCAAATATAAAGGGATCTCTTGGTAACAAGGTGCTATTTCTATGAACTTAAAGGCTTATGGGTTATTTGATAGAGTCATTTAAAAGTATTAGATATTCAGTTAGTACTGTTGAACACAGACAGTTTCCAATGCTGTGATGAAGGGTAAGACCATGTTAATAGGAATTTGAAGAAAAGACCAAAGAGCCCCTTGAGACAATGTCACATTCTGTGGCAGCAACATGGTAACTTGATGTCAGTTGTCTGCTTTGCTGTTTAATTCTTACTGAAACAAAAAGTATAGGCTCATTCTTAAAGATTTCAGTTAACTCTATATCCATAAATCTCTAGGAAACAATTGAAAGATTTCATTTGTACAAAAAATATAACTTAATTACATTTCCATGTGGTCAAGTTCTAATTTCACGATTCTAATCATTGTTTTGAATTCCATGTCTCCTCCCTAGAAATCATTGTTTTTTTGGGGGACTGTCTGTGTAATTCTGCATTTCAAATTAAATTGACCCTTAACCTTGTCAACTCAAGTTATGTTTTTTTTCCAATTTATTCTTAAAATGTAACAGTTTAAATCCTAATTTATTCCAGTAAGCTAACACATTACTCCTCCCAATGTTCATATTATATTTTAGAAAAAAATTATGTAATACAGTATTTATTTCATTCATTGCACTAGCACGATCAGTACATGCCTTTCCATGAGATGTTTAATCTAACACTGACACACTAGTACAGTATTCATTTCAATTTACAGTTCAACATAAATAAAAACACAAACACCTGCAGCACAATCTTTTTAAGTGTGCAGCTCTTCCTCTTTTAGAGATTGTCTGTCAGGTGCTTTGATAGCTCATGTGGATCTTCTTAACACAGGTTCTTGTGTCGGTTCTGCTGGTCCACTACTGTCTAGCATTGGTGTTGTTTCCTCTATTGCTGTGCAGACTGGATCTTCTGCATTTGTCTGTTCCCACAGTCTCTTGTTTTTTCAGCAGGCTCTTTCAATTCCTTCTCGGTATTTGACCATCCTCTGTTCAGATAGTGCAGGATCTTGGATTTACCTCCTCTAGGACAGTTGCTTTTTAATCCTGTGTTGGAATCTCTGACTCCATATTGTTCCAGTGGCCCCAAGCTTCTTGCTGACTTGACATAGTTTGCTTTCTGTCTCTACTGCAGACGCTTTTGCTTCCATTTGGAATCTTTGACATCTCTGTTCTCATTTGGGCCTGCAGAGTAGGGAAGTGTTGTGCTTAGTCTCTGTCCCATCAGAAGATCAGTGGGTGACATACCATGTTCAAGTGGTGAATCTCTGTGACTCAATAGAGCTAGATACAGATCTAAGCCACTGTCTAGTGCTTTCTTAAGCAACTGCTTATAACTATGTGAGCTCCTTTCTCTGTTTTAACTTTTGACTATGGATGCTGAAGACTTGAAGTCACATGTCATAAATCATACTCTTCTGCAAAGTTCTGGAATTCTCTACAATTGTAGCATGGTCCATTGTTGCTGGAGAAAATTTGAGGGGTTCATGTCTTGCATAGACTGATTTCATATATTTGATCACACAAGCAGCAGACTTGTTAGAAAGCAGCACAGTCTCGAGATAGTTTGATAGATAATCAATAACTAGCAGGTAATTCTTTCCATCCATGTGGAATAGATCAGTCCCAACTTTCTGCCCTGGTAAGTCAGTTATTATCATGGGTTCCTTTGTCTGCTTTGTATAATGTTTCAAACAGGTCTCACAGCTGGAAACCATCCTGACAATGTTAGCATTTATCCCTGGCCAATAAACAGCAGTTTTAGCCCTTGGATTTTCCATTTCAAGGTGCCCCTCGTGCACCCTTTTCAGCATTTCTTGTTGCAGTGATTGAAGAATGATAATTCTGCTCTGTCTGAATAGAAGCCCATTGACAACACACAGCTCAAATTTGTTGTTGTAGTGTGGCTGACATTCACCACTTGGCCATGCTTCATTCAGATTCTTGATGACCTTTTTGTAGAACTGTGTCCTTTTCATTTTCAGCTGTGATGTGCTTGGATTTCATCCTAGATATGGGAAGAAATTAAGTGATCAGGTTCATGTGGAGATTCACATCCGTCTTTGTGGAACACTTATTGTGTGTTTCACTCTGCATTGTCACCCTGGATAACGCATCAGCCAGCACAATAAGTTTCCCTGGTGTGTACACCAATTTAAAGTCAAAACTTTGTAGCTTCATCAACACCCTTTGGATTCTCAGTGGCATTTCACTGAGAACTTTCTTGATTATTGCTATTAATGGCTTGTGGTCTGACTCTGCCATGAATGTTGATAGACTATAGATTGTGGAATTTATCGAGTCCACAGGCCAGACTTAGACAACCTGTCTCAATCTGTGCATATTGATATTCAGATGTAGTCATCATCCTTGATCTGTATGCTACTGTCCTCCAATCTTCTCCTATAGCTTGAAGTAGAATGGTACCTATTCCATCTTTTGAAGCGAGTGTGGATTTTTTCATCTTTCTGGATGCATCAAAGAAGGTCAAAAGTACTGGTTCTGTATCTAAAATGGACTTCAGTCATCCCCATTCTTTATTGTGGTTGTCAGTCCACTTGAATTCACATTTGTCCTGTTACAACTTCCTTAGGTATACTGTTTTGGAAGACAGATTTGATATGAATTTACCAATGAAATTGATAATTCCCAGCATTCTCAATGTGCTTTATTTGTCAGTGAGTCTGGGCTTCTCTAAAATTGCTTTCACCTTGCTCTTGTCTGGCTCCACATCTGGCTCTGGCAGTTTATCTCACAGTAAAGTGATTTCCTTCACACCAAACTGACATTTTTTTTTCTCTGTTTAACTTTAATCCATACTTCTGGATGCATCTTAGCACTTTGATAAGCCTCTCATTGTGTTGTTCTTGTATAAATCCCATAGGATCATGTCATCCATGTACACGTGTCCCCATTTATGCCTTCTATGTTGTGTGCCATTGTCCTGTGGAACACTTCTGGAGCTGAGGAATTCCAAAAAACATCCTCAGACAGGTGTATCAGCCAAACAGTGTATTAAATGTACAGGTTTTAAAAAAAATATTTTATTTTTATTTTTTACAGACTCAAAATAATCTCATTGCAACAATTTCTTTCAACATCCATAGAACATATAGAGTCTGTGTTTTTTTTTCTGCCGCACCGCCAACACATAACAATACCAATTCTACAAATACAAGTGGGGTTCAGAGCCTCCACCAAAGACCTAAAAAAGGATCAATCTAATTAACCAAATAACCCAAGAAAGAAATAAAATAAAAAAAACTAAAAGGAAAAAGCAAAATAAAATAAAACAAACTAAAAAATGGCTATAAAATGTACAGTATTTTGTGTTCTCTTCATTCAGTTTTATTTGCCAGAAGCCCAAGGATGCATTGAATTTGGAGAAAAACTTTGCATTGGTCATCACACTTGTAATTTCAACCCTGATTTGCATTAATGTCTTTTGGATCCATGCAGATGTGTAGGTCACCATTCTCCTTTTTGACACACACCATGGAATTCACCCATTATGTGGGTTCCTCCACTTTCTTTATGACCCCTAGTGACATCATTGAGCCGAGTTTCTGCTTGATCTTTTCTTTTAGAGGTGCTGGAACCCACCTTGGGGCATGCACAACTGGCTGTGTGTCCTCCTTTAACTGTATCTTATAGGTGAATGATAGAACACTAAATCCCTTGAAATTGTTGGGAAATTGACCCTCTATGCTGTTCCATGCATTGTCATTGTTAATGTGGTACACCCTCTTGAGTAGGCTTAAGTTTTCACATGTTTTGACAATAGTCCATGTAAGAATACTGTGAACCTGGGATGGTGCTCTTTATCTTTAACTTTAACTTTGACTTTACATGCACCTTTCATGTCAATGCTCTGTCCATTGTAGCCTTTGAGTTGTACAGGATTTTCATGGATGTATGGCTTTATCTTCATTGCCCTGATGTCGTGCTTACAGATCAAATTGATCTTTGCCTTTGTGTCCAGCTTGAAAGGAATATTTGCTTCATTTGTATGTAATGACACAGTCTTTCATTTTACTCTTTCTGAACTACCATGTCCACAAGAAATGTGTAATTGAGAGCAGTTTCTTCTACAGTGTGTATAGTGTGCACACTTTCACTTCTGTTTTTCCCTTTGTAAAAACTTTGCTTTGCATAATGTTTCTCCCCTTTGTACTTATTACTGCCCTTTTACTTTTCCATAAGTGGGGCATTGTTTTGGTGCATATTGAGTGCCATATCATTTGCACTTTAACGTCTCTCCATCTTTTTGTTGTTTCCTATTTCTTGTTTTTTTTTTTGTTTGTGTGTGGACACACACTGTGGCTATGTCTATGCCTTCGTTTTCACTGGATTTTGCATTCTTACTGAACTTTTATGCATCATACTGAGCTAATTCACTGGGATGGCATGTCTTCACAGCTCCAGCTAAGGTAAGCTCTGTCTCTCACAGCAACCTCTCTCTCACTTTCTTATCAATAATTCCAAACACAATTTGATCACAGATCATTGAATCTTGCAACAATCCAAAATTGCATGTTCTTGCTTTTAATTTCAAGTCTGTTAAAAAAGTATTAAAGCTCTCTCCCTGAAGCTGTGTGGGTGAGAGAAGCACGTACCTCTTGAAAGGTTTCATTTTTCTTTGGTGAACAGTATTCATCAAACATCTCGATAAGCTTGTTGAACTTGCACTGGTCTTCTGGCTTGTCAAAAACATATGTATTGAAAACATCTAGTGCTTGAGGTCCCACCATGGTAAGTAGCAGTGGAATCTTCTATGTATGAGGTTTGCTATTGAGTCCAATGGCTTGCAGATACAGCATGAATCTTTGTTTGAACAGCCTCCACTTGTGTTCCACATTTCCAGTCCAATGTACAGCATCAGGAAACTTCACACTTTGCATTTCTCTGCTGCTAGATTGACTGATTCTCACACCTGGTACTATGTGATGTTTCTTTAATAGTACTAAAGAAACAGGTTCTTTTAAAACAACTATACTTACTGTGTGGAGGCATCCATCTTGAATCTCGCAAAGATACAACAGTGTGTCTCCTGACTCTCCCTAGTGTTGAGGATTAGCACTAGCACTCACTTTAGCCCTCTATCAGTACACATTCAGGTGCCTTGCCATTAGGCGTGGGCATCATGTTTTCCATCTGTCACGATCTCTGACCCTCTAAATTGTAGTTGCTGCCTCCCCTTTTCTCCTTCAGTGAAGGCTAAATCCTTGAGATGAGACCATAGTCAATGTTGAGTTCATGATTATACAAGGGAAAAACACTGAAATGGTTTCCCATTACCTTCTTCAGTTGCAGTGTCCATACTCGATGGGAAACCCTGGCCATTGATCAGCAGATTCATCTTCCTAGTGTTTTTAATTATTCAACCATAAATTCCAATTTGTAGAATTTGCTTGTAAAAGCCATCCACTATCCATGACTTCACGTAACCCTGATTGAGAAGCTAAACAGATACTACACTTTGCCCAATGGTTTACCTGTAGGCTATCAGATGGAAGGAGAACCTTAAACCTCCTTTTCCTGAGAAATTGCGTAGCACTGCTGCAGAAATATTTATTTATTTATTCTTTTTACAGATATTTCATTATTTTTAACTGAATAATGCTTAAAAATAGCTTTTTTCCTTCCCACTGAAGCCATTAAATAGAAAAAACTGGAAATGAAACAATATTTTAAAAAGTAAACAAAAGACTCCAATGTTTATTTTGCATGTGTTGTAAAACACTTAAATAATACAATATAACACAATGTTGAATTTTTCGTCTTTACCTTGCACTGATGCAAATTTGGATATTATTTACTGATTCATACTTATTTTTATATTTTTTAAACAGAGTGGGAAGTATTACACATACAGTGCTTAATCACATTTCTCAGAAGCATCTCAAAATTATTTGCGTGCAATTAATTACTTTGTCATGTTACTCATGTTCCAAATTTAGTATGTCAATCAATTCTATTTTAAATCACTAATGTAACATTTCAAGTTTTCAACTCTTCCAAAATCCTGATCACTATTTTGAGACAAATTAGCAGACATTGCATATTTGCCAAATATAATAAGATGTGTCTGTTTTTAACACAGACTAAATGCCAGATCAAAGGAATAAGCATCGTCTAGTGAAGTAATTATTCAAAATTAAGAATAATTTCAAATTCCTTTAGTGCAAGATATTCTAAATAAATTAAGGGAATTGATGATGATTATTTATAACCAGGTGTGGTACAGAGAATGAAGGTGTTGAATTTAAATGCATGCAATGTACCAAATTACTCTATTTAGCTGAGCCATTTTTGCAGATGACATGAAGGTAGATTGAGAGGCAGATAGTCTTGAGGAAGCAGAGAGTCTGCAGAGGTTCTTGGACAAAGAAATAGCAGGTGGAATATAGTGTAGGGAAGTATATCACCATGCGCTTTGGTAGAAGGACTAAAGGTGTGGACTATTTTCTAAATGGAGAGAAAACTCAGAAATTGGAGGACCAAAGGGACCTGTGAATCCTAGTGGAGGATTTCCTAATTTGCAGGGTGAATTCGTAGTAAGGAAGGCAAATGCAATGTTTGTATTCATTTTAAGAGCAATAATATATAAAGATATGGATGTTCTGCTTAGACCTTATTAGCCATTGGTCTTATAACATTTACAATGATCAGTTTTAGGCCCTATATCTAAGGAAGGATGTGCTGGCATTGAACAAGTCCAGAGGATGTTTATGAGAACTATCCAGGGGATGAGAGGGTTAACATATGAGGAGTGTTTGATGGCTCTAGGCCAATACTCACTGGAGTTGAGAAGCATCTTATTGAAACATAACGAATATTGAAATATCTGGATTGAGTTGATGTGGGGAAGTAATACGAGAGTCTAGGTCCAGATGGTACATCCTCAGTCATATGGTCAGCCTTATCCCATGTACCTGGCCCCTCCATCCAGCATGCCATTTCATTCCACACAAGTGCATCACAGTAGTGGACGCTTTGGCATGACTGAGATTCCTCATCCCCCCCCCCCCCCCTCCAACAAGGATATCTTTTTGAATGGGGATGAGGAGAAATCTAAGAATCTGCAGTTTTGTTGTCATAGATGGTTGTGACAGTCATGTCATTGGGCATATTTAAAGTGGAGGGTGATTTATAAGAAGAATGACATGTTTCCGGGAGAAGGCAGGAGAATGGGATTGATGGGGAAAAATACATCAACCGTGATTTGAGAGACGACTTGATGGGTTGAATGTCCTAATTCTGTTCCTATGTCATGATCTTATTGAAAGTTGGTTCATAAAATAACCAATTTGTAAATTAAATATTGCTAGATATGACATAATAAGTAAAGATCATAAACAAAGAAGGAATGGGATAGTTGTACTAATTGGAGAAGATATTGGTGATAGAAAAATATATAATTAAGTAAGATGTGGTATCAATGTGGATTGAAACAAAAGTGAGAAGGGATCAAATACATTAATAAGGATAATTACAAGTGTTACGAGCCCAAAGGACCCCAAAACCCAGCAGCAATAGACATTCACCACGACAAATGGTTACTTAAACAAAAGTTGTTTTTAAATAATTTTAAACATGAAAACAGAATAATTCTTTAACTTGTCACTATTAACTTAACTAACCCAACTTAAACCCCTTCTAATTCTAAGCGCACGTGTATGTAATGTGTGTGTAAATTTAAGAAAAGTTCTTTGGTTCACAGTTCAATCTCACTTTCCATTATTCCAAGTTCTCTGGTTGCAGGCAATTCTTATACTGTGCACAGAATTTAACATGTATAAAGTTCACCAGGTTTTGGTGCTCAAAAGGTAAATGCTTACTGCTCAGGAAGGTTCTTTGGAGGTTTGCAGAGAGCGGTGTGTTGTTCCCGGATTTCCACAACTGAGGTACCACTATTAGTCACCTCAGTATCTTTCTGATGAAACTTGCCCCATCAGGGCTCTCCAGATGATAACCTCTTTCTTTCAGACTATCACGGAGTTCCTTTCTGTTCCACTTATTCCAAGAGAAACTTCAGACAGATAGCACTTCCAGCCACCCACCACTCTGGAGCTTCTGTTTCAGTTCCAACAAACTTCTCCTGCTTGTTTGAGCTGTGTGTGTCTCTCTCTCCATTTGAGATTCCAACTGCCAGCCACATGTCCTTCTCTCTCTCTCTCTCTCACTTCCAAAACTCCCTCCTTCTCCAGCAAACAATAGGAGTTAGTCTTCTGCTCCCATCTGTTGTTTTAGGTAAACAAACCTCTCAATGACCTCTGAGTGAGCACTTGCAGAAAGGTCAGAAGCCTTGCAAAAATGTCCAACACAGACGACCTGACTCCAGTCCATTCATTTCATGACATCATTTGAATTAGCACCTGCTTGTGAAATGTACCTAGTATTCTCCATAGTTTCTGAAAGGTCACTGAATATGAATTCTTCAGTATTTCAAATAAGATCTCTTTTAAAATGTGTGTATTTATGTAACCTACTCTAATTTTACCAATTTATCTCCCAAAAACATTCCAAATATTCCATCACACATGTCATCAGCCAGAAAAAAAATGGATAGGCATATCTTAGGAAGTTGTAAAAGACCTTGACCAATAATCAGAGATCATTGGAACCATCAGAATGTAAACCAGCATAAAATGAAAAGGAAATGAATATTTTACAACCATGTCCAAGATTAGTTTCCAACACAGCTTGGCGAGGAACTAGAGAGGAGTCACTGTTGGATCGAGTGATTGAGAAGGAAGCAGAGAACCAGGCATACGGCTATGCAAATATAATGATCAGGTTACTGGGATAGTATCCAAAGTCCTCAACTGGTAATCAAGAGATGTGAGTTTAAGTCACACTGCATGTGTGGGAAACATTAATTCACTATTAACTATGTAAGTAATAAAATATACCAGCAACAGTGAAATAATGGATTATTGTTAAGATCCAACTGATTCACTGATGTCCGTCAGGAAATAAATTCTTCACTCTCTCCCAATCTGTTCTGCATGTGACTCCAGCCCCACGAATATGGTTGGTTCTTAACTGCCTTCAAAAATGGCGATATATCATTAAGTACAAGGAACAATTTTGGGTGGGAAATATGTGCTGTCATTCTTTATGATATCCTATTAAAGAGTAAAGTAAGTACAATAAAAAAACTCTCTGGCAATACTGATCATAACAATATAAAAATTATTGGGTAGGACAAAATATGATAAAGACCAAAGCATTAAATCAGGATTAAACAGGGATAAGATTGAATAAAGAAGGGAAAACAAAAAAAAGTGAGAGAACAGCAGTAGAAATAATTAAAATTATGATCCACAAAGTTCTTGATAGACACCCTTTTTAAAAATCAACGGAATTTCATAATAGTAAACAAAGATATGTAAAATTAAAATAAACTTTCAGTTGCATAATACATTTTGAATGCATGATGGAATATAACAACAAATGAGCAAGAAAAGTATCAACTTGTGCATTTGTTTCATTTCTACTCCAATAGTAGAGAGAATATTGTTAGAGGACTGTAGTGTTGTTAATGTGATTTCTTTATTTAAAATGTAACAGAGGAAGCAGATATAACAATTGATCATTTCAGTTGAGTGCAGTTTCTTCTTTTTTGAAAAAATTATTTAGTTATTTGTATCATTACAGAAAAATTCAATGAATAAAACATTTAATCAAATATCTATATCCAATTATACAAACAAAAACTTTTATACTTTTTCTCCCCAACCCCCTACCTCCCAAAAGTAAGAAAAAGAAAAAAGAAAACACCTACCATTTAATATCAACAATACTAGCATATACAATCATTAATTATTATTAAAATTTCTGATTAAGAGGAATGGATAATGTAGAAGAGATAGATGGAAAATTATTCCTAAAGTCCATATATGGTTTCCAAATACTATTAAATTTTTCATTCTGTTCCTTAAACTATATGTATTTTTTTTCCAAAGGTATACAATTTAGCATCTCACTATACTATCTACTTAGTAACACTTACTTATCATCTTTCCATGATATCGCTATACATTTTGTTGCAGTTTTGAGTGCAGTTTCTTGTGTTTCTGACAAAGAATGGTAATAAGATGAAAGGATGTAAAATTAAGTCACAGGAAACCTGGATAACCTCCATGCCCTTGGTGTCCTGTGGGTTTGTTATGGGTGATCTGTGGGAAGTAAAAAAAAAGGTAAGATTGTCTGTGGTTACAAAAAGGTTGTGAACTATTGCTTTAAAAACTGTGTAATTGATAGTAGCAGCCTTGTTACCTGTACCTGTTGTGTGGGAACAAAAAATGGGTGTAATAGTTATGATCTGTAATTGTTGATGCAGTGCTGTTCAGAAGTGAGTAATTTGACCAATCATTTAATGAGGTGTTGCCCCTGAACTTAATTAAGTTTCACACAACAATACACACACAAATACATGCACAAGTTAATAGGACCAGGAGTAAGCCATCTGGCCCCATAAATTTGCTTGCCATTTACTATGATAATGGCTGATGTATCTATTGCCCACTCCTTTGACAAACCTACACAGCCTTCAATTTTCTGATCTTTCAAAAAATCATCCACCACCTCTTTAAATACCTTCAGCGATGTCACTTTCACAACCATCTGGATTTGAGAAACCTCGAGGTTTTCTATGCGTCTGTACACCAGTTTTGAATTATTATTCCTCAAGCTTTAAACTGTATCCCCCGTTTGAGTGGAAATATATTGCACCTCCTTTGTCATGTTGACTAAAGATTTTTCTTTAGTGATTCGTTATTTTAATTCTTCTAAAGTTCAAAGAAAGTAGTTTTAACTTTGTTAATCATTTGTGATATGACAACCTTCTCATCCCAGGAGTTAGTTCGGAGATTCTCTTCTGAACTGTCTCCAATTATTGTATATCCTTTCTTAAAAGTTGAGAACAAAATTTAACATGGTGTTGCAAGAGTATCCTCTCCAACATTCTGTACTAGTTTATTTTTAAATTCCAGCGCTAACTTTTTGTGTTTCTGCACAATAACACCTACATTCCTCTGTACTCACTCATTTATTTTTTTTAATATTAATCTGCTTTTTTGATTCATTCTACCAAATTTATGACCTTGCACTTCGTTAATTTAAAATTCACAAAAGGAAGATCAAAGTCAGTCATTTGGATTTTGAAAACTTGTATTGAACATTTTTAGATCACATTTCAAATGCTGTGCTACCTCAATAAAAGAAAGGATAAGGTTCTATTGAAGCTGGTGCCTAAAAGATTCATAAGATTAATTTTGTCATGTTGACTAAGGATTTTTCTTTAGTGATTGGTTATTTTATTTCTTCTAAAGTTCAAAGAAAGTAGTTTTAACTTTGTTAATCATTTGTGATATGACAACCTTCTCATCCCAGGAGTTAGTTCAGTGAATCTCTTCTTAACCTGTCTCCAATTATACTATATCCTTTCTTTTGAGAACAAAATTTAACATGGTGTTGCAAGTGTAGCCTTTCCAACATTCTGTACTAGTTTATTTTTAGATTCACAGAGTCACTAATTAGGAAATGCAGAAGAGTTTTTTAAAAAATAAAATAGAAGGGCCAAGGTGATGGCTTGATTGAATTCTTTAGCACGATGAGAGATTTAGCAAAAATATTAGCACTTCTAGGACATCCAAAATTAGCAGTACCAAAATATAAACCTGTTATGAAGAAAACCAATAGAGATTTCATATGAATCATATTTTCTTAAATATAAAAAAAAGGCAAGAAAAGCTTCCATTTTTATAGTGCCTTTTACAACCTCAAGGTTGTTTGCATACTTTTGAATTGATATTATTCTAATGCAGGCTTTTATGGCTGGGGGACATTATCATGAAATTGGTTATAAAAAAAACACCAGTGGCCTATTATAATTCGGGTGTACCTGAAAAGAATGCACAAGCATGGGTTTGGTTATGAATGAAACCATTTTATTAATTGTTCCATTACATCGGAATTTTGTTATCAGTGAATTCAGATATGATGGATTGGGAGAGACACCTATTGTACTGGAAGCATCAAAAGATGGGTGGCCCCAGAACAGTGAGCTTCAGGTTCCACTGCAGAATCCAAAATAAGAGTTACTTGTGGAATGACATTATTTCATGCATCTTGAAAAGGATGACATGTTGGGGTTGTAAATGCAATCCATGGCATGAATTTTCAGATTCAAATTTTTGAGCCATGCAAAATGCGCCAAAAGTAATTTACTCATGGAAAAATAAATCTTCATTTGCATAATAAGGAAAAGACAGCAATATGTAATCGAATTTCTAGGCACATGTATAAAATCATAAACCATCCTGGAACTGTGGGCCAACTCAAGTTGCTGATTTTTGTGTGTGTTTCTTTCATATTTCCAACATTTGCAGTGCTTTGGTTATGTAGAGACTCTTGATTGTTGCCTGGATTAACTCCAACTGATGTATTTCGAATATCAATAAAAACCAGGTCTTCAGCTTTTTATTGAATCCTCTAAATTTTCTGCCAGCGCTATTACAAACTGTCCCTATTGTTTACTGCTGATTTGTTTTCCTTATTCATTGTTTTGTGTTCACTGAAAAGATAAATAATGAGAAATTGGGTTACTGGAATCACATAAGCTTAACGTTGAACTAAGCCTTTGTTCGGATGTAACAAGACTAAATTTCATGTTATGATGAAAATGCTGACATTTCTGTCATCTTTGGAGGGCTTAATTCAGCAATCTCATGGCAAATTAAAAATGCCAATTTGGAAATTACATTAATAATTTAAAAAATCTGCATTTGTAAAGCTCAGGAGAAATGTGTTACTGATTTACAGTTCTCTGCAATTCATGGCAAAGAAAATGCCAAGGTAAGGAATGCTGTGCTGGAGATTAGTGCCACCTTCATTGTGAGAAGCTAATTATGAAAATCAGAACCCATACGGAACTGGGGTTAGCTATGCTCTGATTACTCACCTTGACCACATAAAATGGTTAATGACAAAACTTACATCTAGTTCCCAGTCTTGGCTCCAGGGAATGCAAGCTTAAAGGTAGCTTTTTTTTTCTGGGAAAGCTATTATTGAATTTGTCTGAAGAAAATTAATGTTTAATTTTGTTACTTTCATTAATTTCTTTTGTTTAAAGGGCATAATTTTATTTAATGACATGTTTTATCCCTCTTGCAAATAAAAGAACAAAGCTTCCATTGGGAGCTTCCACAATTTAAATGCTATGGTACCAAATATAGGTTTGGTGACAAGTAGAGAATGCATTCAGACAGGTTTGTATTTTAGAGCCTGCATTTCCCTGCATAAATACTTTCATAATTTCTGGAACTAGCTCTTCAGTAGAAAGGTCAACAATGAGGTAATGATGATAAAAGTTTATTGTACATATGTACCAAAGTTCTTTCTTGCTACAGTCAAGAAGCACCAACTATATTAGTATCCAGTAAATTATGTAGTTATAGTGTACATGTAGTTGTGATATACATTAAAATATAATATTAAAATATAACACCACAGGCACAACTCCACTGGGCATTAAATTTTTAAGTTACCCAATTTTTTTTAAGCAATCCCAGAGAACCTTGCAATATTAACTGATGTGAAGTCCATACATGGTAGATACATTGTTCACACATACCAGAATCAGGTTTATTGTCGTAAACGTGTCACAACATTTGTTGTTTTGCAGCAGCAGTATTGTGCATTTCAGATACAAAAAAAATTGTTATCAATTACATTTCTGTAAATACACTAGTTAAAAATAAATAAATTAATGCAAAACAAAAAGGAAAAATAAAAGTGAGGTAGTGTCTGTGGGTTCATTGTCCATTCAGAATGATAACGAAGGGAAAGAAGCTGTACTTTAAGTTTAGCTGTAGGCCTTCAGGCTCCTGTATCTCCTTCCTGATGGTTGCAGAGTGAAGAGATCTTTGATGATGGAGGCAGATTTCTTGAGATACTGCCTCTTAATGGAGTGAAGATTAATGCCCACAATGACGCTGGCTGAGTTCACAGCCCTCTGTAGCCTTTTCCTGCCCTGTTCTTTGGTACCTCCTTACCAGTAAATTATGCCACCAGTCAGAATACTCTCCTATAGAAAGATGCAAGAGTCTTCAGTGATGTACCAAATCTCCTCAAACTCCAAACAAAATATAACTGCTGGTGAGCCTTTTTCATGATTGCATCAACATGAAGGCACCAGGATAGATCTTCAGAGATGTTGATATCCAGGAATTTGAATCTTTAGCCTTTCACTGCTGACCCTGTAGGAGTTAAAATGTGTTTCATGCTTATGAGCAGTTTGATTCTGGCTGTTATTTAACATTTTTATGCTGTCTCCTAGCAACATTTTTGAGCCAAGGTTACAATTGGTTTCTCAGTATGTTAGGGAGATGAGATGACATGTTTTAGTTTAGTTCTTTTGCTCTGTGAAACAGGGACCAGAAAAGTTCTGAAAATTTTTATTGATTGTCTTGTAATGGCTTATTACAACATATAGCAAATTATAATAATGTTAACAATGTTTAATGTCATTTAATAAACTTTGGAAAACTCAGCTCAACTTTAGTACAAATTTGTTTGAATGAGTCATGAACAAAAGACAATATTCTGATATCCTCCGAGTGACTAGAAAGGAAATAGAAAAGTTGGAAATTGAATTAGGAAATTTGACTGGACAATTGGGCTCTGTTTGGAACATTTTGAACTGAAGGAGGCATTATCATCAACAGCTTTATCAAGGCCATTGAAGAAGTAATAAGCCTTACTTAAGGATTCCTTCTGTGTGTTTATTGCAAGTTGGAACACAGTTTGGAGAAACTGCCGCTTGTCCTTTAAGGATTGTTTGGTTTTGGATTTATTGTTGTGCAAATTTGAAGCCTGAGTATGACAGTCATTTGGATAGATAATATGGCAACCGCTGCTGAAGTGTCGGCCCCTGAGGAGCTACATGTTGAGGAGATGAAAGTCAAGGAACTTAGAGAAGAATTACAACATCGAGAATTAGATTCAAGTGGAGCCAAAACTACTGTTCAAGCAAAACTGAAAGAGGCAATAGAAATAGAAAAGGTTTCAGCTGCTGGGAATACAATCCTCACAGAATTACTGCAAGGAAAAAATACAAACCAATAGAATCTGAGAGCAGCCACTTGGTCGTGTTTGAAGGTGTACTTTTTTTATTCAATTTTATTTGAGGTGGCACCTTGAACCCTTTAACCAGATTGCTCATCTTTGGAGTATCCTTGATATCTCCAAATCCTGGTACAGTTGCAATCTGCATGTCTCATTCAAAGAAATCCACAATATCTTCAAAGGTATCATTTTGTTTACATTTTATCTGAAGTTCACAAACCCTTGCTCTCCACAAATCTCTCGCCAGTAAGGCAACTTCTTTGTGATAGTTAACATATTATGAACATGTTAAGATTACATACATTGTTAATTTCTTCCATGGCATTACAACATCCTCTTAAAAATAGAGCACATGCTTGTGGTTCAGAGGATGGGAAATCCAGAGTGGAGACAAAGACAGATCTGAAGACGATATCTGAAATAGAGGATGATATATGACCAGGTGATAGTGTGTCAAATACTGGAAGCAAGAGGAGTTCCAGAGCAGACTCTAGAGTTTCAAGTACTGCATCTACACATCTAAAGGTTCAGGCTGATGTGGCAGTTATTGAAATGGAAAAAGAAATGCTTCAAAATAAATTGGCCTTAGAAGAATAGGATGAGAGTACAAGAAGGCTCAGATATCTGGTGTTCAAAGTAAATTATCTAAAGCATCTAACATTTTAGAGTTTAGCTTTGATGTATTACAACTGAAAAAGAAAATATTTAATACAAATGTAAAGCCAGTGCTATGATTATGAGACATATATGTATCAAAACAAAGCAGGTTAAGCACAGTGGTGCCAAATCTCAAACTCCAATAATGACCCCAATAGAATTGCGATGGCTTATTTGGAGAAGGCTCTTTTTGGTCATCGATAAAATCAGATGACACAAAGGCTCCACAAGCATGTGCTCTATTTTTAAGAGGATGTTGTAATGCCATGGAAGAAATTAACAATGTATGTAATCTTAACATGTTCATAATATGTTAACTTACTGGCGAGGGATTTGTGGAGAGCAAGGGTTTGTGAACTTCAGATAAAATGTAAACAAAATGATACCTTTGAAGATATTGTGGATTTCTTTGAATGAGACATGCAGATTGCAACTGTACCAGGATTTGGAGATATCAAGGATACTCCAAAGATGAGCAATCCGGTGAAAGGGCTCAAGATGCCACCTCAAATAAAATTGAATTAAAAAAAGTACATTTTCCCCCTCCCTGGCAGTTGTGGATAAAGAAATTCAGGAAAGGTTTGCCTGCTGTGCAGAAATATATGTTCTGTAATGATAAGCATACTTAGGAAAAGTGTGCACAGATGGAAAACAATATGCATAATGAGAAAATTGCTTTTATGAAGAAAAAAGGAATATGTCTTGGGTGTCTGTGTAAAGGACACATCAGCAAAAAGTGACTTTGCTGTGACATGTGTAGTCAAAACCATTCCAAAATGCTACATATCTTCCAGGAAAAGAAGAATATGGAAAAGGAACAAACAGCAAGGAAAGAAGCAGATAAAAGCATTGCTGAAGCCTCCTTATTGACAATTGGTCTTACTGGGGCCAGTGTGAACAACTGAAACTTTTAATAGTACCTGTACAAGTCAAGGCCAAGAAAAGAAGTGCAATAGTGTATACTTTTGCATTTTTTGACCCAGGAAGCACTGTCATTTTGCTCTGTGGGGCCCAAGGCATAAGCTTAATCTTCAAGGAAGAAGGTAAAAAATTCTATCGAGAACTAAAGGTCAAGTTAAACACAATGAAACCAACATTGTTTTGGGCCTTGTGATCACTGGACTGGATAGTAACGATTTTTGTGAACTCCCAGGTGTATATACTCTGAAAACTATGCCTGTGCGTAAAGGAAACATCTCATAATGCCATTGAACTGTGGACGCATTTGAAAAATGTGTTATGCAAAATCAGCTGCTGATTGATTCAAATGAACCAAATGCTCTGAAACAATTAGATATGATAAGGAGCGTGGGAGATGGACCTTACGCTGTCAAAACCATGCTTGGTTGAAGGATTAATGGACCATTAGGAGGAAGAAATGAGGTTCAGGACCAGTTGGCTATAAGTGTCAACAAGATATCGATTATTAAACTTCATGAGCTGTGGGAGCAGGAATTCAAGATTGATTTTCCTGAGTGCCTCAGGGACAACCAAGAACCTTCAAGGGAAGACCAACAGTTCTTGGATTCAGTGTCAAAATCTGCTAAGCTGGTTAATGATCATTATTGCATTGGATTACCTTTTGGGGGGAAAAAAAAGGAAATATGCATGCCTTATAATAGAAGCATTGTTGAACAACGTACACTGAATTCAAAGAGAAGATTAAGACTACACCAACTGCATGTCTGACATAATATTTAAAAGTTATGCAAATGAAGTACCAGATGATATCTTGGGATGTAGAGATGGTAAAAAAAACTATCATGCGGTTTTACCTACACAAAAAAAACAACTTTGAGTGTTTTTTGTTGTGGAGCAACCTTTCAGGAGTTTCACTAAATTCTCAACTCTTACAGGGTCCAGATTTGACCAGTACATTGATAGGAGTCATAACTAGATTCTGTAAAGAATCTGTTGTCATTACTGCAGACATTGAAGCAGTGTTCCTTCAGGTGAAAGTATTGAAGGAAGACTGTGAAATGTTACAATTCCTTTGGTGGCCTGATGGAGACTATGGTCAGAACATGGTGGAATTCAGAATTACAGGACATCTATTTGGAGTGACCTCATCACCAAGTTGTGCAAATTTTGCCTTTGGGAAGTGTGCTGAGGACAATATGGGACAATTTAGCTCTCAAGCTATATGCACTATCAGGAATAACTTCTATGTGGATGACTGTCTCACTACAGTAAAAAAAATCAATAGCTCTTTATCATGAGTTAAGAGCAATCTGCAACAAAGGAGGCTTTTTACTTACCAAATAGATAGGTAACAGTTGCCAGGTATTGGCAGCCATACCTGAAAGAGCGAGGGCAAAAGAAAGGAAGAATTTGGACAGACCATGACAACCTTCCTGTGGAGAGGGTATTAGGTGTACAATGGAATGTTCAGTGTGACGTTTTCAAGTTCAAAATTATTTTGAAGGATGACCTCTCACAAGAAGAGGTATTTTATCAACAGTCTGTTCAATACATGATCCTCTAGGAATATTGGCATCAGTTGTCCTGACTGCCAAGAAGATCCTGCAAGATTTGTTAGGAAAAGGATTGGTTGGGATGATGAGATACCAGAATCCATTGTACAAGAATGGATGTGTTAGATTCAGGATCTTCATAAGCTGGAGGCTCAAGATTGGCAGATGCTTTAATCCCATAAATTTTGGAACTGTGAAATCTGCTTAATTGCATAATTTTGCTGATGGTTATGGAACTGTTAGTTATCTATTACTGCATGATGACCAGGATCAGGTACATTGTGGATTTGTAATGGGAAAGGCCAGAGTGGCTTTATTGAAACCAGTCATTATCCCTCTAATGGAGTTGACGGCCTCTACGATGGTGAACAGAATGGACACAAGGTTTTAAAAAAAAAGAGTTGCAGATGGAACTAATAGACTCCATATTTTGGACTGATAGCACCTCTGTGCTTAAATACATCATCAATAAAACCACAAGGTTTTGAACTTTCATGGCTAACAGAATCACTGAAATTGATAAAGTCTCATGTCCAATACAGTGGAGTTATGTTAACACGGTTAACAATCCTGCCAATCTGGTTTCCCAAGCTTTGAAAGCCCAGTCTTAAGAAAAAAATATTGGTGTCCAGGCCTCAATTTCTTCTATAGCCTCAGAAAGAGTGGCCTCAATATCCTGATAAATTAAAAGAAATTTACCAAGAAGACCCTGAAATCAGGAGTAAGACTGCAAATGCTGTTCAGATAATGTCTGAACAAATGGATCCAGTTACCCACTTAATCCATTACTTCTCATCCTGGAATTGTTTGAAAAAGACTAAGCCATCATTGTCACCGGAGGATTTTCAGAAGGAAGACATATATGCACAGCACAGGTAGAAGCAGGTGCAATTTAAATTGGATTTGTTCTAGAAAAAAATTGGTTAAAGAATATCTTCCACTGTTGCAGGAGTGACAGAAATGGTCTTCGGTTAGGTGCAATTTCATGGCTGGGGATGTCGTGATCATCATCGACAATTCAGCACCTCAAAATTCCTAGTTGATGGGGAAGAATGTTGAAGCCATCCAGGACAAAGGAGGATTTGTACATCAAGTTTGGATCAACACTAAAACTGGCTTTTTCTCAGTCCAATTACCAAAATCTGTATTTTCCAAGAAGCAGAAAACTTTGATAATTGACTTTTATTTTATTTTCTAGTTACTATGCTACTTTGTACTTTGTTTGATTTTTTTCTTCTTCTTTGTGATGGCAATTATTATTTTTTTAAACATAATAATTAGGGGCCAGTATTGTAAGGATTAAAATGTATTTCATGCTCATGAGCAGTCCAATTCTGGTTGTTGTTTAACATTTTTATGCTGTCTCGTAGCAACATCTTTAAGCAAGGTTACAGTTGGTTTCTTGGTATGTTAGGGATATAACATGTTTTAGTTTAGATATTTTGTTCTGTGAAATGGAGGAATCAGAAAAGTTAGACAATTTCTATTGTTTGTCTAACAACAATTTAATGGTTTGCAACAATGTATAGCAACTGATAACATATTAACAATGTTTAATATTTAATAAAATTTGGAAAACTCAACTTTAGTACAAATTTGTTTGAATGATTCATAGACAAACCTCCAAGTGACTATAAAGGAAAAATAGTCATTACAGACCATTCAATGAGGACTAGTTTGTGTTCTCCTGGTTTCCCCTTCCTGAAGTCCACAATCAGCTTCTCAGTTATGCTAACATTGAGTGTAATGTTGTTATTGTGACACAACTCAACCAGTTGATCTATTTCACTCTTCATTGGCATCTGTGATTCTGCCAACAACTGTAGTGTCATGAGCAAATTTGTAGATGGCATTTGAATTGTACCTAGCCACACAGACATGGTAAGAGAAGAGCAGTGGGCTAAGTGAGGTATGACCATATGCCAGTGTTGATTGTCAGTGAGGAGGAGATGTTGTTACTCATCTGCCCTGACTGTGGTCTTCTGATGAGGAAGTCAAAGACCTAGTTGCAGAGGGAAGAGCAGAAGCCCAGGTTTTAAAGCTTGCTGACCAATATTGAGGGGATGGTGGTGTTGAAAGCTGATCCGTAATGGATGAAAAACAGCCTGATGTATGTATTGCTGTTTTCTAGCTGATCCAGGGCTGAGTGGAGAGCCAGTGAGATTACATCTGCTGTAGAATGGTTCTGGCAGTAGGTGAATTGCTGAGGGTCCAGATCTTTACAGATATGAACTGAATTAACTGAGTTAATTCTGGCCATTATCAACCTTGTAAACGTTGAATTACAGTAGATGTGATTGCTACGAGGTGATAGCTCATCTTACTTTTCTCAGGCACAGATTTTCCGTTCCCTGCCAGTTACACCATCAAAGCCTGACGCCTTGAGGGTTCACCCTCTTGAAGGATGTTCTGACATTGGCCTCTGAGACAGAAATCATGGTTGTTAGCTTTTGGAGGGATTCTCATTGATGCAGTTGAATTCTTTTTAAAATGAGCATAAAAGATGTTCAGCTCATTGAAGAATTAAGCTTCACAGTTATTTATGATGTTAGACTTCGCTTTGTAGGATGTAATGGCCTGCAAGCCCTGCCATAGCTAGTAAATATCTGATTCAGTTTAGCTTCATTCAGAATTGCATCTTTGCTGTAAGATAGCCTCCCACAGGTCATACCTGGTCTTCCTGTGGAGATCTTAATCATCAGTCTTAAACCATCAACAGGTTGTAAATCCTTTGATTCATCCACAGAATTTGGTTGGGGTAATCATGGTGTGTGTGTGCGTGGTCCTAATGAAGTTGGTGACAACCGTGGCATTTTCATTCAAGTTTGAAAGTGAATTCTTGAATGTGGTCCTGTAGGCGGTCCTCCACCTCCCTCGACCATACTTTCACCATCTTCTCCACTGGTGCTGTAGTCCTCAGTCTCTGCTTGTCCGCTGGGAGTAGAAGTACAGCCAAATGATTAGACTTGCCAAAATGTGGACGTGGGATGGCTCGGTAAGCATTCTAGATGTTGGTGTAACAGTGGTCAAGTATGTTGGCTCTTTCATCCTTTGTGGGGAAAAAAAGACAATGCAGGACTATATTTGAATTCAGGATTGCCAAGAGTTTAGATGGGGAATATTGTACTATAAGATATAATGGCTCTTCGCCGATTCATTTTACATGAATGTGGAATGCTTCCATTGAATGAATGCTCATTTTGTTTCTGACTGGAGAAATACAATCTAAGTAGTATTTATTATCTAGAAAGCATGAGAACCTTAAATAAACAGTTCAATTACCTGTAATATTTAGTAGCTCAAATAGATTGAATGGGTGGCAATGGGAATAGTAGTTAATTACAGCATTGTTTTTGATTGCAAGGAGAAACCAAGGAATGGCAGTGAAACAGAGTTTGAAACCGAATTCCGAAGCTGCAGCAATGATAATTTAAGTGGGTCAAGTGGGAAACTCCCCTTGAGTTAAGCCAAATAATCACCCTCGGATGTTGCCTGATGTTGCATGACTTAACAAACTAGTGACGAAGGGGAGCTCCATGGTATAGCAACAACAGAGAAGGAGCAGAAAAAACAAAAATTTAACCAGCTAGGTGAAGTATGATAGCAGCTGTCAATCACAGATGACTGTATCGAACAATTTACATGATACATCAGAGGAGATTGACTTGAAGATCAGCATAGATGCAATTTTATGCTGTGTAACTCTGAAATCTCTTGGACAAATACTTTTGATTACTAAATCATCCTAAACCTTAGAGGAACATAAACATATGCTGGTGCTTTGCCAATTTCAAACTATCATTAGTATTACTTTAATGTGGTTTTTCAACAGAAACCAACAGTACTACAGAGTAAGAAAGAACTCGAGATCTATTGGTTGCTATTTATACATTGTACAGTAATAGAATGTACAGCATATAGGAATATGACACTAAGGATGCGAAAAGACTGTACAGTTTTTCTTTCTACATTGTTTTATTGTGAGTACAATTTAGTTTTGGAAAAAAGTATCACTTGCTTACCATGAGGTACCATCTCCCTCCCCCCGTTTCTTTGGTGATCCAACATAGTCGATCCTTCTAGCCTGCCTGATCCAGGTTTGTCATTTTTTGCAAATTGGTGCCCAATCTCTCTTTGGCCTCAGTTGTAACCTCTGCAGGAGCAATGCTGACTTGGGTTTTGTTTTCCCTCTGTCCTCTTTGACTTTTCTGAGATTGCCAATCAACCTACGATTGTTTTACATATACAAATTCCTCCTTCAGTGCTGCTCTTTGATCAGATGTTTGCTGCTGCTCATTCTTGGTATGCTCCATGTGAGATTCAACTCATTTTTAAAAAGTTGCCAGGAACATCATTGAACAGAAACTTTCTATTCTCTAGTATCTAACTGTATAGGTTTCTTAAGGCTGAAATTGATAGGTTATTGATTAGCCAGGGCATCCAAAGTTATGGTGAGAAGGTCAGGCAGTGGGGTTGAGAGGAAAAATGGATCAGCTCATGATTAAATGGCAGGATAGACTCAATGGGCTGAATAGTCTATTTCTGTTCCTATGTCTTAAGGTCTTATCATTATGTTGGTGTTACTCGAGGTATTCCTTCATACCCACTAACCTAAATATTTCAGTTATTTAAGTATGCATTAACTTATTATAGTCCGGTCACTCATCTGAGTGCTGCTGGTACCATGTAACGCAGTACTACCTGCTGCCTGGTCGGGTGATTGGCGACTAAACCGACTTCTCCACCAGGCTTGCCTGGTGCAGAGGATGGCTAGACACCTTGGAAGATGAAAAGCAAGACAAAGGGTCAATGTCCATCTAGCAAACACGATCCATGAAGCATGAAAAGGGCACCCCTTGCATCGAAGCTTGGTTTGGCCTTCACTGCAATTGAACTTCCCCCAGTCATTTTGGATTTTACCATGCTGCTGGATCTTGGAGGGGATTTTGAGAGGGTGGGTCTGGACCCCTTCTCACCTAAAATCCATTCACACACATGCTGTTCCTTTCTGAGGGGTGGGATATCCTGAAGTATATGGCAAGCAGTGCCTGTCAAGGATCAGCCTGTACAGCCACTCCGGATGCACATATCAAACCCTACAAACTGACTGAAAGAAACCATCACCATCCTATGGGATAGAGAGCCAGAAGAAGAGAACCTATTACAAACTTATAGCAACAGGAGAGGCAACAACTACAATTCAGAGGGTCAGAGACCCTGATGGTTAAACAGACATGATCACCTTTACTGAACAGCAAGGGACCTTAATGAACCTATTATAATTTTCCAGATGGAATTTACAGAGCGTTATTGTGATAATGCCAAAATTACTGAGTTTAATGTACAGAAATTCAACCTTTCAAATCGTAGTTACCTGCACTTCTCTGCAAAATCCAGAGTATAATTTGAAAACAAGGTACAAAGGATCTATCATGGTGTTACCTGTCTTCGCAACCCACTGAGAAATTGAGTTGATGGTCAAAAGAGTTGAAGTCACTTTATCTCCTGGGAACTAGAACTAGAATTTGAATTTTCACGATGCAAACTTTATACAAATAATGTCAGAGTTACAAAATATGCATGTTCTGTAAGGTAAAACATCATGAGATGGGAATGTGTAGGGAGTTACCCTGTACAGGGCAGTAACAAGAAGGGGAGGTGTCCTTGTACTCCTGTTAGGTAAAACATCATGAGATGGGACCGGAGAAGGAGTCACCCAGTACTAAGGAGTAACAGAATGCATCCTTGTACTTACAAGATAAGAGAGACATTGATGGATTGAGAGGCAGGAAGCTAGCAGGGAAAGGATAGCAACAGTTTTAGTCATTGGACAAGTAATGATATGATGATGTTCTAAGCATGTATCCAAGGGTATAAAAAATCACCATTTTGCTGATAACGGCAGAATGCATTCTCCGACTAACTTTGTTAGTCGCAAGTGTTACAATCCGGTAATAAAGAACAAAGAACCCTGATTTCGACTCAGCCTGGTGTTTGTCTCACTCATTCATGAACAAAGCAGACCTAACAGTTCCAGAAATCAAATATGTCCTAATGTTCTGTCTGACTCCAGTTTAATTTGCACAATTGAATGGAAATTCCAGGGTTAAGAATTGTCTTTATCAATAGAGAAGAAATTTCTATCATCAAAAATGTTAACATCAACCTTGATATAATTTTTCTCTAAAGAGAAATGAAATTTTGAGGAGTTTATTTTCCCCACAAAGCCAGTTGTAGCATTGTGAATTATAAAGGTTACCATATATATTTGTGTAATCATTGATACTATAAGGGTTAAATTGATTTGCAAATATATTTTGCAAAAAGCTGGCAAATATTGACACCCCTATTTTTGGCTCTGACGGCAGACCCCTGACCCGGTTATCCGCCCAATGGAACTCCTGATGCCTTATTGGCTCACCAACTGGAGCTCCTGATGATCCGGCTGCCCTCCCATCCAAGCTCCCGACTGCGAATCCTCACCCCAGCCACCCGGCCATCCGAACTCCCGACACTCTGGCTACCCACCCCCCCAGGATCCTGACACCCTGACCCAGTCCTGGCTATCTGAGCTCCTGGTGCCTTGAGTGACACAGGTACTTATGAGTCAAAAGTTTCACCTGTGTAAAAGTCAATTTACCTCCCTTTATGGCTGGAGAAAGTGGTGCAAAAACGTTGACGATTAGATGAGTATATTATGTATATTCCCAAGTTTGTGGACTGATTTTATTTGGCCCTTTGGGTCATTGTGCTTGCAAGATTAATTGAACTTGTAAATAAATTGAGTGAGAGTTGGAATAGGTTTTATTTAATTTTAAAATATCTATTCTGACCTTCTTGGTGTTTGCAGATCTATGTGACTTACTGTGACAAATAGCATGCACTATTTTCCATTAGCTTAAAGTGACATTTTCTTACTTTGTAACTCATTTTTTAGTTTACGTATGAGCTGCAATATTTATTGTGGAATAATTTGGAGAGAGTTTTGACTGGCATATTTGACTTGCAAAGGGGAATGCGAGCAAATTACCAATTAAAGAGAAGATAATGAATTGCAAATTGCAGAGACTCCACAGCATTCAACTTCTCGAGCCTCTGTACACTTCATTTCAAAAAAAATCATTGTCTTGCCTAATGATTTCTGGTTCCTATACAGTAAAGTGATTAATGTTAGAATTACTGCTGGCACTGTTCGTTCTTTATGGAATTCTTCTTTAGTGGAAGTTAGCATGCTTGCTTTAAAACAGCGAAAGAATGGCATGCATTTTTTTTTGCTAGTTATCATTGGCAAATAATATTATGTCCCCTTGTCCTTAAGATCTTGTAACCCCCAAATCGTTGGACAGGCCTGTCAAGATGTTAAACATTCCAGAGAAAAAAACCCAGATACAATAGTTGTTTGCTCAGTGGACCTTGGTTCAAAGGTTTTGTTTCAATTAAATAGCTATGAGGGCAACTGAACCTGAGGATCAAAGAGAAGGTTTTTAAAGGGATTGTGTTGATTACTTTTTGATTTATACATTTCGTTATCCACTGGGAAGCGGAAAGGATTAAGCAGAAACCAATAGCTAGTTTAAAATTTTAATTATTTAATTAAATATCTGGTTGCTTAATGTTAAATACAGCTGACTGAATCAAGGAGAAATAATAAGTCAATTAAACCCATGGAAGCTTGCCATGGAACAGCATAAGATTGGTTTAAAGAGAGTATTTGCTGTAAGATGGTTAATAAGAGTGATGGTTAATAAAAAAAAATCTAAGTAGCACATAATATGCCCAGTTGGATAAGGTCAATTTTATGAAACTTGTATAATATGGAAGACTAAGGAAACTAATGGTGAAGTGAAATTGGTCTACATTAGTGGCATAAAACAGGTTCACTGTTGTTCACTTTATAGAGAAACTCATTTGTGTGTCTATTAAAAATCAAAGCAAAAAAAAAATCATAAATGTGTATAATGGACCAGCATTCCTAACGAGAGTACAATCATGGCATAGATCAAATTTACTTTGAGTGTCCAGGAATACAAATGAATTTTCTATTATGGGCAAGTTTACCAGTAGCTTTCCCTTTTATGGGGAATACCTCACATTTCCTGATATTTTAGGAATGAAGTTGGCGTGAACAGCACCAGGTGCATTCAATTGAGCTCAATGAGACAAGAAATTAAAATATTGAGACCTATTGCACAATATAGCTTAATAAAAAGAAATCCTTGATTAGGTGAAGAAATGGGTATCCGTCACTAGTAAGAAATAAAAAAGCAGTGGACTGAAAATGGAAAATCATGTTCAGAGGCTTTTGATAATGTTAAAAAAAAAATTGAACTCAAATTCTCAAAGATACTGGATAGTGATCAAATAGTCTAGAATGGGAATAAAGGAGAGGAAATTCTGACTCATGGCTTAGAACTATTAGTCAGAATTGAAGTAAATAGTTCAATAAATGGCTTAGAACTAATTACATCCTCAAGAGGAAACCTACGATAAAATTCACTACTGCATTGTGGGATTCCCTGGTGTCAGGAAACTCAGCAATGGATCATGGTTGAGAGCTGCAGATGCCACAAGGATAAGTGTTCTGCTTGGCACCCATTGTGTTTACATGGTGGAGAGGAGTACACTGTCAGTTTATCAAGGAAATCTTAGCCACCTCCATCCTCCTTTGATTCTAACTTTCCAGGTGGTCCATTTACTGGCTCCCAGAGAGAAAAAGGAGATCATTATTTTTAATGCCAGGCTGTGAAGTTTGATTTAAACTTCAAATTGCTGGTTTTTCCAAGTCCTTCACCCATTTTTGTTTTGTTGAAGAATGTAGCAACAAGAAAGTTTCATTCTTGGATAACAGCCTCCTCCAATGAACCAGCTAATCGTATTCCAGATGTGCTTTGTGGGAAATTTTTCATTTAAAAAAAAAAATCAGCAGATTTAAAAGTTGCAATCTCCAGTGTGCCTAAGGTTTGGACAGAGACAAATGGGATAGGGAATAGGTTATGTCTGGTGGGTATGAAGTGGTCTGCTAATTAGGATTAATGTAGGCACAGGTTATAAAAAAAGGGGGCACTTCAGAAATGAAAATGATTTAAACAGGGATTACAGGTATGTCTCCAAAGAAAGGAATTGGACTCTGCAAAGTCCCACTGAAGCTGCCACAAATAATTCCATTATCAAAATATTTCAGGATAAATTATTTTTGGTTTGATAAGCATATTTGTATTAAGCCTCAAAAATCATGTAGGCCCCAGATTAAAGTGTCATGAATCAAACTAAAAAATATACCTGTACCTTTATGTTCATATTGCCATTTAGTAATTTTGAATCCACTACCATGCTCAAAAGGCATGTTGAGCTTTTCTTGCAACAAGCCAATATTCTGACTTGGAAATATTCTGCTGGGTCATTGTCACTGTGAATATTAACTCTTTCTGCCTGCAAAAAATATGTCATGCTACATTCACCACAGATTGCAGAGTTTCGGGAAGATGTTTCATAATTATTTTCTCATGGCCAGCCTATTGACAGGCAATGAATGCTTGTCTTGCCACTGATGCCCACTCCCTCATGTTATTTGTTTAATAAATACCTACAATATTTGGGGCCCTGTATTTTCTGTCATTGCCTTTATAGATCACTTCCATTATGAGCCTAATTCCCTGTAATCAGTGCTTTTATTTGAGGGCTATAATGGGAATTAAAATAGGACTTTTAATTCAGGAATGAGGCAGGAATACATAACATGTCTTGAGGTAGACTAAGATGAGTTGTCTTCAAACTTGCACACAAGAGGTCTAATGGGAAATGAGAGAAGCAGTGATGAGGGAATTGATTTTGTAGAGGGAGCTGATGGCAGTGAATTTGATACAGGTATGCCCCACTTTGTGAAACTAGAGAGTTCCTATGAAACCTTTTGTAAGCCAAAATGGCATAAAGCGAAGAACCATTCTCTACTATTGAAGGTTATTTTCATAAAAATGAAAATGAATTTTCGTAAAAGAAAATTTTTGTAAAGTGAGTATTCATAAACCAGGGTGTACCTGTATTTCCACTGGAGAAAATTATGACCCACCCAGACAGAATGTTGGACTAATGATCTGATAATGGGTGACAAAGCAGTTGTCAGAAGCTGGGCAGACTGAATGCTACAGCTTCAAACTTAATCTTGCTTTTTGAGTTATGTTACTGAGAGCCAACATGAACTAGAAAGATGGAAAAAGGCCATGAATTGATCACTATAAAGATAATAAAATTCAAATAGAAGAGAAGCCGCTGGTCATTACTCGCTGAGAAAGGTATGAATGGTACCGTGAGAGTATTGTGGACCACAGAGGACATGCACTGTGTGGTCAATCATGTTACAACTGCAGAGAAATTAAGTTTACAAGAGATGATAATGTGATACAGTCACTACCGTTCAGGATGTAATTAGAGACACTTAACAAGAGAGTCTGGAGATACTGTGGTTAAGTGCAATTCATAAATGTGCTAGGAAAACTTAGCAGAGCATGCTACATTCATAGGAAGTAAAGCACCTGTTCCCTTCATCAGGTATATGCAAAAACAGGCAGGCATCTGAATATAAGGTGGGGGGAAGGGAGAGGAGGGAGGAAGGGGCAGAGAGAAGTGCACAGATGAATAGGTAAGAGGTCATATGTGGGTGGGAGGGGTTGCAGAGAAAAAGCTGAGAAGTGATGGTGAGGGGGTACCTCTGATAGGAGATGGAAGGGAAGGGGTTGGGGAGCTGGAGGAAAGGAGACAGGGATAAGGAAAGAGAGAGACTCGAGGGTGGGTGTGAATGGAAATGGGAAAAGTTTATGTTAATTCCATCTAGTGGGAAGTGTTGTTCCTCCAATTTGCGGTTAGCCTTGTTTTGGGGATGCACGAGGTCATGGACAGACATGTTTGTATTGCAATGATGTGTGGAATTGAAGTGTTAGCCACTGGAAGGTACTTGTTGCAGCAGTGAAGGTGCTGAATGAGATGATCTCCCTGTCTGTGACCTGTCTCACTGATGTAGATGAGATCACATCGGAAGCACCCAACACAACAGATGATCTCTGCAATTTCATGAGAAGTGTTGCTTCACTTGGAAGGACTGTTTGGGGCCCTGATTGCTGGTGATGGAGGAGGTGGAGGGTCAAGTGTAGCATTTCTTGCAGTCACAGAGGTAGGTACAGAGGGGATGATACCTTTTATTTTGTGGTTCCAGAGCTTAAGGAAGAATGGAGCCTTGATGGGCAGGGATCAAGAATGGAGCTACCAAACATATGGGAATAATTTTGGACAATGTTCAAAGATTTCAGAGAGCAATGACAGTACAGCTAGATATGCATAGATAAGTGATAGGAACAAATACTGAATAGTGACAGGAGGTAGACCAAATTATATCACTTACCTCTGGGACAAAGTAGTAATAGCAGAAGAGACATTTAGGAGTCTCAAAGAGACTTATCCTTGCAAACAGTGAATAGAAATAGAGAAGGGAAGATCACATTAAGGTTGGCAGAAGTGATGGAAGATAATGTGAAGATGCGGAGACAGATTGAGTGGAAATTGTGGATCAGAGGGACTCTGACCTTGTTTTTCTGGGTGGGGGAGGTGGGGCAAGGGCAGGTATGAGAAATGGAGGAGATACGGGTGCAGGCTTTATCAATGACAGTAAGGAAAAATCCATCTTTATTAAAGAGGACATTCCAGGTGTCCTGGAGTGAACAGCCTCATCCTGGTGAAGGAGTAGGAATTGTGAGAAGGGGATGGCAACCTTACAAGGGACAGGTTGTGAAGAGTTAAGAACCAGGTAGTTGTGAGAGTTGGTTGGTTTGTAGTAGATAGGAGTGAATAGTTTGGTCGCTATGATAGAATCAGAAAGGGATGAGAGGGGTCAGAAACAGTCAGATTATGTTTAAGGACACGGTGGAAATTGGTGGTGAATCATCAAGCTCCGCATAGATACAGGAAGCAGCACCAATGAAGTTATGTAGAGGAGGAGTTGGAGATTTGTACCTGAGCAGGATTGGAATAGGTCATATTCCACACCCATCAAAAAGGCTGGTGTAATTGGGGCCCATTGAGCCCATGGCTACACCTTGGACCTGGAGGAAATGGGAAGAGTCAAAAGAGGAGTTGTTAAGTGTGAGAACAAGTTCCTCCAAATTCTTCTTTTCCTACTGCTGTACTTTTTTTCTCACTCTTCAACTTTTCTTTCTCCATCCCCTATCTATTGGTTTCTCCCTCTACCTCTCTCTCCACCCCTCTCATCTTATGTTCCATATTCTATACCTCTGGGACCCTCCCCCAGTTTCCTTTCCCCTTATACATGCAATTTCACCTATACTATCTTAGACCTGATAAAGGGTTTGCCCCCAAAATGGTGATTGATTATTTCTATCCATTGATCTGTCTGACCTGTTAAGTTCCTCCAGCAATTCTTTGTCCAAAATTCCAGTCTGCATCTTTTGTTTCTATATTTACAGAAGAACTTGATGGTCATACTGAGATTAAAAGCTAAATAAAAGAATATATAAAAATGTAGCAAGTAAAAGCTAGTCTACTGAAGTAGATTAGGTCTGCTCTAATAGTCATAATATGCTGCTGTGGCGTTGAGTTTGACTGAGTGCTCTATCACGCAGTGGAAGTTTTGATAATTGCTTTTATATGCATTACAATGTCCAATGAGCAGTGCTTTAGAAAGATCCAATAAGTGGCCTTTTTGGCATGCCCTCAGGAGAGGCTGAAATAAACAGGAGTTCAACAAACGACTTAGTTGGAGCAACTACCACAACAGATATGGTTTTTAGACTGCGATGTCGGGAAAATCACAGAAAAAAATTAACATTATTATTGCCTGTGTGGTCATTAACACTGGGCATCTTATTAGACTGCAACTACCTGAGTGCAAAAGTCCCGGTGGTTTGACATGCAGTAGAGTGGATGACCATCAGCTAATTTTTCTGGTATGATTTACACTGCAAGCTTCCTCCAAAAAGTTGTAGGAGTCCTGCAGGATAAATTGCGGTGCAGGAATTGACTCAAAATTCCTGCACATTCCTTTTCAGACTGCCCACATAGTGACAAAATTCCTTGATTGCGCCATTACATGCCTGCAGTCTAAAGGCCATAAGAGAAATCAACAAGGCATAAAGCCATCTCTGCCTCGCTCGTTTTTGATATTCCAAACCAATTCAATTAATATATTTAACAATGTTTATGGAATAAAAGCAAGAATTCAGATCAGGCTATTTTAAATAGAAAAGCTAAAGATCCAAATGATGGTTATTCGTTGGAAAATGAGATGCATCTAAACTTCATTATATTGAAGTTGTGACATTTTCAGTAAATTCATCACTTGGTTTCCTCTGTTAACTCCTAGCTGTACTTAAATCTTCTCAACATGGTCGAAAAAAGGTTTTCAAATGTGCTTTCCCTATGATTTCTATATCAAGGCTTGTAAAAAGTTATCATTTTGGGTTTCTCCTTCCATTATAGTGTTTTATCAAGTAAAAACACAGAAATGCTGAAGGAACTCAGCAGGTCGCAGTGTACAGAGGAATTAAACGTAGATGATCATCATTTCGGGCCTGAGCCCTTTGTTTAGATCGGAGCAAAAAGCAGATGGGAGCCTGAATATATAAAAAAAAGGCTGGGGGAGGGGAACACAGGCCAACAGGCAAAAGGTGATAATTGGATAAGGGTAAGAGGAAAGGTGAGAATTGGTGTGTTGGGGGGGGGGGGTGGTGTGGCTCTGTAAATGCAAAGCTAGAGAAAAGAAGACAGAAGGAAAAGAAGAGAGAGAGTGGCAGAGCTAGAGGAATGGGGAGATAGTGATAGGGAAAAAAAGAGATGGGGATAGGGCCCACAGAAACTGGGGAAGACAATGTTAATGCCATCTGGTTGGAGGGTGCCAAGATAGAATATGAGGTTTTGTTCCTCCAATTTGTGTGTGGTTCCAATCTGGCAATGCATAAGACCATGGAGAGAGGCGTCAGCAGGGTGTGAAGAGGTATAATTGTGGTAGTTGTGGGAGTTGGTGAGTTTGTAGACAATGTCTGTTGAGATTTTGTCTCCTGAGATGGAGACAGTGAGATATAAAAAGGGGAGAGTGTTGCTAGAGATGGACTAAGTGAAATTGAAGTCAGGGTGGAAGTTAGCAGCAAAGTGGATAAAGTCGACAAGCTCATCATGGGTGCCTGAGGCAGTACTAATGTAGTCAATGAAGCGGAGGAAGAGTTGAGGAGCCTTGCCTGTGTAAGCTTGTAGCATGGATTGTTCTACATAGCGATCGAGAGGCTTTGGTGGGCAGAGGCTGAGGTGGAGGTGCAAGAGTTGAGGTAAGGTTTTCTGAACTCCTTCCTCTTTATTAGACTGTGGGAATGGCAGCCAGGGCAGGGACATTCTCCTCTTTCAGAATGTGGATAGTTAGGGAAGCCAACAGTATCCCCACTGATGACTTTCATCTGCAAGAAGTGCATCCAACTGCAGCTCCTTACACATCATGTTGGGGAATTGGAGCTGGATGAATGCCGGATCCTTCAGGAGGCTGAGGGGGTGATAGGACAGGTATCACAGGGCTGCAATCACACCTAGGATGCAGAAGGAAGGTAGCTGGGCGATGGTCAGCAAAGGGAAATGGAATAGGCAGGCAGTGCAGGGTACCCCTGTGGCCATTCCCTTCAGCAACAAGTATGCTCCTTTGGATACTGCTGAGGGGGATGATCCATCTGGGCCAGGCAGCAGCCAGACCAATAGTAACATGGTTGGCTCTGAGTCTCAGAAGGGAAAAGTAAGACAGGAAGAGCAATAGTCATAGGGGAACAGATAGGAAACACTGCAAAAGTAACTCCAGCATTGTTTCATCCTGGGTGCTGGGTCCAGGATGTCATTGAGTGGGCGTAGAGTATTCTGAAGGGAGAGGGTGATCAGCCAGAAGTTGTGGTACATATTGGTACCAATTACATAGGTAGGAGTGGGGTAGAGCTCTTGCAAAGTAAATTTAGGGAGTTAGGAAGGAGGTTGAAGAGCAGGACCTCCAAGGTGGTTATCTCTGGATTACTCCCAGTGCCACGAGCTAGAGAAGACAGAGCATGAAGACATTACAGACAAATGTATGGCTGAAGAGATGGGACAGGGTTTCAAGTTCTTGGATCATTGGCACCTTTTCTGGGGAAGTGAGACACGTTGCACCTGAACGTGAGGGGAACCAATATCCTGGAGGGGTGGTTTGCTAATGTTGTTGTGGGGTGGGGGGGGGGGTGGGGGTGTTGCTTCAACTAGATTCACAGGGGCTTGGAACCAAAATAAAGAAGCAGAGGTGACTGGCCAGCTGGTAGGGAGTTTGTGTGGAAGGACAGGCAGTTAGTGCAAAATTGCAGCTAGTGGGATGTGCTGCAATGCCATAGGGACACAGACCAAAAAGAAACCAAAGTTAACATTTTGTATTTAAATATATTTTTAAATACAGTTTGGCGGGCAGCAACCTCCTTTGAAGAAGACCGCAGAGCCCACCTCACTGACAAAAGGCAAAGGAGGAAAAACCCAACACCCAACCCCAACCAACCAATTTTCCCTTGCAACCGCTGCAATCGTGTCTGCCTGTCCCGCATCGGACTTGTCAGCCACAAACGAGCCTGCAGCTGACGTGGACTTTTTACCCCCTCCATAAATCTTCGTCCGCGAAGCCAAGCCAAAGAAGAAAAAATATGCATCAAAAGAAATAAAGTGCTTTTTGTAATTTTATTTAATACCTGATTTAGATCTTCCCAAAACTTTTCCACTTTCTCACATGCCCAAATTGCATGTACTGTTCCCGTTTCCTTCTTACAGCAAAAACACCTATCTGATACTGTTGGGTCCCATTTATTTCACTTTTGGGGCATGGTGTATGGCCTGTGTAACCAATTATATTGTATCATGCGTAACCTCATGTTTATTGTATTTCTCATAGTTCCTGAGCATAGCTTTTCCCATGTTTCATTCTTTATCTTTATGTTTAGATCTTGTTCCCACTTTTGTTTGGGTTTACAGCTTATTTCATCATTCTCTTTCTCTTGCAGTTTGATGTACATGTTTGGTATAAATCTTTTAATTATCATTGTGTCTGTAATCACATATTCAAAACTGCTTCCTTCTGGCAACCTCAGCCTGCTTCCCAGTTTGTCCTTCAAGTAGGTTTTCAGTTCGTGGTATGCAAATATTGTACCGTGAGTTATGCCATATTTGTACTTCATTTGTTCAAAAGATAATAATTTATTTCATGAAAAACAATTTTCTATTCTTTTGATCCCTTTTCTCTCCCATTCTCTAAAGAAAAGGTTATCTATTGTGAAAGGGATTAGATGATTTTGCATCAATATTAATTTTGGTAGTTGATAATTTGTTTTTTTTTCCTTTCTACGTGAAATTTCTTCCAAATGTTGAGCAGATGGTGCAGTACTGGTGAATTCCTATGTTGCACCACCTGTTCATCCCACTTATATAGTATATGTTCAGGTACCTTCTCCCCTACTTTATCTAGCCCTAATGTGGTCCAATCTGGTTTTTCCCTTGTTTGATAAAAATCTGATAGGTATCTTAATTGTGCTGCTCTATAATAATTCTTAAAGTTTGGTAGCTGTAAGCCCCCTTGTTTGTACCATTTTGTTAATTTATCTAGCGCTATCCTTGGTTTCCCCCCTTTCCATAAGAATTTCCTTATTATTTTCTTTAGCTTCTTGAAGAATTTCTCTATTAGGTGAATTGTTAATGATTGAAATAGGTATTGTATCTTTGGGAAGATATTCATTTAAATGCAATTTACCCTTCCTATCAGTGTTAGTGGTAAATCTTTCCAATGTTCTAAGTCATCTTGTAATTTCTTCATTAAAATGATAATTTAATTTGTATAGATGGCCTAGATTATTATCTAGTTGAATACCTAGGTATCGGATTGCTTGTGTTTGCCATTTAAATGGTGATTCTTTCTTAAACTTTGTGAAATCCGCATTATTCATTGGCATCACTTCACTTTTATTTGCGTTGATCTTGTACCCTGATACTTATCCATATTCCTTCAATTTCTTATGCAATTCTTTTATTGATAATTCTGGTTCTGTTAAGTATACTATGACATACCAAAAAAATCCAGAGATCTTTCTTCTAAGTAATATAAGAAGTAAAGAACTTGGCCTCGATTTGGATGAAGCACAAAAAAGATTTATTATGATGGCCTTAGCTGTAGCAAAAAAATGTATCATGTGAATCTTGAAATCAGAAGATAGTCTGAGAATACAGCAATGGTTCATAGAAATGAATAAATGGATTCCATTGGAAAAAATAACATATAATTTAAGAAATAACATCACAGTATTTCAGAGAAGTCCTACTGCAGACCTCCACCACCTAAAATGACAGAATGAGAAGAAGACGAAATGAACTGACCCAGTGTGTAAAAGTACATGACACAATTTTCTTGTTTATTTTCATTATGTGATGACATTGTTTAATGGGTTTAATGTATTGTATATGTTGAACGTTTAGTGGGTGGGGAGGAGTGTGGGAAGGAGGGAGGGAAGGGAGGGGGGGGTGAAAATGGGAGAAAATGACACTGTATATTCAAGAGGGAAATGTTTGTTTTTTGGTCAATATGGTTCATAGTGTGAAAAAAAATAAAAATAAATAAAATGGATGTTCTGTAGTACAGCTACGGATTGATAGGTATAATGTTGTGGCAAAAGGATGGATGTTATTGGGAGCTTAACATCCAAAGATACACAGTGCATCAAAAGGATAGGCAGGTAAGCAGAGGGGGTGGCATGGCTCTGTTGGTAAGGAAGAACATTACTTCATAGGATCAAAAGCTCTAGAATCATTGTGGGTTGAGTGAACAAATGGCAAAGGTAAAAATATACTGTTGACTGTTCTATACCAGGATATAGTCAGCAAATTACAACACCATATAGAAAAACTGTGTTAGAAGGGCAATGTTATAGTCTTGGGTGATATTAACATACAAGTAGATTAGGAAAACCAGGTTGGGACTAATTATCAAGAGAGAGAATTTATAGAAAACCTACAAGATGGCTCTTTAGAGAAGCTTGTTGATGAGCCCATATGGGATCAGCTGATCTGGATTGGGTGATATGTCATAGAAGATAGAGGATTGGGAAGTGTTTAAAAACTTGCAGAAGGAAACTAAAAATTCATTAGAAGAGAAAAGATGAAGTATGAAAGTGGACTTGAAAATAATGTCAAATAGGTCACAAAAAAGATTCTTCAAGTTTATAAAGAGCAAAAGGGAGCTGAGAGTGGAAAAAAGGACTATTAACAAATAACACTGCAGAAATAATAATGGGAGACAAAGAGATGGGAGAGGAACTAAGTGAGTATTTTGCCTGAGTTTTCACTGTGGAAGACATGAGCAGTGTGCCAGATATCCAACAGTATCAAGAAAGGGAAATGAGTGCAGTTACTAGTTCAAGGAAGAAGATGCTCAGAAAGCTGAAAGCTGGATAAATCTCCCAGACCAGAAAGCTGGCACCCTCAGGTTCTGAAAGTAGTTGCAGTAGAGATTGTGGAGGCATTGGTAATATCTTTCAGGAATCAATAGATTCTGGTTTGCTCCATGAGGACTAGAAATCACAAATGTCATCCCACTATTCAAGAATGGAAGGAGGCAGCAGAAAGGAAATTATAGACCAGTTAGCCTGACATCAGTTGTTGGGAAAATGTTGAAATTGATTGTCAAGGATGAGGTTACAGAGTACTTTGAGGCACATGACAAGATATGCCAAGCCAGCATGGTTTCCTGAAGGGAAAATCTTGCTCGATAAAACTATTGGAATTATTTGAAGAAGTGACGAGCAGGCTGGATAAGGAAATGCGGTGGATATTGTGAATTTGATTTTTCAGGAGGCCTTTTCCAAGGTGCCCCACAAACAGTGCCCTGCATAATGATTGGGATAATGCCTCTTTTTACTTTATTTGCCCCCTGTGCTCAATAGTTTAAAATTTGTAATCAAATGATTCACAAGTGATTAAAGTGCACATTCCAGATTTTATGCAAGGTTTTTTTTATACATTTTGGATTTGACCATGTGGAAATTACATCATTTTTTATACCACAGGGAAGCTATAATGTTTGGGACATTTGGCTTCACAGGTATTTGTGAACACTCTGGTATGTTTAATTGCTTCATTGGTGCAGATATAAGAGATCTAGGCTTGCTTCTAAGCTTTTGATCACCTTTGGAGTCTGCAGTTGGCATTTTTCAGTATAAAGACCAGAGTTGTGCAAATGAAAGTCAAATAAGCCAATATGAGGCTGAAAAATGAGAATAAAACAGTAAGAGACACCACCCAAACCTTAGGATTACTAAAATTATCAGTTTGGAACATCATTAAGAAGAAAGAATGTACTGGTGTAGATGTGTTAATGACTACATTTTTTTCTGATCAACTTGCAATCTCCAAAATATCTTACATTTCTGAGATTGGCAAAATGCTATTTTGTAATAATTAGTAAATTATATTTTACAGCATTCACAGAAACAATAGTTTTACCATTCCACAGGAATTCATAGTGTTATTTTTGTTATAAAACCTTACCGTGGTTTTAGCACTCATGTTGATAAATGAAGGACAAAGCAGCTATACTTTAGTTGTTGAGTTATCATTAGTTCACTTTCAAGTTCAGATCCAAGGAGGTAATGATGAAGACAAAAGCACATGGGGGTTGATGGATATGAAAGATTGTAGATGATGAAATCTGGAGACAAACTTCTGGAGAAACTCAATAGGTCAAACAGCTCTGAATGAGGTGGAGTAATGATTTATATTTCAGGTGAGATCCTGCATCAGAAGTGAGAGGGAGGGGTGAGGCAGGAGCTGGTAGGCAATAGATAGGACTAGATGAGGAGGGGTTGTTGGACATACAGAGTCAGATGGGAAGGGGGAATGGTGATTGGGAGAGACAGAGAGAGAGACATAGAGAGAGAGAGACATAGAGAGAGAGAGACATAAAGAGAGAGAGAAAAATAATCAATGGGCCATTTGGGCAAAGAGAGTGGAGAAAGTCTCAAATGTAATTAAAAATGTTTACACTGTGATGCTGCAAAACACAAATTTTGTGTATTGTTCATGACAATAATTCAGATTCTGAAGTGGAGATATAAGCGGTTGTGAAGTTTGAATCTAATAAGTAACAAAGTTGATGTGGAACAAGATAAGGGAGAGATGATGGGCAGATGGACACAGTTGTGGTGGAGGTGTGAGTGATGGACAGGAGAATGGAACTTGGTGGCAGGGTTCTGAGAATGCAATATCTGCAGCCTCACGTTTCTATTGATCAACTTCCAGCCATTGATTCCCTATTTCACCCCTTTCTCTTCTCTTCTTGGCTCTATTTGCCCATTATATCACTCCTCACTGCATCCCATCTATTACCTGCTAGTTGCCACCCTCTGATTTCTTTATATTGGTACTCCCCGCTGACTACACTCTCCGTTCTGATGCAGAGCTTTGGCCTGAAGAATCGACTGTTCATTTCCCACCACATATGCTGTTCCTCCAGCAGTTCTTTTCTTGCTTCGTGAAATTTGAGCTGCAGCTGTCATTTGGGCACTACGAGGCAGCCCCCCAGTTGGAGTCATCATTCCAGCTTGTGTTCATGTCAAAGAAGGGCTGCATCAGAGTTGATGGCAATCAGAAGTATCCCTGTGAAGCCCTCCTGGTCCTTCTTTCTCAGTAGGAAGTTTTTAAATAACATAAAATGCTTTCAATATTCAGCAGATGTGACAGCATTAGTCGGTTAACATTTCAGTCAATAACTCACTAATTTGTCTTGTTGAGAAAGGCTTCCAACAGTCCTTTCTGAGGGCCACAGGTTAGGCTCCTAATGTTCAGGAGCATTATGTCGAACTCATTAAACTTGTCTCCCCAGTTTTCCAATGCACTTGAATCAGAAACATGATCAGATCAGAATATGGCAGAGTGCTTGAGGTGTTTGGGGGAGGAGGTGGGATTGTGTAAAGAGAGATCAAGTGAGATCAAGTATGAGACATTGTCTTCCAAAATTCATCACTTCACAGAATAAATTGGTAGAATTAAGTTGATTTTCTCAATATTAGCCTGGGAGTCATACAAAAGTTAGTGGAGCATAACTAAAAGTAAATGAATAAGGAGATAAGGGAATAGAAGAGCAGATTGTAGGTAGCAGCAGGAAAGATCCAAATAAAGTGTGAGGCACATTAATAACAGCTGGCATTTAAAGACCAGAAGATCCATTGAGTCACAAGGTCATAAACAAATGTTGAGAGGGATGAGAGGAATTTAAAAATTTGAGAATAAGAATTAAAAAATAAAACACTATACTTGCCAGTGTTCAATTGATTTGAACTATGTGGCGAATGAAGATGGGTTTTCTGACTCACTTCACCCACAAGTTAGGTAATCTGCAACTAGAAAACGAGGAAGGGTTACTTTGCTGCATTTTTCAACACATGCAGTGCAGTGATAGAAAAAAATATGATTTAAATGTCCTTGAATGTTTGTGATTTTCATTAAAATTGACATAATTATGAAAAATACTTTTCACTCGACTGGAGGTGTTACATTCTGTCTTTACCGCTGTGAGTATCCACTGCTTTCTCAGCCCATCTGGACAAAGCCTAAGGGTGGCTGCGTGCATTCATAAAGTGGTGATTGTTTTGTGTGCAGTTTAATGTTCCATTTAAAACTTTTGTTTTACATTATTGGTTTTAAAAAAAAATCTATTCAATTCTATCATTAATACCTTGAGCTTAAATTCAGACCAAAATAATTAAACCACGTCTGCTCTTTCATTCGAAAATCAATCATTAAAATATTAGAAAGGTTTCTGTAAAAGTGAAAAACAACAAAAAAATGCAACAGTGAAAATATGATCTTTCTGAATAAACCTTTCATGGAACTGCAATGGTGAAAAGATATTTGATGACAAGATGTAAAATTTTGCTTGAGTGGAACAAATCAAGATTAAATAATTCAAATGAGATGTTTTGAAGACCTCCGCAGCAGTATTTCATAATTAATGTGGTTTTACGTGAGAGGAGGGCTGCAAAGAAAACCAGTTCTCAGAGTGACAATGTGAATGCTTAATATTATTCTACTGATGAATTTGTACATTGATGTGAATGCAGGATATTTGGTCAACCTTTAGCCTGAATGTAATGAGGCATTTGCTAAGCTGTGCTATCATCTACATGGACATCATAACACAGGAGTGCCATGTTACTGGCACTTATGCTAACAGTATACTCAGGAACCTGAAGACTAACACCCAATGGTACAAAAACAGCTTCTTCCCCTCCACCTTCAGATTTCTGAATTGACGCTATTTTTAAAAATAGTGTATTTACGGAAATGTAATTTTGCACCTCTAGTGCACAATAACGCTGCCGCAAAATAATGAATTTCATGACACATGTTCATGCCAAAAGTTCTGATTCTGATACTTTGAGCTAGAAATTCAGGCATGACAAGTGGTGCTGTGCAGATGAATGCTGAGGTGTGATGAAAAGCATTTTTGCATCCCAGTATCTTGTAACCACATTTAAATTCAGGACCCAAATGTGATCTCTGAGCTATGAACTCACCTGGTTAGTGCTTTAGCCACAACAGCACATATTGCAACCTTGGGTTACTGGCTTTTTGGGCCATGGTACTCGCATGTGAGTGTTGCAGGGTATAAAGAAATTACTTGGAGAGAACTGATTTATAATTTACAGAGATGAATGGCAGGATGGGCCCCCTGTTCCCTGTTCTTGATTTAAAAAAAAACTGGAGGGATGGACAGAAACATTGAAAAGCTTCACCTGAATAAAAGTTGTTTAAAAAAAAATCCACCTTTCTATCTAAGTAGACCTGATAGATGCCTGTAGTAATGGGCAACTTAAAGATGAACTTTCTACTTCTTAAGAAGGGAATATGCAATGCTTGGTTATTTGTAACATTTCCATGATCCTGTGTGGCAGCAGTGGATTGCAGCTCACTGTTGTATTGTCCAGAAGAGTTTCTACATGTTTTGTGTATGAAAATTTGCAATTTATATTTTTACAGTGCTCAGTATGCAAATGTGAGCTCCCGATAATATTTAGTGATCAATTTTATTCATTGATTCAGTTCTGTAAACATGATTGTTTTTCTAGGTATCAATCTTTCTGGCCTTATAAGCTCCAGAATATGTTAATTTTAAAATATTCATGTGACATGGCTATTGTTGAGCATTTTTTTGTGGTCATCTGTGATTGGCCTTGAGAAAATGCTGCTTTTGTTTGTGAATCAGAAGTTATAGTTGATGCATTGGTGGTCATATACCAACATTCCTTGGATTCTGGGCAGGTCCCGGCAGACTGGAAGACAGCAAATGTCACGCCACTTTTTAAGAAGGGATGTTGGCAGGAGACTGGAAATTATCGGCCAATTAGCTTGACGTCTGTAGTTGGAAAAATGCTTGAAGCCGTCATTAAAGATGAAATAGCAAAACTTGGAACGTAAGGGTTCAATCAGGCAGACGCAGCATGGTTTTAGAAAGGGAAGATCTTGTTTGACAAACTTGTTAGGATTCTTTGAGGATATAATGGGTGCGGTGGATAGAGGGGAACAGGTTAATGTTGTATATTTGAATTTCCAGAAAGCGTTTGATAAGGTGCCGCACAAGAGACTTATCAGTAAGTTACAGGAAAGTGGAGTCCGAGGAAGTATATTGGCCTGGATTGAAAATTGGTTGTCTGACAGGAGGCAGAGAGTCGGGATAAATGGGAGTTTTTCAGGTTGGCAGAGAGTGGTAAGTGGGGTGCCGCAGGGGTCAGTGTTAGGCCCACAACTTTTCATCATTTACATTGATGACTTGGAGGAGTGGACAAAATGTGGTGTAGCCAAGTTTGCGGATGACACCAAATTGAGTGGAAGAGCAAATTGTAATGAGATGTGGAGAGTCTGCAGAGGGATATAGTTAAGCTGGATGAGTGGGCAAAGGTCTGGCAGATGGAGTACAATGTTAGTAAGTGTGAGGTTATCCACTTTGGCAAGAAAAATAAAAGAGCTGAATATTATTTAAAGGGTGAAAAACTACATGTGACATGTAGTCACATGCTGTTGTGCAGAGGGACTTGGGAGTGCTTGTGCATGAATCACAAAAAGTTAGGTTGCAGGTGCAGCAGGTTATTAAGAAGGCAAATGGAATGTTGGCCTTCATTGCTAGAGGAATTGAATTCAGGAGTAGGGAGGTAATGTTGCAACTGTATAAGGTACTGGTGAGACTGCACCTGGAGTACTGTGTCCAGTTCTGGTCTCCGTATTTGAGGAAGGATATACTGGCTTTGGAGACGGTCCAGAGGAGCTTTACTAGGTTGATCCCTGGGATGAAGGTGTTGATTTATGATGAAAGATTAAATCGTCTAGGATTATATTCGCTCGAGTTCAGAAGATTGAGAGGAGATCTTATAGAAACATATAGGATTATGAAGGGTATGGATAGGATAGATGTAGGAAGATTTTTTGAGCTGGCCGGGGAAACTAAAACGAGAGGACACAGTCTCAAGATTCGGGGGAGTAGATTTAGGACAGAGATGAGGAAAAATAGTTTTTCCCCAGAGAGTAGTGAATGTTTGGAATTCTCTAACCAGGGAAGTGGTTGAGGCTGCCTCATTAAACATATTTAAAATTCGGTTAGATAAATTTTTACATGATAGAGGAATTAGGGGATATGGGGAGAAGGCAGGTAGGTGGAGTTAGGTCATCAATTAGATCAGCCATGATCGTATTGAATGGCGGAGCAGGCTCGATGGGCCATTTTTGGCCTACTCCTGTTCCTACTTCCTATGTTCCTATATGCAGAGATATTATAACATTAGTGGTAGGGAGGGAGTTCAATGATTTAGATCCAGGAACAATGAAGGAACATCAATATACCTGAAAGTCAGGGTGGTATGTAACTTAGAAAGGTATTTGCAGGTGGTGGGATTCTAACGTAACGCCTGCTTTTGTCCTTTTTTGGTGGTCGTTGGAGAGTTGCTATGCAAGAAACCTTGCCACCTTGCTTTGTTTTGTCAGTGGTGCCTGCTATAGCCTCAGCAGGTGAGGGAGTTAATGTTGAGTTGAATTCCAACTGGGCAGGCTTCTTTGTCCTAGCGGACAGAGAGGAAGAAGCAGATGTTATAATACCTCACCTAAAGAACAGAATTTCTAGCTCAAAATATACTGTTATTGCAGTGCCCTTGGTTTGATACTAATATGTTGTCAATGACCTTTCTATAATATTGTTGGAGTTTTACTCACCCATGTTGGTAAACACATATCATGACATCTTTGACCTTTATCTTGTGGATGGCAGACACTTTGTGGAGTTAAGAAGAGTTGTTTACTGCTGATCACTCTAACTTTGACCTCTTGTACCCTTAATATTTATCTGATGAGGCCAGCTAACATTCTGGACAGTGATGGCCCCACAGGTTGCTAATGTTACCAAACTTGTGAAAAGAAATGCCATTGAAATGTCAAATTTCAATTATTTGATTCTTGCTGGGTCTCTTCTGCACTACAAATTCTGACTTTTCTACTTCCATTGGAATCTACTCCTCCTGCTCTTTAGGACATGAAGGCAGTGAATTATACCAGTTGCTCAGTATTGACAGTTCCTTTACGATGAAGTTTTTTGAGATGGCACTTGAAAGTGCTGGCAGGGAGGTTCAAGAGTATACATCCACCCAAAAAAATAAACATGTTATAATATTATAACATCGAGGAGTGAAGCACATTTTAGGATTTAGCACAGAGAGAAGGAATACTATTTTTTTTTAAACTGCACAGTTTTGAGGCCATTGAATACTGTGCTAGAATTAATAATTGGAGGAGTGGTCATTTTCCCACTCTCAGAAAAAGATAGAAATAAAATTTTATTCTAATGCTTGGCTTCATGGTTGTAAAGGTGGACCTAATGTGTTAGGTGATCTTTGCCTTCTCATTGCTTTCACAAGGATGTTAAGAAGCAAAGATTGATGGACCACAAGGGAGATGCAAGGGAATGTGACCAAAAGTATGATCACAGAGATGTGCTTTAAGAATATTGTATAGGTGGAAAAAGATAGTTTTAAGGAAGAAATTTCAATGCTTTGGAATTCTTAGGTGAAGCTGAAGGAAATGTATTTAACAATTGCTATCAAATAGTTTTGATCCATTTGAAAAAATAAACTTGAAGTCCTGAGGATTTCCTTGAACTTAATATTGTCACTTTAATTATGGTGACAGTTGTAATGTAGGAAGCAAAATGTTAGTGGGATAAAATGAGAAAATGCTGGTAATAGAAAATCAGGCAGCAACCTTGGAGAGGGAAATAGAATTTAAGGAAGTTTTAAAAAGTGGAGGGAAGTAAAAGAAAAAAATGAAAAGGGAAGTCTGCATTGGCATGAGAAGTAGGAGAGAGAAAATAACAGAAGGGAAGATGTTCCAAAAGCTGTTGGGGAGGGTAATTGGACAAGGATATATAAAAGAATAATAGAAATATTGTACGATTAGTGATTTCAATGCTGATCATAGGCTCTCAGGCAGTCCGTGTGTTACAAACATCTGACTTATGGACAACTTGTTCTTACGAACTGACTGCCCCACCAATTTGCACATGTGCATTATGTTACCTCACGAATGCAAGACATCGATGGAACAAGAGTAAGTATTAACTTTTAATCATGATCCTTTTTCTCTTTTTTGCATAGAAAGGTAAAATATATATATATATATAAAAAAACATTTGACTAACTGACACTAATAAGAACTGTATGTACTTGTTCCGACTTACCTACAAATTTGACTTAAAGACTGAGTTAGGAACAGACTGCCTATACTGGAAAAATCACAAGAGAAGTAGGAAAAAAATATATTTTTAATTAGTATTATCTGTGAGTTCAACAAAATTTCACTAACCTGATACAATAACTGGGATATAACTGATGTCTAAATTCAGCATTATCAGCTAACGAATTCCTGATCTAAAGCAGCATTTAAATTTTTGGTTACCACAACTATATTAATGCATTTACTGTCTCCAATGTGCCTATTTTTAACTATATATAATATATACTTACAGAAGTTTAGGGATTCATAAAAAAATAACAGCAAAATTTGAACTGGTACATGAATTAAGTAGATTATTGAAAAAGAATCATCCATATGTTTGGATGTACTTTGGGTTTAAAGTATGGATTCAGAATCACTGCTGCTTATATAATATCATTGGAAATAAAGAAGAAAAACAGCATATTTGAATAGAAGCCTGCAATATAAACTACAAAAATATGCACAGGCTTTTATATTCCTGCATTAGCTTAGCCAAAACTGAACATTAAGGAGAAGAGCATATTTTAATATATGTATCTTTTGTTCATAATGTGAACAATTAAATTGCTGTGAGAGGTAATTTTTCACTTTTTAATGCTAATTTTACATTATATAAGAGGCAATGTACCTTGTGTGTTGTTTTTGCTCATAATACTGTGAAGTAACTTATAAAGACACATTACCAGTTAAGTTTGTGGAGTGCTGTCATAATGTTAATCATTGTGTAAAATTAGATTCATTTAATAGTGGTCAAAATACTAGTATAAATAGATCATTTGATTACATAAAAGAGAATGGGAAAGTATTGTCCAACAGAGCAGACCTTAAGAAGATTGACTTTTCCAGGCTGAAAATAATGTAGTGTCTTAAAATGAAGGGATGAGGCAGGAACTAGCGAGAATAAATTGGAAACAGATCTTTAAGGGTGAAAGAGGGACCACTTATGCAGGGTTCAAGATAGGTTTGTCCCACTGGGACAAGGAAAAGGTGGTAGGAAAATGGAACTATGGTTGATGAAATGGGAAAGGGCTCATGAGAAGTATATGGTAGCCAGGAAGGAGGTTAAGAAAGGGCTCAGGAGAGCTCAAAGGGGACACAAGAAGGCCTTGACATGTAGAATTAAGGAGAACCCCAAGCATTCTGTGTTTTATATGAAGAACAGAAGGATGATGAGAATGAAGTGGTGCCGATAAAAGAGATAACATGTGCCAGGAAGCAGATGAGGTTGGGAGGTCCTAAATGAATACTTTGCAACAGTATTCACAAGAGAAAATTACTTGGATCATGATGAGGTTGAAATTGAAGAGGCCTGTGTGCTGGACAATATAGAGTTTAAAGAAGCAGAAGTGTTGGATCTTCTTAAACAACATCAAGATTGATAAATCCCCAGGGCCAGATGTGATGTACCCGAGGCTGCTGTTGGAAGTGAAAGAAAAGATAGCTGGGTCAGTAGTTATGATCTTTGAATCCTCTTTGACCACAAGTAGGGTCCTGGAATATTGAAGAATGGCAAATGTAATCGCCTTGTTTAAAAAAAGTAATAGGGAGAATCCTTGGAATTATAGGCCAATGAGTGGTGTGTAAATTCTTGGACAGGATTCTTAAGGATAGGATCTATGAACAGTTGGAGAAGTACAATCTACTCGATGATAGTCAGGATGGCTTTGTGAATGGAAGGTCATGCCTCACAAGGGTAATTGAGTTTTTGAGGAGGTAACAAAATTAATTAATGAGGGTATGGTAGTGGATGTGGTCTATATGGATTGTAGGAAGGCATTTGATAAGGTCTCCCATGAGAGACTCATCTAGGAAGTAACAAGGCATGGGATCAGTGGAACCTTGGCTGCAAGGATAAAATATTAGCTTGTAGGAAGAAAATTAGATAGTAGTAGTGGAAGGAAAGTATTCTGCCTGGAGGTTGGTGACTGGTGGAGTGCCGTTGGGATCAGTTCTGGGACCCCTTCTCTGTTTGATTTTTATAAATGACCTGGATGAAGAGGCAGAAGGATGGGTCAATACGTTTGCAGATGACACGAAGGTTGGAGAAGTTGTAGATGGAGCTGAAGGTTGTCGAAGGTTACAAGAGGTTATAGACAGGATGCTAACTTGGGCAGAAAAGTTTCAATTTGGATAAGTGTGAGGTCCTGCATTTTGGAAGGACAAATCGGATGGGTAAGTACAGGGTTAATGGTTACTTAAGAGTGTGGATGAACAGAGGGACCTTGGGGTTCAAATTCATATATCCCTGAAGGTCACTGTACAAGTTGATAGGATAGTTAAGAAGGCCTATGGGATGCTGGGCTTCATTAATAGGGGAACTGAGTTCAGGAGTAGAGAGGTCATGTTGCAATGCTACAAATCCATGGTAAGACCACTCTGTTGTGTTCAGTTCTGGTCACTTCATTATAGTAGGATGTGGAAGCTATGGAGAGGGTGTAGAGGAGATTTACCAGGATGTTGTCTGGATTGGGGAAGCAAGTGTTATGAGGCAAGATTAGCAGAGCTGGGACATATTTCTTTGGAACATTGAAGAATGAGAGGAGACTTGATAGAGGTATCAAGATTATGAAAGGCATAGATAGGGTGGACAGCAGCACCTATTTCCCAAGCAAGATCAGCAAACACCAGAGGACGCATGTACAAAGTTAAGGGAGGGAAGTTTAGAGGAGACATCAGGGGTAAGTTTTTTTTTTAAACACAGAGAGATGTGGGTGCCTGGAATGCCTTGCTGGGGATGGTGGTGGAGCCTGAAACATTGGGAGCATTGAAGAGAGTCTTCGGCACATAGATGAAAGAAAAATAGAGGGTCATAGAGGATTTAGTACTTTTTTTTTCTTTTTAGGAAGGAATATATGGGTCATCACAACACTGAGGGCCAAAGGGCCTGTACTATGCTGTATTGTTCTATGTTCTATATTGAGGGATTGTCAATGGCCCTTGGATTCCATCTTTAGTTTTTCATTTGCAAGATATGAGTGTTGCTGGCCAGACCTGCATTTATTGTTCATCCCTAATTGCCTGAAGAACAATAGATTGAGCTGCCTTACCAAATTATTGCAGCCCATGTGATGTAGGAAAGCATATTCTAGCATTTAGACCTAGCAATAATAAAGGAACAATGTTTCCAGGACATGAAACTGTCAGATTGTCATTTTTCCAATAAACTTGTTTACCTGGATTAGGGGTGTGTGGTATTTATAAATGACTTGAATGCTGAAATTAACAATTATAGAATTCAGATGTTTAATATATATAAAAGCAGAGATTGAAATGCCCAGTTTTATTTCATCTAGTATGGGAGTATGACCTTCAAATGTGAGCTAGCTAATGTGGACAGTTACGAGAAACCACAAGTGGTCAGGGAAATGTTCATCCACACTTTACCCACCATAAACTCTTTGAAACCAGATCAACAAAAAATTCAAAACTAAGTGGTCAATTTTTGTTTTCAATGAGAGTTTCAAGTTACAAAGTTAACATTGGAGGTGAATTGAGGTATGAGTACAATGTAATAATACAATGACGTAAATTTGATAATTCAATTCAATTAAAAAATGTTCTTTAATTTATGTTCAATCCAAAATATATTGAGCTCCTTTCCTATACTCTAACTTACCTGCTTCAAATGTTCATCCAAGTGCCTCAAAAAGAATGACAAGAGCTGCTGCTGTACAGCTCCTGTGAGCAGGGTTGAATCCTGAGCTCCACTGCTCCCTCTGACTTTGTAGCCTCCTTCCTGGTGTTTGGGTTTCCTCACACATTCCAAAAATCTGCAGATTGGTAAATGTACTGGTCATAGTAATTTTCTTGTAACTTGTAGATGAGTGGTAGAATTTGGAACAGTTGTTACGAATGTAGGAAGAATAAATTGGTTTAGAGAAGGAATAATGAAAAATAGGTGCAGACTTGTTTCTGTTGAGTATGTCATATGATTCCATCATGATTAAGTACTCTTCCACCAAATTATTTCATGCTGTAACCACTATTTATGCAAAGATGTTTCTTTCATCTTAATCATTCAGCACAAATTAAAATTAATCATTCCCTATCATTGAAGCCGTAGCAGAGAAAATACATCTTATTACCCAATTGAAATCATTAACAGTTAAAATCCTAAAAATCCTGTATTATACTTTTTGGTATTGTTCCAGAGGCAATAATTCTGGGTTTTTTTGGTCCTGTTTCATAGTTGCTATTAATGCCTTTATTATCCTGTTGATGTTGCCCACTGTCAGTATCTATAATATCCATTTTATAATGACTGTTTATATTTACACAAAATACCACAAATATGGTTGAACCACTGCTCTGCAAACAAAAAATTCTCCGCTTCTGTATAATGTACCCTTCTCATGAAAATCAAATTACTTTATTTTCCTGAATCTATGAATAATTCCTCCTATCATCCCATCTACCCTGTCATTTAATTGCTCATGAAAAGATTATGTAAAAAACCCTCCCCATCAAAACATAATCACAGCAGACTGTTAAATATTGGCCTAATTTGGCAGACTACATTACCTCATGATGTTCACCAATGGTTAGTTGTGCAGTTCCATCAGTTCAGAAGCCATTGTATTTCTCACAGCATTCAATTACTGCTTTGTGTACTTAGCTTTGTAACCTTCAACTCCTTCTTAATTAGATATTTATCTAATTCTTTATTGAAGATTTTAATCAACATAGCATTAACAACTTTATCAGGGAATCGATGCCACATCATTCACTAATCTGTGGGAGGAAACTCCTGTTGATTTTAAATCCTACTCTTTTTATCTAAGTGTCCTCCAAATTTTTATTCACAGCTTAAGATTGATAACTTGTTTGAATGCTAATTTACAATGTACATTGTTTTCTGTGCTTCATTCAATAATAACATGTATCAAAACTATTTCCCCTAATATTAGAAAGCTTAGATTTTCATAAATGATAACCTCTGGTTATCTATGTGCCGATTTCTGGTCTGGCTTCACAGCACAATACCCTTTGAAAGTGGAAGAGCGTGGTCAGCAAAGATCTTAAAAAAAAAATTTTGGACATTCCTTCAGAGAATGATTAGGGTTTAATAACCTGTTATTTCTAACATTTTTTCTTGTCTGGATAAATAGGAATAAATTTTGTTTCATTTATTTGGTTTGTTGAATTGTTTATTATATGAACCAGAATACCGTCAAAAGCTTTGTTTTACATACCATCCAGCTGAGGCAACTGGTAGTTAAAATAAGTACAGCAGATAGTGCAATAATAAAAACAATTACTGCATAGCATAACAGAAAAAAAATGCAGGGTATAGAGAAAAATACTGTTAATGTGCAGGGGCATCATCTTTTACCATTTAAGTCAAGAGGTCCAGCCATGAATCAGATGTCAGCAGGAAATACACTGTGCATGAACCTGAGGTTTTTGTTTTCAACTTACACCGTGAGTCGGTCTCCTGGTCTCCAGCAAGAAACTCAAAATTAACCTGATGCCAGGTTGAATTTGATGTTTTTGAAACTCATTCATTTGCAAAATGAATGCTTTGTTTCATATATATATATTTATCTAGCATATAGCAAATGCACCTGAAAAATGTTTGCAATTGCTTCCTGCTCTATAAAGATGAGAAAAGTTAACTCTCTTGATCCTTACACCTCAAGTTTAAATATATGGATGAATTAGTGCATATCTCTCAAGTTGGCAGCCACTTTTGATCATATGTTCCTATCCAGCCAGAAACCATTGCAGTATTCTTCTCTGTTTTATTACCATGTTCGAATGACTCAACAATTTTTTTTGGGGGTTGATCATGTGTTTATTGTCATTTTCATTGCACAGTATACATATGCACTGACTTGTTCCATGTAAGATTTAAGGGAACATTTTTTTTATCATAAAATGCTACCGAAAATCATATCAAAGATAATTAATAAGTTTGCAGATGACACAAAAATTGGGATGTTGATTAGTAAGTTTGTGTATGAACACACACTAGGTGGTGTTGTTTAGAGCTTAGAAAGTTTTCTAAATCTACAGTCGATATGGATCAGATAGAAAGATGGATGGTGTATTGACAGGTGGTATTTAATTCCTTCATATATATTTGGGGAAGTCATAGGTCAAAGTCAGTAAATGGTAGGGCACTAAAGAATGTTGATGAACAGAGGGACCTTGGAATTCAAATCCATTTCCCTTGAAATTGGGAACACAAGTAGACATGAAGAAGGTATCATGCTTGCCTTAATAGATTGGAGCATAGAAGACAAGGTTTGCAACTCAATAGCATGACAGAGGTCGGGTACCTCTTACCTGAAAATCCAACATGCTCCAAAATCCGAAACTTCTTGAGCGCAGATGACACACCGCAAGTGGAAAATTCCACACCTGACCTCACTTGCCCATGTGGGGTTTTGATGCTCTGTTGATGCCAATTTGTTACCAACCATCATCACCCCCAGACCTGTGCTTTTTGAGGACACATTTAAACCTTGTTAGAACACAGTAGTTGGGGGTCTAAGATTTAACATCGCGTTATAGCCGAGTCGCAGAACAGATGCATATATGTCAGAGAGCAGCGCTGCCGGAGCAGGACGTCGGAGCAGGGGCAGCCACTGCAGGATGTCGGTGCAGGGGTGTCCCTCACCGGCAGCCCCTGGCCTGAAGTCCCACACCGGGGGGAAGGGGCAGTGGGGAGGGGGGCTGTCAGATGCGGGGAGTTGGGTCGCCAGCTGATTGTCATCAGCCCGCCCCTTAGCAGTTTGGGGTCCACAGACACGCGCACTATAAGCGATTCCGCGGATTAACTAATCGCGTTCTAACGAGGTTTCACCGTATTTGGTGCTGCATATATCTTTTGTAAGCAGAGATTTTTTTTGGTAAGTATAAAACATTATCTTCATGTCAATTTTCCACTTATGCCTTCATGTGGCGCCATGTTTATTGTTGCTGTTTAACAGCTGAGGCTGATATTCTGCTGATGCTCTGTGTTGCTGAGTTACCCTAAACACATTATTCCAAAATCTGAAAAAAAATCTCCAAAATCCAAAACACTTCTGGTCCCAGGCATTTTGGATAAAGGATACTCAATCAGTATTTAGGCCATACTTGGTGCATTGTGTGCAGTTGTGGTTACACATTATATAAAGATTGTGATAGTGTTAGAGAGAGCACAGAGGAGTTTAACCCAAATGTTTCAAGGATTGGTGGATTTTAGTTATGGGAAGAAATTGGATAGGTTGGGTTTGTTTTACCTAGAGTGAAAGAGGCTGAAGAGTGACCTGATAGAGGTATGTAAAATTTTGAGTTCTGTAGATAAAGTTCTTACATGTGCCTTCACTAAGGTATCAAATCCATGGTCGGCTCAACAACAGAGACATTTATCATATATTTCTGAGTTCACAATGGCATCAAACACATCTCAGGAAAGGCCAACATAGTGGCAGATATGCTGTCTTGCCTGGCCATACAATCTGTGCAGACCCTATGTGGACTATGTTGCGCTCACGAAAGTACAACAGGCAGATGAAGAAATTCCAACAAGAGACTCAAACCTGCAGCTGGAAGAACTTTTGGTAGGCTCGGGGGGAGCTCAAACTCCTGTGTGATGTATCTACAGCTCATCCTCGCCCAATTGTTCTGGTGGCCTGGAGGCAGCAGGTATTTGACGCGGTACATGGGTTGTCACATCCATCAATCAGAACGACTGTCCAAATGGTAGCCAACAAATTGGTGTGGCATAGCTTTTGGAAACTGGTCAGCAATTGGGTGAAGACATGCACTCGTTGCCAGACATCCAAAGTCCAGCAACACACAAAAGCCTCACTATAATCTTTTGAGCCGATGTGTTGGAGGTTTGACCACATACATGTGTACATGTGGATATTGTAGGCCCCCCTGCCGGTGTCACGTGTTTCCCGTTTTCTTCTCACTATAGTGGATCAGGCCACACAGTGGCCAGAGGCGATTCCACTGGCAGACAAGTCTACTGACACCTGCTCCAAGGCTCTCATTTCTGCCTGGATAGCATGTTTTTGGTCTGCCAGAACACATCACATCTGACAGGGGTGTCCAATTCACATCAAGTCTGTGGTCAGCAATGGCCACCCTGCTTGGAACCAAGTTGCACCACACATCTGCTAACCACCCACAATCCAACAGACTAATAGAAAGGTTCCACAGGCATTTGAAATCGGCCCTTATGGCATGTCTGCAGGGACCTAACTGGGTTGATGAATTTCCATGGGTACTCTTGGGCATACAAATGGTACCTAAGGACAATATAGGTGCCTCATATCAGCAGAGCTGGTCTATGGCGCACCCCTGATGGTTCCAGGAGAATTTGTATCAGACTCACGAGGATGGGAGAAGATACCCGCAGTGGTCCTATGCAAGCTCCGCAAGAAGCTTGATTCTTGAGTGCCTATACTGGCATCTCAACACGGTCAGGCCAGGTCCTATATACTCCAGAATTTGCAGGTCTGCAAGTATGTTTTCATATAGAAAGGAGCACACTGAGCACCATTCCAGCGTCCATATGAGGGTCCCTTTGAGGTATTAAGATGTAATGGTTCGACATACATTTTGGACATCGGAGGTGAAGAGGAAGCTTTTGCAATTGACTGCCTCAAACCTGCCCATCTGGATCTGGACAGACCTTTCATGGTTCACTTGCCTGAGAGGAGAGGAAGGCTGCCCAAACAAAACAATATAGAGACTTTGGGGATCTACAGTGGGATGACCGGTTCTGAGGAGGGGGTGGGGGGTGTCATACGACAACCCACTTACCAGCAAGCGAACCAGAAAATGCGGGAAATTGACCTGCCTCCAACATATGTTTTTAATCTTGGCTGATGACATCACTGACATAATTTCTTGTCCATGTGACAGAAACAATGATGTATATAAGGCCTGGAGGCGTCAGTCTTGCACTAGACTCCACAGTGTGTACATCGACTTCCCCGCATATGCATACAGTGATTCCATAACATGAACACTGACATCTATAGTAGCTCAGTATGGAATACTTTGCTACAACCCTATTATTCTTCCAGCTATTTGCGATCTCCCTATATATAGTACAATCCCAACAATGTAATCACCGCCTTCTTTTATCTCAGTTCCACCCATAAAGCCCCAGTGGAAAATGCCACAGGGTTTTAATTTTCCATTAGAATGCACATTTCCCACATATAACACTTTGTTTTAATTTAAAAGCAATTAAAATTAATATGAGCTACTTATTGACGTGGAAGATTTCCTGAGACACTTTGCAGAGAATGGAGAAGTAAAATAGTTGGATCTGATCTGTGGAGGAGAGATTAAGTAAGGTGTCTAACAGATTGCCTAAAAATATAAATATCAACAATGGAGAACATTCTTATGAGAAAGACAGCTTTGGAAAAAGGCAAGGAAATGCATAAAAGGCCAAAATCAGAATAAAGAATATAAAATATAATAGATGCTAGAAATGCATCATGAAACAGGACTTCTACCCATCACATCCACACCCACTATCAAGTGCCCAACAACACTTGTTCTAATTTTTCTTTCACATCTTCATCAATTTGATCTCTCCTCCTACCACCATATCCCACCAATCTCCTACTGCACACTGACATTTATGGCAATTTATACTAGTTAGTTAATTGAATAACCATCAAATCTTTGGACAATGGAACCTTTGAGAGAAAACCCATAGGTTCATGATGGGAACATTTAAACTCCACACAGACAATACTCAAGCTAGGGATTGAATCAGGTCTCTAGAGTTCTGAAGCAGCAGTGTTAACCAGTGTGTCACTGTGCTACCAAAGCTGAAATATAATCAGGAAATGACTAAATACTCAGGCAGCATTAATAGAGAGAAAATGAATTAACATTTTGAATCCATCTTTAGTATGGAGGCATTTGAAATTGTGTTGGGAGCAGTGGGTATCACCAGTTCTTATTCACATTGGTCATTAACAAGAAACATTTCCCCCATTTTTGGATTAGAATAGCAATTTCCATAATGATTAAAAATGGAGTAGAGGGGGTAATGTATCTCAGTATGATTATGATATTGAATATCGAGCATCTAACAGAACACCACAGCAGGTGCATCATCAAGATTGTGTTACAAAAGTATTATACAAGCAAAAAGGGATTATGTTCCTGTCAAAGTAGCTGAGGTAGCAACCTTTATTAACGATGATCTAGTTTTAAAGCAGATTTATGAATTTGGATACGTGTTTGGATAAGAACATAAAGCCTTTCCATCACAGACTTTATGACTTACCCATCAATCATCTCCATCAAATGGGCAATAGAACAGTGATCTAAAAAGAACAATGAAGCAAATCTTTTGAGGAATTTTGGTTAGAATATTTGGCATTTTTCACAAGAAAGCAACAACTCAAAATCCCCTTTCACGCTGGCACTTGAAAACTGGAATTAAATGGTTCACTTACCAGTGTTAATGCTCCCAAACCGATATGGGGTGGGGGGTGTCCATTTTGACCTGGAATTTAATTCCCTACGGAGGTAGTATCAGAGTCGATTCATTTTGAAAGCGCTCTGGTGTGTACGGGCAACCTGGTTTACCGGGTCCCATTTGTGATGCGCTGATGATGATCGTTATGTGCGTGCAACCTCCTAGCGGGACAGTTAGTTAATTTGGAGAGGTGGTGAAGGCAGGTACAGTGGTTCTAGCATGGCAAGAGTGGGAATTGGTAGTGATCTAAAGATAATGGTGGAAAATTGGGGGGATCAGGAAGTGTGGGAGGTCCTCTGGATCAGGGCTGATGAGGAGATTGCAAAACATAAAACAGGCACTGTGAGGGATGGCCTGTAATGTGAGAGGGTCACCCATAGGCTCAGGGACCTGGATTTGACACTATGTCTGCCACATTGTGAGAAAGCTGATCTATGGGTTTGTCCTCAGTTTGAATAGTCTGAAGACAACAGCCCCACTCCCTCACCGACAGCCCACCACCAGCCCCCAATTATAGATAAGGGATTAATTACTTAGAAAGTAAAAGTTTGAAATCTACTTCTTTCGATCAATACTTGCAGTAAATTTTCCCACGCTCTTTTAGAAATTATGTGCGTATATTTCATTAAATGGTGTGCATGCATTTTCCCGCACTCCTTTATGTCTTACTAAATTGTAAGTGTTTTTTCCCTACGCTCTTTTGTACATTGTGAGCATGTGTACTGCATTTCCACTATGATTTCACTGCCCTGCGCATACATAATACGTCATTCAGGATATCACTACTAGAAGTTGGGTCCCCTTCTGCTCTGCAGTACCAGGGAGATAATGTGAAAGGGCGCACTGAACACGTTTTTCTTGGTTAAGTGTGAACGACCCAAGCAGGATTTTAAAAATGGGTCGTTCACATGCCAATTTATCAGATTTCTAATGTGGAAAGGCCTAAAGTTTTGTCCTTTGGGCTAGTGTTGACAAGTATCCAGCCAAGCTAGTCAGTGAGGGCACACTGGCAAATTTGATAATTACAGGAACCGAGTCCATATTTTAAGATAGTGCACCATCTCTTTCAATATGTACAGATTGGCCATAATGAAAAAAGTGTGGCTGATCTCCTGGTCTTGGTGCACAGTCAATCAAAGTGGATGGAGGTAATGTGCTTTGTGCCATCACTAAATGTACTATAGAATAATTCGGATCCATTTACATGGCACAGGGTCTTTCCAAGGACATTGTATTCAATAACGGTCCACAAATTTAGTCATTTCACTTTACCTTATCATCCAGCATCCAACAATAATGAAAAGACATTAAACAAATGCTTCATGCAAATTAGATCAGTGCTTGTTGCATTTAGTTCCAGAATTTCTTCTGAGCTACAGCCTGGCATTGTATATGGTGATCTGAAATACTCCTGCACAGATGAATCAACACATATCTAAAAGTAAAGGATTGAAGTATAGTTTAAAGTAATTGGCAGGGAGATTAGAGAGGACATGTAGATTTGTTATTGTTCATTGGGAAGATGGTAGGTCCCTGGAACTCAATACCAAACTGAATCCCTCATCATAATAAAATATTTGAGTGTTCACTTGACTCTGACCTGAATGGTTATGGACCCAATGTTTAAAAAATGGGATTGGAAATATTGAAGAACCTGAAAGGCCAAATTTCCTCTTACTGTCCTGGTGGAAGCAGAATCACTGGCATCATTTAAGAAGTGTCCAGATGAGCACTTAATTCACAAGCTATAGGAACAGAAGTAGGCCCATTAGGCCATCGAGTCTGCTCTGCCATTCTAATCATGAGCAGATTCATCGACCCGCTCAGCCCCACTTCCCAGCCTTTTCTGCATAACCCTTTATGCCCTGACTATTTCTGCCTTAAATACAGCTAACGACCTTATTTCCACAGCCACCTATTTTAAATTGACTGCGTCTTACCCTGAAATTATGTCCTCTTGTCCTAAAATCCTCTACCTTGTGAAACATCCTTGCCACATCTACTCTGACTAGGTTTTTCATCATTCAAAATGCCTCTACGATGTCCTCCCTTATCCTTCTGTACTCCAATGAGTTCAGTTCAAAAGCCGACAATCATTCCTCATATACTAACCCTTTTATTCCTGCTATTATTCTTGTAAATCTTCTCTGAGCCCTCACCAACGCCAGTGCGCCATTTCTCAAATACTGCACCCAAAACTGTACACAGTACTCTAAGTGAAGTCTCACCCGTGCTTTATAGAGTCTTAATATTACATCCCTGTTCTTGTATGCTATTCCTTGAGAAAAGAATGCCAACATTGCTTTCGCCTTATTCACTACCGACTCAAGCTCGAGATCAATATTTAGGGTATTCTGCATGAAGACTCCCAAGTCCCTTTGCACTTTTAAATAATAGTCTGCTTGTTTATTTCTTTTATTGAAGTGCATGGCTGTACACTTTGAACATTGTATTATATCTCCAATCTCATTGGCCATTCTCCTAATCTATTCAATTCTCTCTGTAGCCTTTTGGTACCCTCAGCACCACCTCCCCTACTACCTGTTTTGGTGTCTTCTGCAAATTTAGACACAAAGCCATCTATTCCATAATCCAAATTATTTGCATACAACGTAAAGAAAAGTAGCCCCAACACCGGCCCCTGTGTAATCCCACTGGTAACCGGAAACCAACCAGGATAGGATCCTTTATTCCCACTCTGTTTCCTGCTGACCAACCAATGCTCTACCCATGCTAGTATCCTTCCTGAAATCCCATGGGCTCTAATCTTGTTTAGCTGCCTATGTGTGGCACCTTGTCGAAGGCCTTTTGAAAGTCCAAATACACAACATCCACTGCATCTCCTCTGTCTATCCTACTTGTGATCTCTTCAAAAAGTTGCAATAGATTTGTCAAGCATGATTTTCCTTTAAGGAAACCATGTTGATTTGGGCCTATCTCTTCATCCACCTCCAGGTATTCCATATTCTCATCCTTGATAATCAACTCCAACAGCTTCCCAACCACCGACTTCAGGCTAAAGGGTATATAATTTCCTTTCTGCTGTTCGCTCCCTTTTTAAACATTTGTGATCCTCTGGTCCAGTGGAACCATGTCAAACTCCATTGATTCCTGGAAGATTATTACCAATGCTCTTCAGTTTCTACAGCTACCTCCTTCAGAACCCAAGGATGCATTCCATCCAGTCTAGGAGACTTACCTACCCTTAGACCATTTAGCTTCTCAAGTACCTTCCGTCTTGTGATTTTGACCATACTCACTTCACTTTTGAGAGAGCCAAGAGAGTCCAGTATGCTTGTAATGTCTTCCATAGTGAAGACTGATCCAAAATATTCATTAATTTCTTCTGCCATCTCCTTGTCTCCAATTATAATTTCTCCAGTATCATTTGCTATTGGTCCTATGCCTACTTTGATCACTCATTTCTCTTCATATATTTAAAAAATCTTTTAGAATCATTTTTGATATTATTTGCTAACCTCCTTTCATAACTCATCTTTTCTTCCCTGATCACCTTCTTAGTGGTCTTCTCCAAGTCTTTAAGTCTCCCAGTCTTCTTATCTTCCTGTATATTTTTGCTTCCTTGAATCCCAATCTTTTCCTTTACTTTGGTTTTTATCTTCCTTCGTTAGCCACAATTGTCTCATTTTTTTCATTTACAATTTTCTTTCTTTTTGGTGTGTACCTGTCCTGCACTTGTCTCATTTCACTCATGAACTCCAGTCATTGCTGATCTGCTCTCTTCCCTATTAGTGTGTTTTTCCAATTGCATTTGGCTAGTTCCTCTCTCATGCAACTATAATTTCCTTGACTCCACTGGAATACTGACACATCGAACTCTACCCTTTCTTTTTCAAAATTCACAGTGAACTCATTCCTACTCCTTTACCTTAATCACCTCTGGTTCATTACACAGCACCCAGTTCAGAACAGGTGATCCCCTAGTGGGATCATCGACAAGGGGCCAAGCTCTGGAAGATGGGTGTGGAAGTGGTGGGTTGAAGGGTCTGTTTCTTTGATGTATGATTCAACACTCCACAACTATGAATTTCCTTTAATTCTGTGAGTCTAAATAGGATCTCATTATGTGGGACTGGGGAGCATTAAAGGCCTAGATTGTTTTCCAAAAACTGATTGGTTACCTGGCTTTCATCTAAATTTAGTTCAGCAAGTTCAAATCAAGTCTAAGGTTTTGTTCTACATTTTAATCCTTAACTTGAGTCTCCCTGTTTTTGGAGTTCAGGTTTACCCCTGAATGAGTGACACAATATGGTAAACTAGATTTTGTAACATTGGAGATTATCGTGTAGGCTGTTTTTGAGGATAACAAAGAGGAAAAATAGAGAGATGAGTTTAGAAGTAACAAAAAGCATAATTAAGCATTTAATTTCAGAAGATAGAGAGCCAAATGTGCAACGTTATCGAGAATGAAAGCAAGTTATTTTGGTAATTCTAGGGCTTTAGATAAACGGAAGTAATACTTCTAGGAATCAAAGTATAAAGGAAACTTTCCTCCAAAATGAAAATCATTTTATTCTATCGAGGCTAATACTTCTTCACAGTTCCTGATAAAATCAAAAACATTAATGTATATGATTAGAAAAGAACTGATGTTATTCGTATATACTTAGAGCATTGATATTTGGGGATACATTGCTTCTACTCTTCAAATGAATTGATTCATTGGTGAGCGTTACAAAAACCTCAATTATTACACATACTGAGCTTATTTTCTGGGACATCTTTATTTATTAGTGCTCCAAAATCTTATTTATTCTTGCACCTACAAGGTTGATATATCTCATTTTCTTCGAGTAAAGAAGTATTTTATCATTATAGGTCCTGAAACATTGGCTAAACAAAGCTGGTGTGAATACTGAGCATTGGCAGAGATTGAAACATCACTGACACCAAATTCTAAGCAGCAGGTGGCCCATGCTACTCTGTTAGTGATTGTTAAAGTCATACAGAACAACTCATGATGAGACCTGCGACTGAGCAAAAATAAAAGGCTCAAGTTTTCTGCCTCTTATCTGTCATCATCACCAACCTGTTTTTCCTTCACTGTTATTTTGTATATCACAGTATGTTTTCAGAAGCATATAATTACTCTATGTTATATGCCGCACACATCTAAGATGGGGCCTGGGGCCAATATAAATGTTGATGGATGGATCTGTGATATTTCCATACATTTGGTTCCCAGAGACAACTGGATTCTTCATCCTCTGTGAAAAGATTGGTGGGTCCAATATATACGTGTAACGTTCCAACTTTTTGGGTATTGTTTTACTGTTACATGAACTATTATGAAATACATGATCCCTTTTGATTTATTAAAGTGAAGTATAGACCTGGCCTTAATTTATTATATGTTATGTATCATATGGGCTATGAACCTTTGTTAATTCCTTTATATCTGCTGAATCATGACTGTGTAGCAAAACACAGTTATCAGGTTCTCTGATGATACGACCATAGCATCATCAGCTAGGGTGATGAGTCAGTGAACAGAGGTGAGGTGCAGTGGCTAATTGACTGGTAGAGACAACAACCTTTCATCTGAATGTTAATGAAACAAAAGAGACCATATAACCACTTATAGCATAGAACAGGCCAGTTCGGCCCTACTAGTCCATGCCGTAACAAATCCCCACCTCCTAGCCCACTGACCAGCATCCGGTCCATACCCCTCCAGTCCTCTCCTCTCCATGTAACGATCCAGTCTATCCTTAAATGTAACCAATGATCCCGCCTCAACCACATCTGCCGGAAGCTCATTCCACATCCCTACCACCCTTTGCGTAAAGAAATTTCCCCTCATGTTCCCTTTATAATTTTCCCCCTTCAATCTTAAACCATGCCCTCTAGTTTGAATCTCCCCCACTCTTAATTGAAAAAGCCTAGCCACATTTACTCTGTCTGTCCCTTTTAAAATCTTAAACACCTCTATCAAGTCCCCCCTCAATCTTCTATGCTCCAGAGAAAAAAGCCCTAGTCTGCACTACCTTTCCCTGTAACTCAACCTTTGAAATCCTGTCAACATTCTTGTGAACCTTCTCTGTACTCTCTCTATTTTGTTTATATCTTTGCTATAATTTGGTGACCAAAACTGTACACAGTACTCCAAATTTGGCCTCACCAATGCCTTGTACAATTTCATCATAACCTCCCTACTCTAAAATGCAATACTCCGATTTATGAAGGCCAACATTCCAAATGCCTTCTTCACCACACCATCTACCTGAGTATCAGCCTTGAGGGTACTATTTACCATCACTCCTAAATCCCTTTGTTGCTCTGCACATCTCAATGGCCTACCATTTAATGCATATGACCTATTTAGATTTGCCTTTCCAAAATGTAACACCTCACACTTATCTGTATTAAATTCCATCAGCCATTTCTCAGCCCACACCTCCAGCCTTCCTAAATCACCTTTTAATCTACGGTAATCTTCTTCACTGTCCGCAACACCACCAATCTTTGTATCATCCGCAAACTTGCTTATCCAATTCTCCACCCCTACTTCCAGATCGTTAATATATATAACAAACAACAGTGGACTCAGGACCGATCCCTGAGGAACTCCACTAGTCACCGGCCTCCAATTGGACAAACAATTTTCCACCACTACTCTCTGACACCTCCCATCCAACCATTGCTGAATCCATTGCACTACCTCCTTATTTATACCTAATGCCTCCACCTTTTTTCCTAACCTCCTGTGGGGAACTTTGTCAAAAGCTTTACTAAAGTCTAAATAGACAACATCCACAGCTTTCCCTTCATCAACCTTTTTTGTAACCCTCTCAAAAAACTCAATCAGGTTTGTCAAGCATGATCTACCCCTGACAAAACCATGCTGATTACTCCCTATCAATCCCTGTACCTCCAAATATTTGTAAATACCATCCCTCAGAACACTTTCCATCAACTTACCCACCACAGACGTCAGACTCACGGGCCTATAATTCCCAGGTTTACATTTGGACCCTTTCTTAAACAGAGGAACCACATGCTCCACCCTCCAATCCTTTGGCACTACCCCCGTGACCAGTGACATCCTAAATATCTTTGTTAATGGCCCCACTATCTGTCCACAAGCCTCCCTGAGTGTCCTTGGGAATATTTTGTCCGGTCCTGGAGATTTATCCACCTTTATCTTTTTCAACACAGCCACAGCCATCACTACCTCCTCGTTTATCCTTATATGCTTCATGACCTCCCCACTATTTTTCTTTACTTCAACTGGTTCAATATTTTTTTCCCTAGTGAATACCGAGGCAAAGAAATCATTCAAAAATTCCCCCATTTCCTCTGACTTCTCACTCAGCCTACTCTCCCTATCTACAAGGGGTCCAATTTTATCCCTCACTAATCTTTTACTTTTAATGTACCTATAGAAACCCTTTGGATTTATTTTTACTCTGTCTGCCAAAGCCTCTTCGTGCCTTTTTTTGGCCTTTCTAATTTCTTTCTTAAGATTCCTTCTACACTCCTTGTAGTCCTCCTTCAAACTCTCAGCTCCCTGCTCTTTATACCTCTTGTACACCTCCCTTTTTCTCCTAACCAAATTTCCAATATTCCTCGAAAACCAAGCCTCCCTATGACTTCCAGCCTTTCCTTTGATCCTCTCTGGGACATATCTACTCTGTACCCGCAAAATTTCTTTTTTGAATATCCTCCATTTTTCATTTACATCCTTACCTGAAAATATCCTGTCCCACTCAATGCTCCCCAAATCCCTTTTGTTGACTTCAGAAGGGCCTGGAGGGAGGGCGTGGGGGATCACTCTCCACTAACCATTCATGGCTCTACAGTTGAGGTCATCAAGAGAACTAAGTTTCTTGGCATGCACTTGGTGGATAACCTCACCTGGTTCCTCAACATCAGCTCCATCTCCATAGCCAAGAAAGCCCAGCAATGCCTCTGTGTCCTGCGAAGGCTGAGGAAAGTTCATCTCCCATCTTCCATCCTCATTATAGAGGATGTATTGAGAGCATCCTGAGCAATTGCATCACTGCCTGGTTTAGAAAGTATACCACCTCAGACCTTACAGAGTCAGCGGAGGAGATAATTGGGGGTCTCTCTTCCTACCATGATGGACATCCTCAACACCTGATGGATGCGGAAGGCAAATAACATCATGAAGGACTTCACACACTCCTCTTGTACACTTTTCTCCCTTTTGTTATTTAGATGAAGGTACCATAGCATTTAGGCCCTCATGTCATGTAACAGATTTTTTTTCCCCAAGCCATCAGACTCCTTAATTCCTAGAACATATGTATACTGGCATATCATGGTTTTTTAATTGCATTATGACTTAATATTTAATTCCTATTTATATAAATCTGCTCCATGGTCCCTAAGAAATGCTATCTTGTCTTTACTGTACATTGCATTAGTAGTTATGGCATGAAGAACAAATAAAAGTGACTTGACTTGACATGACTCTTTTTGATGAAATAGTTTTCTCTGAAAATTAATTATTAATCATTCTTGTGGCTATAGTTTCTGATGCAGGGTCACAACCTGAAGCACCAACCATTCTCAGATGCTATTTGGCTAACTGAGTTCTTCCAGTGGTTCTTTTTGTTCCAGATTCCAACATCTGCCATCTTGTGCATTCAGACTAGAAGCTTTGTCTGAGTGTCTTGCTCTAAGTTGTTGATTACTTCTTATCACCCCTTCTAAATTTAGCTAGCTGTAAGACTGTGAAGATTGAATCTGTGGTTGAAATGAATTAGATAACTTAGCTGCATTACTCAAAAGTGCTGGAGAAACTCAGCAGGTCACGCAGTGTCTATCAGAAGCAAAGGGATATAATCAACGTTTGGCCCTGAGCCTTTTGTCAAGGTATGTGTGAAAGAAGGCATACATCTGAATAAAAAGTAGGAATGAGGAAAGAAGGGGCAGGCGGAGGTGCATAGGTCAACAGGCAAGAAGTCATGACCGACACAGGCAAGGCTCGTCAACTCTTCGCATTGACTATTGTATTGGAACCGCCTCATGCACCCATGATAAACTCATAAACTTTATCTGTTTTGTGGCTACCTTTCACTCTGACCTCAAATTCATTTGGTCCATTTCTGGCAACAGTTTCCCCTTTCTTGACCTCTGTCTCCATCTTGAGAGACAAACTCTCAATAGCCATTTTCTACCAACCCACCAACTCCCACAGTTACCTCAACTACACTTCTGTACACCCTATCTCCTGAAAAGATTGTATTCCTTTCTCTCATTTCCTCCACCTCTGTCACATTATGACTTCTTGCTTGTTGGCTTGTGCACCACCACTGCTCCTTCTTCCCTCCTCTCCTCCCCCCACTTTTTTTCATGCACCTACCTGCTTTTTGTTCACATCTCTTGCTTCCTATAGATGTTGCATGATCTGCACTTTTGTGTATTGCATCACGTCACAGCATCTGCAGACTCTCCTGTTTAACGACATAATTCAGCTCCTCATTGATTAAAATTGGGGAGCCAATAAGAAGAAACCTGACGATTACACATTTATTTTCAAGTGTGTGTGTATGCTATTTTCTTGATACTAAAGGGATCATTTTTAGTCATGTGGTCCTTGAAGGGCAGTAGACTGTTTAACTGTACACAATAGAATTTTTCTGTTAACATTGTCAAGGTTAATGTTATTTCTGCTTCGTACCTTAGTGAATCCTTTCAGCTTGAAATTTTATTGAACCACATGTAAGTATTTGTTTTTATTTGTTTTTCACAGAATTTTTATCATTTCTCTATTTATATTGCAGTACTTTGCAATATTTTTGTCTCAAAGCAACTAACAATTATTTTCAAATTTAACTTGGAAATAATAATTGTACAAAAATTTTAAAGTAACTAACTGACTTATATAAATTTTTCTGTAAATAGAAAAATGTCAATATGATTATTGTATTTTAATTAATTCTTGCTTTACTCTAATATTCCACCTCTGTGTTAGCTATTTAGGCACTGGAATAATTTAAGAACTTTTAACGTTAGTAGAAATGACAAAAATATCCAGAAAATATATATTTTTATCACAGTCAAAAAAGTGTGATATTTTGATAAACAATGGTTTTGATTCGCAATCTTTATCATCAATTTTACTGACTTAAAAAAATTATGTGATGGAACATTGCAGTGGTTGCAAAAAAATGATCTGAGATACGCTAAGCATTTTTATGACATAAGAGGGCATGGAAATGCAAAACAATCACATACAGTGAAGGATCTGAATTACCTAAGCATAAAAATGCAATGATGAGAGCTTACCCTTACAAAGGAGGTTTGTGGAAACAGTGACCTCATTGCCTGTTTGCAGGAATATGACATAATCAGAGGGGAGATGAGAGAAGAAAACTAGAAGCTTGTTCTAGCCATTTAATAAATTTAATTAAGTAGAGTTGAAATGAATTTCCACACTGCACTGATAATTAACCATATAAAACTGGACATTAGTCCTTTTCCCATTAAACTGTCAGGATCACACTGAGAACATTTAATTAATAACAATGGAATTTGAAGTGTTGTGCGTTTTAACAAAACTGTACAATGATGTTCATTTATTTGTAGCTAATGGAAATCAGTGATAATAATCTTGGACGGATAATGAGACAAATCAGCTACTGATTCCTGAATTCTCAGAATACTTGCTAATACTGCACCCTTTCATTCTCTTCAAAAATGCAACATTGTTTGAAGGGTTATTGTAATTTAAAATGCGATTTAATGTACTCATGGCATTTTACTGTACAGTCAACTGTTGGATATGAGCAAGGTTAAGTTTTCATTTTCTGCACACCCTCATAAAAATATCCAGCAAAATTCTTGCAACAAAACAAGGAATAATGTTTAATTTCGCCCACTCTTTTTTTGCTAATAATTCTTACAATACTCAATATGGCTGATGTAATAGAAAAGAAGAGGTTTCAGGGTCATTACGGTGGATAGAACAGTTACTTGGTAAATGATAAAAGCATAAATAGTCTTGCTTTTGATCCTTATTTAAATTTTCTTACTGGTATATGATGAATAATTTAATATTTGATGGTTTTCCATCATGAAGCTCTGCAAAAACATTTCAATGTCTGTTAATATTCAATGCTACAAGATTAGGGAGGATGTGGAATATAGTCCTTTTTAGTTCCTCCATTGCTTACTAGGCCATCAATGAGAAAATGTTACAATAGTCTGAATCATATTTTGTGTAAAAGAAGATGTTTGTGGTTGTTGGAGGTCAATTATTTCATTCCCAAAGTATAATTGCAGGAGTTTCTGAAGATAATGTCTTGGGCACCCAATTGTCTTAAGTTACTTCAATAGTGACTTTCTCCAAAACCTCATGAGTGCAGAAGCTTACCTGCCTGCTTGCAATGAGGCTTGGGCAATATTCAAGCATTTTCTTTGTGCCAAAAAGTGCAAGGAAATGACCATCTCCAACTAGAGTGTTTATGCACTTATACCACACTTTCAGACCTTCTTCATTGGCAGGACAACAGTGGAGAGAGTTTGTGCATTAAAGTTCCTGGCAAATCATATATCGGAAGATCTTTCAGAGCTGGTGCACTGAGGCAACCTTGTAGAAGGCACACTGATCTCACTAGCTTGTAAGAAGTCTCAGGGACTTTCGTATGACATTGAATATTCCATCAAAGTTCTACAGATATACTGACTAGTTGCATAATAGCCTAGTTTGAAAACTCAAGTGACCAAAAATGCAGAAGGTTGCAGAAAATGGCAAGGTTGTCATCACAGACACCAACCTTCCATCCATTAAAGACATCTTTGTGAGGTGCTGCCTTCAGCAAGCAGTCAACATCCTATCACCTTGCTATCTTCAGGCAGAAAGTACAGAAGCTTCTGAGTTAAAGAGCATATTTTTTCCCAACAGCTTTCAGGCTATTGAATCTCCCTGTATTTTCTTAACCATAGAGTTCTCCAGGGCCACCTAAAGGTCATTTTGGACTTTTGAAACATCACTTATTTTTGGACTAAATGCAACTGTGAATATTTATTTACCTATCCTTTCATATTTGTTATCTTTTTCTGTGTCATGACATTGTGTGGTAATTAAATGTATAATGTTATTGGTGTATCTACATACCTGTAAGAAGCAAGAATTTTGGTGCATCTGTACATTGGACTTTTAAATATGCTAATAAACTGTCATACCCTTTCAGTTGCTACTGCTGAGTCCCAACTATGAATATCCTGAGAGATCATCATTAACTAGTAATTGGACATCCTACATAAATAACAGAAGTAAGGGACAGGGTATCATATGCTAAATTACTCATTTGCTGGTACCATGAAACCTTTCCACCATCCACAAGGCAAAAGTCAAGAACATGCAGGAATACCTTTTACTTGCCTGAATAAGTGCAGTTCCAAAAACTCTCAAGAATGTTGACAGCATCCAGGACAAAGCACCTCAAAATTGCTAAAACGTGCATTTTCTCCACCACCAGTGCTAAGTGACTTCACAAAATTAGTCTACAGTTAAGCCCCTTTATTGCTTCAACAACACAAAGAGGGAGCTGGGAAACAGGGAAATAGAACATCAGAACATCTCCACCTGCAGGCTCTCCTGCATGCTACGTACCATATTTTGGAAACATATTGCCAGTCCTTCATCATCACTGGGTCCAAATCTTGGAACTCCCTATGACAAGGGCAGTTCATGACCATTTTATTGAGGGTCTTGTGTATGGGGAATAATTTCTGGCTTTTCCAATGTTGCTGCGAATCTGAAAAATGAATAAAAGTTAACGTCAGGTAAATGAGAAACTGCAAATGCTGGAAACTGGAGGAATTCAGTGGGTCAGGCAGCATCCATGGAAGGTAAAAGATAGTCAAGATTTTGGACTGAAATCTTTCATCAGTTGCCTGGGTAAAATAAAAAATTGATATGCCTTTGAAGTGCACAGATGAAACCAAGAACTTATATTGCACTTGAATCAGAAGGCACACTATGATCAGCACATGAGACATTTTTGATGAGGCCAGCAAATTGCTTGATATTAGGCCATGAAAAGTGGTCCAGTGCAATCCAATTTCAAGGCCCAGTGACCTTCCTGTCTTGGTGCAATTTGCATGCTGCATTAGCTAAAGCAAAGGGAGTGCTACAATTGACTTCAGCTTCCTTTGTAGTAGGTTCAAAGAGAAAGTATCTTGCAGTCCTGCGAAATTGCTGTCCATGGACCTCTGATAGAATGTATATTGTATATTTTGGGATTATAAGTCTAGTCTTGAAAACCTCAAAAATCTCTCAAAAAGTTGGGGTTCACTGATATGCCGGATATACTTTTGAGACCTTAAATTCAGATCAAAAAATACTGGATGCCAATTTGGTATATAAGTCGACTCTTGAAAACTGATTTAGCGTATAGGTTGACCCTTGAAAGACCAAAAAAACCCCAGACTACAACAAATTTTCATTGAAATCTTTTATTGAACCAAAGCACATTTAAAACCCTTCAAAATCACTCTTACTATCATCATCTGAAGCAAAGATGGCAACAAGCACATCCATACATTCACTGTTTAAACAGTTATCGTACAGGTCCCAGTCTTCAGCTTCATCGTCAGTGTCCCACAATTAATCATCTTCCATGCCATCAATGGCACAAGAGCTATTGCACTTTTTAAACAATTTTATTACAGTCTTTACTTTCACTTTGTCCCATGCCTTGAGCATGAATTCACACTACATATCAAGCGATGCAGCATGCATTGCCCCGCCTTTTGTAAATGACTTTTCTACACTCGTGATCCATGTATTCCATTCCTAATGCACGTAGTCTTTGAATGGCTTGTCAAAGCAGACATCGAGAGGTTGCAATAGAGACCACCCAGGATAAACACCATGTAAGTGTTATTTTATACTAATCTACTTTTAAAATTCTCAGTTAAATGGCTACGAAACGTATCCCAGACCAGCAAACTCTGTTCCTTGCTTAAACTGTCTGGCCGCCTGTTCCACATATTGTCTATCCATAGTTTTACACCACTTTCATCCATTCATTCTTTTTCAAGAAAATGTGCAAAAATACCTTCTGGGAATTTTATTTTAAGCTTAAGTTCGCGCTTGAAGATTACCATGGGTCTTAACTTCGTCCCATCAGCCATGCACGATAACACCATGGTAAATCTGGCCTGTACTTCTGGTTTGCATAGTTTTAACACCTTTCCATTCCACTGTTCTATTCCCTATCATGCCAGAATTCATGAGGGTTTCATCCATGTTTCTGCTTTTAATAAACTGGTGAAAGCTTACAACTTTACGATCAAGATCTTTTGGTAATTTCTGAGTAATTTTTGTTTTTTGTCATAATACCATATATATTTTCTGTTCATGAAATGGTTGCACCAGCCTACTGTAGCCTCAAAATCTTTACTGAGGTCTGGGTGCAGCTTTGCCCACTGCAGTGCAAATGTTCTTATTTTATTTCGGATGAATATGTAACAATCTTACCTCTGTTCATGTACTCATTCGGCAACGAGACTTTCCAACTCTGGCCAACAAGTGATTCCTTGAACATTGCCTTTTTGGTATTTTTCTTAAAGTCTCTTCTTTCTTCCTCCAATCTCTTACCAACTTCTCATATATATCAAATTTTCTTGCAGCAGCCTAGTTGTTTGTTTTCTTGGCCATATCAATCACTTTTTTCTTTAAAACTCGCTTCATACTTTCGTTGTTTTGAGGGAGCCTCCATGAGAATAATCACCTCCAGCCAATGCCCAGCAAATCATTTATCTCGATTTTTGGGGGTCAACTTATACGCCTAATATATGATAAAACCCTTAAAATGAGGCTGAAAAGGGGGGGTCAACTTACCTGCTGGTCAACTTGTACGCTGAAATATACAGTACTTCTGATGACATGGGAGACAAACAAGGTTTAATTTCCTTTGTTATTCTTTTGAGGCTGTAAAAGTAATGACCCTTGTTCATATGTATTCATGGTTAAGAGTAAGGCTTTGATATCCTTCAGTATTCCCACCAAGATTTAGAGTGGAGGAGAGAGAAAAAAGTCATAGAAAAGACAAAATTAGCTTATCTCTGTTATCTAACAATTGCATTGGTCCCTTTTTCTTCATTCTTGATATCGATGTATACTTCCTTCCTTGTTGCTAAAATTGACTGCAAGAAAACAAATATGTAGAAACAGCTAATGTTTTAGAAAGCTGTAACAAAGTTTTCTTTCATTCTTGCCATTCCCATTGTTGTCCTTTTAGGTTATTATAATTGCAAAGCTCAGTCTGCAGAAAGAAAAAAATCATGCATGTTAAATTAAATGCTTGCTAAAGAATAATTCTGTGCAGACCAGGGTAAACACAAAATTGTTTTTTTTTGTTCTTCACAGATATACCTTTGAGTTAGTTTCAAGTAATTGAAACAAATAAATAGTTTACCATAATTTTCCACCCCTAGTGCAGGTTTAATGTGCTTTTTTAAAATCACAAATGTTGAAAAGAAGGGAGAGTGGAGTTATTAGACATCTTATCAGGAAATGCCCTTACTCCAATGGTAGAAAGGAAAATGTTGGAATGATTAAGCCATGGGGTACCAAATCCATGGAACTATCACATGTGCCACTTTCTCAACTTCATAGTACATCAATACAAGATGAAAGTCTGGTCTCATCCAGGATTTGCAAGAGCTGTTGATTGTCTACTCTGCACAGTCAGTGATTGTAAAGACCATTACACCCCCTAGGTTTAGTTATAAGTTGCTTTCAGGTATTCACTCAATTAAAAAAAATCACAGGATTCATTCACTGTGCTGCCTAAGGCTGCAGTGAGAAGGTAACTGAAGTCTTCTTTACATCCAAAACAATGCCATACACGACCGACTATTCTCAAAGTACTTGGATTTCTATATTAAAAATATGATGGTGTTACTGCAAAAGCAGCTCTGCCACTGGTGTGGATCCAGGAGAGCTGGGAGTGAAGATACAGTGATGCTTCACAAGGTCCTTCCTCCGATCGTGATGCTGAAGGGTCACTACATCGTTGAAGCTGTCTGTTAGAGGAGATAAAGGTGTTTTTTACATGCTGGAACCATGGAGTACTATGCCCAAGATGGCGATGCCTGTGCTGGGCAGCGTATCATGAGGGGTTGCAGAATCTGGGGGTGGGGGGGGTGGGTAGAAGACCAGTGCAGGGCACCAGAAATGGGGTGAACATACTTAGAGAAGGAGAAGCCTGAGCGGATCCTACAAGGAAGGTGACCACAACAGTGAACCAGTGAGGGGCTCATCGACTAAAAGGCCCACATAGGCTGCGGACTGTTAGCAACCTGCAATTGAAGGACTCACACAGGGTCTGGATTGCTAATAATGTGGTCGAATGACATACCCCTCCAGTCTGCGGGCTTCTGGACACTGGCTCATGGGAATGAAATATCGGAACTGGCATTTGAGAGAGCAAGTAGGTGCTGAAGGCTTGCTCATCCTATTGGAAATTTGGATTTGCAAAACCCCTCAAAATATGGTTCATTATGTTCCATAAGTTAAGGGGAAGACATGCTTACCCAAGACCATTATTAATATTCCAAATATATATATGAGGCTATCAATTATTTTATTGTCAATATTTGATTCCTGAAATGATACAATGTTTTGAAACTTCAAAGGACAGTGCTACTTTATGAAATAATGAAAGGAAAACTCTTCAGAGATCAATGCAGTACATGCATGGTTAATAATGCCCGTAACATAAATCAAAGCATGTTTGTAAACTAAAACCCCTTATGGATTAATTTTTCATGTGCTAAAGCAATTGTCCAGTTCTGAAGATCAGCTGAGAAAAGAAATTGTGCTGTTTGAGAACAGAATTTACAAAAATTAGCTAAGTTGTAATTATGCTCCACAAGCTGCATAATAATGAACTGGATTGGTTTTGATGAAGAACTGGTTTAAGCCATGAAAGGCCATCAGTGACCACAATTCAGGCTGTTGCTGCAAGGTGAACAGACATGATTCTCTAGTTCATTCTTACTTCTATGATCATAAGATTACAATCTGAATGCCTCTGTAAAAGACCAAGATCCCACTTCCCCAAATCACTTACACTTACTTTATTATACTTTTGTAAAAATATCTTCCTTTATGCACAGTAGTGAAACATTAGGCTCTCTGATATACTTAGGCAGTGAATAAAGCAAACATTATTACGGTGCACTTTATTGGATTTCAAATTACTCTTCTAGAGTATTTTAGCTTCCTCTTGCATGTGACGTATTTCAGCAGATCGCTTGTTCGTTTCTCCCAATCTTAGAAGCAAATGTAGGTTGGTTACTTATACAATGTATAATTCAATAACTCCTGCCAATTATATTTGTAACTTACTCTGGTACTTATGTTTTGAGAAGAGGATCAAAATGTGAACATTTATTATAATTATTTTATACAAGATTGCCATAGGAGGAGACCAGAGGGAATCTAATTGAAAGTTATAAAATTCTAGATTGACTGGATTCAGAGAAGACATTTCTCCTGGCTGGAGGTAGGGGGTGAGGTCTAGAACAAGGAGAATACAGTCACAGGTTACAGAGAAAGTCTGAATTGAGGAGAATTATTTTCATTCAGCCAGTGCTGAATCTATCAAATTTACTTATCCAGAAGAATGTAGAGACCAGGCAATTTTATATATTTAAGAAGGAGATGGTTAGATTTCTGAAGGTAGGATGAGAGATTGAGTATCGACTTAAATGATTAGCTATGATCAAATTAAATAGGGGAGCAGTTTCAAAGAGCTCCTATCTTCTTCGTGTTTGTGCACATGATTATGAAGCATTTGCACACAATGTGTTTGGAAATTTTGAGGTAACATGGTCAAATACTTAAAATATATGAATAGAAAGGCATGTAGCACTCTGTAATATTCTTGTAGATTAATAGCTTTCCAAACTTTAACCAATATAATGTTGTCCACATGTCAACAGAAAGAAGGCAATTGTGGTGGTACACTATCAGGGGGCGACCTCTGTACCTGCAGAAGAGCACGGGAGCATAAGCCAACGCCTGGCTGGCTGTCAATCCCCCTCTGGATCTGGCCCTTCGAAGCCAGTCTCAGAGCTTGCAACCGCATTCTCACAGCTAGCTCTGTGGAAGTTTAAGTTGAATAAAACCTGTAGAACAGACTTTATGTTTTGTGTGTTTGCTTCTGTTCGATAGCGCACCACAGCAATTTAGTGTGTTGATTCCATGCAGGAATCCAGGGAAGCAATCCCCTGCCCATTTCACACTCCCTCTGCAATTTATTATCTCTGAGCATTTGGACCCAAGCTGACTTGAGAATTTGGATGAAACCCACAGGATCATGGGGACACCACCTGAGGTCAAGATCAAAACAGCACCAACAGGATACAAGCATTGTAAATGGTGCATTCTGAGGTTGTCTATTCTTTATTTGTTTCATGTGGGGAAGTAAGGGTCTTTCTAGTTTAGATTGATATTGATTAATTCATCAAATGCATTAATATGTTCGTTAATTAATTAACTAGAAAGACCCTTACTTCCACACATGTAGTTACTTTACAGTTTTTAATACTTTTAATCTGATTTAGAAACACACACCTGAAATCAACACTGCTGCACAAGTAGGATTGGAAAACAGTGACCATTTGTTTGACATATATATTAATGAATTGGATGAGAATTTGGTGAGCATAGGTCATAGGTTTGCAGATGTCACCAAAATTGATGCTGTCATGGCCAGTGAAGAAAGTTTCCTAAGGTTACAACAGTGTCCAGATCAACTGGGGAAGTGGGCAAAACAACAGCCTATAGAATTTAACTCAGGCATTTATCAAGTGATGCAATTTTGGAAGTTAGATCAGGGCAAGGACATGCACAGTAAATGGCAGGGCCCTGGGTAGTGTTAAACAGAATAACCTAAGGGGGTATAAGTGCATAGTTCTCTTCAAGTAGCGATATTTTAAGAAAGTTCAGTTGTGAAGAAGGTGTATAACATGCATGATTCGTCATTGGAGCATTGAGCACAAGAGTTGGCACTTATAATAACTGTACAAGATGTCGATGAGACCACACTTGGAGTATTGTGTGCAGTTCTGGTTTCCCAGAACAAGTGATATTGCAAAAAATGTTCACAAAGTTGTTTCTCGGTCTGGAGGTTATAAGGAGAGATTGGATAAGCTGGAACTGTTTCCCTTGGAGTAAAGCAGTAAAGTTGACCTTGGAGAGGTTTAAAATTCATGAGTGGGATAGATAAAGTGGATGGTCCCAGTCCTTTTCCCCCATCACGGGAGTCCAAAACTAAATGGCATTGGTTTAAAGAGAGAGGAGAAAAGATTTTAAAAATTACCTGAAGGGTGCATTTTTTCACACAGGGTAGTGGGCAAATGGAATGAGCTGGCAGCAGTGGTGTATTAACTACCACCCGGGCCCCTAGGCAGAGCTTTAATAAGGCATCCCCTGACCATGCCCCCCCCCCCTACCCCATGTGATGCCCTCCCCTCACATATTCTAAATTTATCCGGCGGGTATGTACTCAAGTGTGTGTGTGTGTGTGTTGGTTGTGTTCAATGATGTCATGATAAAATTGATGGGTGGCAATAGCCCAGTGGAGAGGGGTGCATGAGGAGGGAAGGGATTGGTCTGGTAGTGGCATGCTTTGGTGCTGGCCACTGGCAGGGATCTCATCGCCGGGCTCTGACACTGATGACCGCCCATGTAACCGGTTCGGCTGAGTTGGCATTTTGTCCTCTGAGCCTTTCGATTTAGGTTCAGAGAAATAACTGGAGACGAAAAACAGCTGGGTAAAAATCAGGCATCGACAAATTTCTAAGATGCAATCTACTTTTATATTATCTATTATTAAATGTGTATTTCTATTTTTACACTGTTCCCTGGCCATGCCTTTCCTCTAATTACATCGATTAAAAGAGAACGCTCTGTCCAAGGTCCGCTTTTGCTGGTCCCTTGACAACATTCTGCCACTGAGATTGGAGTTCATTCACTCCATCAAAACCTTTGGGGATAGGTAGTTCGGTGCCTGCTACCAGCCCGGGTCACATCATGCTTGTCGTGGAGGGCTCCTAAACTCTTTCTTGTTATGATGTTTTCCAGCATATTGGATATTATGGGCAGGTTTCAACTCTGTCACCCATCCCCAAATCCTCCACCTTCCCATCAAACTATTAGTTTTTAAACTTCTCTCCGACTGAATTGGATGTTAAAAATCTAATAGTTTGGTAGTAAGGTGGAAGATTGCACATGTTGCGAATCTTCATGTTGCCGCCAGCTAACAGAATCCACCGCATGCATCACCCCAGCAATGGTGCGATGCCAATTCCGGCCCACACTCCACCATCACAGGCTTCACCCGCACACTAAGTGTGAAATGAAAACCTGAGACCAGGCTATCCTTTACCGAGTAGGCTGAAGCTTAAGTGGCTCAGGCCCTCTTATCCTCCAGGCCCATAGGCTTCATTCACCCTACTCAACCTAATGGTTAATCAGCCACTGGCTGGCAGAAGAAGACATTTGGATAGGCAAAGTTTAGAGGGATATGGGCCAAATACAGACAAATGGCTTTTTTGCTTATTTCCTGAAGAAGGTCTCAGGCTCAAAATATTGGCAATATATCTTTATCTCCTATGGTTGCTGCAAGACTGGCTAAGTTCCTTCAGCATTTTGGTGCATTTTTACTGCAATTACAGTCTGAAAACTTTTGTGTTCCCTCCATGACATCTGGAGGCAAATTGAGAACTCTCTGTTCCCTCCCACCTGAATCACAGGGTTGCTATCTCTGATCAGTCTGTTTGAATGGGAGAAGGAATACTCGGAGATTGTGACAGAGTCTGGCATATTGCCTGTAAGTTTGGTGAATCCCAGGCTGTTACTTCACTGTTCTCTGGAGAAGCACTCGCGATTTTGACACCAGTCTCAAGATGTATTTAGGGGGGCCCTGTGAGCTCACCTGGGATGGAAATCACTTTGTGTTTTAATTCAGTGCCTAGATTGCTGCTACCTGATCTACTGTTTAATATTTTCTTTCAGTGGCTTACTGGAGTTCACAGAATATTTAAAAGTCCTCAGTATTTTATTGTTCCTAAATGATAATTGAGAATGTAGTTTCAAAAAAAAATCAAGTAGCACCTGTCTGTTAGGATGTTTACTTTTTAACATCCTCTTTTTATACTATCAAATGGGGATGACTAAGTTTAACTAAAGCTGTACATCCCAATCTGGAATTGTTTTGCTTTCTGGGAAGTGAAAAAATGTGTTGACTTATCTTCCATGTTACCCTCTAAAGATGAACTGTTTTTGTTTTTGAGTACTTCCAAATTATTTGGTGCTCAGGAACTAATCACAAATACCAAAGGAATTGTTTCGTAAGATCTCTGAAAATTACAATTCCGATGCCATCCAAACCAGATAAATATGTGTGTGCATAGAAGTATATTTGACCTGCTGAGTTTCTCCAGCATTGTGCTTTTTCTTCATTCACTGTACCTACAGACTTTAGTGTTTCACTCGATATTTTCAACACCAGGTTCTGTCCCTCCTTTACTGCTGAAAGATACTGTCATTCAGTCAGTGAACCAGAACTCACATTTATTCATTACTTCCCTCAACCACTGCAAGGCAAATTTTCTCTTCAAGAGTGATGTCATATTAAAATAATTCCCATGCTTCCAATCCTTGCAACCTCCCATTGTCACTGGCAAACACCAGGATCCCACCGGATATTCTGACCTTCCTTCAACACCAGTTTCTCTACTTAGTACTGCTGAGAACTAGACTGGAAAAAAAAAGTCAGTTGACTAACTTATTGCATACTTATTTAATATTGGCCTCATTCCAGTTATGATAAAGATTCCATTTGAGTCCAGGATGGGAATCAGCATTGAATCATAAAGCATGGAAACAGACAATTTGGCTCAACTTGTCCATGTTAACCAGGATATCTATCTAAGATGGTCCCACCTGCCTGCATTTGTTCCATATTCCTTTAAACCGTTCCTGTCTATGTATGTGTCTAAATGTCTTTCAAACATTATAATTGTGCCCAACTCTTCCTCTTCCTCTGACAGTTTGTTCAATGTGGCTGCTATACTCTGTGTGAAAGAAAATGCCTTTCAAGTCCCCTTTAAATCTTTCCCCTATCATCTTTATTCTCCTCAACCCTAGAAAATAATCACCTTACCAACGCCCCTCATAATTGTATATACCTCAATAATGCTACTCCTTAGCCACGTCCATTTCAGGGGAAAAATAATCCGAACCTCCGCATCCTCTCCATACAATTGAAGCCCAGCAGTTCTGGTGAGATTCCTGTGAATCAGTAAAATTGATTAAGTGTAAAACAGCACCATGCAGAAGAAGCAAAATGTAATTGAAGACTTTCTGTACATGTGCTACTGATAAAGTAACAATAATAGTTTCACTAGAATCAATTGCCTGTCAATTATAGATTTTTGGAGGCCATTGATAGTTCTGAACATCAACTCCTGATTTGTGTGATTTAATGCTGATAGTCCATAGAGCTAAGCAGAGAGGAGTGCCAGAACCTTCTTCCTCACACATCCAAAATTCATGGTGACATGGATGATCGGAAGATGGATAGAATAATAATCCAGACTCTCTTCCATGGAATTTCCAGTAAGGCTGCAAAAATAATATCTACCTTGTATTTCTCAATCTCGTCTGCTCAATGCAGACATATCAGTGTCCATGATGCTTCTCTGAAATGAAAGTGGATACAATAATTTTTCTGTAAATATGGTGCCTGGGTGAGCACTCTGGAAGTAAATGGCAAATGGAAATCACAGTGGAAGCTACTGGAAAGATATGATATTCTGGAAGTTTACAAGTCACCATGACCTTGAAAGAGAGAGCATTTTGCTTGCAAAAGGCTTACGCATCTTATTGATAATTACCTTAGAAAACACAAGCTTATGAATGTAGTGTTTACGAGAAAGGTGAGACTGGAGTGTTGGAGTGGACTGATTGACCATGACTGTAATGATCCCTCCAGCCATGGAATGATGCTAGGAGTTACTCTGATGTACCGGTTGAATGCGTGCCACTGCTGGAGAAAATAAAAACACCCCTTAATTTTAAAATACACTGTAGTTTTTAAAATGTATTTGAGCAGGCTTCAGCCAATGAGAGTGTCCAGTCAGATCTTCTGACATAAGCAGAGGGCTGCTTTAAACAGTGAGATAAACAATAAGTGCTGCTTTGCACCTTTTGTTTGACTGCAACTGTTCCATGAATGTTGTAGTGTGGTGTTTCCTCCTCCAAGTATTATCAGCATTGCTAGAAACATATGTTAGCCGCCCCCCCCCCCCCCCACCCCATGATATTCTTTGTTGCAGGTCTGATGCTGGGAAAACATCAAAAATGCTAATGTGGAATAGTCCTTTCAAATACACGGTTCAATTTTATTTCTGACACAAGTTAAATTTGAAGCAGGTAAAGTTAAAATTTTACCACATACTCCCAAAAATGAGTCAAAAGGAACTCATTGGGGCTAATGAAGATAATTATATTTAAGAGTCAGAGGGAAAGGCTAAAATAATGAGTTCTTTCTGTATTAGGAAAGTTGCTGACAATATACGCGGAGAAGTTAACATAATGGATATAATGGCTGAATCATGCTCTTATTTGCATGTTTTTTTTGTTGGTAAAAGGATGATATGTCCTCATTGGATAAATTACTTGGTCTTGAATTTGAGATGGGCCTAGGGGAAGGCTTTGCCATAATCTTCCAAGGTTCATTGGGAATATACACAGGGATGTGGAAAAGTGTTAGAAGCTGGTGAACACAATTAAGGTAAATCCCATCGATGTTGAGAAAAGTTATAGCAATACTTAACAAGAAAAAAAAAATGGTGCTTGGAAAAAGTTTAATTAATGAAAATCAGTGTAGATTTTGAAGAAACTTGCATGGTAACTGCCGTTCCACCCATAATTCCACCCAATTAACCTACAATACCCGGTTTGTTTCAAATGGTGGAGGAAACTGGAGTCCCAGAGAAAACCCACACAGACACAGGGAGAACATACAAACACCTAACAAAGTGTAAGAATCGAACCCTGGTCCCGATTGCTGGCATTATACTCACTACTATACCAACCGTGCCACTCCATGGTTTGTGAGAGGAAAATTGTGCTTGATTAGCATTATTATTTTCATTTATAAAGTGAATAGTTGGAGAGGAACTCAATTTGTTGCTATGGTCTTTTAAAGAAAAAGTAACATAGTGAGTGCTAACGAAACTTTAGGAAGGATGTAAAAGTTCTTGCAATGATGAAGATTTTTTTTATAATGCTTGTGATAGTGAGGGATTAATCTACAAGGCTTGGTTTGGGAAACTCTTGTTGCTTTCCTTGAAAGACAGGTTTAAGAAGAGATGTGATAGAGCTGATTGGTTTAGATAAGGTAGACAAAGAAAAGCTGTTCTGGTTAGCTGATTTCAAAACAACCAAGAGCTCTAATTTAATTCAGGGGATAGTTATGATCTGAATCTCTCTGCTTGCAAAGGTGTTGGAAATGAGGACAGTCAATTCTTACAAAGAAATATTAGATGGGTGCAGGAGAAATACACATAGAGAATTGAGCAGGGGAAATACTACTCACTGAATTGTACTACAGACAAGCTGTATGGATTTCATGGGCCGCACGGCCTTCTGTGCTGTAATGACTTGAGGATGTTTGTATTCTAGTTCTTAGAGTCAGGAATCTCTGGCTTCACTGTCCTTGATTGGCTTTGTAGATCAGCTCACATTAGAGAACATTGTATGGACCTTTGAGTTGAAAAATTCTGGTTCAATTCCCATTCTAGAATTGAGCACAATATCTGGAGTGAAACTATGAATATGTAACTTGATGCTTGGAATGACCTCAATAATCTGCATGAAAAGTTAGCAACTTTGTACTGCAGGCACAGAGCAAGTGCTGCAGTGTTCATAATGACACAAGAATGTAAGAAATGAGAGTTGGGAAATGCCACTCTACATTGTGATGATGACTAATTTTTGACTTCAACAGTGGTTTCTGCATTATCTACATATCTCTAGGGTGGCCATTCCAAAAGGAAGACATGGTCATAGGTTACTACAGTGTGTTTAACAAATATTTTTAAATAAGATTTAAATGGTATTGCAAAAACAACAAATGCAAACACAATGTGTGTGTATGTGTGTGTGTGTGTGTGTATGTTTATAAAAATAATGGCCATCCCACTTAACACCCTTACATACTTCAATGTATTGAATCAGTTCAATTTCTGAGCCTCCCTCACCCTCCATGGTAATGAATTTCAAAGATTTACCACCCAATAAATTTAAAAATATCCTCACCATCTTAAATCTATATTCTGAGACTATGACCCCCTTGTTCTCTACTCTTTATTCAATAGTGGAAAAGGTTCATATAGATGAGCACAACATTGTGGCTAAAGGGCCACACATTAGGGTTAGGGTGCTGTACTGTTCTATGTTCTAGGATATATGATCCCTGCATCCAGTTAGTATTAAGTTTCAATGAGGTTATAGAATTCTACAGCATGGAAACAAGCTCTTTGGTCTACTGACCCTCAAGTAGCCATTTCTGCTAATTTTACATAAATCCCCATTTGGTCCAAAAGCTGCAGAGAAGTAGAAATTGCAGTGGGGTTGGGGATGGGTGAGTGCAGTGAGAAAGACTGGCAGAAGTCCTGTCAAAGAGAGGAAGAAAACTTCTTCAAAGGCAGCATGCCTTGAGGACGCTTCACAGTAGAGTAGTAAACAGCTTTGATGAAGGATTCCAGCATGAAACATTGACCATTCTTTTTCTCTGATAATGCTGCTTCACCTTCTGAGTTCCTCTACAGTTTGTGTTTTGCTCCATTTTTCAGCATCTACAGTTTCTTGTGTTATTCTAATCGCATTTTATTCTCACCATATTCTCATCAAATCTCTCCAGATTTTATCACTGGGGTAAATCTACAGTGGCCAATTAACCAATGAGCTTTCATGTCTTTGGGGTGTGAGGCAATTGCACCTCCGAGAGAAAACCCATAGAGTTGCAGGGAGGGCATGCAGACATCACACAAGGTCAAGCTCAAACCTGGGACTCTGACTCTGCAAGGCAGTAATCTACTAGCTGTACCACACTTCCTTTCATGAGTAGTCTCCCACCTAAAATCTAGAGAATGTAGGTCTACTCTACTCCGTCTTTTTTCATATAGCAAACCTGGCATCTTGGAACCATTCCAATGAATGTTTGTTCCAATCACTCCTTGGCAGGTATATCTGTTCCTGGATAAGGAAAATAGGACTCAGAATCAGGATATTTGTCATGAACAAGTCATGAAATTTGGTGTTTGCAGCAACATCTTAGAGCGAACATTCATATTATAATCATCTTACGAATTACTATAAAATAAAATAATAAACAATAATAGTGCATGAAAGGTAAGGTAGTATCTTCGGTTCATTAATTGTTCAAGAATCTGATGGGGAAGAAGCTGTCCTTGTGCCATTGAGTGCTCATCTTTAGGCTCCTCTACCTTTTCCCAGATGGTAGCAGAGTGAAGAGGTCATGGCATGGATGGTGGGTCTTTGAGGATAGAGAGTATTTTTTTAAGACACCACCTCCTGTAGATATCCTCGCTGGAGAGAAGTCTGGTGCCTGTGATATCGCAGGCTGAGTTAAACAATGTTACGAGCCCAAAGGACCCCAAAACCCAGCAGCAATAGACATTCACCAAGACAAGTAGCTACTTAAACAAAAGTTGTTTTTAATTATCTTTAAGCATGAAAACAAAATCAAACTTTAACTTATCTCTATTAACTTAATTAAACCCAACTTAATCCCCTTATATATCTAAGCGCACATGCATGTAATGTGTGTGTAAATTTAAGAAAAGTTATTTGGTTCACAGTTCAATTTCACTTCCCATTATTCCAAGTTCTCTGGTTGCAGGCAATTCTTATACTGTCCACAGAATTTAACATGTATAAAGTTCACCAGGCTTTGGTGCTTAAAAGGTAAATGTTTACCACCCAGGAAGGTTCTCGTAGGGTTTGCAGAGAGAGATTTGTTGTTCCAGGATTTCCACAACTGAGGTACCACCATTAGTCACCTCAATGTCTTGCTGATGAAACTTGCCCCATCAGGGTTCTCCAGATGATAACCTCTTTCTTTCATGCTATGACAGAGTTCCTTTCTGTTCCACTTATTCCAAGAGAAACATCAGACAGATAGCACTTCCAGCCATCCGCCGCTCTGGAGTTTGTTTCAGTTCCAACCAGCTTCTCCTGCTTGTTTCAGCTCTCTGTCTCTCTCTCTCTCCAACTGCAAGAAAGCCCATGTGACTCTCTCACTTGCAAAACCCCTGATTTTCTCCAGCAAACAATAGAAGTTAGTCCTCTTGGTCAAGTTGTTGTCTTTAGATAAACAAAACCCCAGGTGTGACCTTTCTGTGCACTCTGTCAAAACTCTTGCAAAGAGCTTTTAACAGCCAGAGCATCTCCTGCTTGTTCCTTTAATGATGTAATTCAATTAGCACCTACTTGTGAAATGTGCCAAGCATTCTCCATAGTTTCTGTAAAGTTACTGAATATGAATTTTTCAATATTTCAACTAAGATCTGTTTTAAAGTGTGAGTATGTATGTATGTAATCTACTCTAATTTTACCAGTTTATCTCCCAAATATTCCATTACACAACCCTCTGGAATTTATTCTTGTCCTGAGAGTTAGTACTTCCATACCAGGGAGTGATGCAACCAGCCAGAATGCTCTCCACAGTACACCTGGAGAAGTTTATGAGTCTTCAGTGATGTACCAAATCTCCTGAGACACCTCACAAAGTATAACCGCTGGTGAGCCCTTGTAGTGATTGTATCAATGTGGAAGTTCCAGGACAGATCCTCGGAGCTGTTGACACCCAGGAATTTGAATTTCTTAACCCCCTCAACTACTGTGGCCTCAATGAGGACTGGGTCATGTTCCCCTGGTTTCCTCTTGAAGTCCACAATCATAACCTTGGTTTTGGTGGCATTGAGCACAAAGTTGTTGTTACACCATTCAACGAGCTGATCTCTCCCTCCTGTATGCTTCCTCATTGCCATTTGTGATTCTGCCGACAACTGTGGTGCCATCGATGGTATGGGAATTGTGCCTGGTCACACAGTCATGGGTGTATAATGTAGGTTAAGCACACATCCTTGGGATGCGCCTGTGTTGATGACCAGTGAGGAGGAGACTGTGGTAAACCACATTTGTATTTGTCTGGTCGGGCACACCCATTGGCTGGCTGTACCTTTGGCCCCTCCTACAGGCTCCTGTATAAAGATAGCTGTTCCATGACTGTTAGTGCAGAACAGTTGAGCAGTATGGATGTGCCTTTGTTCTTTTGTGAATAGAAGCCTATTAGTTTCTCAACCTCTGTTTTTGAGTAATTGATGGTGCATCAATGACATTGTTTCAATTTGTACTGACTGTGGTCTTCTAATGAGAAAGTCAAGGATTCAGTTGCAGAGTGGGGTACAGAGGCCTAGAGTTTGTAGCCTCTTGACCTGCACTGAGGGAATAATGGTATTGAAGGTCGAGCTGTAGTCTATGAAGAGCAGCAAATGTATAAATTGCAGTTTTCGAGGTGATCCAGAGCACCAGTGACTGGATGCAATACTCCAGGACTGATTCCAACAAAGCACTCTTTAATGCTCTAAAGCATCTTTACTCTTGTACTCATTTTCTTTTTCTTTGGCTTGGCTTCGCGGACGAAGATTTATGGAGGGGGTAAAAAGTCCACGTCAGCTGCAGGCTCGTTTGTGGCTGACCAGTCCGATGCGGGACAGGCAGACACGATTGCAGCGGTTGCAAGGGAAAATTGGTTGGTTGGGGTTGGGTGTTGGGTTTTTCCTCCTTTGCCTTTTGTCAGTGAGGTGGGCTCTGCGGTCTTCTTCAAAGGAGGCTGCTGCCCGCCAAACTGTGAGGCGCCAAGATGCACGGTTTGAGGCGTTATCAGCCCACTGGCGGTGGTCAATGTGGCAGGCACCAAGAGATTTCTTTAGGCAGTCCTTGTACCTTTTCTTTGGTGCACCTCTGTCACGGTGGCCAGTGGAGAGCTCGCCATATAATACGATCTTGGGAAGGCGATGGTCCTCCATTCTGGAGACGTGACCCATCCAGCGCAGCTGGATCTTCAGCAGCGTGGACTCGATGCTGTCGACCTCTGCCATCTCGAGTACCTCGACGTTAGGGGTGTGAGCGCTCCAATGGATGTTGAGGATGGAGCGGAGACAACGCTGGTGGAAGCGTTCTAGGAGCCGTAGGTGGTGCCGGTAGAGGACCCATGATTCGGAGCCGAACAGGAGTGTGGGTATGACAACGGCTCTGTATACGCTTATCTTTGTGAGGTTTTTCAGTTGGTTGTTTTTCCAGACTCTTTTGTGTAGTCTTCCAAAGGCGCTATTTGCCTTGGCGAGTCTGTTGTCTATCTCATTGTCGATCCTTGCATCTGATGAAATGGTGCAGCCGAGATAGGTAAACTGGTTGACCGTTTTGAGTTTTGTGTGCCCGATGGAGATGTGGGGGGGCTGGTAGTCATGGTGGGGAGCTGGCTGATGGAGGACCTCAGTTTTCTTCAGGCTGACTTCCAGGCCAAACATTTTGGCAGTTTCCGCAAAGCAGGACGTCAAGCGCTGAAGAGCTGGCTCTGAATGGGCAACTAAAGCGGCATCATCTGCAAAGAGTAGTTCACGGACAAGTTTCTCTTGTGTCTTGGTGTGAGCTTGCAGGCGCCTCAGATTGAAGAGACTGCCATCCGTGCGGTACCGGATGTAAACAGCGTCTTCATTGTTGGGGTCTTTCATGGCTTGGTTCAGCATCATGCTGAAGAAGATTGAAAAGAGGGTTGGTGCGAGAACACAGCCTTGCTTCACGCCATTGTTAATGGAGAAGGGTTCAGAGAGCTCATTGCTGTATCTGACCCGACCTTGTTGGTTTTCGTGCAGTTGGATAATCATGTTGAGGAACTTTGGGGGACATCCGATGCGCTCTAGTATTTGCCAAAGCCCTTTCCTGCTCACGGTGTCGAAGGCTTTGGTGAGGTCAACAAAGGTGATGTAGAGTCCTTTGTTTTGTTCTCTGCACTTTTCTTGGAGCTGTCTGAGGGCAAAGACCATGTCAGTGGTTCCTCTGTTTGCGCGAAAGCCGCACTGTGATTCTGGGAGAATATTCTCAGCGACACTAGGTATTATTCTATTTAGTAGAATCCTAGCGAAGATTTTGCCTGCAATGGAGAGCAACGTGATTCCCCTGTAGTTTGAGCAGTCTGATTTCTCGCCTTTGTTTTTGTACAGGGTGATGATGGTGGCATCACGAAGATCCTGAGGCAGTTTACCTTGGTCCCAACAAAGCTTGAAAAACTCATGCAGTTTGGCATGCAGAGTTTTGCCGCCAGCCTTCCAGATTTCTGGGGGGATTCCATCCATACCTGCTGCTTTGCCACTTTTCAGTTGTTCGATTGCCTTATATGTCTCATCCAGGGTGGGAACCTCATCCAGCTCTAGCCTTAGGGGCTGTTGAGGGAGCTGGAGCAGGGCGGAATCTTGGACTGAGCGGTTGGTACTGAAAAGAGATTGGAAGTGTTCTGACCATCGGTTGAGGATGGAGATCTTGTCGCTGCGGAGGACTTTGCCGTCTGAGCTGCGCAGCGGGCTTTGGACTTGGGGTGAGGGGCCGTACACAGCCTTTAGAGCCTCGTAGAAACCCCTGAAGTCGCCAATGTCCGCGCTGAGCTGTGTTCGTTTGGCGAGGCTAGTCCACCACTCATTTTGGATCTCCCGGAGTTTGCGCTGAAGATGGCTGCATGCGCGACGGAAGGCTTGTTTCTTCTCTGGACAGGACGGCTTTGTAAGGTGAGCCTGGTGGGCAGCTCGCTTCTTTGCCAGCAGCTCCTGGATTTCCTGGCTGTTTTCGTCAAACCAGTCCTTGTTTTTCCTGGAGGAGAAGCCCAGTATCTCTTCAGTGGATTGCAGTATGGTAGCCTTCAACTGATCCCAGAGGGTTTCAGGGGACGGGTCCGTGAGGCGGGTTGCAACGTCGAGCTTTGCTTTGAGGTTTGCCTGGAAGTTTCCTCTCGCTTCGTCTGACTGCAGTTTTTCAACATTGAACCTCTTTCTGGGGGCTTTATTGTTCCTGGGCTTTGGCTTGTACTCATACTCTCATAATAAAGGCTAACTTAATATTTGCCTGCCTTGATTGACTGCTTCACCTGCATGTTATCTGTCAACGATTTTGTGCATAAGGGCACTGCCACAGTGATGCAACGACTACAGCCATTGCATCTTAGTGCCAGAGGCCTGGGCTCATTCCTGATCTCAGTGATATCTGTGTGACCACTTATGTTTGTTCTGGGGGCTCTGCTTGCCAAAGATATAGATCATTTGGTTGCTGTAAATGCCCCTAAAGTGGAGATGAGGGTCAGCATCAGAGGTGATGGGGGGGAAGTTGATGAGAATGTGGGGAGATTGTAAGCAATGGAAATAATGTAGGATTAGTGGAAATGGGTGGCTGACGTTCAACATGGATGCTGCATATCTCCATGACTTGACAACCTCTTGGTCACTTTGAACATCAACGTTTCTGAACTAGTTAGAAGCAACCCACTTTTATGCCTCCAAAAGGATAGGAAAGTGAATGTTGTTTTAAGAGCTGATTTTTAATTCAAGGTCCTGCTTAGATGTTGAGATCTCATGGTACCACATCAAAGAGAAGCAAGAGAGTGCTTTGCAATGTCCTTCCTTCAATCCCTTAATGAATAGTAATGAATCTCCTGTGAACATTACTGAAACTTAATGTCTAATCATAAATACTTGTGTGAGCTTGCTGTGTGTAAGTTAGCTGTAGTATTTCCTACATTGCAACAGTGACTACATTTCAACACTTTACTGGCGAGAAAGCCCATTTAGCTGGACTGAAAGGGAATCTATAAATGCATACCCTCCTTCACTTTCTAACTGCAATGAAGGAGAAATCCATCATGATTTATTTTAATAAACAATGCCTGCAAGCTTCTTCTCACCAACTTTTGGAGCCCATGAGAAATAGTACAGTGAATGTCTGCTGTATTTGCAGTTCATTTTAAAATGTACCTTTGATTTAATTGATTTATCCTTTACATAGGTTCATGGAAAAAATGATCAATTCTCTGAAGAGAAATGGGTAGGAATTGACAGATTTTCTGTGTGGTGGCACAGTCTGTTTTTAGCCAGACCAAAATATATCCATGATAAAAGAGAGCCTTGCAAAGAGGACTTTAATTATCTAAAATACAAGTTATACATGAGTTATATGAGCAGGAATTTGTAACACTATCATTGACTTGGACCATTTTCTGTCTTTGGACAGCATACAAAGTAAGTGACATCTAAAAGATAATATTACTGTAAAGTTTTCATTCTACTTACTTTATTCAATTCCCACTGCATGGTTATATAGAATCTGTCAGATGAGGTTTGGGGAATCACCCATATTATGAATACTCCAATGTCAATTATGAATGCCTGCTTAGTAAAGAATATTTTCCAACAAGATAATCACCTGGAATTCAAATAAAGCTGATAGAAAAGTTGATGTGTAATGATATAGGTTTAATAGAGTGGCTTGGGCCTTTTATTCCCCAGGAAACCTTCCTGCTATTCAGAGTGTGCAGAGTGATATGCTGTTTTCTCATGACCCAATGCAACTAATAGTTGTCTCAACTCAGGTATTGCAGTTGTCTTGAAAAATAAAGATGATTATTCAAAATACAGCTTTTGTATTAAGTGTCAGATTCAGAGGAGAGAAGACACAAATTAGACATGCATCAAGTAGTCACAGAGTGAATGTGACTGCTTAAAGAAAACAGACTCATCTATTTGAAAGAAACCTGTATTGATTTGCTGGCCATTGAAAATAGACTTCAATTGTTTGGCTCACCTCCATTAATACACACAATGCCTTCATATATCATGACACAGCATCCAATACATTCTCTTGGATGTCATCTCTAATGTCACATGCTAAACATTCTGAGCATTCTTCATTGGACAAAATGTCTAATTAAAGTAGCTCACAAATACACAGTCATCATTCATTCAACAGGTAAATGAGAAATGTGTTTATATGAAATTTGCCTTTAACAATTATTTAATATAGTCTGAATATAAATAACCAGATAAAAGGGGGAACATTCAAAGTAATTTTAAACAAAGATATTTTACATTTATTAAATAATAAGCTTTACTAAGTGAATTGAGAACATTAAGTATAATTTTACAATAGTGACCAAGTAATACAAATGGAATAGGAATTATTTGCAATATGATCCTGATTATGCAGCCTAATAAAAATAGCTTTGACAAAGTATGTAACAAAAGTTTTTTTTAATCTTTATGTACCTGTAACTTATCAAATTGTCTCGATACTTTTCAATCAACTAAAAGACCAAAGAAAGAATAATAATGAATAATAATTTTAATGAGGAAAGACCAGAATAAACTTGAATGGAGTTGGGCAAAATGGCCTGTAAACGTGCCATATATCTATGTGAGGTGATCAAAAATGGTAAGGAAGAATTTTAAAGCTGGAAAAAAAAAATAAACAAAACATGAAAGCTTCTTGATCTTCAACTGTTGCCACCATTGGGCTAAGCGCAGATATGCCATGAGTGGGAAGCGGGACGTATCTCAAAGTTGAGATTCTGTTGATTGTATCATTCGAGGGGCATCTTGCAGCCCTTGCAAAATAGGCACAGTGACTTCATTAACAAGTTGATAGTCAGACACTACCAGAGGAAGATTCATGAGTTGAAGCCCAGAGGGTGCAAGGATCAGGAGTATCAGGAATGGTACCAGTAAGTGTCCCTACTCTGTATCTACAGCCACCTGAGTGGATGAAATGGGCATTGATTGCATGGGAGAAAATGGAATACCAAATAGTGAGGTGTTTATTTATAAAATTCCCCAATTCAAGGAATGCCTCTCCAAAGTACAATTCTTAACACCAACACCATACATTAATAAATAGTGGTGTGCAGAATTATTGATGTAGTATCATTACATTTCTTTCAGTGAAACAAATTTATTTCACTCTTGGAGAATCTCACAGAGAGAGCAGGCTATTGTAGCCACCTACTGCTGCGGCTCAAGCCCAAAACGTCAGTTATGCATTTCTGCCTTTGCTTCAGAAAGGACACTGTTTCACCTGCTGAGGTTCTCCCGCATTTTGTGTTTTTACTACAGAGTTAACATCAGAATTGTTTCTCCACAAACTGAGTAACTTTAGTCAATATACAGTAATGAATTCTCTGCAGAAAAGACAGTGTTTGTGAATACTTCCGTGTAGGGGTTTGACTCAAAAGCAACCTTAGAAGGGAATTTGAAAATTTAGTCAGCTCTGTTAAGTTACAGTTTATAGATGGTGTTTGTTTGGAATTTATGTTTATTGCAATGGTTAGTAATCATCTAATTGATCCCATTTATACTTACAATATCCTGGATACTGAATTAGCCTCTCATTGCAAAAAGTTATGTTGGTTGTCATGGGATTTTCTGATTTTCATCCTCAGCTGGAAATGGGCTCTCCTAGAAAGAACTTGATTAAATTTGCTTCAGTTCTTGGTGCTCCATTTGAAAATTCAGAATTAAGATACATATGGATATTTTTAATCTAGTGGATCACATAATTCAACACATTATTTATTATAAAATTATAAGTTTTTCCAATTCAGAAGGATCTCCATGCTATCTCTTTTAACCTTGTTTAATACTGACATTAATCTTAATGAGATCCACAATTAAGTACTCCCCTCCTGTTAGTTTTCTTTATTTCAGTAAATAAAATTTATTAATGGTGGTAACATTACATTTGAAAAATATGTATTTTGAAGGAGCCCTTGCTTTTATACTTAAATTTGAATATCTTTGTTGATATTAAAACAGGACATGCCAGCAAAAGCTCCATGAAGTAAGTTTTTTCTTATTAGTGTTTGCGCACTATCAAGTATGTTGGCATAAGACGGGTTTATTGCTTTGTTTCTTTACTTCACATATCCTTAGCTTTAGGGCCTGTACTGGAGCTAGCTAGAAATATGCCACAAAAATATTACACTTGAATTCAAAATAAATGTTATTACTAACTAAATTATACTCTTTGACAGTAGATTTGATTTGATTTTTTAATACATTTTCTCACAGGCAGTAAGTATTTACAATATGCTGTCCTTCATGGGAATTGATTCATTAGGTTCTCTATCTGTTTGTACAACAGCAAGACTTGATATGATATAATTGAACTTGATTGTGACCTTACCAGATATTTACATCTATACATGCACTTTTTGTGACTCTCTCTGAGGACCAGTAGAGTGAATACTTTATATAATGAGACTTAAGTAGAAAGATTAAGTTAATTTATTATTCATCAAATGAATAGAATAATAATGAGTCCATTCATTTATTTCAATTAATAAAACTTGGCTTATTACACTGCACCATTTTGAGGATTATCTTTATTTAAATTAAACTACTAACTTCCATCTGACGTATAATCTTTCTCTTACTGACTGTCCACTTTTTTTAGTGCTCACTGGGGTAATTTTGACTTTGATCTCTCAAATTTTATGGACAATAAAACTAAGATTAAGTCACAAGTCTTAAACACCTTGCTTGGCATTAGCTTTTGCTGAGTTTAAATAAATTAGATTGTCATAGGAATAATGAGTGTGAAAGGTTGCTGGAGTCCAAATTATACATTAAAAGTAAGTTTATAAAGATGGCCCATCAAAAACCTAATTGACACTTGCCAGCTGTGAATGTAACCTCTTGAGAGTTAAGTTTAGCTCAATAGAGGTGCTATTAATAAATATTACAAGGCCTACTTGTGATGGCATGGGAGAATATTGGAAACATGATATTTTGAAACAGGTTGGATAGGCTTTCTTTTACAACACTCCGTTTGTATTAGTATTAGAAAAACATCTAATTAATGTGATGGTTTAATATTCAAGAGGGGTAAAATTGAATATACAATTATTACTGTTAGATAGGTTTTGGTTTAAATCTGAATATTAACAAAAAATTATTAACTAGATTTGATCTCCAAGGATTTATGTGAAATATTGCAATGTACAACTGTTAGAATGATATCTGCAGTAGTTTTCCCACCAGTGGGACGCCATTATCACCTGACTTGAGCTTTGTAATTGGAGAAGCTAATATTCATTCCTCAGGGGGAATATGAACTTTATTTCACAGCCAAGACAGTGCAAACAGCTCCCTTTCTTCTGCTAATGCTGTCCATATTCCAAGGATGCCAATCATCTGCATCTGTTAATCCTTGTAGTTTATTTTACATTTTACTGTGCATATTGCATTTTAAATAAGTAAATATATGTTAAATAAATATCTAAGTATAGCTAGACATACTTTGTATGTTAGAATATATATTTATTATCACTTGTCCATCCAAAACTCTAGGAACAAGCCAATTAATGTAGAGAAGAGAAGAACAACAGTATTTTTCCTGTTTAATAACATGGGGATTTAAAGGTTTATTAAAAGCACATAGAGCTTTTGATATATTCAAGGCTGAAATAAATTGTTGGACCATTCCGACATCAAAGCTAATGAGGATCAGGCAGGAAAATGAAATTAAAGTTATTGTTATATTGAATGATGGAGAATGTCCAAATGTTCATGTGAACCTTCTGCTTCTACTTGTTGCTTTTATAAGGGCCAATAATGACTCTGACCTGTTCGCAGTCAGGTTTGAGTGAAATGTGGTTGTAATTTTGGTGCCTTGGAACTTGAAATTTCAAAGGGCCACCTCATTCTAATTTTACGTCTTCACTTTGCATCATTGGTGTACTGTTGCAATACAAAAATTATCTACACTGGAATTATTGAAGCCCAAGAGTAAATTTTTGAGGAGGTATGAGTTGCAGTAAAATGATGGAAATGTGATGAATTCAGGATGTGATATATCAGCTGTGCCACTTCTGGACGCATTGCTTGATACATTGTATGATGTAGTGAGAAATGGAACATAAAGGATACATATTGTAGAGCTCGTCGAAAGAATCAAAGACTTGTTGATCCAAACCAATGCTTTTATCAGCAAAAGACAGGAGCTCTTCACAGGTGGCTGACCAGTCCGGAATGATCCGACCTGGCTAGGGACACAACCCTTTAAGGCCCAGACAGTAGGCGTGGCTAGCTCTCAGCCAATCGCTGTAAGCACAGTCTAGATACTGTAACTATATACACTATATACATTGGTGATAGATCTGTACTATCACACATATGCTGTACCAATGATGTTAGCATGACTAGAGATGGGGCAGGAGCTCACAGCCACATCACTGGTTTATGTTCTTCTCCTTTGTTCAGTTCAACTAGCACTTTAATAGCTCAAACACAAAAGGTGAATAAAATGCACATTCACGTATGTCTTGTTTTGCATATTATTCCTCGAACTCTGCCTTAGCAAGCCTACTCCAGAACAATATTCCCACCCTCAAGTATAGCCATCATTCATTTTATGTTTACCTTTTAATATTCCCATCCATCTATCACTGCCCCATTAATTTTTTCTTGCAGCCTACTTGGAATTATATGTGACTGGCCATGAGACAAATAGTAAAGATGGGGAATATGGAAGTGGGAATGACTTGGAAAGCCTTCCTAGTTCTCAATCACAGTTCCCCCAACTGTATACTGTCTCCTCTCTTGGTAATTAAGATTGGTTCTGGACAGGTTTAGATTGCGGAATCTTTGATGGGAATCAGAAAGTCTCCAGCCAAGAGAAAATTTTCGGAAAGGAGATTTTGCCTGATTAATTGGAGAAGAGATGGGAATTGCATGTCTCGACAGTTAATTCATGGTGGTTTCATGATGACTGAGTGGTAGAAAATGCTTTGGGAGTGAACATCTACAAATACTCACTTTTGGTGTTTATTTGGATCACATTAAACCTATTCTAATATGAGTATGGTACCAGAGTATCAAAGTTGTGGATTATAAACCCATCATCTTGGGCATCAGTTGAATTACATGAAATGGCCATGATATTTATGTTCAATTAAATGAAAAAAAAGAAAATGGCGGCACTGCTGGAGTTGCTGTAATGGCAGCACTGCCGCTGATGAGGACCCGTGGAGAGCGGGGACTGAAGATGCGGTGCTCCCCCGTGAGGTCTCCGTCTGATTGCCATTGGCCTTCTAAAGGCTTTAAACAGCTTATTAAAGGAGCCAATGGTGTTTTATTTTAAATCCTGCAACTTCAGAGTCTGGACCCAAATAGCAGTGCCTATGATCAGCAGCAGGCCACAAGGGGATTCCTGGGAAGCAGAGGACTGGCTCAGGGCACCAGAGGACAGGGAGAATACTCCCCATTTGAGAAAGAGAACCAGAGAAGATGTCCATTACATGAATCCATGATGGCAGACTAGCGAGGAACTCTGTGGCTAAGGAAACCACAGACGGCAGGCTGTTGGTCACTCGAGGCAAGGAAACCCATGCAGGCTGCGGGCTGCTGGAGACTGGCTGAAGAGGTATGAGGCATTGGAACCGGAATGTGAGAGGGTGTTGAGGGCGCTGAAAGGTTACTAATTGTGTCTGAGGTCCGGATCTGGACCTAGGGTGGCCGATGATTTGGATTGGATTCTATGTGGCTGTTGGGGCACTGGAAGCAAATCCACAGACATTCGCTGGCTCTGGAGGTGGGTGAGGTGGGGGGGGGGGGGAGGGGCTTTCTTTTGCTTCTCTTTCTCGGACTGTAGGATGCACCCAGTAATTTCTGCTGTTAATGGATCTGTCTGCCTTACACCTGACAAAAGGCAATTTTATGCAATATTACACTGTTTTTACTACATGCCAATAAAGGAATCTTGAAATACATTCTGGAATGGAAAAATGGATTCAGTAACGGTGACCATGAACTAACTGGATTGTTGGAAAAATGGAACTCCCATACTCATGTAATAAATGTGTGATCCAAATAAATAGTCATGAAAACATAAATGTATTACAATAAATCCCTTTTGCCCATGGTGCAGATTAATGGGGCACAACACATTTGAATGACAATTGTGTTTTGTGGATTTTGTTTTTTAGAAAGCTCATTTTGTACTCGATCCTAGTAAATTAAGAGCCTCACAGAAATGTCTGCAAAGGGTGAGAGGTCAGAGCCTATGATGGGCCTGGCTATGTTTACTACCTTCTGCAGACTTCTGTGCTCCTGGGACTTTGAATTGCCAGTGAAACACAAAAGTCTGCAGACATTGTGATTGTAGTTGCCTTGAAGAGCGCTGCGAGACCTGCTGAGTTCTTCCAACATTTCTATGCTTTTTGGTCTTGAATAGCCAAACCAGGCTATGATCAACCTGTCATATACAGTGCACAAAAAAATGGTTACTTCGATGAACCAGGTGGTCAGAAATGTCACCTGAACATCTGAAAGATTTACAAGTAGTATTGGATTGGTTGAAAACCAGCAATGAATCTGTTTGGACAGTAATTTGAACACGCCTTTTTCACCCAGCTCTGATTGACCCTAGTGCAGTTCAAAACTACCAAAAATTAATTTATATACCAGTATTGTCGTTAGCAAACAACTTTTAGTCACCCTTATGTACTAATTGCTATTGTGGATGTTTTTGTTACAAACCAGTTTATAACCAGCTGGGTTCAAAGAAATTCAGTAGATGAATTGATAAAGCCAGAAACGGGGTTAGATCAAATTAATCCATATAGTACTGAAGAGCAAGTTACAGTAAATCACGAGTTTGATATTACCTATTCCCTGTAGAAGGAAATGGACGTAAAAATTAACATCTGCCTATTTGGGTAAACTAAACTGTGGGGGTGGGGGGGGGGGGTAACAGGCATATCTGTTCAACTGCCACTTGGCAGAAACAATTAAAATCAATCTCATTGTTAAATCTGGGAGCAATGCAATTCTTTAAGTCGGAGGAAAACTATTTTCTATAAATTGGTATGAATGTTTATGTAGCTGCTTCAGAATACGGAACTTAAGGTGTCAATGGTGTTGAGCAGTGTTTGGAATGTCTGCCATTCCATGTGGTGGTTCTATATTCTTTTCCTGATTTATCAGGAAGAGAACAGAACAGTTGCTTTGTGTATTGCCACAGGGGGGGAATAATATATTGAAGGGTAAATGACTAAGAATGCTGCTGTCCACTTTCTAGTGACTGCTCAAGAGAACCCTAGTGCACAAGAAGCATGTCTGCCTGCCTAGTATTACATTTTGTGTGTGTGATTTGTTAAATCTTTATGTAAAGATATGATGTGAAGCCTAGCATGCTTTCTTTGTCACATGGTGCTAAATATAATTCTTGATTTATAAAAATGCAAAAATGAAACAATTGTCACAAGATGGAATCTCAGACATTTCTGACCTCTTTGTTCATCGGAGTAATCATTTTTTTCAAGACAAAAAATATAGAAATAATGGAGGAACTCAGCAGGTCTGGCAGAGTTCTTCAAGGCAACTAAAATCACACTGTCTACAGACTTCTATGTTTCATTGGCAATTCAAAGACCCAGGGATGCAGAAGGCTACAGTGCAGAAGGTGGAGAATGTAGCCAGGCTCTTCATAGGCTCTGATCTCCCATCCATGGCAGACATTTCTGTGAGGCGCTCCCTCAAGAAGGCAGCCAACATTATAAAGGACCCCTATTACCCTGGTCACAACCTCTTCTCACTCCTAACTTCAGGCAGAGAGCAGAAAGTACAGAAACCTGAAAACCAAAATCTTAGGTTCAAAAGCAGGTTCTTTTCAATATTTACAAGCTCTTGAATGTGCCCTTCGTAAGCTGATCATTAACTGCTCTGGCACCGCAAAAGGACATTTTTTTGCATTGGACAACTGTGAATATTTATCTATTTATTGTTTATTTTAATTTAATTCAATCAGTTTAGTATTATAGTTTTTTTTGCCTTTGTGTAGTTTTTTTAAAAATGTTGGACAAAGTTTACTTAGGATATGCATTTCAATCTAAAATAACCAGAGTTAAAATGAATGTATTCATCATCTCCTGTACTGCACAGCATGAAAAAAATATAACTTTGTGCCCTTGATATTTGATTCTTCACTAGAAAAGTGCATTTTAGAATTCATTGCAGAGTTCCAAATTAACTCATTATGTCACATGGTTCTACACAATTGTAAATGCCTGAAGTAGAAACAGATCTTGAGGCCTGGCTCCTCGAACCATCTTGTGAGGTGGAGTGGCCTGTGAGTGACACAAGGTTTTTGACAGTGGACCCTGAGGCATGCCTGGAGAACCTGGTGCTCTTTTGATCATTTGCTGCTCAGAGAAATTGAGAAAGCAGTAGAAATAGATTTAAATAATAGAAATTATTCAAAGATTTAAAAAATACAGCAAAACACCAAAATTAATAAAACAAGAAAGTGTAATATCAAGGAAATAACCTGCATATTTATCTAATCTAACTGGGCATTATATTTTAATTGATGTAGCCCAATGTTAATAAATTTGTGCTCCACCCACAGATTTAATGGTAAGCCCAGCAGTGGAGTGGGACATAAAATGCGACAGCATCCGAGCCCATGCTCATCTCTGACTTAATTTTAAAGGACAGTTGCAGAAGGTGAAGACAAACTGACTCAAAAGGATGATGTTACCTATGATCAGAGGTTTAACCCACTATATACAAGGAATAATAAGGAAGCATAGTGAGATTGTTGGCAATTGCAAATTACATTGGGATGCATTCATGCATCTCGGTGAGTCACAGCATATGAAAGTAAATTTCAGGGAGTAACAGCAGTAATAAGTAATAACTAGCTCAGATTTAGCTGGCTTGGTCCACTGCCTGGAGTTACATCCCACAGGCAGCCATATCCACTCTTTCCTGGTCAGAACACAAGGCCTACTTTAATGGGCTCATCTTTGTCTTGAAGGAGGAGAATTTAAAACTATATTTAAGGTGAGAGGAAAAAAGATTTAAGAGGATTCTTCTTCACAACAGATAAATATATTGAACGAGCTGCCAGAGGAAGTGGTGGAGGTAGTGACAATGACAATACTTAAAAGACACTTTGACAGATAAATGGATAGGAAATGTTTAGAGCCATTTTAGGCTGAACACAGGCAAATGGGACTAGGTTGGTTAGCATGGACAAGATGGGCTGAAGGGTCTGTTTCCATACTGTAGATCTCAATGATTCCCCATGAACAGACAATGGGTCTCCAGTGCGGCAATGAGGAAGTTTTGCCCTAAAGGCACCTCCAATAACTTTGAAAGCTAGCAAAGCTTACATCTCCAGGTTACCAACTGTAAAACATCTGATGGATTTTGAATAGTTTTCAAAAAAAATTTGAGATTCACATGCATTTATAAACTATGAAAATTGGAATAGGTAATTAAAAAGAAATGTTAAAAGCAAATTATTCCAGATCACTGCCTTATTAATGATATTAAACTAAACAACTTTAATCCAAAATTGTAACATTTTCCCCTTATGTCACCTGCTTCTTGTTAAAAGCATCCATGCCACTTGTTCCATTTGATAGAACCATTGATATTTCCCCAAGGAAAATTCAGCCCAATAAGTTGCAGGAATTGATAATATATCACAGTGAATGATAGTGAGTTGGAGAGAATGATAATGTATCATGATTGGTTACATTGGCTAATGGTACATCTCTGGATTATAATCAGTAATAATACATCACAATCAGTTACAGTGTGATAATATGTCACAATGAGTTACATGGAGTAATTATATATTGCGACTTACAGTCAGCAACAATACTTCACATTTTAAAAGGAGCAATAATGCCTTTCAATGAGTTACAGTCTTAACAATAATAAAACAATGAATTGTTGGGTTTCATTATACATCATAATGAGTTGTGTCACCTGTTTGAGGGGAAATAATGCTTAATTGTGAGTTACAAGGGTGGTAATACATCACTGAGTTATAATCTGTTAATGCACAATACAGTTATGGAGAATAATAATGTCTCCTAAAAAAGTGTAAGATATTAGAATGAGTTACAGTTAACAATCATCAGAATGAGCGTAGCAAAAGTACATCACAGTAAATTACATTTGGTGGTAATAAATCCCTACATTACAGTTGTCAAAATCAGTACACAGTTATATTGAGCAGAAATATGGAGAAGTGCAGTCTACAGTAAGTTACCACATGGATTTACAGTGAATGAAATAACACATGATGCTGGAAAAGCTCAGTATATGCAAGATCTGTAGAGAGAGGAATAGAATTAAAGTTTGATCCATAACTTTTCCTTGAAATTATGGAAGATTAGAGGTTAAACAACTGTTGAAGTGAAATTGAAGGAGAGAACAAAAGAGCTAATCCGTGATATGAAAGTCAGAAGAGACTAAATAATAGAATAAGTAGTGATAAATGGATTATTGAAATTTGAAAGGAAGATCTGTTCGTGTGATGCTAAGATGAAGAGGACATGAGATGGATCAGGTGGCAGGGTAAAGGAAAATCCCAAGTACCATATTGACCACCGCCAGTGGGCTGATATCGCCTCAAACCGTGCATCTTGGCGCCTCACAGTTCGGCGGGCAGCAACCTCCTTTGAAGAAGACCACAGAGCCCACCTCACTGACAAAAGACAAAGGAGGAAAAACCCAACCCCAACCAACCAATTTTCCCTTGCAACTGCTGAAACCGTGTCCGTCTGTCCCACAAATATAAAAACTGACTGCAAAAGCTTTTATAAATATGTCAAGAAGAAAAGATTGGTGAAATCCAGAGTAGGTCCTTTGCAGTCGGAATCAGGGGAATATATAATGGGGAATAAGGAAATGGCAGACCAATTAAATTCTTACTTTAGTTCTGTTTTTACAAGAGAGGATACAAATAACCTCCCAAGGATGTTGGGAAACATAGAGACTTAATGCAAGGGAGGAACTGAAAGAAATTGGTATCTCTAAGGACATGGTCTTGGGGAAATTGATGGGATTGAAGGCAGATAAATCCCAAGGGCCTGATAATCTACATCCTAGGGTACTCAAGGAAGTGGCCATTCAGATAGCAGATGCTTTAAGAATTATTTTCCAGAACTTGATAGACTCAGGATCAATACCCATGGATTGGAGGGTAGCTAATGTTACCCCACTATTTAAAAAGGGGGTAGAGAAAAAGTGGGGAATTATCGGCCGGTGAATAATCCATCATTCAGGATGTAATAGCGGAGCATATGACTAGCAGAGAAGGGATCGGACAGAGTCAACATGGATTTACAAAAGGTAAATGACCTACTCCTGCTCCTATCTTCTATGTTTCTATGCATCGGACTTGTCAGCCACAAACGAGCCTGCAGCTGACGTGGACATTACCCCTCCATAAATCTTCGTCCGCTAAGCCAAGCCAAAGAAGAAAGAGTAAAAAGATGGTTATGGAGATAATTAATTCCATTAAAGATCACTATGCCTATCTTTGTGTGAGCCATAGGAGATGGGTGAGATTTTAAATGAATATTTCTCATCAGTCTTCAGTGTGGAGAATATTGTGAAAGTTAAAGAATTTAAGCAAAATTTTGAATGTAGAGTAAGATGCACAAGTTCATTGAATCTGGTTGTTTGTAAAAAGAGTAATGTGAGGAAAATGGGATTTTTAAAAAATGTGTTCAAAAGAGACCAGGACATGCACTTTCCTGTTAGAGTGAAAGGTAAGATAGCCAAGTATGAGGAAGTTTAAATGACAGGGGAAATTCAGGCTGTGGACAAGAAGGAGATACAGGGCAGGTATAAGCAGCTAGGATGAACTGTATAACTGGAGGAGTTTCTGGAACTGAGGAATAAACTAAAAAATGAAATCAGGAGGGGAAGAAGGGGGACAGAAGATAGTTCTGTCAAATAACTACAAGGATAATCCTTGGAGATTTTAGAAGTACATAAAGGGAAAAAGGGTAACCAGATAATAGATGGAACCCCTTAGGAATCAATGTGGTCAGCTGTATGTGGAGCCACAGCAGATGAATGAGGCCCTTAACAAGTATTTCTCCTCTTATGGTTTTTATTGTGGAGAAAGACATGAGGACTGGGAAACTTGGGACAGTCAATGGCTGTATTCCGATATTTGCAAGTGTTATAGTTGAGGAGGTGCTGAAAGTCGACAAATCTGATCGTGATCAGAAATATCCACGGATACTATGGGAAGCTAGAGAGGAAATTGCAGATGCCCTGGCTGAGATTTATGGGTCATGATTAAATACAGGTCAAGTTCCAGAAGGCTGGAGGTTGACAAATGTTGTGCATGTTGTTGTCCAAGAAGAGCAGCAGTGATTACAAGTCAACATCTGTGGTTGTTAAGTTACCAGTCAGTGTACTGGGGGAGATGATGTACTTGCACTTAGACCAACAAAGCCTGATTAGGGATAGCACTGTTTTGTAAGTGGGAGTATTTTGAAGTAACTAAAAAAGTTGATGAGGGCAGAGCTGTAGACGTATTCAGGTATACCCCACTTTATGAGCTAGAGCATTTCTAGAAAACCTTTCGAAAGTCAAAATGGTGCAAAGTGAAGACCCAGTCACTACTATTGGATGCTATTTTTGTAAAAAGCCAAAACCCCATTCAAAACCCATTCAGATCCTTTCATAAAAGCGAACATGGCTTTCTTCATAAAAGCAATTTTTCATAATTCAGGTATTCATAAAGCAGGGTGCAGTATACCTGTATTTGGGTGTCAGCAAGGTATTCAATAAGGTTCTGCTTGGAAGGTTGATCCAGAAGGTTAGGTCAATGCAAAAGGATTCAAAACTGTTTTGGTGGAAGGAGAAATAGAAGGAAAGGGTTGCTTTTTTGATTGGAGGCCTGTGATCAGTGGGGGCTGTAGGTGTCAGTGGTGGGTCCAATCTTATTTGTCATTTATGTTAATGATTTGCATGACAATGTAGTTAATGTGGTAAATAAACTTATGTGTGACATTATAATGGTCATATCAGTTTGCACATTGCCCATTGGGCACAAAGCAGATCATGGACATCTCTGCCTACTAAAGGGAATAAATGTTTCATTGACTTCAATGTAGTTAATACCAGGCATCCCATTTATTTTACCTTTGCTATGTAAAGGACACTGTTTGACCTGCTGAGTTTCTCCAGATTTGTGTTTTTATTTCAACTACAGAGTTGCCAGATTTTTGTGTTTTACTATTAGATCACACTGCAGCTATAGAGAAAGAAACAGAATTCATGATTTGGGCTGAAACTGAGGGGAAAACCCTCAAGCAACAGAGGTGGGAGAAAAGACAAGGTTCTACAGAGGTGGTAATGGTGTAAAAAGAATCAAATGTAACAATCCAGAGTGACGGGATATGAAACTAAGGGTGGGGGCTGAGTTTGAACAGTTTTACTTTTGTAAATAATTTATCATGAATAAAGTCAAATTTTGGTTAAAAAGAATCAGATTAATGTCCTGACTGATATCGGATCATTGATCTGAATCTTTTTATCTGTTTTTCCACAGATGCTGCCCAACCTGCTGAGTATTTCCAGAAATTTCTCTTTTTATTTCAGTTTTCCAGCATCTTGAGGTTTTTTTTTTTGCTTTTTTTTTGCAATTAAAATGATTTCCATCAAATGTGGATGAGTAAAAGATTTGTTTTTTTCCCCTGCACAAGAATAATTAGTGCTGACGCCGGTCTGTACTGCAAATTGAGTTATTCATATTAAGCTAATGTGCGCCTAATTAAAATATGCTGCTATTGTTTTGACTACAGTAAACTTTAACATGTATTCATCTTGTTGATAATTGAATTTTGCTCATTGCCTGAAATTATTTGAGACACGTGAATTACAAATAATAGGATCATTGAATAGACAATTATATTTACACATCCAGATTGCATTTAATTCTAATTGGGATGATGCTTATATTTGTATTTCCCTGTGGAAATTTGAACAGTTCCATTTTCATTTCACAGGCATGAAGTATCAGGTGTTCACAAACAAAACTCTAAACCTGCTGTTATATTAAAAAAATCAGATTGCACTAGCTATGGTTGATTAACAAAATGTTGGTTTCATAATTTAATATTTGGTTTGCTAAGCATATTTTGCAGCAAGCTTTTGTATATTTAATTAACAGCAGCTTAGATGAGGGGCCATGAAAGACCTCAACAATGAAGACGGTGTTTACATCCGGTACCGCACGGATGGCAGTCTCTTCAATCTGAGGCGCCTGCAAGCTCACACCAAGACACAAGAGCAACTTGTCCATGAACTACTCTTTGCCGACGATGCCGCTTTAGTTGCCCATTCAGAGCCAGCTCTCCAGCACATGACGTCCTGTTTTGCAGAAACTGCCAAAATGTTTGGCCTGGAAGTCAGCCTGTAAAAAACTGAGGTCCTCCATCAGCCAGCTCCCCACCATGACCACCAGCCCCCCCACATCTCCATCGGGCACACAGAACTCAAAACGGTCAACCAGTTTACCTACCTCGGCTGCACCATTTCATCTGATGCAAGGATCGACAAAGAGATAGACAACAGACTCACCGAGGCAAATAGCGCCTTTGGAAGACTACACAAAAGAGTCTGGAAAAACAACCACCTGAAGAAACACACAAAGATCAGCATGTACAGAGCCGTTGTCATACCCACGCTCCTGTTCGGCTCCGAATCATGGGTCCTCTACCGGCATCACCTACGACTCCTAGAACGCTTCCATCAGCGCTGTCTCCGCTCCATCCTCAACATTCATTGGAATGACTTCATCACCAACATCGAAGTACTCGAGCTGGCAGAGTCCGCAAGCATCGAATCCATGCTGCTGACGACCCAACTGCGCTGGGTGGGTCACGTCTCCAGAATGGAGGACCATCGCCTCCCCAAGATTGTGTTATATGGCGAACTCTCCACTGGCCACCAAGACAGAGGTGCACCAAAGAAGAGGTACAAGGACTGCTTAAAGAAATCTCTTGGTGCCTGCCACATTGACCACTGCCAGTGGGCTGATATCGCCTCCAACCATGCACCTTGGCGCCTCACAGTTCGGCGGGCAGCAACCTCCTTTTAAGAAGACCGCAGAGCCCACCTCACTGACAAAGACAAAGGAGGAAAAACCCAACACCCAACCCCAACCAACCAATTTTCCCTTGCAACCGCTGCAACTGTGCCTGCCTGTCCTGCATCGGACTTGTCAGTCACCAACGAGCCTGCAGCAGACGTGGACATACCCCTCCATAAATCTTCGTCCACGAAGCCAAGCCAAAGAAGAAGAAGATGAGGGGTTCTTTATTGGAAGGAAGATGATAATCAGTAAGAAATGCTGTAGACAACATAAAACAGAAAATCAAATAGATAGCCATAGAGAGAGAGAGAAAATGAAGCAAAAAATAGGTAAATAGGGAAAGGGATCACATAATGCCCCCCTTCTCCAAATCAATTCTCACCTTTCCTCCTATACATATCCAATTAACACCCTTTGTCTGTTGGTCTCTGCTCCTTCCCCTGCACTTTCTTCCCTTCTCCCCACCCTTTTAATTCAGGTGCCTGACTGCAGTTTTACTCATTCCTCAGACCAAAAATGTGGTTATTTCTCTTTACCTCTGCGAGATCTGCTGATCTCCTCCAGCGTTTCCGTGTGTTTACAGAAACAGAGTCTCCCTTCTGCATCCAAATCTTACAAGGACGTGTACCAGGAAAAGGAAAAGGCCATTTAGAAAATAGAAAAAAACAGTATGACCTGAGAGTTTATTATCTTCTTCTTTGTATTCATTTGTGAGATGTATGTTTATTTTCAGTATTGGCATTTTTAGGTCTTTGCTAATTTCCTTTGGAAGTTTTGTTGAACTTCCATCTTGGATTGCTGCAGTGCTTGGTGAAGGGACTTCCATGGTGTTCTGGTAGGAAGTTCAATTCAGATATCAGATCTGCATGGGTGGAGCTAATGATGGATGTACTTACTGCTCTTATGCTACTGGTGGTAGAGATCATGGCACCACTGTTGGAATAATCCAGGCAAGTAACTGAATGAATTTTATAGGGCGTACATATTACAACAATAGTACTTGCGTTGTTAGAGTACTTATTCTGTGTTGTTGGACCTGTACTCATTATGAGGAAGTGAAAAAAATTCTGTGACATCCCTGACTTGCTCCTTGTCAATAATGAAAATGATTAGGAGTTTCTTGCTGCAGACCCAGATCCTGTTCTCATGGGCACAGATTTTATTGGGTGGTTCAGTTGGATTTTTAGACAACGAGGGTGGGTGGGTGTTATGGTTCGAGGCGATTAATTGACTCCCAAGTATAGGTGGTTAGACTCTTTCTTATTGGAAATGCTCATTGTCTAGCACATGTATTACACAGTTGTTACTTGCTGCTTATCAGTTCATGCCTAAATGTTTTTTAGCTCTTGCTGCGTGCAGGCATTGACTGCTTAATTTGTTGAGAAATCTGCAAATGTTGTTGAGCAGGGCACAATCATCAAAGAGCTGCCATTTCTGATCTTGTATTGGAAGAAAGGTTGCTACGATAAATGAATGAACTCTTGCTGCAGTGCTTAGAGCTGGAGTTATTGATCTGCACCAACCATAATTATTTTGAGTATTGGAGTGTTTTCTCTCTGTTGCCCATTGACTTCATTTTGACCAGGGCCCCTTGACGCTATTGTCACTGAAATGCTGAGTTGATATTCTAATAGGGCAGTCACTCTCACAGTTCAAATCAGCTTTTTGAGTTGGATCATGGCTGTTGTGAGAACTAAATATAAGTGGCCCTAACTCGAAAGAAGCCTTGGTGAGAAGGTAATCGATGAGTAAGTGATCATCCTATTCAAAATATTTTTTTTATTATTTTGCTGATTGAGAGTAAACTAATTGGATATGATTGAGCTGTTTGGCATTATCCTATTTTTGTGGACTGGACACATTTTTGCAATATTCCACATGGTGGAACTGTAATGGAACAGGCATGGCTGCTTCTGGAGTTCACTGCTTCAATTCTGAAAGCTGCCATGTGAGGTTGTCCACATTGGCCCTTCTGACTGAATTTGTCTACAAAGTCTTCAGCCTCATCATATTCTAGACTGCACCATTATCAAAAGTAGAGATGCTTTTGCAGTCTCTCCCTCCAACAGCCATTTAATTATTCACTACTATTCATGTAACAGACTGGGGAGCTTTGAACTGATGTGTTAATTGTGGATCACTATGCTCTCTCTTTTGCATACTGTTCTTTGAACTGGTGTTATCTTGTGTAGCAGCCCTGATATATTGCCACCTCACTTTTAGATATGCATGCTCTTCTCCAACATACCTTTCTCCTCACTGAAACAAAGTTGGTCCCCTTGCTGAATAATAATTGTAGTCTTCTTCTTTGGCTTGGCTTCGCGGACGAAGATTTATGGAGGGGGTAAAAAGTCCACGTCAGCTGCAGGCTCGTTTGTGGCTGACAAGTCCGATGCGGGACAGGCAGACACGGTTGCAGCAGTTGCAGGGGAAAATTGGTTGGTTGGGGTTGGGTGTTGGGTTTTTCCTCCTTTGCCTTTTGTCAGTGAGGTGGGCTCTGCGGTCTTCTTCAAAGGAGGTTGCTGCCCGCCAAATTGTGAGGCGCCAAGATGCACGGTTTGAGGCGTTATCAGCCCACTGGCGGTGGTCAATGTGGCAGGCACCAAGAGATTTCTTTAGGCAGTCCTTGTACCTTTTCTTTGGTGCACCTGTGTGTGTAGTATGAAGAACATATCAGGCCATGTGACTGTAGATTATACTGCAATATAATTTTGTTGCTGGTGGCCTACATCAACTGCTGAATGTCTAGTACAGCACTGTCATTACATCTGTTCTGAGTTTGGCTTATTTATCAAGTTGTAAATGGTAGTCAGTATGATGGAGAGTCTTAGGTTGGATGATAAGTCTTTGACTGCACAATAAATTTAATGGTGATCCCTCCAATCAAAGCTTTCATAGTCAGATGGATCTGCAACAGAGAAATTCATAAGGCCAAGACAAATATGTTTATTCATGCCACGCTGCTACCGATCCAGTTGTTTGTGTACCACCCTGCCACTGACTCAGTTATTGCATACCACCCTGCCACTGATCCAGTTTGTGTACCACCCTGCCACTGATCCAGTTTGTTTGTGTACCACCCTGCCACTGACCACTTATTTACATTACTACATGCTCCCAATTCAATTTCAATTGTCAGACTATCACTTTAAGAGAACAAATCAAGCTGCAAGTTTGGGAGTTTGACTGTGAGCTGGCAGGCTGAGGACCGCGTGTACTAAATTGGATGCATGTGAAGAGAGATGAAGTACAGGTACAAAGACAATGTGACCAACCAATTAAAGATACAGTACTGAGCTTGTTCAGGGGCCATTTTAAGGAAGCAGGACTTGAAAAAGCATATTTTGAAGGGATCCTGTGCTGAAGTGGCCTTGTGTAATAATACACAATTTTTCAGATTTCTCCATGTTATAAGGGAACCAATAGGGTCATTTTGAGGACGGAGTGCTGTGGAGCAGAGCTCTTGAAAAGTAATACAGTACTGAAGTGGCCTCATGTGTGTTATAGACAATCTGATTTCCCCATGTTATAAGGGAATGAGTAGTGGCCATTTTATGGAGTCAGTACTTGGAGAAGCATCCTTTGAAGGGATACTGTGCTGAGCATGGCCTTGTGTGGTGATAGACAGTTTGTCTGATTTCTCCATGTTATAGGGGAATGTGAATTCCCCTCTATGACCAAAAAGGAAAGGCACTTTGAAAGGGGGCTTGTTCAATACCATCATGGCAAAGTAAAAGTCACATCAAAGGGAATTGTTGAACCCCACCATGACTAAAAGAAAAGGACTTTGGTCTGGAAGCACTTTGATAGGTATTTTATGAGTTAATAAGCACTTTGTCACTCTGGTCTCTCCCACCTACTTTGTGAATTTCTTTGCATCCATCTAAAGCCTGCGTGTTTCAGCAATCTCAAGCCTATGCGTCAACATTGGATTTTCTGAGACAGAACTTTAAGCTGCCTTTCCAGAATTAGACCTTAGGTGTAGTGGCAAAGGTATTCCCCACACACTCACACGCGCCCGCACACACACACACACACACACACACACACGCACACGCACACGCACACGCACACACACACACATTGTTGGAGGTAAAGTGTGGATGTGTAGATAAATTAGATATGGTATTATATCATTGTTAATTAATAATTAAAATATTTTTAAAAATATAACATTGTCTGAGTAATTTCTATTGCTGCTGACTGGTATTTAACAAAGTACCACTCTGCTAACGACCCAGTTTAGCAGCTGTGTCCTTCTGCATTCAGCCAACTTAATCAGAGGTAGTATTACTGATCTGGCCATGATGATGACCAATAACTCCTAACCCAGAGTACATCTTGTGGTTTTATTTTTGCACTTGGTGTTCTTCCCAGTTATGTTCAACGGGGAAGAGTGTTGATTCAAACAGAGGGAGAATCCAATGGGATCTCTGAAGTCAGTGTGATGAGAACACTACTCCTACTGTACATTTGGTTCTGTGCCACCACCTTGGGTAGCTCTGTCGATCTGTAGATTTTAGGTATTAGGTCTGCTTCTGTGAGTATAGGTTTGTCTGTGCTATAGTTCTCCCAATTCAGACTCATCTCTTAGACCTAGATGTTTGATGAGAGAATTCTGCATGATTAATTTGGCTGAGTGCAATTTTGCTTGTCCTGATGCCAGGTGGCTTGTCCAGTTTTATGGAACTGAATGATCTGCTCGGCAGTTACAAGTTCACAAGATTGCTGTGCAACACACAGAGAAAACAACGGAAGTGGGAAATGGTGTTTATGATATCTATGGATTTATTATTGCCATGAATGAAACTGTTTTTGTTTTTAACTAGCTGAATTTAAATCCCCTAGTTGAAATGAAACACGAAAGTCTGCAGAGGCTGTGACTGTAGTAAAACACACACAGAAATGCTGGAGAAACTTAGCAGATTTCGCAACGCGCATAGGAGGTAAAGATATATTACTTGATGTTTCAGTCCTGAGCCTTCCTTCAAGGTATATTAAAAAAAAACCAGAAAGGTGTCTGAATAAAGACTGGAGAGAGAAAGGGGGAAGAATGGGAGGGGAGGAGTCTAGACCAAAAACCAAAATGTGTTTATTGGATATGATAAGAGGAAATATGAGAATAATTTTTGTTCTGTGAAAGGAGATAGAGGAAAAAGGGAAGAGAGAGAGCTGGGAAAGGGTGACAGGGGAGGAATAAAGGTATCGAGACGGAGGTTAAATGGAAATTAGTTGGACGGTACCCAGACGAAAGGTGTGTTGTTCCTCCAATTTGTGGGTGGTCTTAGTCTGGCAGCATGAGACCTTGGATAGACATGTCAGTAAGGGAATGGGAAGAGGAATTGAAATGGGTAGCCACTGGAAGATCTGCGCTATTTGTGCTCATAGATTGTTAGTTCAGGCCTCAGGTTTACAAGACAATGAATTTATCCACTACATCATCATTCCAGTTAAACAGGAATTTTGTGCTCCACTTTCCACCATCTCCTCTCTACTGAGTTTACTTTTAAAATTATTAGAAAATACAAGAAAGAAACATCAAAAAATGAGAAAAGGAGGATATTTAATGCATTTCTATATTGTCACAATACTCTTCCTGAGTTTTGTACACAGTTTATTTCAAGTATTTTTGTTCTTTTGCCTGAAGAAGGCCAACATCATAAAGGACCTCCATCATCCTTGTTGCAATCCCTTTCACTTCTTCCTTTAATCAGGAGATGCAGAAGCCTAAGCCTAGCACCCTATGTTCAAGAACACTTTTTATCCAACAGTTATCAGGCTCCTAAACCTCCCTAAACCATCTTAAACCTAACCATAAACCTTTCCAGGACCTTGAAAATATCTGTCTGCACCAATGAAATCTCACTTATTTTCTTGCATTGACTGCAATTAAATAGATATTATCTATCCTTTGTATTACCTTTTATTCTGTCTTGGCATACTGTGGTCATTTAATTTGTGCTATTGTAATTGGTGAATCTTATGTACCTGTTTTGTTCAAAGTTCAGATCAGTGGCAGATTAATCATTAGGATGAGTAGACTTAAGCCTAAGGGCCTGGAAGAGAGGGGGGCCCAGCAGGAGTGGGGACCTCGGGCTCTACAATTCTTTCAACTTCAAAAGTTCAATCGACTTTTAATGACTCCCTTTCGACCTACTGGCAATTTTTTGACCCCTTGGATAGTGCCATTGACCTCCAGGGGTCAATAGCAATCACTTTGGAGACCCCTAATATGTTATTTAACATAACTTAACTTCACTTTATTCTATTCAATGAAAGGTGGGGCAGGAGTCAAAGTCAGGGTGAGCCTTACTAAAGCTCAGCTTTGGGGCCCGGGTGGTAATTAATTCACCAATGGTTCAAATTTATTGTTAAAATACATACATGACATCACAAACAACCCTGAGATATTTTTTCTTGCAGGCCAGGCAGAATTTCTACTATCAGTTAGTGCAAAAAGCTGTAATCAAGAAAAGATATATATAGAGAGAGGGAGAGAAATATAAACAAAGAAAGAAATTTAATCAAATTGGCTGTATGGCAGAGAAAAAAAAGTTAATATTCAATATTAAATAATGCGCAAAGTAAGAATCGTTAAATGAGTCTCTAATTGAGTTTGTGTTGAGGAGTCTGATAGTGGAGGGGTAGCAACTATTCTTGGTGGTACGAGTCTTGTGGCACCTATACCACTTATCTGATTGCAGCAGCAAGAACAGTGCATAATGTGGGTGGTGTGGAGCCTTGATGATTGGTGCTGCTTCCAATGGCAGTGTTCCATGTAGATTTTCTCAATGCTGGGGAGAATTTTGCCTTCACTAACTTTTGTGGAGGTATTGGTGCCCCCATACCAGGCCGTGATGCAGCCAGTAAGTACACTAAAGATCTGTAGAAGTTTGGCAAGGTTTCCCATGTCATTACCAAACCTCTGCAAACTCCTGAGGAAGAGAAGAACTGACATGCTTTTTTCATGAAGTCATCAGTATGTTAGGTCCAGAATAGGACCTCTGAAATAGTGACTCCCAGGAATTTAAAATGTCCCACCCTCTCCACCTCCAATCCCCCAAAGATCACTGTATTGTATACCTCTAATTTTCTTCTCCTGAAGTCCACAATCTGCTCCATGGTTTTGGCAACATTGAGTGCAAAATTGTTGTTAATACACTATTGAGCCAAGTTTTCAATCTCCCTCCTGAATGCTGACTTATTGCCTCTTTCTATACAACCCACTACCATGGTATAATCAGCACCAAGCCTCACATAAAGCAATCTAGAGCATGGGGCCAAGTATCCAGCCTTGTGGTGCTCCAATACTGATATAGGTTGTGGAGGAGATGTCCTCACTGATTGTAATCTGAGGTGAGAAAATTCATAATATCAACATGTGTGTGAGAGAGAGAGAGTCCGAATGCCCGTGGCTGAGTGAAGGAAGAGACAGAGAGTTCGGTAGAGGAGCCAGAAAGTTACGCAGAGATCTCACTCTGCGTTGAGAACAGTTTTCTGGTTGGCTGAATTTGAGAGTGTGACAAAGAAGGGTCACTTGGTTGTCTGCTGCAAAGAAGGAAATAGTGAGGAAGCTGTATTAAAAGCACAGGCTCCCTAAGGGAGGTGGTTAAGCCAAACCAACCTTGAAGAACCAGGAAAAATCCATGGTGAAGAAACCTGTTAAGGATTCGTAAGTTTACTGCCAAGCAACATCAGTCATTCTCTCTCTCTCTCTCTCTCTCTCTCTCCTATGTTCGTATGGAGTACTTTAGTATTCACTAGAGGAACTGAATTGGGACATTAAACTTGGACAGTGAATTCTGTGGACAGTGTTTTTGGATTGACTCATTTGACTGGACTGACCTTGGATTTTGGGAATTTTTTTGTTCCTTCTTTTGTTTTTAACTTACGGGCACTGACTAAAAAAGTCTGTTTTTTTTTCCAACATGCATACTTTGTATAATTTCTATCATTGTTAATAGAGGCATATGATTTGGATAAGAATTTGTAGTGTTAATAATTATTAATAGAATAGAGTTAGAATTGACCCTCTCTTGTGGCTGGTTTGGGGTATTGGAGTTTGGCCGTAGCAAGTAAGAATTTTGGTGCATAACTACATCATTGTTTATGTGTATGACAATAAACTCATGACTCTACATTTAAGGTTATAAATTTGAATATTCACAATTCCCAAACAACTTTCTTTACCAATCAAAGTTGTGTTTTATTTCAAAATACTGAATCAGTTTCTGTTCTTATTTCAATAACTGAAATTATAGATTGTGAGGGAGGTGTGATCATCAAGGGAGGCAGGGGTGGCCGTAACATTGAGCCAGTGAGGTTGGGAAAGCTAGATTTGTGTTTGGTTCTGGTAGGTTGAAGAGCTTGCCCATTGCACTAACATCATCAGAACCCCCCTCCAGATTTGGTGATTCTCCCATTTCAAAAGTCAGGTTTTTACTGAAAGTAACTAAAAAAAAAATGTCTGCATCGTGGTACGTTATTTGGATTGTTGGAACTTGGGCTACTGTGGAAGATGATGGCTGAATAGAAAGGGAAAATAGGGCATCACGTTTCACACAAGGATAATTAAATTTTACAAGTTGATTTATTTTCCTGAAGACCTTTATTGAAAATTTCCTCAAAGATCTCAAAATCTCCCAGAACCCTGCAATTGAGCAATGGTAGAACATTCCTGCATTTGCTCTCAGCAGTCTTAGTATTTTCACTGTCGGCTGATTTCAGTACTTTATTTTGCATATTATCATATAACTAAGCATTAAAACCAGTAGGGCATTAATTTAAATTTATAGGGCAGGAAATGAAAGCCATCATTTATGATTTTCCCAGAATAATAGACCAAGTTATTGCATTCATTTCAAAGGATTATCCTGAAGTATAAAAGTACAATTTACTAAAATGAGATTCAATCACGGCATGTTAAAGAAGTAACAAGATGTGCACATTCATGTCACCTTTTGCAACCACAGGAAATTTTGTACCAATGAAGTTCTTTTGAAAGTACCCTCTGACTTATTTTGAAAATAAGGCCGTCAAGCTGTGCGCAGCAAATTCCCACAAATAGCAGCATAGTGGAGGGAACTGTTTTTTCTCTACCGTTCAGTAAGGAATAAATATTGGTCAGGCCAGCACAGATAACCATCTTGCTCTTTGTTGAAATAGTTTAAAGAGATACTTTACATTCAACTGAGAGAGGAGAGATGGATTCTGTTTCATTTCAACTAAATAATGGCACATTGTGCAACTCACTAGCATTTGTCACTCAGAAATTTTAGACTTGATTTTTATGTTCAAGTCTCTCAAGTGGCACTTGAACACACACGCAACCTTTTGACAGAGGCAAGCATGCAATGGAGTAATGACTGATAATATGCAGTGCCCTGAGTTATTCCTCTCCCACCATAATAAAAAAACCCTATTGCAACAAAACAGCGTATCCTCTAACTCATTTTGAGAAATGCCATGAATGATCTGCTAAAATTACACTGAACATTAACCTCAATGGATATACTGTGAAATTGAGCTAATTATTTCTTGTGTAACACTTTAGGTAATGTATCACAGTCCAACTAACATGCAAAGACAAGATGCCTCACAGTGCAGACAGATAATAGGCACTGTTTAGGGAATCTAATTAGACCAGAAATAATGTAAGATAAGAACATCTACAATTCTGCTCCTGAATATTTTGGAAAAGCATTTGGCTGTATTCTCTCGCGCTGGGTGGGTCACGTCTCCAGAATGGAGGACCATCGCCTTCCCAAGATCGTGTTATATGGCGAGCTCTCCACTGGCCACCGTGACAGAGGTGCACCGAAGAAGAGGTACAAGGACTGCCTAAAGAAATCTCTTGGTGCCTGCCACATTGACCACCGTCAGTGGGCTGATATCGCCTCAAACCGTGCATCTTGGCGCCTCACAGTTTGGCGGGCAGCAACCTCCTTTGAAGAAGACCGCAGAGCCCACCTCACTGACAAAAGGCAAAGGAGGAAAAACCCAACACCCAACCCCAACCCACCAATTTTCCCCTGCAACCGCTGCAACCGTGTCTGCCTGTCCCGCATCGGACTTGTCAGGCACAAACGAGCCTGCAGCTGACGTGGACATTTACCCCCTCTGTAAATCTTCGTCCGCGAAGCCAAGCCAAAGAAAGAAAAGAAAGATTCTCTCGCACTGACAAATTTTCATTTGATTGCATTTAGAAATGTTACTGACATAATGGCCTTTGACTGATGTTTTTAGGATGATTTCATTTCCTTCATATTTTAATTGATGTGCCTAAAGTTGTTGTGTGTCCCAAGCTCTGATTCCTGTTTCTTTGATTTTTGTCCATTGCTCTATTCCTTTCCACCTCCAGTCATTGTCTTTATTATTTCATTCACACATCATTGCTTAGACCTTGCGAAAAGGGAACAATGGAATTCTTTCAAGCATCACTAATTTACTACAGAACCTCCCAACACAGCAAGTTGCATCAAATAATAAAAATAACTGACAACAGGTCACATCAGAGATTTGAGGGCAAATCATTAAAATTCCTCAAAGAAATGAGGTTTTAAGGAGTAATTTGTAAAGATGGGTAGAGAGGCTAAAGGTTTAAGGAGGGGATTTCAGGGCTTAGAGCCTTGGCAACTGAAGGCACAGCTGTGAATGATGAAGTGATTAAATATGGGGGCGATTAAAAGGACAAAACTATATGGGCATATATTTCACAGAGAACTCTTTGGCTTGGCTTTGCGGACGAAGATTTATGGAGGGGTAATGTCCACGTCTGCTGCAGGCTCGTTGGTGACTGACAAGTCCGATGCGGGACAGGCAGGCACGGTTGCAAGGGAAAATTGGTTGGTTGGGGTTGGGTGTTGGGTTTTTCCTCCTTTGTCTTTTGTCAGTGAGATGGGCTCTGCGGTCTTCTTCAAAGGAGGTTGCTGCCCGCCGAACTGTGATGCGCCAAGATGCACGGTTGGAGGCGATATCAGCCCACTGGCGGTGGTCAATGTGGCAGGCACCAAGAGATTTCTTTAAGCAGTCCTTGTACCTCTTCTTTGGTGCTAAAGGCTGACTATATAGCAAAGATACAGCAAGTTGAATAGTTGGCTGTTGAGGAGGGAACATGACTGAGAATTGTTAAATTTAAATGATGGAAACCAGAGGCAACTTGTATATTTCACATGGTGAATTTTAGGTGGTAGAGACAGAGATTTGTCTGGCCTCACATTTACAAGATGTAGAGAGAAGGATGAATTGTAGGTCAAGCCTAGAAGCATCAAATATGTGGCCTCGGGCAGGAGATCTCAGCTACTGGTGATGTCAGATAATGTTATGCAGGGAGAACAAAAGGTTCAAGGCCCCACGTTTGCAAATTGATTCAGGTTCAGAGAATTACTAGATAGAGGGATATTGTTAAAAATCAGGGAGATATAACAACACCTACATTTTCAATTGTGCACATTACTGCTCAGTGTGCTATTGGAAATGGGAATGCTGAATCAAAATTCATGGGACCCAGGATTTTGAGGCCTACTGTTCACCTATTGCACATTTTCCTTTATGTGTTTCAAAGCAAGTGAATGAAAATATAATGGAAATATATTGGCAGAGGACGGAGGTGAGGGTTTGGGTTGGGGGTGAGAGGGGGAAATAGGTGGGGAAAGAGGACGGGGGAAGCCCTATTGAAGGCAGTGGAATGTGGATGTACCCCCCACAGATTTAAGCAGTGGGGAAGTAGGGGCTTAACATCTTGCAGCAGCAAATGCAATAGTTCAGAGGAAGCAAGAAGAGGGCTCCTAAACTCACAAGAATTCACCATAGATGTTTTTTTGGAGGGGCACCAGAGCTTCTCTTAAAGAATCCTGTTGAGGCTTTTCACTCTCTTGTGTAAAGATGCAGGCTGTAATTGCAAATTAGTCCCTTAAAATTGTGGAGGAATCTATTTTGGTCATAAGCTCATTTTGTTCTGGTATCACAAACAAAATTTAAAAAAGAAACTCTCTCAATATCAGCAAGATCAAGAACTAATTGTGGACTGCAGGAAGGAGAGGCCAAGGGACCTGTTTTCATTGGTGGGTCAGTGGTGGAGAGAGTTGATCCTGCGAGTACACATATTGCAGGGCCTCTCCTGGGCCTAGCACATCGAGGAAACTACGAAAGTGCCTGTGCTTTCTAAGGTGTCTCAGGCTGTTAAATGTCATTGAATGCTCTACTGAACTTCTACAGGTGTACTGTGGACAGTATCCTGACTGGTTGCATCGTAGTCTGGCTTGGAGAGTTTGGGGCGGCACGGTTAGTGCAGCGCTATTACAGCACCAGCGACTGGGGTTCAATTCCAGTACTGTCTGTAAGGAGTTTGTACATCCTCCCCTTGTCTGCATGGGTTTCCTCCAGGTGCTCTGGTTTTCTCCTACCTTTCAAAAATGTACCTAGGGTGTAGGTCAATTGGGTGGCACGGGATCATGGGCAGTACCATGCTATATGTATGTCTTTTAAAAAAAAGTGTCCAAGAATGCAGGAGGCTGAATAAAGTGGCAAACCTAGCCAAGTCCTAGCCAAACCTAGCCAAGCACTGACCTGCTATCCATTGAAAATGTTGACCTGAGCCGCTGCTTCAAGAAAGCAGCCAACATCATAAAGGATTCCCCATTGCCCTGGTCATGCTCTCTTCTTGCTGCTACCTTTAGACTGAAGGATAGGTTTGAATTTTTTTTCCCAATTGCTCTTGAACCTCTCTCTATTACCCTCGCCATAATACTTTTCCAGACCATCAATGATCTTTATCGGATTGCTCCATTGCAACAGCACATTTTTTGCATTACTCTTAATGTGACAATTTATTTACCCTTTTATATTTATTATCTTTTTCTCTCACATCGCATTGTGTTAATTTAATTTATGTCTGTCAGTGTGTTTTACCTGTATGTAACTGCAGCAGGCAAGAATTTCTGTCCATTGTGTGTGTGTGTGTGTGTGTGTGTGTGTGTGTGTCTATTACAATGAGAGCGACCCAGGTTTGAATCCAGCACTGTCTGTCAGGAGTTTGTACATTCTCCCTGTGTCTGCTCCAGTTTCCTCCAACCCTTCAAAAACATGGGAATCATAGGTTAATTGTAATAAAAACATAGAATTGCTGGGGGAATTCAGCAGGTCTTGCAGTGTTAATAGGAGATAAAACTATTTAATCGAGTTCCTCGAGAATACTGTGATTTTAACTACAATCAGCATCTGCAGACTTTTGTGTTTCACTCTGTCATAAGCTATTTGGTGTATTTGAGGGTGGGGGGCACAGGGTTGTGGACCAGAAGGGTCTTGATACCATGCTGTATGTTTTAAACAAGTAATCTTCAAATGAGTAGTGCAAACATTTCTTCATGCAAAGTGGAAATCTATAATTCTTTGCTTGAAAAGCTCTTGAAACCAGTTTAGTTGAAAATTTAAAATATGAATTTGATAGGTTATTGTCAGGTAAGTGATATAGATTTAAAGCAATTAATTGAAATTAAGATAGAGATTAAATAATCTAATTAAAGGGCAGAAAGGCTCAAGGGAATGATCAACTTTTGGCATGTTTCTCATAATCCAATGATGTGCATTTTGATAGAGTCGGCAAAAAATATGAGAATAGACAAGTGAAAATACATGTGATGATTCTGGAATTTTAGCTTATTGAGACTCAAAAGGCCAACATGGCCTGTTTCCGCTCCATAAATGGTTATATGTTTGAGAATTGGGAAAAAAAAACTAAGTCTCTGGTTGGGCAAATTGGCCATGGTCTTTGGAGCACGGACTGATGATCTTTTTGGCTTTGTGGAGGTTCATTTTACCTCATGCAATGATACGAAATGGGTGACTACGAGACGGCAGTCAGTTTTTAAAGCTCTTCCAATCTCATGTCAAGGAAAATAAACTGCAGAGATATAAAACGAGCTGCCAACTCACTATTTCCCATTTTACGTGATAACATAAATTCAAAACTTACCTTTTGAATTTCATGTGAACCACTCATAATTCAGCAAAAAGGTCAATGGAATAAAAAAACAAGGGGCAAAAGTTTAATTTTTTTTATGGCGTAGAAGCTTAGCTAAAACAGAAGACATAATATTTCAAGTGGACAGAAGCATCTCCTTGGGTGCATCATGCATTTAAAAAAAGATCATTGGGAAAGTGGTTAAATTGATTAAAAATAAATTTCTAATTCCAAGCAAAAGTCTTGCTGGATGATATAATGCTTCATAAGATCAAGAGCAGCATCTAGCATAATAATTAATGCTAAGGTAGACAAGTTTTTATTTTAACCCATCTATTCAATATCTCAACAATTGGTTGTTGAAAATAACTTTGGATCAATAGCATTTCCTGGTGGTCAGGGAAGTTTCACATTGTAAAATGCTGAGAGGTCTTTGGCTTCCAGTAAATGCTGCTTGTAATTTATTTTATTTCTTACAATTTATGAAAATCTGAAAAAACAAATGAGAAAAAGATATGCCTCTCACTTTCTCCAGTCCAAAGATGTAGCTGTAAATTCTTGCAGCTTTGGGACAAAGCTACACTAATTCCTTTGTGCAAAACATGGACCAGTCTTTACTTAAGTCTTACTCCAACTTCCTACCCTAATTATTTTTCTGGTACAGTGATGACAACAAATTCTTTTCTGCACTCACAACACTTGAATTTTTTTTTTCTCTGTTGCTAATTTCCACGCTGTATTGGGGGGGCAGAGGGTTGTGGACCATAAGGGTCTGATACCATGCTGTATGTCTTAAACAAGTAATCTTCAAATGAGTAGTGCAAACATTTCTTCATGCAAAGAGGAGATCTATAATTCTTTCTTTGAAAAGCTCTTGAAACCAGTTTATATCTGAATCTCCCCTTCTCTTTTTTTTTGAATATTTTATTTAAAGTTTGACAACCATGATCATACAAAAAAAATAAACAAAATATATCTTCAAAACAAACATGGTTTATATAATAAAAAAAAAGATCCCTCCCCTCTACACCTCCCCAACCCATTATACTAATCAACCCCCCTCTCCCAACATCCCAAACCTTAACCTTGAAAGTCCCCAATAATCCCTAAAAGAAAAAAAAAGAAAAGAAAAGCTGAGGAGAATTAACCAAAAATAACACAGTAACTAATTATTGTGTGGTGGGGATATCCTGCCACATACAGGTCCGGATCTTTAAAATTTTGAATGATTCAGGCACCAGGTGGACCATGAGAATGTGGGGAGATGGAGTTGGGAGGCAGAGTCAGATGGATGCTGTGGAAGCAAGCAAGGAGAAAAAAAGATGGAACCAGGTAGGAAGAGGAGAGAGTATAGTTCAAAGGGCTGGAGGGATTTATCCCATCTCATTTTGTTTCATCAGAATCGTAAACATATGACATTGGGGTATTAATATGGATTGCGACTAGTTGGGCCCAAGAACGTATCCCTGCAGTACCTCATTTGTCACAGCCTGTCAAACAGCAAAAACATGTTTATCCTCTCCCACCTTTGTTTTTTGTCTGTTCACCAATTATCAGACCACGCAAGTATATTATCTCCAGTTCCGTATGCTCTTACCTTGTTCACCCAACCTACTGAATGAGACCTTGTCAAATGCCATCTGAAAATCTAATTACACCACATCCATTGGTTCCCCTTATCTATTCTACCGATCATACCTTCAAATAGATTTGTTAAACAGATAAATCCATGCTGACTTTGCTCAGATCTGTTATTCTTTTCTTGCCATCTGTTATTTTATCTTGCATTGTATGTTCCAGCAATTTCTTTACTTCTGATTTTAAGCTTCCAATGATAACTATCTCTTTTTATTTCTCTTCCTCCTTTCTTAACTAGTGGAGTCACATATGCTCTTTTCCAATTTGCAGAAGCTATTCCAGAAACTTTAGAATTTTGAAAGATGATGACAAATGTAACCATTATCTCTATTGCCAACTCTTTAAAAACTGAGATGGAGATCATTGGGTCCTTGAGATTTATCAGCATTTAATTTCACCATCTTCTCTTTTGCTGAATCCAATTGCTTCAATTCCTTAATCATCTAGTAGACTTCTCCATGAGGCTTTGTTTAGTTTCCCCACTATTTCTTTGTCCTCTTTATAAATTCTCCCATCTCTGTTTCTGTCCCTTGCTTGCCTTTTCCCTTCCACGTAGCTTTAGAAGCTCGAACAGTCGATTTCAAGCCTTGTTTCTTTCATTACCTGTGTCTTGGACATTCTCTCCTGAGTATCAAAATGCTTCCAATCCTCGAGTCTGCTATAATTTATGGAAACTTCATAATTGACTTCTTTCATTTGAATATTATCTTTTTCTTTTCCTGTAAGCCACTAACTGATCTAATTTTCTGCTGGAATTTTGTGACTTGAAGGACTACCGGTACATTTTTCCCCAACAGTATTTCTTTACACCATCTATACAAAGTGAGGAGAGGAAAGTTTCAGGGAGATGTCAGGGGTAAGTTGTTTTTACACCAATGGGTAGTGGGTGTCTGGAATGCATTGCCAGGGGTGGTGGTGGTGGTGGTGTCCAATGGGGGCATGTGGTTAAAATGAAAACAGAATTATGAGGTAGGGAAGGGTTAGTTTTTTGAGTAGATTTATTTAGGCCAGCACAATGTTGTGGGCCAAAGGGCCTGTATTGAACTGTAATGTTCTATATTATATGTTTGTGGTATCCATTGGCTCCTTTTAATGCACTTTCCAAATCAAACATAGCCACATCACCCCTCATACTTTTTTCATATAAATTTAAGAAGTGGATGATTGCTGTATAATCCTGGTTAGATGCACTAATCTTTTCCTGATTTATGATTAAGCCAATATTTCAACCATACTTGGTGACTTACATATTATCCCCACCAATGTTTCATGCCCTTCAGGGTTTTTAATTGCATCCAGACTGATTCTAATCCTACATCATTATCAGCTGGCCTGAGATAATTTCTCACCACTGCACTGATCTAATTTCTTATTGATAGCACTGCTCCACTTTCTTTACCTTGTTGCCTGGCCTTCCCAATTGTGAAAGTCCATCAAATATTAAGATCCAAGTTCTGGGGTCTCTGCAGCCATGTTGCTGTGGTGACAATGAAATCCCATTATTTCATCTATTTTGTTGCAAATACTACATGAATCATGTCATGGTATCTTTAAATTTTCATCTTTTGCACTTTTCTAAATGTTAACCTTATGATGTTTGCATTTCAATTTTAGGCAATTTATTCTGTTTTTTTTCTTCTTCTTTGGCTTGGCTTCGCGGACGAAGATTTATGGAGGGGGTAAAAAGTCCACGTCAGCTGCAGGCTCGTTTGTGGCTGACAAGTCCGATGCGGGACAGGCAGACACGGTTGCAGCGGTTGCAGGGGAAAATTGGTTGGTTGGGGTTGGGTGTTGGGTTTTTCCTCCTTTGCCTTTTGTCAGTGAGGTGGGCTCTGCGGTCTTCTTCAAAGGAGGTTGCTGCCCGCCAAACTGTGAGGCGCCAAGATGCACGGTTTGAGGCGTTATCAGCCCACTGGCGGTGGTCAATGTGGCAGGCACCAAGAGATTTCTTTAGGCAGTCCTTGTACCTTTTCTTTGGTGCACCTCTGTCACGGTGGCCAGTGGAGAACTCGCCATATAACACGATCTTGGGAAGGCGATGGTCCTCCATTCTGGAGACGTGACCCATCCAGCGCAGCTGGATCTTCAGCAGCGTGGACTCGATGCTGTCGACCTCTGCCATCTCGAGGACTTCGACGTTAGGGATGAAAGCGCTCCAATGGATGTTGAGGATGGAGCGGAGACAACGCTGGTGGAAGCGTTCTAGGAGCCGTAGGTGATGCCAGTAGAGGACCCATGATTCGGAGCCGAACAGGAGTGTGGGTATGACAACGGCTCTGTATACGCTTATCTTTGTGAGGTTTTTCAGTTGGTTGTTTTTCCAGACTCTTTTGTGTAGTCTTCCAAAGGCGCTATTTGCCTTGGCGAGTCTGTTGTCTATCTCATTGTCGATCCTTGCATCTGATGAAATGGTGCAGCCGAGATAGGTAAACTGGTTGACCGTTTTGAGTTTTGTGTGCCCGATGGAGATGTGGGGGGGCTGGTAGTCATGGTGGGGAGCTGGCTGATGGAGGACCTCAGTTTTCTTCAGGCTGACTTCCAGGCCAAACATTTTGGCAGTTTCCGCAAAGCAGGACGTCAAGCGCTGAAGAGCTGGCTCTGAATGGGCAACTAAAGCGGCATCGTCTGCAAAGAGTAGTTCACTCTTTTTAATATCTTCTTAAATATCACTTCTTGCATTTCTCTCTCCTTTATGATTTTACTTCAAGTTTGGCATCTCCTTGCCAAATTAGTTTAAATCCTGAGATTCCTGCATTTTAATCTTTTTCCTTGACACCCCAACCTAAGCTCTCTTGCAGGCATCATCCCATTTTCCGTCCTCAATACTGATATGAACTTGAACTTCTGGTTGTGGACATTCTTATTTGAAGATGCTCTGCAGCCATGTAGGCCCATATTGACCTTAGTAATAGGGAGGCATATGATCGTGCAATCATGCCTGTATCTCAGATAACCATTTGACACTCCCCGTCTTAGCCACCTCGTATGCAGCTGAGGTACTTGTAGGACCGTGATTTTCACTCCCAATCCCTGTGTCTCATCCCCATCTGTATCTGAAATGGAAAATTAGTTGATGAGTTACATGGATTCAAGTACTTGTACTACAACTAGACTGAATGTTAGGATAGAGCACCAGGCTTACCCGATGGCCAGACATGTTATTCAGCAACAATAGCAGCATGTTTATATTTGGTCCTGACTTATCATTCAATTTTACTCTCCTTGATCATCAGGAAGACTTGAAAGTGCTAAAGAGTTGTAGATTTGCTCTGGTGTTGAGGAACGTCCTCTCATGGAAGTCCTTGATAGGCTCTATCAATAACCACAGAGTCATAGGCTGCAGGAACAATAGGCTTCAATGCACTCAAGACTTTGGCTGTCTCCGATCCAGATACAGGACTGCTGGATAGGGAGAGGTTACGTGACCTTTATGGCCAGGGCAAAAGGGGAAGAGACTTAAAGGATGAGTCATTAGTGGGAAGGCCAGCCTCATATATACAGTAACTGATAAGGGCTACACAATATAGGAAAAGATATCAATACAGTCCTGAAAAAATAGTGCAAACTATTTGAACCTGGTAACCATCTACTTTCAAGTCTCAGACTCCTTTTTCCATTGTCTGTTACAATTCTGATTTTTGCCTGTTCAGAAGAATATGTACTTCCATGGCCCAACGTGAAGTTTCCACCTTATCTGTACCAATAAGCTAAACCTGGAAATTTTCAGTGAGCAGAGAAGGTCAGGATCTAGGAATCACATCATGCTGTTCATCCATATTCTTCTTGTGATTTGCAATGATAAGGTAGAGCAACTGCAGTATTTCAGAGTATGTGGTCATTTATTTCACTTCTGCTCATCTCAATGTAAACAATATATTCTAATCAATAGATTCTCCCTTTGGCTTAACTCACAACTGCAGTTTCCTGAAATCAGTATTTGCTCCCCCACCTCTTCTTCATCTACCTGCTGCCACTTGCTAACAATATTTACCAGTCAAATATTGCCCAGAGCTACCTCTTCACTACATCCTTTAATAATTACTATTTCTGTTTTCTGTTCATTCAAAAGGAAGCCTCATTAGTGTTATCAAATTTTCTGATATTGCAACTTTTGTTTTCAGACCCTGCCACAAATATTCTTTAGGCGTTAAACATTGCATCTGCCTAATACCCTTTCAGAGGTAGATTACACAAAAACCTAATACCATGTCTGAGTCAGAGGTGAGCCTCAAACCTTCTCGTGCTTCCATTTCTATAATGTCTCAAAGATTTGTTTTAGCCTCGGCTCCCCCGCCATTAAAAAATTCTTCTGCTGTTTCCTCTCTATAAACTCTAAAAATATCACTAATATATCTATAAACTCAGCCGGTTACATTTTATCATGTCACACATCCCACTGCACTTTCAGCTAGCTTTCATAGCTTGTTGAGTGACATCCATGAATTAGAGGGTAAAGCTTCCCACTCTGATCATGAATTTATTTGTCAATCCAACCCAAGCGCTTGACCACAGAATTCTTGCTGACACTCCAGTGCACTACTGAATAAGTAGAGTGCCATGGGAGGATCAGTTTTTCAACAAAAGAAGATATTAAACTAAAGCCCATTTGCTCTCTCATAAAAGATTAAATTCCAATACATCATTTTTCCATCAACATTTCTTCTTTCTTTTTCAATCTTTTTATTGATTTTCAAAAAGAAAAAAATATCAGATACATAGATGCATATGATATAATGTTCAGGTAACAATAAATTAAAATTACAGCTAGTGAGGAACGGTAAACAAGATATGTATGATCCATGATGTTGATGGAAAAGAGAAAAAAAATCTATAACTAATCTAATTAAATTTCTAACCCCAACCTATTATAAGAGTGGATTTCTATCAAAGTCAGGTGTGAACTACTAATTTCAAAATTAATAGTTTGAGAAAAAAAGAAAAAAAGTTAAAGACCAAAAATAATTTAAAAAAGAACCCCAAAGAGGAAAAAAAAGATACTAATTTTAGTAGTAAAACACCTAATTTTCTCTAGAGAAGGGAATGCCATCATCCAATAACCATTGTGGGAGGGACAACATCTTTCCATCGCAGCAAAATGAGCCGTCTAGCAATCAGGGAAGCAAAATCAACCACATGGGATTGAGATGGAGTCCAAATTAAATCCATTGGTCCACTCATTTCAAGGATAGCAATAAAAGGGCTTGGAGACAGGTTTATATCAAGAATTAAAGATAGTGTATTAAATGCCTCTTTCCAGTAGTTACAAAGGGAGGGACCTAACCAAAACACAGGATATAAAGTACCTTCCTGAGTTAACACATTTAGAAGATATATTGGGGTAAAATTTCTAAAACAAATTGTGTGATCATTCTTGATTTGTTGCTTGTTAGAACTTGTGCACAATTTTTGGAAATTTTCCTCCTTTCAGTGCCTACAGATCAGTTGAAAGAAACAAGTTAGCAACAAATTGAACCGAGATATGAAGAAGGAAGAATCTACAGATGTGGTTGAGTAAAAAGAATAGTTCTAGTCAAGATTTAAAAAAAAATTGATGAAGTGTTAGTATATCAGATTTTTAATATTTAACACTACATTTTACCCAATATGTAAAATTACTGATTTTCTCTTGGAATTTATCACCCGTAACTTAGAAATTTTTTTAAATTCTCAAACGTTGGTAACTTTCTTAAGACTTGAGTAAAATATTGTGTTGAAATATGTAGAATTGAACATCATGTGATGGAGCAGTGCTTTGTATTGTGAAGGGAATTTTCCAAACATTCACAAGGACAATGAAGGTGTATTCTTTACACTTCACGTCTAGAGATGGAGCGAAGTGTCTGTATTACATATACATGGTGACAGCTGAACCATGAGTTTCTCTTGTAAGAGACATTTTACAACGATGGAACATTTTGATATGGATCCCATTAGGTGTGTTGTATAACTTCTGCTCTGTCTTGTAGTCTGCATCTGTCATGAGGCAAACTTTCTAGTAATAGCTGAGAAACCATAGCCTTCTGCATGTATTTCTCCCTCCCCTGAGTAACTCAGGCAAAGTTCAGCTGAAGGACAGATCTTTACTTTAGAGTCGTATGACATTCAGGTGAGCTATTTAGTTGTGCTTTATCATATTTTAACCAAGCCAGTCTAGACAGCATAAAACAGGATTTACAGCAACTAGCAGTGTATTTGGTGGGGCAGATAATGGTATACTAGTTTTGTGTGATTAATGATATAGAACATTCCTTAATTGCTATGAGGGTTTACTGAGAATCATTACAAATGCATATGATTTTAATTTTCCAGTTATCCTCTCTTTGAAGATTAAATAAATGAAAACTTAGAGGTGAGGTGGGGGGAGTGGCTAGAAACAGAAAAATAGGTGCAGGAGTAGGCCATTTGGCCCTTCAAACCTACATCACCATTCAATATGATCATGGCTGATCAGTACCCAGTTGATGCCTTCTCCCCATACCCCTTGATCCCTTTAGCCACAAGGGCCAGATCTAACCTACTCTTAAATATTGACAAGGAACTGGCCTCAACAACTTCCTGTGGCAAAGAATTCCACAGATCCACCACCCTCTGAGAGAAGAATTTTTTCCTCATCTCAGTCCTAAAAAACTTCCCCCTTATCTTTAAACTGTAACCCCCTTGTTCTGGTTTTTCCCAGCATTGGAAACAACCTACCTGCATCTAGTATGTCTAAACCCCTAAGAATTTTGTATGTTTCTATAAGATCCTCCCTCAATCTTCTAAATTCCAGAGAATACAAGCCTAGTCTATCCAACCTTTCTTTATAGGCAAGTCCTTCCATCCCTGGTATCAGTCTAGTGAATCTTCTCTCCATGGCGAGGATGTCCTTCCTCAGATAAGGCAACCAAAACTGCACGCAGTACTCCAGATGTGGTCTCACCAAGGCCCTGCACAGCTGTAGCAGGATCTCTGTGCTCAAATCCTCTTGCTATGAATGCCAACATAGCATTCACCTTCCTCACCACCTGATGCACAGAAACACTCAAGTCTCTCTGCATTGCCCCTTTTCCTAAACATTTCCATTTAGATAATAGTCCTCTTTCCTGTTCTTACCTCCAAAGTGGATAACCTTGCATTTATCCACATTATATTGCACCTGCCTTCTCTTGGCCCACTCACCTAACTTGTCCAAATCATTCTGCACCCTCCTAGCATCCTCAACGCAGCCAACCCCGCTTCCCAACTTCATGTCGTCTACAAATTTTGAGATATTGCTATCTATTCCAACACCTAAGTCATTGATTTATCAGAGCAATTTATTGTACTCATTATACTTTCACCTTGAAGGTGATTGATCTTATATAAATCATACTTGTTTAAAAACCTTTCAAAAAGATGAAGTGGGTAAGTGAGAGTGCGTTATTCAAGTCACATGTTATGAAAAGCTATTACGAAAGACAAATAAACTTGGAATTAATGACTTAAAAATCAAAAATTATAATGCATCTGGATGATCTCCTATTGTCCCCTATTTCCCTCAGGCATGATGGCTGTAAAGTTAGGTCTGGTAGCACTTGCTTGGGTACTGTAAGAGTTGTTGCAGAATCAAGCACTGTACAGCTCAACACAATCTGCTGGATGAAATCAGTGGATCAAACAGCAACAATAGAAAAATAAGAATGGTTGATGTTTCAGGCCAAAACTCATCATCAAGATTGAGAGTTTGGAGAATAAAAGCCAATGGAAAGAAGGAAGTGTAGTTGGAGGGACAAGAGCCCATGTGCAATTGATGAACCAGGGAGAGCTGAAGGTTGATGGATAGAGGCAGTAGATTGGCTAATGCCAAAAAAAAGTGAAACTGAGGATGGGGAGATGAGGTTAGAATGGGTGGAATTAAAGAGGAGGAGGTATAAGAATGGATGGGGGTGAGTGGGAAAGGGAACAAATAGGAGGGAGGAGAGGAGAAAGGGGATGAGCAGAGGAGGTACAGAAGTAGAGACAAGGGACTAGTTTCTTAAAATTAGAAAATTCTATGTCCATACCATTGGTGGAATATGAAGTGTTGTTCCTCTAGTTTATGTTCACTCTGGCAGTGGACAGACAGACCCAGGACAGACAGGACAATGTGGGAATGGAAAGGGGAGTTGAATGGAATATAAACAGGAGCTCAGGATGGCCATTGTGGACAGAGTGTAGACACTCCATAAAACAGTCCCGTGCTTGCTTCGGCAGCACATATACTAAAATTGGAACGATACAGTGAAGATTAATATTGCCGCTGTGCATAAATTCGTGAAGTGTTCCACATTTTAAAAAGAAGTCCCCGAGTCTGTATCGTCTTTCACCGATGTTGAGGAGGCTATATTAGGAGGACTGAATACAGTAAATAAGGTTAGAAGAGGTGCAGTAAATGAGGCTAGAAGAGGTGCAGTAAATGAGAAGAGAGGAAGTCTGCATAAATCTTCGCAGCCTCCTATGTGTATCCAAACAGAAAAAGAAGAGTGCACAATTCTCAAGCAACTTGCACCATATTGGTTTGGGTCTCAGTGTGTGCACAGATATTATTCGCCACAGATGTGCAGAAGAGGATGAATATGATTTAAATTCACATGCAATGCTAATTTAACTGAAATGGTTTATGGTTCAGTAATGCCTTCTTTTAAAGAATCATAAATTTCAGGACCGCTGTATGAACAAAGGACTCCCACACTTGGGATGCATCTACTTGGAATGCAGCATCATTACAAGAATGAACAGAAGGCACAAAGAACAGGACAAGTTTCCATAAAAGGGAAGAGGAGTTCTAGTTGTACAGGTGGACATGTGGAGATGTGAGGAGGTCACTTAGATTTCAGCAAAGAATAATGTATGAGACTTCTATGCTAGGATGCTGTCAATTAAACTGTCACCAGCTTTAGCAACAATTCTTATTTGGATAGGCCAATGATTGCATGTCCATGGGCAATAAGCTGTAGTGACTCTGGTAATTAAATGGCAATTAGAGTTTATTTTGGTAAAAGTAATGATTTTCAAGTTAGACCTGGAGTTACTAAAAAAAATCTTATCCACTAATGCCCACTAAAGCTTATGATTCAGAGAATTACCAATAATTTATGGCAAAGTTCAGTTAATAGAGCTAGCAAACATCTTTACCAGGATATCAGGCTTTCTCATTGTTTAGGTACCAATGTTTACATTTTGCAAAATACCAGAACCAACAGGTATTCCACTCCCTTAATGGCAAGCTGTTATAGGACTAAAGGCTATGTATGATGCAGTTCAATGACCTGTAATTTGGCAGCAGACATGACTTCACAAGATCACACATTCACCAGATATAGGAGCAGAACTAGGCCCATCAAATCTGCTCCACCATTCTAATCTTGAGCTGATCTATCCTCCCACTCAGCCCCAATCCCTGGCTTTCTTCCCAGAACCCTTGATGCCCTAACTAATCAAATGTCTGTCAATCTCTGCCTTAAATACACCCAACAATTTCACATCCATGGCTGCCTGTGGCAACAATTTCCAAAGACTCAGGACATTCTGAGTAAGAAATTTTTCCATATCTCTGTTTTAAATTGACACCTATTTTTTCTGAAGTTGTGCCCTCTACTCCTAGACTCCACTACCACGGGAAACATCCTTGCCACATCTACTCTGTCCAGGTCTTTTAGCATTCAAAATGCCTCCATGAGGTCCCTCCTTATTCTTCTGTTCTCCAATGAATATAGTCCAAGAGCCGATGAACATTCCTCATATGCTAACCCTGGTATCATTCTAGTAAATCTTCTCTGAACCTTTACCAATGCCATCATGTCTTTTCTCAAATGAGATACCCAAAATTGTACTCCAATTTACTCCAAGTGAGGTCTCATCAGTGTCTCAACATTACATCCTTGCTCTTGGACATTATTCCTCTAGAAATGAATCCTAGCATTGCATTCACCTTCTTCACCACCAACTCAACCCAGAAGTTAACCTTTAGGGTATACTGCATGAGGACTCCCAAGTCCATTTGCACCTCCGAATTTTGAATTTTCTTCCCATCTAAATATAGTCTGCTCATCTATTCTACCAAAGTAGAATGACCATATACTTTCCAACATTGAATTTTATCTGCCCATTCTCCTAATCTATCCAAGTCTTTCTGCAGCATTTCTGTACCCTCAGCACCACCCACCATAGAAACATAGGACATTACAGCACAGAAACTGGCCCCTTCAGCCCTTCTAGTATGTGCTGAACAATTTTCCTGCCTAGTAGCACTGACCTGCACCCAGTCCATAGCCCTCCAAACCTCTCCCATATTAAAATTGAGCCCACATTCACCATTTCAGCTGGCAACGTTCCACATTCCCACCACTCTCTGTGTGAAGAAGTTCCCTCTTATGTTCCCCTTAAACTTTTACCTTTTCACCCTTAACCCATTTCTTCTGATTTGTATCTCACCTACTTTCAGTGGAAAACACCTCCTCCTCTTTAATCTGTATAGGCTCCATGACCTCACTGCTTGTTTCTTTATTTTCCTCAATACTGTGCCAATTTCCTAAGTTATGCAAAAAAGAAACCTTTTAAGGATCTCCCCCATCTCTTTTGGCTTCATACATAGCTGCCTATCCTTTTGCTCTTAATATGCCATTAGTAAACCTTAGGATTTTCCATATCACTTATTTTGGAATCATCTGCAAATTGAGCCACAAAGCCATCTATTCCAAAATCTAAATCATTGATATACAACTATAGAACATTACAGCACAGAAGCTGGCCACTTTGGCCCTTCTAGTCAGTGCTAAACCTTTTTTTTGCCCCAACCCACTGTCCTGCACCCAGTCCATAGACCTCCAAATCTCTCCCATCCATGTACCTGTCCAAATTCTTCTTAAATGTTAAAACTGAGTCCACATTCACCACTTCAGCTGGCAGCTCATTCCACACTCCCACCATTCTCTGTGTGAAGAAATTCCCCCTCACGTTCTCCCTAAACTTTCTCCTTTCACTCTTAACCAATGTCTTTTGGTTTTTATCTCACTACCCTCAGTGAAAAAGGCTATTTATATTTACTCTATCTATCCCCCTCATAATTTTAAATATCTCTATCAAATCTCCCCTCATCTTTCTGTGCTCCAAGGAATAAAGTCCTAACCTGTTTAACCTTTCCCTGTAACTCTGTTCCTGAAGACTGGGCAACATCCTAGTAAATCTTCTCTACACTCTTTCTATCTTATTGATATTTTTCCTGTAGTTCAGTGACCAAATCTGCACACAATACTCCAAGTTTGGCCTCACCAATGTCTTATATAACTCTATCATTACGTCCTAACATCTAAAATCCAATATGCCAAAAGCTCTAAAAAAAAGAAGTGGCTTCAAAATCGACCTTTGCTGAATACCACTGGTAACTGGTAGTCAACCAGAATAGGATCCCTTTATTCCCTCTCTCTATTTTCTGCCATTCAGCTAATGCGGTACACATGCTTGAATTATTTCTGTAATTCCACAGGCTCTTATCTTGATTAGCAGGCTCATGTGTGGCACCTTGTTGAAGGCCTTTTGAAAGTTCAAATACACAATATTCACTGCATCTCCCCTGCCTATCGTATTTGTGATTGGTTCAAAAAGTTGCTATAAATTTGTCAGGCATGATTTTCCTTTAAGCTAATTTAGGCCTATCTTTTCATGCACCTCCAGGTATATAGTCACCTCATCTTTGACAATTGATTCCAACTGCTTCTCAAGCACTGACATCAGGCTAATTAGTCTGCCTCACTCCCTTTCTACTGCCTCACTCCCTTTCTACTGCCTCACTCCCTTCTTTACTCTGTGAAAGATTGAGCCAGCACTGCAAAGCATAGCTCATAACTCACATTGGTGTATCCCATCACAAGGTTGTTCAAAATTGGTATTTAATAGACATGGTGTATTGAAACAAGGTTTTTATTTCTTCATATGTGGTACAGAATGTTAAGGAGAGAGGAAACTTGAACTAATGTTTGGATTACCAATAGTAGCAACTTCAGTATCCATTGTATACATTAGAAAGGTTGATACAGATGAAATGCAGCGAAGCAGCATTGTGTTGAGAAACATTGGAGCAAACACCAATCTACATTGAGATTGGGTCAATTGTTAATCCATTGGTTTGATTCACAGTTTGAATGCCATCATTTAACATGTTTAACTTGGAAATGAACTTTTCTCAGCAGCCAAATTAGAGGATTATTCACAGTTTCTTTCAATTAATCGCTGAAAGATTTTGTGAGGTCAACAAAAAATAAATAAGTGAATGATTCTGCTTCCAGATTTTCTCTTGGAGTTGATTGATACATGATAAAGATTTTTTAAAATCCTTTAAGGTGGAAGAATCTACACTGGGATTTGGGAGCAAATTTTCTGCTACCAAATGGTGGACTATGGTGATGATATTCACCATGGCAGATATCAGAGAGACTCTATATCATTATAACTGACATAATTAGGCAATCACGTGGAAGTCCTCCAATGTGCCCTCTTCTCAGACATGGTGCTGAAATGGTGAATCTGTGATTGAAATTCTGTTCCACCACTTTTAGAACTTCGGCAAAGATGCTATCTAATCCTGTGGTTTTGTTGTATTTCAGTTGACCTGTGGTTGTTTTGACCTTGTTGGTCAGGGTAATCTTGAGTTCATTTATTATCACATGTATTGAATATGCAGCGATAGAGGTTATTTTCCAAGCAGACCAGTGGACATCTCATGCATAGTACAACAAGTAAGACACAGTACAAAAGCATGGAGTTACACAGAGAGATCAGTTGATATGGGGAAAAAGCAACATAATTTTAGTATTCTGAGGTTCACTGATAACACCGGCAAAAAACTGCCATTGATTCTGGTGGTGACTTTCACAAGGAGGAGGAGAGGATGGATGATTCTGAGCCAGAGAATTTATCTATACAGGTATTCAGGAAAAAAAAAATCCTCTATTAACTTGACTAAAGAAAACTGCAAGAGGAAATTCTGGTTCTCCAGGGAGATAATTATAGAGAATGCCATATTTTTCAGCTGTTCAGCACAATTAGTTTGCCTGTTATAGTCTAAACTAGGGTATCATTTTAGTTTTATGGTTTTGGGTTTTCCCTGTCTGGTAATGGAAACAAAGTTTCATCTCCAAGTTTTTAAAACACTACTAAATAATGGAGATTAGAGTTTCTCTGGTCACAGAGAGCTGAGCTCATGTGTTTTCTCTTGGAGAAGGAGCAGTCTGCAGAACAGGCACTAAAATTGAAGGGCTGGCTCTACATCTCATTGTGAACTCCACTGGGCAACTCCGTGTTGCTCAAAGACCCAAATGTGGCTGGAAGATGATAATGGTCAACTCTCATTAACTGGGGACTGGCTGTGAGAACATTATCTTGTGACCATATCCTTTACTCTTTGCCTTTCAGCCATCTTACAAATCAGTAGGCAGGCTGATTGGTGAAGAGATATCTGAACTACCCAAAATTAAAGAGGAGATGCAGATATAATGAGAAGGGTGCTGCCAAAAACCATTTAAGTCTAAAATCTTGTTCTTAAGTAATAGTTTTATAATCTAGATGAGTAGTGTTAGGTCTGCTTTGTTCATGAATGAGTGAGACAAACACCAGACTGAGTCGAAATCAGGGTTCTTTGTTCTTTATTACCGGATTGTAACACTTGCAACTAACCATGTTAGTCGGAGAATGCATTCTGCCGTTATCAGCAAAATGGTGATTTTTTATACCCTTGGATACGTGCTTAGAACATCATCATATCATTACTTGTCCAATGATTAAAACTGTTGCTATCCTTTCCCTGCTAGCTTCCTGCCTCTCAATCCATCAATGTCTCTCTTATCTTGTAAGTACAAGGATGCATTCACATCTTGTTACAGCCCTGTACAGGGTAACTCCTTACACATTCCCATCTCATGATGTTTTACCTTACAGTAGGCATGTCTTTTATAGCTGCTGAAAGCAGGACCTCCTAACCTATCCACTGCGAGATTACCTTCAATCGGAATCAGTAGATGCAGAAGGTTCTTTAGGGCACTTAGGGATTTATAGATGATGTTAAATCTTTGTTTTCCCAAAATTATCTCTATCCCATGAGTGGTTTTAAAAAAAACCAAATTCCCCATTTCGAGTCCCATCTGACCATTCCTCTTTTGCTTGACTATAAGATCAAACAAAATTACTAACAGAAACATACTTACACATCCAGTATGACAATAATGAACACAAATCAGTTATTTTCCCGTATGTATGCCCTTAATTTTGGTCCTAAATGTGCTGTTGTCTTTCCTATGACTACATCAAAATGGCTGGTAGGCTGCCCTTTTGATGTGTTGAAGGCCACTGATGGACCTGTAACATGATCTGAAGATAAGGAATAGGAACAAGAGTTAGTTATGCAGTTAATTTTCAATATATCCACAGCTAATCTGAATATTAGCTTCAACTTCATTTTTTTCTTATCCACACAACCCTGTCAAGCAAAAGTATATCTAAATTATCTTGGAATGGAATTAATGGCCTAGCATCTATAGATCTCCTGATAGAAAATGCCAAGATTCACAATCAAATGAGGGAGGGATTTGTTGTCTTATTCTGAAGCCGGTCACCAAACTGGCCTCTGTAGTCACAATGTTTTATGTGAGCAGTAGCAGCCTGGAAGCAGGATAAGCCATGAAAATGGACAACAGAATTGCCTTCTCAGACCCACTCCCCACTCTCCTTGCGAGATGCCTGAGCAATCTTAGTAATTAGATTGTTTTAGTGGGACAACAGTCTCAAATTCCTTTTGAAAACAAGTAACTGTTGGACTCTGCAATATGTTTGGGACTTCAGGTGTTGAAGAATTGTTGACATTGACTTCAAAGCTAGCTATGACCTAATATTTATGCAAGGATTACCAATAGACCAATTATTTTTGATATTGTTTGCCCATGAACTTTCATTTGTTGCTGTCTGAACCATCTGTGGCAGAATCTGTGTGTGACCTCATTCTTTGGTATACTAGCCATAAGGCACACTTTAAAAAAAACCATTTGCATCAAAATATATACAGTATTTATCCATAACATAACACAAAAGTAATACAATTTTTATATATTTTCTCCCTCCCTCCCTCCCCAAAAAAGTAGGAAAAAAGAAAAGAAAAAGCCTGTCTAATAAACCTATATATTTTAATTAATTAATTGCAGTTTACATAACAATCTTAAACTATAACTAATTAGGGTGGGTTGGATGAGGGCAATGTGAACGCTGCAGGTAAAGTCATGGCAGTAAAATCCATGTAGGGTTTCCAAATCTTATCAAATTTTTCTGGTTGATTTTGTAAATTATATTCTCTCTTATGGTATACAATTTAATAATTCTGTTCGCCATCTATTCAACCCCACAATATCACCAGATTTCCATGTTACAGCTGTAGATTTCTTTGCTATTGTTACACTTAAAAACTTCTTTTGAGAAATATCTTACTTCAATTGGGAAATACCTCCCAATAAAAATACTCTGAGATCCTTCAAAATTTGCGTCTTCAAAACTCGTCCCAAGAAGATACTTATATCCTTCCAAAACTTATCTACCTTTTCACATCGCCAGACTGCATGCAGGAAAGATCCTACTTCTTTATTACATCAAAAACATTGATCAGAACAATTTGAATGAATTGCATGCAATTTGTATGGAGTATAATATAATTGATGTAAAAATTTAATCTCATTATCACTTCTAATCACCTCAATTAAAGGTTCTATAGCTAATGCAAATAAAAAAGGAGATAATGGACATTCTTGTTCAGATGATCTTTCCAACAAAAAGGATTTTGATTTTGATGTTTTTGTGCAGTTAGCTAAATCAAAAGGGAAAATAATTATGGGAGGAGACTTTAATTTTGACCTTTGATTCCAAGTTGGATAGATCAGGAGGAACTATGGTTAAAAATAAGGTGACAAAAGATGTGAAAAATTTTATGAATGAAATGAAAACTTGTTGATAGTTGGAGGAAGATGCGTCCTGATATTAGAGATTATTCATTTTATTCTTATAGGCATAAGGCATAGTCCCGTATAGAAATATTTTTAATTACCTCTCAACTCCAGTCAAGAGTTCATAGTATTGAATATCAGTTGAGGATATTGTCCGACCATTCACCTTTAGTTATGTTAGTTTTACTGGAGGAAGAGCAAAATATAGATTATAGATTGGGGTTTAATGAAGCATTGCTGAAAAGGAAAGATTTTTGTGACTTTATAAAGCAACAGATAAAAATTTTTATGGATCTGAATGAACATTCTGTAACTAATAAGTTTTTGGTATGGGATTTTTTAAGGCGTATTTAAGAGGACAAATAATAAGTTATATGGCTAAAGTTAAAAAGAATATAAGTCTGAAGTTAATTCTTTGGATCAGGAAATAATAAAGATGGAAAAAGAATTGCAAAATCGAGGGAATGATGAACAAAGGATTTAAAGAAATTGAAGCTTAATACAATACAAACATCTTGAGTAGAGAGGGTTATAAGATGAACCTGAAAGAAATATTATGAATTGGGAGATAGGTTCATAAAGTTTTAGCATGGCAATTGAAGACTGAACAAGTATTGAGAACAATAGTAACTGTAAAAGAAGATTCAGGTCATGTTACTTACAAAACATATTATTAATTATGTGTTTATGAAATTTTATAAGAAATTATATAAATCGGAATCTTTGAAAGATGGGGATAAAATTGACAAATATTTGTCCAAAATTACCACAGTTACACATGGAAGAGAAGACAAAATTAACAAATCCATTTACAGTTACAAAGTTATATGATATATTGATGTGGAGGATGGTTTATCTCCTGAGTTGTATAAAGAATTTAAAGAGTTATTAATTGCGATATTCATGGGGTTGTTAGATCAAATGGAAGATCTTTGGGACTTACCTGAGTCATTAAAAACTGCGTTAATAACAGTTATTCCAAAAAAAGAGAAGGACCCTTTACTTCCTTCTTCATATAGACCAATTTCACTATTGAATACTGATTATAAAATTTCGTCCAAACTAATAGCTAATAGATTAGCTAAATGTTTACCTAAATTGATTAATATTGACCAAACAGGTTTTATTAAAAATAGAAGATAAGTGGATAATCTTGTTAGACATTTAAGTTTAATAGATTTGGCTCAGAAAAGAAAAAATACCATCAGTAGCTTTAGCTTTAGATGTAGAAAAGGCATTTGATAGATTAGAATGGAATTATTTATTTAAATTACTGAAGGTTTTTGGAATTCCGAAAATATTTTTAAAACTGGATAAGAGCATTATATAATTCTTCAAAGGCTAAAGTGATTACAAATAGGGACACTATATTGACCTCACTAGCAAGCCACTGGCCAGCAAATGAAAATTTTGAGATAAGCACATCTAATCTTGACTATGCTAATTCAAAATACAATACCAGTGTAATGTGACTGAATGCACTCAGAGACAAGTGACGAATACAAATGCGCTTTTAATAGCTTGCAATCAATGGCTGGTAGACACAATAGTCCTCAAATGAATCTGAGGTAAGGTGGGAAAACCAAGGTTTATATTGGGGTATGTGAGGGAGGAGCCGGGAAGGAGCCAGCCATCTGAACATTGCATTCACCCCATCCATCAGATTTGAGCCTGAGGGTGAAAAACAGAGACCATTCATTCAAAAAAACCTAAAACTTTACAAATATTTACAAGTTAAATCTGTCAGGGGGTCTGGTAATTCTGGTTGAGTGTCACAGTACTGGAGGACTTTGGGCTTCCTGAACCCTCTGTGGTACAGGGTCAGTGGGTCTCAAGGGCTCTGGCTCAGATCTGGGGTGAATTGGCTCACTTCCTGAACAATGTCCTCCAGTTCCTGGCTCACTCGAGGCATCGGTTCTTCAGTTCTGGTGGGTGCCAGGTCTCTGACCGAGATAGTGTCCTCTCTGCCATCGGGGTATGCCAAGTAGGCATATGTTGTGTTGGTGTGCAGCAGGTTCACCTTCTCGATCGGGGGAGTCTGTCTTGCTCCTCCCTGCATGCTTTCTCAGTAGGACTGGCCCTGGTGCCATCAGCCAAGCCGGGACAGTAGCCTCAGCTTTCCTCTGGAACGTAAACATAAGCTCGTGAGGAGTTGCGTTGGTCGCTGTGCAGATGACCGAGCTTATGGAGTGGAGCGCTGTGGGTAGGACTTCCTGCCAGCGTGAATTTGAAAGGCCTTTGGACTGGAGAGCCAAATTCATAGTCTTCCATATAGTCATGTTCTCTTTTTTAACTTGTCTTTTCCCCTGGGGATTGTAGCTAGTCATCCTGCTTGAGGCAATGCACCTTACGAGCATGTACTGGTGTAGGTCTTCGCTCATAAATGATGAACCCTAGTCACTGTGGATATAGTTGGGATACCCGAACAGGGCGAAAATAGAGTGCAAGGTGGTGGTCATGTCTAGGCAGGGGATGGGGGCGCATGGAAAATGTGAATACTCGTCAATGACATTGGGAAAGTACAAGTTTCCATTGGTGGAAGTGAGGGGACCCTTGAAATCGACACTCAGTCAGTCGAAGGGGTGGGATGCCTTTATCAGGTGTGCTATGTCGGAGCGGTAGAAGTGCAGCTTGCACTCAGCACAGAAATGACAGGACCTGATCATTTCCCTGATGTCCTCAATGGAGTAGGGCAGGTTGGGTGCCTTGAAAAAAATGAGCCATGCTGGTGATGCCTGTATGATAATGGTCATTGTGCTGTGACCTCAAATGGCCGGTGTGTGCAGAGGCACAGCTTCTTGACAGGGCATCTGGAGATTCAATTAGAGTACCTGGCCTGTAGGTTATGTCGTAATTATAGGTGGAGAGTTCAATCAACCACCTAGTGATCTTATCATTCTTTATTTTGCCCCTTTTTACATTATTAAACATAAATGCCACCAATTGCTGGTCAGTGAACAGTAAGTTTTCTGCCAGCCAGGTAACACCTCCAGTGTCTCTACAATGGCTTGAGCCTCTTTCTCCACAGATGGGTTCTGAAGCTCATGGACCTAGGGTGTGGGAGCAAAAGGCAACTGGCCTGCCTGCCTGGTTAAGGGTAGTGGCCAGAGCTATGTCATATGCATCACTTTCCACCTGGAAGGATGTGTTCTTGTCCACTGAATGCATAATGGTTGTGGTGTAGCTTCAAACATTGTCAAAATTTACCTGGGCTTCGGCCGACATTGGGAAAGAGGTGGACTTTATCTGTGTAGTGAGGGACCCACTGGGTGTAGTAGGAGAGGAAGTTCAAGCACCTCCTTAAGGTCTAACAGGGGCCGCATTCAATTGGGGTCAAGGCCAATGATGCCATTCTCCACCATATACCCCAAGATCACTGGGCGTTTCATCCGGAATATGTACTTACTGGAGTTGTACGTGAGGGTCTTGGCCATGTGGAGAAACCTCTGGAAGTTGGCGTCATGGTCTTCCAGAAAGTGTTCACAAATGGTGACATTGTCAAGAAAAGGGAAGGTGGCCTTCAATCAATTTGTCCATCTGTCTCTGGAAGACTGAGATCCCGTTGGTGATACGAAAAGAGGTCCTCTGGAACTGATAGAGATGTCCATCTGCCTCAAATGCTGTGTAGAAGCTGTCCTCGGAATGGATTGGTAACTGATAATATGCAGCATTTAGGTCAATGGTCGAATAGACCCGGTACTGTGCAATTTCATTTACCATGTCCGAAATTAGAGGAAGGGGGTACACGTCCAGGATTGTGAAACGATTAATTGTTTAGCTATAGTCAATCACTAGCCTAGACTTTTCTTCCCCTTTCACGATGAAGGGCTGTTGCTGTGTCTCGGCTCTGATAAATTCCCAATCCCTCACACACTATTGCCTGTTCTTTATAGCTATTGGTTTGCAATTGGGTGTCAGGTTCATAAACAGTGGGGGGGGGGGGTGGGGGGAATCAATATTTAGGGTGGAGAGGCTGCATGTGGCGTCCGACTTTTGGGACCTTCTGTTCCACACCATGATTGGAAAGAGTGGGCTAGAGTACTCCATGGTCACACTTTTAAGGTGACACAGGAGGTCCAGGGCCAGCAACACAGGAGCACACAAATCTTTCAGTACATACAGAAGTACAATAGTTAGAAGTACAATACAATACCTCTGGATCATCGCAGAGTACAAGCGCAAAGCTAGGAAAATACGATAGTCCATCAGGTACAATTAAGTTGTACCACAGAGCCGTCACAGAGGTTATAAAGCTCTCCGTAGAGCCAGTGTCTACTAAGCAATCAGTTAAATGTCCATTTACTCTCACCTCCATCATCGAGTTTTGCCTGATCCAGGACAACCGATCCCAGTGCTCCAGAAACCCCGTCGCTCCCCATGCTAATGTCAACCTCCAGGACCATGGGCGGACATGATGGCATTGACCATGAGGTGGGGCAAGATGGCTGCCCTCCATCTTGATCCGACAAAGGACTAGATGGCGCCGATCTTGAGGCGTGGAAAGATGGCCGCTGTGGCTTCCCGTAATGCTTCATTTCCGGTAGCAGTTTTCACCATGAGGCATGCAAGAAGCTGACGGCGAACAGCATGCAGAGGTGGAGGCCTGTTCTTCGGGCAATGATTCGGCAGTTGCACATCCAGTCACCCGCTTTGGGTTTCCTTTAGCCAGGCAAGTCCTTCACGGGGCATTGGGCGCAGGGTTGCTGTGCCCGTCCACAGGAGTAGCCTCCCCGGTCACACGTGGCCGCAGTGGTCGGCACTGGGGCTCCGGGGGGGGGTCACAGGTGCCCGAATGACCTGGTCCTCTGAAAGGGCACCGTGTTCGCCCATGAGGTCATCAGCTCCCAGTTGAGCCTGCTCGAACGCTTTTGCCTTCTCCAGGGTACTGGCCAAGTCTTTCTTCCCCAACTCCAGCAGTCACTGCCTCATGTACCTTGATCATGAGGGTGTCCTGGATTTGTTCCTCCTCTATTACCTGGGCTGTGGCCGCTTCGTAGTGGCATTTTCTGGTCAGGGCCCACAGTTCAAGAATATAGTCATCCAGCGACTCACCCGGTCACTGCCAATGTTGAGAGAGTTGATGCATTACCAGCACATCATTCTGGGCCTAATGTAGCAAACCTTCTACGGCTGACTTGTATGTAGCACAATCTCCGATGATTGCATACACTTTTGGGCTGACTCGAGAGAGAAATGCCGATCTCCGTAGACCATCCAAGTTGAAGACATTTTGTGTGGCCGTCAGGTAGGACTGGAAGCACTCCAGCCAGTAGGCGAATTCCTCCGGGACTTCGGGGCAGAGGGTTGATCTGGAGCATTCCTAGTTTCAACAGGGCTTCTATCCCATTTCAAAGTTAAGCTATTAAAATTAAAAGACGACTGAATGCACTCAGAAATAAGTGAGGAGTGCCAACATGCTTTTAATAGTTTACAGTGAATGGCCAGTAAATCTGAGGCAAGGCGGAAAAACCAGGGTTTATATTCCGGTAGGTGAGGGTGGGAGTCAGGGGAGGAGCCAGCCATCTGAACAATATACAGTCAGTGAATTCCAGTTCACTGCAACCAGTATTTGACCTGGTGACTTTTAGTATCAGATAAAATGGTAGGATGCCATCTTGATTATTCTCTTCTTGACAGCTGCATACTTGCCAGTTAAGAGTTCTTGGCAAACTGAAATAAAAGGTGAGATGGTGGTAAATGGAGGGGGAGTGAGAGGCACATGCTTATGCCATCTGCATCTTGTACGTTGGATTAGAGTGCAGGATGCAGTGGAAATTGGAAGTGCGATGGCAAGTTTGATGTTCTTTTCAATGGCTTTCTTTTGACCATGGACTCTGGAGCAACCTCTTCAGTAATGCATGCACTCTAACCTTTGAAGAGAATGCTGTGTGTTTTTTTGAACAGATTAGAGTATGTGGAAGCTGTAAAATATGGGGTGATACTTGAAACAATTTTAAGTGTGGAAAGATGTGGTGGGATATAATTATTCTTTGATGAGTAATGGCAGTTAAGTTGTTGGAAGGGTGAAATTAGAGAGAGCGAACCCTATGCACAATTTATCTTCCAATCACTCTCATTATCTCATTCTTTCTGTCCGCCTTTCTTCACCTACCCTGAACTGTGACAAAATCTGACTTTTTTGTGTCCTTACAAAGTCATGTGATGGAAGAACTTATTTTCCCCTTGTGAATGGCTTCTTGTCAAAAGACAATGAAATATTGCAAAATTTAATAAAAAGACCTTAAAAGTTGGTTAAAGTGTAGGAGAATTTAAAAAAAATGTTCAGTGGTATTGAAACTTTTTTGAATTAACTATGTTTTTGGAGAATTTTGTCCTGTTCTCAGTTTTTAGGGGAAACATTCCAACTGCTTTCTATGTGCTTAAAAGTGCATTTATGTTTAAAAGTGCTAATTTCTTTAGAGCTGGGAACTATCTGCAAATCAGGATTCCATTCCCTATGCCTCTGAGATATTGAAATAGATTCAATTTCTACTGACTTGATCGTTGACAGTAATTTTGATTCTTTGGTGACATGGAGCAGTTTAATTGTAATGGTATTAAAGCTTGGTATGTTTTAATTATTTGGATAAGCATAGCTTTGTGGTTGCTTTATTTATTTTAATATGTTTATTTGAATATTTATTTTTAAAACTTCTGATTGTTGTAATGGACTCTTTGAAGGCTATTATATTTAGTGGTCAATTTGGAGAATATTATGATCTTGTTTCCTGCCACTGGCTGAAAAATAAAGTTTATGAAAGAGGATTACCGATCGATACTTGAGCACATGGAACTGAAGCTAAAGCCTAACATGCAGATGTATTTGTACTACTGACAAGAAGCTAGTTTGCTGGAGGTAATGCAGCTAATAAGCTGACTAAATGTAATTCAGTGTAAATTCCTGCAAATGGTCATAGAATGTAAGATTCCACAACAGAGACAAGTCTAAAATGATTTTATACACTTCTTTTAAAAATGAAATTCAATACCAGTCTCATTCAAATTGGAAAAGAAGCACACTGCAGATTTAATAACCAAATTCATCAGGTTTTTAAAAAATTTCTACTAAGGCTTTTATTTTGAACATCACACTTGCATCTTCCGACTTTCTTTTAATGTAAAGTAAAATAGTGTGGTGTGTTAAATGAGTGGCTATTCGAATTGCATTGATTTGCCATTGATTGAGTTAGGTTTTGCTATTTCCTGCTGATAATTCATCTGTGTGGACAGTGATACTTTGACATTTAGGTTGTTTGTGGTAACGTCTATACATTTTTTATTATAAAGGGTGCTGAAATGTATATCCAAAGTACCCTTGTAATGACTTCGCCATCTTATATTTTAAATTTAAATATTGATGCTCACTGAAGAAGCAGTTAAGTCAAATAAAATCACACTCCAGATACAATCCGTTTCACAAGAATCAGCTTTATTTTTCACAAAGGAAAAACGCCGGGAACTGTATGAATTCATTGCTGATGATGCTGACCTGTCTTTTCAACCACACAAAACCTTCTCCTTTGGAAACCAGGGCTGAAGGGTGTATAGATCAGCTCTATTTATGCATAAACCCTGACTCCCTCAAAACAAATACCTTCATTTTTAGCCAGGTTTCTATGAAAAGTCAAGAATAAACAAAGCAGCTGCACACCATATCTTAAAAATGTGGTATATCATTAATTTGTATTTATAGGTTGATTTTTTTTTTGGCTATCTTCATTATTTTGTTTTTAGTCAACAATTAAGTATTGAATTACATTTTAAAAAAACTTTATTTATTCATTCAAAAAACAAATAATATATGACATATACAGCAAGTAAACATGAACATGAACTTTTTTTTATATATATAGAAAAAAAGAAAAGGAGAGCCATAAAAAAAGAAAAAAGAAAGAATATTAAATAAAGTTAATTATACATATTAAAATCTAATCAATATAAATTGAAATGTAAATATTCTGAGTATAACACCACTTATTAATAAAAAAAATTATAATTTTCATGCAAAACATACATAATTTTTTCCATTATTAAACAATATTTCATCTCATTATGCCATCTAATAATATCAATCATATTTGTATCTTTCCACATACGAGCAATACATTTTTTCACGACGGATAAAGCTAAATATACAAAAGCAAGCTGAAACTTATCTAATCCCAAGCCTTTCAAAGGTTTCAAACTACCCAATAAAAATACTGTTGGATCTAAAACTATTTTAATCTTATACAGATATTCTAAAAATGATTGAATTTTTTTCCAAAAAGATTGTATATGTATACATGACCAAACAGCATGAAAAAAAGATCCAACCGTATCACCACATCTAAAACACAAATCTGATTCATTAAAACCATATTTTTAAATTTTTCAGGTGTCAAATATAATTGATGTAAAAAATTGTAATTAATCATTGCATAACATGCATTTATCAATCTAGTTACATTATAACAGATATCATAACATATCATAACAAATATCTAACCAATCCTCTTCAGAAAAAGTAAAACCAATATCCGCTTCCCATTTAATTTTAGATTTATGCCTACCCTTTTTATCCATACCATCCTGTAATATTTGATACATAAATGAAATATAACCCTTCTCTGGTACCTGCATAAGAGAAGTCTCAAATTTAGTCATTTTAGGTAAAATCATATCTCTACCAAACATACATTTTACCAAAGATCAAATTTGATAATAAAGAAATAATTCTTATCAATACCAAAATCTTCCCTCATCTGATTAAAAGATAAAAACTTACCCTCTTTAAAACAATCTCCCAAATTTTTCACACCTTTAAATCTACTATGCAATAAACTTTGATTATGTATTGAAAAAGAAATAAGTTGATTATTATACAACAGAGTCAAAGCCAATAATTTACCCCTAGAGCCTATCATTTTATTTTTCTTTATCCATAACTTCATTAAATGTTTTAGTGTAGGCCCATTATATTGTTGTAACAAATTTATATTCCACCTAAACAAAAATTTATGTATTTTAAATTCAGAAATACTTGCCATCTCAATTTTGACCCAACTAGGAGGCCGTACCAAATCCATCAATGAACTAATAAATTTAAGTTAGGCTGCCTCATAATAATTTTGAAAATGTGGTAAACGTAGTCCCCCTAACTCATATTTCCAAGTTAATTTATTTAAAGCTACTCTAGCAAATTTACCCCTCCATAAAAACCATTTTATTTAAATCTTGAAAAAAAATTTTATCAAGTAAATACGGAATAGATTGAAACAAATATTGTATACGTGGAAAGATATTCATCTTAATTGTATTTATCCTTCCCATTAAATTAATAGGTAAATTTTCCATTTAATCAAATCAGTTTTAATTTTTTTCATTAACAGAGCATAATTTAATTTATATAAAGATTGATAATTAACATTCAAAATTATACCCAGATATTTAATTCGATCAGTCCACTTCAAATTAATAATATTCTTATAAACTGAATAATCTCCTCTTACCGGTAATATTTAACTTTTTTCCCAATTAACTCTATATCCAGAAAGACATCCATAGTGTATTAAACATTCGTTCAAATGCAAAAGTGACTGAGCTGGGTTTATTAAATACACCAATACATCATCAGCAAATAAATTAATTTTATACTCCTCATCTAAAACTTTCATATCTTGTATCTGTGTATTTTGTCTTATCAACTGTGTTAAAGGTTCAATCACTAACACAAACAAAGCTGGTGATAAAGGACAACCTTGACGAGTTGATCGAGTTAACTTAAAAGATTCGAAATCAAACCATTTATCAATACTCTAACTACTGGTTTACCATATAGAGCCCTAATCCAACCAATAAAAGAAGGACCAAACTTAAATTTCTCCAAAACTTTAAACAAAAAATTCCATTCAACTCTATCAAATGCTTTTTCTGCATCTAAGGATATCACCATCGGATGATCTAAAGATTGTCGAAATCTATTAATCAAACTAATCACGCGCAAAATGTTATCTGAAGCATATCTATTCTTTATAAAACCTGTTTGATCAACATGAATCAACTTTGGTAAAAATTTAGCCAATCTATTCACTAATATTTTAGCTATTATTTTATAATCTACATTTAACAACAAAATTGGTCTATATGAAGATACTTCAAAGGATTTCTACCTTTTTTTAGGAATTACTGTAATTAAAGCACTAGAACAAGACTCAGGTAAATCATAATGTCCTCCAACTTGATGTAATACATCCCCAAACACTAGAGATAAATCATCATAAAAAAATTTATAAAATTCATCGAAAATCCATCATCACCAGGTGATTTACCATTCGGCATTTCCAGCATAGCCATTTTAATTTCCGAATCAGTAAATGGTTCATCTAACTCCTGTATATCTCCATCCTCTAATATCGGTAAATTCAACTGTGATAAAAAAAATCAATCGAACCAGTTTCCTGTTTTCCTTCAGATGTATATAACTTTTTATAAAATGAATAAAATTCATAATTAATCTCACGAGGTTTATAAGTAATAAGAGAATTCCGTCTAACAGCATTAATAGTCCTCAATATCTGTTCTTTCTTTAATTGCTACGCCAATAACTTGTGTGCTTTCTCTCCCCATTCATAATACCGTTGTTTAGTCCTATTAATCACACATTCAAATTGATAAGATTGCAAAGTATTATATTTCAATTTCAGCCTAGATAATTCTATTTTCTGATCTTCTGTAGCATCTTTCTGAAATTCCTTTTCTAACTCATCGATCTGTTTCTCTAATTCAAGACTCTAATTTAATTTATTATTTTTTATTTTAAAAGTATAACTAATTATTTGTCCTCTCAAATAGGCTTTCATAGCATCCCATAATACAAACTTATTTTGAACAGAATTAGAATTTTATTTCAATAAAAATTAATTTGTTTTTTTCAAAAAATCAATAAATTCCATATTTTTTAACAACATTGTATTGAATCTCCAACGATAAGCTATTTGAATTTTCTCAGAAGTTTCATATGTAAAATATAACAGAGAATGATCTGAAATCACTCTACTTTTATATTCCGCTTGTTGTATTTTCCCTTGTAAGTGTGCCGATACTAAAAAGAAGTCAATCCTTGAAAACGATGAATAAAAGGAAAAATCTTTCTCTCTCGGATTAAGACGTCTCCAAATATCTACTAAATTAAGATCTTTCATCAACGCTTGGACCTGGATTGCCATCTTGGATTTTTTAACTTTCTTCGGAGATTTATCTAATAAAGGTTCCAAGACACAATTAAAATCACCACCAACTAAAATATTATCATTAGCTTGACCCAAACATAAAAATGCATCTGAAATAAATACTTCACCATCTGCATTTGGAGCATAAATATGAAGTAAAGTCCAAAATTCACTAAAAATCTTACAACTCAATTTAAGAATACATCCTGCGTTTTCCTCCATTGATTGTAATTCAAAAGATAAATTTTTATGTATCAAAATTGCTACACCTTTAGCTCTAGAATTAAATGAAGAAGAATATACATGCCCAACCCAATCCCTTTTTCATTTCATGCTTTCCTTCACATTCAAATGTGTTTCTTGTAAAAATGCAATATCAATTTTCATTTTCTTAATATACGCCAAGACTCGCTTACATTTAATCCTCGAACATTAAAAGTAGCAAACCTCAACTTTGATATATCTACTGTTATTACTAAATACCAATAATATCTTTATATAAAAACTCAAATCAACGAATATAGGCCCTCCAATAATAAAACCCACAAATTAAAAACTAAACAAAAAAAATAAAAATAAAAAAAAACTAAAGAAAAAAAAATAAAATACCCCCCCACCAAAAAAATGACCAAAAGGTAGTAATCCCCTAAACAAAAATTGGGTGTGGGTCACCCACCAGTGGCTGATGACTAGTAAAGAACTTAGTTATTGAATTACATTTATTATATTGCTAGTTTCTTCCTGTAAAAAAAGTAAAAGGCTTAAATTTTCTCTCATGGATTCAGTTGAAATTTACTTCAGAGGACCATTAGCTAATGGTTTATGGAAGACTTTAATCTCTCTAGTTGGAAGAGAAGCCATCTATTTCCTCTGCTGTTGAATAATCAGCCTCCAGACATTGAAATAAAAAAAATGCTTTAAGTCTCATTGAAATTTTGCATGCTGTACTTATTGAAAAATGTCTTTAAAAACTGGCAATTTTCAGTACCTATAACATGTCTTTGCTTTGGATTGAGAAAACATTTATGATTCACTCGATTTCATATATTTAATAGTTAACTTTGGTACCCATGTTCAGTTGAGCACCCAAGTTTAACATTTTTGTTCACTGCAAAATGGAAGTTACTGTTTTACAGTTAACAACCACCCAAATAACTGAATTTCATGGAAATTGTCAAATGTCAGTATGACTTCACAATTAAAAATTCTTGCATGATCTATTTGTACAGATTGGAAAGGTAATTGCATTCCATCTGCCAAGTCTCATTGTCTGGGGAGTGTCATATCTCACACTAGTTCTCAATCTCTTCTATCAGTATTTCCAGTAAGGACTAATTCAACTATTTCTTCAATTTGCTGATACAATCAGCATCTCCTACCTCTCTTGATATCTATCCCAATATATGCATCATACACCATATAAAACAGTTGAACTAAATACCTTCCCCCACCACCTCCCTTTCCTTTTCTAGGTTTGAACTATATATATATATATATATACACCCACACATACATACAGTAAAACCCTGACGAGTTGTGGGATTGGCAAATTAACAGCGAAGTGTGCCAATTTTAAACTTCTGTATTTTTTTAACCTATTTATGTGGGCAGCACAGTTAGCATAGAGGTTAGTGCAAAGCTGTAACAGGGACAGTGACCCGGATTCAAAACTGCCACCATCTGTAAGGAGCTTTACGCTTTCTCTTTGTCTGCATGGGTTTCCTATGGATGCTCCGGTTTCCTCTCACCTTCCAAAACATACGGGGGTTGTAGGTTAATTGGGCATACTTAGGCAGCAGGGGCTCATGGACCGTTAGCACCTGTAACTGTGCTGAATGTCTAAAGATAAAATGATTTTCTGCTATTTTTTAGCTGGTCGCTTGAGGCTGCCAGTTGATTGAATTCTGGATAACAGTGATTTTACTATAGTTGGTTTATCCTGTTTAAGGGTAGTTGATTTAATTTAAAGATAACTTTGAAGAACTGCAGTGTTTGCAGAAGAGAGGTCTATATTGGGAGGAATAACACCATGAAGCTTGCATCAGTTAAATGCACATGACTTTAAGCCTGCTACATACTTTACATAGTTCCCTGGAATAACCAACAGGACTGCTCACAAGAGTTTTACTATTAACCATGCTAGCAAACAGGTGGAGGAACAAAGCAGCAAGAAGTATTTCAAACAATTAGTAGGCGCCACCCAATGAGTGTTTGGTTGTAGACTCAAAACTTTTGTGAAATAATTTTGTCATGTTTTAACAACTAACTTGTACATGATTGCCATAAAATGCAAGATTATTTTTTATAATTAAGAGCAGATGAATTAAAACAGACGTATCAAAACAATTCTGAGTATTTTAAAGGAGTTGGCCTCTGCAAATATGGACTCAATCAGTCATCCCTGTTTCTGTTTTGAGCTTTCAAGATCCTCTTTAGAGAGAGCTGTTAAAGTTAACATGTAGTATTTATTTACCATCTCGAACCTAAAAAGGGGGAGCCTTATTCTAAGTTTCTCCTCACCTGCCTTGAAAGCAGTGATTTTGCATTATGATGAGACTATACAAGTGTTGTAAGCCCTCGTACAAGTGATATAATCACTATAGGGAACATCCAGATGAAATCCAACTGTATGTCCTCATTATGATTTGAATTTTAACTTTCCTACAGGCTAACAATAAGCATGGAAGCTCTTGGTTGATTTTTATTTCATTACTATCCCTGAAGAGCAGACATCTCTGACCACTGTCCTACTGGGAGACAAACAATAGAATCTGGCACTTCCTGATGAAAGTCAAGGCAAGAAATTGCAGATACTGGAATCTTGAGCAAAGAGGAACTGGAGGGACTCAGTGCATCAGGCTATATTGAATGAAGTGTTTGGGGTCAAGACCATTTTTTTGAGACTAAGGTGGGAAGAGGAAATAGCAAAGAGGAGGAGGAAGGTCTGGAAAGGGACCAGGAGGTGATAGGAGAAGTGGAGTGGAGAAACATGGATAAGGGAACCATGTGGGAGGAATGGGTTAAGTGAAAAGCAAACACTGGAATTGGTGCGGAAATTGGATCAGGTAAAGGACAGATGAGAACAGTGGAACCTGAGGATGGGTTATATGAAACTAGAACATTCAATGTGCATGCCATTAGAATTTATATTACCCAGGAGGAATAAGATATGCTGTACTTTAAATTTGTATTGGACCTCAAACTGGTAATGGATGAGGATGGGGGATATGCAGATCTGTGTTGGATTGGGGAGGGGAATTAAAATGTCTGGCAGCCAGGAATTCCAACTGGCACATGAGGACAGATTGCAGGTGCTTGGCAAAATGTTTGCCTAACCTGCATTTGGCCCCACCGTATGTAGAGGGGGTCACACTGAGAGCACCGACTGCTATAGACTAGTTTGAAGGAGGTGCATGTGAAACTTTGCCTCATCGAGAGATCTGTTTCTGTCCATTAATGGAGGAGAAGGGGGAAATATAGTGACAAGTCTTACACCTGCACAGATTGCAGCAGGATGAGTCAGGGTGGGAATGTGGAGAAATGAATGGGAAGGGGAAAATTAACTAAAAGCCACAAAAGAGTGGTTCCTGCCAAGAGCGGAGATGGATCTGATGAGTGTGGCTTTGAGTTTCATCAATAGAGATTTAAACGAGGCACACTGGAAAAACTATCTGAAAAGTTCCACATAATGTAGCCTGGTAAGTTGTTTGTCCAACACTCTGAAATGTGCTGTGCATTTTAAAATAATACAGAGCAATTCTTCACACATTTCTGAGAGTCTTATCACCTGTTAAGAAATTTGACACCTGACTTTTCAGTGGGAATTTTGTTTGCCCCAGCAGCTTTTGTTTGTCATACAAATGTCGAACCAACATCAGCAGTAGTTCAACATATAAAAAGAAAATAATTGAATGAGATTTTCAATCTCCCTAATCTGAAAAAAGTAATTCCTATTTACTTGCAGAACAACTGAAATGGTGCTTTTTAATGCACCAACACTTGAACTACTTTCTTTGTCCTCTGAGTTTCGGTGACCTTCTGTAATCTCAAATGCAGCCTTGCACGTGTGTTTGCATGATTTTACTTGTAGAGGTCAAGGTCGCAGTCGCTCTTAGCTTTCTTAGCTTCTCCTAGATCATTCCAGGGTGTTGCTGTTGACATGTGCCACCTCTCACAGTTTGCAGCTCACTGTTGTATTTGGAAGGTGACGTTGTTTGCTTTTTTGTTCAATCCGGGAGAGCAGGCAGAGGAAATAAGGGTTTTTGTCAGTACTGCAGGATTCTCCAAAGTGCAGGGATTCATACCTTACTTGTACCTTACAGATTCCTCCCTGGCAACTTTGTAGGGCTTCCAGGGCTACAGCCTGGCAAAAGACACCATGGCTCTAGTTTATATAAAATATCCTCTGTTGCCAGGTTTAAAAGAGCAGCATTATCATATTTCCCATGCAGTGTTGCACTAAAGACAATACTTTCCTGCATTAGCACAGTGTCCTCAATTTATCTACTGCATTATCTTGCAACTGACAGACTGCACTTCATCCTGTAGGAACACCTGTTTGTGGCCCTCGAATGTCTTCAAGACCCCATATACAGAGAAGTTCGTGGAACAGCCAGTAGAGCAGCTGTCTCACTATGACCTGTTCCAGTCCTTACTTTGAGTGCATCTGTGTGGAGTTTGCATTTCCCCCTATGCCTGTCTGAATTTCCTCTGGCGCTTTGGTTTGCTCCAACACCCCAAAGAAGACATGCAGGTTGGTAGGTTAATTGGCCACTGTAAATTGTTGCTAGGTGAGTGATAGAATCTGGGGAATTGATGAGAATATTGGGAGAATTAAAAAAAAGTGAGATTACTGTAGGAATAGAAAAAATGTGTGATTTAATGGTTAGCGGAAACTCTGTGGGCTCACTGACCTGTTTTGGCGCTCCATCTCTTAGGTTTATAATATACTTTCCATAGGCACTGATGTTTGCCAGTCCAGATCCCTTTGACTCTCTCACAGTCATCTCATTATCACTGCATGAATTTGTCCAGCAGCATGCTCCCCTGTAACTGCAAGAGTATTGCATATATTGTCATATGTTCCTTTGGAAAAGTCACACCGACTGGGCTGAATGCTGACAGCTGCAAGAACGTGTGGTAGATGAATTAAGAATACTGTGCTGAAACAGGCAAAACTAAATTTAGTGCAAAGTAAACAAGGACTTTGATAATACCTGACAATTGAAGATGTTTTACAAAAAAACGATTATTTTGTCTTTTAGAAGTCCACATCATATAGATGCAATTTCTTCTGGATTAAATCATGTGATTAATAATTTCTGTGAGAAATTGACCAAGGCACCTTTTGTGAGTGAGAAAACAGATTTGATGCGTCTCAAAAGCAAGGACTCTGAACACAGTCTGGCAGTAAATGATCTTATTTGCAGAGGATGTGCCTGGGAAGATCACAACGTGGATAAAAAATGCACACAATTTATAGAAAATGAGGGTGGGAAAATTATAATGGGAATAAAACACACACACACACACACACACACACACACACACACACACACACACACACACACACACACACACACGTCTTCCCCCCCCCTCCCCCATCCTCCTGAACTAGGTAGATCCAATCAAGGAAGAACAATATGATATCTGTCACCACTTGACTCAGTGTGGGCACAGTTCTATGCTGCTTGGGACACTAACTAAAATGTTCCCAACCCTATAACAGTGTACATCTCACCAACAATTTCTCCAGCACCATTCAATGATACCTAGCCTGGAGTAAAGCAGGGTGGTCCCTCAAAGATGGCAAAGAGAATGAACCAAGAACACATGGCACCCTTCATAGGGTTGGGGTGGTCCAGCCCAGGTAATTTACAGAGATCCAGTGGCTCCGTGCCAGCAAGGCCTGATCAATTACAATGGCCAAGTACAGAAGGGCTGGAGGGTCCAGCTGAGGTAATTTACAGGGTACCAATGGCTCAGTGTCAGCAAGGTCTATTCGATTACAAAGACCAATGGCCTAAGGCCAAGTACAACAATACTTAAATGGGCAATCGTCAGGTGTGCACTAATGGGTGGGGTGGGGGAAAACCGTGATTGGCAGGTGGTGTGTCTTCTGACCAGGTAGTGAGCAGTGCTGTCACGTGACACCCATGACCCTCTACAATACAGCACCTCCATCACAGATCACCTTAGCTCACCTGACATTTTTTCCAGCATCACTGGTTGGATAGAGCATGTTCATTTTTTGCTATCATAAGTTTGAGCTTAGATTAAATCTACAACTAGATTTAGATGCCGCTGCTTTGTATCTTCTCAAACCGTAATCTTGCTGATAAGTGGAATCCTGACTCAGTAGGTTTAGAGTCAATTGTAGCCTTTTCAAACTAATGAGCACAAATTGTGCCTAAGCCAACAGAGAATTATTTACTCAGCATTTAATTGCTGACCTATTCATTGAATGGATACCTCATTGAGGACATGTGGGATATGAAGCATGGTAAAGTCAACCATGCCAGCAGCTGCTACACCAGTGTGACTTACCTCTGTATTGATAAATGTGGTATGGGCACTAGGTTTTTCAGCATTGTCATTGTCTTGAGAATACTTTATAACAATGCCAAATTAAATGATCTGTTAGTGGAAATCATGTTGCATGCTATTAAAATTAAATAATCCAGTGCATTATTAAAATCGAAAATACTGAAAATGCACAGCTTATCAAGCTGCATCTGCGAGAAGAGACTGGATAGGACAGTTGGTGTAGCGGTTAGCACAATGCCTTTACAGTGCCAGTGATTGGGACCAAGGTTCGAATCCTGTGCTGTCTGTAAGGAATTTGTATGTTCTCCCTGTGTCTGCGTGGGTTTTCTCCAGGTTCTCCGGTTTCCTCCCACCATTCAAAAAACATACCAGAGGTATGGATGGAGACACGATTGTTGAGATAATTTGGAATCCTTGTAGCCAATGAGATAATTTTGATTGGAAGACCGGTCAAAATATATAATTATATTATCCAAGGATAACAACGGTTAAAATAAGAGAAACAACAGAGAAATCAGAAGAGAAAAACACGTTATGAAAATAAAAAGGACAAAGTGATTTTACTTGGAAATTACCACAATTGTGTTCCACTGACAGTGTTACCAAGTCACATCTTTCACACCAACTTTTTAATTATGCCCCACTAAAATATTTTTAAACCCCACACCCCACCTTGAGAATCTATGACCTAGAGTTTCAGACAAATCACTATTTGGTTTCCCTGCAAAACAAAATCAGGAAATGAGCTTAAAAAAAAGACATCTGAAACAGCATTACTGCAGTTTACACACAAAATCGTGAATACAATCAGACCTGCATTATTTGTAATGGAACCTTGTTCAATTTAGCACTGCTGCTGGCACCTTCCTGCATACTGATTCCAAACAGGTGTCACTCATAAAGGAACATTCCCTGGGGCAGACACGAGCAGCAATACACAAATGTAGCTGCCATTGAAGAAAGAGAGTTTGCAAGGGCAAAGAATCATTAGTTCACCAGGTGTAGACCAATGTAAATAGTGGCCTTCCCCCGTTCTCACTTTCCCGCATGAACAAAGTGCAAGCACACAAGCTATTAACTGGAAAAATTGTTTGTCTGTCAATGTCTTTCCCGGTCCTTCAACATCCTAATGTTTATTATAGCCCCAGCTCAGAGATTAGCACCATAATCGATAAGGAAAATAAGTTGGAGGGAAACTCATTACAGTGAGATACAACAAGCATTAATAGGTTGCTGCTGGATTTAAAGCATAAGGAATCTGGTGTAAGCCTTGTTAGAAGAGAGGTCCTTGCTTCTGTTTGGCCACAGAGCTAGTCAGATGAGTGACACAACTAGGACGCTTCTATGGCATGATTGGACAGAGTTAGTGCACTGTCTGACCATAAGAAAGAGTTGAGTTCCATGCTCTTGCAACAGACTCCATGGAGTTAAGAGACTGCAATCTCCACTTTAAAGATGGACTCTGGTTTTAAAAGGCTTGTTAACAATCACTACATGAAAGTGCCATCTGCTATTGAAGGCAGAGACAGAAGCAAAACAAAGTCCTGCTGTGTCCATGTGGCCTCACACTGATCGAGCTGGAGGTTTGCTCTCCCCACAAAGAAAAACCTTGGAGTTTCTACCAGAGAGTGACTTGGTTTCCACATGGAGGATGAGATACCACCCTATGAGGGGACTGCTGTCTAACTAAGCAGTAAGATGTCATTTGTGAGTACAAGGCTTCTCCCTGTGGACCTGTGAGCAGCTCGTTATTTACCAGGAACAAAGGGGCTCTCCGTGCCAGAGGCCAGCTGTCCTCAATGAGTAGACAGATGCTGCACATCAGCAGATCGCACCTATAGGAGCAAAGACATGGATCAGGGGATCTCAATCTGCCCCTCAGCACTCACACACATCCTCATCACCAGGGCTCCAGTTCAGAGAGTGGACACCTAGGGAAGAGAGGACAGATCAAGCAGCATCGGGGAGAAAAACAATAGTCATCATTTCGGCCTGGAACACTTCATAAAGCTATGCTCCTTGGCTTGCTAAGTTCCTTCAGCAGATTGTTTATTTCTCCAGATTCCCTATCTGCAGTCTCCTGGGTCTCTGCATATTATTCCAGGGGTGCAGACCTGAAAGTTGAAACAATGCAGCGGCTGGATGAGAGATGGTGGTTTGATGCAGTATCACCTACCCAGATGCCTGAGAGGTTACTTGGTGCGTAGGTTCAGAACTTATGTGTCCCTCACTAGTTCACCTTCCACCATAGCCTCCCAATCAAGATATTCACCTGTAGCCACAGTTGGTCATCCTGAGCTACCTTTTCAATTGACTGATCAACATTTAGGACATGTGGAGTTGGAACACTGGATTGTGAGCATTAATTGTAGTATCCCCAATTGCTGCATCACTTACAAACAACCATTCCATATAGGGATGGGACCTAGGTCATGGAATTACATTCAAATTGTAGTATAGAAATATACCTTTAAGTCCAATCAATCCAATCAGGACTGGTTGGGACTATTGTTGAGAAAGAAATAAATGGCTTTGAGGCCTTTGGTATGAGGAATGGAGGTGTATAGTGAATCAATGTTGATGGTAAAGATGAGTTCAGGGAACTGAAATTTGATGGAGGGCATGTGAAGTGTCCCAGATATAGGTGAGGAGGGACTGGACCAAGGGTACAAAATGGATGCAAAAATGATGGGTCTGCTGGGACAATTAGGTTTGTGGATCTTGGGTAGGAGGTAGAAATGGGCAATGCAGGGTTTGGAAACAATGAGATTGGAAGCCATGCTAGGGAGTTGATCAGAAGTGTTGAGTTCAGAGATAGTGCATGATACAGTGATTTGATGATTTTGGTGAAGTCCTGTTGGAGGGGTATGTAAGAGGAGGACTCTGAGAGTTATTGTTTGGCTAAAGCCAAATAGAGGTCAGTGTGCCTGACCTCAACAGCCAGCCTTGCCTGTGGAGATGATGGTGAGGCTCAGATTAGTGTGGGGAGAGTGGAGGGTTAGGCATTCCAAGTGGTGAGATTGGAATGACTGAAGGGAGTGGTGAAGTCGATATGATGGCTGTTGGAAATCTAAAAATTCAGAGTAGGCAGACTTGGCCGAGGTGTCCAGGAGAAGGAAGAAGCCTTAAAGTGGGACATGGGATCTGTAGTCTGGGGTGGACAATCCTGCTTGTAGAACTGGGCACGGATATGGAGCTGACGGAAGAAGAGTTCAGTATCATGGTGTGCGCAGCACTCATTGAGGTATGGGTGAAGAGGGATGAAGGTAAGGTCTCTACTGAGGACAGAGGGTTCAATCTCTGAGAGGGGAAGGTCAGAGGGGATGGTGAAGACCAGACAGGGGTTGAGCATGAGGGTCAATGAGGGGTTGAGCATGAGGGTGCTAGTGGTGGTAGAAAGATCAGGTGGATCTGGAGGTGGAGGGTAGGAAGGATCCACGGGATGGAGAGGAAGGTTGGGGAAGTCAGAAGGAAGAGGAAGAGAGTGAGAGGGCCCAGAGAGAGAGTACATGAGATGCAGTTATGTGGGCCACCGAGACCAGGGTGGGAGTTTGCATCAGCCTTACCTTCATCCCTCTTCACCCACACCTCAATGAGTACTGCACACACCTTGAAACTGAACTCTTCTTCCGCTTGGTCCTGAGGGCCGCTGGGGCTAGGGTGAGAGTGCATGATGGACACGGTCTAGTGGGCTGCTGGGGCTGAGGTGGAGTCCCACATCCGAGGCTTGGTCCTGTAGGTTCTCGGGCCAAGGCAGAGATTTGCTTGGGAAGTCACAGGAGGCAGTCTCTGACTCCTTTCAAAGAGCCAAAATCAATTCTCACCTTTCCTCTTATCATATCCAATTAACACCCTTTGTCTGGGCTCCTCACCCTCCCAATCATCCCCTTTTTCTCCCCAGTCTTTAATTTAGACACCTGGCTGCTTTTTGCTTATACCTTAAAGAAGAGTTCAGTCCTGAAACGTTGGTAATATATCGTTATTTCCTATGGATGCTGCGAGACCAGCTGAGTTCCTCCCTGGATTTCTGTGTTTTTAACTACAATCACAGCGAATATCGGGGCCGCCGCCGTCTACCCTTCGCCCGGACCGGGGCCGGGGCCGCTGCTGCTCTCCCTGTGCCCGGACTGGGGCCGCCGCCTCCAACTCTCTGCCCGTATCGGGGCCTCCGCCTGCCTCACTCGACCGAGGCCGGGGCCGCCGTCTCCCCCTTGCTCCTGCCCGTATCGGGGCCGCCGCCGTCTACCCTTCGCCCGGACCGGGGCCGGGGCCGCTGCTGCTCTCCCTGTGCCTGGACTGGGGCCGCTGCCTCCAACTCTCTGCCCGTATCGGGGCCTCCGCCTGCCTCACTCGACCGAGGCCGGGGCCGCTGTCTCCCCCTTGCTCCTGCCCGTATCGGGGCCGTCGCCGTCTACCCTTCGCCCGGACCGGGGCCGGGGCCGCTGCTGCTCTCCCTGTGCCCGGACTGGGGCCGCCGCCTCCCACTCCCTGCCCGGACCGGGGCCTCCGCCTGCCTCACTCGACCGAGTCCGGGGCCGCCGTCTCCCCCTTGATGAGTGGTGGACTAGCCTCGCCAAACGAACCCAGCTCAGCGCGGACATTGGCGACTTCAGGGGTTTCTACGAGGCTCTAAAGGCTGTGTACGGCCCCTCACCCTAAGTCCAAAGCCCGCTGCGCAGCTCAGACGGCAAAGTCCTCCTCAGCGACAAGATCTCCATCCTCAACCGATGGTCAGAACACTTCCAATCTCTTTTCAGTGCCAACTGCTCAGTCCAAGATTCCGCCCTGCTCCAGCTCCCTCAACAGCCCCTAAGGCTAGAGCTGGATGAGGTTCCCACCCTGGATGAGACATATAAGGCAATCGAACAACTGAAAAGTGGCAAAGCAGCAGGTATGGATGGAATCCCCCCAGAAGTCTGGAAGGCTGGCGGCAAAACTCTGCATGCCAAACTGCATGAGTTTTTCAAGCTTTGTTGGGACCAAGGTAAACTGCCTCAGGATCTTCGTGATGCCACCATCATCACCCTGTACAAAAACAAAGGCGAGAAATCAGACTGCTCAAACTACAGGGGAATAACGTTGCTCTCCAATGCAGGCAAAATCTTCGCTAGGATTCTACTAAATAGAATAATACCTAGTGTCGCCGAGAATATTCTCCCAGAATCACAGTGCGGCTTTCGCGCAAACAGAGGAACCACTGACATGGTCTTTGCCCTCAGACAGCTCCAAGAAAAGTGCAGAGAACAAAACAAAGGACTCTACATCACCTTTGTTGACCTCACCAAAGCCTTCGACACCGTGAGCAGGAAAGGGCTTTGGCAAATACTAGAGCGCATCGGATGTCCCCCAAAGTTCCTCAACATGATTATCCAACTGCACGAAAACCAACAAGGTCGGGTCAGATACAGCAATGAGCTCTCTGAACCCTTCTCCATTAACAATGGCGTGAAGCAAGGCTGTGTTCTCGCACCAACCCTCTTTTCAATCTTCTTCAGCATGATGCTGAACCAAGCCATGAAAGACCCCAACAATGAAGACGCTGTTTACATCCGGTACCGCACGGATGGCAGTCTCTTCAATCTGAGGCGCCTGCAAGCTCACACCAAGACACAAGAGAAACTTGTCCATGAACTACTCTTTGCAGACGATGCCGCTTTAGTTGCCCATTCAGAGCCAGCTCTTCAGCGCTTGACGTCCTGCTTTGCGGAAACTGCCAAAATGTTTGGCCTGGAAGTCAGCCTGAAGAAAACTGAGGTCCTCCATCAGCCAGCTCCCCACCATGACTACCAGCCCTCCCACATCTCCATCGGGCACACAAAACTCAAAACGGTCAACCAGTTTACCTATCTCGGCTGCACCATTTCATCAGATGCAAGGATCGACAATGAGATAGACAACAGACTCGCCAAGGCAAATAGCGCCTTTGGAAGACTACACAAAAGAGTCTGGAAAAACAACCAACTGAAAAACCTCACAAAGATAAGCGTATACAGAGCCGTTGTCATACTCCTGTTCGGCTCCGAATCATGGGTCCTCTACCGGCACCACCTACGGCTCCTAGAACGCTTCCACCAGCGTTGTCTCCGCTCCATCCTCAACATCCATTGGAGCGCTTACACCCCTAACGTCGAAGTATTCGAGATGGCAGAGGTCGACAGCATCGAGTCCACGCTGCTGAAGATCCAGCTGTGCTGGATGGGTCACGTCTCCAGAATGGAGGACCATCGCCTTCCCAAGATCGTGTTATATGGCGAGCTCTCCACTGGCCACCGTGACAGAGGTGCACCAAAGAAAAGGTACAAGGACTGCCTAAAGAAATCTCTTGGTGCCTGCCACATTGACCACCGCCAGTGGGCTGATAACGCCTCAAACCGTGCATCTTGGCGCCTCACAGTTTGGCGGGCAGCAACCTCCTTTGAAGAAGACCGCAGAGCCCACCTCACTGACAAAAGGCAAAGGAGGAAAAACCCAACACCCAACCCCAACCAACAAATTTTCCCTTGCAACCGCTGCAATCGTGTCTGCCTGTCCCGCATCGGACTTGTCAGCCACAAACGAGCCTGCAGCTGACGTGGACTTTTTACCCCCTCCATAAATCTTCGTCCGCGAAGCCAAGCCAAAGAAAGAGACAGCGAATGCAGAATTTCATCTTTCTCTCAGTTTAACAATGTAGCTTCAAGGCTAAAATACCAATTGAAGCTTGAAATGAAACAAGAATTGGTGGACATCTTCAATTTGGGATTTCAGATTTTCATTGACTGTCCTTTGGAATTTTTCTGAGCACGGCATGGCACCATGATTTAGAAAATACAAACGCCTTTCAGCCCAAGATGTCTCCACTGAACACAATGGCAAATTAAACTCTCTCTATTCTGTCTCCACATGATCTATTTCTCTCCATTTCCTGCATATTCATTTTCACTTTAAAAATGTCTTAAAAAGCTGCTAATGTCTCTGCTTCCACTGCTTCCCCTGGCAGCCTATTCTTGGCAGCTCCCACTCCCAGTTTTAGAAAAATCTTGCACCACACTTTGCTTTTAAATCCCCTCCCAGCCCCTCACCACCTTAAATGTGAGTCCTCTAGTATTTGACATTTTTACCCTAGGGAATAGATTCTGACTGCCTACCCTATCTCTCCCTCTCAGAATTTTATAAACTTCTATCAGGTCTCCCCTCAGCCTCCAATGGTCCAGAGAAAGTGTGTCCAATCTCTCCTTATAGCTTATACTGTCTTATTCAAAGAGCATCCAGGTAAATTACTTCCGTCTTCTCTTACCCTTTCCAAAGCCTCCACATCCTTCCTGTAATGGGGTGTCCAGAATTGCACACAATACTTCAATGATTGTCTAAATAAAGTTTTATGTAGTTGCAATATGATTTCCTTCTTTTTATATTTGATGTCCCATCCAGTGAAGCCATATGCATTTTTTACTAGACTGTTCAACTGCAGGGAGCTATAGACCCATTGAACTCTCTGCACATCAAAGCAGTTAAAAGTCCTGCTATTAATTGTATACTTTCATCTCAATTAAGCTCCATCTGCCATTTATCTGCACGTATCTGTAGGTCGTTTAATGCCAGGCATTAAACCTGGAAGCTGGTTACAAGTGTGGAGGGAAAACATAAAACTTACTTTTCATAGAGCAGTCCTAAAAGGCTGCTCCAGTGTCGCAGTCGTGTCGAGCAGCACCTTGTAGCACCCTCTAGAGCCGATGGACGCGGGGCAACTGGTGCTGTTTCCCAGAACAGTTCCAGCTGCATGGGGGATTGTGGGTAGGGAAGTCAGCCATTGCTTTGCCATGTTTTGAGCCACAGAGAACAACCTCAAAGGCCAAAGCAGCCCGGTGAGGCTGTCACAGCCCAAATTGGCTGCCCTCTGACTACATGACATCCACATTCTGTTGTATTCTCTGCATTGTCCACAACTCCACCAATCTTTGTGTCATCTGCAAACTTACAAACCCTTCCATCGATAATTTCATCCAAGTCATTTATATTTATCACAAACATTAGCTGCCTCCACTCCCAGTTTCCTTAAACTGACATTCTTCTGATCTAAAAAGTCAATCGTATTGACCCAGATGGTTGTGGAGCTACATGGCAAGTCCCTGAGCAGTGATATAATGGGCTAATGTGTGAAGGCCAGAACAAGCACCTCTCGCAACTCATCTGAAAGCTTTTGACAGAAGGTAAAATCTTTACTCTACTGTCAAAGCTCTCAAAGATTTTCAATGTTCCTGCATATCTCCAAAATGATCAAAAATGAAATGAATACATTGAAGTATTTTTACCATATAAAAATTATTAAACCTATTTGAAAAAAATAAGTTAAAATGTTTTAGAACATTCTAAAATAATTAAAAAACTTTAAACAAAACACATTCAGTTGAAGGCAGTAATTTTCTTTCCCTGTTTTCTCATATTTCCCTTTAACGGTATGGGCTCATGGGATCTAGCGCGTGATCCAAGAACACATTCTGCAGTGTAAATGCTGGAGAATCTCATCGAGTTCCTGCTCTGCTACTGGACTCCACAGGGAGTTAGGCGGAGCAGTACAGCTGAAAGATCACTCGTGGACTTTGGCCAGTGAACTTGGCTCTTCTGGGTTTGTGCATATATTCTGAAATTTACCATGCTTATTCTGCGAAATGTCCACAGTTCTGTGCAAAAATTGCCAGCAAAATACAACAGAATTTGGCTCAATAATTTTATAATGGTTAACTATTCTAAGAAAAGAAAACAAAAATACATTTTGCCAAGGTGGAATGCAAAACTCAAAGGGCACGTTTTCTATTCCATTATCGTAAGGTATTGTGTGGTCCATCTGTTGAGCAAAAATGTTTAATTTTTGATCCAAAACTTTGATGTTTCTTCCCTCCCCCCACCACCCCCCCCCCCAATCCTCCCCCTCTCCCATAGATGATGCTTGATCTGCTGATTTTTCCTCCAGCATATTGTTTTGTGCTCCAGGCTCCAGCATCTGCAATCTGTGTCTTGAGCTCTTTATTCATTGACTAAAGGTTGTGTGGTTCAGGACTGTGATAATTAAAAAAAAACTGCACCATGATCTGAGGCAAGGCAAAGGAAATCATAGTTAATGCATACTTAAAAAAAACAAATTAATTATTGAGTTCTTTTGTAAAATTATGGAGAGCATTGATGAGTGGGATTTCAGAATGTGATTGGTAAAATAACAAAGTAGGAATTTGCAAAAAGAATGCAAGCATAGAATGGAGATTTAAAAAAAAAGCTAAGGCCAGAAAGGAGATGCAATGGTGAATGATTGTTTCTCAGATAGAAATAAAATATCAGCACTGAAGAATAAATTTTTTTTGGTGAGATGAATGAAGAATACCAAAGTGAACTTCTGGAGAACGTGTCAGAACAAGAGTCCTGGGGCAAATGTGCACATATCTTTGAAGTGGCAGGACATTGAAAACGGCATTAAACAGCATTTTTGCTTTATTATTAGAAGCAGAGTACAATAGCAGCAAGATATTCAAAAATATAAATCATCTTTGATAATGTTAAATACTAGGAATCACATTTTAGAAAAGATGTGAAGGACTTGGAGTAAGTGCAAAAGAGATCTCCCTGAATATTAACTGAGATGCGTGCCTTCAGACATGTAGAGAAGCTGGAATCATCCTCCTTAGAGGAGAGGATGGTGTGATGTGATAAAGAGAGGCTTTCAAAATCAGAAACATTTTTGATGGATTAAATGTAGAAAATCTAGTGCTGTTGGGAAAAAGATTTTGTAACCACAGAAAATGTTTATGCAAGTGTGTCTATTTCCTGTAAGGATAACGGAGACAAATTCAAATATGATTATCAAAATACTTGATTGGAACTAATTTACAGTGCAGTGGGAAAAGAGCAGGGAAGTGGGACTTGTTGCATTCCTCTATTCAAGGGCTGGCACAAACTAAATAGGCAAACTATACTCTTCTTGTGTAGTGCTAATTTAGATATTTTTGGTGCAGTACTGAAAGATTGATGGAGATGTAAATTAACATCTAAGTTGGTGACAAACTGTGCCATCTTCGTGGAATTATTTTAAAAAAAATGAACAGAACAGCTCTCTCTCCTCGTATCCTGGGGAGCATTTTTTTCCTGGATCCATATCATTAAAACAGGTTGCCAGGCCATTTATATCTGTGGTATTGCCGTGTTAAAAGAGCCAGATGCATTTCCACACATTCCAATATCCTGTAAACACATCAATGATTGTAAATATCTTTAGGACATTCTGAAGATCTGAAAGCTGCAGTTCAATGACCCATTTTTATATATACTCCCAAGTTTTGGAATCACTGCATTTAGAACTCTTTTTAATGTGCCTCTCGGGAAGCTTGTCAGTGCCAGGATGGTAATCCTGTTGAGCAAATAATTGACCTATCACCTGCTTGTTTTTGGTATTTGCCATCATTCCTACTGGTTTATGCTATCTGTCAACTTGGGGAATCTTGATCTTCCTATGATTTACGCAAAACTATAATATTTAGTATTCATAATGTTCATTTAGCAAACTGTCACAAGCAAAAGTTGTTTTCAAGTGCTATAAAATTGTCAATAAATTCAGTGCCTCCATTAATTTGTCCTATATTGCAATTTAAACCACCATCTGGAACTTTATCATTCTTTCTGTTTCAATATTACTTTTTCTTCATGATTTAATTCCCTTGTTTCTTATAGTTTTATCAAAAGAAAGCATATATTCTGAGGTCTAAATCATGGCTAGATATTATCTTTGCAGTTTGCCATGTTACTGAGATGTCAAAATATCTTAACTTTACTCATTATATGGAACTCTAACATTAATATTTTAATTTATGTTTTTTTCTGAATGAATCGTAACTTCAAGAGGACAAAATCCATATTCAGAAAATTGTTCACACTTGTTAATACATTATGAATATTAATCAGGAGTATGAAAGTTTGTTGTCTTATATAATGGACAGATGCACCAAAATACATCGTTGCTTAAGCCACACCATATAAGAATGTACATCAATAGTATAAATTAAATCACCACAAAATGCCACAAGGGAGAAAAGGAAATAATGAGTACAAAAGGATTGATAAATAAATATTCACAGTCGCAATTTGTGCCAAAAAGTGTAATGTTGCAATAGTATGGACAGATCTTTTGGTGGCTCTGAAATAGTTTACGATTAGGGTAGTATGGCGAGGTAAAAGAGCCTGATAACTGTTTGGAAAAAAAAACTATTCTTGAACCTAGTGTAGTACACAAATATGCTGGAGAAACTCAGCAGGTTACCCAGTGCCACAGGAAGCAAAGATTTTTAAAAAAACCCAACATTTCAGGATTGAGCCCTTCAGCAAAGTATGAGCAAAAAGCAAGCCGGCATCTGAATGAAAAGGAGGGAAGGAATGGACAGGGAGTGGAGCACGGTCCAACAGGCAGGATGGAAGGGCAGAAGAGAAAAAACCTGATAAGTGATGGGGGGTGGAAGTAGCTCTCTGAATGGAGAGGGAAGGGTTGGGAAGCTGGAGAAAAGGAGAAAGAATGTTAAGGAAAGAAAGAGAGACAGGGGAGGTGTCTAATGGAAACCAGAGAAGTCAATGTTAGTGTCATCTGGTTGGAGAATGCCCAGATGGAATATTATGTGTTGTTCATCCAATTTGCGGGTGGCCTCAGTTTGGCAGTGCATGAGGCCATGTACGAACATGTTGGTGTGGGAATGGGGTGTAAAATTGAAATGGATGGCTACTGGGAGGTCCCTATTATTACAGTGGATGAGCAAAGGTGCTCAACGAAACGATCTTGCAGTCTGCGTCCAGTCTCTTGAATGAGGAATAGGCCAAAATGGGAGCACCGGATGCATTAGGTGATCCCTGCAGATTCACAAGTGCAGTGTTGCTTCACTTGGAAGGACTGTTTAGGATCCCAAATAGTGATGAGGGAGAAGTTGTGGGTGCAAATGCAGCTGAGAGAACTTAGAGGTGCTGGACTTCAGGCTTCTATACCTTCTGCCTGAAGGTAGCAGTGAGATGAGATTAGGATCAGGGTGATGGCGATCCTTTATGACTTTGGCTGATATCTTGAGACTATACCTCACATAGGTGTCTTCATTGGACTGGAGGTCAGTGTCCACAATGGACTTGGCTAGGTTTGCCACTTTCTTTAGCCTTCTGTAATCCTGGGTATTTGAATTTCCAAATAAGGATATGATGCAATCAGTTAGCATATTTTCCATGGTACACCTGTAGAGATTCAATGAAGTGTTCAATGACATGTCAATTCTACTCAGACTTCTTAGAAAATCTGGCATACCTTCTTCATGGTTGCCTCAATATGCTAACTACAGGAGAAATCTGGATATATGGACTCTTAGGAACCTGAACACCCCTCTTTCCCTCCCTCCCACTAATAAAGACAGGTGCCTGTTCCCTTGGCCTCTCCTTGCTAAAGCCCACAGAATCACTACTATTCCTATCTACCTCTGCAAAATATACTTGGTCTATCACAGAATTAGCTTTCTTATGATTCAACCACAATAATATTTCAAACCTGCATTTCTAAAAATTTCAAATTTCCTACCTCAAATTTGGTTGAAGGATTATCCTCATCCTCACTGGCGTATTCAAGTCAGATTTCTTGTTTTCATTTAGGAATGCCTCGAGGCTTTGACGTGTCTGACTTTACAATATCCTTCAGACCTAAACCCTAACTCGGATGCTGTATTCTTTCTTTAGCTTCATGTATATCTCATTTGCTGGATGACATTTTCTGGAGATTTGAGTTATCCTTTCACTGCTCCCATAATTTCCAAGACTAAACCTCCCTACTTTTAACATTTTCTTCATGTCCGTCTCCGCAACACATCTTGTCCTTCTTTCTTGGCATCTGTTTCCCTTGGAACTATTTACAGTGTCATGAAACATTTATGATTTTTTAAATGCTATTTACAACACCCCTCCATAAATCTTCGTCCGCGAAGCCAAGCCATAGAAGAAGATGACTGTTGCTGAGTACAAACAATTAAAAGCATCCTTTTTTCTTTGATCTGCCTGTCAATGCCTTTCACCTCTTGGGTTGTTTTATTTAACCTTAGAATTGGTTGGTACAGCACGAATTGATACAATTTTACATGCCACATCTGAGAGGTGAACACTTTGCTTAGATATTTATGTTACCCAATTGAAATGCAAAGACATGTGCTAGAGGAGTTAGATTCAGAAGCACCTCTGCAAATTTTTTTTTGTAAATTGCAGCGATTTCCAGAGTGGATGACAGGGGAAGTGTTTAGAGTTGGTTGGCTAAGGCGAGAAAGATAGATCAAATGGAAAACTGAGTGGAACTTTGGCAAGTCGAATTTCATCCCAACTAGTCCAGACTGATACATTTTAGGAAGTCAAATAGGAGTAGGACATGTACAGTAAACAATTGGGTACTAAGAATTGTTATTGAACAAGTCCATCCTTCCATGAAAGTGGTAAAGAAGGCAATTGCTTTCATTGATCAAGGCATAGAATGTAAAGTGTTCCAACTTTACAAAAGATTGGTTGCACCACACTCATCTCATGGTGTTCCATTCTGAAGGATGAGGTTGCACTGGAGAGAGTCAGAGGAAATTCCCCAGGATGTTGCATGGATTGGAGGTCGTTAACTATGGGAGAGTTCAGAGAGGCTGAGCTAGTTTTCCTTGGAGTGAAGGAGGCTGAGTGGAGATATATTGGAGGCATATCAATTATTTTTAAAAAATAGATGGGACAGATCAACACAATCACTGCATTAGATAAATGGGCATGGATATGGTGGGCCAAAAGGCCCACTTTTCTGCTGGACAACCTTATAATTCCATCATTTCTGCTACAATTATATTTATGATAAATCCATTTTCCATGTTCAGTTAATAACAAGACAAACACAAATTATTGCATAATTGGCTCTAATTGAATGGATGTGGCTATTAATAACATCAAAGTAGGTAGATGCACAAGACAGCTTCTTCCCCTCTGCCACCAGATTCTTGAGTTAACAATGAATCACAGACACCGCCTTACTTTGTCTTTTTCTTGCACCTTTCTTAGTTATTTTGTCAGGTGGTTTATATAAAAGTTTGCACTGTGATGCTGTCGCAAAACAACGAATTTCATGACATCTTCATGTCAATAAATTCTGATTCTGATTCTCAAAAGATGTCTCCTATTTTCATTCTCTCGCCCCCGGCAATCTTTATACTGCGGTGTGCTCAATCACTTTTTTTTTCTGGATTATTTGACTGAAGCCCATGTGTGCAATTATATTTACTTTATAGAGTTGTTGAATACATACCGGGTATATCATTGCACTAACTGGTGAAGAAGGTCAGAGGGTAATGTATTGATGATCAGGTATTATTAATGTGCAGCGTTCATCAGCCGCAGGATTGCTCAATTGATTCTTCTTTGACAAACCCAGGGGAGTTTAATGGTATCTGTATTTGGTTAATTTGCAATCATTCATATATTGAACTCCTCTTACTTCGAAATGCCATGTAGAACTTGCGGTTGAGTTTAAAATTAGTTAAATACTACATGGGAAGGCCCTCATTTCTGGCAAAACAGTATTCCCTGGTACTGCACTAAAATCTCAGCTGATTTGATTTAAACCAGAAAACAGACTCATCAGCATCAGTGCTATTGATAGCCCCCAAAACAGCCAATAAGAGAAGTAAGTTAAACAAGAAAGTCTGCAGATGCTGTGATTGTAGTTTAATATTCCCACCTTTCGGAGAAACTCAGCAGGTCCCACAAAGATATGTATCTAACATTTCGGCCCGTGCCCTTCATAAAGATGTGAGTGAAAAAAATGGTGGAGGGGAGGAGGGAAGAAGAGGCAGGGGAAGAGCACAGTCCAACAGGCAAGATGTCATGGGTGGAAGGGCAGGAGAAAAAAGCTAATAAGTGATGGTGGGTGGAGACAGCTCTCTGAATAGAGAGGGAAGTGGTTGGGGAGCCGGAAGAAAGGAGACAGAGGGAAGGGAAAAGAAAGAGAGTCAGGGGAGGATCTTAATGAAAGCTGAGAAGTCAATATTAATGGCATCTGGTTGGAGAGTTCTCAGACAGAATATTAGGTGTTGTTCTTTCAGTTTTCAGATGGTCTCAGTTTGGCTGTGCATGAGGCCATGGACGGACATCAGTGTAGGAATGGTATGTGGAATTGAAATGGTTGGCCACTGGGAGTTCCGCATTATTGCAGTGGACAGAGCAAAAGTGCTCACCGAAATGGTCTCCCAGTCTGCATCCAGTCTCTCCAATGTAGAGGTGGCCACAACGGGGCATCGAATGTGGTAGATGACCCCTGCAGATTCACAAGTGAATTGTTGGTTCACTGTTTGGGGCCCCGAATAGTGATGAGGGAGGAGGTGTGGGTTCGAGTGTAGTATTTACTGCAGTCACAAGGGTAAGGGAGTGATTCGTAGGAAGGGATGACGAGACGAGGGAGTCATGGAGGAAGTGGTCCCTGTGTAAGGCGGAGAACAGGGAAAGATATGTCTGGTGGTTGGATTTCTTATAGATGGCAGAAATTGCATAGAATAATATGTTGAATGTAGAGGCTCGTGAGGTGGTAGGTGAAGACAAAAGGAATCCTGTCCTCGTTGCATCTAGGGATGGAGGGGGCCGCAGTAGATGTGCAAGAATAGTGGAAGTGTGGGTAAGAGCTGGTTTATGGCAGAAGAGGGATGACATCTCAGATAATCTGGAATGGAAGAACTTATCCTGGGAGCAGATACGACGGAGACATAAGAATTGAGAGAATGAAAGAAAGCCAATCCTTATCTAATGGAGAGAATTTAAAACATTTCCCTCAAACATCAAAAATGTATGATTTTTCAAAACACTTCATGCTGTTTTCAGGAAATTGCCCGGTGCTGCACAGAATGGTAAATAGACTGTTATACTGGTGCTGATGTGTCCATTCAATTGAACAAAATCCTCATGACTCACATCTGCTTCGATTTTACATGAATAATGGCTTCTTCGGGGCAATACGTGTGAACAGGTTAGCTGGAGGATAGCATGGCTTCTTAGTTAAATTGCCAGCAAATGGCATTGTTGAAAGTAAAAGAACTGCCCACAGTAAGATATTTAATGCAAAATACTCAAATTAGTTAGCTTCTATCTTTATATTAATTTCAAGATTTGGCAGTGGGAGACCTGTGCCCTTCCAGCATATTTTTACCTCTGCCCCAATTTAAAAGTCTAAAAGTGTTTCCAGGATCACTCCATGAAGTTCAAATTGCCTGCTGCCAGGCCAATGTTTTCCTTCCCCAGAGAGCAGCAGTGTGTGATGCCTGGCAGAAGATGACATCCAGGCTTAACACTGTCCTCAGAACATGAGAATCCTATGAGTCACCAGATGCTGCAATGCTGATAATGAATATCATTATCAAACACTCAGTGTTTAGCTTGAACCTTGTGCAGGGCATGAAATGATTGTGACCCACAAGATCTCATGAGAATGGAACCATTTTGAACAAAATAAAATTCAAAGGGATTTGAGCGCTTGAAATGCAGATGGCTGCATATGGGGATAAAAATGCTAAAGCCTTTTCAAAAGTTCAAAATAATTTTACTGAAGTGGTAATTGAGTACTGAAGCAGAAAAAAGATCTAAAACAGAAGTATAAAACTGAGCATGTAGGAAAATGGCAGAGCAACCTTGCACTTTAATCATTATTTGATGACTGACAAAAGTCAACCAAAGTAAAGCATGAATGAGTGCAGGAAAGTTCAAACTCCAATGCCAGCTTTCCATGTAATGTTAGTGCACCACCCCTTTTACGGTAAAGGACAAATTCTCCCTGGAGAACCTGTGTGATGTAAACGCAAATGCATGAGAAGATGGCAAATTTCAGGGATTTGCCAAGTTAGATTACCCAGGAATATCATTTACTAGTGAACCTCTGCCAACCTGTTTCACACTTTGTCATTTTTTCTGCTGAAACATTAACACCTAACAATAATAAATGGATAAGTTAACACAGTGGAAAATTTTCAAGTATGTTTTTGGTTCAATCAGAAAAAAAAACCAGTTGTTGTCCAAAAAGCAATTAGGATGAACAAAGAAGGCAAGAAGCAATAGCTAGGTGAATGAACATCAAAAAACAGATGAAAAGATTGAAATCCAGCAGTCAAGTAGAGCAAAAAGAACAAAAAAGGGATACAAAGTAAGGTGGAGAAGTGTTGAGGAAAATGAGTCTCATAAGAGCCAAAGCAGGAAATAAATAAATGGATTTTAATGAAATGGTGGATTTGTGAAACAAATGCTTGCTTTTAGAGTTGAGATAGAGGATGTCATATTATTGATTCGTTGATTAATGGGTACTTAAAAGTTAATTTGAATAAGAATAAGACAATAAATCTGAATCTGAATTTGTGGAACAAAAGTAAATAAATACTGGACAAGAAAATAATGGGACTAAAGTAGATATATATTCAGAAGTTAAAAGCTAGAAAAGTATTGAATGGTCATTTTAATATCAGTCATAGGGAAATTATTCAGTCAGAATGTTTGAAGAATTAATATAAGTTTCAGCTGATCAAAAATAATTTGTGAATCATCAGAATTTGTGAATCATGTGCATTTGATTAATTTTTCCGAAATGGTCACTAATATGGTAGACGTGAATGGTTTGTTTGAACTTCCAACATTTTGATGCAGCTCCTGAACATATCAACAAAAAAACAAGATCATGTGGAACTAGAAGTGACATCATATAGGATGGTAATTAACCGAGTCAGGCAGTGGCAGATTAACTACCACCGGAACCCCGAGGCTGAGCTTTAGTAAGGCTCCCCCTGACCTTGCCCCTCTGCCCTACCCTTCTTTGAATAGAATAAAGTGACGATAAGTTATGTTAAATAAAACGTTCACCCTTGGGAGTCAATGGCACTATCCAAGAGGTCAAAAAATGCCAGGAAGTCAAAAAGGGGGTGGGGGGCGTCAATTGAACTTTTGGGGTTGAAAGAATCGTAGAGACCAAGTTCCCCACTCCTGCCTAATGGTTAATCCGCCATTGGAGTCAGGAAATTGTGAGGCAGCCTTTCACGAGAGCAGTGAAACTGAAATTCTTTTAATCATTTGAACATTACACAGATGGGTTAATAGAATTGAAGTAGAAATCAGCCTTAATTTAATTAAAAGGCAGGAGAAGCATCAGAGATTGAATGAACTGCCAAAAAAGTGAAAATCTTGGAAATAATCAGCAGGCCACACATCATCCATGGAATGAGAAAAGCGAATTATAAACTTAGACTCTCTCTTTTAAAACTAGGTTGTTAAATTCAGCTGGAATGAAACAAAAACAATTTTTTTTTAACCACGGAAGTCCATCTGATTTACTGATGTCCTTCAAGATTGAGCATCTGCCTACTTCCTAGTTTTGTCCTATATGTGCTCCATTACAATGTGGTTAACATTTAACTGAGCTCTAAATTGCTCGAGCAAGCCACTCAAGTCAGGATTAATATATGTTTGTGTGACCAGCCACATCCATATCTCAGGAATGACTGAATACATTGAAGATCAAGTATTGTCACAAACCTTGCTACATGCTCAACTTTCTGAGGTCTAGATATCAAATCATTGGCATTCACATATAACCATATAACCACTTAAAGCACAGAACAGGCCAGTTCGGCCCTACTAGTCCATGCCGTAACAAATTCCCACCCTCCTAGTCCCACTGACCAGCACCTGGTCCATACCCCTCCAGTCCTCTCCTCTCCATGTAACTATCCAGTCTATCCTTAAATGTAACCAATGATCCCCCCTCAACCACGTCTGCAGGAAGCTCATTCCACATCCCTACCACCCTTTGCGTAAAGAAATTTCCCCTCATGTTCCCTTTATAATTTTCCCCCTTCAATCTTAAACCATGCCCTCTAGTTTGAATCTCCCCCATTCTTAATTGAAAAAGCCTAGCCACATTTACTCTGTCTGTCCCTTTTAAAATCTTAAACACCTCTATCAAGTCCCCCCTCAATCTTCTACGCTCCAGAGAAAAAAGCCCCAGTCTGCACAACCTTTCCCTGTAACTCAAACCTTGAAATCCTGTCAACATTCTCATGAACCTTCTCTGCACTCTCTCTATTTTGTTTATATCTTTGCTATAATTTGGTGACCAAAACTGTACACAGTACTCCAAATTTGGCCTCACCAATGCCTTGTACAATTTCATCATAACCTCCCTACTCTTGAATTCAATACTCCGATTTATGAGGGCCAACATTCCAAATGCCTTCTTCACCACACCATCTACCTGAGTATCAGCCTTGAGGGTACTATTTACCATAACTCCTAAATCCCTTTGTTGCTCTGCACTCCTCAATTGTCTACCATTCAATGTATATGACCTATTTAAATTTGCCTTTCCAAAATGCAGCACCTCACATTTATCTGTATTAAATTCCATCAGCCATTTCTCAGCCCACACCTCCAGCCTTCCTAAATCACCTTTTAATCTACGGTAATCTACCTCACTGTCCACAACACCACCAATCTTTGTGTCATCCGCAAACTTGCTTATCCAATTTTCTACCCCTACATCCAGATCGTTAATATATATAACAAATATTAGTGGACCCAGGACCGAACCCTAAGGAACTCCACTAGTCACCGGCCTCCAATTGGACAAACAATTTTCTACCACTACTCTCTGACACCTTCCATCCAACCACTGCTGAATCCATTTCACTACCTCCTTATTTATACCTAATGCTTCCACCTTTTTTCCTAACCTCCTGTTGTGAACTTTGTCAAAAGCTTTACTAAGGTCCAAATAGACAACATCCACAGCTTTCCCTTCATCAACCTTTTTTATAACCCCCTTGAAGAACTCAATCAGGTTTGTCAAGCATGATCTACCCCTGACAAAACCATGCTGATTACTCCCTATCAATCCTTGTACCTCCAAAAATTTGTAAATAGCATCCCTTAGAACACTTTCCATCAACTTGCCCACCACAGACATCAGACTTACAGGCCTATAATTCCCAGGTTTGCATTTGGACCCTTTCTTAAACAGAGGAACTACATGCGCCACCCTCCAATCCTTTGGCACTACCCCCGTGACCAGTGACATCCTAAATATCTCTGTTAATGGCCCCACTATCTGTCCATAAGCCTCCCTTAGTGTCCTTGGGAATATTTTGTCTGGTCCCGGAGATTTATCCACCTTTATCTTTTTTAACACAGCCATCACTACCTCCTCGGTTATCCTTATATGCTTCATGACCTCCACACTATTTTTCTTTACTTCAATTGGTTCAATATTTTTTTTTCCCCTAGTGAATACCGAGGCAAAGAAATCATTCAAAAATTCCCCCATTTCCTCTGACTTCTCACTCAGCCTACTCTCCCTATCTACAAGGGGTCCAATTTTATCCCTCACTAATCTTTTACTTTTAATGTACCTATAGAAACCCTTTGGATTTATTTTTACTCTGTCTGCCAAAGCCTCTTCGTGCCTTTTTTTGGCCTTTCTAATTTCTTTCTTAAGATTCCTTCTACACTCCTTTTAGTGCTTCAAATTCTCAGCTCCCTGCTCTTTATATCTCTTGTACACCTCCCTTTTTCTCCTAGCCAAATTTCCAATATTCCTCGAAAACCAAGCCTCCCTATGACTTCCAGACTTTCCTTTGATCCTCACTGGGACATAGCTACTCTGTACCCTCAAAATTTCTTTTTTGAATATCCTCCATTTTTCATTTACATCCTTACCTGAAAATATCCTGTCCCACTCATTACTCCCCAAATCCCTTCTCATTCCTTTGAAATTTGCTCTTCTCCAATCCAGAACCTCAACTTTAGGCCCATCCTTGCTCTTCCCTAAAACTACCCTAAAACTAACAGAGTTATGATCACTAGACCTAATTTGATCTGATCACTTGCTGACCCACATGGCAAACTTTAGGTTTCCTTTGGCAATTATTTGATACCCCTTGCATTTTAGGAAGTGTGCACATGTGATTGCATTGGGCAGTTGTCTTGTTATTCAGGAGAAGAAAGTCCATGTTGTTTAATTTTTTAAAAATTTTTCACACTGAACCATATCAATCAAAATACATACAAACATTTCCCTCTTAAATACGCACAGTGGCATTTTCTCCCCTTTTTACCCCCCTACCTTCCCTCTCCCTTTTCCACCCCCCTCCAAACCCATTAAACATTCAACATATATAATACAGTAAAACCATTAAACAATGTCATCACACAATGAAAATAAACAAGAAAATTGTGTCATCTACTTTTACACACTGGATCAAGTCATTTTGTCTTCTTCTCATTCTGTCATTTTAGGGGGTGGACGTCCACGGTAGGCCCTCTCTGTTGTGTTCCATGTATGGTTCCTAAATTTGTTCAAATAATGTGACTTTATTTTTTTTAATTATATGTTATTTTTTTGCCAATGGAATACATTTATTCATTTCTATGTACCATTGCTGTACTCTCAGGCTCTCTTCTGATTTCCAAGTTGACATTATATATTTTTTTGCTACAGCTAAGGCTATCATAATAAATCTTTTTTGTGCTTCATCCATTTTGAGGCCTAATTCTTTACTTCTTATATTACTTAGAAGAAAGATCTCTGGATTTTTTGGTGATTTTATTTCATACCTGATTTAGATCTTCCCAAAACTTTTTCACTTTCTCATATGCCCAAATTGCATGTACTGTTGTTCCCGTTTCCTTCTTACAGTGAAAACATCTATCTGATAATGTTGGATCCCATTTTTTTAACTTTTGTGGTGTGATATATAACCTGTGTAACCAATTATACTGTATCATACGTAAGCTTGTGTTTATTATATTCTTCATAGTTCCAGAGTATAACTTTTCCCATGTTTCATTTTTTATCTTTATGTTTAAATCTTTTTCCCACTTTTGTTTGGGTTTATAGCTTATTTCATTATTTTCCTTCTCTTGCAGCTTACATGTTCGTTATAAATCTTTTTATTATCATTGTTTCTGTAATCACATATTCAAAGCTGCTTACTTCTGGTAATCTCAGTCTGTTTCCCAATTTATCCTTTAAGTCGGCTTTCAGTTGATGGTTTGCAAACATTGTACCATGAGTTATTCCATATTTGTACTTCATTTGTTCAAATGTTAATAAATTATTTCCCAAAAAACAATTTTCTATTCTTTTAATTCCTTTCTCTCCCATTCTCTGAAGGAAAGATTATCTATTGTAAAAGGGATTAGCTGATTTTGCGTCAATAATAATTTTGGTAGTTGGTAGTTTGTTTTTTTTCCTTTCTAAGGGGATCTTCTTCCATATATTGAGTAAATGATGCAATACTGGTGAGCTTTTATATCGTATCAGCTTTTCATCCCACTTATAACGTATATGTTCCGGTACCTTCTCGCCTATTTTATCTAGCTCTATTTTAGTCCAATCTGGTTTTTCCCTTGTCTGATAAAAATCTGATAAATACCTTAATTGTGCTGCTCTATAATAATTTTAAAAGTTTGTTAACTGCAAACCACCTTATTTGTACCACTCTGTTAATTTATCTAATGCTATCCTCGGTTTCCCCGCTTTCCATAAAACTTTCCTTATTATTCACTCTAGTTCATTTAAGAATTTCCCTGTTAAGGGAATTGGTAATGAATGAAATAAGTATTGTATCCTTGGGAAGACATTCATTTTAATGCAATTTACCCTCCCTATCAATGTTAGTGGTAATTCTTTCCAATGTTCTAAGTCTTCCTGCAATTTCTTTTTTAATGGCTGATAATTTAATTTGTACAGGTGGCTTAAATTATTATCTAATCTAATACCTAGGTATCGGATTGCTTGTGTTTGCCATTTAAATGATGATTCTTTTTAAAATTCTGTATAATCCGCATTACTCATTGGCATTGGTTCACTTTTATCTGCATTGACCTTGTACCCTGATATTTCTCCATATTCCTTCAATTTCTTATGTAATTCTTTTATTGATATTTCTGGTTCTCTCAAGTATACTATGATGTCATCTGCAAATAAGCTGATTTTATACTCCTCCTTTATTTTTATCCCTTTTATTTTATTTTATTTACCATTCTGCCAATGGTTCTATTGCTTAAGCGAACAGTGAGAGAGATAGTGGACATCCCTGCCTAGTTGACCTACTTAATTTAAATTGGTTCAATGCATATCCATTTACTGTTACCTTCGCTAATTGTCCATTATATTATGCTTTAATCCAATTAATATATTTTTCTGGTAGATTGAACCTCTGTAGTACTTTGAATAAATAATTTCATTCTACCCTGTCAAAGGCTTTTTCTGCGTCTAAAGCTACAGCCACTGTTGACTTCTTATTTCCTTGAACTGCATGAATTAGATTAATAAATTTACAGACATTATCCACTGTTCGTTTTTTTCTTAATAAATCCAGTTTGATCTTGTTTTACTATTTTTGGTACACAGTTGGCCAATCTGTTTGCTAATAATTTTTCTATTATCTTATAATCTGAATTAAGTAGAGATATTGGTCCATAAGATGCTGTTGTTAGTGCATCTTTCCCCATCTTTGGTATTACTGTGATTGTTGCTGTCTTACATGAATCTGGCAAGTTTTGTGTTTCTTCTATCTGGTTCATTACTTCCAGGAGAGGAGGAATTAATAACTCTTTAAATGTTTTATAGAATTCTATTGGGAATCCATCCTCTCCAGGTATTTGGCCAAATTTATGGTTAAATTAATGCAGTAAATTAAACTTATGGATATATGGAGGAGGCAGCACCCAAGGGAGAAGGAATACTCATATTATTCGAGTAGGCATAAAACATACTCAAGGATTGATATGTTTTTGTTGTCGGCCTATATTCAAGGGAGAGTTAGGAAAACTGAATATAAAGCTAGATTGCTATCTGATCATTCACCCCTGTTATTAACAATAGAACTGGACGACATCCCACCAAGAACATATAGATGGAGGTTAAACTCCATGCTACTTAAAAGACAGGAATTTAGAGAATTTATTGAACGCCAAATTAAAATGTACTTTGAAATAAATACGGAATCAGTGAAAGATAAATTTATTTTATGGGATGCAATGAAAGCCTTCATTAGAGGGCAGATAATAAGTTATGTAACTAAGATGAAAAAGGACTACAATCAGGAAATAGAACAGTTGGAAAGGGAGATAGTAAGTACAGAAAAAGAAGGGATGAGAAAAACAAAAATAAGAGAATTGGCGGACAAAAAAAAAATACGAAACATTACGAACGTATAAGGTGGAGAAGAACATAATGAAAATAAAGCAAAAGTATTATGAGCTAGGAGAAAAACACACAAAATATTAGCCTGGCAACTTAAAACAGAACAAGCTAAAAGAATTGTCTTGGCATCAAGGAAAAAGGACAAACAAATTACATACAATCCAATGGAGATTAATGAGAACTTTAAGGAATTTTATAAACAATTATACCAAACTGAGAACAAGAGGAAAGATGATAAAATAGAAGAGTTTTTAGCTAAAATTGAACTGCCGAAATTGCAAGAAGAGGAGCAAAACAAACTGATAAAACCATTTGAAATAGAGGAAGTACAGGATATATTAAAAAAGCTGCCGAACAAGAAAGTCCACGTTAACAGTGCAATAGTGGGCTGATTCGCATGTTAGGACTTTGAATCATGTTGCCTTTCAAGCTCTCAGTAAACTAAAGTTAGAAGAGATGCAGACAATAAGTAATTAAGAAGGTAATGGTATATTGGTCTTTATTGCTACGTGGTGGGAATTTTTTAAAAAAGATGAAAATTCTGATGATTCCTGAACACTGGAGAGGCTGCAAATAGAGCATTATGTACGTTTTAATTTAATTTAATTGAGATGTACAGCATGGGCCCTTCTGGCCCATGATCCCATCCCGCCAAAATACCCCAATCAACCTACAACACATGTTTTTTTTGAAGATGGGAGGAAGTTGGAGTATCTGGAGGAAACTCATGCAGACATGAGGAGAACTAACAAAGTACTTATAGACTGCACCAGATTCAAACACATACCAATGGCACTGTAATAGTGTTGTGCTAATACTACACTTACCGTGCTCCCCTTTGCAACCCTTATTTAAGAAAGGATATACCAGCATTAGAGACGGCCCATAATAGATTAACTAGCCTTATTTCTAGGATTTAATATACAAACATGCTGGAGAAAATCAGCAGGTCATACAACATCCATAGGAAATAAATGTTTGGGCCTGTGCCCTCTGTCAGAGGTTTGACTGATCACGAATGACTAAAAGGTTGAAACTGCGCTTCTCGGAGAATTCAAAGAGGAGATTTCTAATTAAGAATGAGGACTTGATGATCACGTCTCCCTCCCCCCATTGACATATTCTACCGGGATCGTTGTCTGAAGTGGGCACATAAAATCATTGAGGATCCCTTCCTCCTTCCACACAGTATCTTTCAGGTGCTCCTGTTGGGGAAAGAGATGCAGGAATATCAGAGCCAGAACCACCAGGCTGAGGAACAGCTTCTTCCCATGGGGAGTGAGACTGCTGAATGGCCAAAGGACCTGCTCACAAAAACCATCCGAGACTCATGAAACATTTATTTATTTATTTACAGGCAAACCCCACCTTACACAATTAATTCATCCCAATTTTTACTCACATTAGATGAATTTGTATCGAGCAATGGGAATAATTACAATGAATCCCTGCCCTTTCAGATCATCCATCAAGACATAAAAATGTGTTTTAAACACAACTTTTATCTGCATATAATTTCAAAACTGTTAAGGTTAATAAAAATAATTATGATATTTTTCATTTATTTCATAATAACATCATAACTAAACTATTTCTGAGAAATATATTTGCCCAAAGTTGACTGCACAGACTTTGATTTTTTTTTTTCCCCCTCATTGTACAATTTCCTTAAGCTAGAGATCACTTTTGCTAAATTGCTGTGAACTTCCAAGCTTCTTTCCAAGTTAGGATTGATAGTTAGATTTTTAAAATCCTTGGCGGCTTCAACAAGTTCAAATCCTTTTTGAAAATTTTCTGGAAATTTTGCAGCAAGCAGCAAGCAGCTTCCCCAGTAATTCATACGTTGTATAATCCTGTTCGATGTTTAAAGTGGTCAAACCAACCTAAACTTGAAGCAAAAGTTTTGTATCCCCTTGAAATTTATTTTCTTTAAACATCAAAAAGATGTTTAAAGCTTGGATTTGAATGTTTTTTGTACAAAGTGATATTTGCTTTTGGTTACAATCTTCAATGGAAAGATGAAGTAGCCTTTGCAGTTCACTCATTAATGGACTTCTGTTTTGAGTAATTTACACGCTTAGAGAAACTGATGGAATTTAACTTTGTTCTTTATATTCATGCTTCTTACCTAAAGTTGCGTGTACCGTTGACTTATTGTAGCCCATATCATGTCACGTAGTCTTCATGTCATTCAATAACTTCAACTTTTTCTTCTAAAGTAATTGCTTTTCCTTTTAATATCACTGTCAGATTCATTTCCATATTTTCTTTTATCCATGTTTAATCAGGGCACACACTGAATCTGACTGTCATTTGCGTAGGTTTTATTTAGGACCGTTCACATGATCTATTTGTAACTCAATATTTCCAGAAATTTCCAGAAACTAAATAATTACATGTGCAGCAGGAAATGGTCACAATTTTCAAATCATGGTAACTGAATTTCACATTGATTGATGTAGCATAATATGGGGTTTCCCTCCATTTGTATATATCAATACTTGTCCTGCATATGTATTGTTTGCCTGTATGTGTGTTATGTCTGGTTGTGTGTCTGTGTGTTTTGCACTGAGGTCCAGAGAATGCTATTTCTTTTGGTTGTACTTGTGCCATTAGATGACAATAAACTTGACTTGACGTAGGCATAACTGGCACAGAAGACGACTTGAGGCCTTGATAATTATATTGAATAGCAGGGCTGGAATGAGAGTCCAGATGGCCTATTTCTGTTTCGATTTACATGCTTGGCTTCTTGTATGCAGGTGCAGGTGGTAATTGTTGAAGCAATCTGGATACAGCAGTTAAGAATTTCCATTGTAGGCATTCTAGAAGATCTCAGGAGACATACTGGAAAATTTTGCAACCCTTATCTGACAATTTTCTGCCAATATTTCCAATGGTGGGGAAAGCAAAAGCAAATCTATAGAATTTTTTATGCAATTTTTTTTATTCCAAAAAAATGTTCAGCAAAGAAGCTGTGAGATTTTGTTGTTCAGTTGCTTTAATCAAGGTCATATGGGAATCTTAACATTTAAAAAATGTGATAGGTTCTGAATATTAATGCAATTAATGAATAATCTCACCAGAAACTTGGATGAATTTAGGAAAAAAGCAATAAGTAAGTACAAGATGCTCAGAGGATGTGTCCTTGAATTAGAATAAAATACAAAGTTGAGAGCATGTTGCACTATTGATAGTGTCATCTTTTAAATAAAGCATTAAATTGAGATCTTGGTTACCTTTCCATATAGATATAACCAATTTTCTGACACTACTAAAAGCTAAGAACAGGATCCTGTGAATATCAACAGTTTACCTTTGAATTAGCCATGCATCTTGGCGCCTCACAGTTCGGCAGGCAGCAACCTCCTTTGAAGAAGACCGCAGAGCCCTCCTCACTGACAAAAGACAAAGGAGGAAAAACCCAACACCCAAGCCCAACCAACCAATTTTCCCCTCAACCGCTGCAACCATGTCTGCCTGTCCCGCATCGGACTTGTCAGCCACAAACGAGCCTGCAGCTGACGTGGACATTACCCCTCCATAAATCTTCGTCCGCGAAGCCAAGCCAAAGAAAGAAAAGAAGAAGTGATGTTTTACCACACATCTTGATGCATGTAAGTGCTGCAGAGATTGGAGACCACCAGGCCTCAATTTTATTGCCTTGCTCACAGCTATATAGAATACAATATTTATAAAGTGAATATCAGTTACAAACCAACAATGCAGACTTTCTCCAGGCCTGGCCATATTGCTATACAATCTATTAAAAAAATAGCTTGGCTATTATCTCATTGCTATTTGTCAGAATATATTATACCTGAAGAGGTTGCTGTATTTTTCTACCATTGTGAATTTACCTCTGCTCCCTGCAGCTCACTAGCTCCATACTTCTCAGAATTATTATTGTTAAGATTGTGCCCTCCATAATGTTTGGGACAAAGACATTTTTTTTCCTCTATTTGCCCCTGTTCTCCACAGTTTTAAATTTGTAATAAAACAATTCAAGTGATTAAAGAGCATTTTCCAGATTTTATTCAAGGTTATTGATATACATTTTGGTTTGACCATGTAGAAAATATATAACATTTTGTACAAAGTTCCCCCATTTTAGGACACCGTAATGTTTGGGACATTTGGCTTCACAGCTGTTTGTAATTACACAGTTATGTTTAATTACTTCATTGGTGCAGGTATAAGAGAGCTAGGCTTGCTTTTAAGCTTTTGATCACCTTTGGTGTCTGTAGTTGACATTTTTCAACACGAGGACCAGAGCTGTGCCAATGAAAGTCAAAGAAACCATTATGAGGCAGAAATACAAGAATAAAACAGTAAAAGACATCACCAAAACCTTAGAATTCCCAAAATCAACTGTTTGGAACATCATTAAGAAGAAAGAGTGTACTAGTGAGCTCAGTAATTGCAAACAGACTGGTAGGCCAAGGAAAATATCCACTGCTGATGACAGAAAAATTCTCCTCATATTGAAGAAAATTCCCCAAACATCTGTTCAAAGTTCAGAAACACTCTTCAGGAGGCAGGTGTGAACGTGTCAATGAGTACTGTCTGCAGAGACTTCATGAACAAAAATACAGAAACTACACTGCAAGTGGCAAACCATTTGTTAGTCACAGAAACCGGATGGCCAGATTACAGTTCACCAAGAAGTACTGAAAAGAGCCTGCAGAATTCTGGAAAAGGTCTTGTGGACAGATGAAACCAAGATTAACCTGTGTTAGAATGAAGGCAAGAGCAAAGTATGGAGGCATAAAGGAACTGTATACGACTTCATCTGTGAAACATGGTGATGGGGGTGTTCAGGCCTGGGTGCATGTATGGCTGCCATATTATTACTATGTCCCAAATATGCCCTGAAATGAGGGGACTGTGTATGAAATGTGCCTTAATTGCAACATGGTCAAACCAAAATGTATACAAATAATCTTGAATAAAATTTGGAAAGTGAATTGTTTGATTGCATATTTAAAGGTGTAGAGCACAGGAGCAAAAGGTGTCTTTGTTCCAAACATTATGGAGGACACTGTAAATGGAATAAAAACTCAAAAATGCTGGAGGAACATCCATAAGAGGTAAAGATATATAACCTGGTATAAAGATCTAAAATGCCTATGAATCTCTGTGTGACCTGCTGATTTCTTTCAACATGTTTGTGCTTTTACTACAATCACAGCATCTGCAGAATTTCGTGTTTCACTTCATATTATGAATGGAGTTTTTTTTTTTCCTTTTTTTTTCCTTGAATCCTCTCACTCTGCTTATCATAGTTCATCTGCATTTCCTAAGATGGTGTCAATAATTGTAAATGCATGTATTTAATAATACTGCTGTTACGGTCATTTGGTTATATTTGATCAAAATAATAGCCGTTTGGCAATTCATGGTGACAGAAATAGGATATTTGGTTTATTAGTTACCATGATGACTTCAGATATCACTGATGTTTGTTGAAAGAGTTTTATTTTCCCCTTCAGATGAAAGCATAATATGTAGAACATGCAACATGATACCAGAACTCATGCAGGCATTGAGAAGGCTAAAATAGACTTAAATAATTATTTTAATCCCAAGCAAACTGCAAACATAATTAGTCAAATGCCAGTAGACTCTACAACACAATGTATTGCTATATAGTTATTGAACACACTGATACAAGCTATGTAGAAATAATGCAGATCATTGAAGAATATAAGTAGCCTCTTCGCCATCTCTGGACTTTAGATACGTTTTCAGAACTCATAAGAATAGGTTCTAACTGAATGTTATGCAGCAGCTGTCAAAACAATATGTCTCTTTAACAACCAGATAAATGTCAAGTGAAAACTGAATCTTGGCAAAACTCCAGAGGAACCAGGTTAGCTCCAATTACTCGTGTTAACATTTTGGAAAGAATCCCTCTATGATTGTGGAGCAAAGAGATAAAAATATTTTCCAGACCAGAGGTAAATTAACATTTTTTATGCTGTCAATTTGTACATATTAGCAAAAAACTTAGGCTGCATCAGGCTGGCCATTAATGCAGCAGGCTATTGAAAATGGAACCTGATGGATATAGATGGTGCATAATTACCATCTTATCAAGAAGGTACCTTCATGGATTTTCAGTAAATCTAGCTAAGAATCTTTTGTTATAGATTCTGAATTTTGTCTGAAACTCCATCACACAAGATCCAACTACTTTAATTTGGTTTATCTCTTCCACTGTTTTGTCAACCTTCTGTCCACCTGCTCCCATTTTAAAGGTATGACGCACACATGTGAATTTGGTGGGTTGCCAGGATATGCTCATTCTCTGTCTAGATACCTATATAATGACCTGATAATTAAACATTCAACCCAGTGGGACCCAGTCTTTTAAATGAAAGCCTTTATTTATTCATACACATCAAAACACACAAATTCTCCTCTCCCTTTCTCACCTGATAAAAGCCAGATTATACCTTGGACCTCTCCTTTCAAGAAGTTTGGCCTGTACTGCAATGTTTGTGGACTGTTAGCAGATCTAAATTTTATGGATAATTTGCTGAGTAGATTTTTTGTTCTTTTTATGTCTTTGTGAACTACTTCAACATTATTGATGTCTCACAAAACTCCCTGCAACTTTAGAGAGCCAACTTTGGGAACCTGGTTTAGAATTTGCACTTCACATTTGTGTTTGGACTTTTACCTCAGCAATTCTGTTTGTGATGCCTGTTTTGGATCTTCATGGGAATCTCCAGAGTATGCACCTTTTGGGTTATAGCCATCAGTTACTTCATAGCCAAATTATTTTTAATCAAGGTGAATACATGAAATGTTACATCCTATCTATGATGCTTTTAACTTAAAAAAAAAATTTAGACATATAGCATGCTAACAGGTCTACAAGTCCATGCCGCCCAATTTACACCCAATTAGCCTACAACCCCCGGTATGTTTCAGACAGTGGGAGGAAACCCGAGTCCTGGGGAAAATCCACACAGACACAGGGAGAACATAAACTCCTCACAGCTTGGGATTCGAATCCTAGGTCCGATCGCTGGCACTGTAAAGGCGTTGCACTAACCGCTACACCAACAGTATCACCCCTTATTGTGGGAAAATAGGGACACTCCTGGATTAATGTTCAAACTGGAGTTGCTGCTGGCCATTGCTGCCTCCGCCTAATTGCCCAACCCAACCCAACCCACTTTGATTCTCAAATGCATTCCTTAACCTCCTCAGACTTAAAGGCAGCAACTGAGTTGGTTGATCAGAATGACCTCTTGACTGTTGAAGATGCCTAAAAAGCTAACAGCTGTCTATGGTCTCATTGAATGTGTGCTGGGGTCTCCCTTTCCTCTATTGATGACATTCAGCAGGGGCATTGCTTAAATAGGACTCAAATAATTATTGAGGACCCCTACCATCCATCACAGTGTATTTGACCTACTTCCATCATGAAGGGGGTACAAGAGCATCATAATTAGGCCTGCCAGATTGGAAAATAGCTTCTTTCCTCAGGCTGTGAGATTAATATATGGTATCCTGTAACCTTGGGTTTCTTATAAATGAAACTAATAATTTATATGTACAAATTTATTTTATATTATATTATTAGTATTTGCATGATATTATGTGGTAAATTTGTAAGAAATGTGTATATATGTGCATAACGTTGTTTTATCAAGTTATATATGCACAGTCAGATGATAATAAACTTGAATTTACTATGCCTGGTGACTTGTGACTGTGCCCAGTTTTGGCCTAGTCCAATTTCTAGATTATCGCGCTTGAGAAGTAAACATTCATAACTAATGTCTTGGTGATGAGATGTGCTGAAGTAGTTGATGGACCTAATCTTTCGATCTCACCTTTAGTGATCAACTTGAAAGCTAGAAATTCATTTACCTTCATGATGATCTATGAGGAACAAATTAATTATGTGTATGACATTATGTTCCTATGCTCATTTTATCTACTGAAGGGATTGGATTGCTTCAAAATAGAAGTGCTAAACTCATTACATTCTTGAAAGTGACCTCTTTAAAAGGAACAACAAATTGAACCCCAATCCCTATTTCATTGATGTAAGATTGCTTGATATTCATCTGGACAACATAAAGGAACAGATTAAAGGATTGATTATTTTTATCTGGAAAATCCAGATACAATAACGCAGATGCAGCATTTATGATGTGATCATGAGCAATTGCGAAAAGCTGTTAACTGTATATAAAGTATTTTGAAACATCTTAAGGGCATCCAAGCTATTATAAATGCAATTTTTTTCTTAATTCACTTGATAAATTACTGAAGGAGATAAGGAACCCTTGAATGTGAGTAATACATGCATCCAGTGAGCAGGACCTAACTAGGACTGGTTCAATATTTTTCACGGACCACAAGCCCTCACCTATGAGAAACATGAATTCAATGATGTCGAGAAAAGTGGGCATTTGCTCCAATCTCCCACTCTTTTCTCGTAATGACATTTACATTCTGTGATACTCACTGAATCCTATGCATTGGAGGTCTCCATTCTATGACTTTTCATCGAGGTGGAATTGCTCATGAGTGAACCTGTGGAACCTGAACCCTGTCCCAGCCCTCAGCTCCCAGCCCTACTTTGATGACCTTTGATAGTTTGTTCCCATCAAAGGGATTTTTGCTATTTTAGAACTCCTCATGTTCAGAGACCTTTAAGTGGATTTAAATAATTAATGTACAAAAAAGTTAATAATTATTTGGTTAAAAACTTTTTGTACTAAGAGAACGAATCCAAGAAAAGCATTCATTCCGGATAGAGCACCTGGACAAGTACGGAAAACCTGTGCTGACCAACTGGGCAATGTTTTCAGGAATATCTTCAACATCTCACTCCAACTGGATGTGGTACTGTCTGTTTCAAACAATCTTCAAATGCCCCTGTGCCCAAGAACCTGCCTAAATGACTACTGACCAGTGGCACTCACATCATGAAGGGTTTTGAGAGGCTGGGGCCTCAGCAGCGACATGGATCCATTCCAATTTGTCTCAGGATACTCTTTATCAACTACAGTTCAGCATTAAACACTGTCATCCCTGAAAATTGATCAGCAAACTCCAAGACTTGAGCCTCAAATATCTCACTATGTAAATGGATCTGGATTTCCTCACCTCCAGACCCAGTGAGGATTGGCAAGAACATCTCCTCCACAATCTTCATCAGTACCGGAGCACCACAGAGCTGGATACTTAGCCCTCTGTTTTAGTCACTTTTCATCTCTGACTGTGTGGCTCAGAATGACAACAAAAACATCTACAAACTTGCTGATGATGGCATGTTAGAAGGCTGTAAAAAGTGGGAATGCACCAAATCCAAAGAGCTGATTGTAGACTTAAGGAAGGAAAACCCAGAGGTGTACAAGTCATTGATTATTGGGAGATCAGAGTGGAGAGGGTGAGCACATTTAAATTCTAGGAGTCACTATCTGGAGGACCTTACCAGGACCCAAAATACAAATGTCATTATGAAGAAAGCACATTAGCCCCTCTACTTCCTCAGCCATTTGGGGAGATTTGGTTTGACATCAGAACCTTGGCAAATTTCTACAGATGTGAAGTGGAAAGTGCGCTGACTGGCTGCATCACACCTGGTAAATCTACATGGAACACTGCCGTCGGAGCTCAGCAGCAAACATCAAGAATCCACATCAGTTAGGTCATTCTTTGCTCTTGCTGCTGCTATCAGGAAAGAGGTCTAGGTGCCACAAGACTCACACCACCAGGTTCAGGAACAATTGCCTCCTCTCCACTATCAGACACCTCAACAACAAACTCATTCAGAGACTCTTATTTGGTACATGATTTATTAATTAAGATTTGTTTTTCTGTATTTGCAGTCAGTTTATTTTCATTTCTTTCTTTGTTTACATTTCTCTCTTCTCTCTTTTGTATGAGTATCTTTTCCTTGAGTACAATTTACATTACCAAAGAGTAGAAACTGTGCCTCGCCTTCAGGATAAGGAATCTCAGGGTTGTATTTGATGTCATTTATGTACTCTGACAATATATTTGAACTTTGATATTATAAACGTAAAGTTAATTATAGGGAAAAATACTTCACCTAAACATACTATTTTATTGAAGAGTGGCTAAAAGGCTATCTTGATGCATTCAACACAGTATGATTCAGAACTTCCCCTGGCCAGTGGCAAAACCAAAGATAGAATGGGAGGTGAGCAACTGACTCCACTATGATTTAAACTTGCTTGCTTCAATTGTTAGTCGCAGTAATGAATATTTTGAGGATGGAGAGGTGATACCCACTATAGTGATACAACCACTCAATTGTCTGCGACTGCCTGCGCTTGTCTGTATTCCTACCTACCTACTGCAGGGGGGATCCCACTATACTTACAGGGAGGTAATCTGGGAGGCTAGCTCCACTTACTCCCTGCCAATCACCGGCCCCATATAAAGTCTCACGCTGGCCCTTGGGTAGGAGTGGAGCACATGGAGACAGGAGGGAATCTGAACCTTGTGTGCAGTTTTTAAGCTAATTAAAATCTGTAGTACAGCCTTTGTAGTTTGAACTTGTTTGTTCACTCTGCAGTGCATCACACCCACATCAGAGCTCAATGCACCCAGTTAATATAGAGATGCAGCATGGTAACAGGCCCTTCTGGCCCATGGGGCCTGTTACCACACTGCATCTCTATATTTAAATGGTAAAAATATTTCTTATAATCTGGAAATAATGCAAAATTATGAAGACCAAGATTAACTGGGTGAACCCAAGTGCTAGGCAGATATGACAAGAGGTTGCAGACTGTGGGTGAGCAGCAGACCAGAAACAATGGATCACCTCGCCCCCAACACCATTCCCCCTCCCCCTACCCCCTTGAATAGGAGAAGCCTGGGAGATGACCTTACAGGGAAGGTGACCATAACAGCAGACCATCGAAGGACTCAGTGGCTGAAGGACCCACACAGGCTGTGGGCTTTTGGGGACTTGTAGTTGAAGGACTCATACTAAAGCTGCAGGGTGCTGTAGACTGATTCATGAGAAAGGTATCAGAACCAGGATTTGAGAGGGTGCTGAGGGCATGAAGGGCTCCGAAAGGGCCCCGGATGCTGAAAGCTTCCTGATCGATTCAGAGGTTTGGATCTGGAGTTCGGATTGCCAATGGATTGATCAGGAGACTGAGGCTGCAGGAGCACTGGAGGCAAATGCACGGACTCTTAGTTTCTTTGAAGGGACTTTCTTTTGCTTCTCTTTTATTATTAGAGCAGGGTTCTGGCCAATGCCAATGGTGACTCTTTGTTCCTTTATGGCAGTAAAAGATTGATGTTTATCATGTATATTACATTTTTTGCATTATTACATGACAATAAAAGGAACCTTGAAGGACCTTGAAGCTGAAGCAGTGTTACACTAACCACTATGCTACCAAGCACCCCTAAAAAAGATTACAGGGCAATTCCATGCAATATTAATCAAGATGTGGGTAACTGCTGTTCCAAATTTACTCTGAATTTAGCAAAAGTTAGGAACTATTAAAGATAATTAGGTCAAATTTCTTTTCATCAAATTGTCATAACTTTGCAGGATGATCAGCTGATTCACCAGAAAAATGACAGTTCATGCTTTTGAAATGACTCTTCATGCAGAGGTTACAAGAGCCAATCAAGAGAACTGCCAAAGGATTTCCAAGCATTAATTTGCAAGTGAGAAGACGATTCTTATCATGTCCTATTTTGCATAATGCAGTTGCTACCTATAATGTTTTTTGATTTCTTTCAATCCTATTTCCCCCATTTATTTTCCATCAACATCCCACTAATTCTTCTGCCATTCACATACACAAGGTGTAATTTACAATCGCTGAATAACCTTCTGATCAGTACAGTTTTTGGTTGTGGGAGAACCTGGGGAAACCTACATAGTAAGGTAGTCCAAACTCCAATCAGATCATGCAGATTGGGATCGAGCCTGATCACTGGATCTGTGAGACAGCAGCACTACCTGTATGGTTGGTTGTGGTACTCTACTTTTAATGTTAGCTTACTTCATACCAATAAAATAACATATTGTTCTTTCAGAATCTGATGTGACTCAGTTCTGTCATCTCTTATGTCAGAAAATCAAATCAAATTTCATCTCAAAAATGGGTGTAGAATTTCAGCTGAACCCCAGAGCTGTTCAAATTGGCTGAAGAGGGTTTAGATGGAAGTTATTCTATATATGTTAAGATTTTTTTTTCTGTTCAGAAATCCAATTTGATGCAAACCTGTTAAATTTGGAGGACTGGTAATCATTATCTGTACCTCTCAAATGCTCAAATCCATAGAATAGTGATACATTCAGATTGAATGTGTAAAACTGACAGCTATTTTGTGGACATAACTACACCGATGTCTCCAGCATTGAAAATTTTTGTGCTTATAATCTATGGACCTTATTAGAACCATAGAACAATTACAGCACAGAAACAGGCCACTTCGGCCCCTCTAGTCTGTGCCGAACCACTTTTTCTTACCTAATCCCACTGACCTGCCCTCCATACCTCTCCCATTCATGTACCTGTCCAAATTTCCTTTAAATGTTAAAATTGAGCTCGTATCTATCACTTCAGCTGGAAGCTTGTACCACACTCCCATCAGTCTCTGTGTGAAGAAGTTCCCCCTCATGTTTCCCCCTAAACTTTTCCCCTTTCACCCTTAGCCCATATTCACTTATTTGAATCTCTCTCATCCTCAATGGAAAAAGCCTATCATCATTGACTCAGTCTATTCTTCATAAATTTAAATACCTCTCTCAAATCATCCCTCATTCTTCCTTTCCCTATTACTCAGTCCCTGAAGTCCTGACACATCCTGGTAAATCTTCTCTGCACCCTATCTTATTGATACCCTTCCTGTAGTAAGGCATCCAAACCCACACACAATACTCCAAAATTGACCTCACCAATGTCTTATATATTTACATATCATCCCAACTCCTGTACTCAATACTTTGATTTATGAAGGCCAAAATGCCAAAAAGCTTTCATTACAACCCTATCCACATAAGATGCCACTTTCATAAAATTATGTATCTGTATTCCCAGGATCTTCTGTCCTATTGCACTCTTCAATAACCATGTATGTCCTTTCTTTGTTTGTCCTTCCAAAGTGAAACACCTCACATTGTCTCCAGCCCATTTTTCTAGCGGCAAGCTTTGAAAATTTTCTTCGCTGTCCACAACACCTCCAATCTTAGTTTCATCTGCTTACTTTCTGATCTAATTTTCCACACTATCATTTCCACATTGATATAGATGGCAAACACCAGTGGTCCCAATTCCAATCCCTGAGGAACACCTCAAGCAACAGGTGTCCAATCTAATAAGAAATCATTTACCATGTGCAGACATTGAATACCTAGCATGAATACCTAGCATTTGAATCTTCCTGACCAACCTACCATGTTGGACCTTGTCAAAGGCCTTACCAAAGTCCATGTAGACAATATCCATAGCCTTTCCTCTGTCAACTTTCCTGGTAACCTCCTTGAAAAATTATATAAGATTGGTTAAACATGATCTATCATGTAAAGCTAGGTTGACTATCACTGATCAGTTTCTGGCTATCCAAATAATTGTGTATCTGATCTCTTAGAACACCTTCCGATAATTTACCTACTAGTAAGCTCATATTTTCCCTGATAAGCAATGCCACTCCTCCACCTTTCATCTCCCCTTGCTGTATGGCGTCTAAAGCAATGGAAGCCCGGAACATTGAGCAGCCAGTCCTCCCCCTCCTGCAACCAAGTTTCACTAATGGCCACAATGTCATAATTCCACATGCCAATCCACCCTCTAAGCTTGCCACCTTTCCTACAATACTCTTTGCATTGAAATAGATGCAACTGAGAACATTTCCATGACTTTAAAACCATTAACTTCTAATGGTGCATGCAATTTTGACATTATCTTTTCCCTCCACTTCCCTGTCTTTTCTGGCACTCTAGTTCCCCTCCCTCTGCAAATCTAGTTTAAATCTATCAGAGCAGAACTAACAAACCTGCCTGCAAGTATATTTGTCCCCCTCCAGTTCAGATGCAAATCATCTCGTCAGAATAGGTCCCACCTTCCCTGAAAGAGAGTCCAATGATCTAGAAACTGAAGTCCTCACTCTTTCACCATTTCTTCACTCATGTGCTAAGCTGTATTATCCTCCTATTTCTAATTTCACCAGCATGTGGTATGGGTAGCAATCCTGTGATCACTACCCTTGTGGTTCTTTCTTTCAACCTAGTTCCTAATTCCCTGAACTCTCCTCACCCTTTCTACCCACATGGACCACAACATCTGTCTGCTCACCTTCCCTCCTTAGAATGCCATGAACTCGATCTGAGATATCTTGGACCCTGGCACCAGGGAGGCAACATACCATCCGGGATACTCGATCTCTTCCACAGAACCTCTTATCTGTCCCCCTAACTATGGAATCCCCTATCACGACAGCTCGTCTCTTCTCCCTTCCCTTCTTAGCCACAGCACCAAAGTCTATGCCAGAGACCCGATCGTTGTGGCTTGTGCCTGGTAGGTCATACCCCTTAACAATATCCAAAATGATCTGCTTGTTATTCAGAGGAATGCCCACAGGCACTGCCTGCCTGTTCCCTTTCCCTCTCCTAACTGTCACCCATCTACCCTCCTCCTGCCTCCTAGGTGTGATAGTGTCCCTGTAGCTCTTGTCAATCACACCTTCTGCCTCCTGAATGATCTGGAGTTCATCCACTGGCAGCTCCAATTCCTTAACTTGGTTTTTCAGGAGCTGCAGCTGGATGTACTTATCATAGATGAAGTTGTCAGGGAAACTGCTGGCTTCCCTGATGATCCAAATCCTGCAAGAGGAGCATTCCTTTCTCTATTCTAATTCTTACTCTAGTTGCTAAAAGATCAAAAATTGAACTTCCCTTCGCCGTTGCTCCTGCCAGACCTCACCGTGTCTGGGATCCTCACTGCTGCTCCTGCCAGGCCTTGCCTCATTGAGTCCAGCTCTTCACCACTGCTCCTGCAGGACCTCACCGTGTCTGGGCTCCTTACTGCTCCACCAGGCCTTGCTTCACTGAGTCCAGCTCCTTACCGCTGCTCCCACCAGGCCTCACTGCTGCTCTCACCATGCTTCGCCTCACCGAGTCCGGCTCCTAGCCAATGCTCCCGCCAGGCCTTGCCTCACTGAGTCCGGCTCCTTACCACTGTTCATTAGACATTCAGCTTAGTAACAGGCCAATTCGGCCCTATGAGTCTGTGCCACCTATTTTACACCCCATTAACATACACCCCGGTATGCTTAAAAAGGGTAGGAGGAAACTTGAGTCCCTGGAGAAAACCTACGCAGTCATGGGGAGAACACGCAAACTCCTTACAGACAGTGAGGGATTCAAACTTAAGTCTGGTCCTGATCGCTGGCACTGTAAAGGCATTGTGATGCCAACTGTGCCACCCTGAAGATTGATTCTTATGACATGATCAGTAAGTGCTATTCTGGACCTTATACATCTGAAGACTTTATGCCATGAAATATCATTAAAGTGAAAAAATATGGACTTATTAAAATAAAATTGTAGATCAATGTTCTACAACTTGTAAAACTGCTTGTGCTCATTCCACCATAAACTCTGTGCATACTGTCTGCAATGACAACTGTCAGCTATGGCTATCTATAATTGAGGAAGGAATTCCAGACGGCATATACTGTATATAATTATCCCTACCAAGCTGCGGGGTTGCATAACCACTTGTACATATGTTGGTCACGAAAAGAAAGTAAATGACCAAAGAAAATAAGGAAGTGAAGGAGTAATTGAGTCAAGATAAGCAACTCATTATGTTATTGGTTTATTTTGAAATATTTAATAACTAATAAGTTACTTTTTAAGTAGACTGCAGAAATAAATGCAGAGACTATTTTTTCTCACAGCCTCTGTATTTGGGTGGTGAGGGTCTTTGATGATTGCTTCTGCTCTCTGATGGCAGCTTTCTCTGTAGATGTACTCAATAGTGGGGAGTGTTTTGCATGTGATGTCCTGGGCTGTGTCCACTACCTTTTGGAGGGCTTTATGCTCAGCAATATTGGTGATCCCATACCAGATCGTGATGCAGCTGGTCAGCACACTTTCCACCATCCCTATAGAAATTTGCCATGGCTTCTGATGTTATAACAAACCTCTGCAAACTCCAGAGGAAGTAGAGGCACTCATGTGCTTTCTTCATGATGCCATTGGTGTGTTGTGTCTAGGAAAGATCCTCCGAGATAGTGATTCCTAAGAACTTAAATTTGTTCACCCTCCCCACCTCTGATCCCTTAATGATTGTTGCATTGTATACCTCTGACTTTCCTTTCTTGAAGTCATTTATGAACTCCTTAGTTTTGATGACATTGAGTGCAAGGTTGATGTTGGTGCACCATTCAGCCAAGTTTTCAATCTCTATCCTGTATGCTGGCTCATCCCCTTGTAGATGGTGCTATTGCTGTACCAAGCCACACAGTTGTCGATGTAAAGTGAGTAGAGCAGGGGACTAAGAACGCAGCTCTGTGGTGCTCTGGTACTGATAGAGATTGTGGAGGAAAAGTTCTTACTAATCTTCAATGATTCTGGATGGAGATGAGGGAATTCATGATCCAATTATACAGTGGGGTGTCAACTCCCAGGCCTTGGGGTTTGTAGATCAGTTTTGAGGGGATGATGGTGTTAAATGCCAAACAGTAGTTGATAAAGAGCATCCTGATGAATGCATCATTGCTGTCCAAGTGTTCCAGTGAGATAGCCTCCGCCGTAGACCTATTACTACTATAGGCAAACTGGAATGTATCCACATTACCGCTCAGACAGGAGCTGATATGCTTCAACACCAACTTTTCAAAACACTTCATCACTGTAGATATAAGTACTACTGGTTGATAGACATTAAGGAAGGTTATTACACTCTTCTTGTGGACAGGCATGATTGACTCCTGTTTGAAACAGGTAGGTATCATGCCCTGCTGGAGTGAGATATTGAAGATATCCGTGATTACCTTTGTAAGTTGGTCAGCACAGATTTTTAATACTTGGCCAGGTACTCTGTCTGGGCCACTGATACAAAATAACAGCTCCTTGGTATCGCTGTCTCAAACTCAGGGAAATTTGCAGCATGTTTGAAAAGTAGAAGTGCAACCTATATTAGTTCTACCTATTTATATTTGTCCTTTATTTGGTAAAGCTACACGCTTAAACATTGTTGTGCTCAGGCATAACACTTGTAGGTGCTTGGTAAAAGGCCTGTGAATTAACCCAACTCTAGCAAGCCTTCTTAATTTACACTCTTTGTAGGAAGGTCAGTGCCAAGGATGCATTGCAAGAGGTTTGATGGCCTGTGGGAAATTTTAAATGACCTATTTTTCCTTGACTGTGCCTCCTCATTCCATTGCCCCATCATGTTAGACTGAATCTAAGATGAGGTCGCAAGATATAGGAACAAAAATAGGCTGATTGGCCCATAGAATCTGCTTTGCCATTTCCCACTCAGCCTCACTCCCTGCTTTCCCCCTGAAACCATTGATGACCTGGCTAATCAAATACCTGCAATCTCTGCATTAAATACACTTAAATGTCACAGGTGATTGAATGCTGGCACTTACTCCAAGAGTCTGTAGATTTGGGGCTCAGACTCTTCTGCAACTATACTGAGATGTGATCACACCTAGTTACACTTTCTTTCCTCGGAACAGTCACAGCCACCATACATAATACACCACATTACAGACTAATTTGAGGTCATTTTGTTCTAATGCTTCACTAGGGAACTGAACACACTCCTTTATTTCTATTGAGTTACCTCAGCCATTATTCCTCTTTTTTAGCATTTCCTTTAGAGTATTTTGGGAAGCAACCATAATCCCAGGCAGACTCCAGGAAAATTAGTGGCGGAAGCAAAATACAGCACATCATAGTCAAATTTTAAAGTTCAGATATATTGTCAGACTACATACGTGACATCATATACAACCCTGAGATTCTTTTTGCTATGGGCCAGGCAGAATTTCTAGTTATCGATAAAATAAAAAAACTGTACTCAAAAAAAAGGATGGAGACAAAAGACATATGAAATCAAGAAAGAAATGCTAACATGCTGACTGTGTAATACAGAAATAAATATTCAGTAATAAATAATATTCAAAGTAAAATTGAATGGTTGAGGAGACTGATGCTAGAAGGGTAGCAACTGTGCCTCAACCTGGTGGTGCGAGTCTTTGGCACCTATACCTTTTTCTTGATGGTAACAGTGAGAACAGAGCATTTCCTGGGTGGTGTGGATCCTTGATAATTGATGCTGCTCTCTGACAGCACTGTTTCACATAGATTTTGACTGTGATGCACTGGGCTGTGTCCACTACCTTTAGCAGGGCTTTGCATTCAGAGGTCTTGGTGCCCTCATTCCAGGCTGCGATGCAGCTGGTCAGCACACTTTCCACTACACATCTGTGAAAATTTGACAAATTTTTCGCTGTCATACTGAACCTCTGCATACTCCTGACGAAGTAGGCACTATATGATGTGCTTTCTTCATGATGACATTAATATGTTTGGTGCAAGAAAGTTCTTCCAAGATGATGACTCCCAGGAATTTAAATGTTCTCACCCTCTCCTCCTCTGATGCCCATTGATTACTGGATCATACACGCTGGTATTTCCTTCCTATAGGCCACTATAAACTCCTTAATTTTGGTGATATTGAGTGTTGTTATGAGCACAGAGGACCCCAAAACCTAGCAGCAACAGAAATTCACCAAGACAAATGGTTACTTAAACAAAAGTTGCTTTTAATATGAAAACAGGATCAAATTTTATCTTATTACTATTAACTTAACATAACCCCTTTCTAATTCTAAGCACACATGTATGTAATGTGTCTATAAGTTTAGAAAAGTTCTTTAATTCACTGTCTAATCTAACTTCTCACTCCTCCAAGTTCATTGGTTGCAGGCATTTCTTACACTGCACAGAATTTAACATTTATGAAGTTCACAAGGCTTTGGTGCTTGAAGGTAAATGGTTACTGCTCAGGAAGATTTTTGCTGGTTTTCAGCCTGTCTGGCTTGAGCAGAGCTCCAATCTTTTAAATGAGATGTATATTGAAGTGTTTGTATGTAACCTACACTAAAAACCTTCCCCAATTTATCTCCTTTAAAACATATCTATTTACAATATAAAATATAACATAATCCGTCACAGTGTGAGGTTATTGTTGGCGCACCATTCAACTAAGTTTTCAATCTCCCTCCTGTCTGCTGACATAAGAACAAAGCCCTGTGGTGCTTTGGAACTGATGGAAATTGTGGAGGAGATGTTCTTACCAATCCTCACTGATCATGGTCTGGAGGTAAAGAAATCAGGGATCCAATTACACAGTGAGGTATTGAGGCCCAGATCCTGGAGTTTGCAGATAAGTTTTGAGGGAATGATGTTTTTGGAAGAGTTTCCTGATATGTGTATTGTTGCTGTTCAGGTGTTTCAGGATTTGTATAGAGACAATGAGATCTGGTGTGTACCTGTTGCTGCGGTTGGCACATAGGAATGGATCCATGTCACCATTCAGACAGGAGCTGATATGCTTAAACATCAGACCCTCAAAAAATAATCACTGTGGGTATGAGATGAACTGGTCAGTAGTCATTTAGGTAGGTTTCCACACTCTTCTTGGGCCATGTATGATTAAGGCCTGTTTGAAACAGGTAGGTACCTCACCCTGCCAGAGTGAAATGGTCAGTATAGGTTTTCAATACTCAGCCTGGTACTCTGCCCAGATCAAATGCTTTCCTTGGATTCACTCTCCTGAAGGTAGTCCATATGTCATTCTCGGATACTAATGATAGATGATCATCAGGGACATAGGGACAAGGTTCTTCCTTGTTCTGATGGTCAAAGGGATGTTGAAGACATTGAGTTTATATGGGAGTGAAACTTTGCTGTATCCTGCTGCACTGGATTTGGTTTTGTAGCAGGTTATGTCATTTAGGCCCTGCCACAGCTGTCAGGTTGTTTCCATTCTCATCTGGAATCTCTACTTTGCCTGGGAGATGGCTTTTTGTAAGTTGTACTTGCTCCTTGGGCAGTGTTCTTGATCTCTGGACTTAACAGCTCTCAGTAGTTGTGGATTTCATTGTTCATCAAGAGCTTTTGGTTGAGAAAAACCATGAACGATTTGGTGGGGACACATTCGTTCACAGTTTTGATAAAGTCTGTAATAGCCCTGGTGTAATTATTCAGATCCTCAGCTGTTTTCTTGAACACTGATTGAGGCAGTCCTGTAACCATGCTTCAGCCTCCCGCATCACCTTCTGGCTGTCCTGATCTCTTTTTAGGCGCTCTCTGTTTAAAGGCAGAAGGAGCACAACCAGGTGATCCAACTTGCCAAAATGAGGTCTCGGGGGAAAAAATGGTTGATCTTCCTTATCTTCCTTCTCCTTGATGTAGCAGTGATCAAGTGTGTTGGGACCTCTGTTACATCAGGTTAGTTGGGCAGGGTTTTCTTTAGACAGGCCTGGTTAAAACTCCGACTGAGATTTGTAGTGCTTTGCGGTGGGCCGTCTCTTCTTTATTGATCACAAGTGCCTATTTGTAATCAGCATCAGGAGGAATGTAAACTTTGGTAAGAATCACTGATGACCACTCTCAGGGTAGATGGAAGGGTCTGCATTTAATTGGGATTTTCTCAAAGCCAATGGAGCAGGAGATCTGTGCACTATTAGCTGAAAAGGACACATTGCCCTTTCTCTCAATGCCAGAATCCGAGTTCCAATCTGGCCTGTAAAGGGGGAAACCCTTGGGTCGGTGTGCTCTCTGTTAGCCAGGTCTCATTTCTGGCATCATAGATGATAGATGACATCTGTGGAGAGAGAAGGAAAGGAAAATAAAGTTTACATATCTGAGTCATGACCTTTTATAAGATGAGATCCACACATGTGACTGACCAGTTGAATATTTTTTTAGCATTTTCTCTTTTGGTTTTAGAGGTGGAATCAAACCTTATAGCTTTAATGTTGTTGGCAAGTGGTGAACTTGGAAAGGATACCTCGTAGTGGTGCTGGTGAGATCATGGATGGGCAATTTCAGATCAGATCAGATACTATTTATTTTCATGTAATAAAGCAGATAAGTAATATTGCTCAAAATTGCTATGCAGTGAAATGCCAAGAGACCATGGCAGATATTGTCTCCATTTTCAGCCAATGCATTATTATCACATCAGTTGAAAAGACCAGAATGCAGAGATTTCTACCAACGAAACCACGGTTCATGGAGGGGAATATTCTTTTCATTCTGCGAGCTTTACAGTTAATTTGTTTTTGCTAAAATGGTTTGAAAACATAATGCACTGAATTTTCAAAGCTCGGACATTTAGTAAAATGAATCAATGCTGATTTTATGTCATTAACATCATAAGTAGTGAATTTATATAATGAGAATAATTATTAGCTTTTTATTGAGTTAAGAGACAAAAAATAGAAAATCTGTGCACTTTATATTTTAGAAAGTCATTTGTGTTTGCTTATTAAATTTTACAATGTCACAAATTCGACGATCTCTAAAGTTGATATTTGACTCTTAGCCTTCACATCCATTCACATGTTTGATTACAAAGTCAACATGTTTAATTTAAAACATAAGTGGTCATGTCAGATAATTAAAAAGATACTACATATGTAATTGATGTGTAATGCACTTATTTATGACATATATAATTAATCTGGGCTGTATCTGAATTTAATTACACAGGCCATTACAGCTGGGGAAAAAAACCCATTCTCAGGAATACAGATTTTAAGCAGAAATCTCGAACTAGCTTGGTAGTGACACTATAGTCAAACACAGTATTTTCCATTTCATGAATTTGTTAATAACTATAGTCTTTCCTTTTAATTGTCTCCATCATTTTGATTTACATGGAATGTATTTTTAGTATCAGTTAACATGCTTTAATTTAAAGTACTCAGGAGCCATCAGTGGCCCATCTTGAAAGGAAAGATTCCTTTCTGATTTGTGTTCAAAAATGAGTTTCAGCGTAACCATTGGATCACAGGAAAGCTGACTCAGTTCCACTGTGTAATAGATGATTTATTTTAACATGAAAGATGCAGTAGTGGGGCTGTCTGTCACAGCCTCTTTACTCCAAAGTGATAGTCAGATTCACTATTGCTTTATACAATATTTCTCAGTTGGAGAAGACTATAGCAGAGAGAAATATTGATGCAATTTAAAATACCTGCTCCATTTGTAATGTGTTCATTCACTTAATTACCAGCATCAAATTAATTATTTTTGTTCAAATAAAATGTGGTTTGGAAAACATAAAAGATTTGCACTACTACAAAGACCACATTTGGAAACAGCATTCTTTTTATTAATTACAACTTAATAGTTGTTTGAGGGATTTATTACAAACTTGTTGGTTGCAGTAAGTGCACTTAAGATTGTTACTGGTTTCTTCCACTTTCTGCCGCACCTCTGCTATTGAACTACTTTTCCCGAGCTCCTGAACATCCTTGGCCCAAGTCTTTTTGTTTTTATTATAATAGATGTGATTTGTATGACGCATCACAGTATCAGAGATTTGGGTTGAATCCTGACCTCAGGTGCTGTCTGTTTAACATACCTAAGTATTCTCAAACATACGGATGCCAAAAAATAAGTCAGGGTGCCAGCAGAAAGTTCAATGACAATGTCAGGGTGAAACAAAAGCTAAATATTTTAGGTTTTCCTGTTAACCTTCACATCAGATTCACCACCATGCCTTGTTAGCAATGCCTGGAGCCTGTCGTATTGAATTCCACCAGCTATGTGAGGAGAGGGATGGTATAAGAATATAGTTAGTGGCTTTGGTGGCAAAGCAAACTTTATCTTATTTTCATTTGAGTTCTGCAGGATTAATCTCAATTAACATGTTATAGCCAAAAGGTAGTAATTACAAGTACCAATAAATGTTGCATTTTGAAAAGGCATTATGACAGGCATTATGAAAAAAAATCATAAAACAAGTCCAAAATAACATAGTAGTGAATGTAATCTTGAACTGAATATTCTTGGTTCACTGCAATATAAACCATGCAGTATAATAATTGGAAGACTGACAATGGTTAGACAACTGGAAAACTGGCAAAAGGCAGGGATAATGTTGAGGTCTTGTGGCATCTGTAGTCAATCTTGTTATGACGACAGCCTGACAGATATAATATTACCGCTGTTATGCCATACAGTCATGGGAACCTGCCTCACTTTGATTTACCATTTTCGTTTGCCTTAGAATAGTAAGAAGTTAAATACAGTTGATGTACATTTATAGTATGCATTTGCTAAAACTTTTTTGTTAAGAGAAAAAGCCTTGAATCAGTTTAATATTAGTAACATAATGCAAAAATGAAACAGTAGTGCATTTCAATGTCATTCATACTGTTTTTTAAAGGAAGTGAACAGTAAAATGACTGCCAAAGTCTTTAAAATGAAAGTAAGAACCTTCAAATAACCTACCTCCTATAAATACTACATGTGTACCAGGGTTTGGGGTATAATTAATGAATCATTGATCACAAGACAAAACCCACCATACTTTGTTAATGTGGTCATAAAATTCCTGCCAGCTTCCTTCATTCACGAGGTTTTGGACATAAACCTCTTTAATATCCTTGAGAGGAAAAATCTATCTGCTCTTTAATTGATCTAAATCTGCAAGTCAAGGTGCAAAGTCTCCACCTCTCTCGTGTTTCTTTGGAAACCTCAGAAAGATCTCAACTGCTATTTGGGGATGAGCTGTGAACAAGTCTAGGACTGCTGGTACATTCTAACTACCATAATAACCATTGAACACAAGGAGCTTCAAAGCAAGATGAATATTTTATTCTATTCTGCCACAATAAGGAGAGAACAAAATTAGATATGATCACGTGATTATGCCCATATGATTTTCTCTCATGCTTTAAAAATTATCATTGCATTCACAGAGAAATTTGGAGATCATATTTTTAAATAATTCTGGTAGGAGAGGGAAGAATGCAATGGAAGAATGTGAGAGAGATAAAGCATCAGAAAGGGAAAGACCCACAGAATAGATTAGAAAAAAGAGAGAGGGGAGGAAGTGACTAAAGAAAACACAAAATGAAAGGAGAAAAAGGGAGAACGAGTGGAGGAAAGGATGGAGTGATAATGAGCGAGAAATGTGGTGGTGGGTGACCTCTCCCAGTCTCAATTATTTGCTTAAGGATCTGGTTTCATTTTTTACAAGTGAGACTTTGTATGAAAAAACCTCATGTTGTTACTACCCGTTGATGGATTCAACATGTATTCAAACACAAGAAATTCTTTAATATTGAAAAAAGGAATTTCAAGGCATTATCACTGGTTTCATGAGGTTTATCAGCATGGAAAATGGGATCATGAAAAGTGCACAATGGGATACTGCAGATTTGAACTCATTACAAAGCTCCTGCCTTGTCCTTTTTGTTGATGTGTTTTCTCTGCTGCAAGTTTATGCAAAATGTAGTGACAGAATCACTATGTAAATTTGAAAATAAAAGACCATAAACATTTGATACATATTCATATCAGAGATTGAGGATGCAAAGAAAAAAGGAAAAGGCACTATTACCAAAGCTGAATCCAATATTACTTTTTTTTTCAAATAATTAGGCTGAACGGAGAGTAGGTAGCCAATATTTATTACAGCTTCGAACACAGAAACTTTAGTAATAATTGACTCTGTTAACAACTTTTGTCTACTGAGCATTTCTTCAAGGTTCATTATTTTCAGGTCTGTGATAGCGACCTTTAATCAGCCTTATCATGCAATCTGCACATTGGCATAAAGGAAATGAGCTTCTACCCATTGATACATTCACATTTGGTAGGCAATATTTTTGAAAGGAATTTTTACAACATTACAAGGACAAAAGTAAACTAATAGCACTAGAATGGTATAGGGAATAATGCACCACAAAAAAATGTATGAGAGTAAACACGAAGTGGCAATTTAACAAGAGTGAAAACTGGTTTTACCTTTTGCTGCACCAAAAACTTCACAAAATCTTCTTCCAGAGTAACAAGGGTATTTCAGCCCAGCAACACGAGGGTAAAAAGGGCAATTTAATTGTCCCCATTATCCCATTCCTTGGGATCACCATTACCAAACTCTCCAACTCATAATTGACTTAACTGAAGCGTGTAACATGATTGACCTCTCCATTCTCCACCACTGCAGTTCTGCTGTTGTCCAGCCCATGTGAAACACATTTTCCTCGATCCACTGTTAACTGTTCAGTTGTAGCAAGGAATTCAATGTTGCTTTAATGTTGCCCTGAAGATATAGAATTATCCTCATACTTTTTAAAAAATTAATTTAAACTAGTGAATTGATGACAGCTAGTACTTCCCCATCCCCACAATTCAATACATTTTTCAGACTTTCTGTCTCATAGCCAGTGGTTGAGCATTTTTCTCCATTGGGATGGCGAAGGCAGTTCCATCTTCTCCCTGGTGAACTAAATTAGAGAGACAGCAGCCTTAGTGCCATCCAACCCCAAGAAGAAGTATGATAGGTGATCTCAGGACCACCCATTTCCACCTCCTCAACCTTGCTTCTGCTTCAGGTTAAATATTGTTGAAACCCACATTCACACTTTTGTTATCTGTTGATCCTACTCTCTGTAAGCCTGCATTATCTAAACTTCACTGCTTGATCCTACCATGTGTTCATGCACCAACTAATGTCACTAATTTACATTTTCCCTCTAACACAATAGCTGAAAAAAAATCACAAACATTTCTGCCTTGCAATGATTTCCTTCTAAGCAGTGTTTTGATTTTACAATTCCTTTCCTCATTTCAAAATTCCTTGACGGCCTGCATCTTGCTAACCTTGTTATTTCCATGAGTTCCACAACTCTCGATCATCCTGAATTAAATCTCTCCACCCACGGTAGCAGAATCTTCAGTTCATCTGCAGTCCACTTGTTCCACTTTGAAGCTGTTCTTTTAAGGGACTCCTTTGAAGCCTGTTTCTTTTTAGTCTCCTCCATGATGATCCACATTGTTGGTTTCAAATTTTGTTTAAAAATGTACTTGTGAAAGATGTGAAAATGCCTTGCTACTTTGAAAGTACTGCGTGTTTATATGTCACAATTAGAGTTACAATTGGAAGTTAGAGGTCTTAGATCATGAGGCCTTAAGGCGTAGAAGCAGAAATAGGCTATTCAGCCTATTGAGGCCGTTCCACCATTTCATCGTGAGCTGATCCATTTTCCCAATCGGCCCCACTGCCCAGCTTTCTCCCCATAACTTTGATGCCCTGGCTAATCAAGAACCTATCAATCTTTGCATTAAATGCATCCAATGCACTCACCACAACTGCCCATGGAAACAAATTCCACAGATTTATCACCCTCTAGCTAATGAAGTTCCTCTGCATCTTTGTTCTGCGTAGATACCTATAGGATATCCAGAGTAGGGAAACTATTGTTAGATGGCAATCAGGACTAAAGTATGACACTGAGAGTGAGATGGAGTACTCAAATGAAGGAACTAATTTTGAGTGAGGATTGATGATCTCTTGGGGTAAAATATTGGAAATGTGAAGGGGATCAGACAGGTATTGATTGGGAATTAGGGTTAGTATTAGAGAGAGGATGCAACCAGGAAGGAAAATGTGCAATTGTAAAGTGTCTGGAAGGCAGTACAGGAAGGAAAGTATTCAAAAGTGGGTGAAATTCATTTCCATTATGGCAGGCAACAAACTTCACATTAGACTTTTAAGTTCCTGCACTATGCCTGTTTAATGAGCAAAACATCTATTCATTTTCTCTCTTATGCGCAAGTAGCCTCTGCTGCTTGCCACCATAACTTGGCTGTCATCAATTATTCAGAAAGTGTAAGACTGCAGAGCAGAATCTATATTCTGTCACAGTGTGATGCAGACAATAGTTATATTATTATGTTTCAAGCAATACAATTTGCACTCTTTTTGGTCCATCTATTAAAATCATAAAATGCGATATTTGAAATCCATAATAATTTCACAAATTTAAAATGTAATATTGCACCTGACTGTTTTGACTGTCAACACAGATGAGCTGCTGGTTTTGTTATGTTATTTTAAGGTGTGTACGTTTTGGTAAAGAACTTAGTTTGGTCATCATCAATGAATCTATGGGAATCTGATTTGTTACAACCTAACTGAGAAAATTTAGGGCCATATTAATTTATTCAGTTTGATGCATTGTAGAAATTGAATTTGAAGTAAGTTTACTGTGTGTGTGTGTGTGTGTGTGTGTGTGTGTGTGTGTGTGTGTGTGTGTGTGTGTGTGTGTGTGTGTGTGTGTGTGTGTGTGTGTGTGTGTGTGTTTCAAAGTTGGAAAAGAATACTGAACAAAAGCATTTCTTATTGTATGATCAAATGTTGTTTTACTAGCAAAAGCTAGTAATAATAAATTGAAGACTACTGTTATACTATTTATCTTATGTACCTTGACACATTTCAAGATTTTAAAAAAAGTAAAAGCTATTTTATGATTTAATTTCTTTAACTGGTAGAATTCTACAAAAGGTGTGGCTCAAAAAATAGGATTAATCACAGCACGGGACTGAAGACTCAAAGGTTGAGTAGTTTAAAGATTGACTGTACTTAGTAACTCCACCCTCTGGATACGTCATTGGTTTTATCATGGAACAGTACTTCTGATTGACAGCACAGCTACTTTTAATAACTTTGTCATGTGACACTGAACAGTAGCGTTAGTGTAGTAGTAAGTCAGGTGCCTTCAGTTCAATCTCTGTAAGGGGCCAGCACCCACATGTGTGCCTGCTGTGTGTGTGTGTGTGTGGTATGTGCACGTGTGTGTGTGTGTGTGTGTGTGTGTGTGTGTGTGTGTGTGTGTGTGTGTGTGTGATTTATTGAGATTTTAAACTACAAGCTGAATGGAGTGGGACAGGTGCAACCAAGACTTTGAGTGGAAAGAAACCAAGGTGAGCAGTAACACCATTCAGTAGTCTTTGCATCAGGAATGAGTAGGAATGGAAATTAACTCTGAAATGAGCAGAAAATACTACTTAAAAGTGTCCTCACCTAAACTTCAGCTGTCCTGAGCTTGTTCTACCAGTAGATGATTGAGACAATGTCACAGGCAAGTAGAATACTGCTTTTATTATATTTCAAGAAATAAACTAGATTTGTTGAACTTTAATATACACATAACTTGTCTAAAGTATTTTAAGCAGGGATATAAATTCCGTCTTATGTTTATCTGCCTCCTTCATTTGGAATGCAGTCACATGCCATGTGATTTTCAGTGCTGTGCAAAGTGACACTGGCTTCTTATATTTTAATTCTCATTTCTGAAACAGTTGTGTTAAGGCTCAGACATTACCTTAATCCTACTGTCATTTGTTAATCTGCTGGAAGTGTGCCATAGGCAATGTGTTTGAGTAAAGATGATTTCCTAAGTCTGTGTGTTAACCAAGAGTTTGAATTTGTTTAAAATATTATTAAGGCACTGATAATGTCCCAAATTCAATTTTTTCTTGTTCGATGGTTTGTCTCCCAAATAATTTATCTTTAAGAATTGAAGTCAGTAGGAATGCAGCTGTGCCAGAGTGGTTGTTAGAAGAGGCTGCTGCTGCTGGAGTCAAAATAGGTACCAATATATCAAATCTGTATCACCTGCATGGGAACAATTCATGAAAAAAAACCAGGCAGGTTCACAGCTGCTCTCTAGTGTATGTCTGTCATAAGTTTATAGCTCTGTTCACTTTCCAATCCAGAAATATTGATTTGGCATGAAGATTACAGCTCACCTTGGAAAAATCTTGAGACATAGCTTTCCTGAATCAGATGTACATTCATTCCTGTACATGTGTTTGCTTTTTGCATTCCAGCATCTTAAAGTCCATTTAGACTTTTGCATGAGCATAAAATACATTTGTATTATTGCATGCTTTTTATATTCGGTTTTCCAACCATAACTGTATAAATCTTGTACCACTGACATCTTGATGTCTCTGAATTTCTTTTTGTTTAACAGTGGCAGAGTGGCTTGGTCAAACAATGGATATAAGCAATAGTTTTAATACAGTCTATTGGCAAACTTGCTTTTTTTTTTGCCATGTGTTCAATCTAAAAGTGAATGAAAAGATAAAGGTATCATTAAATTTGATTAAATAAAAGTATATTTTGTAATTTCACCAGTAATTTATTGAAGTACTTTTTTAAGGTCAGCAAATTTTGCAAAACTATCAATTGAATTTAAGACTGTGTGTGCCATGATGCGTACACATCTGTGTATATCTGCATCTATGTATCAATATTATACCTATATCTATCTGTTTAGATATAATTTTAGAATGGAAGTATAGTATAAACTAACATTGTGAAAATCATTGTTCTATTGCCCTTGAAATTTATTTGGGACAAAGGTGAATATGTTGTGTAACAGGCAATCTTGTTGAATCTATGATCTATGTCATAAAATCTAACCTATTTTATGGAATCTGAAGCTTTAATTAGAATGGGATCAGGCCTGTGGAATTATCGCATAATTATAAATGGTTTGGCTGGTCAATGGCCATGTACTCATTTGACTTCAGATTTCATGATAACTGAAGACAAATTATTTATGTAGAAATTCCTTTGTTGTGACATATTAGTGTTACAATTTCATTGCTTATGAATGGGGAGCAGTGAATTCTGGGGAGCACTGCTTTTGTTGTCACTGAACTAAGAATTCTGCACTACATAAAGTTTTTCCAAAGCCACTGTTATTCAATACTTTTAAACATTACCACAAATACCATATAAAGTTGAAAATTGAACAATAATTATGTTGTATATAGAAATGAATCTTTGTACCATGTTGATCATGAAACAATTATCTGAAGGCAAATTCCTGTAGCAGGAAACAAGGCCCACATTAAGCTGTTCGAGACATCGAGGATGTGCAGGAGATGATCCTGTGAGTTTGTCCTGTCCCTCAATTGCACATTGAATCCAAAAATGGGACACATTTTTGCAGGGATTCCCTGAGCATTACACAGGGCAACCATCACTAGGATCCCACGGTGAGTCAGTCTTGGCAAAGGATCTCATCTCCTAAGGATTTGCATGGTGATTCTAGGTCTGCAGGTTGGGAAAAAATAAGGAATCTAAACATTTTAAATATTAGATTGTTTTAGCTAATACCTTTAGTTATTTCCAAGTGTTTAGTCAGATTTTATTTTTTAACAATCATACTTTAATTACTTATTTTAATTTTAATAATTATTAACAGCAGTCATTAAAAACACGGTTTGACATTAAAAACTGCAGTTTTGATGGATAACAAAGCTTTTTATCAGAGGCCTATCAGTGTAATTTGCAAATTATGCCTCCACATGAGGCTGCTCACTGTCCGGGTATCATTTGGACAACATTACAGGATTTATGGGTGCCTTCATGTTCAGCCAAATATCTTATGCAGAAACCATATGATGTTTCTGGGCAGCAGTCTCAGTTTAGACCAATCTAATCCAAGAATTGAGAGATTTGAGACCAAACTGAATTCACTTTAAAAATCTGTGCTGATAGGTAATTAAATAAAGTAATAAACCTCTTTTATTCAGCACCTTAGTGTAACTATGCAGGTATTGGCAATAAAATGTGCACGATAATAGTTATCCTCTCAATTTCCTGAAGATAATTTCCTAATCTCACTTAGCATTTAAAAGTTAATTTAGACTATCAGTTCACCAAACTGCCAAAAATTAGCACGTGCTGGAGATACATTGCCGTTTAGTCATTGGTGACATAGCTCTTCAATGGCTTTCTGGATAAAAGAGTCCTTGCCTGAGTCCCAAATTCTCTTTTGCAGCATGTACTGATAGCTTAATCATTTGCTTTTGTCAAGGTCAAAGGATGGTTTGGAAAATTATTGCAAGCAAAGAGAACTGTTCAGACATTTTTTTTTCCAAACTTTGTATTTTTAAACTCCAACTTCTTTTCAAAGATAGTACAGTTCAAGTTCAAGTTTATTGTCACCTGACTGTACATATATTACCAGATGAAACAGCATTTGTCTAAACCATGATGCATGCACAATATATAGCACATAATAACAGTGCCCTCTACAATGTTTGGGAGAAAGGCAGTTTTTTTCCTTTATTTGCTCCTGTGCTTCACAGTTTTAAATTTGTAATCAAGCAATTTACATGTGATTTAAGTGCACGTACCAGATTTTAATCAAGGTTATTTGAATACATTTTGGTTTGACCGTGTAGAAATTACAGCACATTTTATACATAGTTCCACCATTTCAGGACACCATAATGTTTGGGACATTTGGCTTCACTCAGGTATGTTTAAGTGCTTCATTGGTGCAGATATAAGAGAACTAGACTTGGTTCTAAGCTTTTGATCACCTTTGGAGTTGGTAGTTGCCATTTTTCAACATGATGACCAAAGTTTTAGACAATGAAAGTCAAAGAAGCCATGTGAAGCTGGAAAACAAGAATAAAACAGTAAGACACATCGCCCAATGCTTAGCATTTCCAAAATCAACTGTTTGGAACATTATTAAGAAGAAAGAGCGTACTAGTGACCTCAGTAATGGCAAATGGGCTGGTAGGCCGAGGAAGACCTCCACTGCTGATGACAGAAGAATTCTCATCATGATGAAGAAAAAAATCCCCAAACACCTGTAAGGCAGATCAGAAACACTCTTCTGGAGGTAGGCTTGGATGTGTCAATGACTGCTGTCTGCAGAAAACTTCATGAACAGAAATACAGAGGCTACACTGCAAGAAGGAATCCACTAATTATCCACATAAATAAGGTGGCCAGATTACAGTTTGCCAAGAACTATTTAAAAGACCCTGCAGAATTTTGGAAAAAGGCGTTGCGCACAAGTGAGACCAAGAATAACTTGTATCAGAGGGATGGCAAGAGTAAAGTGTGGAGGTATGAAGATAGCCAAGAACCAAAGTATACCACCTCATCTGTGAAATGTGGTGGTTGGGTTGTTATGGCCTGGGCATGTATGGCTGCCACAGGTACTGGTGCACTTACCTTCACTGATGATGTAACTACTGATGACAGTAGCAATATTAATTTTGTGGTGCATACAATCATTTTATCTGTTCAAGTTCAAGCAAATTCCCCCAAACTCAATGGATGGTGCTTCATCCTACAGCAAAACAATGATCCCAAACATGCTGGTAAAGCAACAAAGGTGTTTTTCTTGAATGGCCAAGTCAGTCACTTGATCTAAAACCATTTGAACATGCCTTCCATATGCTGAAGAGAAAAATTAAGGAGACAAGCTCTCAAAACAAGCAGGAGCTGAAGATGGCTGTAGTAGAGGCCTGGCAGAGCATCATCAGAGAAGATGCTCAGCACTTGGTGATGTCTATGAAATCCCAGACTTCAAGCAGTCATTGCATGCAAGGGATATGCAATAAAGTACTAAACATAACTATTTTAATATACAGGTACATGATCCTTTATCCGGAACCCATGTTCTGAATTTCTGATTTTTCTGGATTTCGGAAAGTCCACCCGAATTGTGCTACCGTATCCACCCCCACCTCCTTCCAGTCGCATGACCGTCTCCCCCAACCACGGTCCCTCGGCTGCTTCCCCCAACAGCCAGTCCCTCAGCCACCCGGCAGTCTCCCCCAGCCGCCTCCCCCGACTGCCCTGCAGTCTCCCCTGGCCGTCTCCCCCGACTGCCCTGCAGTCTCCCCTTGCCCCACCACCCTGCAGTCTCCCCCAGCTGCCTCCCCCGACTGCCCTGCAGTCTCCCCCGACCACCCCGGCACTCTCCCCTTGCACCCTCCCCCCACTGCCCTGCAGTCACCCCCAGCTGCCTCCCCCGACCGCCCTGCAGTCTCCCCCGACCGCCCGGCTACCTCCCCTGACCGCCCGGTAGTCTCCTCCGACCGCCAGACCCTCGGCTGCCTCCACCAACCGCCGGCCCCCACTTGTCGGATTTTGGAGCTTTCCGGATTTTAGATGCCCGGATAAAGGATCGTGTACCTGTACATATCATTGCTATCTCCCAAATATTATGTTGCCCTGATATAAAGTACAGTATAAAAAGTGCAGTAATTTCTACATGGTCAAACTGAAATGTATACAAGTAACCTTGAATAAAATCTGGAATGTGCACTTTAACTTTGAATTGTTTGATAACAAATTTAAAACTGTGGAGCACAGGTGGAAAAAATGACTTTGACCCAAACATTATGGAGGGCACTGTATACATAAAATGTAATTTATAATATGTAAGTATTTTTCAGTTATTTACCCAGTTACTGATCATCAATCTCATAGCCTGCGGGAAGCTATTGCCAAACACATCAGTCCTGATTTTGATGCTTCTTTACTTCCCTTTTGATAACAATGGGTCAAATATACTGTGTGCTAGATGGAAAGAGTCCTCAGTAATTTTTTGGGCCCTATTTAAGCAATGCTCCCAGTGACTAAGTTACTAAGGAGCTTCGAAGAGGCAGGTGATTTCCTTGGTAGAAACATGAAGTCCACTGTTCATTGTGTTGTTAATGTATCCTTTTGCTTATACTTTCAGTTCTGCACTGTAAACAATACAACTATATGGATCACATTTAATAATAGCTTCACTTTGAACATTATTTTTCTGATTTAAAAGTGATTTCCTAGAAAATAAACAGTAAAATATCTAAAGGGTAGTAACTTGCATGAGTGTTAGAGTCTGAGCAGTATGAGTCAAATCATTGTTCAGCAGGAGACTGAAAATGTTCAGTGATTTAATTGTGCTGTGCTTCTCAGTAAAGTCAAATATCTTAAAATGTGTTGTGTTTTCTCCACAGTGTGCTGCCTTAGTTGGTGAAGACCAGCCTTTGTGTTCAGATCTCCCTGAACTTGACCTTTCTGAGCTTGATGTGAATGACTTAGACGCGGAAAATTTTCTGGGTGGAATCAAGTGGTACAGTGACCAATCAGAAATAATTTCCAATCAGTATGGCTCGGAATCATCTGATTTCTTTGAGGTAAGCAACTATAGTCCGTACCCCTCCATCGCCCTGTCCATAAATAGTTGCGTCATTTAAGAGAAGGTTGGATGTGTACATGGAGGTGAGAGGGTTGGAGGGTTATTGGTGGAGAGCAGGAGGTTTAAACTAGTGGAGTTGTTCTAGTGAACCGGTGCAGACTCAAAAGGCTGACATGGCCTGTTTCTGCTCCATAAATGGTTATATGGTTATATAATGCCAGACATCAAGAATCAAAGATTTAGTTTCATTAACCTAACAGCAAATTTATGAGTGCAGTTTATTGCTCAAAAGAAGATGTTTAAAATAAAACAAAACATGGAAAGTTCTTCCAACACTCCCATAACTATCATGCAATGAAATACTGTATTTAGTTCCAAACCATTGTTCCAGATACAGTTTCAATTTTATGAATTTTCATGTATTGTTGAAAAAGAATGGAACATACAGAATGTCAGTACAAAAACTACCAGTAAGTGTTTTGTGGCTCAAGAATAAGATGCCTGATAATTCTTGGAGCATTTTTGCACAATGATTAATGGGTTTAGTGGATTATAAATGATTTTTAATTGTTGCACTTTGAAAGATTTATTTAGACATTTTTTACAAGCATCTGTATTTTTAAACTGCAACTTATTTAACAAAGATGGCACAGTTACTAAAGAGCTCAAAATAGGCAGATGATTTCTTTGGTAGAAACATAAGGTTTATTATTCATTTTGGTGTCACTTTCATCCTTCCTGTAATCAAAGTTGCCCTTCCCAAAAACAGTACAACTATTTGGTGAGCATATTTTGGTTTAAAAATATATAAATTAATTAAACCTAAATTTAAAATGTTAGGCCACCCAATGATGCAATTGGAAGAGCTAATGCCTCACAGTTTGCTTGTTTTTTTTTGTACCAGGGTTTCCTCCCATGACACATTGGTGTGAAAGTTGATAGCTTTATTGACCATTGTAAATTATCTGCGCTGTGAAGATGAGTGGTAGATTTTGAGGGAAGTTGCTGAGTTAGAGAGAAAAATATGGAATTATGATAGATGTGTGTTTGATGATGGCGTGGACTCAGTGGCCAAAGTGTCTGTTTCTGTGCAGTATGTGTCTATGACAATAATAAATGGAGCAAATGTTGATGTTACAGTATACCAGAAGAACATTAATATTTAGAATGTGAAATGGTTACAGTGTCACATGGGCCAGATGATGTGCCAAACCGATCAGCTCCTGCTCGAATCACCAGTATGCATCAAGACCTGGAGGTATTCGTGCGCTGAATGAGGCAGCATTTCTGAATCTCACTGACAGATTGAGAAGGCTCTGCACTGAACTTTTCAGACAACGGTGTGGGTGGAAGTCAGAAATAGGAAGGGAGCTATCACTGTGCTCAGTGTAGTCTCTAGGCCCCCAAATCTCCCTCAGAACACCAAGGAGCAGATAAGCAGGCAGATTTTGGAATGATGTGGGAAGTACAGGGTTGAAGTTATGGGTGACTCCCTAATATTGACTGATACTTCCTGACTGCAAGAGGGATAGATGGGGCTGAATTTGTCCTGTGTACAAGGAGAATTCCTGACACAGTATGTGGCTCAGCCGATGAGAGAAGGGGCCACACTGGATCTGGTTCTGGGGAATTAACCTGGACAGGTGGTGGATCTCTCAGTGGGTGAACATTTCAGTGAGAGTGACTGCAACTCCCTTAGCTTCAACATAGCTCAGAAGAGGCAGGTGATTTAGCAAAAGGATGAAAAAAGTCAAACTGGGAAAGTGCTTAACTGGGGAAGGGTTAATTATGAAGGGATAAGGCAGGAACTAGCGAGAATACAATGGAAACAGATGTTTAAGGGTGAAAACACAGATGTAATGTGGAGGAAATTTAGGGACACTTGTGCAGGGTTCAAGATAGGTTTGTCCCTCTGGGACAAGGAAAAGATGGTAGGAAAAAGGAACTGTGGCTGACGAAACAGGCCAGATAACTAGTCAAGAGGAAGAAGGGAGATACATTGGATATAGGAAGCAGGAAACTGGAAGGGCTCATGAAAACTATATTGTAGTCAGGAAGGAGTTTAAGAAAAGACTTGGGAAAGGTTGATGGGGTCATGAGATGGTCTTGGCATATAGGATTAAGGAGAACCCCAAGGTGTTCTATGCATATGTGAAGAACAAAAAGATTACAAGAATGCAAGTGGGATCACTAAAGGATAAAGGAGACAATGTGTGCCTAGAGGCAGAGGAGGTTGGGGAAGTCTTAAATGAATATTTTGCATCGTTATTCACAAGGGAAAAGGATCTTGATCAAGCTGAGATCAAAATTGAAAAGGTCTGTCTGCTGAACAATGTGAAGATTAAGGAAGCAGAAGTGTTGGATCTTCTTAAAAACATCAAGATTGATAAGTCCCTGGGGCTGGACACAATATACCCGGGCTGCTGTTGGAAGTGAGAGAAGAGATAGCTGGAGCAGTAGCTATGATCTTTCAATCCTCTTTGGCCACAGGGGAGGTGCTGGAGGATTGAAGAATGGGAAATATGGTTCCCTTGTTTAAAAAAGGTAATAGGGAGAATCCTGGGAATTATAGAACAGTGAATCTTACATCAGTGGTGTGCAAACTATTGGAGAGTATTCTTAAGGATAAGATCTATGAGCATTTGGAGAAGTTCAATCTACTCAAGGACAGTCAGCATGGCTTTGTGCAGGGAAAGTCGTACCTCATGAATCTAATTGAATTTTTGAGGAGTTAACAGAAGAAATTGATTAGGGTAATGCAGTAGATGTGGTCTACATGGATTTTTGCAAGGCATTTGATAAGGTCTGCCATGAGAAACTCATCCAGAAAGTCATGAGCCACAGAATCAGTGGAACCTTGGCTGTGTGGATAAAAAAAAAACTGGCTTGTAGGAAGAAAGCAGAGAGTAGAAGTGGATGGTAAGTATTCTGCCTGGAGGTCGGTGACTAGTGGAGTTCTGCAAGGATCTGTTCTGGGACCCCTGCTCTTTGTGATTTTTATAAATGACCTGGATGAAGAGGCAGAAGGATGGGTCAATAAGTTTGAGGGTGACACAAAGATTGGAGGAGTTGTAGATGGAGCTGAAGGTTGTCAAAGGTTACAAGAGGTTATAGACAGGATGCAGAGTTGGGTGGAAAAGTGGCAGATGAATTTTAATCCAGATAGGTGTGAGGTGATGCATTTTGGAAAGACAAACCAAGAGACTGAGTACAGGGTTAATGGTCAGTTATTTAAGAGTGTGGCTGAACTAGAGGGACCTTGATGTGCAAATCCATACATCCCTCAAGTTCTCCACACAGTTTGATAGGATAGTCAGGAAAGCCCATGGGATGCTGGGATTCATTAATGGGGGATTTAATTCAGGACTAAAGAGGTCATATTGCAACTCTACAGATCTTTGGTAAGACCACTCAGAGTATTGTGTTTAGTTTTGGTCACCTCATTACAGGAAGGATGTGGAAGCTATGGAGAGGGTGCAGAGGAAATTTACCAGGATGTTGCCTGGATTGGGAAACAAGTCTTATGAGGCAGGGTTAGCAGAGCTGGGACTTCTCTCCTTGGAACGTAGAAGGATGAGAGGAGGCTTGATAGAGATCTACAAGATTATGAGAGACCTAGGAAGAGTGGACCGCCACCACCTGTTTCCCAGGGCAGGATCAGCAAACACTAGAGGACATATGTACAAAGTTAAGGGAGGAAAGATTAGTGGAGACACCAGGGGTAAGTTTTTTATTTGCACAAAGAGTTGTGGATTTCTGGAAATCCTTGCTGGGAACAGTGGTGGTGGCTGAAACATTGGGGACATTTAAGAGAATCTTAGAAAGAAAAATAAAGGGTTATGGGATAAGGAGAGTTTAGTACTTTTTTTTAGGAAGGAATATATGGGTCAGTATAACATAGAGGGCTGAAGGGCCTGTACTGTGCTGTACTATTCTACGTTCCATGCCCGATCTCACTGAGATTTCCCAGACACACAATAGGATTTAACACAGGTCAGACCAGGTGCAGGATCTGAGACTCCAATACATTCAATGGGAATTGCTGTGTGGAAATTTAGGATGGTAAAGGTAAGTTATGCTAGTTTTTTAAAAAAAATTCATTTTAACTTTAATTTATTGTTATTTTTATATGATTTAATTGTTTTCTAATTTTAGTTTTTATGTTGTAGTCTTAAAATATCTTTGAATATCAGAGATTTAAACTAAAACCTCTTAAAATCAACTGCAACTTTTATACCTGTCAAAATTTCGGCTCCAGCTTTGCCAACAGCTCATGGGTTTTGGGGTCAGGCCCTCCAAATCATTACTTCTGGTGTCCTGTTACTGACCAGAATGTTGCATGCCTCAGGAGAACCATTGAAGTAGGCTCTCCGTGGCCCAGGTAAGAATGGCTATGGAGTCCTGGGCCAGCTCGATCTAGCCCATTATTATCTAATAATGTGATAGCAGGTTTTCACCTCCATATCCTCCAATACCACCTATCACTATTGGATGGGAAGTGGCTGTTGGAATAATGAATAAGGTATAGAATTATTTAATGCTATAGCTGGGAACTTGCCATTTTGAAATGGGTTGCTCAAATGCCTGCAGAAGGGGACTGGTGGTTTATTAGCCCATTCAAAGTATAATCTTATATTGGATACAATCAAATTTGAAAGAACAGCTCCAGAGTTTCCAGAAAAAAAATCTTTAAAATATTTTAAAACAGTTTTTGCAGCTTCACATTGAAATTTGAAGTACTTGGTGCCAATCTTTGTGACCATTAGTTCCCATTTGGTTGGGCAGTCCTAACCCATCAGAATCTACAGTTAATAACATCCTGTGCTACCTTTGACCTGGATCCAAAGTTTGAGGACAGCGGGAAGCTGCTCATCCCTGCTTTTGAAGCAAAGAGAGGTTTTGCAATTCCCTGTTCCAAGAACTTGGGTTAGTTGGTGAGATCAGTGTAGAATTGTAATCATGCTGAAAAATGGCATCCACACTGCCTGAAGGAAACAGGTTAGGGAATATGGGGCCCAAATTTCAAGACTGCAAATAACACAAAACTAAGAGGGAAAATGAACATAACTTCGAGGTGGAGGAGGGTCATAACTGAGAATATAGAACATAGAACATTACAGCAAATAACGGAGTCTTCAGCTCACAATATTATGCTGATGTATGTAAAGCTACTTCCCAATATTCTAATTTTCCCCTGCTCACAACCATAACCCTCTATTTTTTTTACAACCATGTGCCTATCTAAGTGTCTTTTGAATGTCCCTATTGAAGCAACCTCCACCACCAAAAGCAGCAATGGATTCTGTGTGTAAAAAATAACCTCTGACATCTCCCCTAAATTTTTCTCTTCTCACCTTAAGCAGATGGTATTTGCTATTGTAACCCCTGGGTAAATGGTACTGGTTGTCCACCCTATCTGTGCCCCCCATAATCCTGTATACCCCTTTTAAATCCTTCATTGCTCCAAAGAGAGAAGCTGTATCCCTGTCAACCTTGCTTCATAAAACATGTACAAAGAAGGATTGTAATAGATTTTGTACTCATTTTATATTGTGGCCTTTAATTGATATCGGCTTCTATAATGTAAAATTTCACATTTTTTCACATTAAATTTCATCTGACAGCAATCACCCTATTATACCAGCTTGTCAACAATGCAAGTGTTTCAAGCTCACCACATACTGTATATCAATCAACCAGACAGCTCATCTGGCCATTTCTTGCTTAATGAATATCATCACATAGAAAAAGACCTGACTCTAAGAAATTTAAGTGCATAAATTTCTAGAATTATCAGATTACCCTACTCAGTTTGATAAATCATTTTATCAGTGGTATTCTTTCAGTGTCTGTCCTGGTCTGTATTTCAAACTGTGGTTGCAGTTGAGTTACTTCTGTTGCTCTGTGTACCCTGTATAGTGGAGTTAAAAATGAACTGAATTGTCATTTTACCTCACTGTTGGATATTATCTGTGCGTGTGTGTCACATGTGAGTTTATATTTGTCAGTTTGTTACATGTGATGTCTCCCACTGTATGGTTGTCCGGTGATACTCACTGACTAAATGCAGGGTGTAGATTAGTCCTTTTATCTCAGCTCTGAATGGCTGTCTGCGCCTGTGGATCATTTGACAGCAGAATTCAGTGTTATCAAGAAAAAAAAACACATAATGCTCCAATACTAGAAATGCAAGAAACTGTGGGACCCTTTCTCGAGTTCCAAGACTCCAGGACATGGATTTTCTTAGGATGCTCCATAATTAACATTAATTAGGCAGAACAAAGGGATTAAACAATTAACTGAAGAATAATCTGTTGGTTGAATAAATGGTACCTATGACAAACCTGAGTAATATCAGATTATTGCCTTTATTTTCTTATAGATTTCTATTTAAGTGAATACATGCAAAATTAAACATGTATGCTGTCAGGCTTGGTGCATTACTAAACTTAGAACTGTCTTAATTATGTCAGTAAACATAAAATTAGAATTCCATTTTAACACATTAACAGGAGGTTGTTGCAAGGCTGTTGCTTGGTAAATTCAATATATTAAAATTGATAATGTTGGTTAAGATATTTCATTGGCACTAGTATATATAAATTTGATTTATAACCTGAAGAACTGCTTGATCTATACAATGGAATAGCATGGAAAGATTGTATGTTGCTTTAGGGGGTCCTACCTCACATGACTAGCTATTGGAGATTGCATCCTTGCAAAGAGAAACTTGGAAAATGTTGTAAATTCAGCTCATGTTAAATGCACAGCATATTATATGAAGGGACATGGAAAAATATAAATCAAAATCGAGAAGATTAAGTTGTCTAAATTGTTCAGTTAAGGTAAGAAATGGAATTCAGGGCTAAATGGAAAACATTTTTTTTACTCTGAAATAGATGCATATGGTTATTTTTAAAATAATTCGTCAGACTCTAGGATTTTTGAATTTTTCATTTTCTAATTCTAGCTTTCAGTAAAATCAATAATTTCCCATTAGATAAAAAGTTAGTTAAGTGATTAATCAACTTTTGGTCCGTAATAGGCAATAGAATTGAAATTGTTAAAATACTCTCATGTGCATTCAAAGTCACAATTCCTAATTAAAACTGACCACAGTTTACCTTATCATTGAAATTGCTCCACTGACCAGCATGTCCCATTAATGTTGGGCTAGTTAGTAATCTAGATGTGTAGTTTGAAAATCATGCAAAGCATTCTTTTTTTTAGGAACATTTCAAGTTTATTATTATCTGATTGTAGATATAAAACCAGACAAAAAAGCAATACTCCAGACCACAGTGCAAGGACATGCAGACAATATATTTTCTCACCCAGCACATAATAACCACATCCATACATAATATATAATCAGCATTCACAAATATTCTGGAATAATTCACTCAATTTCATTAGTAAGAGACCCATAGTTGCAGGATACCATTCATCATCCTGATCAGCCTTCCTAAAGGTTTGGATCTGGAGCTCGAGTTGCCAGAGGTTTGGATCTGAAGTTTGGGTTACCAATGGATTAAACAGTATGGCTGCAGGAGTCCTGGAACTGAATTCACAGATACTCAGTATCTGAAGGGATTCTCTTTTGCTTCTCTTTCTCTTATTGTTAGGGGCACTGAGCAAAGCTAATGGTGATTCTTTGTTTGCCTTACAGCTGGCAAAAGTTTTTTTTTATACATTTTTTATTTTTCACACTGTGAACCATACTGACCAAAATATATACAGACAGTTTTCTCTTGAATATATACAGTGTCATTTTCTCCCCTTCCTCACCCACCCCCCTTTCCATTTATTCAAAGTTCAATCTAGAGCATTCTTAAAGCAAAGTGAGTGAAAGTGTGAATTTTGCACACTTGATGTTTATTGTTGACAAGAAAATTTATCAGCAAAAAAAACACTTTCTAAGTAGGCCTTCAGGGGTCTTTTTAAAATCTTTTAAAACAGTAATATTCAAGATCTCCATCTATAAAGTACACTCTTTTTCTTAGATCTGTGAAATAAAGCACAATATCACTGCAGTATGAATCATATGGCAGCATACACTGCAGCATGAGTCATATGGTCAAGTTACACAATGCAGGAGTCATTCCCTGCTTGAAGTAGATTGACAAAGTCTGCCACAAAATGTTGTTTTAAAATTATTTTAAAAAATCACATCTTCAAAAGCTTTGAAAGATTATCATATAGTTTAATCTGTATCATAAAAAATTGTTATAAAATTTGTTCTAAAATTATATAGTAAGCATACCTCTAAATTCTCTAAAATATATTGATACCTATTTTTTGTTGCACAAAACTTCTTACTAATACCACATGATGTGAATTGTTCACTTGAAACCAATATATTTAACAATATGATCTCCAACTATTTGATCAATTTTCTATTTTAAGATATTAACAGCAAATAAGATCAATCTCAGGTACAGCATTGTCCATTATTCCATATTATCTTCCTACCTTGCTGAAAAGACCAAATGTGGACCAATATTGTTGGATAAAATATACCTTAGAGGCATCTTAAAGAGCTTAACATCAAATCAATTGTTTTGAAGTGCAGCACTCTCTTTAGCTATATTCTGTTTGTCCTAGGTCTGCTTGAACCCAGTGCCACTAGAATAAAATGTTCCTATCACTGCTCTCCTTCTCCAGAAGGAGGATGCACGTGAGGAGCAACTGATGCAACAATCAAAACTGTACACTTGCATTAAATTTAAATGATAATTTTGTTCTCATTGTTTGTGACAGATTGTGCCCACAGGTCATGAAAAAAGTTTGAGCAAACACCCAAACATTGTGTGACCTCACTCCAAAATCACTCAGGTAGACAAGGTGGTTTTGACAACTGAGATAGGTTTCACTTGATGATCTCCTCTGAATTAAATTTTTTATCAGACCGGGGAAAGGCTCCACCAGGAGATGCTAATGTCTTCTCTAGGAGAGAACCATAATCCACATTGCTACCCAATACTCTTGCAGATATCCACAGGTAAAGAGTTCTGTGATAAATGGAAACTGATAAGTCCCATGAATTGCTTGAAAATGGGTAGAGACTTTGATCTTCTGGTGGTACTTCTTGAGAAAATTATCTTTGCTCCATATAAATTGCACCAAAATAGTCATAGAAATTACAAGTATGTATGGATAGGACCTCAATTCATTCAAATGCCAGTAACAGATTAGAAGAATGGATAGGTAAAGATATGAAATTGAGTAAATCCTGGAGTATGTTTTGAATTAAAACACACCTTATCCAACAGTCAACCAAATAGACCAAGCCAAGATTGCATGGTGCATGCATAAAATTACTGCTCACTGCAGGAACAAACCAGGCACATTGGCTTAATGTCTAAGCAATTACACATTAATTTGATTCTCCATTATTGGCATTGCATTATAGTGGAATAAATTAGGCAGCAGGTAACAGAAATTAGATGAGATTTCTGAACCCCTGTAAGTGCAATTACTTGAACTCTCAGTGACCTTTCCGTCAGGATAAGAAGCAGCCATTTATTTAATAGCAACTTAAATAAAAGAGTACAATGTAAGGACTTCCCTTGCCATATCTCCCTTATTACTTTTGGATGTTCCATTGTTTTATTACTTCATTAAAAAAAAGTCCTGTTTTTGCTGTGCCTAAAATGGGCTGTGCATTTTGTAAACTAGAAACTCGTATCATTGGATATGTATGAATTTTCTTTCTGATTTGGTTTTCATATTTCATAACACCAACCTCTTGTGATCAAACCTTAATCATCCACTGAATATTTATTGCTTCCTCCACATTCTTCCATTTCATACTGGAGGTATGTTATCCAGCACCTATGGGGATTGGTAGATGCCAGATAAGTGAATTTTCCAGTTGCTTGAGATTTCACGTTGTGTGGATTGATGAACTAAAGGCAAGGTGTGCCAATTTTAAACTTCCATTTATTTTCCTTGATTTTTATTGCCAGTTGCTTGAGGCTGCCAGTTGCGTAAATTCTGGAAAATAGGGATTTTATTGTAATTTGGTCTTTATTTCAAGCTAGCTTGGTAACTTTCCATGAAGCCTTAACAATGGTTTACATCTATCTATTGGTGAACTTACAGTGAATTAAGGAAGAGGTGCAAAATTGTCCAGTTATCCAGAAAAGTGCCTTATGCTTCAGCCCAACACAGAAATGACATTGTGCCATAGTCAAGACCACAACTCCCTTGAATGTATACTTTAATATGATCAATATAGTCTGGTCCAGGATTAGGAAAGAGTTACTAAAGCCCTTTTTCTACTGGCATCCCAGTTAATTGGCCATGCAATGACCTGGGATAGGAAACCCTTTGTGCCATTTCCACTAGGCCACCCTTAACTGGGACACTAATTGCTTTTCCACTGAACACAACTCATCCCTGGGGATCAGAATGTTCTACCTTCAACTGGAAATGGGTGACTTCTGCTGTCCCTTTTCCACTGGTTTTATCAGCAAACACTGGGGATATGAGTAGGGGATGAGGTGGTTAATCCCCAGTGTGAACTGATTTCATTTGTTCGGATAGTGTTTCTTTTCCACTGGGCCCTATCCCAGTAAATTCCCAGTTAATTCCTGGTACAGGGTGTCAGTGTAAAAAGAGCTTACCATTAGCCAGTTAACTGTGCATAGAAAGAAATGCATTATCTGGTCAAACAAATATACTGTATAACAAACAATACAAAAGCCCTGGAACAGCATGACAGGTCATTGCAATCATTTGAGTTTTCAATGGCCAAGAACCCCCAAGATGCAAACATTTATTGCATACTTCTTCAATATCACCAACCATACCCAGAATATTATTTTACCTTTTCCACAGGCAGCTAAACTATGATCATAAATCCCACATTATGTCTGTGAATGGTTGAATTTCTGGGAACCCACCATTTTGTTTGGTGAGCCGGACATCATCAGTTGGCCCAGTCATTGGTTATCCTGACAGATGCAAGGTAATATATTTTGGAAAGACAAACAAGGGGAGGATTTTCACAGTAAGTGTTGAAGCCCTAGGAGTGTTGATGATGGAAGGACCTTAGGGTTAAAGTCTCTGGATCCCGAAAAGTGGCAGCACATATTGATAAGGTGTTGAATATAGTCTAGTCCTGGATTGGGAAGGAGTTACTAACATTAGCCAGTTAACTGTGCATAAAAACATATGTATTATCTGGTAGAACAAATATACTGTATAGCAAACAGCTACATTAGTATGTGTACTGATGACGTTACTGTGCCCAAGACCATTAGTACTTGCTCTAATCAGAAGCCATGGATGACTGCGGAGGTGCTTGTGCTGTTGAGGAACTGAGACCCTGCCTTTAGAGCAAGTAACAATAGCAATAGCTAAGGCTAAGAGCCAAGCTTTCTAATGCCATCATGGAAGCAAAGCATGTGCATTCCTAGCACATTCATAGTCACTCCCTGGACAGCAAGGACATGTGACACATGTGGAAGGGCATCCGAGATATCACCAACCACAAGTCTACACCATCTGCTGTGCTGGTGATGCCTCCCTCCCAGATGCACTGAACAACTTCTATGCATATTTTGAGGTGAAAAACAATGTGACTGTGAAGAAGACCAAATGACCAGGTGCTGTGTGTGATGTGGCTGATGTGACGAGTGTTAGGCAAGGTCAACCCACAGAAAGCTGCTGGACCGGATAACATTCCCAGCAGAGTGCTTAGGGGATGTGCGGCTCAGCTGGCAGATGTTCTCACTGACATCTTTAACATCTCCCTGAGAAATCTATGGTCCCAATGTTCTTCAAAGCCACCACCATTGTCCCCTTGCCGAAGAAGTCATCCGTGTCCTGCCTCAATGGCCACTGCCCTGTTGCACTCATGCCTACCATCATGAAGTGCTTCAAGAGGCTCATCATGGAGCACATCAAGCTCCTGCTGCCCCCGTCACTGGACCCCCTACAGTTTGCATATAGATATAACCTCTCTACAGATGATGAAATCACCATTGCCCTCCATCTAGGCCTCACCCACCAGGAAAATAAGGACCTGTATGGTCGACAGCTGTTTATCAACTTCAGTTCAGCATTCAACACAATCATACCCCTCAGTTCCTGATAAGGATGTTGTGTCTGCTGGGTCTAAACGCCTCCCTCTGCAATCAGGGAGACCTCAAGTAGTCCGTATCGGAAACCGTACTTCTAAGACCATCACATTGAGCATGGGCGCCCTCAGGGCAGCCTGCTTAGTCCATTGCTGTTCACCCTGCTGACTCATGACTGTGCAGCAAAGCACATCATCAAGTTCGCTGACGACATGATCGTGGTGGACTTTATTAGTAAGAATGATGAGTCAGCATACAGAAATGAGGTGCAGACATTAATGGATGGGTGCAGAGCCAACAACCTATATCTGAACAATAATAAAACAAAAGAGATGGTTGTCGACTTCTGGAAGGCCCAGATGGGATCACTCTCTGCTGACCATTGATGGCTCTACTATTAAGGTTATCAAGAGTATCAAGTTCCTTCATGTACACTTGACAGAGAATCTCACCTGGTTCCTTAACACCAGCTCCATAGCCAAGAAAGCCCAGCAGTGCCTCTGTTCCTTTGAAGGCTGAGGAAAGTTCAACTCCCACTCTCCATCCTCACCACATTCTACAGAGGATGTATTGAGAACCTTTTGAGCAATTGCATCACCATCTGGTTTGGAAGCCCTGCAGAGGATAATGAAGTCAAGGGAACAGATCATTGAGAGCTCTCTTCCTTCAACACATGATGCACACAGAAAGCAATAAACATTGTGAAGTACTTTACATACTCCTCATAAACTTTTCTCCCTTCTGCCATCTGGTAGGAAGTACCATAGCGCTCAGGCCCTCACATCTAGATTGGGCAACAATTTTTACCCCAAGCCATCAAGCTCCTGAATTCCCAGAATATATGTGGATAGTGTACCATAGACTTTTACTGTATATGTCTTGATATTTTAACTTCTATTTTAACTTCTATGTATGTAAATCTGCTCCATGGACCTGGAGAAATGCTATTCCGTCTTTACGTGCAATGCATGGTATGAATGACAAATAATGACTTGACTTGAAGAAGGTATATAGAATGCCTTCATTCGCTTTGGAGGGAATAGAAGAACTAGAATGTCATGTTACTAGCTTATAAAACATGCTTAGGCTGTACCTCGTGCATGTAGGTTTGTAGTGAACACTGTAGGAAGATGATTGCACTAAGGAGTGTGCAGGAGAGAGTTCACCAGGATGCTGCCTGAATGGAAACGTTACTTATGAGTTGGAGTCACAAAACATTGAGTTTATTTTCTCTGGAATAGGAGAGGAAGTGGGGTGACCTGATAGAGGAATATAAAATTATGAGGTGAATACATAGAGTGGATAACAAAATTTTTTTTTGGATGGTGGGCATATCTAAGACAAGAAGGCACAGACTTTACATGAGCTGTTTAAGAGTTAGAGAGGATCTGAAGGGGTGGGTGATTGTGGTCTGAAATATGCTGCCTGAAGAGCTGTTGGAGGCAGAGACTTTCAGACATTTGACATGTAATTCGCATGTAAGTACAGATATGTATAATGTGTAAGTTCAGATCCCGAGTGCTTCATACCATAGAGCCACCCTTGGTGTCGGTACGTGAAGTATGAACTCATGAACTTGATTTATTCCTTCTCCTCAGTGTGATGAGTGAAAACAGAGCACACCGTGGGTGTAAGATTCTTGCAAATCATGGAACCATGATCAGTCTTTACCCTTGTGCTGGTGCATAAACAGCTTGTACTTGCCTTCACTTCAACCAGGGAGACAAGAAGCCTCATGTTCTGATATATCGCTTCAGGCAGCACTGTCATCTCATTGTATTCCTGCCATGTCCTGGGGTACTACCTGTCACCTGTCTCTCCTGCTATGGCTTTTCTCATTCATGAAAACTGCAGAGAAAATGAAAAGTACCTATTGCATTTATGAAGTGGACTGAAGCTCCGATCTTAGCATCACAATTAAACAGAAATGTGACAGATAATTAGATTGATTCAAAACTTTTATGAAATGATTGCATGTGATTAAAGGACACCTCCAGGTAGGATTTAGGAGAGCAAAGGGCATTGTGCTTCTGCATGGGCAGTAAGGGCAATCAATGAAGTACAACAGTTGTGAGGAGAATCAATGTCAGTAAAACAAATGTCTTTTTCTTAGATGTGGCCAAACCTTAGTTTCTCAAGTGTGGGGAAAGATTTTCCAGAGCTGAGAAATTATGGTGGCATGGTTGTGCCTCATCTCATTTTTCCAGCCATTTTCTTCTATTTCATCTATTTTTGCTTAACTTGTGGTTCGCCTTTGACTAGTCTTTAATGGCACCATTTGTATTTGTCAAGTAATTGTGAGACAGGAAATGCTCTGAAATCCGCAACAGATATTTGGACAAGTCTATTTGTTTCTTTCAAATGAACTGCATGAACACCTTCAGGCCATGAAAAGGGCTAAATATGGATGTGCAGATATATTAAGCAAGTATTTAATTTTGAACAATGGACTTCTTCAGCAAGCCCTAGGATGTTTGCCAGTTTAATATTCCAAAAAAGATTAGGTATAAAGTGGAAAAATGCCAGATTTCCATATGTTCAAAAGCAACCAGATTGAATTTAACTTCCTAACAATGATCATTGAACAATCCTCAAGGACTAAAGATTTTTGACCCTTTGTCTTAAATGGATGACCCAGATTGTCTATATTATCACTAATGGGACTATGATTCTCTTAGTTAGTCTTTTACCCTAATATACCTGAAGGGTGCCTTCAGATTACCCTGATCTCATCTGCAGTAATATTGTAGACTCCTATGTTAATTAAAGCAAGTTACGTTAAAGGATCTTGAGCTGTTGATAGGGAATCTAAGACTAGAAATAATCAAGGAATGTTTTGTGATAGATCCAATGGCTTTTGTAATGTGGCATTCTACTTTCCTTTGAGTACTTATTGCCAATGGTTTTGTTTCCTATGGAAGTGCATGCTAACTGTTCATATCTTCTAAGAGAGATTATTGAATTAATCTTGATACTTGAAGTAGTGACAACAATTGAGAGCCCTTTACTCCAAACATCTGTCTCTATGCTTGTGGCGGGATATTGTGCCTTTAAGTTTACAATTCTCTTGTGATTTTTGAGGTAAGGTTATAAGTAACATGAGCAGAGGAAGCTATTGACTTTTCAAACTTGCTCCACTATTCATTAAGATCAAGGTTGACCTGAGTGCAATTTTCCAGCAGCATCCCCATGTCCCTTGATACCCAGAAATCTATTGATGCATTTTAAATGAACTCAGCAATACAGTTTCCACAGCTTTCAGGAGTAGAGATTTCCAAAATCCCAAAAGTTGCTATTCACTGTATGAAGAAACTTTTCCTCAAACTGAACCATTAATAGATCTTTAATTGTAGATTCCAATGTTTTAGTTGCTAAATGCATTAGTTCTAATGCTAGAGTAACAGGTTAGTACTGTAATTTCTCTGTTTTCACTCTCTCTTCTCTGTTGGCAAGTGCGAAACAACAATGTAATTTATGAAATCTATCACCATAAAGGCAAAACTTATACCATATTATCACACATTTTATAGAATATCTAACCAATTGTCTTCATAGTTGTTGGAACAAAAAAAGCTTGAATTCACAAAATGAAGGCATTGACAAATGCAGAAAATAAAGAAAACCTTTGGATGTTATTCATCAAAAGTAACTTGAACGTTTTTATGTTAACAGATTCATCTTTTACATATTCCAGCAATTTTATCTACTACAAACTAACAATTACATTTGGCAAACAATAACTTCTAATTCTAGATTCTTCCACAAGAAGATACATCCTCTCTTGCATTTCAATCATGTTTCCATTCCCTCTTCTAAACTCCAAAAGATACAAGTTGAGTCTGGCAAACCCTCTGATGCACTATCAATTACTCAAAAGACTATGTTGAGAAACCAATATGCTTTTATTCACTTAAAAGCAATGTCACATCCATACTGTTCAACTTCCCTGCATTGAGGAGGGACTGTGGAACAGTCACTTTTATACGGGAGCCTGTGTGGAGAGACCACAGGTACAACCTGACCAGACAATTATATGCAACAGTGGTTTACCACACCCTCCTTCAAAAGGTATTCATCAACTAAACAACTGAACTGCTTTTAACATCCTCATATAAACAGATTTTCTAGATATGGTAACACCAATGCCCAAGATAAATGAAGTGAAACATTCTTACTTTTATAATCAATGAAGCCATTAAGTGGCTGCTTGATGAATAATAAATTCTTGAATGATCCTGTTCTAACAATTCAGTTCTGAAAATGGATAACAAAATTATTAGAATGTTTGCCATTCAGACTTCCGGTTGGCTGCAGCATGGAGTAACTGCAGCTGTCAGCAGCTCCTACCCACTTTTATTTTACAACCAAAGTGCTTCATATATGATGTTTTTTCTCTCCTTTATTCACACTTACTTTAAAATGGCCACAAGAAGTGGGAAGAGTCAGTTAATCTAAATACGGATTTCTGAACTAGTAGAACAGCAAAGACCATCATTATCCTGTGGGTTTAATGCTATTTTAAATCAGTTTGGTGCTAAACTTGAAGAAATCTGGTGTTTAACCCAGGAACACGGTGAACATTTATCACCTTTTGATCTTTTTCTGAACAATTTGACTGAGCACATCATTGGATTAGAAGAAATGTGCTAGAAACTAAGTGAGAATAATTTGAAGTAAACAGCGAGAGCCATTAACTTGGAAGGTTTGGGTTCAGAATTATTGTTTTTTTTGAGTGTGGTGTTGGAAACTTCAGCAGCTCTCTGGCATTTGGGTTTGAGGTAGGGGGAAGGGAGGGAGGTTATTTTATTAAAGTTGTTATGGCTTTTATTACTTTTAATGTTTAGCTGCAAGGCTAACACCTGAAGTTTGGATATAAATTGTCTTAACCAAATTACAGTTTTTAATTAAAAATATGGTTAATTCTATTAATTTCCTTAGTTGGAATGTATAAGGCTTGAACCATATGGTTAAAAGGAAGAAAGAGTTCTCACATATTAATCAACTTAAAGCTACAATTATATTTTTACAAGAAATGCACATTCGCAGTGGTGATATTCCCCTCTTTTGACAAGGTGGAGGGGGCAACATTTTCGTTCTTCATCACAGACTAAAGCCAGAGTGGTGTCCATCCATATTAATCAAAATATTCCTTTTGTCCATCATAGTGTTGTGTCTGATACAAAAGGTCATTATATTATTGTTGCGGGGAAATTAGCAAAAACTACCATTTTATTATATAATGTTTATGCCACTAATTTAGATGATGTGGGGTTTTTTGAATGATTCTTTTCTTCTCTACTGGATTTGAGCTTATAACTCTCTGATACTGGGTGGGGATTTTAATTGTTGGTTAGATCCTGCTTTAGATTATTCATCTCCTAACTCTGTTACAATGAGTAAATCTGCCTCATTAATTTACCCTCTCTTATCAGATTATGGTATCTCTGATATATGGTGTTTTCTTTTTTATTAAACTTTATTTAAAGATTTTATCACATAAATAAAACAGAAAAAATTATATTTAAAGAAAAATGAAAAATAAAGTAATTATTTCAACACAACATTAATGACCTAACTTAAATTAGTCTAACCCCCCCCCCATATATACGGCCACTAAAAAAAATCTATATATAAAAAAACACCACTCCCCCCCAAAATAAAGAGTGAAGAATTAATAAAGTTAATAATATTATAAATAAAAAAAACACTCACAGACAAACAAAAAGAAAAATAACAAGTAAAAATACTAATTAAAAAAAGTTATCAAATCTAAAATATCACACATAAAACATATTTAAGTCAAACTTAATTACATGTACTTAGCAAATGGAGTCCACTTCAGCTTATAAAAAGACATCCTATCTTGAATTGAAAAGAATATCTTTTCCATAATTAAACAAGACTTCATCTCTAAATACCACCTATCTAAGATTAATATATTTCTATCTTTCCAAATAAGCACTATACATTTCTTGGCCACCACTAAGTCTAAATAAATACAAGAAATCTAATAATCAATTAAGCCTAAATCAATTAATGATTGCATATTCCCTAATAAAAATATATCAGGATCTAATACAACATAGATATTATATAAACTATTAAAAATAGATTGAATATCTTTCTAAAACTGTTGCAATCAATCACAAAACCAAACAGTATGTGTAAAAATAACAAGTTGATTATTATATAATGGCTTAATTACTCTTGAATAATTGTCCAATAGAGGCTCCAATACCACATTTAAATCTCCCCCAATCATCACATTAGAATTTACTTATCCAAGTAATAAAGACATATCGACAACAAAAGCTGTATCCTCAACATTTGGAGCAAAAACATCAAGCAAAGTCCAAGCCTCGTTAAAGATTGTACAATTCAGTTTTAATAATCTTCCACCATTTTTCTCTTCATACTGTAACTGAAATAGTAGATTCTTGTACATCAAAATTGCCACTCCTTTTGCCTTTGAATTAAATGAAGAATAAAAAAAACTTATCCAACCCATTCATGTTTAAGTATCACATGTTCCTTATCTGTTAATTAAGTTTCCTGCAAAAAAAAGCCACATCAACTTTTAATTTTTTTTTAAGTAAACAAGTATTTTCTTATGCTTAATAATATTATTTAAACCCTGGACATTAAAAGAAGCAAACTTTAGTTTAGACCTTTCTTACAACAACACAACAAGAAAAAAAAAAGAAAAAAAAAACACCAAGAAAAGAAAAAAAAAGACCCCTCCCCTTATCCCCTCTTAAAACTACAACAAAAAAAAGGAAATTATTTTTTTTATTAAAATAATAAAAAGAAACTTCACTTCTTAATCCAAAAATTAATTAAAAAAAAACAGGTAAGAGGTTACAGCTACCTCCTCCTGTCTAAACCACACAATGCGGTAACTCCCACAACATATTGGGTGTGAGATAACTCACACGTAGCTGACGACTTCTGGAAAATAATGCCCACCCAGTTCCCTCTCCTAACTCCCATTTCACATTAAACTATCATCATTATTTAAATCTTCTCGAAAAAAAAATTAATCAGCTTTGTCACTCCGACCACCATTGCTTCCATTTCTTCTTGAAATTTGATTCCCATCTTGTGTCTCTACTCTCTTTGGAGACTGTGGAGGACTACGTCGTTCCTTGAATTGCGTGATTGGTAACAATTGAGCAAAGTCCGTAGTTTCTTTAGGGTTATCAAAAAATTTTGGCTGACATCCATCCTGGAAAATATTCAATACTGCAGGGTATCTAAATGTTGCTTTATCTCCTTTTTTCCATAACACTTCTTTCACAAGATTAAATTCACGTCATTGAGACATAACTTCTTGACTCAAATCCGGATAAAAAAAAAACACGATTGTTCTGGACCATCAAAGGAGACCTACTTTGTTGAACATTTCTAATAGCCACACGCAAAATTGTCTCTCTATCATAATAATTTAAACAACGGACCAGAACAGGTCTTGGATTCTGTCCTGGAAAAGGCTTTCTTCCCAGAGCTCGGTGAGCACGTTCCAGTATTAAACCTTCCAGAAACTTATCTTGTCCTAACACTTGTGGAATCCAATCGGTAAAAAATTTTCTTGGATCTGGTCCTTCTATATCTTCTGGCAAGCCAATAATTTTTACATTGTTCCGTCTAGACTGATTCTCCAAATAATCAACCTTTTTCGCTAAATTTTTATTCTGAATTTGTAAAGTTTCAATTGTTTTATTTACGTCTTGTATTTGATCTTGTACCTCAACTATACCTTGGTCACAAACATCAAGTCTTTCATTTGTTTCAATGCTCCATAATCAACCATCTGTTGAGTATTAATATCCACCATGGTATTAAGCTTAGTATTAACTTGAACCAAAAATTTACCTATCTCTTTGATTGAAGAAGATAACTTAAATTCAAGATTCTTGATAAGCATATCAACTGGAATAGATTCAGGCAAAATAGGATCCTGCTGTTTCTGAGTCAAAGGATCTTCTATTCCTTCCCTTAGTTTAACTGCTTTTCTTGCAGTCTGACTATGTGTAGAAACCCCTGCCACAACCTCCTCAGCAGTATCAGAAGACTGATAGTCAGGGTTATCCTTAACCCATATTACATCAAAAGCCTTCATTACATCAAAATCTGTTGAAGTCTTCATAACTGGTGGTGCATTTCCCAGCGCCACTGCTATATCAATCGGTGGATGTCTCTTTAAAGTCGGATCTTCAGCTGGCGGCGTCCCAGCTGTTCCAACTGTTATAGGTTCAGTAACAGCGCTCCTAGCGGGCGTTGATTGAAATACATGCGTCTGGCTAGCCCTTTGTTCCAAAGGCTGCCAGGCGCCATCTTTAAAGAGCCCTACTTGTACAGAGCAGAGCTCCTTTGCCGAATCCTGCACTTCTCCTCTTGGATCCATTCCACGCTGAGTCCTGACTCCTTGTAAACAGGTAGGGTCAGATAACTTCGGGAAATGTAATTTCTTAGCGATCTGTTGCCGTTTTCTTTTACTTTTTTTCAGCAATTGTACCATTAGAAGCTAGTTCAACACCTCTAACTATTTATAAATTTTTTAGAAAGTTTTAACGGGCACTTATAGACAAAACAATAACAAAGAGTCAGGAGAGGACTGGAAGGCACGTCTATTCCTTATGCCATCTTGCACGCCCCCCATATGGTGTTTTCTTCATCCAAGTAAGAAAGAGTGTTCTTTCTTTTCACATGTTCATTATACTTTTTCTCAAACTGGCTATTTTCTTACTGATAATCAATTGATCCCATTGACTTGTTTTTTTGTAATTATCAGAATATAGTAATATCAGATCACACCCCTGTGATATTATCCATGGCCCTTCCTGGCCTCCCTCAGATAAAAAAGACATTGGCATTTCAATTTGACTTTGCTATCAGATAATGACTTTGTGAAATTTATGAAAGAGCAGATAACATTTTTCTTTAATACTAATACTTCTTTTGAAACTTTCACTTTGATTGTTTGGCATGCTATGAAAGCTGATCTCAGGAGACAGGTTATTTCCTCTATCATGAATATAAAAAGGAAGCAAATAAAGAGAGATTAGAATTAATCAAATCAAACAAATAGATCAGCTCAAGTGAAAAATCCTTATTTATATACAATAAAACAAGTTGAACAAACTAAGTTTGATCTCCTTTCAATGTATCTGATTGAATGCCAACTTTTGAAAGTAAGAGTCAGTTTTATATTCATGGTGACAAGTCTGGTAAGGTTTTAGCTAATCAGTTGAAAGGTTTGGAAGCCAAGCGGAAAATTACAAAGATTTGAATGGTTGATGCATTATACTGAGTTAAATGATACATTCAGGACATTTTATTCTTGACTTTATATTTCTTAATTTCTAGATGATAGCAGTTCAATGAACAGTTTTTTGAACCAATTAAATATTCCCTCACTTTCTTTGATTAACAAGTGAGATTAGATGAGCATATATCACTACTGCTATTTCTTCATTGCAATCTGGAAAATCTCCAGGACCTGATGGATTTCCTGTGGAGTTTTTAAAATAATGTTCTCAATTGCTTTCATCACACTTAAGTTCTTTGTTATCTGATTCATTTAAGCAAGGTTTTCTTCCAGCATATACAAACATGTATATCTCTCATAGTAAAGAAAAGTAAAGATCCAGCTGAGTGCTCCTCCTACAGGCTAATTTTGAAAAATTAAATGTTGATGTTAAAATCTTTGCGAAAGTATTGGCCCATAGGTTGGAGAATATTCTGCCATCAATAATTTATGAAGAGCAAACTGGTTTTATTAAAAGCCATTATTCTTATTTTAATATACATCACTTATTGGATGAATTAACTCATATTTATTTAGATGTAGATCCTTGCTGTGATAAATGTAAGAGAAGAGAGGCTTCTCTATTCCATACATTTTGGACATGTCTTAGTCTTGAAGGATATTGAAGAGATGTGTTTCAAACTTTATCCTTAATCTTTAATTTAAATCTAGAGCCAAATCCTTTGGTTGCTCTTTTCAGCACAACTGGAGAGGATGAATTTCTTTTAACTCCAGTTAATTGTTGAGTTCTGTCTTTTGCCTCTCTCTTAGCCAGGCATATGATATTGTTTAGTTGGAAGATTGATCCCCCACCTACCCATACTCAGTGGTTAAGGGACATTATGTCCTGCTTAAACCTAGAAAAGACTCGTTATTCAATAATTATCTCAAAAATAAGGTTTCAAATGTTATGGGACCATTCTTGAATCTTTTTCAGAACCTTTAGACATAATAGAAACTCTGAACTTTAGTATTTTGTTATATAACTCCTGGAACAAATTATATATTAAAAAAAATTTCTTCCCATAATCAAGACTGGCGGGAGGAGGCTGACTTTGTTCTTCCACAAAATTTTCAAAATGCATACTGGAGTGTGTTTGCTAAATATGCCACAGTAGATTTTCAGATCGATATCGATGTATATACCAACTTTATTATTGAGTATATAAATAGGTGAGTGGATGGAGTTATATCACAGAAGAAAATTAAAATATTTGCGAACCAGAAACTGTAGGTGAACAGTGAGGTTTGTGGTTTGATTAAAGACAGAGACTCGGCCTTTAGATCTGAAGACTAAGAGATATATCATTTGGCCAAGTCCAACTTAAAGAGGGGAGTCTCTCAGGCTAACTATGTATACAAACAGAAGACTGAGGAGCGCTTTGTATCCTTGGACTCACAGCGCATATGGCAGAGCGTACATGTTATTACAGATTATAAATAGTACCTGTATCTAGCTTTGACCCCAAAAAATTATCTGAAGAGCTTAATTGTTTTTACTTTTATTTCAATCGAGAAAATAAGGACGTCCCTTTCAAGGTGGATATTTTACCGCATGATGTACCTCTCTCATTTTCTACTACGGATGTATGGGACATCCTTAGTAGGGTGAATGTGCAGAAGGCAGCTGGACTGGATGGATTTCCTGGTCGAGTGCTTAGAGTTTGTGCAGATCAGTTTTTAATGGATATTTTAAATCTGTCCTTGGCCAAGGCTGTTGTTCCAACAAGTTTTAAGGCTGCTATAATTGTGCCTGTTCCAAAGAGCTCTACAGCCATGAGTCTGAATAACTACCATCCCATTCCACTTACTCCCATCATCGTGAAATGTTTTGAGAAGTTGATTTTATCTCATCTGAAATCTTGTTTGCCTGCTGCTATGGATCAAAATCAATTGGCCTACTGTGCTAATAGGTTGACAGAGAATGCCATTTCAACAATGCTATACTCTACTCTGACTCACCTCAATAGGCCAAACACTTATGTAAGATTACTATTTATTGATTATAGTTCGGCTTTCAACACTGTTGTATCATCAAAGCTGATAACCAAACTTTGTGTTAGTGTGGTATCAGCTTATCCTTTTGTAATTGGATTCTGGATTTCCTTACTAACAGGTTGGGCAATATTTTCTTCTCCAGTATCACCTTGAACACTGGAATAGCCCCTTTTGTATTCCATCTTTACATCCAACTGTGTTCCTATGTACAACTCTAATTATAAAGTTCGCTGATGACACCACGGTGATAGGCCTAATCACAGAGGACGATGAAACGGCCTATAGTGGTGAGGTTCAGCACCTAGCCTTGTGGTGTGCTGAGAAAAATTTATTACTTAATACCCAGAAGACAAAAGAAATCATTGTGGATTTTAGACAGGCAGGAAACCATACTCACATTTTACATCAATGGAGCAGTGGTGGAACAGTTACAGAGCTACAAATTCCTGAGGGTCCATATCTCTGATGACCACACTTGGCCTTTGAATTCATCAATGTTGATCAAAAAGGGACAAAAGCGTCTTTCTTTTTTGAGATGTATGGGAAAGTTACACTTCCGCCCTAGAACACTATTGGATTTCTATAAATGTACTATTGAGAGTGTGCTGACATACAGTATTTCGGCATGGTTCGGCAATTGTTCTGCACAAGATAGAAAAGCACTCCAGAGGATAGTGAAAACTGCCCAAAGGATTGTCGAAATGTAATTGCCAACTATCAAATCTATCTATAGGTGATGATGCTCGGACAGGGTGAGGAATATCATTAAAGATGCAACACATCCTAACCATGAAGTATTTACTCTCCTACCATCAGGCAAACGTTATAGAGCCTTCTCTTGAAAGCTATTTTCATGACGCCGTATAATGTTGAATACCAATTCAATTTTTTAAAAATTTATTTCAGAATATTGTGGTCTTATTGAACATGGTTTATTGTGAGTGTTTTTTTAAAATTGCATGTGATTATTATATTGTATTATGGTGGAACGCCACTAGGAAGACGAATCGGCCCCACTTGTAATCCACGTGGCTGGGCAGCCGGCCAAAATGGCACCGTCGGGGGTTTCCCCTTCTTCTCAGCACAGGGCTCAGAAGCCTGCACTGGTGAACTATATGGCGCCCAGTTCTCAGCCAGGTCCGGGCTGGGAGTATAAGTCCAGCCCAGCAACCTGCAATAAATCAGTTCTGCTCACTGAGCTCAACCCTTCTGGTTGTGTGTTCTTTCAGTAGCAGTGTAGCTGGTGCTACAATTGGTGACCCCGACTGGTTCAAACGTCTTTGAACCCATCATGAGCGATCCTGGGATCAGTGCTATAGCCGTCAAACTGCCTGAATTCTGGGTTCAGGAGCCAGAGACCTGGTTCGGCCATGTGGAGGCTCAGTTTCACCTCCACCAGATTTCGTCCGACACGACCAAATTCTACCATGTGGTCACCCTCCTGGACCAGGCCACCACCATCAACCCAGCCAAGTGCCAGTTTGGGAAAAAGTCCATACAGTTCCAGGGCCATACCATCACAGCCAAAGAAGCCATGCCTACCGCTAAGAAGGTCATCGCTATCAAGGAATTCCCATGTCTGAATAATCTCAAAAGGCTGCAGGAGTTCGCGGGTATGGTCAACTTCTACATCCGATTCATCCCAGGAGCTGCGCGCATCATGCAGTCGCTATTCGCCCTCATCGCAGCCAAGCACAAATCGCTCACCTGGACCCCAGAGGCCTGCAGTGCATTCAAGGCCACCAAGGACACCCTCGCTAAGGCTACCATGCTTGCCCACCCGCACACTGACCTGCATATGGCGCTTTCCGTCGATGCCTCTGCCACAGCCATCGGCGCCATCTTGGAGCAGCAGGTGAACAGACAATGGAAGCCGTTGGCATTCTTTAGCTGGCTTCTCCGCCCACCAGAGTGCAAGTATAGCGCTTTTGACTGTGAGTTACTGGGCATGTACCTGACGGTGCGGCATTTCCGCTATTTCTTGGAGGGGAGGACTTTTACCATCTTCACTGACCACAAACCTTGTGATGGCGATGGCGAAGGACTGGTGGTCGACCCACCAGCAGTGTCACCTCTCCTTCGTGTCGGAGTTTACCACCAACATTCGGCACAAGGTGGGAAAGGACAACGTGGTCATCGATGCACTCTCGCGACCAGCCATCTGCGCGCTGATGCCCAGCCTCGACTTCGACCAGCTCGCCTGGGACCAGAAGTCCGATGAGGAGATGCGAGCCTTCAGGACTGCCATCGTGGGCCTGCGGTTCCGAGTCTCCATGGGCACCCCATGGCCAGTGGTTCCCCAGCAATGGTGCAGGCAAGTCTTCCATCACATCCACGACCTTTCGCACTTGTCCATCAGGTTCACAGTCCGGATGGTGGCAGAGTGGTTCATCTGGCACAGGCTGCGGAAGTAGATCACGGGTTGGGCCAGAGCATGCACCCATCGCCAGATGTCCAAGGTACACAGGCATACCAGGATGGCCATGCAAGAGTTCGAGCATGACCAGGAACGGTTCAGCCACATTCACGTGGACATAGTCGGGCCCTTACCCATTTCCCAAGGCAACTGTAACCTGTTCACAGTGGTGGATTGCACCACTCGTTGGCCCGAGGTAATCCCATTGCTGGATGCCTCCACGGACTCCTGCTCCTGGGCACTGTTGCACTGTTGGGTCGCCCAGTTTGGCATTCCGAATCACCTCACCAATGATCGGGGTGCCCAGTTCACCTCTGCGCTCTGGGCACAGCTCGCCAACAGGTTGGGGATCGAGCTACACCGCACCACAGCCTATCTCCCGCAGGCCAATGGGCTGGTCGAGTGTACCTTAAGTCAGCATTTATGGCCCACCTCACCCATTCCAACTGGGTGGATGAGCTGCCTTGGGTGCTCCTGGGCCTCTGCTCCACTCCAAAGGAGGATTTGCAGGCGTCATCAGCTGAGCTGGTCTACGGCGCACTGCTGGCACTTCCAATGTGCCTCACAACCCCCAGCAGTAACCTCATGAGCTGCTTCCCCACTTCCGGGACCACTTGGACTCCTTTGCACCCCCAACGCCGCCCAGACACAGCACATGGTCATTTCACGTCCACAGCGAGCTGCTTTCTGCAGAGTATGTTTTTATTCGGCAGAGACCTTATGAGGAACCGTACAAGGTTGTCCAACGTTCAGGGTCTACGTTCATGTTGGACATTGGTGGCAGGTGGGAACTGTTTACTGTAGACAGGCTGAAGCCAACGCACCTCCACCCCAGCGAACCAGTGATTGTGGCCCAGCCCAAGAAGCGAGGCCACCCAGCTAAAAAGGACATTGGTGCTAGTTCTGGGGGGGGGGGGGGAGCTGTGTGGTGGCACACCACTAGGCAGGTGAACTGACCCTGCTTGTAATCCACGCGGCGGGGCAGCCGGCCAAAATGGCGCCATCGGGGGGGTTTCCCCTTCTTCTCAGCACAGGGCTCAGAAGCCCTCGCTGGGGGACCACATGATGTCCTGGTGACATCAGCGCCCCCCAGCATGGTTCTCATCCAGGTCTGGGCTGGGAGTACAAGTCCAGCCCAGCAGCCTGCCATAAATCAGTTCTGCTCACTGATGCTCAACCCGTCTGGTTGTGTGTTCTTCCAGTAGCAGTATAGCTGCCACTACAGTATTCTATTTTATATTCTTGTCGATGCTAATTTCTACAGCATAATGACAATAAGGTGTATCACAATCACATTAAAGATGGTAAGGGGATAGGGTTTAGAGATACAACTATCCATGTTAAAATTATTAGATGTGTCTGTTTTATATATTATGGATGTGCTTTATATGCATTTATAATTTGTTGAGCTATGTAACTTACAATTTTTATTGATCATTTTATAAATGTATTATATATGCATGTTTATGTATATAAAAACCAATACAAATATTATAAAAAATGAAAAAGAATGTTTGCCATTTTTTAATTCCAAATTATGGGCAATAATTATTTTGTAATTACACCAAGACCTTTTTAACTATTTATATTTACCCAAAACCTATTTAACTTGAATTGTGACAGTATTACAAAAAAGCAATTTCAGAGTAGAACTTGTATGGTACAAAATCAGCTAAAAGATTTTAGGCAAAAGGACAATCTGCCGGAGGAACTGTATGGATTGAGTAACATCAGAAGGAGAAAAAGAGTTTGAGGTGGGAACTCTTCATCAGGACCCATTTTTTGGAGGAGGTATACATGAATCTTTGCCTCACCTGGAAGGACTGTTTAGGTTCTAGGATGGTGGAAGAGCAAGTATTGCATTTCTGTAGTTGCAGGAGAAAATACCAGGGTTCATGGACAGGTGGGTGAGGAGGGATGAGTGGACAAGCGAGTCATGGAGGGAGCAATCTCTGCAAAAGGTGAAATGGGGAGGGGAGTGGTACATATGGCCGATGGTGGGCTCTAGTTGCAACTGACAGAAATGTTGAAGGACAACGTGCTGAATGTTGAGACTGGTCAGATGAAAGGTGTAAGGGGAGTCCTATCTCTGTTCTGTTTGTAGGAAGAGGGTTGGGAGCAAAACTCTGAAACATGAAATGCTAGCGATGTCTCTATTCTCCACATCAGAGGGGATCCCGCGTTCTGTTAAAAGGAAAGCATTTCTGATGTCTTGGAATGGACTGCCTCATTTTCAGCGCACGTTGTGGAAGTGGAGAAACTGGAAGAAAGGGATGACAGGAGGTATCGTCAACTTAATAAACAGTCTCTGAAAATTGAAATACACACCATCTACTCATTCCATTTTATCCAAGCACAAAAGTAATCTTCTGCCTTCTATTACCATGCCAATTTTGGATCCAATTTGCTGGTCTGCCCTAGATAACATGGCTCTAGTTTTTGGATAAGTGTACCATGTCAAAGGTCTTACTGCAGTCTATGAGTTCTTCTATTGTGCTTCCATTAATGGGCCTTTAACCAGGTAGAATAGGTTTAGAGGGATATGGGCTAAATGCAAGCAGGTTGAATGAGTGTCAGTGGGACATTTTGGTCAGAGTTGGCTCTTTGGGCTGAAGAGCCATGCTCTATAATTATGAGTCTATGAGTCTGAAGACAGAGAGATCTGGAAAGTGGAGAATAGTGTCAGAAATGTTCTAAGTGAATTTGAGAGTGGGTTGAAGGTTAATAGCCAAGTTAATAAAATGGATGAGTTCTGGACATGTACAGGAAGCAGCCCCAATGCAGTCATCAGTGTAACAGAGGAAGTGATGAGGATTTTAAATAATATTTAGTAACAGGGAAACACAACATATAATTCTCAAGCAAGTTAATCTTTAGTTTTTGGAGTATGTAGTACATACACATTGGGAATGACAACAATTAGTTTATACAATTTCTAAATTATAATGAATCATCTGGCACATTTAAAGTGATAGCAAAGACATTAGTTTCCTGCTTATTCCACTTAAAATTCAGTTTGGAAGCATAACATACCTCATATATACTGTAGCTAATTTAGATCTGTGCAAGGTAGCATCGAACAATAATCTTACATGAGGTATAGATTGTGGTAATATCTGTATAAATAGCACATTATTATCTATTATCATATTTAAGATACTGTAGTATAATTACCAATGGAGAACCCAGGACAAAGTCTTAAATTTTCTGACACTACAACTACATAAACTGAAGCTGAGGATAAAAATTCACATGAAAGAAGATGATTTGTATTGTGTTATAACTATTGAGATGCATTAATTTATGCCCAGTGTTTGAAGATTTGTGGCAGGCTAGAACATTGTGAAATATTTAGAAACCATTAAGGAATGACTAAAATAAGAGGAAGAAGTTAGAACATGAAAGTAAATTAGTAAGTAATATTAAAATAGACAGAGCATTTACAGATGGATGAAAAAGAAGATAGTAAACAATGGTAGCTTGGATGGTAAGATTGGGAATTCAATAATGAGAAATAAAGAAACAGCAGTTTCTAAATAATTATTTTGGATCAGTTTTCACAATAGAATCACTGAAGACATTCCCATAATAATAGATAATTAAAGTGCTGTAGGGAGGAAGGAAGTTAAAACAATTCCTATCATAAATTAACAACACCACACACACCATTGGGAGATAAAGGTCTGCAAGTACCTGGGACCTGAAGATATGCATCCTAAAATTCTGAATATTTTGGGCAGGTCTGAAATGATCGAAAATCATAAATGTTCAAGAAAGGAGGGAGAAAGAAAGCAGGATTCTCTAGGTCACTTAGCCTAACCTGTCATCAGGAAAATGCTGGAATTTGTTGTCAAGGAGGTATTTATAGGGCATTAAGAAAGTCATTAAACAATGGCACCATAGTTTGATGGAAAGGAAATTACCATTGAGAAATTTGCTAGAGGTTCTTTGAGTTGTAACAAACAGGGTGGATAAAAAGGAATGAGTAGATGTAGTGTCTTTCAATTTTCAGACACTTTAATAAGATGCCACACCAAACTAAAATCACATGAGGTTGAGGTGAAATAATGAGGTAAATAGAGGCACAGTTAACAGATATCAGATAGTGAGGTAAAATGGGTTACTTTTGGATTGCCATTCAATTCCTGGGGTGCCACAGGGATCAGTGCTGAGGATTCAACTATTTATAATCACTGTTAATGATTTGCACGAAGGAACGGAGTGTTATGTTGCCAGATTTGCTAATAATACAAAGATGTGTAGGTAGATAGTAAGTTAAGTGATTGGACAAGAAGTTAGTATCTGGAATTTTAAAAATTGTGGTGCTGCAGCTATGGCAGCGCTGTCGCTGATGTGGACCCAGGGAGAGTTGGAAGTGGGGACACAGCACTCGGCTATGGGGTATTATCACCCAGTCCAACTATCAATAGCTCTATAAAGGCTTTAAATTGGCCTTTAAAGGAGCCGATGGTGGTTTATTTTAAAATCCTGCAACTCCAGGTTTGGGGCCAAGATGGTGGAGCCTGGGCTGACAGCGACCTCGAGGAGTTGAAGACTCTGTGGAAGCAGAGGACTGGCACAGGGCACCTTAAAATAGAGAGACCATCCCCTCCCTCCCCCCTCCCCCACCTGAGAAGGAAAAGCTGAAAAATCAGCCCTATGGGATGGTGCGCATCTGCGACTGAAGAACACACAGGTGGGTGGTTGTTGCTGACTAGAAGTGAGGAACCCACACAGGCTGCAGGCTGATGGAGACTGTGGTCAAATGACATCCTAGGCTGTGGACCGTTGTAGACTGGCTCGAGACTGGTTGAAGGGGCACCAGGTATTGGAACTGAGATATGAGAGGTGGTGAGGGCACTGAAGGCTTCCTGATCATTTGAAGGTTTGGATCTGGAGTTCAGGCTCCTGATAGTTTGGATTGAAGTCTGTGTGAGGCTGTGGGAACACTGGAGGTGAATCCATGGACATTCAGTTACTCTGAAGGGAATTTATTTTGGTCCTCTTTCTCTGACTGTGAAGGGTGCCAGACAATTTCTGCTGATGGTAAATCTTTGTCTACCTTACGACAGACTAAAGGCAATTCTGTATAATATTACATTTGTTTTATTACATGACAATAAAAGAATCTGGAAAATGCAGGATTATCCACTATGGATAATAAAAGCAAGTTCTTATTTAAATGTAGTGATACCATAAAATGTTGCAGTAGAGAAGAATGGTGGGTGGGGGGGCGGGGGGGGGGGGGTCCTCTGGTATGTGAAACCTAAGAAGTCAGCAAGCACAATAAGTAGCTCTGAAGGCTCATTTTGGCCTTGATTAAAAAGAGTATGTGGAGCATTAATTAAGTCAGTTATGCTTTGAAGTGCAGAAGTCAAATTTCTGCCCATGTCATGATTTGATGCAGATGATTTTTGACACTCATTTATTTCCAACCAGATTTCTAATCAGAAGTAAGGCATTTATCCTGAAGCCACTACGTTTCAAAACATTTAATTTTTACTGTTGTTGAAAATTGTTTTTTTGAAAAAAATAACTGCTAAAATTATTCAATATTGATTTTTGCAATTTGAGAGTGAGTGAAATATAAAAAGCAGGATGACAGACGAAAATAGAGGAAGGTACAAATGTACTTCTTTGCATTGAAGGCTTGATCAAAACATCTCACTATTAAAAAAAGTAATTATTTTTACTTGGCTCCATCACAAGCAATCGCAAATGAATTGCTTTATATTAAATGAAACTATTCTTTTCATGACCTAATAAAGTTTCAAGGGTTTGGCATGCAAGAATTATTTTCCACAAATTTTTTGTGGCATTCATTCATTCAGATTGTCTGTGTGTTTCCGCACAGAACCAACTAGATCCTGTTTCAACTGTGCCTTTGCTTATGTGTTTGAATTGGGATGAAACAGCTGTTGTGTCAAATTTAATGTTTAACCGCTCTCTCAGTCTTTGTCTTCCACTCCCGGGCACATGATGTGAATATTACAAATGTGCAGGTCACAGTCCTGTTGCGCAAACATTCCACCCCATTCACTACCATTTCATTTGGCAATCCTGACATTCCAGGTTTCAGTTCACACCCACCTTAGCCAAACCATGGGCTACCTAATTTGCTGCAATTTGGCAGTACTAAACTACTACTAAAGCGCAATTGTTATCATCTTGCTGGAAACTTGAATTTCTGATCCTTAATAAAACTAGAGACAAATGGTCAATCTAATTATAAAAGGCCTTCAGTTCTGTCATAGAGGACACACTGTACTGTGGTTACAATCCAAATGCACAGTGGCATCATGTCAGCTGTCTTACAAGTCAGTGTCATCTCCATTGAGTGTGAAAAAAGTGATTAAAAATGCCTTGCCACTGTCAATCAAGTCATAGCAAATTCTCAGCAATGGGACTCATTTTAAAATCCTTCTACATTACACTTTATAAACCAGGTTTGTGCATTTTAGATTTTAGATGCAACCAAACCTGCATGATATTAAAAAATGCAATTATTAGGTTGCTATAAAGGACAAATCTATTCCTTTCATATGATAATGTATCAGCAATACACAAGATATGTATTTTTCATGTACTATATATAGCCAGGGAGTAAAGGTTATCTTAGATCCTTTTAAGTTTTGTATCTCACTAACCTAGTCCATTGGTTTAGCCATAAGCTTTCTAACTTTTGTCTTGTTTTGGACATTTGCAGTGAATACAAATCTATCTTAAAGCAATGTTCAGATTTATTTCTTTCCCTGCATGGTGTAAATTGGCCAGGCCAAAATGAACTTTTTTTTTGAAAAAAAGAACATTTGCTGTTTCAAAAAGAGAACAATGAATCATCCTGCTATTAATATCACTAATATTAATAAATTGTTCCCAGTTTGCAGCATTTTTATATTATTCCCAATAAATAGGGTTATCTAATTTTCTGGTGTACTAATCTCTCTTAGTTTAAACATTGGGTAAGAATGAAATGTGCCTAAATATGCAAAAACTAAGATTTGAAGCTAAATACATTTGTTCTTTTTAATTGCTTTAAGGCAGACGGCACATATAATATTGTCTTTGCAAAGACCTTGCAATGTATTCATATCAGAGCACCTGAACAATTTACTTCAACAATTTCCAATGTATTGCACATTGTGAAAAATAATACCTAGCAGTATTCCCATTTAGGAGTTGAGATTCATAGCTCACTTGCAGCGGGATCAGGCTTTTGATTGTTTCTATGAAATTCATTATTATAAACCATTTGTGGTAAATTTTTAGGGCATTGACACCTTCACTCCTGGTTATGTAGCCAGCTTTGCCCCAAAGAGAAACATATCACATCTTTCCTTTAGGCTTCTAAACATCGTGGAATTGAATTTGAAATGGATTTCCCCAGCGTCCTGTTTCAGTTTTAGTAGGGAATTGTAGGAAGCTCTAAGAAAACATCAGAGAATGGGGTAGTAGGAAGTTGTAGGAAGTTTACTTCTGGATTTGCAACATATACTTTCCTTTATCTTTTCAGGTAGGGGATGAGCTTATATCTGACCCTTAAAAGAATACTCTTGAGAGATAGGGTCACCAGTGGAGATTTCTGAGGTGGGTGTCACCCTCCTTTGCCTGAAAAATGGCTCTTGCATTGGAATTTTGGCTAATATATCTCATAAACAGGGTCCAGGTCAGATAAATGACTTGAACTCCTGAAACGATAGCATTTATGATATTATGGTGCAATATTTATTCATTGCAGACCAGTTACTATATAACAAGGCAGGTTTTGATGCTTCACCAGGTAACAAATGTGAATCTAAAGGTCCACACACCTGTCTGCATTGATTGATGGATGTGGAGGGGGTTAAAAACTTCATATTCCTGCAAGTTCTTATTTCCTGTACTGGAATCAACACAATGAGACAACCAAGAAGAAATCATATCAAAACCTCGACTTTCTCAGGAGTCTGAAAAGATGTCATAAAATTCTCTATCAAACTACTACAGGTGCACTATGAAAAATGTACTGACAGGTTGCATCACAGCCTGGTTGGGGAATTTAACTGCTCAGAAATGCAGAAGGCTTCAGAAAAGTAACAAACATGACCATCAAAGGCTCCAACCTCCAATCCATTGAAGATATTTATGCGAGGAGCAGTCAACATCATTAAGGACCTCATCACCATGGTCACAAACTCTTTCATTGCTACCTTCAAATAGAAGATACAGAAGCCTGAAGACCAGCACCTATAGATTCAAGAACAGTTTCTTTTCAGCAGTTATCATGCACTTGAACATCCCCTTGTTACCCTAATCAGGGATGGTTCTGAGAACACAATTGCACTATTGCAAAATCACTTTTTTTTGCACATGGATAAATGTGAATATTTATTATTTATCTACTTTGTATTTATTGTTTCCTTTATTTAAATTAAGTGTATGATTGCAGTTGTTTTTGTAGTTTTATTTTTACAAAGTAGCTGTCAGGATGCAGCAAGTATTTCAGTCCATATATACATTGTACAATGAAAATGACATTAAACTCATGATCCTTATCTCATGATCCAAGAAAATAAGTTGTTTCCCATGATTTCAGATAGATATACCAAGAATCCCTATTATAATCCCCCCAAAAAGTATAAAATTCAAAAGGTATATAAAAAAAAATCCCCGTGGACACTATTAGCACAGCCCTTCCCCATATCTTTCCATTTCCCGCATATCTGACCTGGCTCCCCATTGACTCTAAATGCAACAAAAACAGAATTCCCCTTCATCTCACCTACCACCCTACCATTCTGCACATCCAATGTATTATCCTCTGCACTTTCCATCACCTACAACATGAACCCACCAACAGGCATATCGTACCCTCCCCTCTCATCTCCACTTTCCGCAGGGACACCGTCCTCTATGACTGCCTCGTTCAATCCTTTCCTACTAATTGCCCCTTTGTCACCTTCCCTTGCAACCACAGAAAGTGCCAACCTCACCACCATCCAGACCCAAACAGTCCTTCTAAGTGAAGCAACATTTAACTTGTGAATCTGTGGGAGTCATCTACTACATCCGGTGCTCCTGAGATGGCCTTCTCTACATCGGAGAGAATGGATGCGGACTGGGAGATTGCTTCTTTGAGCACCTTTGCTCTGTCCACATCAATGACAGGGCTCTCCCAGTGACCAACCATTTCAATTCTGTGCCCCACTCCTATGCAGATATATCTGTCCATGGCTTCATACATTGCCAAACCAAGGCCACCTGTAAATTGGAGGTGCAATACTCAATATTCTGTCTGTGCACTTTCCAACCAGATGCCATTAACATTAATTTCCCGGTTTCTGCTAGATTACTCTCCATCTCTCTCACTTCCTTTGCTTTGTCTCCTTTCCTTCACCTCTCCACCCCCTTCCCTCTCCATTCATAGAGCCACCCCTCCTCCTGTTTGCTGTTGTGCCCTCCTTACCTATTACTTCTTGCCTGTGAGCCTGTGGTCTTCGCCCTACTCCTCCCTTACACCATTTTATTGAAGCGCCTTCCTACATTTTGCTCATACCTTGATGAAGGGCTCAGACCCAAAGCATGTAACTTTAGCTTTGTTATATAAAGTTCTCTGTTTGACCTGCTGAGCTTTTTCAGCATTATGTTTTTACTTCAATCACAGTGTCTGCAGACTTACATGTTTTACTCCATAAAATAAAACAAATTGCACTTCATGTCTCCTCCATTTTAATCACTTTGAAGAAGCCCTGAGGTTAGAAAATGCAAGAGTGGAGAAGTTCTGTCAGCAAGTGTGGCTCACAAGTCCCACCAATTACCATTCTAGATGGGTCATGAAGGTTATAACTGGCAGACTGGGCTGCAACAGGTGATGATAAATCCAGCAAGAGGGAACAGTTTTCCATCCCTTTCTCAGCAATACATATGTCTGGGGTGCAAACGTTTTGGCAATTTTCATGTTATGACCATGTAGAAGTCCCACTTTTACTACTTCAGCCATTGTATACTTGGCAACATCCTGAGACATTTGGGATGTTATCTGATGACAATTTTTGCTGTATCCATTTCTTTCTCTCAGCTGTTCCTTGCAATCTCTTGTAGTAAATCAATTTGGCAGGAAACTGTTTTCTGTGATTGTGGGAATATCAGGAAGAAACAGAGATGAGTCATTTGTTCAGTACTTCTGACTGAATTCTTTGGCTTTGACTTTGGCACTTTCATGCTGGGCTCCAACATCAAAAAAGATGAAAATATTCTTGAAGTCTCCTTCCCTCCTACCCTCATAGCTGTTTAATTATCCAGCATCATTCATGACTAAATGTGGGATTACAAATCTTCCATCTGATCCATTGGTTGTAAGATTCATGTGGATTGTAAGATCTATCCTATGTGGATGCAAAATATAAAATAGGAATATTTACAGCCATCCTTTGGCAGAGAGCAAAGGTGGATAATGCTTCCTAGTTTCCAATTGGGATTCCCTTGAACACAGAGGCCAGCCTGCAGCCAAGACCATTCATTTGGCATGATATCAAGAAAGAAGTACCTGTACTAGATTCAGTGAAAGGCCAAGGGCATCAACAATGTTTGGAGTGGTTGTTATTCCAAAAGGATTTATGGCCATTTAAATATCTGGTTGTAGTACTGAAGGGTTGTAGTCACCATCTATATATAGCTTCAAACTTATGACCACATCAGTATACCTAACAAAAGAGAAGTTTGCCCAGGACTGTCCTGCCAACAAATAGCAGTACAAGGCCAACATAATTGATTGCTTACAATTTACTTCAAATGATCAACAATGTGATGTCAGCTGATATAAACATGGCTATCAAATTGTATTTACTAATCATTGTTTCACCAGAACCACTAACTCCATTCTTCATTATGGTTCAAGTCCATGTCAGAGGCAAAGAGGTTGAACTCCATGTTAGGATGAGAGACACTCTCCTTCAAGTTAGGTCACATTTAAGTTTATTATCATCTGATTGCAACTGATGAAAAGTGACAAGTACAATTGACGAAGCAGCCTTCTCTGGTCCTTGATGCAAAACATGCAGACACACACCAAAACAATACAGATGCAGGACAAGCATCCATACATAAAAACAAATATTGTTTTGTAAACAAGAGAGTCTCAGATGGTTAGTGTAAGCAATTCCTTTGGCCGTTCAGCTTTCTCACTGTCTACGTGAAGAAGCTGTTTCTCAGTCTGTTAGTGCTGGACCTGATATTCCTGCTGTATGCATGGTGGAAAGGGGTCCTCAACGATTTTGTGCACCCTCTTCAGTCAACGATCCTGATAGATCATGTCAATGGCAGCTAGGGAGACTCCAATGATCCTCCCTGCCACTCTTAGGTCCTGTGGATTCACCTTTGATCCATGTTTCTGCAGAAACTGTACCACACTGTGATATAGCTGGTCATACGCTCCCAATAGAGCTCCTGTAGAAGGTTGACATGAAGGTGGCCAGTAGCCTTGTCTGCTTCAGTCTCCTTAGGAAGTGCAGTCACTGTTGAGACTTACTGACAAGTGAGGAGATGTTGTGTGTTCATGATAGGTCATTAGTTAAGTGGACTCCAAGCAAATTGTGATTATCTACTCTCTCCTCTACAGTTTTATACATGTGTAGTGGAGGGTAGACCTTGATGTTATTGGCAGCTTTTGACCAAAATGGCTTAAAGAACAAACAAAAAGTTTTTAACACAAAGTCTTCCACACACCAACCAGGATATTAAATGCTCTTTAACTCTTTGAGTCGAGGCTAACCTTTTTAACCTATATCCTCTCCATTGCAAAGATATGCTGACTTCCATTTAAATAACTTCTCTCACTTCCATCTATCCCTCATCCCATCTCCTGCTGATAGTTGCATCCATTCCTTTGTCACCCCTGTCATAGTGCTTTCCTGGCTGGAACCCCAGTCTTCACTCTTCTAAACCTTCAGAATACCTGCCATTTGTACCCTATCCCATTATAAGTGCTACTAACCCATCATTCCTCTTCTGATGTCAACATTGGCTGTAGTTCCCTGGCCCTACATTTATGGTAGGTCAAAGAGCATTTCACCTCATGATTTCTATTCCCTTCCTACCTTTTGCCAGTCCCTAGTAGATCAGAACCTTTTTAAAGAATGGCCCTCTGATATCATGGATTCCATTCCCTTTGAGTTGCTGCTGGCAACTGTACTTAAATCATTGCCTCCAATTTCTCTAGAAACTCTCCTGTCCTCCACACCTTTCCCTCCTTTTAAACTGAATGCCAAACTTCACTTTATGAATAAAGTCATGGTCACTTTTCTTGATATTTCATATCAATATCCATCTGTTTTTAGCTCTGTATCCTTGGTGTTGTACTGTGAAATGTTTTTCTTTGGCTTGGCTTCGCGGATGAAGATTTATGGAGGGGTAATGTCCACGTCAGCTGCAGGCTCGTTTGTGGCTGACAAGTCCGATGCGGGACAGGCAGACACAGTTGCAGCGGTTGCAAGGGAAAATTGGTTGGTTGGGGTTGGATGTTGGGTTTTTCCTCCTTTGTCTTTTGACAGTGAGGTGGGCTCTGCAGTCTTCTTCAAAGGAGGTTTCTGCCCGCCGAACTGTGAGGCGCCAAGATGCACGGTTTGAGGCGTTATCAGCCCACTGGCGATGGTCAATGTGGCTTAATTATTAAAGGCACTACTTGAATGTGACTTCTCATTGTTATGATCAAAGATTTCTCAGATATTTTCAGAAATTACTATGATTTTCTCCACCTATCCAAAGGCAAAATCAAACAACCATGGCTACTGTTTCATATACTGTTAACAGTGCATGATCTCCTGAGGGGCATGTCAATTCCATTTAGAGGGCAGATTTGATGCTTTCAGTGATTTTGCTATTGCATGCAATAGCAGGAGGGCAAATAGAGTTTTTTTTAAAAATTGGTCAACAGAGGATTGTCCTCCAAATAAAACTACAAAAAACATTTCTTGACTGCTTATTATGAAGAATGTATAACTTCTAGTAACACCTCAGTAAATAGAAGCAACCTGTTCCTATTTTGCTTCAGTCTTTAGTTGTCCTTTATAGTTAAAATTAAATCTGGTTCAAGGCAAAGCTTTAAGATAAAGGTTTAAGTTACTTGATAATCAGCAACTTTATGTTTGCAATCAGAACTAAAGTGACTGAGCCAGATAAGATCACTTTTAGTTACAGGTGTTCCTTTACATTTTATCAATGAATTAGCTTTAAATTGAACACGATGACCTTTCATTACTGTTCCAAATTGAATGAATTTAATGCAATTTATAGGTTTTAATGAGCTAAGCCTTCATAGTGGATCCAAAAACCAGAACAATTCTCAACTAAGGAACATGTTTCAACAATTTAACTTTTTAATGGTGTATGGAATTATTACTTGAGGTAAAAATAAATTAATTTTGATTTTGAAATATCAGGTACCTGGAAAGGTTAATGGATTATTAATACTGATGAATGCTCAGTAGTACATTGTTTTTGCTTGATTCATGGAATAGTTATGTTCTCTTTGCAAGTATATTTTGTGAATTAATCCTCCTTCTGCACTGCTGAGGTCCAATCTGATGATTCATTACTGAAGTACCAAGCTCCATTTTTTGTAAAGAAAAAATCCTCATTTTTTCTATAGAACCACTTTTAGAACATGTCAGAAAACACTGCAGTCAATGAAGTACTTTGTGAAGTCTAATAACATAGGAGGTATTACGATTAATTTGCACATCGCAAGGTTATACAAACAACCATGAAATAACTGAGCAAACCGATAGTTAATCCACAGAAAAGCTGTCAGGTCTTTAAACTTTTTAAAATAGATTAAAGTCCTTTTATAGTGTATGACAGCAGGAAAACTGTCTGCTTGTGGGGTGGGAAATTCCAGACATCTTCCTATGGGAAAGAGGGTGCATATTGGGAATTGTAGAAATCTGAGTCCATGATCCAGCCCCTTGTCTGGGTGATTTTGGTCAAGGATTAAGAATTGGCTGTATCTCCAGCACCACTCCACTTCTTTCCTTCGCTACCAGGGATATTTCACATCCACCTCAAGCTTAATCATTCCTAACACGTGAGTGAGCATCTGTAAAATGTAGGGGGAAAAATGAACAAAGTATTAGGCATATTTGTTCATATTTAATCTTGTACACATCATATTGTGAAATTTATATTGTTTTCAAGAAAGCCAAAGTTTTTTTGTCCAAAGAAAAGTACAAATATGAGTGCATCTCATAGTTAGAAAGTCATAGTGAAGATTAGAATTCCAAAGCTAATCTGAAAAATTTTGGTGTAAAAGGATCCAGTTGCAGTTTGAGATGAGATAAAGGCACACATCACATATATGTTAATTTAAAACAGCAACATTTTTTAAAGGTTAGGTAAAAGGGCATGTGTCCTCAGCGTTCAAGTTTTAAACAAAGGTCATTAACTAAAGTAACTCCAATAGTGTGACTTCTTCACACAGGGGAAGTTTTCACAGGAAAGAGCTATTTGAGAATATGAACACAGTATTGAAGCCAATGTAGTCAATGGAATATTGTCACAAGACAGGAATTTTATTACTCATGGTAATGACAGAAAGCCGTAAAACGTCAAGACAAAAGTATGGTTAAATGGTCAGCGCATCAATGTAAACAAGGACACAACAGCAGATTGCTCATTTATGGGGAAGGATACATAAATAAATAAATTCAGCCAAGAACTGTGCCACGCGCTAGAGAGGGTAGGAATAGGAAGATGTGGTTGATGCAGGGGACCTGGGTTCAGATTTGTGGATCATTGGGAAGGTCTGACCTGTACAAAAAGGACATGCTGGACCTGAACTGGAAAGGGACCAGTCTCTTGGCAGGCAGGTTTGCTAGATCTGTTGGGGAGGGTTTAAACTAGTTTGCCAGGTGGTGGAAAAATCAGAATGAGAGTGCAAAGATTAGGCTAGAAGGACAACTGGATTTGAAGGGAGAGAGGAACCAGATTGTTAAAATGAATGAAGGAGAGTGGTAGAAAAAGTAGATGATGATCAAAGGAGTGAATGTGGGGGGCATTCTCTCAAGTGTACATATTTCAATGCAAAGAGCATTATAAGTAAGGTGGATGATCTTAGAGCATGGATTAACACATGGAAATATGATATTGTAGCCATCAGTGAAACTTGGTTGCAGGAGGGATATGATTGGCAGCTAAATGTTCAAGGATTCTGTTGCTTTAGGTGTGGTAGAAGAGGGGAAATAAAAGGTGGAGGAGTCACACTGTTTGTTAGAGAAAACATTCTATGGCAGGATAGATGAGCAGGTTCATCCAATGAGGCTATTTGGGTGGAATTGAGGATTGGGAAAGGCATGAAAACACTAATGGGAGTGTTTCACCCCTAATGGGCTGAGGGAATTTGTAAGGAGACAGCATATATGTGTAGTAAACACAAAGTGGTGATTGTAGTAAATTCTAGCTTTCCAAATATTGAGTGGGACGTCCATACTGTAAAAGGGCAGTATGGGTTGGAGTTTGTCAAATGTGTTCAGGAATGTTTTCTAAATCAATACATAGAAGAACCGACTAGAGAGGGGACAGTATTGGATCTCCTATTGGGGAACGAGGTAGGACAGGTGACAGAGGTTTGTTTTGAGGAACTCTTTAGGTCTGGTGATCATAATACTATTAGTTTTAGGTTAATAATGGAGAAGGATAGGGCCGGGCCTCAGATTGAGAATCTTGATTGGAAGAAGGCTAATTTTGAGGAGATGCAAAAGGATTTAGATGGTGTGGATTGGGATGATTTATTTTCAGGGAAGGATGCAACAGATAAATGGAGGATATTCAAAGGGGAAATTTTGAGAGTATAGAGACCCTGTGAGGATTAAAGGAAAGGTTAGAAAATATAGGGAGCCTTGGTTTTCAAGGGATATTGGGAATTCAGAGGAAGAGGGATGCGTATAAATGGTATAGACAGCAGAGAATAGATGAGGAATATAAATACTGAATTGCAAAAAAAGCTTAAGAAATTAGAAAAGCTAAAAGAAGATATGAGGCTGCTTTGGCAGGCAAGGTAAAAAAATAAATCTAAAGGGTTTCTGCACATACATAAAAGTAAGAGAATAGTGAAGGATAAAATTGGCCCTTGAGGATTAGAGGTTAGGCTATGAAACGAGTGAGAAGGGATGGGGAAAATTTTAAATGATATTTTTTCTTCAATATTCACTAAATAAAGGAATATTGAATCAGGTGAAGTTAAGAAATCTGGTAGTGAGGTAATGGAAAATATACAGATTAATACTGGCTATTTTAAAGAGAATAAAGGTGGATAAATCTCCAGGTCCTGACAAGATATTCCCTAGGACCTGAGGGAGGTTAGTGTACAAATATTGGGTGCTCTGACAGAAATATTTAAAATGTCATTAGCCAAGGGAGAGGACCCGGAAGATTGGAGGGTAGCTCATGTTGTTCAACTGTTTAAAAAAGGCTCCAAAGTAAACCTAGTAATTATAGGCCCGTGAGCCTGACGTTGGTGGTCGGTAAATTAATGAAGAGTTTTTTTAGAGATGGGATATACAATTATTTGGATAGACAAGGATTGATTAGGAGTAGACAACATGGTATTGGGCCTGGTAGATCATGGTTAACAAACCTTATAGAGTTTTTTGAGGAAGTCACTAAGTAATTTGATGAGGAGAAGGCTGTGGATTTTTTCTATATGGATTTTATTAAGGCCTTCGACAAGGTCCCACATAAGAGGTTAGTTAGAAAGGTTCAAGCATTAGGTACTAATTTTGAACTAGTGAAATTGATTCAATAATGGCTGGATGGGAGGTGCCAAAGATAGAGGATATTTTGGTTGTACCTGTGGCTCCTCTCCCTTGATTCCTCTAATAAATGTGGCAACGCCATAACCCCTCCTCCAGAACAAGCTTGGGTGTTCAGAAAGCGGTACAGACGGATTGTAGAATTTGAAAGAAGCTTCATACCGAAAGGAGCACTTTGGCCTGAAAGTAGATGTAAATATTCAAAGAATAAAATGGAAGCAATGCAGATTTTGCAACTATACTCACATTGTCGCAACAGTTACTGAAGAAGGACCAAAGAAATCAAAAATAAAGCAAAGAGCATCTGAGTGGCATATATATGGGAAATCTGTAAAGGGGGATGGGGGTGGGGGGGGGCCACTGGTCTTTGTTACCTCATTACAATATGACACTTAGATTGAAATGTGCAATACATTGAATTATTGATCTATGTCATAATAAGTTACCTCATTGGTGATGGTCAAGCAACTTTATTTAACATAATTTTGAAGAAGTTATTGATAGGAATTATTTGCTACAGTTTTAAAATGTTTATGAATGTCATGGATGTCTAAAAATTGTTTAAAATAAGCAAAGAAGTAGACAAAGACTTGCCCAATTTAGTCAGCTGCCAAAGGCTACCTGAATTATCTGGCAGCAATAGTCCTCTGCCTCTGTGTAGCCTGAATACCAACTACCATGGAATCCATGCTACTAAATTACAGAATACTTTTGATCTGCAAGAGTGGCCTTCCAGTAAAGGGAAAAGTAATCACTGGAGATTATTCTGATCAGCAAGATCTTGCTTGATCCTGCCATGCCGATATGTAATGGGATTAGTCTTGCCGTTACATATTGCTCATCCATGGATAGAACCATAGACCAGTGCAGGACAGAAACAAGCCTATTAGCCCATATCATCCATGTCAAACTTTTATTCTGCCTAGTCCCATTGACCTGCAATGGAATTAAAGCCCTCCATATCCCTCCCAGACATATACCTATCCAATTTTTTCTTAACTTTCTAAATTGAGCTTGTATTCACCACTTCAATGGCAGCTTATACCACACTTTCACCAGTCTCTGCATGAAAAGGTTCCCTTTAAACATCTTACTTTTCACCTTTATCCCATGACCTCCAATCCTTCTCTCACCTAATCTCAGTGGAAAAAATCTGCTTGCACTTTAGCATAGCCTTCATGATACATGATTCTTCATACTTGCAATGTTTTGTATTCCTTTCCCTTTCAGTCTGTAATAAATTGTCAAAACTCATAAAAGCATCCAGTTGAGCATCTTGTTGCATATTTGCATTGATTTATAGTTTTGAAACATTGCAAATTTGCATATTAATATTGAAACTCAGTGGATTAATACTGAAAGTCAGTTATCAGCATTCATTTTTTCCTCATGGGTGAGGTCAACATTAGAGGTCACTGAGCATTGGTATGTGGAATACCTTGGATGCTTCTCTACTTCTGAAGTCTGCAACTTTAGGCATCATGTAGTAGACTTTCCTGTGCACTGCTTCTGCTTGAATAAAAATATAGTCATGGATTAAAGCTATGGAGATGAATTCTGATCTTGTTTCCAGATTCAGGATTGAAAAAAATCATTCTATTTATTTTGCAAAAAACGTGCTTTATTTTATTGAATGAGAGAGAAAAAAACAGAAATATCCTGCCCTCATACTGGTTTAACATTTATAAAGTTCACCAGGTTTTGGTGCTTGAAAGGTAAAAGGTTACTGCTCAGGAAGGTTCTTGTCGGTTTTCAGAGAGATATTTGTTGTACGGAGACACCCACAACTGATTTTCTTCCATCAGCCACTTCATTGTCTTGCCGAAGAAACCTGCCCCATCAGGGTTCTCAGATGATAACCTCTTTCTTTCAGGTCATCACAGAGTTCCTTTTGGATTCACTTATTCCAAGTGAAACATTAGACACCAGTCCTCTCCTCTTGCATGAACCACAAGAGCTTTGACTAGGCTGAACTAAGCACTCACTTTCCAAATGGGGATTTCCACAAGCTTGCCATCTTGTCCTCTTCCAGTTCCAGTTGCTGCTGCTGACTGTAAAACTGTAGAACTAATTGTTGTTTCTCTCTCTCTCTCTGAGAGAAAAAAGCCTGTTTGACTCTCTCTGCTTGCAAAACCACATGACCCTCTTAGAACAGCAAGTACGCCCCCAGACAGAATGCAGCTCCGACAAGCTCTTTCATCTGTTGCCTTTTTTGTAAACAACAACCCATTAGTGAAGTCTTTTGGGCACTCTCCAATGCTTTTGCAAAGGCTCTGAGGCCCCGACATGTCTAGCATTAGCAGAGCTCCAGTATTTTAAATGAGATCTATTTTAAAGTTTTGTATGTGAGCTACACTAATAAACCCTTCACCATTTTATTTTCCAAAAACATATCTATATTCTGTCACAGTATATCAGAATGGACTTATGTCAGAATTGAGCATTTGAGTTAAAAAAAAAGAAAAATGTAAAACTTACTCAGTTTATGTTCTATTTGACAACTATAACAGAGATCCAGGACATGTAAGAACCAAAATGTGTGTACTTACCTTGTTAGTCTGTATCCTGGGGTCCGAAGGTGGGCGCGGCCATCTTGATTCCCGTGTGCATGTGTGATAGGTTCGTGTATTGGAGTTTGCATGGTGCATGAGAGTTAAGTGCCCTAGCGATATTGAATTCATGCCTTTAACTCTTGTGCATGGGCAAACAAACTCCAAAGCGTGAACTGCGCATGCCCCAACCGAAGAAATGAGCATGCACACAGGAATCAATATGGCCACGCCCAGCCTACAGACCCTAGGATGCTGACTAACAAGGTAAGTATGCACATTTTTGGCTCTTACATGTCCTGTATCCCTATTATAGTTTGTCAAGTACAACTTAAACTGCATAAATTTTATATTTTTTCTTAACATTCTTTTAACAAATTTTCAGCTGTATATGCGGATGAATGTAAGTCGCATAGGTCGCAAGTCAGGAGATACCTGTATTGCAACACTCTATTAATTAATTTCTTTCTCTTATATATTTTGGATTAAGATACAGGTTCAGAGATAGCTTTTATACATTCTTTTTGGCTTATATATATATTATGAATGGTCAAGTATTTGATGAAGAAATTGTGATATTTAATTCAAGTACAATTAATGGTTGCACATTTTCACTTTGAAAGAAACATATTTATATTTCCTTTTGGTTAATTACTGTATTGTTCACCTTATTATGTTCAAATTAGATGGATTAGAGAAAGGCTGTGATGGATGAGGAATAAATGATCACACTGATGCCAATAATTCAGCAATATTAAATGTTCATATTCGTGCAGATTTTGTTCATGGTAACAAAACAACAGTTTCAGAAAAAAACAGCTGTGGTCTATCTTAGCTCCCATCACTATGTTTCCTTGGTACATTTTTAATTAAGATGATTCTCATTTGTTGGGGAGGGTCTATCAAATTCCTTTTTGAAATATATTAAATTTATTTTGTTCTACTATATGTACTAACCGATAATCTGTTATCGTTTAGATGAAAGAGTTTTCCTGCAGTTCCAATTTTCTTCTTGGTCCACAAATATAATCCCTTGTATTTACATTCTGCATATATCATTAAAGCTTGACTAGTTACCCCAAAATTACTTTCATCTCACAGTATGTCCTTGCTTTCTTCATTGATGCTTAATAAATCCATGTGACAGTTTGTATCTTAAATCATAGATTACTAAATCACATATTCCATAATCTTTGAAGTTGAGGCAAATGGCATAGGGGAAATAATATATTATTAGCTTAAATGAAATTATTAAGTTATTTGTTTGTTCCCTTGATTCCCTACAAATTAGCTTAAATGATACTCAGGGACCAAGGATTCTGTCATGTAATCAGAGAATGTGATGACTGTGGGGGAAAAAAATATTGAGGTAAGATTTACCTAGCATAGTTTGGTCTAAACTCAATGTGTTATGCCTAAACAAGGGGAATTACAAGGGAATGAGGGACAAGTTGACCAGGTTAGATTGGGAATGCAGGCTATATGGAGTGATGGTTGAAGAATAGTATAAGACTTGCAAAGAGATTTTTCATGCTGCTCAACAAAAGAAAATCCCAGTTAAAAGCAATGATGGTAAGGGCATGAACAACCAGCCTTGGATAACCAAGGAAATAAAGGAAGGCATCAAACTAAAAGGTTGTGCGTACAAAGTCTCCAACAGCAGTGGGAAAATAGAAGATTAGGAAAACTTCAAAAAGCACAAAAGAACCATGAAGTGAGCAATAAAGAGAGGGAAGGTAGACTATGAGAAAAGACAGACAGTAAAAAATTTATAATTATATAAAGCATAAAAGGGTGGCTAAAATGAAAGTTGGTCCCTTGGAAGATGAGAAGGGGGAATTGATTTTGGATAATGAGGAAGTGGCTGACGCTTTGAATAATTATTATGTGTCAGTCTTCACGGTGGCGGTCACGTTGAACTTGCAAAAGAAAGATGTTATGGATGAGATGGGAGGTGAGGAGCTGGATGTAATAACTACCACCAAAGAAGTAGTACTCAGAAAACTTGAGGCTCTAAAGTTAGAAAGTTCCCTGGTCCTGATGAATGCATCCCAGGTTTACTGTAATAAATGGCCAAAGTTATAACCATAACCATATAACCATATAATAATTACAACACAGAAACAGGCCAATTTGGTTCTTCTAGTCCGCACTGATCCAAGTACCTTCCTCTAATCCCACCTACCAGCACCCTGCCTATATCCCTCCATCCCCCTCCCATCCATATACTCATCCAACTCTTTCTTAAATGACAAAATTGACCCTGCCTCCACCACCTTTCCCGGAAGCCCATTCCACACAGTAACCACTCTCTGAGTAAAGAAGTTCCCCCTCATGTTACTCCTAAACCTTTGCCTGTCAACTCTCAACCCATGACCTCTTGTATTGTAAGGTAAAACATCATGAGATGGGAATGTGTAAGGAGTTACCCTGTGCAGGGCTGTAACAAGAAGGGGAGGTGTCCTTGTACTCCTGTTAGGTAAAACATCATGAGATGGGAATGTGTAAGGAGTTACCCTGTGCAGGGCTGTAACAAGATGTGAATGCATCCTTGTACTTACAAGATAAGAGAGACATTGATGGATTGAGAGGCAGGAAGCTAGCAGGGAAAGGATAGCAACAGTTTTAGTCATTGGACAAGTAATGATATGATGATGTTCTAAGCATGTATCCAAGGGTATAAAAAATCACCATTTTGCTGATAACGGCAGAATGCATTCTCCGACTAACATGGTTAGTTGCAAGTGTTACAATCTGGTAATAAAGAACAAAGAACCCTGATTTCGACTCAGTCTGGCGTTTGTCTCACTCATTCATGAACAAAGCAGACCTAACAGTATCCATCTCTCCTACTCTCAATAGGAAAAGCCTTTCCACATCAACTCTATCTATCCCTCTCATTATCTTAAAAACCTCTATCAAATCCCCTCAACCTTCTATATTCCAAGGAAAAAAGACCTAATTTGCTCAATCTTTCCTTGTATTTCAGATGCTGAAACCCAGGCAACATTTTTGTAAATTTTCTCTGCACTCTCTCTATCTTGTTAATATACTTCCTATAAATCGGTGACTAGAACTGCACACAGTACTCTAAATTTGGCCTCACCAATGCCTTGTACAGTTTCATCATTACTTCCCAACTCCTATATTCTATGCACTGATTTCTATAGGTAAGCATACTAAAGCCCTTCTTCACCACTCTATCCACATGCGCTCCTACCTTCAGGGAACAATGCACTGTTATTCTTAGATCTTTCTGCTCCACTGCATTCTTCAATCCCCTCCCATATCACATATGTCTTGCTTTGATTATTCTTTCCAAAATGAAGCACCTCACATACCTGGTACCCTTTCAGCCAATCTTGAGCCAGTCTCTAGCAGTCCACAGCCCAGTTTGAATCTCTCAACCACAGTTTCCAGCAGCCCGTAGCTTGCATGGGTTGCTTGTCTTGAGTTGCCAACAGCCCATTGCCTGTGTGTTTTTTAGCCTCAGAGCCCCTGAGGAAGGATGTGCTAGATTTGGAGGCAGTCCAAAGGAGGTTCGCCAGGTTGATTCCAGAGATGAGGGGTTTAGCCTACATGGAGAGTCTGAGTCTGTACTCGCCAGAAATTAGAGGGGAACTTATAGGAAATTTATTATGAAATTATACAAGTTGTCTGCATTAGTAGGGGAAACTAGATCTGGGGACATAGCCTCAATATCCAGGATAGTAGATTTAGGACAGAGATTAGGAGGAACTGCTTTTCGCAGAAGGTAGTCAATCTATGGAATTCACTGCCCTTTGAAGCAGTGGGGGCTACCTCAGTAAATATATTTAAGACAAGGTTGGATAGATTTTTACAAAGTAGAGGAAGTAAGGGATATGGGGAAAGGCAGGTAGGTGGAGATGAACCTATCATCAGATTAGCCATGAATGGTGAAGCAGGCTTGATGAGCCAGATGGCTGACTCCTGCTCCTATCTCTTTTATTCTTATGTTCTTATTACCAAGCATTTCTAAACGAGGAGAAACACAGCCAGTTATCATAAAATTAGTAGAAACAAATCTCATTTAAATAAAATAGGACAAAAAATCAATTCACATCTTGCCTCAGAATCAAGTGTTCTAATGGTAAAGTAAGGTTCCTGTATAAATTAATAAAAATCTATGGAGAAAAGGGAGATAGATGGAGATGAGCCAATCATCAGATCAGCCATGATCTCATTGCAGGGTGGAGCACGCTTGATGGGCCGGATGACCTACTCCTGCTCCTCTTTCTTCTGTTCTTTTGTAAACTTAAGTGATAAAAATTGGCAGGGAGTGTGCCTTCAATTTTCTAAGATACATTGCTCTAAGGTTGTGGCGGTGAGCCCAGTCAAATCCACCCATTTTTGTGAAGTAAAAGCATAATGGCAAAGTGAAAATTGACTGAGACAATGAGATGTCAAGCTCATTTCAATTGAATAGTATACAGACCCAAAAGACTGCGGAGGTTAAGTACCTAAAAATACTGGAATCAACTATAAAAACCCTGTCTTTCTTTTTGAGCATTTGGAGAGGCAAGGAAAATATAATTTTACCTCTGCTTTTTTCTCTTGCTGTGGAGTAAAGGGAATTTAGTGGAGTTAAGGGAATTGCAGAGGCATTAGAAAGGAATTGGCCAAAGTAGATTGGAATGGGGCTCCAGCAGGGAGGACAGCAGAGCAGCAATGGATAGATTTTCTGCAAGAAATGAGGAAGGTTTAGGATAGATGATGATTGGCCGAAATGGTCGGGACCGGGCCTATGTCGGATAAACTTTTTTTTCTGAGAAAACAGCCCAGTAGCAACAGCAAATCACTTGTATTAATGTTTAAACAACAACAAGCAACAAGGGAAGACTTTTTAAACATTAAAATAATGTTTAATTCTTACCAAAGAAATGCTCGCCGCCGCTGATCTCTGAGACCTCCCAACTGCCACAGCCAATCACCAGCACATTCTCTCGCTGCCGTTGATCCCTGAGGAGGCTTACCCGGCCAGTGGAACACTCACTGGTGAGTTGGTAGGCTCCAGGCTCCTGTCTCCTGTCTCGCCAGTCCTCGGAGATCCTAATGCCCAAGTCCCGACCCCAAATCCGGTGTGCGTATGTGATAGTAGGAAGAGGAGAGGGTACAGAGTTGGCGTTGGAAGTTGCTGAAGTAACACCACTGAGCCTGAGTTCCTGCTCCTGCTCAGGTGGTTGCTCTCCTTGATGATGTCAGGATAAGGGATTCTTTCGACTGCTTGTGGTTGGGAGACAGTGGCATGCAGTTTGAGATGGCAAGTAGAAATTAGGGGAAGGTAAAGAAATGGAAGGAGAGAGGGGAGGGATTTACCTGAAATGAGGGCAATCATCATTCTTATTTTATGTCACGTGAATTTTTTTTCAACCTGTGAGGTCAGTTTGGCTCCAAAAAGCTTTTGGATAAATGAGGATTTCTGATTGCTTCAGATATCCTCATCTATCTGAATTTTTTTTAAAAAATTCAGATAAATGAGGATTTTGAGAATTCAATTTCAGATAATCGGAATTGTACTGTACTTAAAAAAAGGAGGAAATATTTCAGTGGAAGAATGTCTCAAATGTGGTTGACAAAGGAAGTCAAAGCCAATGTAAAAGCAAAAGAGAGGGCAGACAAGGAAGCAAAAAAGGTAGAGGATTTGTAAGTATTAGAAAACTTACAGAAGATAACCAAAATACGCATAAGGAGAGAAAGGATGAAGCATGAAAGAAGGTGAGGAAATAATATCAGAGGTAACAAGAAGTTACTTAAAGAATATAAAGAATAATAGAGAGGTTCACTAGAAAATTATAATGGTGGGAGACGAAAAGATGTCAGAGCAGCTAAATGAGTATATTGCATTAGTCTTCACTGTGGAAGACATCATCAGTGTGCCAGATGTCCAAGGGCATTAAGGAATGGAAGTGAAGGCAGTTACTATTTCAGGGTGAAGGTGCTCAGGGTTTAAGGGTTGATAAGTGTCTCAGACCCTTGGGTTCAGAAAGAAGTAGGTGTTGAGGTTGTGGAGGCATTCGTAATGATCTTTCAGGAATCAATAGATTTTGGCATGGACTTGGAGAAATGGGAAATCATAAATGTCACCCTACTGTTTAAGAAGGTAGAGAGGCAGCAGAAAGGAAATTATAGGCTGGATAGCCTGATGTCAGTAGTTGAGAGGGTGTTGGAATTGATTGTCAAGGTCGAGGTTACAGAGTACTTGGAGGCACATGATAAAATAGGTCAAAGCCAGTATGGTTTCCTTAAGGGAAAATCTTGCTTGAAAAACCTATTGGAATTATGACCATAAGATAGGGGAGTAGAAATAGGCTACCACGCTCTGGCTGAAGAAATTCTTCTGCATTTCTGTTTTAAATGGATGCCCTTCAATTTTGAAATTTTCCTCTCTTGTCTGAGACTTTCCCACCATGGGAAGCAACCTTTCTACATTGCTATAACCTTTAAAACATTCAAAATGTTTCAATAATATCACTCCACGTTCTCTTAAATTTCAAGGAATACAGCCCAAGAGCTGTCAAATGCTCCTCATGTGATAATCCTTTCATTCCCAGAATCATCTTAGTGAACCTCCTTTGAACCCTCTCCAGTGTCAGGACATGTTTTCTTGAATGAGGAGCCCAAAACTGTTCACAATACTCTGTGAGGTCTCATTAGTGCCTCATAAAGCCACAACATCACATTCCTGCTCTTATATTTTCTTCCTCCTGAAATGAATGCCAACATTGCATTTGTCTTCTTAACCACCGACAAACAAGGATAAAGGATATGCAGTAGATGTTGCGTATTTCAGAAGGCCTTTGACAAGATGCTTCATATTGGGTTATTAAGTAATACAAGAGCCCAATGTATAACAGTGAACATACTAGTGTGGATAGAGCATTGGCTGATTGGCAGGAAGCAGAAAGTTGGAATATAGGGATCATATTCTGGTTGGCTGCCATTTGCTCATGGTGTTCCACAGTGGTTGGTGTTGGGACCACTTCTTTGAATGTTGTATATCAATGATTCAGATTATGGAATGAATGGCTTTGTAGCCAAGCCTGCAGATGATATGAAGATAGTTGGAGAAGCATATATTATTGAGGAGACATGGAGATTAGACAGAGAAGAATGGGCAGAGAAGATGCAAATGAAATACAATTTTAGAAAGTGCATGATCATGCACTTTGGAAGAAGAATTAAATGGGCAGACTATTTTTTTTTTAAATGGGGAGAAAATGGAAAATTCCCAGATACAAAGTAACCTGGAAGTCCTCATGCAGGATACCCTGAAAGTAAACCTGCAGGTGGTCATGTAGGGAAATGCAATGCTGGCATTCATTTCATGAGGATAGAATATAAGAGAGAAGATGTGAAGTTGAAGTTTTATAAGGCACTGATGTGACCTCATGGAGTATTGTGAATAGTTCTGGGTTCCTCATTTAAGAAAGGATGTGCTATCATTGGAGGGAGTTCAAAGGATGATTTTGGGAATGAAAGGGTTATCATAAGAGGAAAGTTTGATGGCTCTTGCCCTGTACTCATTGGGATTTAGGAGAATGAGGGAGGTCTCATTGAAATATTTTGTATGTTGTAAGCATGGACAGAGAAGATTTAAAAAGGTTGTTTCCCATAATGGAAGAGTCTAGGACAAGAGGGGATAACTTTAGGATTGATGGGTGTCCGCTTACAAAAGAGATGCAAAGGGATTTCTTGAGCCAAAGAATGGAATTAATTGGTACAGGTTGGTGTGGAGACCAAGTCATTGGGTGGATTTATGGCAGAGATTGATAGGTTCAAGATTAGCCAGGGCATCAAAATTTATGGGGAGAATGCCAGGTCATGGAGCTGAGTGGTATCCTCTTAAAACTGTATAATTGCTGAAAATGCATTATGTTAAGATCATGGAGGATGCTCTCAATGACGAAGTCGATAACTATCCTTAGAAAGTTTCCAGGGAAACCCATGACACATCTGATCTATTGAAACTCATTTTGAGGATCTTTGTGGCAAGCTCCACAACACTCTTAATAACCCCATTGCTGTAGTTGAAGCTTTTTCCAGAGGCCCATGCAAGAATGAGAAGCCAGAGATGCATGTGGAACATTATACTCTCTTGAATTTAGTAGGATGATAAATTAAGTAACTGAAACATAAAAAAGTTCTTGGCCAAGATATTAAGGTACTACCCCTGCCTTGGGATTTTAGAATCAAGTGGTGAAATTAAAGGGGTAGCCATCCAGAACAGAGATAAAAAGTAAGTTCTTCACTCAGAAGGAAGTGAATATTTGGAATTCAGTCTCCAAGTCAGTCTTGGTGACTCAAATGCTGAGGCATGAATAAATAAATAAATGGAATTTTAGATACTAAGGGAATCAAGGGATAAGAGATTAGTGTTATAATGAAGTAAAAGATTAGCCATTATCACTTTGAATGATGGAAGAGAAAGGATTGGTAGATGGCCAACAACTACTACTATTTCTCATGCTTTCTTTAATGTCATGAGTATAGTCCAGAATCCCCCATTCCTGCTTTCTCCCCCATATATCAAATAATATGAGAATTCCTACTGATGTTCAGGCATGATTCCAGATGTGTTGTCCTCCCCAGATGTTGTTGCTATATCGAGGGACCAATTTGACCGAACAGATATCAAATATGTATGGCAACATGCTTCATATCGCTACTCCATATTCTATTTTCTTTAGCTATGAGTTTTTGCAACTGCGCAAATGAATTTTACATGAGGTGTATGAAAAATACTAGTATTAATTACTGTAAATTTTGCATAAAAAAGGGAATTATTAGTGCAGAAAAATGACATGCTATTTAATTGCATTGTGATGCCAATTTTTAAATATTGTCATTAGTCCCTTATTTTAACAAAGGCGATTATAAATTATTTAGATTTTCTAAATCTTTCCATCCCTGCTGAAGTAAGTGCAGATTTTTTTTAAAAATAGATCTCACTGGGACACTTTAAAATAAAAAATCTACTGATGCATGAGATTTGAAACAAAAACAGAAAATTCACCCATCCTCTCTGCAACTTTAAACTTTTTTCATTTCCCCAGCTATGATGAAGAGTCTGATTTGAAACATCATCTCCATTTTTCTTGCCACAGATGTTGGCTGACCTGCTGAGTGCTGCATTGGGGCACTTATCCATTTCCCCACTGTGTTGTTTCCTAAAATATCCTTCTCCATGGCTTTTGTAGTTATGGTACAGATTGTACAGCATCTTAATTTTTCATGTACTCAGAGGAATGAAATACATTCCTGATTTTACATATTTTTGAACAGTAAATTGTAGTTCTTGAAGAGAAAGTGCAATTTTTATTCCAGCTAAATTTTAAATAATGGTTGTATTTTTAAAGTGTCTCAAGTAGGGTCTTGAAATTTTGGAAGATGGAAAAAAAACACACCAGAGAGCTTAGGTGGTACTTATCTCAATACTTTAATCAAGGCAACACACTGATTTAAAAGTGAAGGTAAACTCAATTTTTAAAAAAAGATCTTCGTCATGCTCTGCTATTTATGTTTGTTGTAGCCAGAAACAAAATAAGGACATGAATTGCGATCACTATTAAGCAGATAGCTGATGTTGTATTTCAAATACATTGATAAATTGGGGAATCTTACAGTACATACCAAAATGATCATCATTTGCACCAAACTATATTAATTTGAGGAGATCAATCTGCATTCAAGACTAGAGCAGGCTGCAGACGCCATCCAAGAGTCCATCACTTCAAAATGCCTGTGCTGGCAAGAGTGTTTGCACTAAGTGCTCAAATATAAGACAGTCAGCTGCATTCCAGTTGCTGAGTATAATCCAAAAGCAAAATGCTGTGGATTCTGGAATTCTGAAATGAAAACAGAACATGCTGGAAATGTGGCAGATCAGAGAGCAAGAAAGTTGTTTAAGGATGCCGATCTTTCAAAATAAGCAAACCAAATGGACATTAATCTTTACAATATCTCAAGAGTCCTTGATGATTATGTCTTGCTATCCTCCTACTTTACTCTCCACTACCAGAAAAAAAAACCCTTCTGGTTAAGGAGACTCAGTTCAGCAAATTTATTGTTCGATCTGCAGGTAAATTATGTGAGCTTAATATTCTATGGTAGCTAATTGTAAATGTGTATATGTCCCTTTTCATTTCTATGCTGATACTTTTTCTAAACAGTCACTGTCTCTGTTATTTGATTAAAATGTTTGATAAGAATTACATCTATCTAAGCAACCATTGTTACATAGAAAATAGCTGACTGCTTGCACACACAACCTTTCCAGATGGATACAAATCACCCAAAAATCTGTTTACCATGATCAGTGTGCAAACATTGACCAGATCACTGAAGGATCTCTTCAGAAAAGATCTGCATTATATTTTATTAAGGAACAAAGGTATTTATATGTTGAGCACCTTGTATTTTAACCCAAGAAGCTGTTACTCTACCACCATCATATCGGTATTTTTGACTGAAGGTTCATCTCGATGTTACGCAGCATTAGTTATTAATTTTAGTTTTTAATTTTTTTAATTTAAAGAAACAGCACAGTTACAGGCACTTCTGGCCAACGAGCTCGCACCACCCAAATACTACCATGTGACCATGTGGATGTGGAAATATGAGCACATTCCTTTTCTGGCTAGGACTTCAAAGCTATTCAACTTTGAAGCCTTAATCAGGTACTTGCAAAGAATAAACCAATAAGTAGGACTGATCACAGTTTACATTGTTCTCCACTGCAAATCATGTCTTGTAAAGGTCAAACAGATAAAGTCACCAATTAATTAACTACCTATTTTGACCCTGTTCCAAACTCAGAGGCATACGTCATTAGGGAAGAAGAATGACATTTTGCTGGTGCATTCTATTTACACGACAATATTTACAGGGGAAAGGTACAGAGTAATCAATCAGATTCTGTTTAAACATCACAACTAGGGAAACATTTGCAATTGCACATTTTCAGCAGTTTTATACTTGCTATAGAATATTAAATAAACTTTTAACATATTTTGTTTAATGTGATGTTCAAGGGGTTTGAAGTCATTGATAAAGGCACATTAAAAGGAAAGAGAACAGTTCAAAAAGAGCAAGTAAAGTCAAGTTGTTTTAGGTGATTTTATTTCTTATTCATTATCTTATTTTAGACTGATGCCCTCCATGCTCACAACCCACACTTTCTCATACAATGCTTCCTCTTAATCACACACCTCTACAAGTCAATGAAAATGCAGTTTCATTCAGTTCTTCAAAATGGTTTCTTTGTGTCTCACAAAGTTAACTAGCAGCAGACATAATAGATCTGCCCTTTGGTCTTCATCATCAATCACCCTTTTGGGTCACCTTTTCTTCTCTGACCTTAAATGGAACTTCCATTTCCTTGAAACTGTCCAAGAGTATTGATTTCACCTTTTGCCTCAAATGTTTTAACCTGAACAAATCTTAATTCTCAACAAAGCACAGATTGCTAACAGCGTGAAAGTAGCACCCATAATAAAAAAGGGCTTTCCAGCCTATATCTTGTACTCTTGTGAAATCTTGCAGGCACTCCTTTCTTTATTTCTTAGTCCCCGCTTTTGCTCACTATCTTTTTTTAGTATTTCTTTTTTAATTGATAGAATTGTGCTGGACGTACATTGTTCAAATTTCTGATTCCCTTTGAATTAAATGTGCACCATCTTATATAGTTCTTTATGATGTCCTAAATTTGTGCACTACTGATCCTTTACCAGATATTCAGAAATGGACAGCCTTATCATTCTTCCTGAAATCTGTATATCACCAAATTATGATCATTTAATTCACAATAAAAACAGGAAATTATAGAAATATTCAATGCCAAGACTCGTCTGAAAGAGAAACAGAGTTATCTTGTCAGGTTGAAGCCTCTTTACCAGAACTGGAAAGGAGACTTAAGATGCTTATTTAGATGGTGGATTAAGTGTAATGGGTGGGGGGGTGGGTGGGTGAGGGATGTCTATAATAAGGGTAATCATGGGAATAAGCTGTAATAAAGTTTGTTCCTATGTAGGATCTTCAGCAGAATATTTTTTAAATTTAGAGATACAGCACGAAAACAGAACTTTCCACGCCACACCCATGTGACCAATTAACCTGATAATTCTGTACATCTTTGTAACATGAGGGAAACATGAGCATCTAAAGGAAACCTTCATTGTCACAGGGAGAACATAAAAACATCTTACAAACAGTGCTAGATTTGAACCCACATCACTAGCTCTGCAGTGATGTTACACTAAATGCTGTGCCATCCATGCTGCTCAAATGCTATCTGCCATTCTCAGATTCAGATTTATTGTCAGAGTACATACATGATATCACATACAACCCTGAGATTCCTTATTTCCTGCAGCCAAGACAGAATTCCCATTTATTCATAGTTCAAGAAAAAAAGCTGCACTTAATGTACACATGTAAAACAAATAGAAAATGTAAACAAACTGACTGCAATACAGAGAGAAAAGAAATCATAAAAGTGCAAGAGTCCTTAAATGAGTCCCTGATTCAGTTTGTTGTTGAGGAGTCTGATGGTGGAGAGGTAGCAGGTGTTCCTGAACCTGGTGGGGTGAGTCTTGTGGCACCTAGACCACTTTCCAGATGGCAGTAGCAAGAACAGAGCATGTGCTAGGTGATGTGGATCCTTGATGATTGCTGCAGCTCTCTGTTGGCAGCGTTCTCTGTAGATGTACTCAATGGTGGGAAAGGTTTTGCCTGTGATGTCTTAGGCTGAGTCCACTACCTTTTTCTGGGCTTTTTACTCAGGGGTATTGGTGTCCCAATACCAGACCGTGATGTAGCCGGTTGCACCACACATCTGTTAGGATTTCCAATGTCATACTCCTGATGAAATAGAGGCACTAACATGCTTTTTTTTTTCATGATGCCATTAGTGATTTGTGTCCAGTAAAGATCCTCCTAAACAGTGACTCCCAAGAACTTAAATTTGCTCACCCTCTCCACCTCTGATCCCCAATGGATCTGGATAATACACCTTTAGTTTTACCTTCCTGAAGTCAGCAATCAGCTCCTTTGCTTTGGTGACATTGAGTTTGAGGTTATTGTCGGTGCACCATTCAGCCAAGATTTCAATCTCCCTCCCGTATGCTGACTCATCGTCCCTTTTCATACAACCCACCACTGTGGTATCGTCAGCATATTTGTAGATGTTGTTGATGACGTACTGAGCCATACAGTCATTGGTGTAAAGTAAATAGAGCAAGGTATTCCAGTACTGATGGAGATTGTGGAGGAGATGTTCTTGCCAATTCTCACTGATTATGGTCTTGAGATAAGAAATCAAGGATCCAATTTCACAGTGGGGTGTTGTGTCCCAGATCTTGGAGTTTGCTGATCAATTTTGAGGTTATGATGGTGTTAACTGCTGAACTGTAGTCAATAAAGAGCATCTTGATGTATGCACCTTTGCCATCCAAGTGTTCCAGGGCTTTGTGTAGACCCAGTGAGGTGGCATCCACTGTAGACCTGTTACTACGATAGGTGAATTGGAATAGATCCATAATCACCACTCTGACAGGAGCTGATATGCTTCAATACCAGCCTTTCCAAACACTTTATCTACAGAGTGTCTATCTCTGTAGTATCTCTAAACAGAGACTTACTGTTGATGTGAGTGCCACTGGTCAATAGTCTCTCTTTAGAGATACTACAGAGATAGTCACTCTGTTTCTCTTCTCAACCTGGTGGTTGTTTTCCGTTGATTTTAGATGGCCTGAGCCTGCAGTTTTTGTTTCACATATTTAGATTTAACATGGTTTCAGTATTCATGTAGAGATGGAGAAGGTCGGGGAATGAGATTACTCGCATCAAACAGGCTTGGCTGATAATCCACGTAACTACTGAATTCAGTGGCAGCACATCTTTAGAATGTCATTTTTCATATTTGATGAGTGCAGCCCCAATACCATAATAAATGATAAAAGAGCCTGCTTGATTAGCACCCAAGCAATCACACCCGCCACCACAGTGCATTGTGTGATCAAAACACTACATTAAGTTAATAAGGTTTCTTCTGTGGTATTTTCCACATTTGTGTCTTCTACCATGTCAAAAGACAAAGGTCAATTGATGCATGTTCTCCTTCAAGCTGTACACCGTCATGGCTTGCAGATCTATTGGTGTTCATCATTGCTGAAAAATTCCTATCTAACAGAGCTGTCGGAGGATCCTCACCACATGATCTGGAATTGTTCATTTTGCTGCCTTAGTGACACCATTAAATATGGACAATTATGGCAATTGATCATGCCACCATATGAATTGTTATTTAACAATGGTTGAACTGAAACATTTTAGGTCACCAGAAAGGGTCGGAGCAAATAATCTTCACCAGGAGCTTTGAGCAATTCAGTTTTGAAAGCTTTCCCCACTGGCGTTGTAATATGAAAGTGAAGAGAAAGATTCAATCCAGATTTCATTTCACTTTACGATTAAGTTTAAGGATTAATATTTTAGGGCCAATTAAGGAAGAAGTTATGTTTCTTTCAAGCCAAATTTTTGTGATAATTTGGCTAAATTTTCCCCAAGGTCCAAACAGTGAGTTTAGTGCATTTTCTAAATATCAAATTACATTGTCCTATTGCTCCCCTATGAATAAACCTCAATCTGGGCAGTAAATATGATCTCACAATTAGCTGCAACAGTACAGGGTGGGAGTAGAGTGGAATTTATCCTTTAAAATGGAGGAAGAGATAATAGGTGGGACTTGGCCGGACAGAGTTTGCTTTGTACAGAGAGTCATATGGGCCTTTTACACTGCCCTTAAAGGATGGGAATTAACCACCTTTTAACCTCTTCACTTACCTGTGTGAATGTGACAAATGCAGGTCTAATGCTGCAGGTCCCGCCTCCTTTTGCACAGGATGCCAGGTTCCAATGTTAAAGGTTGCACTGTCCTGGCTTTTCTTGATTCAGTTTAAATGACCCAACCCAACCTGACCTGGCTTCAAACATGGGTCATTCACATGCCAATTAAATGGGATCGTTGTGTAAAAGGGGTAACTAGGTCATACAGAGTGTAAACAGGCCTTTCAGCCCAACTTACTCATGCTGAAATCTATTTTCCTGCCTAATCCATGAATCCTTGAATTGGAAAAGCAACTAGTGTGAATAGTGCAAGTGGCAGCTGGTATTTAGGCAATGCAGCATGGGTTCCTTGTCCCAAAATAACACTGAGAAAAACGTGGTTGAATTTAAAACACAAAGCTACAGAAACTCAGCTGGTCAAACAGTCTACTTTATAAAGCAAAGATAAAGATACATTACCAATGTTTCAGGCTTGAGCTCTTCATCAAGGTATGAGCAAAATGTTGGCAGGATCCCAAACAAAATGGTGGGGGGGGAGGGTTTGGGAGGAGCACAGACGCACAGGTAATAGGTGAATAAGAGGGGAAAGGCACAACAGCAAACGAGGGGATGGGTATGTGAGAGGAGAGGGAAGGGAGGGGATAGCTGCAGGAAAGAAGACAGAGGGATGGAGGAGTGGGGAAGAATGGGGAGTGGGTTACCAGAAACCAGAGAAGTCACTGTGAATGCCATCTGGTTGGAAAGTACCCAGATGGAATATTAAGTGTTACTCCTCCAATTTACAGATGGCTTGGTTTGACTACCCAAAATAATCCTGATAGCTAGCAAATCTGTGGATGGATTCCTCACTTCCAACAAAGCTATCACTGATTTTAATAGTTTTTAAATATCTTTAACATCAAAAACTATTAAAAGTAAAATAATTAAAAAAGTTAAAAAAACCATATATAACTGATCTGAACCACAAAGTAATAAAGATTTCAAAAATAATTTTTAAAACATAGCACATCTTACTTTTTTTCCTTATAGTCCTTATTGAAATAATAAATATAACAACATATTCTTCTGCTTTCTCCAATTGTGATCCTTTTTTGAGGGAAAAGTGGGGACCATTAATGGTCCTACCAATGTGCTCAGTCGTGGAAATTCTAATTTGAAAGGGGAATGCAACCAAATTTATCTCCAATATATAGGCTCTGATCCAAGATCAAAGCCCAAAATCTGGGCTACATAGATCGAGGGAGAGATGGGACTCTGAATTGAGTATTGTAATTGATCCAAAATGCTGGTCAGATCTACGTCTAGGCAATATGACTACCTTAATTAATTGTAGAGATAGATTGATTCATTATAATTTTATGTACCAATTATACCTCACACCTCAAAAGATTCATAAAAATAAACCAGAATTTTCTGATAGGTGTTTTAGGGGTAATATAGATGTTGGTACTTTTTTACATTCCACCTGGGTGTGCACAAAATTAAGGCCCTTTTGAATAGAATTTGAGGAAGTGTTGTCAAAAATTGTGGAGGTGAACTTCCCTCAAGACCAAGAATTGTTTTTTTCTGGGGAATTTGGCAGTTATAAAAGTTAACTTCTCCAGAAGTAAATTTAAATTTGTTAAAATTGTGTGTCAATAACCGGAAAATGTATAGAGGTAAAATGGAAATCCAATTCCTGACTTCACATTGATCGTTGGAACATGGAAGTGCAAAGTTGTATTCCTTTTGAGAAGATTACTTATAGTCTTAGGAATAGATTAGTATGTTTGTTGAAATTTGGCAACATAATTTAGATTACTTAAATGCTCAGATTGTATAATTTATTTTGATGTTTGTCAATTAGTATACTCCTTATTAGAAATTTAATACTTTTAAAATGATGTGACTGAGATGTCGAACCTTGCTCCTGTTGCTTTTTCTTTACTATTTTCTTTCTTTTTATCTCCCTCTATTCCCTGCTGTCTGTCCCCATTTCTTTTGAATCTAGGGAGGGGGCACAGGGAGAAGAGGGACTCTGTTTTCCTTTTTTTATTTTTTTTGGACCTTATGAATGTTTTTCTATGATTTTATTTTCAATATATTATTGTTATAATATTAATTGAGTCCTATTCTTCAATCTTGTATCATGTCAATCTGGCAGGTTCAAGATTCAAATTCACATGTATTGTCATGTGTCGAGATACAGTAAAATAATTTGATTTGTGTGCTATCTAGCAAGTCTGTCCATTTGTAGGTACAGCAGTAGAGAGAGGGTACAATTAAATGTTGGTTCAAATGGTGTAAGAGCAACATTATTTCACTTATGTAAGGTTTATTCAGTAGTCCGATCAAAGTGGGAGTAGTCTGAATGTAATGGGAGTAGTTCGATAGTTGCAGGATCCTTGAGATAATTCGACAGGGCAATACTGGTAGGTCTGCGTCCTCCAGCGAGACTTCATGTGAATCCCAGTAGCAAGGTGGACTGAGAGGACTCTTTTCATTTGGATGGCTGATCACTAGATCCCATTCAGAACCATTAGCATAATTCAGTTCAATGGGGACAAACGTGCAAACTTGTAGAGAGTGACATTTCAAATATTTGGCTGTAATCTGCTCATCAAATGGTGTAAATATGTGTAACAATTGAATGATTATGGCATTTTCCAATTATTCTTCATTCTGTCATGCTTTATTATTTACTTCATAAAAAATAGACATACAGCATGTTAACAGGCCAATTATCCCATACCCTGGTACATTTTGAAAGATGGGAGGAAACTGGAGCCCCCAGGAAAACCCATGCAGACTCAGGGAGAACCTACAAACTCCTTACAAGCAGCTCGAGATTCAAACCCCAGTCCCAATCGCTGGTGGTGTAAAGACATTGTGCTAACTGTTAAGCTAATTGTGTCACCCCCCAAAATAATTGGTTTAATTTTATGCCTTATTCAGTGCCTTTTCATCTTGATTTTTTCAAATTAAAAAATGTCTGCTATTCCTGACTTGAATTGGACATTTTATGGAGTAATTTTAGTATCAATAATTAAAACACAGGAAATTAAAAATGAACCTTGTCACCTTTCGAACCATGCATTTTCTGTTAAATATCCCGCAAAGAAATGCCCTTCAGTGTTTATCAATCTACTTTATTGCAGGAATTTAAAATTGTTTCAGACCATAAGATTGCATATAATTTGAGCTTGTAGATATTAAACAAAATTAGAAATCAGTCCACCAAAGTAATTAATATACTTGTAGCTAAATATGATATAATAAAATAGGAGAAATACTTAAATGAAACATTTTCTAATGATTGAATTACTCTTCAGAATGGCTTTTAACATTGTCAGTTTCTGAATGATAACCTCTATATAGACCTCATTTTCCCTTAATGCTTTAGTAAAATGTAAAATTGTTCAATTAAATACTGAAGAACTTAGACAAACTCTAGTGTTGTCCCCTTGTAGGAGATTGGAATCTGGGAATGGTTGTATAGCATCTGTCACTCTTCAATACTCCAGCCTGCGAACCAGTAGACAAATATCAGAAGACTATTGAGGAACATGGATACAAACCTGATTCTGATTTCATGTGGTATCCAAACAACTTTCTTTAATGACAGTCAGGAAAACATTCTTCATTTTATCATTCCCAGGGGTGCAGTGCTGCCGGAGCTCACCTGCTCTGGCACCTCAGGGGGTGGCACCGGCACCTCCTTGTTGCCGTTTTGGTGAGCTCCAGCACCTAAAAAATTACCACTGATCATTCCAATCACATATTTTGATTGTACTAATTGTATCTTAGCTGACATCACCTTCAATGTTTGATACTAAGGCCCGCAACAGTCGTCCTAATCACAATAATGTGATGTTAGTGTAAATTTTCATGCTGACTTATACACTGAAAGCACAACAGCTATTTTTAATAGTATTCAATTCAGTCCTTAAGAAGAATTATATATTTATATCATTGGTACAACTTTTTCCTTAGTCCTTAACCTTTAAGTTATTAAATATTAATGCAAATAAATAAATCGATAAATAACAATAATTAAATTCAATTAATTTAAAAATGTAATTAAATTAATTTAAATAAAAAAATAAATCTTAAATAATAAATATTTCTCCAGTATAGCTTTTCTCAGATTAGTTCAAATATGTTCATTGAGATTATTAGCACAGGTCATCTGTCGATTCTGTATGGATTTTTATTATTGTAAACAGTTGGATAGTAATGGTCATTCTTTTTTATGGGTCTCATGATTATTTACTTGACCAATAAGCAAAAAAAAGCAACTGGGAAAATGGAAATAAGAACAGAAAATGCTGAAAGTACCCAGTAGGTCTGGCAGCATCCATGGGGAAAGAAACATAATTAATATCTCAGATTGATGCCCTTTCATTTGTTCTGAAGAGATAAGTCTGTTTTTCTCTCTTCACAATGCTGCCAGATGAGCTATTTCTGGACCTTAGGGAAACAGAAGAACTGGAGATGCTGAATTTCGAGTAAGCAACGTGAAGCTGGCAGAACTTAAGAGGCAGGCAGCATCCTTGGGTAAAAGTGGTCAGTCAACATTTCAGGATTAGGACCCTTTATCATCTGCAGAGCTTTATGTTATTTTTACATTGCTCTGAAAATAATTGTGATTCACTCTGGTTTATAGAGAAAAAGCTGTCTGAAGTTATGATTAGCAGTGGGGTGGGAGAGGTAGACATTGATCCTCATCCAGGGCACAGGTAACTGCGGGGATGTATATTGATAAAGGAGGAGTCAAGGACAGATGGTTTGGGCTTCCTAAAACCACAGTGCCAGCTGGGAAGAAAGCCATTGAAAATGCAGGAAAGCTTTGGAATTTTGCAGAACCAGTCCTGTGAAGTTTGATAATAAGTTATATTGAATATTGTTGAAGGATTATGGATGATACTTGTAGATTTCAAAAGAAAGTTAATTTGGAAGAAGAATTAAAGGGAGCAGTAGCCAGGTCCCTTTTGGAAGATGGAAAAGAAAATCGAGGATCCTCGGCTGAAATGTTTGAGAAAATTGTAGAGTGTAAGAGGATGCATAAGAAATACTGCATGGATGGTCTTCATTTTAGAAATCAAGTCCATGAGATTCTCAAATATTGCATTTATGGTAAGCCAGTGTGTTGGGATGGGACCAGGGAGCCAATTGCCATGGCATGAAGGGTTTTGTATTGTTATTGACTTCCAGAATAAACCTTCAATGAGAGATCATTTTGACACAGGAATTGATTGTTGGCGATGTTTTCAGAAGTAGCTGATGATCGGGACAAAGATACCAAATATAATTTAGCTGTGAAGGGAGTTGATATCAAGCTTAAGGCACATGAGGACTGTTGCTGAAGAATCTGGGATAGTCTACTTTAACATAGAGAGGAAATGAGAAATTTGTCAATGGTTTAAGATACCTCAAGGGGTTTTTACAGAGAAATCTCACAATATTGCTGGAAAGAAGACCCAGCATTAAGCCTGCTTTGGTCGTTTACATTGAAGCAAACAAAGCCAGCATATTGCCAGGTCAGTGGGTCATTTTACACAGCAAGCTGGCATTCTGGGAGCAAAAGAGGTGGATGTGTAACTCAACAGCATCGGCGTCCAGTGTCATGTATAACATAATTATAATAGCAATGCTGACAGTGACCAGTGTCACTTGCATGGCTCACTCGCATCACCGCTATCTATCATTGGGGCTGATCATGGGCTGTCGGGGGGAGGAGCAGGACAATGGGATCAGTATGGGGGCTGGTGGCAAGCGGTCAGGAGATTCTTCTTGTGGGCCGCTGTCGGTCGCTGCACTGATCATTGTGGTGCTGAGAAAGTGTCAGGTTCGAGAGAGACAAGACTGGGCATAAGGGTTTGCAACCAAACGTTACTTGTATTAACACACAACAATTAATGGAAGCACATGGGAAAATCATAGCAGAAATAAAAACATGCACATGCACAATTTATGAAAGAGCGTTGGAAAATCTACTGCTAGAATTGATCTATAGTAGTGGTTTTCAAACTTTTTTCTTTCCACTCATATCACTTTAAGTATTCCCTATGCCATCGATGCTCTGTGATTAGTAAGGGATTACTGAAAGTGGTATGTGAGTGGCAAGGGAAGGTTGAGAATCACTGCTCTGGACCCAAATGCTACTGAAATATTCTGCTTGAGAAAAATTGTCATTGGCCTATTTCCTTTGACGTTATGAAACCATGCACATAATGAGGTATGATTATATCAGTGGTTTTCCAACATTTTATGTCCACTTACATACTACCTGAAGTCTTCTTCTTCTTTGGCTTGGCTTCGCGGATGAAGATTTATGGAGGGGGTAAAAGTCCACGTCAGCTGCAGGCTCGTTTGTGGCTGACAAGTCCGATGCGGGACAGGCAGACACGGTTGCAGCGGCTGCAGGGGAAAATTGGTTGGTTGGGGTTGGGTGTTGGGTTTTTCCTCCTTTGCCTTTTGTCAGTGAGGTGGGCTCTGCGGTCTTCTTCAAAGGAGGTTGCTGCCCGCCAAACTACCTGAAGTAATCCCTTACTAATCACCGCTATCTATCATTGGGGGTGAGTGGCTCGCTGTGGGGTGGGAAGTGGGGGGTGCGGAGCGGTGGACTTCAGACTGTTCAAATGGAGGACAAATCCGCAGACTAGCTTGCTCACAGAACAAGGAAACTAGAGACACCTGGGGACAACTGATAGCAAGCCGGTGGGATCAGTGTAGAGGCTGATCTTTTATTACAATGTCGTTCCCTAGCACTAATCTCCTCTCCCTTAATATCTGAAGGTCTGTTAGTGACTGTCTTGAATACTTTCAGTAACTGAGCATTCACACCCTCCTTCTGTAGAGTTCCAGATTCAGTGCCCTTTGATACATACTTTTTTATCTTATTCATGAATGATCAAGCCATATTTTGAAAGACCAACAGCCACCCCACTTCTGTCCTGTCAAAACCATGAATTATGTACTTATGAATTAAATCATCTTTCATTCTCCTTCCAGCAACACATCAGTACTTCAGCCACCTAGCGATATGATGAGCCTAGCGGAGGAAACATCACTATTTCGCCACCAGTTCATGTCATCTCCAGCTCCAACCAGTTCATCTACAGCTCATTTCAGACTTCTGCATTTATGGGAGGATGCATAACCATCCTTGATGAGCTAAATCCCAATTGCCTGTTGGTCAGGTATTCCCTAGTGAACTACTCACTGTCAGCCAGATTGACTTTGCCTTTTAGCTTTCCTGTATAATTGCAGCTTAATCTGGCAGACCTAGTGTCAAATCAGTGATGTACTGGGAATGATACCTTGCCAAGTTGGTGCTAGACCCAACTGATTGCCCTCATCCGTCTCCATGAGCAGCCCACAGCAACATTAACATTTTGCAGCTGGGTGATCTCAACTACTGCGAGGGTTCCATGACTGTTTCATCAAATAGATGGGGCTAAAAATGGCAAATGGGCTTCAGATTGTTCAAACTGAGGACTAACCCACAGACCAGCTTGCTCACAGCACAAGGTGACTAGAGACACCTGGGGACAGCTGGGACTGGGGTGGTGGGATCAGTGGTGGCCTGTCAGGAGACTCTCCTGGCAGCCCGTTTTCAGTCTCTGCACTGGTCCCACTGCCTGCTCTCTCCCAAGGGGAGGGGGAGCGGGGCAGTGGGCTTCCGAGATAGAGAAGGGAGTGGGCTGCCGGGAGAGAGAGGCACAACGGACTGCCAGGAGAGAGCAGGCAGCAGGCTGCCGGGAGAGAGAAGGTAGTGGGCCACCGGGAAAAAATGGGACTGCGGGCCACTGGAGAGAGCAGGACAGCAGTATTAATATTAAAAATATTTTTTCTATGGCCTTATTTGCATTTTTGTCCAAGTTTTAAATGCTTATCTATAAATACACTAAAAAAAAAATAGAAATCACATACACATCCTTTCCTGTCATGGTGCCGGAATACTGGATCGCCCCTTTTACACAGATGTCGATTCAGCGCTGTTACTACCTCTGCTGCTGGAAAAAAGCCAAGACTGAAATGACCTCCCCCATTCCGTGTTCATACTTTTTACACAGAAGGTGTAGCGTAATAAAGGCACAGATATCCCAGAACAAAGTGGCTGTGTAAAAGGTATTTTTATCTGAAATCAACTCAGTAATACATTGATGAATGTGGAAACTCTACTACCAGGGTTGTAGGCTTGAAGAATGATTAAATTAGAGAACTGGGCTGTGATGATTGGATAGTTAATCAATGCAGAAAATAAAGTGAACTAAATTTGGATTACAGGAAATAAACTATAAATTATGTGCTAATTTTGAAAACAGTCAAATAAATTGGGAGCATTTCCAGTCATATATTTCTGTTTTTCCCAAGTATATGTTTAGGCAACCATGCATGAATGCTTTGCATTGTGATAAAATTAAAATCATGTTATGATTTACAGTCTAGATGACTAGAAGGTGTTTGTTTATTTAGATTAGATACTGTTGGAATTTGTTTTAAAGTGTGAATGTGCCAGATAACAAAAGATATAGTATCATTCTAAAAAGACAGACAATATTTATACAAGCAAGGGCAACTTGAAAAACAGCTGATTTGATAAAATGAATCCATTTGCAGGAAAAGAAAACTTAGTATATTCTGGTAAAGATTTAAATTGTTGGAGGCATTTGTTAAATAATATGTTCAATAGATATTATGGGTGCAATTTTATCTACTGGGTATGTTATTTTAATTCACCAAATCAAGCACCAAACATCTAAATAGTCAAAGAATATAATTTGTTTTTCAATTTTCATTCATAATTTGCTCAACCTGAAAAAATAATCAGTGCTATTGTGTCTAGAAATGCAGGAATTTTAATTCGGAGTTCTTCAGTTACCAGACCCAAGGCAGAATGCAGCGCAGCAAATTTCACTAGGAGCTAACATTTTATCTAAAGCTCTGAATTTCAAGTGGGAAATGGAAGTAGAGTAACTGTCAGCCAATATTCCCAGCTCAGATAAGAGAGTAGAAAAGGAATCCATAAGAAAGATGGTGGTAATTATCAGTAGGAGAGGCTTAAATTTTCCTTGCATTTTATCCAGTTACATGAAAGAAGGTAATAAATGTAACTTCAAAAGTTTCTTCTGCTACCAATCCTCTTCCAACATTAGTCAAGAAAACTATGTTGAATGTTTAGAACTTAGTTTATTGCCATGTATACTGAGATAGGCTGAAAATCTTAGTTTTGCGTGATACCCAGGCATTGAAAAAAGTCTCAACTCTCCACCACCGTTTTGGATTTAAAAATTTGCAGAAAACAAAATAACATGATTAATCACATCTTTGTCAAACTGAGTTTCTAGCAATTCAGTATAACAGGGAAAAAAAATCAATCTTCCTACCATTCCAGGAGCCGCTCAGTTCTTGACAGATGGATGGGGATTTGGCATTTGCAATCACTCAATGCCATCAGTAACTGTCTTGGCTTTGGCACATACCCAAGTAGGAAAATGGCTAATGGTGTCAGCAGACCCTAGCCTATATATATTTAGAGGAGGTCTTTACCAGCTTCAGCTAGTTACCTTTGATGCCTGCTCAGAAGAGCAAGTTAAAATGAAGGGTGATATGATCCAGTCAAGAAATTAACTCATCTGGCTGATTCCAGTTACCAAAAGGCACCTGCTGAATTTAGTCTACCTTCATTTTAAATCAAAATCACACTTGAGCCAGTATTCCCTTTTTTACTATTGTTGCCTTCCTGACAGCTTTTCTAATCTGGATGAGGAGGGCCCATCTTGTTGGCTCAAAGCATCACACACTCCCAATGCCAAGTCCCTCCTCACTGGCAGGCCTTCAAATTATTTACTGCACTGATGGTGGCAGCTCAGAGCTGGACTGTGAATTTCTGCTTTGACACTTGGCAAAGCTGTGGCCCTAGCTTTGACCTTGTGAATACCTTTATATTTTTTAATGTTTCTGAATAATTCTGATGTTCAGACATTTAGATTTAAAAAAATGAATGATTAACAATTAAAAGATAAAATCAACAAAAAAACTGAATAATTAATTAGAAGCATTTAAATAATTGATAAAAGGAACGTTGTTAGTTAATTTTGTTCACTACATTCCAAAAATTCACACTGGAACCAAAAGGCTTCTAGGTCCTGCACAATATTAAATGTGGCATGGGATCCAAGAACAGTTTGGAGAGCAGGCAAACCAATGTAATTGCTCAGGAATCTTAGCAAGGTCGAAACCTACCATTGGACTCAACCATAGAATCCCAGCAGGGAGCACAGCTGGGAAATGACCAGAAGAGATTGGTCTCTGGTGGATTTTTAAGTGTTCACGTGGGAGTCCTAAAACTTATGTTGAAATAGCTGGATCATTATTTTCCCTTAAGCTCTGCATTTGACAAAAGTATTTATTTAACGTATTTTAATAGTGTCTACTTTGAAAGAGACTTAACCAAGTAAAAAGTTAGTGTTAAGTATTTACAGTCATGGATTATCATAGCATTTTTCTTCAAGGGAAGAGGTGTCTTGGTTTATTGGTTCTTGCTGCACTGCATGAGTACATTAAAATGCAGGTCCATCTTAAATTTATCTGCTGAAAGGTCAATATTTGAAATATAAATTCCTGTATGATGTGCTTAAGGAAAAAAAAATCAGTCCCAATTCTTTAATTGCAAACTTTTGCTGCATTCCTTTTGAGTTGCCATCTGTTTTTTTTGTGGAAAATATACTCTTATCACAGGTTTATGTTTGTGTTGTAAATCGCATGACTAACAATTGAAAGGCTTTCTTTTTTGACAGAATATCGATGAAGAAAATGAGGCCAACTTGTTGGCTGCTCTAACAGAGACACTAGACAGCATCCCAATAGATGAGGATGGACTGCCATCATTTGATGCACTTACAGATGTAGATGTGACCAGTGTCAATGATCCTAGCCCTCCCTCGACACCTGACGGCACTCCTTCGACTCCAGAGGCTGAAGAGCCTTCTCTAGTAAGAATCTTTCCCACTATTTAACAAGAATTGGATATGCCTCTGTCTACCCATTACATGGGTATGATACAGACAAAATAACACAAAGTTATTGACACAAGGAAAATGAATGTAATGAATGTCGACAAAAAATGCAGCATTTAAGGACAGGTGATGGATGTTAAAGAGAGTTTTCTTTGTGACTAATGCCAATGGCTTCTAAATATGCACATTTGTAAGAATTTTTTTTCAACCAGTTTTCAACTGTTTCTGAAATTAATAAAACAGCTCAACACAGAAACATGAAATTGGGCTAATTTGATTGACTTATGATTGGATAAGATGTTGTTTCCACGTAGAGACCATTCTGCTCATGCCTTGTTTAAATCTTCCATCATTTGATTGTATTTTTCCAGTTGAAGAAGCTCTTGCTGGCTCCAGCTAATTCCCAATTTATCTACAACGAATGTCATGGAGGCAGCTCACACGTGCACATGACCAACAATAACAAGATTAAACCAAGCCCTACTGCTGTCAAGGTACATGTTAAATGGTGTAATCAGAAATTTGTATCCAGGTCAGAAATTAATATTTTATTATTTAAAAAAATGAGGAAGGTTGCAGTACCAACTAATGAATTTGGCATTCTTCAGTGATTCAAAATTCTGATGAATTATTGACTTTATTTCAATAAAATATGTGGATTACTGTCTTTGATTGTACACTACATGAAAGAAAGAACCAGCAAGATTCTATATAATAGTAGAAATTATCAAAGTTTATATTTTCAGATTAGGGTACCTTGTACCATATTTCAGAAAATGGAGTATATTCTGGCTATGATGCAATATTCAGCAGAATGAGTACATCGTAGCGGTGGTGCTAAAGATCATTCCAGCATAGAAAGCCACTCTACCTCAAAACTGCATCTTCCTAGGCATGTTCTGTCCATGAAATAGAGAAATTCAACCTGGCTAATTCCTGTCCCATCATCCATCACCCTTTACCATTATCATGATAATGGGTAATCAACATTGGGAGATCTCACCAATAAATTGCTGCAAATGAAAATCAAGAGAAACTGCAGATGTGGAAATGGGAATGCTGGAACTACTCATCAAATCAGGCAGCATCTGTGGAAAGAGAAAGCATTAATGCTTCTGGGACCCTGCATCAGAATTAAGAAAGCAGGAAGGTGCTTATTTTGCTTTGACAGGACCATTCTCATCACACCCGTTGTAGCCATAGTACAAATCTGGATCAAACCGCTGAAACAATCCTTGACGTTAAGGAAGAATTTGACAGATCAGGATACCAAAATAAACTGAAAAAAATTGAAATTTATTGGAAGAAGAAAGAAAACTGTTTACTGGCTCTAGGTGACCATTTTAGCCCCATTACATCATAGCACAAATTCTGCAAGTGAAGCAATATTTATAACACACAAATCCAAGTAATGATCATGTCCAGCAAGAGAGAATTTAATCAGTTATCGATGGTTTGCAATGTCATTGCCATCACAGAGTTCCCAACATCAACATTTTGAGTGTCACCAAATGATCAGAAGCTTAATTGGACCAATTGTGTAAATACTTGGGCTACCAGAGAAGGACAGGTAGAGGCTGCAAACCTCCCTAAAACCTCTCCCTCGTCTACAAAGCAAGTGTCAGTTCAAATGAGTGCCTGGATGAATTCAGTTTTAGCAACACTCAAAAAAAAACTCATCATACAGCGCAAAGCAGCCCATTGAATTTGCTTCCTCCACTATCAGCCCACCACAAATGCAACGTGAACTGTGCTGCAAAGCACTTCATAAACCTACAAATCTTTTCTTTCAGCAAGAAAATCTAGTGTGGCTAATGCATGGGGTGGCACGACCTGCAGGTTTCCTACTGACTTGTACATGTATTGCCATTTTGTCGACGTTGTTGCACCTCAATCCTCCAATTCTCTGCCCAGCAGCTTGTGGCAATACTTCACCAGCAGGACTTTGGAGGTTCAAGAAGATGATTCATCATCAACTTTTAAAGGGCACAATGATGGGTGATAAATGTTGGCCTTGCCAATAATGCCCACACCTATTGATCCCCAAGATGGTGACACCGCAGTGACTTCTGTAATGGCAGTACTGCTGTTGGTGTGGGCCTGGACGAGTGGGGAAACGGAGACACGTCATTCATTGCTCCTCCATGGGGTCTTAGTGCCCACTGTCCCACCCGACATTCTTGTACATGTTTCAACCACATATAGAACGAGGCTGGTGGAATTTCAGTTGAACATCGGAGAATCCACAAGAGGCCATGTACAAGATGGTGGAGCCCATGCTCGGCAGCCCAGACCATAAGGGATGCGGGTTCTGTGGGAGCAACAGATCAGGTGAACAATCTTCCTCACCCCCAGCCAAGACAGTGAAGCTTGGTGGAGTACCCTACAAGATGGGAGATCACAGCAGCGGACCAGCAGAGGGCTCGGTGATGAAAGCTTCATACCATTCTGGCATCTGCTGGCAACTGGCTTGTGGGAAACTAGGTGTCTGGATTGGGATTTGTGAATGTGCTGATGCAATCAGGCACTGACAGCTTCAGAATTGCAACAGGAGTTCGGAATTAGGGACTGAAAAAGGACAGCCGAATGGCTTTGGAGGAAATCAGGGGAATGAACAAACACTGGATGTTTTTGAAGGGACTCTCGTTTGCTTCCCTTTCTCATCTTGATAGGAGTGCTGGACTAGTGGCACCTCTTTCTGTGCCTTTACTGGGCAATCAAAGCAAAACAAATGTGTATTTTGAATGCATAACAATAAAGGAATCTCGAATCTCTTGAATTTTAAAGACAATTAATTTCAGTTCCTCAGTTAATGAAACAATCTGTGCCAGTAAGCAACAATAAGGCTTGAATTAATATGTGACATGTAATATCTCCAGCATAAAGGAGTCTAACTTCCTCGGTTGATATTTAAGCGAATTACCATCATTAACTTCCATGCTATCAACATCCCAGTGAAATCTATTAACCAAGTGTAGGCTGATAGTCTTGCGGGGATAGACAAATTTATAATACAAACCAATTCCCAGGGATACATGTGAGAAATGGGTTTTATTCTCACTGTCCCTCACTGCAACTCTGCTGCTTTCTTCTCTGCAGTCCCTGATTTTCTTGCTCATCATTGCTCCACTCTCTGTCTCCTCCTTGCCTCACTTTTTCCACCTGCAGTCCACTCTGCAAATCTCTAGTGCTGTTTTCCTGTCTTTTTTTTTTCTTTGGCTTGGCTTCGCGGACGAAGATTTATGGAGGGGGTAAAAAGTCCACGTCAGCTGCATGCTCGTTTGTGGCTGACAAGTCCGATGCGGGACAGGCAGACACGATTATCATTGTGTTTTGCAGTTGACAGACTGGTGGCTCTCAATAGTGTACCATTTTATTATTAACTTTGACCATCTATCTTTACAATGCGATGAACTTGTATCTACAAGGTATGTAGCTTGGTAGTATGCAGTAATAGACTTGTGTACAGGCGCTGTATCACTTTGGTCCTGACAGTGACCATCAGTAACAGATGCACTTTTAACAGATTCATGCCTGCTACAACTATGTCATATTTCTAAACATTAATAGATCTGTACCCATGAGTACATTGGCTAAAATACCTTGACAAGTGATTCTGTGTCTGTGCATCAATTGTTACACAATTTACCTTGTATTATGCAGTTTCATGATAGCAAAAAACACACAAGAGAGTTTTATCTAGGTAGGTGATGTGTGATTGTGCAATTGGCCTTGCATTTCCAGGCATATTCATCCAGACATGAAGAATGCCTACCAACCCATACCACAACTGCACTTCTACTCCCAGCGTGCAAGCAGAGACTGAGGACCACAGCACCAGTTGTGAAGATGGCAAAAGTATGGCCGAGGGAGATGAAGGAACGTCTGCAGGACTGCTTTGAATTGGTAGAGTGGACATATTCAAGAACTCATACATAGACTTGAAGGAATGGGCAACAGGTATCACCAACTTCATTGAGACCTTCATGGATGAGTCTGTGCCCACGCTCACATACCGGGTGTTCCCAACCAAAAGCATTGGATGAATCAGAGGATTTGCAACCCGCTGAGGGCGAGATCAAGGGTGTTTAAGGCTGGGGATCTAGGTGTCTACAAGAAGTCCAGATAAAACCTGAAGAAGGCCATCTCTGAAGCAAAGTGGCAATTCCGGAGGAAGGTAGAGACAAAGACAGATACATGCCAGCTATGGCAGGGAGTGCAGGCCATTACAGCTTTCAAAGTGAGGGCAAACATCATAGATGGCTGTGATTCTTCATTACCCGATGAGCTGAACACCTTCTACACCTGCTTTGAGAAGGAGAACCAAACAGTGCCTACTATAATCCTTGCAAAGGCTGAGGATGACATCAGAATATCATTCAAGTGAACCATTGCAGGTGTCATGCAGTGGTGGCGTACCTGGCAGGGTACTGAAAATCTACACCTACCAACTAACTGGTGTGTTTGTTAACGGATATTTTCAACCTCTCATTGTTGCAGTCAGAGGTTCCCACCTGATTCAAAAGGGCATTAATGATCCCGGTGCCCAAGAAGAGTAGAGTGAGCTGCCTCAATGATTATCACCCAGTACCACTTACATCTACTGTGATGAAATGCTTTGAGAGGCTAATCATGGCCAGAATTAACACGTACCTAAGCAAAAGTCTGGACCCATTGCAATTTGGCTATTGTAACAATTACTCCACAGCAGATGCAATATCACTGGCTCTCCACTCAGCCCTGGATCAAAAACGGCAATTCATACATATAGCTGTTCATCATCAACTACAGTTTAAGCTTCAATACCATTATTTCCTCAGTGCTGGTCAAGAAGTTACAAACTCTGGTGGGCCTCTGCAACCCCCTCTGCAAGTGGATATTTGACTTCCTCATCAGAAGACCACTGTCAGAATGAATAGAAAACAATGTCTCCTCCTCACTGATCATCAGTACAGGTGCACCCCAAGAATGTGCTGCTCTACTCATTATACACCCATGACTGTGAGGCCAGGCACAATTCAAGTACAATCTATAAATTTGCCGATGACACCACAGTTGTCAGCAGAATCACAAACGGCAATGAGGAAGCATACAGGAGGGAGATAGATCAGCTCGTTGAATGGTGTAACGACAACAACCTTGTGCTCAATGTTAGCAAAACCAAGGAAATAATTGTGGACTTCAGGAGGAAGTCAGGGAAACACAACCCATTCCTCCACAGTGGAGAGGGTCAAGGACTTCAAATTCCTAGATGTCAACATCTCCAAGGATCTGTCCTGAAGCCTCCATGTCGATGCAATCATGAAGAAGGCCCACTAGCAGCTATACTTTGTGAGGTGTTTGAGGAGATATGGTTTGTAAGTGAAGACTCTCAAAAACTTCCAGTGGTGTACCGTGGCGGGTTGCATCACTGACTAGTATGGAGAAGCCAACTCTCAGGACAAGAAAAAAACTCCAGAGGATTGTTAACTTGGCCTATGACATCACAAGCACCAGACTTCACTCCATCGAGGACATCGACAAGGGGCGGTGTCTTAAAAATGACCCCACCGTTCTGCTACCATCAGGAAAAAAGTACAGGAGCCTAAAGATGAGCACTCAGTGGCACAAGGACAGGTTCTTCCCCACTGCCATCAGGTTTCTGAATAATCAATAATCACTGCCTTACTTCTCATGCACTTTTTAAAAATTGTTGTATGGTGGTTTAGATGAATGTTTGCACTACGACGCTGCCGCAAAGCACCGAATTTCATGACTTGTTCATGACAATATTGATTCTGATCTTGGTGCAGCTACTGTTGCACACCTATTGACATCACGTGTTCTTACACAGGCAGATGTTGCAGCTTTTGACGGTGACCTACATTCTTTGCTGATCACTCACAATAAACTAGTGACACCATGCAGGAAACAGAAATGAAATAGCAATTAAACATTCTACACTGTGACATCACTGTCCTCCACAAAGCATCTGCCAGCCTCAATTTTCAATGGTCAGCAAACCAGAAGGAGGTGTATTGTACAATGAGTGCAACTGCTTTGTGCCAAGCTGCATGCTGTGATAAAAGGTCCCTTAATAAACTTGTCCTTTGCAGTAACTTGGGGTCGCTGTCAGTATGGGAGTCAAACAAGTCACATAAGCCTGTGCGACGGCACGATTAGCATAGCGGTTAGGGTTACACTATTACTGCACCAGCAATCTGGTTTGAATCGAGCTTGTATGTTCTCCCTATGTCTGTGTAGGTTCCCTCTGATCTCTCTGGTTTCTTCTCACATTCTAAAATGTATGGCATTAGTTGGTAACAAAGGTGTATTTGGCAGTGTGGGCTCATGGGCCAAAAGGGCCTGTTACCATGCCTGTTAAAAAAAATCTCAGTAGAAGGTGTTGCCCAGATAGGTCGAAGAATATCTGGGGTTTTTTTCCATGGTGCTTTCCATCAACTCGAGTCCAATATTTTCTGCAGGCAAAACATGTCATGAAGTGGGTTTTTGAGAGCTGACTCAGTACCTTCAGGTCAGTGTAGCAACAATGTGGCAGCTCTGAATATAGCTCCTAATGGGAACTAGATTTAGCACAATTATGTATGCAAAACAGCAGAATTCTGCATTTAATAAATTTTCACCTACTTTCATCAATTATTTCGCGAGAACCATGTACGTTCATGTTGAATTTTGGTGCACAATAAAGCTCAAAGCTCAAAAAAAGAGGTGAAATCTATTTCCTGGGAAAATATTTTCTAACGAATATTTAATTAAAGGGTTTTTTGTCAAACTAGTGTTTGATTTCATTCAAAATGAGCAATATAAATTATAGAATGGTTACATCATGGAAGAAGGCCATTCACCCCTTTGAGTCTCTGCTCACTACTGATGGAACAAATTCAGCACTCCTATTCCCCTGCTCTTTCACTACAACACGGCAAATTATTCTCTCTCATGAGTATATATTATATCCCTTTGAAGCCTCCAATTTATTCTGCTTCTACCACTCTTACACACAGTGAATTCCGAATTCACTCTATATAAAAAGAAATCCTCACCTCCTTGTAATTATTTCTTTTTAAAATTTAGAGATACTGCATGGTAACTAACGCTTCAGGTCCAAGAGCCTGTGCCACCCAATTACACCCATGTGACCAATTAACCAACTAACCCATACATCTTTGGAATGTGGGAGGATACCAGAGCACTCAGGAACTCCATGCAGGCTCAGGGAGAATGTACAAGCTCCCTATAAATAGCAGTGGATCTGATACTGGATTGGTGGCACTGTAATAACTTTGCGCTAACCACTACATTAATTGTGCCACCTTAATCTTATTCTGTAATCTGCATTCTGTAATCTATCTGTAAACTTTTGCCCAAAATTTTAAATGATGCCCTTTGTTCCATGAAGCATACACAAAGGGAATAGTGATCTTCCCTCTACCAGATCTAAACCACTTATGATTTTGTACATTGCACAACATTATTGTGTTAAAGTAGACCATAGTGACTCTTGCTCATGATTGGAATGAATGGATCTTGCAGATCTTTACCTTTCTTAAACAAGCAGCCATACTTCAATACAAAGGCAGCACTCTTTAAATGTTCCCTTTGAATTTTATTTTTGCGACTCAGGAGGGTTAATTTCATGTGCTATCTGCCCTTGTTGTTTACTATTTTTAGTTGTTCCCTTTTGCCCTACTGTGATATACACTCAGTCCTTGTTATTGCTGTCCATGGATCCCATTGCAGTACTTGCAAAGTCAGCCTGAGATAGCATTTTTTTTCCAGAGGTTTTGAGCCATACTAAAATGACTTGAAACATTCCCAAAATAGCAGGAACACAAAAAGATACATCCTTTAGTGCATGCCAGCCTTACAAAAATGAAACCAGATGCAAAACCAGAGGAAGGGGTGGCACGGTTGGTGCAGTGGTTAGCGGAAAGCCATTACAGGGGCAGTGATCGGGGCCGGGGTTTGAATCTCACACTGTCTGAAAGGAGTTTGTACGTCCTCCCCTTGTCTGCATGGGTTTCCTCTGGGGTCTCCGGTTTCCTCTCACCATTCAAAATGTACCAGGGGTGTAAGACAGATGGGTGTAATTGGGCAATCCATGCTGAAATACCCTGTTACTGTGCTATATGTATGTGTAAACACTCTGCCTCTTCCCTTCTGCTAGGGCGCTCCCAGGTCCCCATCCCTTCCAGTCTCCAGTTCCTCCATCAGTGATTCTGAAACTTTTTCAATTCACCCACCACCTTAAGTAATCCCTTACTAACCATAGAGCACTTATGACACAGGATGATGTGATGGTCAAGATGACTCCATTAAAAGTATGATAATATTATTTTTGTATTAACAATGAATAGGTAGAGAAACTCAGTGGTTCAGCCAGCATCCATGGATAGAAATAGTCAGTCAAAATTTCATGTCAGGCACTTTATTGAGTTGTTGATTTATAGTTAGACATTTAACTGTGTTTTTTAATGTAAACTAATGCTTTTAGAACATTATGGAGCATACTTCTGTTATATGAGAGGATCTTAGTGCTATCTAATATTTATGTCATCCACTGTGCCTATGCTCCTATACTTAATGGACAACAAGAACCAAGAGTGCAGAAAGCAAATATATAAGTCACTGACTAAACTTTGACTAACAGTTGGTACATTGAGTAAATTTAATATTGTTATTGTTTTCTTATTCCTTCATAAGGTGGAGGTAACAACAAGTCTCAAGGCAAGGACTATTTGCCATCAGCAGAAGTCGCAGGCCCAGCGTCGCTGTTGCACAGAATTGCTCAAATATTTGACTGTCAATGACAGCCCCCCTCAGTCTCGAATAAATGAGCACAAAATTAATAGTAAAGATAAAAACATATCTGAAAAGAAAATACCGTTGCAATCCCAGCACTCATATAACCTGCAAGGTAAGAAGAACGTTTATGATAATATCAACATTATAAATGTGCATCTTTCATGCATATCTTCCTGATTTTTGTGGTGTCAGTGTGAGGTTCTTAATTCAAAGGGAGTAAAGCCACAAATTTCTTGATCTACTTGTACAACTTTACTTATGGGAGAGGCATCCAGAGTTTGGGATCATTAATATAAAGTCATGAGTTCAAAACTTACAATATCAGATGGGGAATTTAAAATTAATCTGATTTAGAAAAAAAAAATAGTGTTAACCTTGGTATTCAGGAAACTACTGGAATGCTATAGACCAATCTAGCTCACATGTCCTTCAAAAAAGAAAATCTGAGTTACTTTCTTGGTGTAGCCTCCTTTATTGATGGCAATATACTAAAGAAGTGGCATCTAGCTGAAGAATGTGTGTTAACCTGTTCTAGATTTCTGCGCCTTTACACTGGAGCATGTGGGGTACTTAATGTGTTGAAGATAAGATTCTCATCCTATCTAAATGCCTGTTTCACCAATGGACCTAGTACTGAGTACTGGGGGTAACTTCTAATCACATTGTGCTGAGGGACAGAATTTTGAAATGGTGGTCGCACAAAATGGGGTTTTCTTCACTCCTATTAAAGGGTTCCATGGAAACTGTTAACATTTCTTTCCTAGATGGTAAATATTTCCTACTGTTGCATATTTTTCTTCTTATACTGTTAACACAATTTTGTGTTATCTTAACCGTACAGTATCTTTTGCTACTTAGAATTTAATTATGTAAGGAAATGTAAATTATCATATATTTAAAGTTATCAATAATTCAGGTATTTTCATTTTCAATTTTGACAGCAAGACCAACAACTCTTTCCCTGCCCTTGACACCAGAATTATCAACGTAAGTGTTTCTAAATAATAATATCGGACTGCTCATATTTGGAAGAGCAATACATTTGATATTTTTTAACTGCAAAACTATTAAGCAACTGAAAGGAATAAAACACCTCTTTTAGTGATCCAAAGGGTTCCCCATTTGAAACCAAGGCCATTGAACGTACATTGAGTGTGCAACTCCCTGGGACTGCTGGTAAGATCTGTTTCTTGCTTTACATTGTCAATTAATTGTTCATTAAAATTGAATCAACAATTCATTAACTGGATTATATTTTCAAAACAAGCTGCTGATCCCTTGATATGTTTTCCAGCATGTTTTATGAAATGAATTGAATATCTTAACAGGTTAACATTGTTGCAGAAATTTATTGGTTTATATTTTTCCCCAAATAAATTAGTATATGAAGGCCAATAGCTATTCAGGGTATTCAGCAATCTATTTTTTCTCTATATCTTCAGCATGTATTTGTTAATATTGTACTATGGTTACTTATCAATTTTACTTATTCTGATCTTATATCTGTTGATTGAATAAAATATTCAAAAAAAGTATATTCAGCAATCAGTTAATTTGATAAGCTATCCAAGAAAACAAAAATGCTCAATGAAATTAGTTTGTTGGGGAAATCAAGTCATACAGAAGACACACAGGAAATTGTAGATGTTGGGTTCTGGAGGAACAAACAATCTACTGGAGAAACAGCAAGTGCAACACCATCAGTGGGAGTGAAAGAAATGTCAACATTTCGGGCCAGAACCCTTCACGAAGACTGAAAGTGTAGGGGAAAGATATAATGTGGCCTGTAGAGCAGTGAGGGATTTGTGAACCAGGGAGGGGTGAAGGATGATTGACAAAGGTATTTGATTCTCAGGTGTCAGTGTTACGACGTAGACCAGCAGCAAAAGAAATTCACCAAGCTAATGGTATCTTCAGATCAATAATTTTTATTAGTAACTAGTAATAATTTAACATTTCTTACTTAATTCTAAACTTAACCCCATATATGCACATGTATGTCCTATGTGAGTGTGTGTGTGTGTGGGGGGGTGGGGGGGGGCAGATCCAAAATCATTACAATTCAGGCACAATTCTGAAAAGTCAATTTCAAAGTTCAGTGTTATAAATGTTTTGTGTTAAAACTCGGAATATTTAAACTGTTGTTCAAAAGTAATTATGGAGTGGGTGAGGCACCAAGTCATCAGACTTCTCAAAACACAGAAATTCTTGTAGAGTTGCTTTCAGAGAAATGTTTCTTCATATGAATTGCTTTTTTCACAATTCCCCTCTCTTACGTGGTGGTTATGGAACTTGTGATTTCCACAATGATTTCCCAAACCCAGACAAGGATTTGAAATGGAATAACCATTAAAAATGGGTACGTTCCACACGTAAGAATGATCCTACTTTCTCTTCATCACAAATGACTATTTACAATGGCCAGAGCAGCACTGCCCTCTCTTAGCAAAGAGACAGTCAAAGTGGCCATCTTTTCTGAAGCCACTTTGATTCTGTTTTTCTCCCTTAATACAATACCAGTCCTTACTCACAGAATGTTACTGCACTTCTGACTTCATTATATTAAAGATGCTTTCTTGAAGTGTCTTAATCACATGACATGACTTTAATATTGGCTCTGTTTAAAGTTTCATTTTGTCAGAAACCACTTCATGAAGCAAAAGGCTTTTTGTTTGACCAGGTGTCTTTCTAAGTAAACATTCATTGCTTTCAATATTTCATTGGAACAATCAACTCTAGTTTTATGGGTCTGTTTACAGCTGGATATAGAAGACACAGCATCTCTTGAAAATGTTGTGTGTATCTTTCTCCTGTTTTCAAACCCACACAGTCTTTATTAAAAATAAAATATATTTTATAACCTAAAGATTAATACTAACATAATTCTGTAAAACACCATATAAAGGGAGAGAGAGTGGCAAGAGGTAAAGCAATAGAGTCAGGTGGAAGAAGAATCTTACAAGGTGGAGTGGGGTAGTGTGGAGACAAACCAGCCAGTGCTGGAAACTGATAAGTAGAGAAGGTTATGAATGTTGTCTAATTCGAGCTGTTCAGGAAGAGGCTTAAGGAAAGGACAGATGGGATCAGATGGACGCAAAGGTGAGGGGGAGAATGGTGGAGGAAGAAGAATCCCGTGTAAATTTGTGTGGATGGAAACAGAGAGAGGGAGGTGAGAATAGGTGGTGGACTGGGTTGGGAAGGGACCAAAAATGCAAAAGTACAGGGATGAAGGAGAAGAATTTTCCAATTTAAAGATATGAGTCCCCTTTCTTTTTTTTTGGAGTTACTTCCATTCTCACTCCCACATCCTTACACCCTTACCTCTTCCCCACTTTATCTTTCTTCCAGTAGAATTTCCTCTGGCAGATTGGTTGTGGTCTGGAATCTAAAATAATGAGTCCATGCCAAAATCAAGTACCTGTTCACATTAATTCTGCACCAATCACATTATTTGCAAACAGTCTGCTATAGAAGCTGATCTTTCTCTCTCTCTCTTGTGTCCTCTGTCACTCACAATCACCCATATATCAATAAGATATATCAAAATATATGTAAAAATAAACATGTACATTATTGCAAAAGAAATAAAGAAAGCATTTCGTAGTGTTTTTCACAACTTAAAATACAGACAATTTCAGCTATATTAACTGTTGTAAATTAATATTAAATGAAGCTGCATTTGCTCTTTTAATGTTCGAAGTTGTATTGGTGTTAGCAACAAAACTTTAATGGTACATCTGGATGTCTTAGCATCCGTTGTTAAGCTCACATGCTCACGTTGAGTGAGATTTTCTATCTCTAGCACTGTTTTCACTTTTTTTACACAAATGATGTTGGTATTGTTGCATAATTGGTCATGGCAAGATTTTTATCCTCTTTGGTCTGAAAAGTGACAAGTCACTGTTCACTTTTGGGAGAATCAGCAATTTCTAATGCTAGAGTCTCTGTTATTTAAAGGACCAATCACTCTGAATCTGCATTTATTGTCAGACTGCTTGCATATCACACTTCAAACACACAGGTGAACATGCTCTCTCTCTTAAAATCATGCCCCTTGCATCTTCAACCACCCCAACACAGACAAAACTCACTTCCAATATAGGCTATTCACACTTAAGATTAAACTTTTTTCCATTCTCAACAATTTTTCTGCAAAAATAAATGTTTTGGTCATTTGTCTACTTTTAATACTTGCAAGGAGGTGGAACTTTGGTATCTGGAAGCATCATAGATATCTCGATACCTTAACCACCCAAAATATCAATAAAAAAGACCAAGTGTACACTGGATACTCACCAATGACATCTGTGATATCCTCAGACATAAATAAAGGCTTGCAGAATTACCTGCATTGCTTCATAGTAGAAGTCATCGTCACTCTCGGATTTCTAGCCTCTCGGCCATTCCAGCTGCTTCTGACCTATATTACACTTCATTGTTTACTGTACACTACTGCTTTAGAGAGGTCTCCCAAACTTCTTACTAATTCAACAAAAATATCTTCATTATTTGCAGGCATTTCTAATATGTAGGCACTCAGGGACTGCATTCACATGATGGTTCTGCTTGAAGAGCTCAATGGAAAATTCCTGCCAGCAGCACTTGACTCTGGTGTGAATAGTCATTCTGGCTCCACTACCACAGAGAACATCCACCATGCATATAATGTTTTCATGTCCCTCTTGCACTCTCTGTGAATCTGAGAGTACTCTCGCTTCTCAGGGTTGTTATTTGTGGCATCCATTCTTGTTACTGTAGATGAGCTGCTTGTTTCTGTGCAAGTCCCTCTATAAGCAGGCTATAGAGTTCACAGCAATGAGGCTAGGTGCTGGCAGCTGTGTGATCATGCAATGAATTGATAGAATCGCTCAAGCTGAAAATAGACGAGCATCTTGTTGTGCTTGGAGATTGGCAATGCTATTGAATGCACCTCACAGTGAAAGCTTGTGATCTTTATGGCATTTTTAAAACTGACTTCCAATGTAGGCTATTCACACTTAAGACTAAATGTTTTTTTTTTGTTAGAACACGTCGTTTTAGCATCAGTGAAAAGCTGAAGGAGAATTTCTAGGTAATTATGTCTACACCGTACTTTTAAATAGGTATTATTGTCCCAGTTTTCTCATGCAAATGATAGGCAGATCAATCATAAAGGCATAAACTGCACATCAAATGTGACACAATGAATGTTAATTCAAAAGTTTTTGATACATTGTTGTTATTGTACATTTCATTATTACCATAATTTATTCAGCATCTCCATTACACTGATCTATTATCGAAAACAACATTATACAAACTGAATATTCAAGAACGAGCAGTAAAATGCTCTATTTATTCCTCTCATGAGGCTTGCCTTTACAACTCACTCACAGCATTGTCATTTGTGAGTTTTGTTCTCTTTTTTCAAATATTCCATGAAAAGTAACTGAGTATTTTCCAATAACTGTATAAGATTTGTGCATTGATCAGTTAAAGCACTTTTTGTATCATTTCACAGGTTGAAAAACTGCAGTTAAAATGCTTCCCCTCAGCTACACTACATCTAATTTAAGTGATGGAATCAAATATCACTTCCCTAATTTGTATACTTTGAATATGAATTTGAGTCTATTTGGGTTATATACCTGTAACAGGAGGCCTTAGTCTCCACAGATGAGATATAGCAAACATTATTTTTCTATTTGCTCTAGAGATTTTGTATTATTGTACATTTTATCTAAAAGAACTTCTATGGTTTACTATGCTAGAAGCATTATAGATCTCTTGGACTGTCAATTAGGCAGACAGCATTGTGTCTCCTTGATCTTATTGATTGGAAGCAATTGGAATAAGTCAAAGTAATTAATAGAACTTGGAAGCATGGATGGTGGTTTGGCTAAAGGATGATAAACAGAGAATAGATGTGAGTTTCAGGTTGGCAGACACCAATGGGCTCCATGGGAATCAGTACCAACCCTTTGACTGCTAAAAGTTTATGTTAATGACTTAGATGTAGAAATAAAGTATAATGTTTGATGATGATTCAAAATAATCTTGAAAAGTAAGCTAAGGTGGATGCAAAGGATGTGCAGTGGGACATAGTCTGGCATGTTAGAAGATGACAGATGGAGTATAATGCGAATCGTTGCACAGATTTTAACATTGGCAGGAAAAACAGAAAATCTTTTTGAATGATGAAAAATCATTAGATTTTGGTATACAAAGGGAACATGACGTGCTGCCTCACTTCTAGAAATGAATTTTGCAGGTAAAGCAAGCAATTAGGAATACATATAGTAAAGAGGCCTTTATTGTAAAGAGTTCGGATGTAATAAATCAGGAAGCATTGCTGTAATTATAAATATCTTTGTTGAGACCTTATTTGCTATATCATATGCAGCTTCAGTCTCATAACTAAAGACAAACATCCTTCCTGGAATTATCCTCTGAGTAGAAATGAAGTAAGATTAGCCTGTACTCACTAAGGTTTAGTAAAATGAGAAGTGATCCCTTCAGAAGATGCAAATTCCAAGACACTTCACTATATAGGCCATGGAATGGTTCCTGGGCTGAATGATATTGTACTAAGGCTTAGCATTTCAGAACAGATGGCCAACCATTGAGATAAAGAGAGATTTCTTTCACATTGTGATACAGACTCAGACAGAATCTAATTCAATAGCTGGACAGACAACATAATTGACGACTATTCCAAGTTTTATTTCTTATATTCATGTCACCAAAATGCACAGTACACATCAGATTGTTCTTTGGATGCTTTAGTGCAGGTGGCAGTGTAGATGTATATAACTGAGCACTAATGTCATTGATCGAAGTTGAAAAGAAATACAGGAGAAACTCTTGAATTGTTAAACAAAATCATTGGATGTCATATAGTCTATATTACACATATATGATATTTTGCTTTGCATGCTTCTTTAAGCATAACATGGGTGTATGAGAAGGATGGAGTGCATGCAGCAGTAGTTTTAGTCATACAATGAATATTTGACATCATTGGTACCATATTGGACCAGGGATGTTAAACAATGAACTAGGAATCTTGAATTGAAAAGCACAGAAAGAAGTAGTTTTGTTCATGTGCCATTTAAAGGGATGCACCTTACCTAATCTTCATTTGGGAGTAAATAACAGAGGAAATTGATGGGATCAGCTCAACTGCAATGATGGGCCCAATCATGGATCATTATTCAGGTGAAGCCTTTTCTGTTATTTTGATGACCCCCTAGCACTCCATTTGTATAGTCTGCTGTCACCCAAATCATCGGGAGAAAAAAAATTAGTTTGGGTACTCCTTGTCCTTCTATGCATTCTTCATGCCAGTCCTCCTCATGCCATCCACTTCGTCCAGCAGCTACTGTGGCTGAAAACCTCAAAAGATCCAGTCATGCCAACACTAAGTGGAGATTAGCTCACATGATATGCAACTTCTGAATGAACATAACTGCACAGTTTACAACGTAAACTGCCTATGAATACAATGCTCTGCATGACGAGTAGTGGTAAAAATAATTTTGTGGCAATACAAAAGCAAATTTTGTGGCATGTTAGCACACTTGAAAAACTGAGTTAAAATTAAACTTTGTGAAAGAAGTTGAAAACGTGTTTAACCGAGGAAAAACAATTTTAAAACAAGTACTAGGAAATGTTCTTTATGCAGCTTGTGACCAACATATCAAATATCCTTCCAGACACAGTTTGGAGGTTAAATTCCCGAAATCTTTAAAGAAACAACTGGATGAAGCAATGGGATTTCATGTGGATGAGCGACAGTTTACCAATACACCCACCTCCAGTTTCTCTAAACTTATACCTGTAGTGCTCATTCTTAATTTATTATCTAATATAAATAAAATAATGAACACATCAGCTATTATGCATTAAATAAGAATTTACACCTTTGGATTCATTAGTAAATTGATGGTTCATATTATTAAGGTTTATTAATGCCACATGACAATTTCTTCCATTTAAAAATCTGTTTTCCTTCTGGTTTATTTATTCATTGCTTATAATTATAGAACCATAGACTATTACAGCATAGAATCAGGCTCTTTTGACTCTTCTACTCTGTACCGAACCATTTTTTTTGCCTATTCCCACTGACCTGAAGCCAATCCATACCTCTCCCATCCATGTACCTGTCCAAATTCTTCTTAAATGTTAAAATTCAACCCGCATTCACCACTTCAGCTGGCAGCTCTTTCCATACTTCCAGAACTCTCTGTGTGAAGAAGTTCCCCTAAACTTTTCCCTTACTCACTTAACCATGTCCTCTGGCTTGTATCTCACTTACCCTCAGTGAAAGAAAAGCCTATCTACATTTACTCTGCCTATCCCCCTCATAATTTTAAATACCTCTTACAAATCTCCCCTCATTCTTCTATGCTCTAGGGAATAAAGTCCTAACCTGTTTAACCTTTCCTGTAACTCAGTTCCAGAAGTCTGGGCAACATCCTAGTAAGTCTTTTCTGTGCTCTTTCTATCTTATTGATATCTTTTCAGTAGTTATGTGACCAAAATCTGCACACAATACTCCAAATTTGGCCTCACCAATGTCTTGTACAACTTAACCATATCATCCCAACTCTTACACTCAATAATTTGATTTATGAAGGCCAAAAGTTCTTTTTACAACTCTATCCACCTGTTACGCCACTTTCAGGGACTTATGTATCTGTATTCCCAGATCCCTCTGTTCTACTGCACTCCTCAGTGCCCTAACATTTACCATGTATGTCTTTTCTTGGTTTGTCCTTCCAAAATGCAACACCTCACACTTGTCTGTATTAAATTCCATCTGCCATTTTTCTGCCCATTTTTCCAGCTGACCCAGATCCCTCTGCAAGCTTTGAAAACATTCTTTGCTGTCCACAACGCCTCTAATCTTTGTGTCAGCTGCAAACTTCCTGATCCAATTTACCACATTATCATCCAGATCATTGATATAGATGACAAACAACAGTGGTCCCAGCACTGATCCCAGAGGCACACCACTAGTCACAGGCCTCCAGTCTGAGAAGCAATCATCCACCACTACTCTCTGGCTTCTCCCGTCTAGCCATTGTTGAATCCAATTCTTATTTCACCATGAAAACCTAGCGTCTAAACCTTCCTGACTAACCTTCCATGTGGGACTTTGTCAACAACCTTACTAAAGTCCATGAAAGACCATATCTAGCTATTTCACTTAAGTAGCATCTTTCTTGTAACAAAAAGTGAAGAGAATGAAGGAAAAAAATATTGAATGGAGTCATGAGGCACTGAAAGGAAGATAAATGAGAAAATCATTATAAAGCAGAAATGAAGGAGGAGTAAAAGAGAGAAATAATCATGAAGGTTGTGTGGAGAATGATAGAGAAACTCTATTTAAATAAAAGAGATTAGATAGAATGGGCAAAATACATCTGAAAACCTTGCTCTCAAACATCAAATTGTTCCATAGATCACTGAAAGTGGCCATGTGCAATGCATATTGCACACTTGCCTTCTTTGGGTGCGCATTGAGCATTGAAAGTAAGGAAGTCATCTTGAACTATATAAACTTTAATTAGGCCACATTTGGTATAGTGTGTGCTATTCTGGTCGCATCATTACAGAAAGGATGTGGAGACATCGGAAAGAGTACGGAAGAGATTTGCTAGGATGCTACCTGGATTAGGAGGTCTGAGCTACGAGGAGAGTTTCAACAAGGATGTTCAAATTATACTAAAAATTTGATGTTTGAACATGACACAATTTCCTCTATTCCCTACATATTCATTATCTAAAACCTCCTAATTGGTACCATTTTATCTTTTTACTGTCACTCCTGGCAACTCATTCCAGGCTCCGTGTAAAGAACTTGCCCTGCATGTAAAGTTCCTTTGAACTCTTCCCCAACTCCCTGCCCCGGCTTTATAAGCACAGACTTGGGCTTTGGTTTCTCTGGAGCATTGGAAGCCAAAGGGTAATCTGATAGAAGTTTATAAAAGTCTGAGAGGCAATGATAGGATAGACAATCACAATAATTTTCTCAGGGTAAAAGTGTCATAAATTATGGATGTTTGGGGAGTAGTTCCAAGGAGCGGGACAAGTTGTTTACACATAGCCTGGAATGAGTTGGTAGGAGTGGTAGTGAAATCAGATAAAATGGTACCAATTAAAAGGTTTTTGGGCATCATGTTTGGTGTGGACATGTGGATTCCTGGGCTGTAATTTTCTATGTTTGAAAGGTTTGTGAGAATCACTGAAGACACTTTGTTGGATTTTGTTTTTTTAATTTACAAATTGGAAAAAAAATTGAGAAATTTTGTTTTTCTCTTGGTCACACTTCTTGTCTAAAATTGCATTTTATGGTGTATATGCATAAATGAGGGCACTTTTCATTTTAATAGGCCAAAACATGTCCATTAATGGTGTTGATTTGAAAGTAAATGCCAGAGCTATATTTACATGCACTGACCATCAGTCAGCCTGAAGTCATTTGTAGCTAGCTGGCAGGTAAGTGACAAGGAGAAAGATGGAAAAAAGCTTGGGAAAGTAGAGGGCAACACTTTCCTTTCATGACCTTTTCAATCTTCTTGGATGGAACAACCACCATAGTGCACCACTCAGATGGTGGTTAAAACATCACTGGAATTCCACTGAAGGATTAAGTCTCCCAAGTAGGAATGCCATCCATCATTCCAAAGAATGTTATAAAGTCCCTTTTGGGTAGTATTGGAGTGATTTATTGACCTGTTTCCCTTTCCTGACTGCTTCAGTCCCACTGGCCTTCATAACAATGCTTGTAAATACAAATAAGGCCATGATGATTTTCTGTACAATTGAATTGTTTTGCATTAGTAAAAAAAAACAAAAAATTGCTTGAGAATATTTAGTTGATGCAAGTCATGCTTCTTTGGTAGAATTGCTTTGCAAAACCAGTTCCCTGGAAGCTTAAAAATGAAAATCAACTTAAATTAACAAATAAAAACAATCTGTTCTGGAAACATTCAGTAGGTCTGACAGCATACACTGGGAATAGAAACAAAATTAACATTTTGGGTCAACAAATTAACACAACATCAATACTCTTCTGTGGTTATTTTAACAGTAGATAAGCCTCAAAATGTCCAGTCCAGTCATATAATGGGTCGGACAGCACCTATGGAGAGAATTTATCAATCAACCATTAGGGTCGGAGTCCCTTATCATGACTAAATTAGGAAGGGGTGAAAGCAAGTCTATCAAAATGGGTAAAGGTGAGGGGGTCAAAGGTGGGAGAGGAGAGGGTCTAAGGTGATAGGATGGAAGAGGTGGAGAGACAGGTGGAGGGAGAGACGAAGGAGAGAGAGAAACTATGGGGATAAAGGTTCAGAAGAAAAGAACAGAAGTATGTAAAGAAGAAATGTAAACAGAAGTATTGGAGTGACAATGTTCAAGTCATTGAGTTTAAGGCTGTCCAGGAGGAATATGATGTGTTGTTCCTCAGGTTTGGCAGCATCTGCCAATGGAGGAAGCAGAGGGCAGGCACATCTTTATCTATTTTAGACATACAGCATGGTAACATTCAGCCCATGAGACTGTGCCACCCAATTTACACCCAATTAACCTATACCCCTGGTACTTTTCCAACGGTGGGAGGAAACCAAAGCCCCTAGGGAAAACCTACACAGACACAGGGAGAATGTGCTAACTCCTTAAAGACAGTTCAGAATTCAAACCCTGACCCCAATCGCTGGTGCTGTAAAGGCATTGTGCTAACCTTTACGCCAACCGTGTCTGGGAATGTTGAAGGGAATTAAAATAGTTGGCTATTGTAATTTCTAGGTTAGGCCCACAGTCAGAGTGCAAGCGTTCGGCAAAGCGACACCCAATGTATTTTTGGAGAAGGGAAAATTTGAGAATAGATTGAATAAATTAACTCGGCAATTTGAACATTATAATAATAATCTCACTATTTCATTCCCAACACTGCTCAGACCTGTGATTGTAAGTCCTTGGATTTCAAAATTCTATGAGCAAAAGATTTGTGACAGTGGAATGTAGAGGCATAATAATGACTGTTCTGAGAAATGTTGGGATAAACTAGATAACTGTGCCAATTATTGTGGCTTATGTTGAGATGAAGTAGAGAGAGAGATTCCATTTATTGTCATTGTCCAGTAAAACTAGCAACAAAACATTGCAGCTCTCAGTATGCAGTCAGAAAGTTGCCTGACAATACAGTACTACACAATTAGTTACTAGAGTTTAGACATGATACAGTAAATCAGGTTGCAACAGATGTTAAGATGTCCGCCATTCATATGGCAAAGAACGCTTCCCATAATCTCAGAAGCCGCTACAGATTATTTGTGCAGCCATCACAAGTCAGCGACTCCCCACTGGCGTTAAGGAGAGTATACACTGTGCAGTCACAGTTCACAGAGCTGCTTGAACTTCAGCCTCAGCCATCCCCAGCCCCAGACAAAACAACCTCTGGACCTCTATAGTTGCCACAACACCCAGGGCAAAGGATCTCAGAGTCCTTCCATTCTGCCACGACTCCTCAGCTCCTGGTTGCACTGGACACTTCTCTGACTCTTCTGCACCACCTTCAGTCCTCATCCTTCGATACCAGGAACCCCAGCGATGTCCCAAAGAAGTCTGAAAACTGCCGGACGGCCACGATACAAGCGACTCGACCACTTCTCGAGGCCGCATCCAGAGCTCCATTTTCTTCAGTGATCGAGTCCTTCAGGAACCCGCAGCATCCGCATGAATTGGCTCTTGATCGGCACTCTCCTATGCATCGCACAACTCCCTGCAATCAAATGTCCAGTTTCATAAAACCAACGGTGAGTACAACTCCGTGTCTCTGTTACATTGCAGCGACTGTAACTGAGAGAAGAGCCACAGCAGACCTAGCCCGTGCCACCATCTTAACTATCACAGCAGATGAAATATTAAACTTTTGAAGAAACAGGAGTTAATCTTGGTCAGTTTGTATTTCGTTCCCAAAATTTCTGAGTCAAAGTGTGCTTGACAAAGTAGGAGAAGAAGAAATTTTGAAGAACAAGTTTGCCAAGCAGATGAAAATAGTTTTAACATGCATGAAGGTAAATATGTAGAGTACTTTGAGCAGAACTGGTGACCAGGAACTGTAAATTATTTTGTGGCTGTATTAATAAATATACAATACTAAATTAATATATCAGAATCAGGTTTATTGTTATGAACATGTGTTACCAAATTTATTGGCATACACATAAGTACAATGTACAGATGGACTGAAATTCTTACCTGCTGCAGCTGCACCTAAGGTACACCACATCAAATTAATGCTTCAATCTACTTTCCAAACTGAAAGTAAAAGCGTTGGATGACTTTAGATGACTGTGGATTTGGATTTGGAAAAGGCAGTGCAATCCACAAATGTTCTGGAGAAACTGAACTGGTTACACACCATCCATAGGAAGCAAAGGGTCTGAACCATTGGTTACCCTTTGGTTCCTATCGATTTTGCTTGACTTACTGAGTTTCCCCAGGACATTTATGTAGTGCACTTGATCCCAGCATCTGCAGACTTTCTTGTTTAATTTAGAAAATTCAACTGCTGATAAAAGTTCAAAAGTACCAAGGAAACAGACTCTCACAACATTTCTGAATGTGGAGGTGGTATCAGAGGATTACAGGATAAAGAGATAACACTTGATAAAGAGATAAAGGTATAATCTGGGAGCTCTTGACCAGTCAGTCCAATGTTGCAAATATGAAGATTTCTAAAGCCCATTTGGGAAAAAAAATACTTTAAAAGACAAATTAACTGAAGACATCCTGTGCAGCTTTATGGAAGATAAGTGCAAAATTTAATAAAATGGTTGTAGAAACTGACAGGAAGATTCTGTTGATGTGTGTGTGTGTTGATTCCAAAAGGTGCTGCAGGAGAGATTTAATAAAATGAAAATAAACAGAACCAGAAGTAGAGGAAATCGGCTAATGGACAAAAAGTGGAGTAATTTTGCTTTTTATTTGTGTTATGTAAAAAGTTGTGTGCTGTTAGGTCTGCTTTGTTCATGAATGAGTGAGACAAACACCAGGCTGAGTCGAAATCAGGGTTCTTTGTTCTTTATTACCGGATTGTAACACTTGCGACTAACCATGTTAGTCGGAGAATGCATTCTGCCGTTATCAGCAAAATGGTGATTTTTTATACCCTTGGATATGTGCTTAGAACATCATCATATCATTACTTGTCCAATGACTAAAACTGTTGCTATCCTTTCCCTGCTAGCTTCCTGCCTCTCAATCCATCAATGTCTCTCTTATCTTGTAAGTACAAGGATGCATTCACATCTTGTTACAGCCCTGTACATTCCCATCTCATGATGTTTTACCTAACAGGAGTACAAGGACACCTCCCCTTCTTGTTACAGCCCTGTACAGGGTAACTCCCTACACATTCCCATCTCATGATGTTTTACCTTACAGTGCCCAGAGGCTCAGTGTTAGCATCAGAATATATCAATGATGTGATCATGTGTATGAGGTATAACAGCATCTCCAGGGAGCACCCAAATATAGACCAGTGTTAATTGTAAAAAAGACTAAGAATATCAAGAGGAAATTATTTAGGATATTTAGAAAACGGACATGAGATGAATTTATTTTGGAGGGCTGTGAATTGAAGCATATTGAAATTAATTGAAGAGTTTAAATGCAGAATAGTTTTTTTTTTCAAATTTGGAAGTTGTACAATACTGTATTTAAAAGTGGGAGACAAAATTTGATCAAGTTGGTGAAATGGAGGAAAGAGATCGTGGTATATTGAAATGGAGAATGAAACCACTAATGTTGAGAATTCACTCAGAGCAGAGAATGAGGAAAGCTGTGTTGAAGTTTGGATGAAGAATTTGTCAATGTACTTTGGCGGAATCCATAAATGAAGATTTTGAAAGAATAAGGAAGGCTATTTCATGTGGACTCAGCTACTTCGATTGTGTTAATCATGGATATGCTACCTTTGATCATTTCCTTATGCCGGTCTTTTCCGTATTCCTTCCAAATCCATTTTGGAAGATATCTTTTAATATGTTACTTGTGATACAAACTGATAAGCTTTGAGCATCCATTCACCAGACCATTTTGAAATTTACTGAACAGTCATGACCTACCCTCATTTTGTTGATCTTGAATCCTTTAAATCCATTGTACCTGTACTTTCACATGTTACTTAGTCTTCAGGAAAGCCCTTTATCACAATCACCAGATTTACTGATAATAAGTTTATTTTCATATCCATTGTACCATGTACTTATGAACAGAAATTCTTACTAGCTGCTGGACAGGTACTTTGTAAAAATTAACTCCATAGTATGTTCAATTAAATTAAAAAAGTTTGTGTCTACATAAAAATAGATAATAAATATTCATAATTATCCCAGTGGAAAAAAATGACTTACAAAAGTGCAGACAGTTCTTTTGTGGTGTTCAAGTAGTGAAATAAGGGGAAGTTCAAGAGCCTGATAGCTGTTGGAAATAAACTGTTCTTGAACCTAAAGGTGCTGGTCTTCAGCCTTCTGCACCTTCTACCTAAAGGCTATGATTAGGGTGATTGGGTCGTATATGATGTTGTCTGCCTTCCTGAGGCAGTGCCTCAATGGATGAGAGGTCGGAGACTCTGATGGACCTGGCTTGTGTTTGTTAACTTCTGTACCCTACTGTATTCCTGGGTTGAAAAACTCCCAATCCAGACTGTGACGGAACCTGTCTGTATACTTTTGATTATGCACTTGCTGAAGTTCAATGGAGCATTCGATGATTGTTATGGTGGATATTTCTTGGTAAAGCACACAAAGCACTGAATCAATAGAGGATATTAAAAGCATATGGTACTGAAAGGATGTAATTTATCTTTACATAGCTGAGGTGACCAAAATAATTCACATTTAGGCTCAGCTTGTACTTTTAATTTGTAAAATTTTAGAATACGAGTCTGCCTACCCTCAGTTAACTTTTAAATGTGATGAGAGATTCTGCTTCATAATGTTTTTCAGCGACAGATGGTTCTAGACCCTCTCTATAGTTAAAAGTAATTCCTGCTACTAAATAATTTTATATCTTTGTCTTCATGTTGTTTACCATTCTAAGTAGATTCTACCTTTTCATCTTGTCTTGGCCTTTCATAAAACATAGTAAGAAAATCATCTTAACCTAACTAATCACTCTTCATTGAAATTCTTTCCATCTCTGGCTATATCCTTTTACATTTCCTCTGCGCCATCTTGAGTTTTGGCACATTTTTTTCCTCTGCTTTGGTGTCTGGAAGCCTGAACGCATCATTTTAATTGTGGCCTATGTAGTATTGTGCAGAATTCTAGCTCTCCTATTTGCCTTTGAAGAGATGTACTGAATTCTGTATGCCTTATTGTCCACATTTACATATCTTGTTACCTTTAAACTGGGAAATAGTTAAATGTAATTTAACTGAGACAAGTGCAAAGTGATGTGTTTTGGGAAGTTAAAACATGGCAGGACCTGAATGGCAGGGCCCTGGGAAGTGGTGCTAAAGTGGAGCAAGAGGTACAAGTCTGTAGCTCTCTGAAAGTAGCAACAAAGGGAGATGAAGTGGTGAAGATGGCCTATGTCACACATGCCTTTGTTGGACAGATATTAAGTACGAGTTGGGAGATCAAGTTGCAGTTGAACAAAATATTACTAGATTGTACTTGGAATATTATATGCAGGTCTGCTCACCACATGACAGAAATGATGTGATTAAGTTACTGAGGGGGCAGAAAAGATTCATAAGCTTGCTGCCTGGATTGGAGGACTTAAGTTATAAGAAAAGATTTGATATGATGGATCTGTTTTCCCTGCAGCAAAGGAGCCTGATATGATGGAAATATATAAGGTTATGAGAGCAGATATGTAGCCAGAGTCTGTTTTTCATGGTAGGAGTTTCGACAACTAAAGGGCATTGGCTTAAGGTGCTAGAGAGAAGACAGAAAGGAGATTTGAAGGATGCATCTTTCAGACAAAGAGTAATTTGTATTTGGAATGAACTGCCAGAGGATGTGGTGGAGGGAGGAACAGTAACAAAATTTAAAAGGACAGGTACTTGAATGAGCAAAATGGAATTCCTCCTCTTTTTTCGCAGCCAGTCACTTGTTGTTTTTCCATGCTATATTTGCCCTCCATTACTTTTAGAATGATCAACCAACAGTTTCTCACTCCCCTGCTCCCTATTTTTCAGTTTGTCAACATGTAGCAAAGAGATTGGAAAATGAAAATCCAGGTCCTTTTGTTTGGAGCTTTGGATACCTGATAGTTGAGATCCAGCAAAGACACCTATTTTCATATCTTTGGGTTGTGGGGGAGAAGGCCAACATCCAGCGGAAACCCCATGAAATCAGCAGAAGACTGAGAAACCCCACCCAGACAGCAGCTGAGTCAGGATATAACCAGGGTCACTTGGGCTGTGACACAGCAGCTCTCCTGGCTGCACTACCATTGCCACAGAATGTGTTTGATTTAAACCATTACTTCTTCCTTCTTCAGTGCCTTCTATTTCTAACTTTGGTAATCTCGACCATTCTTCTACCACTGATGCTGCTTGACTCACTGAGTTCCTCCAGCAGATTGTGTTTGGCTTCAGCTTCTGGCATCTACCATCTCCTGTTTCTCTCCCATTCCCTTGCCACTGATTTACATTTGCTTTACTGCTTTCGGTCAATGCAGCTGTACTGTGGTTCAGGCTACTTGGGCCTTCTTCTCGATAGTTTGGTGACTGAAACCCAGAACACAGTATTTCAGATGTGACCCAAATATTTTAAAGTAGATTAATTGCCAGACCTCAACTACCCCAGCCTCAAAAAAGATTAATTTAATCCTTTAATATCCCCTTTCCTTTTATGTTTAAAAATTTCAGTATTTCACATTTTTCCATCAACATTAATGTTTATTTTATCTTCCTCTTCCATGAAGTAAAATGAAAAGTATTAATTTTGCCACTGTTGCAGCCCACTCACAGAGGCACGACCAGCCTGCAAAATGGCCAATGAACCTAGCGACCGCGCACACCTGGGGGTGACACCACTCCGATGATTCAGGGTCTTGATGTCAGCAACTGGAGGCCATATGAGCACTATGGCCAGAGCAATAAACCAGTCTTGTTTTCCAAGGCTTTGTTGTGCGTGTCATTCTTCTCCATGCCTGCATAGCGTAAATGCTACACTTGGAGACCACGACAGGTCCAACTGCCAGTTGGACCTGAAGATGATGAATTGAGTAGAACCAACGATCATCCACACGGTCTCACTCAGGCTCCCAACGTTTTGGGTATCGCAGCTACACGTGTGGTTCAAGCAGGCTGAAGCTCAGTTCCAGTTTCGACATGTCACCGCCAACAACACCCATTACATCTACGTTGTAAGCGCCCTCAATCAGGACACAGTGGCAAGGGTCATGGACTTCCTACGGCAGCCTCCGGAGCAAGGCAAATATGCGGCCCTCATTAAGCTGTTAACCCGCACTTTGGGGCTCTCCTAGCATGAACTCGTCACCCAGTTGTTGCATATGAACAGATTTGGGGACAGGGCCCTGCACGCCCTAATGAGTAAGATACTCACTCTAATCAAGGGTACAAAAACCTGCCTGTTCTTTGAGCAGATCTGACTGGAGCAGTTGTCTGAGGATATCCAACTCTTGCTCATGGACGATGACCATTGGAAGGTCGCAGCCCAGGTAGACATGCTCTGGAGAGCAAAGAAGGACACCAGTGCCATCGTAGACCACATCAGCAAGCCCCATGAACAACCCCCGGCAAGATCAAGGCCAGCAGAGAGGAAGTGAGCACCCCAGTACAGCTATGCTGCTATCATCAGCAATGGAATGCTGAAGCCCATTGGTTTCACCCACCCTGCAGGTTTCTGGGAAATGCCCTGGCCAACTGTCATTGATGGCTGTGGCAGTTGGTCCATGTGATAGCCTCCTCCACATCTGGGACTCTTTGTCGGTCAGGCTTTTCATGGCCCACCGATCCTCACCAGGATGCACCGACTCCCTCCAAAAAAGCTCAGCTTAGCTAAGGAGGAATTTAATAAAATGAAAGAGCTGGGCACCGTACGGTGCTCAAATAGTCCCTGGGCCTACCCCCTCCACATAGTGCCCAAATGAGCATGGGATTGGAGACCATGTGGCGTCTACCACCATCTCAATGACACCACCATGCCCAACAGATTTCCCATGCCCTACATCCAAGACCTTACTGCCCGGAGCACGGATGTTCTCCAAGGTGGACCTAATCTGGGGGTACCACCAAATACCAATTCACCCCCAGGATGCTCCCAAGACCGCAATTATAACTCTTTTTAGTTTGTTTGAATTTCTCCGCATGTCCTTTAGTCTAAAGAACATAACTTTTCAGTAGCTGATGGACAAGTGGGCCAGGATCTCCCATTTGCATTCATCTATTTGGATGATATCCTCATTGCCAGGCGCAGCTGCAAAGATCATGCCGCCCACCTGAGACAACTGTGCACCCGGTTGAATGAGTTTGGATTGACGATCAACCCCGCAAAGTGCCAATTGGCCTGGACACCATCGACTTCCTGGGGCACAGGATAAGCAGACACGGGGCTACATCTCTCCCTGAAAAGGTCAATGTGGTCCGGCACTTGGCTAAGTCATGCATGGTAAAAAGGCTACAGGAATCTTCTGTTATGATAAACTTTTACAAGTTCATACCGGTAGTGGCATGCATCATGCATTGATGACAAGTCAAAAGACATTACTTGGGATGATGAATCTTCAAGGACATCCCAGAATGCCAAAACATTCCAACCTAGATTGGAGGCACCTACCTCCCAGACAGTCAATGCCTCCAGCACAGTGGTAGGGAATGTGCTGGAACAGCTCATTGAAGGCCAGTGGCAACCCCTGGCCTTTTTCAGCAGGCACCTCCGTCCCTCAGATTTCAAATGCAGTGCTTTTGACCAAGGATCATTGGTGCTGTACCTGGCAGTGAAACATTTCTTTTACTTTTTGGAAGGTCAGCAATTTAAGGTCTTCACCAATCACAAGCCACTGACGTTTTCTTTCCATAAGGTATCAGACCCCTGGTCGGCCTGACAGCAGAGAAACTTGTCCGATATGTCTGAATTTACCACGGACATACAGCACATCACAGGGAAAAGCAACATGGTAGCTGATGCCCTGTCACACCCTATGATCAAATTGATACATGCCCTGTCCCAAAGGTTCGACTACATGGCCCTCACCAAAGCGTAGCAGCAGGACCCTGAGATTTCTGTGTTTAGGACAGCTGTCTACGGCCTCAGGATGGAGGTTATGTCAGTCAGCCCAGGAAACCTGACAATGCTGAGCGACATCTCTACTGGCAGCCCCCGACCCATCGTTCTGGCTGCATGGAGGCCCCAGGTTTTCGATGTCATCCACAACCTGGTGCACCCTACAATCCGCACCATGGTCAAAAAGGTGGCTAGTAGGTTTGTCTGGCATGGCCTCCGTAAACATGTCAGCCATTGGACCAAAGCCTACACCAACTGCCAGTCCTTCGAAGTGCAAGTGCATATGAGAACGCCCACACGGACTTTTGAAGCAGTGTGGCGCAGCTTCAGCTATGTACACATCGATGTAGTGGGGCCGTTGCTAGTTTCCTGTGGGGTGAGATACCTCTTGACCATGGTTGACCGCTCCACAAGGTGGCCTGAGGCAGTCCTGCTGGCTGATACCACCACAGAAACCTGCACCAGGGCACTCATCAACACATGAGTGTCCAGATCCGGGGACCCAGAGCACCTAACCTTGGACAGGGGGGCATAATTCACCTCTGGGCTCTGGGCGGCACTGGCTAACTTTCAGGGGTTGCAGCTCCACCACACCACGGCGTATCACCCTTAGGCCTACTAGTTGGTGGAGTGCCTTCACAGGCACCTCAAGGCAGCCTTGATGGCCCAGCTCAAGGGTCCCAACTGGGTGGACGAACTGTCTTGGGTCCTGCTGGGAATTCATACCACACCAAAGAAGGACTTCAATGCCTCGGCAGCGGAGATGGTCTATGGCTCACGCTCGATCATTCCCGGGGAGTTCCAGGCCCCCAATAAATGCCTGGAGGACTCAGCAGTAACCCGTCGAGAACTTGCAGCGAAAACTTGGGTCACTGGTCCCGCGGCAACACCACCACAAGGCCAGCCCAAACATAACATCCCCAGGGACTTAAAGACTTGTCAATACATATTTGTGAGAAGGGACGCGCACCATCCACCTCTACAATGATCGTACGAGGGGCCCTACAGGGTCGTCAGGGACAACAGCTTCACCTCTGTCCTGGACATTGGCGGTAAGGAGTAGTCTTTTACCATTGACCGCCTGAAACTGGCATATCTATACTGTAATGAGCCAGATTCTACATCTTCCCCCACGATACTATTGCCCAATCTCCGGTTCTGGTGGGGGGGGGGGGAATGTGTGCTATGTAGCAGCCTGCACACGGAGACAAAATGGCCGATGAATGTGTCCCAGGTGACCTCCCACATGGCGTAAAAATAGGGTATTCTGGGAGGAATGGTAGCCAATCCCTTGCAGGGCTCTGGCATCAGTGCCTGTGGCCCGTAAAAGCGCGATGACCAGAACAATAAAGCAGTCTCGTTTTCCAAGGCTTTGGTGTATGTGTCGTTCTTCTCCATCCTTGCGTAGCACGGATGCTACACCACCACATTTTCATTTCTACTAGATCTTTTCTTTGTCATGCTCTCTCCTTTTACTGAGGTTTCTTTAATTTTCCTGCTATATTTTTACATGAATTCTCCCTGCTTTTCTAACTCCCGTTTTAATTTCAACTCTACCTTCTGTACTCCCCTAGGCTTTCTGCAGTGTTGAGCTCCCAGCATGTGCCATCATTTCCTTTTCTTTATTTGGAGTTCATCTACATGTACTTTCATATTTAGGTAAGATTAATTTGTGAGATTCCCCATTCCCCCAATTATTGTTATTGGGATATCAGAGACGAAGAGTCATAGAGACGTACCACACAGAAACAGGTGCTTTGGCCCATTGAGTCATCACTGATATCCACTACTCATCTATCCTAATCCTACATGTGAGGTGCTTCATTTTGGTAAGAAGAATCAGAATAGGACATATGTGGTAAATGGGAGAGCATTGAGGAATACAGAAGAGCAGAAAGATTTAGGAGTGACGGTACATCGTTCCCTGAAGGTAGAAACTCACGTGAATAGGGTGGTGAAGAAGGCTTTTAGTATGCTGGCCTTTATCAATCATTGCATGGAATATAGGAGTTGGGAGGTGATGTTGAGATTGTATAAGACGTTGGTGCGGCCTAATTTGGAGTTCTGTGTGCAGTTCTGGTCGCCTAATTATAGGAAGGATATAAACAGAGTGGAGAGAGTGCAGAGAAGGTTTACCAGAATGTTGCCTGGGTTTAAGAATCTGGAGTATGGGGAGAGATTGGACAGATTGGGTCTTTATTCTTTGGAGCGTAGAAGGTTGAGAGGGGATTTGATAGAAGTATTTAAGATTATGAAAGGGATAGACAGAGTGGATGTGGATAGACTATTTCCGTTAAGAGGAGGAAAGATTAAAACAAGAGGACATGAGTTAAGAATTAAGGGGCAGAGGTTTAGAGGTAACATGAGGGGGAACTTCTTTACTCAGAGAGTGGTAGCTGTGTGGAATGATCTTCCGGGAGAAATAGTGGCGGCGGAGTCAATTGTATTATTTAAGAAAAGGTTGGACAGGTATATGGATGAGAGGAAGATGGAGGGTTATGGGCATTGTGCAGGGAGGTGGGATTAGAAAGGGGTGTTTGGTTCGGTGCGGACTAGAAGGGCCTAATGGCCTGTTTCCGTGCTGTAATTGTTATGTTATGTTATGTTTACATTAATCCTATTTTAAATTTGCCCCACTTCCTTATCAACTTTCCATGGACTCTACACTAACCTACACACTAGAGACAATTTACAGTGTTCAATTAATCTGCCACCATGTATGTTCTTGGAAATCCATTCATCCAGAAGAATCCCTTGCAGTCAATGGAAGTCTGTGTAACTCCACACAGACGCCACCTGAGGTTAGGATTGAACTTGGGCCGATGGCTCCATGATGAAGTACTATGTCATATAGAACATAGATCGAAACTGGAACAGACCAGTTGGCCCAAGAGTCTGCACTGAACATGATGCTAACATGACCTTCCATCCATGCTAGTACATTATCCCTAGCTCCATCCATCATTACCTTATGGATGTCATTTATGCAACAATTTATTGAATATCTTTTGGAAATTCAGCTCTATACCTGTTCCCTCTGTCCACCGCACCTTTTATGTAAAAGGCTGTCTGATGGAACAAATTATATCCTGTAATCTCACGATTTCTTCCTTACTGATAACTTCAAGCATTTTCCCGACTACAGATGTAAGATAACGGGGCCATCATTTCTTGCCTTTGGCCTACATCCTTTTTTAAACAGTAGTGCGATATTCGCTTGTTCCAATCCACACAAACCTGCCCAGAATGCAGAGATGTTTGGTAAATTATCAAAAATGCCTTCACAATAAATTCTGCTATTTTTTTCAGTACCCTGAGATGCATTCCATCAGGACCAGGGACTTACCAAACTTTCAGACTACCGCACTCCCACTTTAGGGATACCTGTTGTGATTGTATCAACATCTGTATCTCCCATCTCCCATAAGGTGGCCCTTTGGCATGTTAGTCATGTACTCCACCCTGAAGATGGACACAGAATTGTCATTCGAAATCTCAGCCATTTCTGCATTACCCAATATTAATTCCCCCTTCTCATCTTACAAAGGGCCATGTTCACTTGAGCCACTCTTTCTGTTTTATATGATTATTAAAACTTTACTATCTGTTTTTATAGGGAAGGGAGGGGGAAGGGAGAACAGTTTAGCAGAAACTGGAAAAGTCGATGTTAATGCCATTTGGTTGGAGAGTGCTCATATGGAAAATCAGGTGTTGTTCCTTCAACTTATGGGTGGTCTTGGTGGGATAGTACATGAAGCCATGGACAGACATGGACAGGAGTCTGATGCAGAATTGAAATGGTTGGCCACTGGGAGGTCTCTGTCACTGGTTCGGACAGAGTGAAGGTTCTCAGCGAAGCGATCTCCCAGTCTGCGCCCAGTCTCTCCAAAGTATAGAAGGCCACAAAGGGAGCACCGGATGCAGTAAATCAATCCTGCGGATACACAACTGAGGTGTTGCTTCTCCTGTAAAGGCCTGTTTGGGGCACCGGACTGTGGTGGGGGAGGAGGTGCGGGTGCAAATGTGGCACCTCCTGTGGCCGCAGGAGAAGGTGCTAGAGTGGGGGATATTTTTAGATTGTTAATGTTGCCTGTCCCATTGCACACAATCAGATAGCATGTTCTCTTTTAGGTTCAAAAACACGCTATTCAAGAAAGACTTCCTCAGGACTGTCTTGACCAAGTTGGTTCACCCAATCAATGTGCAGATTAGACCCCTATGACAACTGCCATTCTTACATGTATCAGATTTACATGCATTTGGTCTCAGTTCAGGCCATATGAATGGCCAAAACCATGGACTGAATGCTGGGGGACTGATTGGGGTACAAGGCTGAGGGAAGTGTGTAAAAGGATTGGGAAATTGGGAGAGTGGTAAATGGGACAAGAATTGTGAGCTATTGTGAGTCCCAAAAATGAACAAAATTAAAAGTGACAACATTGAGTTTAGTTTCTTGTGCAAAACTGGGATCTCTTAAAGGAGCCCCCACTTAAATTATGTTCTGCCAGAGGAATCAGCACCTATTAGCATCTTGTCCTTAAAGGGGTCAATAATAGGTGGATCTCAGTGCAATAATGATTATTTCACTCTTGATACTGGCAAAGAAATCATTGCTATTAGGCATATGTCTAATGCAGAAAATGTTATCTCTGCAGGCATGATTTATAAACATAAATGTGTCTGGTTATATTTTGGAGATGATGTGATTTGACATGAAAATAATTATATCAACATTTCTCTCATGAAAATTTGGTTGCTTGTTCAGAATTTCTAGTTTGTGGTATCTTGTTTATTGTGTGGCCAAATTTGATTCTGAAATGTTTCCATTGCATACTGTTCAGTAGTTTTGATGAGTGTATGAGACTGTAATAAAATGTAATTTAAATTGACAACTGGAAGAAAATATTTTAATTTTCTTATCAATTGCTATTCTTCATATTCAACCAGGAGATTTGACTGCAAAGGAATTACTGTACCGGCAAATAGCTTTAAATGAATGATTCTACAGAAAATGTTAGCTAAAATATCATTTAAATCCTACAAACAATTAAAATAAATTAAATTAACTCAAACTAAATTTAAAACTGAATAGTTAATTATATTTTGCTTGTGTTTGGAGACCCAAGCTAAATAAAATATTGTTCACGAATGAACAAAGGGATTAACAGTTGTTATCAATGATATAATTGACTGGGCTTTTAGTCAACAGCTTGTGGATTCTAGTCACCCTTTATTCTGTTTACTATTTCCTAAAAAAATTATGTGCACTTACACAAAGTGAAAAAAAGACTTTCCTAATATTCTGACCTTTGGCAAGTACTTTGAATGGCAAAAATTGTTATTGGCATGAAAAACATTCCTATTTGAGGATTTGACTGCGGAGTATTCAGGAATTCTAACCAAGGGGTCCCATGTGACATTTGACAATAGGCTACCACAGCCAACTAAAGAAAAGCAAAATAAAGATAAACACTTTGCTTAACATTCATAGAAAGCATTATTTGTAGATGTTAATTTACCTTTGAAAATATGAATTTAAATGTAAAACTATACATGTAGTTTGTAATAAAAAATATTAAAAAAAAAAAGTTTTATAGTATTAGGAAACGTTAGAACCGGTGCAGACTCGAAAGGCCAACATGGCCTGTTTCCGCTCCGTAAATGGTTATATGGTAATATGGTTAAGCATCGCTGACATTGTTAATCCTGAACATTGACAAGGCCCAAGACCATTAACGTACATCAGTTTTTTTTGTGGACTTCAAATATAGCAAAGGGTGGCAGAGGAAATATAACCCAAATTACATGTGCATACAGAATAAACTCATTAACTGCAACTTGTTGGCCTTCAGCATAGGACAGTCACCTTACTTTACATAAATCTGTCAACATTTGTTTGCACAACAGTATAAGGATTTCAAAAAGTGCCTGCATCATATTGATAAGAAATTAGTCTATTAGCAGAACCCATTTTCTTGGTAGAGAACATATTTTATAAGTATTCCCTCTGAGCCATGCCAAATCAGATATAAATATTTTATGCAATTTCACTTGTATGCTGCTTTATGGCTGAGGACCTTTTTATTATTGTTACATATGGGTATCTATACCAATCTGAAAGAAATACTGTTTCATTTATAAAATCTAAACTGCATTAGTAGCACTTCATTTAAGCAATGAGCAGCAATGAGACAGGAACATTGTAATCATTTAGAAGTTGTTGCTCACTGCATTAATGCAAATTATGCTGTCAGCTGTACTGAATATATCATAATGTGATTTAGCTTTTGGCATCTTATTTTCTGAAAATGTACTGTTTCAAAAAACTCTTAATTTTAACTGTTTGCCTGAACCTTTGCCAAGAAAATATATATCGTACTCTATATTTCAGGTCTGACACCACCGACCACTCCTCCACATAAAGCTAATCAAGATAATCCGTTTAAGACTGCAGTCAAACACAGGTCACCTTGCAGCTCTTCAGTTCACAGTCCGCTACCAAAGAAATTACGACTAAGTGATTCTGCCTCAAGCTCTCAACTAAGCAGTTCCATAAAGAAAGATCCCGAACAAACTGAACTCTATGCCCAACTCAGTAAGAATTCAGATTTACCTCGTGCACTTACGCAAAGTGAAGAGAGAAAGGTGAAACGGACAAATGCAAGGCTCTTTGGTGACCATGACTACTGTCAATTCATGAATGCAAAGGCAGATTCATTAAATACCATGGCATTCTGCAAAGCAAGAGAACCCAAACTCCAGGATTACTCTTCCAGAGAGCCCTCACCCAGAGAACATAAGAAAAAAATACTTCCTGTTAAAGAAGATCAAACGTGTGAGGAAGAAAACCAGCAACTGGATGCACAGACCATCAGCTACTCTGTTCCCAGATTGCAATTGAAAGACCAAGAAATCAGGGCTGAGCTAAACAAGCACTTTGGTCATCCATGTCAAGCTTTCTTTGATGAGATTGAAAATGAGGCAAGTGATCAGAGGGAAAAAGACTCTTGTCATGGATATTATTCAAAACTGCCAACATATTTCAGTGCAGGAATGTCACTGGATGGTGTGTTTGATGACAGTGATGGTGAGACTGAAAAGTTCCTCTACCCATGGGATGGAACGCCTGATGGGTTATTATTAGAAAGATCTTGTTCTCGCTCTCTGTCCAGTTCCCCATGCAGTGATTCTATCTACTCACCAAAGACCTATGCGCCTTCTCAAAGAATAGTCAGGGCAAGGTCAAGATCTAGTTCCTATCCTAGACGCAGACATTATTCTTGCTCCCCGTATTCTCATTCCAGATCAAGATCGCCATACAATAGATCCTCATCTAGGTATGTATACAAATATTTCAATTCATTCAGTGGCTGGGTTTGTTGTGTTTGAATAAATAACTTGAGAACTCTAAACCAAAGTCTGTATGAATAACACTTTTTCTTCATGCACTATAGGATTAACATTTTCATGAATAAACATTGCACATTAAAGTCCCTATTTGTGATAGCAGTTGAAGTGTGATTCTGGTGTAACATTACTCTTTTATATCAAACAATGCAATGATGCAAATAGTCTATTTTCCTGCCGATGTGGCTTCCTTAGGACAACTCATTGTCTCCATCTCAGTTTAGAGATCTCATAGTCTTTATCGTATTTAGTCCTTTCAATGATTATGTCAGGGTGATAATTACAATTTATAATCCTGCTCTGAAGGGGAAGGGATCACAGAAGAAAATAACTTGCATCATTCTATACATTGACACTTGGGGAATGAGAGGAAATTCGTTTTTCACTCTGTCTTGTGTAGGACTAAATTGCCTCCTCTACGTGATCCCAAAAAAAAATCATTTTTTGAAAAGAAAGAAAATTTCATTTTTAATTTTTTACAAAAATAAAACAATTTTAGGTATGATCAATAATTCATAGATTTGTTTTCATTGAAGGGTTATTGTTATTAACACTCTCTTAGAATAGCGCTCAAAATTTATTCTGGGAATTCTGGTATTATTGAGAAAGAACCTGACATGCCATTATAAAGGTCATTTTCTTTTGTTGATAAGGTTAAGTTAATAAACACATTCATTAAGCTTGATGTTGTGGGTTTTGCATCGAAGTACAATAACAATATTGTAATACATCAATATATAACAATTTACCAGGGCTTGAGATATAACCATTTTTACAAGAAAGTCGAAATAGTATTAGAGAAGCAAAGATTTTTTTTATAGATAAGATAAGCTTGAAATATCAACATTATGTGTGAGAAATGGAAAGGATAGAAAAGATACTTGAAAGAGTTTAAACTTTGCTTTAGAATAATTTAATAAAGTTATTTCACTGACAAAATTAATTATAGATTATGTACTAATGCACATTATATAAAATAAATTAAAATACGAACATCTGCAGACACTGTAGTTTAAGTAAAAACACAAAGCTGGAGAAACTCAACAGGTCAAACAGTGTACTTTATATAGCAAAGATACCTTGATGAAGAGCTCAAGCCCAAAAAATTAGTCATGTATCTTTATCTTTGCTGTATATACCACACCATGTCTTTGCCCTCAGACAGCTCCAAGAAAAGTGCAGAGAACAAAACAAAGGACTCTATATCACCTTTGTTGACCTCACCAAAGCCTTCGACACCGTGAGCAGGAAAGGGCTTTGGCAAATGCTAGAGCGCCTCGGATGCTCCCCCAAGTTCATCAACATGGTTATCCAACTGCACGAAAATCAACAAGGTCGGGTCAGATACAGCAATGAGCTCTCTGAACCCTTCTCCATTAACAATGGCGTGAAGCAAGGCTGCGTTCTCGCACCAACCCTCTTTTCAATCTTCTTCAGCATGATGCTGAACCAAGCCATGAAAGACCTCAACAATGAAGATGCTGTTTACATCCGGTACCGCACGGATGGCAGTCTCTTCAATCTGAGGCGCCTGCAAGCTCACACCAAGACACAAGAGCAACTTGTTCATGAACTACTCTTTGCAGACGATGCCGCATTTGTTGCCCATTCAGAGCTAGCTCTTCAGCGCTTGACGTCCTGTTTTGCGGAAACTGCCAAAATGTTTGGCCTGGAATTCAGCCTGAAGAAAACTGAGGTCCTCCATCAGCCAGCTCCCCACCATGACTACCAGCCCCCCCACATCTCCATCGGGCACACAGAACTCAAAACGGTCAACCAGTTTACCTATCTCGGCTGCACCATTTCATCAGATGCAAGGATCGACAATGAGATAGACAACAGACTCGCCAAGGCAAATAGCGCCTTTGGAAGACTACACAAAAGAGTCTGGAAAAACAACCAACTGAAAAACCTCACAAAGATAAGCGTATACAGAGCCGTTGTCATACCCACACTCCTGTTCGGCTCCGAATCATGGGTCCTCTACCGGCATCACCTACGGCTCCTAGAACGCTTCCACCAGCGTTGTCTCCGCTCCATCCTCAACATTCATTGGAGCGACTTCATCCCTAACATCGAAGTACTCGAGATAGCAGAGGCTGACAGCATCGAATCCACGCTGTTGAAGATCCAACTGCGCTGGGTAGGTCACGTCTCCAGAATGGAGGACCATCGTCTTCCCAAGATCGTGTTATATGGCGAGCTCTCCACTGGCCATCGTGTCAGAGGTGCACCAAAGAAGAGGTACAAGGACTGCCTGAAGAAATCTCTTGGTGCCTGCCACATTGACCACTGCCAGTGGGCTGATATCGCCTCAAACCGTGTATCTTGGCGCCTCACAGTTCGGCAGGCAGCAACCTCTTTTGAAGAAGACCGCAGAGCCCACCTCACTGACAAAAGACAGGAGGAAAAACCCAACACCCAACCCCAACCAACAAATTTTCCCCTGCAACCGCTGCAACCGTGTCTGCCTGTCCCGCATTGGACTTGTCAGCCACAAACGAGCCTGCAGCTGACGTGGACATTACCCCTCCATAAATCTTTGTCCGCGAAGCCAAGCCAAAGAAGAAATATACTACACTGTTTAGCCTGCTGAGTCAATTTTTCAGAATTGTATTTTTGTATAAAATAAAAGTGTTGCTGTGTTCTCAAGGTATTCAGAATCAAAATGATTAATAAATCCAATTATTAAAAATTTCTAAGAAATTTCATAAATTGAAACTTTCTATCTTTAAAATTATATCTAATTTTCTCTAAATTTCAATAGGACATTACATCATATAACCACTGCATATGAGCAGAGGATAACTCATCTTTCCATTTCAGTAAGATTGCATGTCTGGCTATCAACGTGATAAAAGCTAAAACTTTTTCCTGAGATGCTAACAAATGTTTATCTGGATCACAAGAAAAACCAAACAGAGCAATTAATCGACAAGGTTCAAAATTGATCTTAAAAATAGTTGATAAAATTTGTAAAATATCTTTCCAGAATCTCTCTAAATTTGGGCATTCCCAAAACATATGGATCAGAGATCTATAGTGGCTCAACATCTGCATAAAAGCAGGATAATTTAAGTTTAGATATATGTGTTCTGTTATAACCTTAAATTGTAATAAACAATGCCTTACACAAAATGAAGAATCATTAATGAAGTTGATTAATCATAAATCAACTGAAAATGTTATATTCAAATTTTGTTCCCAGTCACTCTTAATCTTAGCCATAGATACTGATTTTAAATCCAATAAGTTATTACAAGTGCATGATGTTAGTCCACCATGAAAATAAAACTGTAAATTTAAAAACATATCCAGAATATTGGTACTGAAAATTTGTGGACAATCCAAAATCTTATACTGAATGAAGTGTCTAATTTGTAAATAACTAAAAAAAGTCTGTTGGAAAGATTAAATTGTTCGAAAGAGGCAAAATTATCTTGAATAAAGAGATTGTTAAAACTTTGAATACTTATTCTATGCCATTCCTTGAAAACAGCGTCCAACAAAGACAGTTGAAAAGATGGTTACCTATATAATAGGACAAACCAGTGAAAAATCATGAAGCCAGAATTTTCTAAATTGAACCTATATTCTCAACATATTTCTCAATAATGGATTATGTGTTGATTTGGAAAAGGATTTTTTTTTAATAATTGGAAGTAACAATTATGGGATGTTCTGATGATTCATTGCCTGTTCTTGGCTGGTTGCCAATTGTTCCACATTATCATTTTTTTCTTATCTATGCAAGGTAACCTTGATTAGAGGAAGTGGGTAGATTAGATCTAGTTTTTGATTTTTCTTTATTTTTCTTTTTTTCTTTTGCCTTTTACAACTTATTTTAAGAAATGGGTTTAACATGGTCATATAGATCATTTAAATGTAATTATTTTTGATATATTATAAGGAATTACTGATGTAGTTTTATCTACTTTTGTGTGTGCTTACTTGTATACAAATGAATTGTTACATGACTTTCAATTTTGTATGTATGTTAAACTCAGTAAAAATATTTTTAAAAGAAAGATTAATAAATCTGACGTGAATGTTAGGAGACTGAATATAAATTAAAGACATTTGCATTGACTGCTGCAATGTGTTTGTGACACTGTCATACCACTGTTCCATTCATACCCTGCAAAAATGATAACCCCATAGTAAATTCTGCACTCAACAGGAGAGATGATGAGAGAGAGTAGCTGATGAAGAAAGAGACAAAGATTAAAGGGCACTGAGTGCATGTCATTTAGCCCTGCAGGATTTTTATGAAAAGCATGTGCAGGATGCAGCTAAATTAATGATCTCTGCTGGAAAACAGGTTTTATTAATCTACAGGAACCTTTCATTACTATTAGAATACTTGATTCTGAGGCAAGATGTGAATTGATTTTTTTGTCCTGTTTCATTTAAATGAAATTTGTTTCTACTGATTTTATGATAACTGGCTGTGTTTCTCCTTGTTTAGAAATGCTTGGTAATAAGAACAAAAGAGATAGGAGCAGGAGTCAGCCATCCGGCTTGTCAAGCCTGCTTCACCATTCAATGAGATCATGGCTAATTTGATGATAGGTTCATTTCCACCTACCTGCCATTCCCCATATCCCTTACTTCCCCTACTTTGTAAAAATCTATACAACTTGTCTTCATTATATTTACTGAGGTAGCCCCCACTGCTTCAATGGGCAGTGAATTCTGTAGATTGACCACCTTCTCGGAAAAGCAGTTCCTCCTAATCTCTGTCCTAAATCTACTCTCCTGGATTTTGAGGCTATGTCCCCAGTTCTAGTCTTCCCTATCAATGGGGACAACTTACCTACCTCTATGTTATCTATGCCCTTCATAATTTCATGATAAATTCCTATAAGGTCCCCTTTCATTCTTCTAAATTCCAGCGAGTACAGTCTCAAATGACTCAATCTCTCCACTTAGTCTAAACCCCTCATCTCTGGAATCAACCTGGTGAACTTCCTCTGGACTGCCTCCAAAGCCAGTACATCCTTCCTCAAGTAAGGAGACCTGAACTGCTCACAGTATTCCAGATGCAGTCTCACCAGGTCCAATCTGCTAGGACCTGCTCAGAGTCCAGAGAATTTTTGGAAATTATCACCAAAGTCTTCTCCATAACTTCAGGGCCAGGGCACTATCTTTAGACCCAGAAGTTTGTCCAGTACTACTATTGCATTTAGATCCTCACTTCCCATTGCATCCATAATATCTGTCTTTGGCATGGTGGATGTGTCTTCTACCATGAAGGCTGACACCAGATAGTCATTTAAAGCCTCAGCCATTCCTCATTACCCAATATCAATTTCCCCATTCTCATCCTCCAAGGGACCCATCTTCATTTTAACCACCCTTTTCAATTTAATATAATTACAAAAAAAACTTGTCTGTTTTTTATATTTTGTGCTAACTTTTTTTCATAATCTACCTTCCCACTCTCTTTTTGCCCTTCTGATTAGCTGTCACTTGGTTAACTATCTCAGCTACCATCTAAGGAACTGAACCATTGTGATATTTATTTTACAATTTACTGTATGTATAATTTTATGATGTATTCTTTTGTTTATTTCCTCTCACATTCAGCATTCCTATTGTGCTTTGATGTTCTTTCTTCCAATGAGCTTTTGCCAATTCCACAGAGTAATAAAATGTATAAAATACTTTGAGCTCCTGGTACGGAAGTGCCTCTGCTAAAGGCTTGGCTGTACATTTGAAGAATTAAACCCCTGGCCCATCTTTGGTGATTTAATAAATGCTGAAAAATGTCTGTCCTCATATCAATAAAATGTTAAACTATCAGTTATTATTCATAAAAAAGTATATCCATGTTCATTTTGCTTTATAGACCACACCACTACTATGATTCAGGGCGCGGTAGAGTGCAACACAGGTCTCGTGGAAGTCCTTGCTCCTATTCAAGGTCACGCTCCAGATCACCTTTCAATCGCTACAGCAGACCCAGGTGAGGGATTTCAATAGTGCAGAATCATTTTACATATTCTATTAAAACTTAAACTTCATTAAGTTCACTTTACCTTCTGTCTTCAAACAAGCAGATAAATTAGTAATTTCAGATTAACTTTATCAGTTTAAATTATTTTTGATAAAAATAAACTTTGTTGTGAAAGTTGGAGTTGGGTCAGGTGCACCAAAGTTTCCAAATGTGCTTGTCTGGAATAGCGATTGAATAGATTTCTTGATCCATGTTTAAACATGGCCTTTTTTTGTTCAACAGTATCAAGGGCAGTATGGGAACAGTAAGGTGAAATTTGACAGAAGTTTCACCAATCCTTGGTATTTAATGATTGAAAACAACAGTAGGCAATAGTGCACCCCATTCATTACTGCACTTTAATAGCTTCGCAAGTCTTTGATGCCATTATACTCTGCTTTCACGCTTATATCTTGTGTTCCTTATGTGGGCTCCTAACTTCTGTATTTTACACCACTGGATCTGCCTGGGTCTTCTCAACTTCCACTTCAATTTATAAAATGGCATTCTCCCAGCAAAAGAGAGATCTGGGCTATCACTCTCCTTTGAAATATGATTGGAGGTAGAATAGTTTTTAAAAAAGCAGAGCGCTGAATAGCCTTCCCTCATTTTTGCTCTCACTATTAGAGAAGGAAATAATAGCTCTGTTTTTGTTATACAACTCCTTTATAAACTTAAAAATTCATCACAAAATGATGACTGGCTTCTGTGCTGAAGGTACGGAACATAAGTGTGTGCAACTTCTCCACACTGGTTCAGCACCATAACAGATTATGAGAAGGCATTGTGAAAATTAATTGAAGCTCTTCTTGCAGGTTGTTTCCTGTTCAGTATTACTGACCTACTCCTGTAATGTTTGATCAATACTGTAAATTTCAGAGTTACAAGGTGATTAAATGTGTTTTGCTGGAATGGGAAAATTACAGTTTTAGTGCACCACATGTAAAGCATGGATAAAAGATGCTGAAACAACTTCATCTATTTGATTTACAATAGCAAATGCAAGGTTGCTGTTTGCTAATGTCCTGATACAATAGCCTGACTTTTGCAATCAGTGGCAGAAGAATGGTGCTTCTCCCTTGACCAGGAAAAAAGCTTCTCACTAAGATTAGCCGATTTTCTTTTTCTACCGTGATTTTTCAGGTGTTCATATCTAGAAAAATAATTGTATGACTGAAAACCCAACCAGAAAATAAATAAAAGCACAGACACATAATTAACTTATTAGTATTTTTACAGAAAACAGAGAAATAACTCAAAAGATTTATTAATCATCTTCCTTAACAGAAGTCTTTGGGGCTAACAGAGGGTAGGTCCCATAGCACCAGAGGCTCAGTTGTTGAGTGAGTTCAAACTTCATATTGTTAGATTTTTGAATAAATTGGACAAGTTTAGCTGAGGTGGAAGATCTAATTGATTGATGAAATATTCTAATTAAGTTTGTGTTTGAGCACATTATTTGTTACTGAATATATTTTTTCTCTGTATTGCAGTCAATTTGCGTACATTTTTCACTTTTTATACGTCTTTTTCTTGAGTGCAGTTTTTTGCACTATTGATAAAGTAGAAATTCTGCCTGACTCGCAGTAGAGGAATCTCAGGGTTGCATCTGATGTCATGTATGTACTCTGACAATAAATTTGAACTGTGAATTTTGAACTTTGAAACTTTAATTAGGACCCGGGAGAGAGTTAGCCCGCCTCATCTCTGCTCAGAGGTTTGGCTGCAAGTTTTCTACTGCATGGGAGGGGAGAGGAGGGTGGGAACTCCTCACAATGCATACAGTTTTGCATTTACTCAAAGTAAATAAAGTCCCATTAACTACCACCATAATTCCTGATGATTCTGGAGGAGACTGGCAGTGAGAAATCAGTCTGAAATCATTTGTTTCAAATGCAACTTACATTAAAAAAGTACTTTAATGGCACTTTGAAGATTTGTGCCTTTGAATCTTATTGTCCTTCTTCTGGTGTAAACCTGTATTAATCATGGCAGTAATCCTATTTGTTGTGGACAAGTCTAAATTCATGGTTTACATTGACTAAGAGAGAGAAGCCCTGTAGAAGATCAACCTGCTGAGAGTGTCCAAATCTGCTTGCATATTGTACAGAGTTATCTGAGATTCCCTAGGAACTTTCAAGCAAAGCTTGTTTTTGTTTGAAAATGTGACATGCACATATTTGACTATTTATTTTTCATTTCCTTACTATTGCATTGAATTTCTTCAGGTATGACAGCTATGAGGAATATGAAAATGAAAGGCTGAAGAGGGAAGAATATCGAAAGGACTATGAAAAACGTGAATTTGAAAGAGCAAAGCAAAGGGAGCGTCAAAGGCAAAAGGCAATTGTAAGCATTGTTGGTGCTCTCTTCCCATTCACATTTAGGTTAGCTCAAAATATGTGAAGCATTTCTAATGTTAGTCCTATTTGTGATGGATGTAAATCAGAATTGGCTCCCCTAATTCATATGTTTTGGCGATGCCATATGTTGGAGAGATATTGGATAGGTATTTCTAATACTTTATCAGCTATACTGGATATCAGTTTGCAACCTTACTCATTGACTGGTCTTTTTGAAATTATACTTCCAGAAGTGGGATGTATTCCCACTTCCACATATCGGGTTGTAGCCTTTTCTACATTGTTGGCTAGAAGAGGTCTTATTTAAATGAAGAGATTCTAATCCAACTACTTTGACACAGTGGTTCTCTCAAATTATGTCATGTTTGAGTTTAGAGAAAATTAGGAGTCATACTTTGATACTTCTGTTAAATTTGAAGAGATGTGGCCACCTTTCATAAATTATTTCCACATGACTTAGTATAATTATTTTTACCTTCCAGACTATATTTAATTTTACTTCCTTTCTCTTTGTGAAGACCAAATGATTAATTTTTATTAATAAATTCTCAGGATAGGCTGCCCAGACTTTTTCTTTTTTTTTGTTTTTTTTTTCTTCTTAGATTACGTGGGGTTTTATGTAATAATGTTTTAAAGATTTAATTTTGATTGTGGTGTAATGCAATATGTTATATTATATGACGTCATATAGTGATATTTCCCCCTTTTTGATTCTCCTCATGTATTGTTTACCTATAATATGATTAATAAAAAGATTGAAAGAAAATATGCAAAGCATGAATCTTTGATTTGCATAAATGTTTTAAAAATCTCTCCAGGAGGAACGACGAGTTATTTATGTGGGAAAGGTCAGGGGTGACATAACACGTACAGAACTGAAAAGACGTTTTGAGGTTTTTGGTGAAATCGAAGAGTGCACTGTACATTTACGTGAAGATGGGTAAGATTACAAATAGTTACAGTTCACATGAATAAAATTACTCCATCAAAATCTGTACTTTCTGTTTGAGGTAATAGATGTGATATACAACTATAGTAATAACCGAGTGAACATGTAAGTGTTCTTGCAATCTTAGAATATGAGTAAAATTGATATTTTCTTGCAGATGAATAACTGGTCATTGTTTTGGCCTGATTTTCACATTACTGATACAAGTCACAGGATTGGGATTCATATTTATCCAATTAAGTTTTAATCAAAGGAAGATAGAATTATGGATTAGAAGATAGATGGTTATGGTTTTCTGCATAGAATCATTCCCGCAACACCAAAATAGATGATCTGTGTCTTGATATTTTATAATGAAGAGCATTTAAAGTGCATATTTCAACCATTTAGAATGCAAAATAACAGTGAGGATCTTTGGACATTGATTTTCACTTTGGCACTGCTGTTACATCTGCAACTGGCAGCACATTGGGCATTAAGTGGCACTCTCAAATTGACGGTATCACATTGTAAGGTTTAATGGAGGCACAGACTATTATTTCCCATTAATGCAAGAAAAGACTGTGAATTGACTCTAGTGTCCATAGGTATAAAAACTGTGTTGTTTTTCACTCTGTTTAAACATTCTTTTCAAAATAGAAGAGAAAATTCTCCAAGTGTTCTTCCTCAGTCAAGTGACCAAAGCAGATTTTTAGTGCTCTTTGTGGATCTTTTTATCTGAAGAATAGTTTCCACATGCAATTATAGAAAAAGTACTTCAAAATTACTCTTTTGATGTGAATCATTTTAAGATCCTTCTACATACATGCCAACTTTTGTTTTTGTTGTCCAAAAAATAGAAAGTATCGACTTATACTCTGCAACATTTTGCAAAATTTGCTACAATGGGTGGCACACACTAATTTTGTTCCAATTCTTTCAGTGACAACTATGGCTTCATCACATACCGTTACACTTGTGATGCATTTGCTGCTCTTGAGAATGGACATACATTGCGAAGGTCCAATGAGCCCCCGTTTGAATTGTGCTTTGGTGGTCGTAGACAGTTTTACAAGTCAAACTATGCAGAACTGGGTAAGAGTGGTCGACAAAATAATAGCTTTATTTTCTCATTGAGAATATAGATATTTGAAGTGGATAGTTTTTTTTTCATTTTTATTGGTTTAATTAACTTTGAATGTAGACTTATCTAATCAAATTCTTACATTTACAGTAGAAAATAGAAACCCATATGGAGTCAGTGAAGGTTTCTGTAACATTGCATCCTGGGCTCAATTAACCTAAATGCATGCTTGGCATGTATCAAAACTTGATCTGTAAATTTATCTGATTAACCGGTGTAATTCAGTAGATTCTTGAAATGCTCTGTAAATCTAAGAATAATTTAATATTACGAGTTAATTTCAGCAGGGTTAAGTTTTCACCCAGCGGGCATTTAGAAAATTTACATTATTTTATGTGCTTGGCCATGAATAACTGTGAAAACAGTGGGAAAATTATTTTTTTTTGTAATTGATGAAGCCCTAGGAATAAAAGGAGTGCTCAAGATAATGTGAAACCTTATGCCTAATTAAGGGTATTAATTAGACATAAGGTTTCCCATTAATTTAAAGAAATTAAATCCATAAAATTATTCAATAAGGACAAAGAAATAGGGATAAGTATAAAAAGTTTAGAATAACTATTATCAGTATTGGGCAAATAGGTAATCATTCCTCTGATTCCATTGGGAATCAGAGAAAAGACAAAACCTCCTCTGGCCTTTTTGAGGGATTGTTAAGCTGGTTCAGAAGATGACAAATAAATGGAGTGGATTTGGATTGGAAATGCATGTTCCTGACTCTGTAATCTTAATACATCTACTATTGGTTCAGCAGAGGGGCAAGAAATTGTGTCAAGTCCTAGATATGCAGGATCCCAGCCTCAATGGGGACTGGAAGTTCAAAATCTCTAAATCACCCTTGAACCTAATCAGTTTCATAAATTTAAAGCACAGTCCATCCCATAATGCACCATGATATCAGAGGAGGTAAGCCTATTTTCCTTGTACTGGCTAGTACCTGGGCACAAAGTCATGCAGTATATATCCTATTTTCTGGCCTTTATTACCCAAAGGAAATTTGATACTGTGAGGGAAATGGTCCTCTTGTAAAGGACAGAAATTCTCTTTAATTGGTCTGACATGGCAGGGTCACAAACTGACCAATTATGCATGCTATCTGGTGTTTCTGCTCATACTTTTATTTGTGGACACTGTTTCATGAATTCAGATGAAATGCATAGGTCTGAGACCATCTTAGATAAAAATAGGTGCATGTTTTCACATTTTCTGGTCATTATTTACTTAGGGATGGAAAATTCCAGGCATCACATCTGTCTGCATCACATATTGAGCCAAGGATAGCACTATTTGGATGAAGATGATCTCTTATGAAAGGAATGCAGACATTGTTATATGATTTTGGGGAAAGCAATCTTTTATATTAAATGACACAACTCTTAACAAGTTCTGTGCCTGGGCCACATACAACTCTTTTGTGGACTTTTGTTAAGCTTTCATTCCCATAACTGATAAAGAACGTTAAAGCTCACGAGAGGCTACAGAAGATGGCATAAAAATGTCAGCAAATCTTAGTTATGAGCTAGGTTCCAGAATTCAGAGTTATCTACCTTAGCGAATTGCAGCATTGGAAGGAATATTGGTTTTTAAAATGACAAAGGGAATAGATTTGATCTGAACACTGTTGGTGAGGTTGAAGGTCCTATCTATAAGATCTCTAGTCAATGTGTCAGGTTAGACACTGGATTAATTTCCCTTTGAAATGAGCTCCTGAGATGGGCATTGAGGTTAGAAATTCTAATATATTAAAAAAAGTTTCCTGAAAGTTTACTATATTCCCAATTAAAGGGGATAATCTTTTAATCAGTTATGACTGTGATGAGTCATACAAAGATATGAATCTCCAAAGTAGTGGTTTCCAAACTTTTTCTTTCCACACTCACATACCGCTTTAAGTCATCCCCATGCAATAGGGGATTAGTAAGGGATGACTTAAAGCGGTATGTGAGTGGAAAGAAAAAGTTTGGAAACCACTGCTTTAATTGTACCTAATTGACTTGGAAATGGCCCAATGACAATTTTTCTCCAGCAAATTATTTCAATAACAATTGGGTCTAGAGCAGTGATTCTCAGCCTTTTTTTTCCCATTCACGTACCTCCTTAAGTCATCCCTTACTATCACAGAGCACCTGTGGCATAAGGATTACTTAAAATGGTATGTGAGTGGAAAGAAAAACTTTGAATATCACTGCTCTAAATGAAATAAGAATTTTCAAGATACTGCTTAAATAGATTTTCTGGGTTGTTTTCCCAAGCGAGACCACAGTTACTGCATAAAAACTGCAAGGATGAACCAATGACTGGATATGACTGCTTTAATCATCTTAACAGAATTTGTGTTAATGGCAATATGGGGATGTGATGTCAGAGAAATGGGATTGCTCTGTGATCCGTCGTGGATTTGGTTGGTTGGAGTGGTCTTTGATGTTGTGTACCAAAATGAAAACATATTAGTCACCAACTTCCTTTTTGTGTGCTTTTATGTTTACATGATTTGCAAATTGATTATACAGTAAAATACACAGTCTCTGGCACCTACAGGACGGTGCCTGAGACTAATTTTATAATGCCTAATACACCTGTATCAAGGACAAACAGTTTCAAAAACAAAAGAAAGTACGAAATATAAAATAATTAAAAAAAAAATCTTAATTATGTAAAATTCACTTGAATCAGTAATTCCCGAAACTTTCAAAATTTGAATTTAAATTCAACCCTCAGTCGCTGGAGCTGTAACGGCATTTAGCCTACCGCTGCGCTAACTATGCCACCATTACAATTAACCCCCCTCCCCCAAGTTTGCAGATTAGGCCTTACTGATATTCTGTACTTAATACTAACAAAGATAAAGACTCTTACTAGGCAGGGATAGGGAGACACTTTGTGAGAGTTGCCCCAGCAGTGAGCAGCATTGGCTGGCTCTTCATCCTGGTTGCCACCGTTTTATTCAAATACAACTTTATTCAAACAGCTGCTGTGAGTAGGGTACAACAGGGACGCTCCGCTAGCTGAATGTTTGCTCTCATCATCACCAAGGGGTTGTGGATTGCTTCGGAGAGCATTTACTTTTACAATTTTAAACTTTTATTTAAATTTTTGTTTATCCTTATTCATTAAAAAAATAATTTTTTCCCCAATTTTTTGGCCAGTTTGGGTTGCCGGTTGCTTGAATTCTGAATACTGGGGAATTTACCTCGTAGTATTTATGACATGCATGATAAAGCAATGATCATCTGATTTGCACCCATTAAAAAAAGAAGTCAGCTCTTTGAGTCACCTTGTATCTGACGTGGTTGTAGAATGCCAGGCACCATTTTGTTTTGAATAATGATTAATTATCAGGGCCATATACATCAAACAAATATTATTCTCATTAGTTAACATATCAAGATCCAACACTGGTTGGATGCAAAATGTAAAATATAGGAAGAGCAGAGCACCAGAGCATCTGGTATGGTTTCCCCATCATACATGTCGTATTCAAAAGATTATTAAAGGTGTAGAAAGAAAAGCAAAACAGATTTATTTTGGGTTTTTTTATGAAGTCAGGGAAAGCAAAATGCTCCTTCAGGGAACACCAAAAATTTTGTCTCATTGACAGCTACCAACCATACTTGCTGTCACTTCAGATCAGATCCCACAGCTATCTTATCAATGTGGTACTTGCCCTTTGCTGGTGGCATTTGAAAAAGTCCAGATATACATACGACTCAGTCCTCTGAATGATGGATTGAGCAGTACAATTGCTCATGGACTGATTACTCCTGAATCCTCACCCAATTGTCTTAGTAGATTCTTTGTTATTATATATTCTGCACTCTGGTTTCCTAATGTTAGTACGTAATGACCTGAATTTTGTATTTTTGATAATGTCAAATAATCAAACCTGCCAACATTTTCTGTCATACTGAAAAGCTGACAAAAATTTCTCAAATTTGAACCTGGATAGAAAAATGTAGAAATGCAGAAGTTGTACTGTCTGCTATCCTATTCCTCATTAGAAGTCGTTGCAGTTGGAAATCATTTTGTAAAAAATGAAATGACAGTAACATAAATTTTTATGCTCTATTCTCATTGCAGAAACCTTGAAAAAGTTGAACACTGTTTAATGAGATGTAGCTTTGTGCTAATATTCTGTAAACCATAATTATTGCTGAGCATCTTTCTTTCCTTCCTTGAATACTGGGGAATTTACCTTATAGAATTTATGACATGCATGGTAAAGCAATGATCATCTGATTGGCACCCATTAAAAAAAGAAGTCAGCTCTTTGAGTCACCTTGTCTCTGTCGTGGATCATGCAAATACAATTTTTTTAATTTACTCTTTGTAAAATGTTTAACAATTGTGCTTATTTTTCTGATCTTAAGATTTCTTCAGTGTAGCAGGCTGATCAGCACCTTCTGCTGATACCTCAATTAAATTAATCCCAGGGAGGGGAAATCCACAGACCATAGATCATTATACCTTCCTGGGCAGCCTTCTTTCAGGTCAGTGGTGAGCAGCCTCACCTTGTTGTTCACTATGGAATACGTTAATAAGGTATATTGCTAAAGCCTATTTGAATAATTAATTGTATGCTTACATAATTTATATTAAAAAAATAAATATTTGGACAGTTTTTGCATGAGAAACAGCTTCCAATGGCATCGAGAGAAATTTATAAACAAGGCAGTGATTTCTACCTGTTGAGTTTACAGTGAAAAGATAATTAAATAAACAGGTGGGCTGAATTTAAGGAATAACAATATATGTTCCAATAAAAGATTAGTTAATTAGATCCCTGCACTGAATTCAATGTATTTGTTTTAATATGGTGTTGGTTGTATACAGACACACCAACTTGCTCATAGTTCTTTTAAAAATGTCCTCAATGGTTGAAAGCATAAGAAAGGAAACATGTTTATTCTTGCTTACAAACAGAACTATGGAGTATGTTTCCGGAGATGATGTCCTGAATTTTGGAGAAAGTGGCCAACTCAGGTTCGGGTGAAATGATGATGATCTTAGTCCACTGTCTGACAGAAAAATTTTCATGAAGAGGACATGATTTGTTCCAGGAGATCAAGTCAAAGTTGAAATCAGGCCTGTAGAGTGTCATAAATGTTGGGATGAAAATGCTAATGCTGAGAAGTGATAGTTAACCCTTTCCACGTGTTGTATAGAATTTGTGGAGGTTACATGGATGCTCTATGGTCTGGTATTGTGAATGTTTCCATCCAAAACAAAAACAAATACCTTGAAATTATGTGTATTTTGACCTAGCAGAAACTGGGAAAATAGATAAAAAGATACTATATGTCAAAGCAGGTTTTATGGCATCAACCAATACTATTACATGACTATTTTACTATGTTTTACCTATTTACAGTAATAAAACAGAGGAGGCAATGGAATGTAAGCTTTCCAAGTTTACTGATGATATGAAAATAAGTGGGAGAACATGTTACAATGAGGACGTTGTGATTCTGTAATGCGATATAGATAAGGAGCGATTGGGTGAAAACTGATAAAATGGAGGTTTATGTGGAAGTATGAGTCACATACTTTAGAAAGGGGAATCAGAAAGTGGATTATTATCTAAAATGAGTGATACAGCAAATGAGTGAAGCTCAGGGGGATCTAGGTGTTCTTGTGCTTAAATAAAAAATGGCGTCAGTGAGCAGGTCCAACAAATAGTTAAGAAGTTGAATGGCATGCTGGACTTTATTATAAAAGGTTTGGGTTTAAGAACATGAAGGATTTTTTTACAGTTTTACAGTGTGTTGGTTGAGGCCAGACCTGGAATATTATCGACAGTTCTGGTCCCTTTTTCAAAAAAAATGGTAGCATTAGTAGCTGATCAAAGGAGATTCATTGGGCTAATTTCTGGATGAGAAGATAGTCCTGCAAAGATAGGCTGGACCATTTGGGTCTGTATTTATTAGAGTGTTAATGAGGGTTGATCTTCGTTGAAACAGAAAGATCCGAAAGGATTTTGACAGAATAGATTTGAGTGTAGAGTCACAGACAAAGGACAATACTGTAAAATAATAGGCCAGCATTTAAAAGGGAAGATTATAAAAATTGCTTCTCTCAGGGGTTAGAGAATCCTTGGAATTCTCTGCCTCCTGAGAGTAGAAGATGCTAGATCATTGGATGTATTTAAGGAGGAGATAGATAATATGTGAAAGATTGTGGAATTGATAGTTATGAGGAATGGGCACAACGGTTGACAACAGCATAGATCAGCCATGATCATGTTCAATGGCTTGAGAGGTCAGGTCACCTACTCCTGCTATTGTTTCCTTGTGTTCAAGAATTGCTCAATCTGTTTAACTCAAACAAAATAAAATCCTTCACAAAACTGCAGGAGAAATTCAGCAAATCACACAGCATCCATAACAAGCAAAAAGGCTATGAACTATTCAGGCCTGAACCCTTTGTTAGAAATGTGGAAAAACAAGTAGACACCGGAATAAAAAGCTAAGGGGATGGCGAGGAAGAGAGGAGACAGTTTTTCCTGATTCCTGACAAAGGGTTTAGGTCTGAAACATTGATTGCCTTCTTCCTCCTATTTAATCTGCACTAGAAGTGATGAATCAGAATACAGGATGAAGATCGAGAATCTGGTTATGAGGTACCAAAACAACATCCTTGCTCTCAACATCATCAAGACCAAGGAGCTTGAATGATGATTTTAGGGAGGGGAGGCTGAGGGATCACATACCTGTCAGCATTGGTGGGATGGAGGTGGATTGGAGGTGGAGAGGCTGTGTACTTTAAAGCTCCTGGGAGTTCATATTTCAGAAGACCTCTCCTGGAGCAAGCACATCGAGGCAGCCATAAAGAAGCCTCAGACTTTCTAAGGAGTCTGAGCAGATTAAGCACTTGTTGAATTATCCATCAAACGTCCATAGGTGTATTTTGTGGAAAGTATACTGATTGTTGTGTCACATCCTGGTTTGGTAATTTAAATACTGACAAGTGCAGAAGACTCCAGAAGGTAGCAAACACTAGCCCCTTTCACACTTGCAAGTGATCCCAGGAATTAACGGCCTAAAAAGGATCTAGTATGGAATGAAAATTGTCTTAACACTGGCGTGAGATTATGTTATCTCACATTAGGGATAGACTGCCTCAAACCCATAGTATAATCCCTATCGTCTGTAAATGTTGCCATAGGAATCAGGCAAGTGTAGAACAGGCAATTGCATTCTAGGACAGAAATGACCCAAGTTTTTGTGTGAGTGCAGGAATGTGAAGAAAGATTAAATGAAGGTATAAACTTTGCCATGGGAAAGTCGCAGTGGGGGAGAGGGGGAAGAGAGAGGGAGAGAGGAAATAAATAGCAATAGTGGACAATTTTTAAACAGCGTGGGAAAGTTAGTAGTGTTATAGAGCACAATTTATAATGACAGTGGGAAAAAGTGATGATGGACCTTACTTCCAAAAATGCCGTGCAGCAGAGAAACACCTCCATGAGTGCTCCATGGATACAGCCCTTTCCCTGCCGCATGGCTTTCTGGGAGAACAGGCCTGCCATTGCTTTTTTCCACGGTATTTTCCATGTGGTTTAAAAACTGTCCACTATTGCTATTTATTACTAGCACTTTCCCACAATCTTTATAAAGGTTTATATAGGTTAGCATAACAACATCAGGGGCTGAAGGGCTCATACTGGACTGTAAATAAATCTTAATTATGTTATAATCAGGCATGATTAATTTTGTTCAAATATAAGATCATAATACATTGATCAGAATTTGGGGCAGGTTCACCATCACTCGATGCATCATGACATCAAGGGTAGAAGGTAGAACAGTCCTAACCCCGGGGATGGTTCCTTGCAAGTGTGAACATGTACAGTGTCCCAGTTAAGAATGGTCAAGTATGAACAGCAAAAATGCCATTCCTATCCCGGGACACTGAACGGCCAATTTAATGGGACACAAGTGTAAAAGGGGCTATAGCCAAATCCACAAATGGGTCTGACTTTCCATTCAGTCAGTGCATCAATGTGAGGTGCTGTCTCAAGAAGGAAGCCAGCATCATAATGGACCCCCATCCTCCTGGTCACAAATGCTTCTCACTGCTGTCTTTGGGCAGAAGGTACAAAAAACCAGCATCTTGAATTTCAAAAATAGTTTCTCTCGGACTCTTGAACCACCCTTTCTTTATTCTAATCAGGGAAAACTCCGACGACTGTCTGCACTATTGTGAAGTCAATTGTTTTCACTAGGATAACTATAAATATTCATTATCGAAATTACTGTCTTTTTTTAATTCAATTGTGCATTAACTGTTATAAAGGACCTGTACAGCTGCAGCACTTCAGTGCCTGTGTATATGGTAAAATATATATGACAATAAACATTATTATTATCATAAATACCCCTATTAGAAAAAGGTAGCCAAAAGAGAAGGCAAGCTCTAGTTATCAAACAAAGTTTAAAGTTAATGTTAGATCTTATTGCCAAACGTAACAGTAAGCCGGAATAGTGAAACAATTTTAAAATTCAGCAGAAGAGAGCCAAAATATTGATATTGAATGAGAAAGTAGGCTCATGAGAATCATAAAAGCTTGCATAGATACGAAAAAAGGAAATCCTTCACAAAACTGCCTTGAGAATAAGGGCATGACATTGAAATACAACAATTCACACCTGTTTTCCTGGAAGAAGACACCAAGGTCAACCAGATATCTAGAGCTGTAAGGTATTGTGATTAGCAAAAAAGAAAATTTGTGTTGAAGAAATTAATGGAACTGAAAGGTAATACTTTCCATAGGACCTGATAACTTGCATCATAAAGTTTAAAGAATATGATAGATCACCAAATATCATCTTACAAAATTCCATAGAATTTAGAATGTTTCCCATCAACATTTGAGAGGTATCAGAGCAAATGTATAATCACCTTTATTTATGAAGGGATGGAGAGTGAAAACCGAGAATAATAGAACAGTTCGACAGATTGATGTAAACTTTTGGAATCTATTATATTAAGAAAGTTGTCACAAAGAAATTATAAACTAGCATTAAGATTGGGCAGAGTCAACATGGATTTATGAAAGGCAATGCACGGAAGTGCTAGAGAAACACAAGAGGTCAAGCAGCATCTACAGGAAGTAAAGGGTAATGAATGTTTTGGAGCGATCCCTTCATCAAGGCATGAGCAAAAAGCAGAGAGATCCCTGAATAAAAAGGTGGGGGGAGAGGAGAGGGGGGAAGAAAGGGCAAGGGGAGGAGCACAGGCAAACAGTTAAGAGTTGAATATAGATAGGAGAGTAGAAAGGGAAAAAAAATCTGAGGGGATGAGGGAAGGTAAGGGGGTAGGAAGCTGCAGGAAAGGAGATAGGGAAAGAGAAAGATTTGGGGGAAGCATTTAACAGAAATGGGAGGTGTGTGAATTCAATCATGTCCTGACAGAATATTAGGTTTTCTCCAATTTGCAGGTGGTCTGGGTTTGTCAGGGTATGAGGCTGTGGATAGACATGTCAGTTTGGGAATAGTGTGTGGAATTGAAATGGTTGACCATTGGGAGTTCCCTATTATTGCAACAGACAGAGTGAAATTGCTCAACAAAACTACCTCCCAGTCTGTGTCCAGTCTCTCCAATATAGAGGAGACCACAATGGGAGCAAAGGATGCAATAAGTGACCCTGCAGATTCACAAGTGAAGTGTTGATTCACTTGGAAGAACTATCTCAGAATCAGGATTTATTATCATGAAATTTGTTGTTTTGCGGCAGTATCACAGTGTAAATATTTATGTAAGCCGCCTTACAAAATGAAAATAGTGCAAGAAAAATAAAAGGTAAGACAGTGTCTGTGGATCATTGTACATTCAGAAATCTGATGGCAGAGGGAAAGAAGCCATCCTTGTGCTGCTGAGTGCTTGTCTTCAGGCTCCTGCTCCTTTTTCCTGATAGTAGCAGAGTAAAGAGGGCATGGCCTGGGTGATGCAGGTTCTTAAGGATAGATGCTACTTTTTTAAGACACTGCCTCTTGTAGATGTCCTCATTGGAGGGACGACTGGTGCCCGTGATGATACAGGCTGAGTTAACAGCTCTCTGGAGTGTTTTCTTCTCCTGCCATTGGGACCTCCATACCAGACAATGTTGCAACCAGCCAGAATGCCCTCCATTTACACCTGTAGGAGTTCTTTAGTGATGTACGAAATCTTTTCAAACTCTTCATAAAGTATAGCAGCTGACAAGCCTTCTTTATGATTGCATCAATATGGAGACTCCAGGGTAGATCATCGGAGATGTTGACACCCAGAAATATGAGGTCTTGACACTCTCCACTGATGAGCTCTTGATGAGGACTAGATCATGTACTCTAGATTTCCTCCTGAAGTCCACAATCATCTTCTTGGTTTTGCTAATGTTGGGTGGAAGATTGTTGTCTTGACACCCCTCAATGAGTTGATCTATCTCCCTCCTGTATGTTTCCTCAGTGCTGTTGGTGATTCTGTTGACAACTGCTGTTTCATCGGCAAATTTGTAGAAAACATTGGAATTGTGCCTGGCCACACAGTAATGGGTGCATAGTGAGTAGAGCAGTGGGCTAAGCACACATCTTTGAGGTGCACCTGTGTTGTTCGTCAGTGAGGAGGAAACATTGAGTATAAGGGTTGGGAAGTAATGTTAAAATTGTACAAGGCCATACAAGTGAAGCCATATATGGAATATTGTGTTCAGTTCTGGTCATCAAATTAGGATGGATGTGAACAAAATAGAGAGAGTACAGAGAAGATTCCCCAGAATGAGACCTGGGTTTCAGCACCAAAGTTACAGATAAACAAGTTATGTCTTTATTCCATGGAGTATAGAAGGCTGAAGGGGGATAGATAGAGTCGATGTGGATGGACTTTTTCCATTGAGGATGAGGAAATTCAAACATGAGCTGAGGGTTGTGGGGCAAAAGTTTAGGTGCAACACAAGGGGAAGCTTCTTTACTCAGAGAATGTGTCTGTGTGGAATGAGCTTCTGGTGGAGGTGGTGGAGGCAGGTACAATAATATCTTTTAAGAAAAATCTGGATAAGTATATGGATGTTAAAGGTATAAAGCGTTATGGGCAGAATGCAGGTCAGTGGGACTAGGAGAATATAAGTGTTTTGGCATGAACAAGAAGGACTGTGATGGCCTGTTTCCGTGCTGTAATTGTTATATGGTTATATGGTTGTTTCCAGTTCGTACTGACCATTAATTCTGCTGATTGGGGCCCCAAATGGTAGTGAGGGAGGAAGTGTAAACACGTGTAGCATTTCTTGTGGTCACAGGGGTAGATACTGAGGGGACGATTAGTGGGAATGGGTTAGTGGATGATGGAGTCCCAGAGAGAACAGTGCCTGTGGAAATTGGAGATGGGAGGAGAGGGGATGATATGTCTGGTGGTGGGATCACATTCTAGGTGGCAGAAATTGCAAAGGATATGTTGGATGCAGATATTGGTGAGTGGCATTCCAGCCCTTGTGGCTCTTCAGAGCAGAGGGGGTTAGGGCAGATTTATGGGAAATAGAGATACAGGTAAGGGCTGAGTTGATGGTAGAAGAGGAGAAGCCACGTGCTTTGAAGAAGGGGGATATCTCAAATGTTCTGGATTGAAAGACCTCATCCTGACAGCAGATGTGATGGAAGGAGAGGAATTAAAAGAAAGGAATAGAATCTCTATTGGAGATACAAAGTGTGAAGAGGTGTAGTCAAGGTAACTGTGGGAGTTGGTAGGTTTGTAGAAAATAACTGTTAGAGATTTGTCTCCTAAGTTGAAGACAGAGAGATCAATAAATGGAAGAGTGTTGCCAGAATTGGACCAAGTGAGTTTGAGGTCAGGGTGGAAGTTGGTAACAAAGTGGATAAAGTTGGTGAACCATCATGGGTCCAGGAGACAACACAATGTGTTTGTCGATGTAACGGAGGTAGAGTTGAGGAGCTTTGCCTGTGTTGGCTTGTAGCATAAATTTTTCAATAAAACCAATAAGACGTAAACATAGCTGGGACCCATGTGTGTACTCATGTTTACCCCTTTGACTTGGAGAAAGTGGATTGAGTCGAAAGAGAAGTTATTGAGGCTGCATGACCTGCTGAGTTTCTCCAGCAATTTGTGTATTGCACTACAGTCCCAATGACTGCTGAATTCCCAGTGTATGAAGTGCAAATCATTTTTGCAAAATCTTTTTTTTAAAATTTTATTTATTGAACAAAATACATCATACAATCAAAGTCAATATACTTTAAGGGAGGTCAGGGAACAAGTAGCAGGGGCACTGACCGTGATTTTTCAAAGATCACTGAAGGAGGGTGTGATACCACAGGATTGGAGGGATGCATAATGTTTATCCCCTATAATCCCCCACCCCTCCCAACCCTCCTCTAATCTACCCCAAAAGAAAAAAAAGAAAAGAATAGAAAATAGAAGAGATCAATTCATATAACCATCATCAACTATTGCCATGTTTTGGTGCAACCCCACCAACCGTGGAAAAAAAAACGATTACAAATTCAAACCCACATATCTCATATACGGGCTCCAAATTTTAACAAAAAAATTAATAATTATTATGTAAATTATATGTTATCTTTTCCATTGGGTTACAAGACCTAATTTCCGAATGCCACCATTGAATACTTAATTCAGTTTCATTTTTCCAAGTAATTGCCAAACATTTTCTTGCCACAGCTAATGCCAATCTCAAAAAAGCAATTTGAAACTTGTCTAATTTTAATTCCAAACTCAATTTTTCAATTCTATTGAAATTTGATGCCACAGAAGAGATAATTAAACAAAAACAATTGCACTCTATTGGAGGCAATCAACAGAGGTTCAGTTAATAGACAGGAGAAAACAGAACAGGAATAAATGGGTCATTTTAGGATTGGGAGGTTATGACGAGTAGGATGCTGTGGGGTTTGGTGCTGGTTTCCAACTGTTCACAATTCTCTCAAAGGATTAATGAGAGGATTAAATTTCATATATCCATGTTTGCTGTTGATATAAAGTCAAGTTAGGCAGGACAGCAGGTGAAGGAAAGAAACAAGTTTGAATAATTTAAGGGAGGAAAAGCAGGAGGTAGTAAAAAGATGTTGTAGTGAAAATTGTGAGAATCGAAGAGAGGAGGATATGCAGAAGATAGGATGTAGGAGATCCCTGAGTTGTATTTATTTTAATGCGCGGAATATAGTAAGGAAGCTGGATGAGCTAAAGATGTGGATTGACATGAGGTTGTGGCCATTAGCGAGACGTGGTTGAAGGAAGATTGTGACTGGGAGTTGAATGTTCCAGGGTTTTGCTGCTTTAGATGTGACAGAGTTGGTGGATTAAGAGGGGGAGGTGTGGCATTACTTGTCAGGGAGGATATTACAGCAGTGCTGAGGCAAGGTAGACTGGAGGGCTCGTCAAGGGAGGCAGTGTGGGTAGAGCTGAAAAATAAGAAGGGTGAGGTTACTATTATAGGGGTATATTATAGGCCTCCAAATGGGGAAAGAGAACTAGAAGAGCAAATGTGCAAGGAAATAGGTGAGATGTGCAGGAGAAATAGGGTGGTGTTTGTTGGGGATTTCAATTTTCAAAACATAGTTGGGGAAACACAGTCAGTAAAACGGCAGGATGGCTTAGTATTGATGCATTGTGTTCAGGATTGCTTTTTGCAGCAATATGTTGAGACACCAACTAGAGGGGGAGCGGTGTTAGATCTGTTGTTTGGGAATGCAATGGGGCAGGTGACGGAGGTAAGCATTGGAGAGAATTTCAGATCCAGTGATCATGGGTCCATTAGCTTTAGCTTAATGATGGAAAGGGATAGGTCGGGACCGAGGTTGAAGGTCTTCGAGTGGGAGAAGGCCAGATTTGGAGAAATGAGAAGGGTTTTGCAGAGTTGTGTGGGCTGATCTTTTTGCCGGAAAGGATGTAGAGGAAATTTGGGGGCATTTAGGGGTTAGATTCTGAGAGTACAGGATCTTTATCTTCCAGTCAGGCCAAAGGGGAAGACTAAAGGTTCGAGGGAGCCATGGTTTTCTGGTGAAATTAAGAAGTTGGTTCGGGACAAGAGGGAGGCCTATACCAAATATTAAAAAAACAAGGGATTGAGGAGATGTAGGGTCATTACTTAGATTGCAGGAAGAACGTTAAGAGAGAAATTAGAAAGGCAAAAAAAAGGTATGAGGAGTCCATAGCTAATAAGGCAAAGGTGAATCCTAAGGGTTTTTACAAATATGTGAACAGTAAAAGGAGGGTTAAGGATAGAATATGTCCACTGGATGATGGGACCAGTGAACTATGTCAGGAACCATATGAGATGGGAGAAATATTGAACAATTTTTTCATGTCCAAAATCATGAGGGAAAGGGACATTGGGCTATACGAGATAAGAGAGGCAAAGGGCTTAGTTATGGAAAGGATAGGGATTAGTAAAGTGAGAGCTTTGGAGCTTCTAGGGACAATTAAGGTGGATAAGTCTCCTGGTCCTGATGGGATTTTTCCTCAGGACTTTAAGGGAGGTCAGGGAACAAGTAGCAGGGGCACTGACAGTGATTTTTCAAAGATCACTGAAGGAGGGGGTGATACCACAGGATTGGAGGGTTGCAAATGTTGTTCCATTGTTCAAAAAAGGCAGTAGGTGTAGGCCAAGTAATTATTGGCCAGTAAGTTTGACTTCAGTGGTGGGAAAGGTTATGGAGGGTATTCTTCGAGATAGTATACACGCATATCTGGATAGGCAGGGATTAATTAGGGGCACCCAGCATGAGTTTGTAAAAGGAAAGTCATGTTTGACGAACTTTGTTGAGTTTCTTGAGGAAGTGACAAAAAAGGTGGATGAAGGATGTGATCTGTTTGGATTTTAGTAAGGCTTTTGATAAGGTTCTGCATGGGAGGTTAATAAGGAAGGTTCAGTCACTAGGAATTAGTAGAGAGATTGTGACATGGGTTCAAAGGTGGCTGGGAGATAGACAGCAGAGAGTCATGGTGAACATCTGTATGTCAGGTTGGAAGCCTGTGATAAGTGGGGTGCCTCAGGGATCGGTGCTGGGTCCCTTGTTGTTTATCATTTATATTAATAATTTAGAGGGGGGTGTGGTTAACTGGGTAAGCAAATATGCGGATGATACGAAAATATGAGGAGTGGTGAATAGTGAGGTAGATTTTCTTGGATTACAGAAGGATTTGGTTTGTTTGGAAGAGTGGGCTGAAAGATGGCAGATGGAATTCAATGTAGACAAGTGTGAGGTATTGCATTTCGGTAAAAATAACCAGAATTGGACATATACAGTTAAGGGGAGGGCATTGAGGCATGCAGAGGAGCAAAGGGACCTGGAGGTTATGGTACAGCGTTCACTGAAGGTGGATTCCCATGTAGACAGGGTGGTTAAGAAGGCATATGGTATATGGGCCTTCATAAATCATAATATAAAATATAGGAGCTGGGAGGTGATCTGCAGCTGTTTAAGGCATTGGTGAGGCCAGTTTTGGAGTACTGTGCTCATTTCTGGTCTCCAAATTATAGAAAGGATATAGATAAGGTGGAGAGGGTGCAGAAAAGGTTTACAAGGATGTTGCCTGACTTACAGCATCTGGATTACAGAGAGAGATTAAGGAGACTGGGACTTTATTCATTGGAACATAGATGACTGAAAGGGGACTTGATTGAGGTATTTAAAATTATGAAAGGAATAGATAGACTCGACATAAATAGACTCTTTCCCCTGAGGGGAGGGGAGGTTGCAATAAGTGGCCATGAGTTAAGAGTAAGGGGGCAACACTTTAGGAGAAATATTAGAGGTGGCTTTTTCACTCAGCGAGTGGTGGCAGAATGGAATGAACTTTCGAATGAGATAGTTACGTCAGGGTCCCTTCTGTCATTTAAGAGAAGGTTGGATGTGTTCATGGAGGTGAGGGGGTTGGAAGGTTATTCGCGGTGAGTGGGAGGTTTAAGCTAGTGGAGTTGTTCTAGTGAACCGTGTGGACTTGAAAGGCCGATATGGACTGTTACAGCTCCGTAAATGGTTATATGTTATAAATGGAAACTTTATTGGAATGATGCAAAGAAACACCAAGGGCAGGCTAAGCATTTGGGCAAGGTAATGACAGACTGAATACAATATGGAATAATATGATAGTGTAGTGGCACACCACGGAGGTAACTGGGCCAGCACTCTGGGCCGTGAGTGCAACTGGGAGCCTGCAGACCGCACAGTAGCACTGGCCCCAGCAAATGAACCTGCAGTCATATGGCTAAGGCAGCATAGGGGCCAGCATCCCCAACATGTAATGGGCCCCCACTGCATAGCCAAAAGCTAGGGGATAGCATGAAGGGAAGAAGGCATTGTAATGCAAGAAGGGGACCCATGCGCGGGAAACCTGATATTGTTATACGGGAAGTGATGTCAGTTGATGGGGTAAACGGCAGGAACACCAAGAGTATAAAAGCTGAGCTTCAGCTCCAATGAAACAGAGAGCTATACCTCAGTACATCAGTGTGTGTCTTTCTTCGAGTAGCATGTAGCTACAATAGTGATATAGCAGAGAAAACAAAATTGCATGTGTCTTCTTTAAATGGATGAAAAGTGCTGAATTTTTGAGAGGTCTGGATGTCCTTGTTCCCAAACTACTAAATATTAATATACAGGTTTATCAAGGAATCAGGAAGAGAAATGGTACATTAACCTTTACTAAAAGAAGATCTGGGCATGAGAGTAGAGCTTTGCTGAGACCATATCTGGGATATTGTCTGGCTTCCCTTTTTTAAAAAAAACATACTTTTTATTGTGAACATTTCTGTGGTGACAATTTGTCACATGAGGAGGAATTAATTAGACTATGTCTATTTTCTCAAGATTAGAAGAAGAGATCTCATTGAAGCAGACAAAACATTTATAGGGTAAGGGCAGAGTTGACATTTCTACCAGCTGCGAATCTAGAACCAGGGCTCTTAGTCCTAAAATAAGGAGTCAGCCTTTCAGGACAGAGCTTCATCCACACGATAGAGATACTTTGGAGTTCCCTAACCAGTAAGGCAATAAAGGATCAGTCATTGAATGTATTCAAGGAGGACCAATCGATTTGCTGATATTAAGAAAATCAAGGGTTATGGTGAGAAGATCTGCCAGGATCTTATTGAAAGGCAGAGCAAGCACAAAGAGCTGAATTATCTCAATTTCTTATGTATGTTTTTATTGATGGCTTGATTGATAGCAAAAAAAAAACCACATTAATGGAATACTAACTACATAGGACATTTTTAACTTGTTAGTTTTGGAGATTAACTGGCTTATTAAAAAAAATCAGAAATGATTCAGGCTCGCCAACAGCTATACTTAGTGAGGTGTCTGAGGAGATTCGGTATGACACCGAAGACTCTCATCAACTTCTACAGGTGTACTGTGGAGAACATTCTGGCTGGTTGCATCACTACCAGGTATGGAGGTGCCAACTCTCAGGACAAGAATAAACTCCAGAGGGTTGTTAACTCAGCCTGCGACATCACAAGTACCAGACTTCACTTCATCAAGGACATCTACATGAGATGGTGTTAAAAAAAAACCCAGCCTCTATCCTCAAAGACCCCCACCACAAAGACCATGCCCTCTTCACTTGCTACCATCAGGGAAAACAGTACAGGAACTTAAAGATGAGCACTCAGTGGCACAAGGACAGCTTCTTCCCCATTGCTATCAGATTCCTGAATAATCAATGAACCAAAGACACTGCCTTACTTTTCATGCACTTTTATTGTTATTATTATTTTTTTTATTTATAGTAATGCCGTAAGATGGTTCTATTATATTCACATAACAATAAATGGTGATTCTGATTCAATATTTTATTCAAATCAAAATAGAATTGGGGAGAATAATTTCTGTCACCTGACTGATACCTAGAATAAACCCACTATGAACACATGAAACATGCAGCAGATGTGAAATCAGATTTTTTTCTTACGACTCCCATTAGGAGTCTTGTATCAGACAGAAGTTTTTTTAAAAATGTTAACAGTTGACCACAGCTTTGTGTCCAGCATACTCATATAGGCCAGTGAGCCTGTTGTCAGTAGTAGGTAAATTATTGGAAGGAGTTCTGAGAAATAGGATGTATAGGTATTTGGACAGCTATGGGCTGATTACAGATCGTTACCATGGCTTTGTGTGTGGTAGGTCGTGTTTAAGAAATTTTGTAGAATTTTTCAAGGAGGTTACCAAGAAGGTAGATGAAGGAAAGGCTATGCATGTTGTCTACATGGACTTTAGTAAAGCCCTTGACAAGGTCCCACATGGGAGGTTGGTTCAGAAGGTTATAACACTAGGTATCCATGGAGAGGTTGTAAACTGGATTTGAAATTGGCTGTATGGGAGAAAACAGAGAGTGGTAGTGGTTGCTTCTCAGACTGGAAGTCTGTGACTAGTGGTGTGCCTCTATGTTGGGATCATTGTTGTTTGTTGTCTATTTTTTAAATTTAGACATACAGCACGGTAAAAGGAGTCTGTGCTGTCCAATTTACACCCCATTAACCTACATTTTTGAACAGTGGGAGGAAACTGGAGCCCCCAGAGAAAACTCACGCAGACATGGCGAGAACATACAAACACCTTACAGACAGCGTGGGATTCAATCCCAATCTCTGGTGCTATAAAGGCATTGTGCTAATGTCTACACCAACCACGCTGCCCTATATTAATGATCTGGATGATAATGTGGTATATTGGACTGCGAGGAAGATTTACAGAGGGATCTGGACCAACTGGCAGAATAGGCCAAAAAATGGCAGATGGCGTTTAATGCAGACAAGTGTGAGGTGATGCCTTTTGGAAGGACAAACCAAGGAAGGGCATACACAGTAAATGGTAGGGCATTGAGAAGTGCGAAGGAGCAAAGAGATCTGGGAATACAGATACATTGTTCCCTGAAAATGGCATGGCAGATAGACAGGATTGTAAAGAAAACTTTTGGTATCTTAGCCTTTATAAATCAAAGTATTGAGAATAGGAGTTTGGATATTATGTTGAAGTTGTTTAAGACATTTGTAAGGCCAAATTTGGAATATTATGTTCAGTTCTGGTTGCCTAACTACAGAAATAATATCAATAAGATTGAAAGAATGCAGAGAATATTTACTAGGATGAGTTACAGGGTAAGATTGAACAGGTTAGGACTTTATTCCTTGTAGCAAAGAAGAATGAGAGGAGATTTGATAGAGATTTACAAGATTATGAGAGGTATAGACAGAGTGGATGTGAGTTGACTTTTTCCATTTTGATTGGGGAAGAAAATACGAGAGGAAAGGGGAATGGTTTAGGGGGAACATTAGGGGAAAGTTCTTGACTCAGAAAGTGGTGGGAGTGTGGAATGAGCTGCCATCAGATGTGGTGAATGCAGACTCAATCTTAAGTTTTAAGAATAAATTGGATAGCTACGTACATAGGAGAGGTCTGAAGGGTTATGGAATCCAAGCAGGTCAATGGGAGTGGCAGAATAATGGTCAGCACAGACTGGAAGGGCTGAATGACCTGTTTTCTGTGCTGTAATGTTTTATGGTTCGATATGAAAATTCTAAGGTTTTCCCATGAGAAAATTTCAAAGGGAACTGATCCTCAGAATCCACATTTATTTCTAAAAGTTAACAAATAAACTATTAATCTGTGGTCTTTCGTTCTATCATAAAATCCTATTTTGCTACATTCTACCCACTCCTGGAAAAAAAGAGAGATATCAATCATTCAACAAGAAGATTTCAGATAAGGAATTTTGAGTTTATGAAATGTATTCAATGGCTTGAAAAATCATAGTGCAAAAGCAGGCCATTTGACCCATCTAGTCCAAGCCGAACTATTATTGCTTCTGGTCCCATTGACCTGCACCTGGACTAAAGCCTTCCATTCCATGCCTCCCTCACGCTCCCCTCCCCCCCCCCCCATCCATGTTCCAATCCAAATATTGTCAAATGTTTCATTCATTTAACCAATATTAGTTCAAGGAATTTAAAAATATGCTTTTCTATTAATAATGTAAAATTACTAATTAGAAGGCAACAGTTAAAAGAGAAATTAAAAGGCTTTTATCACTTGAGTTGATTAAAGCAAAGCTTGTGACACATCATGATGAGTTTGAATGACAGACTGATACCTAGATTGATCGCAAAAGGTTAACTGTAATGGAAAACCAACTTTAGAGGACTTTTTCAACCTGTTAATTTTAGTTAACTTTTTTTCTTATCACATCAACTAAGGTATCCCAAGAGATAATTTGCATCAGTTTATTTTAAAGAACATTAAAAAAATCATTTGTTCAATATTTCTACTAAATCAAAATTGCAGTTGGAGAATATTATCTCCTTTTATAATGAAAGCCAACTGAGCTATAATGTTATAATGATGGTTATCAGAGATTGAGCATGTATCAGTTGACTGAACATTTTATGCATATTACAGACTGAACATTTTATGTACATTATAAACAAAAGTTATGAAATTTATATGAGGTAAACAAAGGCTTTTACTTGTTTGTTCATGGCAAACTGCCATTGTTAGCAAGCCCTGCACTTTCTGTCTGTCCTTCATTGTCCTTGAAAGGATGGTGTTTATGAAACACCTTTTTGAGCTACTGCAGTGTGTGTGGTCTTTGTAATGGTATTTTGATTCAACTATTTGGATGGCTCGAGATTTTAGAGGCCAGATAAGAATTAATCACATAGTTGTGGGTCTAGAAATGAAATATGAAAGACTGCCATGGTTGAAGTAAAAATACAAAGCTGGAGAACTCAGCATGTAAAACAGAGTACTTTATCTAACTAAGATAAAAATACATAACTGACATTTTGGTAAGAAGTAAAAATTGTGAGTCTAGACTTCCATACAGACCAAATAGGGTAAGGAGAGTAATTTCCTTTTCTCAGTAATGTTAGTGAATGAGATGTTTTCATTCCAAGGATTCAGTTGTTATTATTTCATGCAATCATTTTTATTCCAGATTTATTGATTAAGTTAATTGAATTTAAATTCTTCAGCTTGACATCGTGCAATTTGAACTCAACCCTTCTTTGCCACTAATGTGCAATGTCCAAGAAATGGTGTAGTGAAGGTAGAAAAAAACCCCAGAAAATCTCTGGTTCAATACAATGAAAGTTTTAAGGTGCTGCAAGAACAGAAAGACTATTGAAAGAGCAGTTTGGGAAGGAAAAGTTGCATGGGGACAGATCTTTGAAGTGAATTGTAAAAACAGCAAAATTAACTGAAATGCAATGGATTTTAGACAAAAAAGAATTGCTGGAGCTGTACAAAACCTGATTAAGTTTTTGTTCAATAATGGGCCTTGCTCTTTGGTCAAGTTATGAAGGCTTTAATATTTTTCAGGGTGTAGGATTACAGTTACATGATTAAACTTTGGAAATTAGGGGTTGGTCCCATTGCAGAAGGAAAGAGTGAGAGGAGATTTGAAGGAGACATTTAAAATATAAGGCTTAGTATAAATAAGAAAAGGTGCGGTCTGAGGATAGTACTTGATATGAAAACTCATGGTCAACTAAAAGTTAACAGGCAATCTATGATATCTTAATCTGTGGGTAGTTGTTGTGGCAAGTGAATTCTGTGTGCAGGATGTGCAAGACACATGTGCATAAGCAATTAAATTTCCATCCTCTGAGTATAAATATGGACAGTAGCTGCACATAATTTGACTAATTGCACACAAAGCACAAACTCAGATGTGTGAAATTCCACCCTAACTGAAGCTCTTAAAGCGGTGGTTCTGAATTGGAACCTTGGTTCTCTAAGACCTGATTGGACATCACAGACCGACACCTGAGGAAAAACTGGATTGATCTAGTGTTCTCTCAAAACAGTAAGCATTCCCATTTTCAAAATTCTGAAGTATTGAGATTGGAGATTGAGAGATTGGAGAGGAATTTGTCACTGTTATCCATTTATCCTTGGAAGACTTCAATAACAATGCACTTCCCTTCATGGAATGTTGGAGCAGACCTCCTTTGTGGTTGAAGCTCACACAGTTTTCTCCTTTGTTACTCACACTTAAGTGTAGACACAGGGATGTCAAACAGTCACTGCAAACTGAATGACATCAGACACATTGTACAGTAGACAAAAGTTGAAGAATTTCATGTATGTTAAAATATATGTAAAATAAAAGTATGTAAAATGTAGTATTACGTGACAATAATGGAACCTTTAACCTTATATACAGAGTTTCATTATGCACTATGGGTGCAGGAAAGTCACAATTAAATTTGTACTTTAATCCATTGCACATAGAGGGAGGAGTAATGTGATGGAGTAATGGCCAATAGGGTAAAACCAGCCCTCTCCAGGAAAGAAGAAAAAAAGTTAAGAAAAGACAAAGTTCAATAAATACAAAATATAAGAAATAAAAGATAAAGTTGTAGAGAAGAGAAAGAAAATGGCATCTAAGAAGGAAAAAGTAAAAACAACGGGAAAAAAAGAAGAAAAGATGCTGGAAGAGGAAGGAGAAGGCCTTACCTGCACGAAGGAACACGGAGCCATGGTGGAGAAGAGTGCCCGATCTCCAAGTTTGGTGACAGCCCCGTGGAGACGCGACCCCCCCCCGGACCACTGGACTGGAAAAATGGCTCTCTGAGCCAAACAAAAGTGCGCAACTGTGCATGCGCAATCTAAGGAGAAGGAAAACACTGACGGGAGGGGGCTCAGCTGAGGTGCGTGACCAGCTGAGGGATGCCTGACACCAGGGCTCTCAGCTGGAGAAGGAGGAAAGCGGCAGGAGAGGGAATGAAGTACCAGGTGAGAAAGGAAGTCGACGGGGTGAAAGGAAAGAAGAGCAGCAGCAGGAGGCTCAACAGATGAGCAGCTCAGAAGAAGAGGACCAACAGCAAGAGGCCAAGCAAGAAGAGGGCCAACAAAGTGAGACAAGCAACTCATCAGGAAAATCAGAAGAGACACTGATACAAAGAAGAGAAGAAGAAGACACAAACACAGGTACAGACACAGAAGAAAAGGAAGAAGAAGACCAAGATCTTCACAGAGAGATTGAAGGTAAAACAGTTGGACAGAATATAGATAAAGCTTTTTTTGAAGAACAAATAAGAGCATTAAAAGAATGGTTGTCATTAGAATTTAGTGCAATTAAAAGAAAAATGAAAAGAACAGAAGATAAAATGCAAAGATTAGAGCTAGTCATGACAGAAATAGGAAAAAGAGTAGAAAATGTGGAAGAATGATAAACGGCTGTAGAAATGGAAGTAAACGACAAGAGGAAAATTGGAAGAAAGTGATTAAAAAATTAAAGAGACACGAGTTATTAGCTCAGAAAATTGATATGTTGGAAAATTATAGTAGGCAAAACAATATAAAAATAGTGGGCATAAAGGAAGATGAAGAAGGCACAGATATGAAGGAATTTATAAAACAATGGATCCCAAAGGTCCTGGGAATGACAGAAATGGAGGAAGGAATGGAAATAGAAAGGGCACACAGAACACTAGCTCCAAAACCACAGACGCATCAAAAACCAAGATCCATTTTAGTAAAACTTTTGAGATATATGACAAGAGAAAATATACTGGAGCGGGCAAGGAATAAAATTAGAGAAGACAATAAACCATTGGAATACAAGGGTCAAAAAATATTTCTTTACCCAGACATAAGTTTGAACTCTTAAAGAAGAGGAAGCAGTTTAATACAGCAAAATCGATCCTATGGAAAAAAGGTTATAAATTCATGTTAAGACATCCAGCTGTGCTTAAAATATTAATACCCGGGAAGCAAAACAGACTATTCTCAGATCCAGAGGAAGCACAAGAATTTGCAGTGCGTTTGTAGGACAGAAGGAGAGATGAAGAGATGTAACATGAATGAAGAACGGTGATAAAATATATATAAAGATGTAAAAACAATATATATGTAAAGAACTAAAGAAGGGAAAGAGAAGGGAAGAAAGGAAGTAAGGGGAGAAAAAGAGAGAACTTTGTTATATGTGTAAAAAAAGTGTTTTCTGGGGAGGGGTTGGGGGGAGAGAATAACCGTCACTGCGAAATCAGTTGACGCTTGTGAGCAGGTTCACAATCCAAATGGAAAGGGAAGTTGTGGTTGCCCGGCAAGGGATAAGGGGCAACTCAGAGAGGGTGGTGATATTTGGGGTTAAGGGAATATTGGATGTGGGAGTTGTTGGAGTATTTTATATTTTAAATGTGTTGTCATACATTGAGTTTAAAAAGGGAAAACTGAGAGATGAAAATGGGGAAAAGGGGGATGGTGGTGGTGAGGAAGCGGAAATGAGGTGTAAACAGGATATGAGATGGCCATGTTGGATTATATGACTATAAACATTAATGGAATATATAACCAAATTAAAAGGAAGAGGCTATTAAATTTACTGAAAAAAAAAATAGATATAGCATTTGTGCAGGAAACGCATCTAAATGAAGAGGTACATAACAAATTAAAGAGAGACTGGGTCGGGCACGTAGCGGCAGCAGCATATAATTCAAAAGCTAGAGGTGTAGCTATATTAATAAAAGTGTACCAATCAAAATAGATGAGGAAATAATAGATCCAGGAAGGAGGTATGTAATGATAAAGTGTCAGATATAGTCAGAATTTTGGAATTTGCTCAATATATATGCACCTAATGAGGATCAAAAGTTTATGCAAGATATTTTTTGGAAGATTGTAGATACACATGAAAATATATTGATAGGAGGGGATTTTAACCTTAATTTGGATCCAATGTTGGATAAAACTGGACAAAAGACTAGCAAAAAGAATAAAGTGGCCAAAGTTATGGTTAAATCAATGCAGGAAATGAAACTTATGGATATATGGAGGAGACAGCACCCAAGAGAGAAGGGATACTCATATTATTCAAGTAGGCATAAAACATACTCAAGGATTGATATGTTTTTGTTGTCGGCCCATATTCAAGCGAGAGTTAGGAAAATTGAATTTAAACCTAGATTACTATCTGATCATTCACCCCTGTTATTAGGAATAGAACTGGAGGACATCCCACCAAGAACATATAGATGGAGGTTAAACACCATGCTACTTAAAAGGCAGGAATTTAGAGAGTTTGTTGAATGCTAAATTAAAACATATTTTGAAATAAATACAGAATCAGTGAAAGACAAATTTATATTATGGGATGCAATGAAAGCCTTCATTAGAGGGCAGATAATAAGTTATGTAACTAAGATGAAAAAGGACTACTTTCAGGAAATAGAGCAGTTGGAAAGGGAGATAGTAAGTACAGAAAAGGAACTGGTAAAAAGGGATGATATAATGAAAAGGAGAGAATTGGCAGAAAAAAAAAATAAAATATGAAACATTACAAACGTATAAGGTGGAGAAGAACATAATGAAAATAAAGCAAAAGTATTACGAACTAGGAGAAAAAAAACACATAAAATATTAGCCTGGCAACTTAAACCAGAACAAGCTAAAAGAACTGTATTGGCTTCAAGGAAAAAGGACAAACAAATTACATATAACCTAATAGAGATTATTGAGAACTTTAAGGAATTTTATGAACAATTATACCAAACTGAGAATGAGGGGAAAGATGATAAAGTAGAAGAGTTTTTAGCTAAAATTGAACTGTCGAAATTGCAAGAAGAGGAACAAAACAAACTGATAAAACCATTTGAAATAGAGGAAGTACAGGATATATTAAAAAAAGCAGCCGAACAATAAAACACCTGGAGAGGATGGATTCCCAATAGAATTCGATAAAACATTTAAAGAGTTATTAATTCCTCCTTTCCTGGAAGTAATGAACCAGATAGAAGAAACATAAAACTTGCCAGATTCATGTAAGACAGCAATAATTACAGTAATACCAAAGATGGGAAAGGATCCACTAACACCAGCATCATATAGACCAATATCTCTACTTAATTCAGATTATAAGATAATAGCGAAATTATTAGCAAACAGATTGGCTGATTGTGTACCAAAAATAGTAAAACAAGATCAAACTGGATTTATTAAGAAAAGACGAACAGCGGACAATGCCTGTAAACTTATTAATCTAATTCATGCAGTTCAAGGAAATAAGAAGTCAACAGTGGCTGTTGTTTTAGATGCAGAAAAAGCCTTTGACTGAGTAGAATGGAATTATTTATTTAAAATATTACAGAGATTCAATCTACCAGAAAAATATATTAATTGGATTAAAGCATTATATAATGGTCCATTGGCAAAGGTGACAGTAAATGGATATGTATCAAACCAATTTAAATTAAGTAGGTCAACTAGACAGGGATGTCCATTATCCCCCTCACTGTTTGCTTTAGCAATAGAACCATTGACAGAACTGATAAGAACAGAAAATAAAATAAAAGGGATAAAAATATAGGAGAAGTAGTATAAAATCAGTTTATTTGCAGATTACATCATAATATACTTAACAGAACCAGAAATATCATTAAAAGAATTACATAAGAAATTGAAGGAGTATGGAGAAATATTGGGATACAAGATCAACGCAAATAAAAGTGAGGTGATGCCATTGAGTTATGCGGATTATACAGAATTTATAAAAGAATCACCATTTAAATGGCAATCCATTGCACATAAAAAATGCAAACTGTTAATTCAGTTGCTCTAGCGGTTGAAAAGTAAGTGACTGGAAGGCATCGATTTGGGGAGATAGCCAAAGAAAGAGTCATGAGAAAAAAATGTTCAACTCAGTATACGGTTTTGAATTGAAAGTACTACTTGGTAAGGAGTTGGAAATGTTTTCATTAATAGATTTGAAAAAGGGTTTGAGTAAATACTTGAAAGACAACGGATTTCAGAAAAGGGAAGAAATGAGGAGCGGAACTAACAGGAATGTTCTTTAACAGAATCAGCACAGATTTGAAGTGCCAAATGGCTTCATACTATGTTGTGCAATTCTCTAAAAATGAGTTTATTATAAAATGAAAGGAAAGAACAAATGAAATGAAGGTTCTTTTTGGAGAGGCTAAAATAATCCAGAAGTTATCTTACAAAGGATGAAGGGAAGTAGATTTCATGAGATGTATATAAATCTAGTTATTTAGTTAGATTATTTACATAAATAAAATAGAAAATAATGAATGTGCCAATAGGTAGAATAGATAAATGATATAACAATAAGCATTTACTGTTCAGTGGCATTAATATCCAGAAAAAGTTAATGGAATCATTGGGCCTGTTCTGACCTCTCATGCTCTCCTTGGACTCACTGCTGAGTGCAGAAATATTCTGTAATATGCTAATCTGAGGGATGGATGCATTTCACACTTCATATCTGGCCTTTCTAGCTCAGTTTGTTTAAATGGGGTCACCAAGTTTTATTAAAAAACATAAGGGACTTGTATTATTGCTTTATTTGAATCAATATTATTAACAGTATTAATTGTATTAATAATTTAAAGATTTTTCATCCTTTATGGATCCCTTTGATCACTAGAGGCATTTGGAGATATTTTTAAAGGCTACCTGAAGACTATCAAGGTGACCTGTGGGCTGATGGTTTAACTGCATCCACCCTGTAGTTACACCAATGTCACCACATAGCCCTTGGCTTCTTCTACATTGTTCTGATGGCCCACACTGCAAAGTAAAGGAGTTGGAAAGTAACAATGAAGGCATCGTTGTGAAGGCCGCTCTGATGGTCTTCAAGTAGTTTGTGCTATCAAAGCCTTTGATGAATGCCATTAATTAAGGGTGGATACAAGGCATGAGTCCAATGTAGCACCATCCAGTCCATTGCCTTCCATCATCCCACATGGTTCAGTGAAGAAGTCAAAATGCTAAGATTGTGAAAGGAGGGTTACATGCTTAATAGAGGTCACCATTGTCTTCATTCTGGGCTTCTAATTTATCCCAAAGATGTGAGTTTTACTATAATCCATGGGGCTTTCTGGAACACAAAATCGAGTGAGGTTTCTTTCTATTCCTGCTGCCCTGGAAGGTGTCCCACTGCAGCAGAGCTCTGCCTAGAGATGGACTCTGAAGACTAATCTATAGCACTGTAGATTATATATTATCTTGTTCAAATTGTTGTAAATTTAAGCTATATTCACTTATGGTTATTTCTCTTTCCTTAGTGATCTGCACTCCATATTTGATGAGATTGAGTTCACTATGTAATTCTTTTCTACCCCATCTTTGGTAGCTGATGCATTAACCTCAGATCCAATATTTAAGCTTTGTTTATTTTGCGGCATGAATAGCAGTCAGATTGGAGGGTTGGCAGCTGGCTATATTTCCAGTGGCATCAGAAGAATCCATCTCAAATAACTGAACAATTTAAACATGCCAGGGATATGCCAATTCTCCATACAGTTAACCATGCTAGTGGTTTTCTTGCAGCAGATGTCTGCATGAAATAAGTCTCCATTGCTGCCTAAAAGCAATGATAGTAATAACTTAAAAGCAAAAGCAGTTCTTCTAGTATTCTGTCTCATGTAGAATCACTCTTACCTTCAGCAGCAAAGGAGTAAATCCAAAGCACACAAATAGCTGAACAACTAATTTAAACAGTTACTGAACATGGGCCTGAACTATGTGGAATTGACCATGGAGTTCTATCAAAATTTCCCACTTTACATTGCTTGGCTCAGTCTTGCCTGGAGGAATCCTTCCAGGACTGCAGTGTGGGTTACAAGTGACCTTCAATGCAATTCAATTCATTCAATATGGGGATGGAGGACAATAGAAAATATCCCACTCCTGTGGAGCGCTGTTGAGATGGGCAATCAACACCAAATAATAACCAGAAGAATATTCATTATTTTACTTAATCATTGCTAAGTTCAAACTTGTGTACAAATGTTGTTATTTTTCTTTTACTAGTTTTTTGCTATCTACTTTGAGAAACCACAGAAAAATCCAGCTCAGGAAGGGCTTTTGTTAGTTAATTGGAGGTGTTCTGTCCTGCTACATCATCTACCCTTGTTTCAGGATGCAGACTTATAAAACAGATTTGCAGGGGAAGGTGTCCTGTGGTATTTGGGATTTGGGTTGGAGTCTACAGGTTTTTTTAAATGTAGACATACAGCACTGTAACAGACCATTTCGGCCTATGAGTTTGTGCCGCCCAATTTACACCCAATTAACCTAACTCCCGGTATGTTTTGAACGGTGGGAGGAAACTGGAGCCCCCGAAGAAAACCCACACACACACGAGGAGAATATACGCCAACCGTGCTGCCTTTTAAAAAAAAATCTATTGGTAAATGTGACTTTGAGTCCAATTTAATATTTCAGTTTTATATCACGTTTGAAATTTAGGATCATAGGTCACCATGAATATTCGTGCCTATTCATTCAATTTTATGTGGTCCTAAAGCCATCATTGAAAATTATAATGGTAAGGCAAATAGAATGTTGATTTTTATTGCAAGAGGATTGCCATCGAGTCATCTTGGTCCAAAAATATGGAGCTCCAATGAGACTGCATGCTGAAATTTTATCCAGGACTAGACTCCCTATCTAAGGAAGAAAGAATTCAGCAAATTTATCCAAAGTCTTGCGATGGGTGCTTGTCATCTGAGGAGAAATTAATCAGGCTAACTCTGTACTGGAAGAATGAAAGGTGATTTCATTGAAAAGTCTTGGGAGCTTGTTAAAGAAAATGCAGAAGTGATGTTTTCCTTTTTTTAAAATGACTGGAAGCATCAATCACAAAATCAAATTACAGGGCTGATCATTCAGGACAGAGAAGATATATCTTTACTGGACATTTGAAGAGGTTTGCAAAGCTTTTCATTCAAGCACAGGACTTTAAACTAATCACATTACATTTACTAGCATTTACTATTACAGAGCTTGCCTAATAACAAATATAGTTCCTATCAAGTTAGACAAATTATTTTTCGATTTTCTGTTCTAATTGGTACATGGGAGTGGTGTAAAATGGTCTGATTGTGAATTTAGCAATTCATTGACCAATCCACCCTTCGAAGTTCTATTCATAACATAATTTGAAGCCCAGTTGAAGCTGGTTGAATTTTAGAGATTAGAAGGAAGTGGATATTGCTCTTTAATTTATTCCTTTGTGGTTAATGAGTACACCGTGATTTGTGCTATTATGTACTGATGAAAATGGTAAAACTTTGTAAATTGTAAAACAAGTTTATTTTCAGTGCACACCAGTCTTAGTGATTTAGTTTAAGGATTCCAGGTTGACAAAAATAATGAAGTTGCTTTATGCTCTTATACCCCTTTTTCTTGCTTATTAATTGTAAAGCATTTACCAAAACAAACTGTTAGAAGAGTTCAATTCATAATGCTTTATGAGGAAAAATGTTAAGAAAATTATGTTTCTTTGTCGTAGATTCCAATTCAGATGACTTTGACCCTGCTTCCACTAAAAGCAAGTATGACTCAATGGATTTTGACACATTGCTGAAAGAAGCCCAGCGAAGCTTGCGTAGGTAACAGACACCAAATGTGCTAAATGTGGAGGAAGCTGCAGTACCTTGCAGGCATCCTGTCATTTGATATTAAAGAACTTGCATTAGTCATCCTGGGATCTTATCCCCCTTTACACTCTGTACAAATAAAGTTTACATGAACATAGCTGCTGCAGTGTGTGTGGAAGTTGAAGGATATTCAACTTTTACAAAATGGAATCCAAAAGTAAAAGTCCAGATATAGGCTGGTGATATTTTGCGTGTTATTTAAATGATGGAATATCCAGCTTGTTCAGCAATTTTTCTGACATTTGGATGTGATATTACATTATTGACAAGAGTTGGGAATAAATACTTGGGGTGTTTCAAATATTTTATTTACTAAATGCTAAAATGTAGTTACAGATTTACTAATGTTAAACTAAGATATTTTTATTTTATGTAAATATGACAATGTTCTCTTTTTGTTACAGCTATGCACTGTAAATGCAACCTTCTTTTAAATAATTAAAACAAGAATGTAACCGTAAGTTAAACACTAGTGTACACTAAAATATTTAGAAAACTGGAGAGATACAAAGCTGAAATGGGTGAAGGTGTCTGTGTGTCACATGGACCAATGCTCATTTCCTATAATGTAGCTTTACAATGACCTTGCAACTGATCAACTTAGAAAATTAATCAGGTCATCACTTCCATTGCTGTTTATTAAAGGTGCTTTCATTTAATTGTCTTTTACAGTAACTTAGAATGGTTAATAAATTAGAATAATAAAATGAAAAATATTCATATTTCTGATTTCAAATTAAAATGACAAACCGTTACATAGTAATTAAAACACAATAGTTATCACTTAAATTCCATCTGTTTTAGGGGAAATTTTAGGGCCAGATATGTTAGACAATTCCAAATTAGTTTAACTTCACAATTTGTTAAAAATAAACAAGGTGATATAAACGTTCCTTTGATGGTAGCAATAGACATCCGCTTCATTATTGACCCTCATTATGTGCACCTTGAAATATTTGTAGAACTGAATATCAAGACAGGAGGAGAACATTGAGTGTCATCAATCAAAGGTGAATTTCTACCCCAGGATTTTCAAGATCACCCCCCAAACTCCACCCCTATCTGTTCCCCACTCCGTCATCTCGTATAGTAGATATACACACTGCTCATCTAAGCTCTTTTAGCTTGTGGCTCTAGCAGGTGATATTTTTAATTATTTGTCCATCTCTCCTTTGTATTAAATGGTCCTAATGTCTACCATTGGATATTTGTCTTCATACATTTGGTAAATTGAGTTGTCAACTTTATAAGTATATACTAATAGCAATATAAAGGTTTTTGACCGAATCATTCATTCGCTGTAGTACCACTGGTCTTTTATCTCTACTCACACTATTGTTAGAAATAGTTTCAGGTCTTTTAACTCATTTTATCACACAATGCCAAACTAAGGTTTACATTTTCTTCCCTGGATTTTGAATATTCTCTTCTTTATTGTAATAGTAAGATTGTAAAAATAAATATAAAAATAGCAATAAATGTTTATTTTTAAAGATCTAATTTTAGCATATCATGTTGTGAGGTGGAGGACCAGGCACATTACCCAGCTTCTTTAGGTGCTTATTGTGTGTTCAAAGAAATATTAGACTTCTAAACTATAACAACTACAGTATTTCATAGTTTTGTGTGTAGCAATAGCTAACTTAAACAAAATAAGTGAAACTGTGTTTGTAGCTAATGTTAGTTCTCAACTATCCTTTATAACTTGGGTAATGATGTTTTGTCCTGTCTGGCAATCTTGATGAGGATTTTAATTGTAAAATAACATTTGCTCTGTACAATAACTAGTATAGAAATGTATGATATCACTTGATTATTCTTAATTTTAATTGAAGTAATTTCTGAGAACACTGTGCTGTTAGATGTGTGGGTGAAAATATATTAGTTGATGGAGCTGTGCTGAACAGGAAATGTGATGAGGAAATCCACGTGAGCTTCCTTTTGACTGACATTTCTATCTGTAATGTGTGGTTGAACCATTGTATAGAATTACTGTGATTTTTTTTAATGTGCCGTTTTCATCAACCTCACTGAACTAATAAAGAGAAACAATGTTTCAAACATTGCTCTATGTGTAATGATCATACAAATCAAATCTGCTTGAATTGCCTAATCATTTTTTTAAATTGTAGAAGACTAATGCAAATTACCATATTTGATGGCATATAAGACCAACGGACATAGAAGACATAAATTCAGCAGGGAATAGGAAGATTTTTTTAATGGGTAAGCATTTAATGTTATTGAAATATGGAGCTACAGGATAGCAGAAAACAAAACTAGGACAACAGGAGAAAACAGAAGCAGCTTAGCTATAGCAGAAAACATTTTCTAAAAACAAGGTACCAGCAGAGATAAAAGCCTTCACAATCATTTCATTTCTTACCTTTTCCCAAGATTTCTTCACCCATTCACACACCTATGGAATGGTGGGGTGTTTCACTTTTCCTGTTATCTTCATTTTCTGTGCAATGGGATGTTTTTGTATGATTTGATAAACCCTGCTTTTCATGAACCAGTAACACAAACCTTCTGTTTCTACAAAACCCCAATTCCTTTGTTCTTTTCCTAATCTTTACCTTTACCAACACATTTACCTTTACCCTTTATCTTTAATCTCCTGGCCTCATTGATTATCATTTTGGTAGAAACGCGATTCCCTGAATTCCTTTCATTTATCACCCAATTTTTTTTTAACTCCTCAAGTTCTGGCCAATGTGGGGCTGGACAATAAAGATTATATTTATCCTTTTTTTTTTAGCAGTCTGTAGCTGTTATTCTTGCTTTCTCCATTCTCATATCATTTTTGTTGTTGGCGGTGTCCCAAAAACTCTCATTGACACTTAGCATAGTTTACCACTTTTAGTTTGTATCCAACAGTATAGCTAAGAGCGTTCCTCCTGTAGCCATCTTGAGGGTAAAATCTTCCACTGCTATCACCAGAATCAGAATCAAAATTAGTATTTATTGTCATGAAGAAGCCATGAAATTCAATGTTTTGCAACAACATCCTAGTGCAAACGTTCACATTATAACCATCTTACGACATTACTATTAAAAATAAAGTAAAAATAATAGGGCATGAAAAGAAAGGCCGTGTCCTTGGTTCATTGATTATTCAGGAATCTAATGGCAGCGGGAAAGAAGCTGTCCTTGTGCTGTTGAGTGCTCGTCTTTAGGCTCCTGTACCTTTTTTCCAATGGTAACAGAGTGAAGAGGGCATGGCCTAGATGTTGGTGTCTTTGAAGATAGAGACTGCTTTTTTTAAGACACCGCCTCATGGAGATGTCCCCAATGGAGTGAAATCTGTGATGTCGCAATCCAAGTAACAACCTCTGGAGTTCATTCTTGTTCCGCAAGTGGTCACCTCCATACCAGGCAATGATGCAACCAACCTGAATCCTCTCCCTGGTACACCTGTAGAGGTTTCATGAGTCTTTGATGACGTACCAAATCTCCTGAGACACTTCACAAAGTATAGTCACTGGAGAGCTTTATTTGTGATTGCATCAATGTGTAGGCTCCAGAACAGATCCTTAGAGATGTGGACACCCAGGAATTTGAAGTTCTTTATCAAAAGAACTGCAGTTGTTCATGAAGGGAGATCATCACCACCACCTCAGGGGTAATTAAGGATAAGCCATAAATACTGAGCCCTTCCCCTGACTTCATCCTGAAGACCACAATCATCTCCTTGATTTTGCTAATGTTAAGTACAAGTTTGTTGTTGTTACACCATTCAATGAGCTGATCTATCTCCCTTCTGTACGCTTCCTCATCGTCATTTGTAATTCTACTACAACTGTGATGGCATTGGAATTGTGCCTGGCCACATAGTCATGGGTATATAATGAGTAGAGCAGTAGGCTAAGCACACATTTTTGGGGTGCACCTGTGTTGATAATCAGTGAGGAGGAGATGTTGTTTCCAATTCAAACTGACTGAGGTCTTCTCATGAGGAAGTCAAGGATCCAGTTGCAGAGGGAGGTACAAAGACCTAGTAGCTTCTTGACCAGAACTGAGGAAATAATGTTATTGAAGGCCGAGCTGTAGTGTATGAAGAGAAGTTATATGTATGAATTGCTGTTTTTGAGATGATCCAGAGCTGAGTGGAGAGCCAACAATAATGCATCTGCTGTGGAGCAATTGTGACAATTGGGAAATTGCAGTGGGTCCAGATCCTTGCTGTTAATTTTAGCCATGACCAGCCTCTCACAATAGAAGTTAGTACTAGAAGTTTGCAGTAATGACTGAGGCAGCTTACACCGCTCTTCTTGGGTACCATGTGTTTGTATTTCAGTTGTTGTTGCTAATTATACTTGATGTACTAAGAAGCCAAACACCAAATACACAAGATGACAATGGCTTTTGAAGATGGCTAGCAGTTTTTGGTGCACAATGACAGATGGCGGTGATGCTAGTGCGCTGTGCAGCAACGATAATCACGGCCGGCCTTACTCGCCATTATCATACTATTTTCAGGTTTCTATTAAAAACTAAAAGGCGTTTCAATGTAAAAATAATAAGATATATGTGGCAGATATAACATAAAATAAACAGTTACATGTATACGAGCTCAGAAATAGTTACTACTTAACTTTTTCGAGTTGGGGGATAAACAAAGATATCTCAAAACATCCAGTGTTAAATTTTATAATAATTCCTTTTTTAATTAAAGTACCCACAATAATAATAATAATACATTATTAAACATTAGCCTATCAGATACTTCACCTTCGCGTATAAGACCTGGGAATATTTTTGAGCAAATTTTTTTGGTGGAAAAAAAAGTGTGTCTTACATGCCATTAAATATGGTATTAATAATTGGCTCATTAAGTTACAAATTCAATTTATATAATCTTTAACATCTTTCACAAGTCAAAGGTGCTTCAAAATTTTGGAACTGGACCATGTAAGATTATGTAGTTTTTTAATATGTAGATGTTTCTTAAACATATAGTTTTAAAGGAATGTCTTAAAGGAGCAAAATTGTAGAAGCAGTGAATTTTAAGGAGGGAATTCTATAATTTCAATGTTTCAGCTGCTGAAGGTATCATGAAATTGTCATGAAACTGAATCACATTATTTCTGTGTTGCAAAACCTAAAATCGATTTTACCCAAAGTAGTCTGCATGAGTAAATATTTTGGGTAAAAATATAAATTGGCAAAATGGACCAGCTACTTCCAGTACTGATTCAAGTTAATGCTTCTGATGCTTTTCCAGAAAAAGACACACAATAAGAATCTCAGTTGCCAAGCATTGGAAACGCCAGCTGTTACCAATAGACATGGGAGATGGTCATTAAACAAATTCAGAAGAACTAAGAATACAACAAGATGTCCTCATAATTTACTTATGGCACTGGTTCTCAACCTTTTTTTCCACTCATTTACCACTTTAAGTAATCCCTATGCCATCAGTTTTCTGTGATTAGTAAGGGATTCTTTAAGGTGGTATGTGAATGGGAAGGGTAGGTTGAGAATCACTACTCTAAACCCAATTGTTACTGAAATATTTTGCTTGAGAAAAATTGTCATTGCCCCATTTACTTTGGAGTTATGAAACCATGCATATAACAAGTCAATTAGGTACGATTAAAACAATGGTTTTCAAACTTTTTCTATCACAGAGCACCTATGGCATAGAGAATACTTAAAGTGGTATGTGAGTGGAAAGAAAAAGGTTGAGAACCACTAACTTATGGTTTGAAAAGACATTCCATTGACATTGGGAGACTCCACCGAGCAATTTCAGACAGTCTAGAGAATTTCCCTCAAGTACAAAGAAGGAGTTCCATTAGCTTCTAAGCTACCAATAGGTGGCTCAGTGGTAACCATGCTGGCATCGCTTCTTTGCTGAAGATGATAGGATGGGCATTATAGGTGAGTCAGTGAGATTTAGGACCACAGGCAGGAGGCTAATCATATCCTTTTGTGAAGAACCCATTTCCATTGATTCTTCAGAAACATCACTTTGGACCTGGATTTCTTGGATGAGCATGAATTTTGTCAATCCTATCCTGCAATTTGTCCACTTGTCCTAGATATCATTGTTGGTCTCTAATATAAGCTGTAATCTACTGTTATTCATATTGTAAGAGGGATTCTTGAAGTTGTCATCATGGCAGATTAACTAATTTTTATATCATTGAGGATAAAATGCCCCCTTAAACACAAGGTTTAACCAGTGACTTCCTTCTGCCACAAGCAGCTATTGATTGTCTTAAGAGGTCCATAAAAGAATCTGAATATCTATGTTTATCATTTGAGGCTTAGTGGCATGTTTACTGACAGTTCCAGCTATTCCTTCATCTTGAGGCATTGCTCATGGCCAGGCATAATGAATAGAGAGCGTTGACTTTTGGGGTGGATCCTGGGGCACAGTCTTCTCTCTTTTTTCTATGATGTCTCACACCAGTGCACTGCCCAATCACACCAGCCAAATATGATTGCAACAATAGCCTCAAATGTACAATGATTATGGTGAATGTCATTGGTCTCTTAATGATGAACTCCACTGATCTTGTTAGCCTAAATGCATTGAAATTCATATATAGCTAATTCAGGGATTTTGTTGTGCCATTTTCTGCTAAGCACAAGCTGGCAAACAAACACAAAACAGCAGTCATTGCTTGAGGAAGAGCAGGAAGGAAAGCAGGAGCCTAGGGGCTGTGAAGCAGATGTTGAAGATCAATGGGAGATAAAGACAATGAAGGTTGCTGGGGACTGTCTATGTTACTCACATCAGTGAATGATCCTCTAATTCAATTATGTTAAATATTTGCTGAAACATCTCTATAATTCCTGATGTATAACTATTTGTTTGAAGAATGCTGAGACATATTTCTCCAAGAATCTCAACTTTGAGTAAATAGCAATTGAGAACCTTTATACATTGTATTCCTGTTCAACAGTGATGAAGTCCATCATCGTTGGCAATGTAATTGCCATGAACTTATATCACAATATATTGATTAAATTGATATTCGATAAAAGGAGAATGATATTTTAGGATAATAAAATTTGCATTATTTCAGCAATGAGAAATCCATCTTGAAGTTCATTTTAACCCATTGAAGTAACCAACCATTCTAGGATACAGAATAAGGAAGAACTAATGAAGTGTGCGTGCTAGAGAATCCATGTTTCCCATCAATAGTGTCACATGCTCCGCTCAAGCAATTGCATCTGATTTATGCTAATTTGTGAGGTAATCTCCCCTCTCAGCCGTGTTTGAGATGGTTCTGGGGGACTTCAGATGTAACCACTCAGTGTGATCATCATCATGTTCCTCCTCTCTTTTTACCCATCCATTGTCCTCCTCCATCAGCTGCATCTCCTCGAGTTTCTCAATAGACAATAGGTGCTGGAGTAGACCAATTGGCCCTTTGAGGCAGCACCGCCATTTATCGGATCATGACTGATCTTCCCCTTTCAATAACCAATCCCAGCCTTATCTCCGTAACCCTTAACTCCCCTGCCCACAAGAGCCTTATCCAACTGTCTCTTAAATCCATCCAATGAATTCGCTCCCACTACCCTCTGTGGCAATGTATTCCACAGACCCACAACTCTCTGAGTAAAAGAAATTCTCCTCGTTTCTGTCTTAAATGGCCTTCCCTATATTCTTAAACTATGCCCTCTTGTCCTAGTCTCACCTGCCATTGGGAACATGTGCTCTGATTTCACCCTGTCAAGCCCTTTAATAATCCTAAATACCTCATTCATGTCTCCCCTCATCCTTCTAAACACCATTGCATATAGTCCAAGTCTTTCTAACCTATCCGCATATGACAATCTTGCCATCCCAGGAACTAACCTTGTAAACCTGCGCTGCATTCCCTTTATAGCAAGTACGTCCTTTCTTAAATATGGGGACCAGAATTGGACGCAATACTCCAGGTGATGTCTCACCAGGGACCTGGACAATTGCAGTAGGGCTTCTCTACTCCTATACTCCAATTCCTTCTTTATGAAAGCCAACATACCATTCACCTTCTTCACCACTTGCTGAACCTGCATGCTAGCTTTCAATGACTGGTGAACAAGTATGCCCAGATCCCTTTGCATTACCCCACTCCCTAGCTTAACCATTTATATAATACTCTGCTCTCTTGTTTCTGCCTCCAAAATGGACAACCTCGCATTTACTCACATTAAACTTCATCTGCCATCTTTCCGCCCACTCCCCTAAACTATCGAAGTGCCCTTGCAATTTCCTGACATCCTCCTCGCTCTTTACACTACCAACCAGTTTTGTGTCATCTGTGAATTTACATATATAGTTATTTATCCCCTCATCCAAATTATTCACATAAATGATAAACAACTGAGGGCCCAACATCGACCCCTGCGGGACCCCACTTGTTGCATCCTGCCATCCAAAAAATGACCTGTTTATCCCAACCCTTTGTGTCCTATTTCTCGACCAATTATCTATCCATGACAGCACCCTAGCCCCGATACCATGCTCCTTGATTTTGCAAATTAGCCTCCTGTGTGGGACTTTATCGAAGGCTTTCTGGAAGTCCACTGGCTCTCCCGAGTCCACCCTCCTTTTGAAAACACACTCATTGTGATGAAAATGGATAAATGTAAAGAAAGGGGCACAATAATCTTACTGAAACACCATTATTGAGTTTTTTGGGAAGAAGTCATAGAGAATGTGCTCAAGGAGTCTTGGTGGCTTTCTGTCCACAAGTAGGGATTCATCTCCTCCAGCCTGTTAGGTGCTGAACTCAAGAGTACCTTCTCATATCTAAGCGACTTTCCTAATTTTTCTTGTTGCTTTAGCCTTAATAGATGAGATGGTGACCTTTATCATTATCCTATCTTTAGAGGCCTGGCCTCTGTATGACGGGTGGAGGAGGGAAAACATCAATGGTGGGCTGAGTGTGAGTAAAGTGTAAGGAGGAGTGAAGGTGAATTGTATTATAATTTCTGTGAGAGACTGTTAACGTGAGTGTGCATCTGTTTCTTTGTCTCTAGTTAATTGTGTCCACATGGAAAAAAAATTCTAGTGGTGACCAGCTGACCATGACATTTGTGAGGTCATAACTTTTTCTTGCAATATTGCTCAGCTGAGCAGCAATTTTCACTCCTTGAAATGAAAAGTTGAGGAACTTTTTGCCATGCTTTCTTAATGCTGGCGAGTTTCCTGGATCCTTACTTGCACAGCACGTCCATCCAGGTTTTACATTAACAAAGTGAAGTGCTAGTTGATGAAGTAGACAAAGACGATGTGGTCAAAGAATAATCATGGCTTTTATTAGCAGAAACTCGTGGTACAATAGTGAAAGTCAATAGGTGCAAACACAGTTATACCCAAGGGGAATGTCTTTAACAGTACAGATAATGCACAGCTAATGTTAATACAGCAAGGCTCGCCAGAGGGGAGACAGGCAGCTTGGCAGACATTCACCACAGTCTCCCCCAGCAGAAGAAAGGTTAAAATCAGAAAGACAGCTGCTAGGAAAGTCTAAAGCAAGCGATACATGGATACCATGTTTGGCATTGAGAATAGTCTAACAGCCAAAATACGCCAGTATCTAGCAAGCAATCAAAATATAATGAGATGTTTTATGAATATGTCAGCCTATCAGGTTGTTTACGAATTCTGGAGCTTCTTCTCAAAACAGGTGGCTCCTTTGCAACCTTGAGAATTGCTACAGTTCCTGGGTCTGTAGTGTGGGAAGGACTGACTTCTGGACCCGCTCCAGAATCGCCAGTGTGAGGCTGTGGAGCCTCAGCATGGCCATCTGAAAGCTTCCTAGGGGTCACAGGCTGGGTGGGGGGGGGGTGAGCCCAATCTCTCAGGCTCACTCTGAGTAGGGGAGTGAGGAAGGGGTGAACCAGGCGTGGTCAGATCTCTTAGGGGTACAATGTCTGAAGAAAACTGAGGTCCTCCATCAGCCAGCTCCCCACCATGACTACCAGCCCCCCCACATCTCCATCGGGCACACAAAACTCAAAACGGTCAACCAGTTTACCTATCTCGGCTGCACCATTTCATCAGATGCAAGGATCGACAATGAGATAGACAACAGACTCGCCAAGGCAAATAGCGCCTTTGGAAGACTACACAAAAGAGTCTGGAAAAACAACCAACTGAAAAACCTCACAATGATAAGCGTATACAGAGCCGTTGTCATACCCACACTCCTGTTCGGCTCCGAATCATGGGTCCTCTACCGGCACCACCTACGGCTCCTAGAACGCTTCCACCAGCGTTGTCTCCGCTCCATCCTCAACATCCATTGGAGCGCTCACACCCCTAACGTCGAGGTACTCGAGATGGCAGAGGTCGACAGCATCGAGTCCACGCTGCTGAAGATCCAGCTGCGCTGGATGGGTCACGTCTCCAGAATGGAGGACCATCGCCTTCCCAAGATCGTATTATATGGCGAGCTCTCCACTGGCCACCGTGACAGAGGTGCACCAAAGAAAAGGTACAAGGACTGCCTAAAGAAATCTCTTGGTGCCTGCCACATTGACCACCGCCAGTGGGCTGATAACGCCTCAAACCGTGCATCTTGGCGCCTCACAGTTTGGCGGGCAGCAGCCTCCTTTGAAGAAGACCGCAGAGCCCACCTCACTGACAAAAGGCAAAGGAGGAAAAACCCAACACCCAACCCCAACCAACCAATTTTCCCTTGCAACCGCTGCAATCGTGTCTGCCTGTCCCGCATCGGACTGGTCAGCCACAAACGAGCCTGCAGCTGACGTGGACTTTTTTACCCCCTCCATAAATCTTCGTCCGCGAAGCCAAGCCAAAGAAGACAATGTCAGTACTCCCGTCTGGGAATTTAACATGAGCGTATTTGGGGTTGGTATGCAGTAGCTGAACCGGTTGGACTAGGGGGTCTGTTTTACGTGCCTGAGCATGGCTCTTCAGCAACACAGTCCCAGGATCAGATAAACAGGCTGGCCAGTCCATCACAGTTTTCCTAGGAAAGGCAAACATACGTTCATGAGGTGTTTGATTTGTTACAGTTCACAATAATGACCGAATAGCATGTAGCACCTCAGGCAGCACCCCCTGCCACCGGGTAACAGGGTAACCATGTGTTTTTAAACCAAGATGAACAGTCTTCCAGACTGTAGAATTAGCCCTTTTATTTCCTTCAGGGTTCCAGCACTCCTGGATGTTTCCTTTTTGGTTTCTAGCATTTCACTGGACCACATGGCACTTCTCAGTGTTTTAGCTAGAGTGACTGCCCGGCCGTAGGTCAGATGTAACTGGAGTCAATCCCGCTGACAAAAGCATCCAGCTTCAAGGCATTGTGGTGTTGTTGCACATTGACTGCCCTGACATCACATTCGTTTGCCAGCGAGTCGAGGGCCAGTGCATAGACAGCATCACTTTCCCTGGGTTTCTGGGATCTAGTCAGCAACTGGTGTCGAGCGAGCACCACGTTCCGTGGCCCTGCATAGTAAGCAGTCAGACGTTCCCGGGCTAGAGCCAGAGTGGTAGCTCCTTGCATTACGGCGAAAGGGACCTCACCCAGCAGAGAGTTCAGGTGGCCCCACCATATCACCTCATCGACCATGTTGTTTCGAGCTATGTAGTAATCGAAACAAGAAAATTTCTCTGGGCCTCAGGGCAGACTGGTCGATTATCAGCCGCTCTGGCTTGAGTGCTGCATCCATTTCTGCTAATAAAATTAGTGCCAGTTGATGAAGTAGACAAAGATGATGTGGTCAAACAATAATCATGGCTTTTATTAGCAGAAACTCATGGTACAATAACGAAAGACAATAGGTGCATATACAGTTATATCCAAGGGGAGTGTCCTTAACAGTAGAGATAATGCACAGCCAATGTTAGTACAGTAAGCCTCACCAGAGGGGAGACAGGCAGCTTGGCAGACATACACCACACAAGGAACCCTCCAATTCTTTCTCAGTAAATTATAGCATTCTCTCCTTCTTGCTTGTTATCTCTTTGCCCTATGTGGTTGTCATGGTGTGTGCTGTGATTCTAAAGTTGCTTCAGGCAATGTGCTTTCAGGACTGATGGCCTTCTCAGGAGCTGCAGAGAATGTAGTCTGCTCCTGCCATGAATTGTGCACCCTAACTCTCTTGCACATTTGTTTCTATGAATTTCATGTGCTTGTCTTTGTCTGAGAGGCTCAATTGGGCACCAATACTAAATACAACAAATGTTTAGTGTGCCAAAATAAAAGGCACAGACCAATTTCATGACCTGGGAGTTGCTTCACTGGAGATTAAACCAGGGAGATGAATGGGGCTTGGTTCAAGCTATTTCAAAGATCAAAGGATACAGCAGAGAGGATAGGCTGGGAGTTCCTTCAGACAGAGATAAGGAGTGCATGGGTGATGGTTTTGGTGGATGCAAGGGTGAAGCTGGACAATGCTACATAAGCAGTCTTGATGATCTTGTTGAAGGGTCGATAAAGGGCTCTGATTTGAAATGTTGACTGCCCATTTCTAAACAAGGATGCTGGCAGACCCGGAGAGTTACTCTGTCAGCTCATTGTTTGCTCACGATTCCAGCCTTTGAGTTTTTGGGATTTTGGCAATCTCGCTGATATGTATCTTGAAACTTATTTTGGAATAAAATGTGGCCACTTCTCTTGAAGTGGCAATTAAGGTATGAGTATTCTGGTTCAACTTCAGACATTTGTTTGTGAAGAAGATGGAATCGGTGACAAGGAACAATGTTTATGAGAGGAAGTAAAGACAATGTAGCTGAAACTGTTGCCAGCAGTGAGCAGCTGCTCTTGAGGTAAGTGTATATCTGTATCCAGATTTGGCAATGCCGGCTGATGCCCAATCACATCCCAATCCTAGGTGGTGAGAATCTTCACTGAGGTAAGGCGTTGCTCAACAGAAATTGGTCAGAACAGCCTCCGCCGTAAAGCAGCTGAAAAAAGTTTGCTATCTGGCTCAGTGACATCTCGAGGCTCTGACAACTATCAAATCTATCATGAAATTTAAATGTCTCAGAACACACAAAAACTATCAAAAAGTAATGAAAGAAAGAAAATAATATGATCTTTTTAAGTAAAAAGAAAAGTAAATTATTTAAACTAAAAAAATGTTAATTATGTACTGAAGGATGCACAGACCAATAGAAGGAGGTCATCATGAACATCTTCAACACCTCACTACAACAGTCCAACGTTCCTGCAGGGTTCAAGAGCTGGTACCCAAGGGGTGACAATAACAGACCTCAATGACTACCACCCTGTGGCACTGACTTACGAAATGCTTAGAGCATCAGGTGATGGAACGCATCAAAGCACACCTCCCAGAGTGCTGGACTCATCTATAGTAGAAATCATTCCATAAATGATGCTATAGCCTTGTTGTTTCACTCTGTCCTGGCCCTCCTGGAGAATGGCACCTTACATGCCAGGCTGCTGTTCATTAGCTTGATCTCAGCATTTAATACAATCATTTCCCAGAAGCAGGTTAAGCTGTCTTGCTTGGTCTCAACACTCCTCTCTGTAATTATATTTTGGACTTGCTAACAGAAAGATCACATTCTATCCAGGTTGGTAGCAGAACGTCGAGCACTGTCATGTTGAGCACAGGCGCACCTCAGGGCTGTGTGCTTAGCGCACTCCTGTTCATGCTACTGACCCACGATTGTATTCCCAGCTCCAGCTTCAACAGTGTCATTAAGTTTCCAGATGACAGAACAGTAGTTGGTCTCATCAGCAACAACAATGAGTCGCACTACAGAGAAGAGGTGAAAAGTCTCATAAAATTTTGCAAGAGTAACAACCTGAATCTAAATGTGGACAAGATGAAGGAGATGAATGTGGATTTCAGGAGGACCAGGAATGACCACCCTCCACTACACATCAACAACTCTGTAGTAGAGAGAGTGGAGAGCACCAAGTCCCTTGGACTTCACTTAATTAGTGATCTATCTGGACACTCAACATCTCCTCACTTGTGAGGAAGGTGCAACAGTGACTGAACTTCCTGAGAAAATTGAAGCAGGCAAGGCTACTGGCCACCATTATGTCAACCTTCTATAGGAGGTCTATTGAGAGCGTCCTGGCCAGCTGCATCACAGTGTAGTATGATTGCTGCAGAGAGATGGATTGGAGGTCAATCCACAGGACTATAAGAGTGTCAGAGAGGATTACTGGAGTCTCCCTCCCCCTCATCGACATGATCCAACGGGATCATTGTCTGAAGGGGGTGCGTAAAATTATTGAGGACCCCTTCCACCCTGCACACAGCATCTGTCAGCAACTCCCGTCAGGGAAGAGATACAGTAGTATCAATTCCCCATCCCATTCACTTGCTGAAATGTCTGTCCATGGTCTCATGTATTGCCAGACTGAAACCACCCTTAAATTGGAGGAAAAACACTTCATTTCCTGACTGGGCTCCCTTCAACTGGATGCCATTAATATCGACTTCTCTGACTTCTGTTAAAACCCCTTACTCCCACCCCTTTGCTTTCCCTCATCTTGTCTCTATTCCCTGTCTCCTTTTACACAGACATGATAAATTCTACCTAGTCCCTTATCACATCCAATTATCATGTTTTATTGCTCTGGATTCTTCCCCCATTGTTTGAATTCTGAGACTTTCTGATTTATCATGCCTTTTCGGATTTTTCTTTAAAGAAGGACTCAGGCTCGAAACGTCAGCAATATATCTTTGTCTCCTATAGATGCTGAATAAACCGGCTGAGTTCCTCCAGCAGTTCAGTGTTTTTACTACAATCACAGTGTCTGCAGCCTGTCGTGTTTCTCTTTAGGAGTATCAGACCCAGCACCACCAGGCAGTGAGAATGCTGAATGACCAAAGGAACTCTTGACACTAACCATCCGAGACTCTCATGTTCATGAAACAAGATTTATTTGGTTATTTACTTGTTTGTATAGCTGAAATATTTGTCCTGCATATGACTCTCATTTGTACAAACTATTTATTTGACTTTCATTTGTACAAAACAATATTTATTTATTTATCTGTATAGATACAATTCTTGTCCTGCTTATGTATTGTTTGTATGTGTGTTATGTCTGGTTGTGTATCTGTATGTTTTATACCGAGGCCTGGAGAACACTGTTACACTGGGTTGTACTTGTACAATCAGATGACAATAAACATGACTTGACTTCTAAGGCAGTCTCTCAAAATCAAAGATGACTCACTTCCATTCCAGTTTTGTGGATTCTGAGGTTCACGTAGATGATGAGGTACATGTGGGACCAATAGGGTGGTGAGTGAATAATTTGCGAGATGGTGTGCTCCTTCTGCTGCTTATGCCTGCTTCTGTATGTACTTGAATCAAAGACTTAAGGATCTCAATGCTCCTTTTCCAGTTGATATTTCAGAGGCCAGAGATTCCCAAGAACCTGTGAGATGTTGCATTTTTTCAAGGAGACCTTAACCAAACCTTTAAATATTTTTCACTGTCCTTCCATGACAGTGCTTCAAGTAGAGTGTTTAAAAGTTTGGTATGCAAGCAACCTGATTGCTTGGTGTAGCTGGATGAATGTAGCGAGGCCCTTGGTGCTGACAATGTTGGCCTACAATAGGTTGTTAAAGCTGCTTTGATTACCCCGTTTTCTCACCAATTTTCCTTGTAACTACTTCCTTCCATTCCAAAGAATGGGGTTCGTTTTCTTTCTTTTTTGTGTGTCCTTATGGCTCGCTGGCATGGAGTCACAAAAGTCGTTGTTTTAAAGTATCATTTCAGGAGGTGTAAGGAATGGAATGCTTTCCACTTTGTGCATGCAGTGGCATTCTTGTGATTGCTCCCAATTCCAAAATAGCACAGTCAGATGCTCTTCTCTCTCTCCTCTGCCCCTACCTATGAATAGAATCCCTATATTTCCAACGTGATTGTGTTTTCATTTCCCTTTACTCTCCTTGTTCAGCCTTGCAGCCAAATTAATATTGGATCTAATTGTGCAAGTCAGAAAACCAAGGAGGCTTTCAACTTCTCATTGATATCCCGGCAGCAAAACACACTACTTAAACATTGAATCACTCCAACTCCTCCAGCTTATATTATGCTTCAAATTTTCCATAAAATTCACGTTTGACATTCAGGTTTATGGATACCAACGACATTTTGTTATATTTCACTTCATCTAAATTCCCTTGCAAGACAGAGCTATCTTAATTCACTTAATTAATCATCACATCCCATAACAAAGCTGATCTCTTGTTGTTCCCTCAAATTCACTTGTTCAATAACTCGATTGTTCATTAATCTTTAATTCTAAATTTATATTGCAGCATCTGGGTTTTATAAAATATTGCACTGATGCTGTAATCTAAATTTTCATGATTTTGTTTTATGTTTCATGTTGATAGAATGAAGAATTCAGTTTACTTTTTGCACTGGAATAATGACCATCACAGCTAAATGCTGATTGATCTACTACAACTATATTTGCATAACTATTCAGCAACATGAACACAGATGGTGGCAGATTGCCTACAGCATCAATAAGAATATCATTAAAATGTACTTTTGCAATAAAATCAGGAAACAAGTTCTAGAAAAATTTCTGTAGCTATCAAGCCTTGTGCGTGATTCTGCATTGATGAGGTAAATCAACTCTTTGATTTACTATGTTTTGATGTGTTTTCCCCTTCCAACTTGTTTTTGTAGTACATTTCATTAATATGGAATTTGAGCCAAGGAAAAATTACCCACAATATTTCAGCTGCAGCTCAGAGATAAATCCATTTGCAGAAACAAATTACCTCAGAACTAAAGCTGAAACTTATATTCTGTGTATAAGATGAAGAAATAATAATAATAGAGAAAAAAAGTCACATAAATGTATGTAGGGATCATCCATATTATTTGAAGATCATATGAAATATTTGAATCTATGATACATCAAGAAAAACAAATCGAAACAATCCCTCGAGAAAGTAAGAAAGAGATGGGTGAATGTTGTAGAATTGAGGTAAAGTCTATTTATAGTATTTTTTTGGGGTAAGCCTTTAGACAATAGCTTGTGTAGAGCCTTTATATCTTACTTTGATTTCTTCGTCATAATGTTATGGGCACAAATCTCATTCCAGACAGTCACCGTACAATCCAGTCAGACACTATTCAAAGGGAAGGCCACGTTTAAAATGTTGCCTTTGGATCAGATGTTAAACAGTTCATTTTGCACTCACAGGTGGATTTGAATGATTCCAATGATTACTGGAGTTATCCGTGGTGCCCTGGCCATTGTTGATCTCTCAATCCATCATCGAACGGGGGGAAAAAAACAGATTACTGGTCATTGCAAACCTCTTGTTTTGCAGGGTTTGCTATGTTCAAATTAGGTGATGCTTTCCCTATTTTAAAATGATGCCTGTGTTTCAGAAGTAGTTCTATTGACCACAATGCACTTGAGGATGCCCTAATGTCAGGTGACTTCCAGTGTGTTGACTTTCTTAAACATAGTACAGGTCTATCATTTCAAATTAAAGTTTTCATTTTACTTCATCAACAGCTGCTGGTATTTTTAAATTCAAGTGGAATTTCCATTAATTTCCCATGAATTGACAGGTAAGATTTTATTTACATTTGCATTGGAGCCTGACCCATCTTGTGATCAATATCAGATATGCTCCATTTACATTATTACTGACAATGCGCTTCTCTGATTCGACTCCACAAACTAATTGTTCCTATATTATAAATTAACATTTTAAAACTTCTGCAGCTGAATAATGCTCACAAACAGTCTTATTATTTTGGGGTGGGGGGGGGAAATAAATAAATCATTGTGTATTAAGTTCAAAGGAGCATTTACTCACACTTTAATAACTCATTCAGTAGCACCCATGCCTATGAATCTGAAAAGTACGGCTCATAATGTAATTGTAATCTCTAGCACATGACAGTGGCTAATACCGCAGGGCTGAGCATGTACTGCATTTGGAAGTTCCATTCTTTTGAATGCCTGGAAGGCTGAAAAAGGTCCCATGATATTGTTTGAAACTGATTCCGAACTGATCTTCCATCTTCAAACAATACAACCAAAAAGAAAATCTTTCATCATGTTACAGATAGTGAAACCTTGTTTGCATACAAATTGACTGTTACACTACTCTACCAAGACAAGTGACTATAATTTAAGAGAAATTTGCAGTTTGTGTCAGGGGCTGTAATAAGACATCACGGGGGAAGAAGGAATCACAGTTTTCAGTGAAGGAAATAAATTGCTTGCAACTCAGTGAGGCAAGTAATGCGCTGAGCCAGAAATAACACCCCTGTGCCTCCTGCACCCACATTATAAAAAAAGAAAAACAAAGTGTACCTATTCTTTAGCACTCTCCAGCAGTTCTCTTACAGGTCACTGGTTAGGGTTATAAGAGATTGAATGTATTTGCAGGGGTTTACATCACTGGTTACCTAAGTCACGATACTTCAGTCAAACACATGAAATTGAATGGAGTTGATTGCCTCAATGTAAATTTTACACCCTAAAGACAAGTATCAAAAGGATAAAGTTATTTTCTGTTTTACAGAATAATAATGGACTGCTGGCATCTTGGCTGAGATACTATTTTGTATGCATGAATCTTACAGCTAATTGTGAGATGCTGTTATGTTTATATTTTTAAAGTCTAGACCAGCCGAGCCAGGAAATTTCATGGTTTAAGTTGACAGTAATTAGTCTTCTGTTCTATGAATTTTATTTAGAAAAAAAAAGAAAGCTCAATGGACTCGAAAGGCCAACATGGCCTGTTTCCGCTCCGTAAATGGTTATATGGTTATATGGTTATTATTGAACATTCTTTAATAATCCACTTCATTCAATTGAAACCTTTGATTGGTTCAAAACCATTACCATAATTAAAAAGATGTGTTTATTTCTTCTGTTGTCCACACAGAGAAAGGAAAAATCAACTGGCAAAATCAATCCCAACAACCGAGACTCAGAGTTTTTATTCCCTGGTGATACTTGCACAATCTTTATCAGAGAATTGGTCAACAAAACACAAACACTGGATCAAACGGCATGTAAGTGGAACTTGAATACACAGCTGGTTACACTAAATGCAAGGGAATATTCAATGTGAAAACAAAGTATAGCAGGAAGTATTTGAATAAACATCAGAAAGTATAAAAGTACACAATTTTCATGTGGAATAAATACATTTTTCACATATTTGATTTTAATTACAAACTAAAATAAATACCTTTATACCTTTATTAATTATTTAGCTGCACTTGTTTGAAACAGCTGGATAAAACTACCTGTTGAAACACCTTGATAAAACGGCACTGAGCTGTCAAGAATTGTAAGCTTCTTTAGATTCCATCCTTGTTTTGATTAAAAAAAGAACAGATGAATTCAGCAAAGAATGTGAAATAATCATATAAAAACATCCTCCAAGCAATTAAATTATATGAGACTGAATGTAGCAGTTGCACTGAGTGTACTTAAAAATGGTAGTGTAATAAACCAAAAGGCATTTTGAATTCTGGTGTAAGTTATAGTTTATAAATTGCATTAGGTAAACTGCAAGCTTCTGTCCACAAAATAGTGCTCAAGCTGGGAAAAGCACAGCAACAACTTACCACTATGGTGTGCACTGGCATGACTGGACTAAATTAAAAGATGCTGGTGGCTGCAAAATCCAAAAGGCAACAATGCATTTAGGGTGTTATCTATAGACGCACAAAAAATGGATGAATCGAAGGAACTCTTTTTTATGTTGTAAGGCAGGAAAGTCACCTTGACAGTTTAAACTGTGGGGCTCACATGAAGTGCTTATGTCTAAATGCAAATGAGTTAATGTTTTTACTATCCATGTCTGGAATGCAGCTCAATGCCGCCGGTGTGGTTTACACAAAACAGCACTGTGAAATGTTTAGTATGCAAACCAAATGTTTAAAATTATTAGTCTTTAGCTATGGCCATCACTGGCTAGACTGGTAATAATGTTTTTATGTTCTTTTCTTCAGGATCTGGGAGCTGGTGGCCAGTATTTATGGCTTATCCTTAGTGATGCCTGAGAAGGTGGAGATGATCTCCCTTCATGAACAACTGCAGTTCTGCTGAAGGCATTCCCACTGTCCTGCTCGGTAGGGTGTTTCAGCATTTGGATCCAGCAATGGTGAAGAAATGGTAATATATTTTCAATTCAGGTGGATAATCGATTGGACCCGTACAACCCGACAAAGCAGTGTTCTCCAGTCCACGGTGTAGAACAGAGCAAAATACATCAGGGAAACAATACATGTGCTCACTACATATGTACATATATTAAGATGAATATTCTTAATAAATAGTAGAGTCATGGAGAGTTGTTTTTAGCAGTCATTTAGTCTGACTGTCCTGATACTTCTCTATCTTTTTTCCTTATGCGAATAGATGGAAGACGTTGGATGCAGCGGGTAGGAGTCTCCCTAATTTTATGAGCCCCTCTTTAAACAATAATGCTGATAAATCCTATCAATGGTGGTGGTGGGGGGGGGGGGTGTGACCCAGTGATCCTCTATGCCAATTTTAATGGTCCTGTGGATTGACTTCCAACCTGATGCTTCATAGCAACTGTACCACATGGTGATGAAGACAGCCAGGATGCTCTTGATGGAGTTCTTGTAGAATATTGACAGGATGGCGGCTGGTAGTCTTTCCTGCCTCAGCTTTCTAAGGAAGTGCAGTTGCTGACCTTCCTGACAAGTGATGAGATGTTATGTGTCCAGGATAGGTCTCTTCTTAAGAGGACTCTGAGGAACTTCGTGCTCTCCACTCTTTCCACTGCAGAGCTATTAATGTGTAGTGGAGGTCAATCATCCCTGGTCCTCCTGAAGTCCACAATCATCTCCTTTGTCTTGACCATGTTGAGACTCAGGTTGCTATTCTTGCACTATTTCACTAAATTTTCCACCTTTTCCCTGTAGTGCGACTCATTGTTGTCACTGATGAGGCCAACTACTGTCGTGTTATGTGTAAGCTCGATGACTCTGTTGGTCCTGGATCTGGCATTGCAGTGGTGGGTCAGTAGCATGAACTAAACTAGATGAGCACACAGCCCTGAGGTGCTCCAGTGTTCAGTGTGACAGTACTCAATATTCTGTTGCCAACCCAGACAGTATGCGCCTTTCCATTAGGAACTCCAGGACAATTACAGATAGGAGTGTTGAGTTCCAGTGAGAAAAGCTTCTCCATCCGCCTCTGGATATGATTGTATTATATGGCAAGCTGAAATCAATGAAAAGCAGCCTGACGTATGAGGTGTCATTGTCCTAGTGGGTCACGAAGGAGTGGAGGAACAAGGCTGTAGCATCATCAGTGGAATGGTTCTGACCATAAGTGAATTGAAATGGGTCTGGTGACACTGGGAGGTGTGCTTTTATATGTTCCATCACCAGTTGCTCGAAGCATTTCCGACTGGTAGAGCTCAGTGCCACTGAGCAGTAGTTACTGAAGCCTGTTATTATCATCCTCTTTGGTAGCAGGATGATGGTGGTTGCCTTGAAATATAAGGGGATGATTGAGTGCTGCAATGACATATTGTAAATCTCCATAAGCACCTCTGTTAGTTGGTCAGCACAGTTGTTTAGTACCCGACCAGATATGTGGTCTTGCCCTCCTACCTTGTGTGGGTTCATCCTGGGAATGGTACTATTCCCATGCACTTCCTGTTCTTGCCCTTATTGTCAGTAGGGGGTCTCAAATTTGGGATGCATTTTGTACCCGGAACCCACTGGAGCAATGTGCACCCATGCGTTAGTGATTCTGGCTGAAGCTGGCTACGAAGGCTTGGACCTTGACTTTGGCACTCTTGCTCGCTTACTGATCGAGAGTCATAGAGCATGGAAGCAGGCCAGAGAGGTTTCAGATAAACATTCTAAACAAGTTGGGGTTGTACCAGAAAGAAGCAATAGTTTTGAGGGGAAGTTAGCGTCCATACAGTTGGGCACGGCAGTGAAGGAGAAGAAGTTTCAAGCTGCACGACTTGGGAGAATGAAGGTACAAAGAATTGAGCTGACCTTGGGAACAGATGCTGATCATTGCTTGTTAAATAAAAACCTTCCACATAAAGTGTTGCAGATTGTCCTTGAAGAAATATTCAAGATCACCATAGACAATAGAACTCCTGCCTCTCTTGTTGACCTTGAATTTCAGGAAATTGCATTTATTGAATATGAAAGTAATGTGTCTGCATATTAATATAGGCATGAAGCCACAGCGAAGAGGCGGACAAAAGAGTTATTAGATGTTTCTGTTAAGATTTATGTAATTTACATGATAAATACCAGTGACATTCAGGCCATTTCCAACCCCTCCCACCCTGTCCTCATTACACTGACTATCTCCCCTTTGCAACCTCTGTTCTAATGAAGGGTTTTGGCTTAAATCAGTCACCATTCTTCTTCTCCCACTGCCGCTGCTCAACTTGTTGACGTCCTCCAGCAGACTCTATTTTTGCTCCTGATTTCAACATCTGCAGGCTCTCATGTGTCCCAAGTAATGAAATGTGTTGAAAGTTAAGGAGAAAATAATGCTTATGAGAAGAGATTATTCAGATGAAGCACTAACACTTGAATTAGGTACTTTAGTGTTCTTTAGTACAGGCTTTAGTGAAGAGTTTTGTCGATGGGAAAATTAAAAGGTTCTAAATTTATAATTGTTCAACCTTATTAAACCTGTACTAATATTTCTGTAAAAAAATTAATTTTATTTTCTTATGGGTGAATAACTGCTTGGTTGCAGGGGTGTTAATTCCTATTTAAGAGGAAGTTGTGTTTTGCATTATAAATATACTTTTAGACATGATATCACCTTGATAGATTGTTCTATTTTACGCTGCTGTTTAATTTGAGAGTGGCTGACCTCATAAAGAACATTCCCTTGTCTTGGTTTGGTCTGAATAATGATCTCTGCAACAATATTGTGATTCCCTTATGAGGAGGAGGGCGGCCAAGAAGCAAAATGTCTTTCTGACTCTCTTTTCTGAGCTAAAAATTAATTCACTTTGTTTCAAATCGCTGTAAAAATTACAAGGCATTTTGAATATTGAGTTGAACAGATTGTTCAATTCCCTTTGTCAAATGTTTTGGTGGTTTAAGGCATTTTTAGCAATATTCCTGTATTTTTTCATATTTATTGTTATTAATATTGCATTTCTGGATAATTTTCTCACTCGTCAAGGACAGAAAAGATTAATTGCTGTATACTGTATTGTTTTATATGTCATAAAGGCTGAAACAAAATCAAGATTTGCAAGAATATTTTATAAACCATAATTAGTAAGGATTCATGGACAGGGGAAATTTGACACTTATGAGAGTAAGAAATGTTACTGAAGTAGGAAATATTAATGGAGACTATCAGAAGAACATCGAGTCATTTGATCCAATATTTCCTTTGTAACTTCTTTGCAAATCTTTCTGCCTGTTATGTTGACTGCCTTCTGTTTTCAAAAAAAAAATCTCTTGCCGTCTGTTCTCAACTTGCACTTCATTGCCGGGTAAATCAGGCATATAAGCCATGTTGAAGCACTGGATTGGCAGGAAAAATCTGGATACATTGCCAGGAAAATTGGATTCTATGGGCACATAGACGTAGAAGACTTTCAGGGTAATCAAACAATGCAGATGCATAATCTACACTACCAAGAAATGCAGATTTTTACATGCATCTGAACACAGGGGAAATTGAATGTTATAGATGTATAAACCCACTGGACTGCCAAATAAATCAAAATCATTGATGCATAAGGTTTACTAGACTGCTGGGAAAATCAGATATTGTGGATGGATAAACCCACAGGACTACAGGATAATCAGGGTAATGAGACAAAACAAATGCACAAAGCCACTGGATTGCAAGAAATAAGCCTCATTAACCTAATAGTCTATGAGGAATTTGCATGCAGAACCAAAATCATTCCAAAGAGAAAATTAAACCTGCACACTTAATAGGAATCTTATCTATCTCTGAAGATGACGTCAGAATGTCATTCAAGAGGGTGAACACTCGCAGGAGTGTTCCTGACGGCATATCTGGCAGGATACTGAAAATCTGCGCCAACCAATTAGCCAGAGTTTTTACTGACATTTTCACCCTCTCATTGTGGCAGTCAGAGGTTCCCACCAGCTTCAAAAGGACATTAATCATCCTGGTACCCAAGAAGAGTAGTGTGGGCTGCCTAAATGACTACCACACAGTAGCACTAACTTCTACTGTGATGAAATACTTCGAGAGGCTGGTCATGGCCAGAATTAACACGAACCTAAGTAAAGATCTGGACCCACTGCATTTTGCCCATCGTCACAAATGCTCCACAACAGATGCAATATTGCTGGCTCTCCACTCAGCTCTGGATCACCTTGATGACATCTCTTCATCGACTACAGCTCAGCCTTCAATATCATTATTCCCTCAGTGCTGGTCAAAAAGCCACAAATTCTGAGCCTCTGTACCCACCTCTGCAACTGGATCCTTGACTTTCTCTCAGAAGACCACAGTCAGTATGAATTCGAAACAATGTCTCCTCCTCACTGATCATCAACATAGGCACACCCCAAAGATGTGTGCTTAGCCCACTGTTCTACTTGTTATATACCCATGACTGTGTGGCCAGGCACTGTCAAGGATCTCCACTAGTGCCATCGCTTACATACTAAGAATCCCCATCAATGCCATCAGTTACAACTCAAGGTCCTACACCTATGGAACCAGTTCAAGTTCCGTATGCTCCATTCACAAGACAACCAGTCGCAAGGCATGGTGGACAAGACAATATGTTATGACTCAGCAAAACAAAATGAAATTTCTGCTATGTTAGCGCAGAAACAAGGTTTATAGGGTTTACCTAAGCAGGAAATTCCAGTTTTTAATGGAATATCTGCAATATCTAATGTTCATGAAATCCTTTGAATTCCACATTGAAAGTAATACTAAAAACACTAAAGGTCATCTGTATTAACTGGAACAGTAAACTGGAGTACAGGAAAAGAATTATTGCATCATCATTATGGGAATGAACATAAAATCACAAGGGCCTACGTAGACATATTCTTTCTTGACCAGCAATACAATCAGAGGACATAAAGGCTTTACAAGCATATGCACTCTTTCTGAGAGGAAGTTGTAATGGAATGGGAAGTAGTGTATGCTTGCAAGAGCTGAATTTGCTTGCTAATTTGTCAATTATTGTCAATAAATTACCTTATAAAATGAAGGATTATGGAGAACCAAGGTTGCAGAGATTAAGATTCTTCCTGGAAGGGATGCTACTTTCAGGATGTTGTACAACTTTTGGAATGGCATGTGCATGTTAACACTGTGCTAGTATTTGGAAATATTAAGGATACTTCAATAGTTCATAAAGATGTAAAGAAGTCTAAATCATCGTCTCAACAGAAACCAAAGGAAAGTACCTTTGTCAGATACAAGCACAGCAAAGAACAAGGAAACAAAGGAAAAGGAAGATCAGACTGTTCAGGAAAGCTGTTTGTACTGCAAAGATAAGCATGCTTTATAAAAATATTCATAATTGGAGGAAAAAGTCGTATGATGAGAAATTAACTTTTTAAAGAAGAATGGATTATGTTTCAGTTGCTTATGTAAAGGACACATCAGCAAAACTTATAATAAGTGACTCAGTTTTGTTATATGCAGTTTAAACCATCCCAAGTTACCTCATTCTCAACAAAGTAAAGTTGAGAAGGAAGTCAAACAATCTGAATCTAAGACTAAAGACACATTCAAAGAGAGTGCCTTAACTTTGGTTCAGACAAACAATCTTACTGGGGCCGGTGACAAAGCTCCCTCAATAGTTCCCTGTGCAAGTTAAAGCTAAAAAACGAAGCTTCATACTGAAGACCCACACATTTCTTGATCCAGGAAGTACTGCATTATTTTGTACTGTTGAATTAATGAATAAACTTAATCTTCATGCAAAAAGATCACAAATCTTGTTGAAGACAATGAATGATAAAAGGAACATTGAAACTTGTAGAGCTCGTCGAAAGAACCAAAGACTTGTTGATCCAAACCAAGGCTTTTATTAGCAAAAGACCGGAGCTCTTCACAGGTGGCCGACCAGTCCGGAATGATCCGACCTGGCTAGGGACACAACCCTTTAAGGCCCAAACAATAGGTGTGGCTTAGCTCTCAGCCAATCGCTGTAAGCACAGTCTAGATACAGTAACTATATACACTATGTACATTGGTGATAGATCTGTACTATCACATTCACCCCTTCTTGGAGAATTGACCCTGGGAAAAAAAAAACAAAAACGAGGGAGAGAATGAAAAGGAAGGGGTAGGTCAAGGACTGTAGCGGTCAGGGGGTCTGACCATCCGGCGTGACCGCCGTGGTGCCGGGATTGGGGTCACTGGAGTGGTGTCGCCAGCGGGCTCATCGGGTGCGACTGCTCCGTCGCTCAATTCCCCAGTCGTTTTGTCGGCAGGGTGGCCCGAGTCATTGGGGTGCTGTTGGTCCTTCTGTTGCGGCACGGGGACTGGAGCATAAGGAGTTGGGGGGTTTGCTGGGTCTACCGCGTCCTGAGCTAGGTCCCGCACCGAAACAGTGTCCTCCCGCCCGTCTGGGAACTCCACGTATGCGTAATGTGGGTTCGCGTGGAGTAGAGTCACTCGGTCGACCAAGGGGTCGTTCTTTGAGTGCCGGATGTGGCGTCGCAAAAGGACGGGGCCAGGGATGGTGAGCCATGCCGGTACAGTGGTTCCCGATTCGGATTTCCTCGGGAAAAGGAACATCCTTTCGTGGAGGGTGGCATTTGTTGCAGTACATAGGAGGGAGCGGATGGAGTGTAAGGCACTAGTGAGAACCTCCTGCCAGTGAGAGGTGGGGAGACCTTTAGACTGGAGAGCCAGTGTAACCGCTCTCCATATGGTGGCATTCTCCCTCTCGACCTGGCCATTACCGCGTGGGTTATAGCTCGTGGTCCTGCTTGAAGCAATACCACACTCCAGAAGGTACTGTTGCAGCTCTGCACTCATGAATGAGGACCCCCTATCACTGTGGATGGAATTGGGGTACCCGAAGATGGTGAAAATACTGTGAAGGGCCTGTATCACTGAGGTGGCAGTGGTGTCTGGGCAGGCCACAGCGAATGGGAAGCGGGAGTATTCGTCGATGGCCGTAAGGATGTAGGTATTACGGTTGGTCGACGGTAGGGGTCCCTTAAAGTCTACGCTAAGACGCTCGAAGGGGCGGGTGGCTTTGATGACGTGGGAGTTATCCGGACGGAAGAAGTGGGGCTTGCATTCGGCGCACACCGAACAGGCTCGGGTCATGGAGCGGATCTCCTCAACTGTGTAGGGTAAGTTGCGCGCCTTGACAAAGTGAGCAAACCTAGTGACCCCTGGATGACAGAGCGCCTCATGGAGTTTCCGTAGTCTGTCCATCTGTATGCTGGCGCACGTCCCCCTGGAGAGCTTACCAGGCCGGTACAGGATGTCATAGTTAAAGGTGGAGAGTTCGATTCTCCATCTGGCGATTTTGTCGTTTTTTATCTTACCACGCTGGGTGTTGCTGAACATGAAGGAGACCGCGCGTTGATCAGTCAACAGTGTAAAGCGCCTCCCAGCGAGGTAATGTCTCCAACGACGTACCGCTTCAACTATGGCCTGGGCCTCCTTCTCGATCGAGGAGTGTCTACTCTCCAGACCCTGGAGGGTTCTGGAGAAGAAGGCTACAGGCCGACCGGCCTGGTTCAAGGTGGCTGCCAGGGCGAAGTCGGATGCATCGCTCTCGACTTGAAACGGGACAGACTCATCGATCGCGTGCAGCGTCGCAGCAGCGATGTCAGATTTGATTCGATCGAAAGCCGCTGTGGCTTCGGTCGAGAGGGGAAAAGAGGTGGTCTTGATAAGAGGACGTGCCTTGTCGGCGTAGTTTGGAACCCATTGGGCGTAATACGAGAAAAGGCCCAGGCAGCGTTTGAGAGCTTTCTGGGTATGTGGGGGGGGTAAGTCCATTAAGGGACGCATGCGGTCAGGATCTGGCATGACTATCCCGTTTTCCACCACACAACCTAGAATAGCGAGTCGTGTGGTCCGGAAAACACACTTGTCCAAATTGTAAGTCAGGTTTAGCTGACGGGCAGTTTGAAGAAATTTGTCTAGGTTGGCGTCATGGTCCTGCATGTCGTGGCCGCAGATGGTGATATTGTTCAGATACGGGAAGGTAGCGGTTAGCCCGTTCTGGTCCACCATCCTGTCCATTTCCCGCTGGAAGACCGCGACACCATTTGTGACCCCGAATGGTACCCTGAGAAATTGATATAGCCGTCCATTCGCTTCAAAGGCCGTGAATGGTCGGTCCTCGCAGCGGATCGGGAGCTGGTGGTAGGCCGAACGTAGGTCAATAGTGGAGAAAATGCGGTACTGGGCGATCTGGTTCACCACATCCGTGATGCGTGGCAGGGGGTACGCATCCAGGAGTGTGAAGCGGTTAATGGTCTGGCTATAATCGACCACCATCCGTAGTTTTTCCCCATTCTTGACAACCACCACCTGGGCTCTCCAGGGGCTTGAACTGGGTTCGATGATGCCCTCATCCAGCAATCTACACACCTCACTCCTAATGAATTGCCTGTTTTCGTAACTATATTGCCGACTTTTGGTGGCCACAGGCTTCCAGCCAGGGGTGAGGTTTGCGAAGAGTGCTGGCGGGGCAATCCGGAGTGTGGAAAGGCCGCAGGATTGGCCCCGGGGCACGGGGGCGGGTTGCTCGGGTGCTTCGGGAGTGGGGCGATGGCAGACCGAGAGGGGGGCGTGGGGTCCCCCAAAGTGTAGGGACACCGTTTGGAACTGACACTGGAAGTCTAATCCCAGCAACACTGGGGCGCACAATTGGGGAAGGACGAATAATTTAAAGTGGGTGACCGTCACGCCCTGTACTTCCAGCGTGGCGATGCAATACCCCTTTATCCCAGTCGAGTGCGACCTCGTCGCTAATGAGATCCTCTGGGTAGTGGGGATAATGTCAAGTCCCCAACGGAGGGCCAGATCTGGCTGGATAAAACTGTCAGTTGACCCAGAGTCAAATAAGCAATTGGTGTAGTGTCCATGCACTTTAATCAGTTCCATTGCTCTGGTGAGGGGATGAGAGCATTGCTGGTTTAATGTTATTGAAGCAGTTGACAGGCGAGTTTTGCGCGATGACGTCACGCAATGGGATGACGTCACGCAACGGGATGACGTAGTCAACGCTCGAGGAGCAGGTTGGAGAACCTCCCGGAAGTGCTGTTGTGGCGGGTGAATGGTAAGTAGTGGGGTTTGTAGTTGCTCGCGATCGGCGGTCGGGCCCTGGCGGTCGTCAGCGATGGACGCTAGGGTGAGCACCTGGTTGGCCGCGGGGGTGGCTGCGGCGGCGGTAGCGTCGGCCCCGGGGGTGTCTGTGGCGGCGGCAGCAGCGGCGGTAGCGTCGGCCCCGGGGGTGTCCGTGGCGGCGGCAGCAGCGGCGGTAGCGTCGGCCCCGGGGGTGGCTGTGGCGGCGGCAGCAGCGGCGGTAGTGTCAAGTGTTCCGCACGGGGGCGAGAGGCAGGCCATCACCATGGTTGCGACGGTGGGTTGCCCCTTCCGGGTTCGGCGTCTCCGTGACGTCAGGCGTTGCCGTGCAGGGGAGCCCTCGCTCTCATTGGACGAGAGCTCTGGGGAAGAAGAGTTTGAATGGGATAGTGGCGGTTGAGCTTCACACGAGGCACTGTGTTTGCTGGCGGCCATTTTAGACCTACAGACTGCAGCAAAGTGGCCCTTTTTAAGGCACTTCTGGCACCTGGCTTTTCTTGCTGGGCACTGGGATCTGCTGTGTTTGTCCCTCCCGCAGAAATAACATTTCAGGTTCGCACGGGGCAGGGTAGCAGCAGCCGACAGGCCGTCAGGGGTAGGGTAGAAGGGCACTCTACTCACATCAGAACGAGGGGTCCAGTCCCTAGAGAGCTCGGTGGACTTTAAGGCTGCATCCTCCATTGTGATTGCAATCCGAGCCACGTCCTCTAGTTTTTCTACCCCTTGCTCGAGCAAACGCAGCCTCACTTCGTTCGACCAGAGCCCGGCCACATAGGCATCCCGGACGAGGTCGCTAGTGATCTCGGCAGCAGTTTTGTCCACACAGTTACAGTCCTTGCCCAATGCCTTTAAAACTTGTAAATATGCCCTGCTGGACTCGCCGGGCTGTTGCTTCCTCGACGCAAGCATGAGCCGGGCATGAACTCTGTTCACCGGTTGATCATACAGTTCCTTCAGTACCTTTATGGCTGCGGTGTAAGTGGTCTCATCCTGGATGTTCTCATAGACTCTCAAGGACACCATAGACAGCAATGCTGTTAGACGCTGGTTATCCTCCTCTACCTGAATGAATCTCAGGAAGTTTTCAAAGTTCAGCAGCCAGAACTTAAAGGCTTTGAAGGCTGTAGCTGACTGTGGGTCGATATCAAGTTTTTCTGGCCGAGTTAAACGCTCCATCCCTTTCAAAAAAAATTCTTTTTGCTAATAAAATTGTAGAGCTCGTCGAAAGAACCAAAGACTTGTTGATCCAAACCAAGGCTTTTATTAGCAAAAGACCGGAGCTCTTCACAGGTGGCCGACCAGTCCGGAATGATCCGACCTGGCTAGGGACACAACCCTTTAAGGCCCAAACAATAGGTGTGGCTTAGCTCTCAGCCAATCGCTGTAAGCACAGTCTAGATACAGTAACTATATACACTATGTACATTGGTGATAGATCTGTACTATCACAAAACTAAAATAGTTTAAGGTTTACAGATTGCTGCATTGAATAGCAGTGAATTTTGCGATCTTCCAAGTGTATATACTCAGAAGTCTATGCCTATGAATAAGGAGAATATTCCCTATCAGGATGATATCAAACAGTGAGATCATCTGAAAGACATTTGCTTACCCAATATTGATGCTAAAATCGAGGTTTTAATTGGATCAGATTTACCAAAAGCTCTCAAATCTCTATAGAAGTAATAAGGAGTCAAAATGATGGACCTTATGCTGTGAGAACATTGCTTGGATGGACAATTAACGGATCAGTGGGAGGAAAAATGAGGAATGATCAGGAGTAATTGAATTTAAATGTCAACCAAATTTCAGTTGTCAAACTTAATGATCTTTGGGAACAACAGTTTAAAATTGATTTTCCTGAATGTCTCACAGATATTTAAGAACCTTCGAAGGAGGATAAACAGTTTCTGGATTTAATTTCAGATTCTGTTAAACATGTTGATGGTGTAATGTATAAATATTGGGAGGAATTTGGTAAAATTAGAGTAGGTTGCATACATGCACACATTTTGAAGCAGATCTTGTTTGGAATACTGAGGAATTCATATTCAGTAACATTGCAGGATCTATGGAGAATTTCACAATTAGGTGCTAATTGAAATAATGTCATGAAATGAATGGCCATTGTTTTGGAGGAGACAAACTGACTGTTTGAAAGTACCTACAGTGTGCTCAAAGAAAGGTCATCCTGGGTTTTGTTTATCTAAGACAACAGCTTGACCAAGAGAGGAGAACTCCTGTGGTTTGCTGAAGAAGGTGGGGGTTTTTGCAAGTGAGAGAGTCAGTTGGCAGTTGGAGAGAGAGAGAGAGAGAGAGAGAGAGAGAGAGAGAGAGAGAGAGAGAGCAATCTCAACAAGCCAGTGTGTGTGTGAGACGCTGAAAGCAGCTGAACAGTGCAAGCAGGAAAAGTTGGTTGGAAACAGAAAGTTCCAGAGCAGTGGATGGCTGGAAGTTCTATCTGTCTGATATTTCTCTTGGAATAAGAGAAACAGAAGGAGCTCTGTCATTACCTGAAAGAAAGAGGTTACCACCTGGAAAACCCTGATGGGGAAAGTTTCATCAGCGAGACATTGAGGTGACTAATGGTGGTACCTCAGTTGTGGAAATCCTGGAACAACAAATCTCTCTCTGCAAACCCCACAAGAACCTTCCTGAGCGGTAAACATTTGCCTTTCAAGCACCAGAGCCTGGTGAACTTTATACATGTTAAATTCTGTTCACAGTATAAGAATTGCCTACAACCAGAGAACTTGGAAGAAGGAGAAGTGAGATTGAACTGTGAACCAAAGAACTTTTCTTATATTTACACACACATCATATATGTGCGCTTAGAATTAGAAAGAGGTTAATTTGGGTTAGTTAAGTAATAAGTTAAAGTTTGATTCTGTTTTCATGTTTAAAACAACTTTTGTTTAAGTAAATACTTGTCTTGGTGAATGTCTATTGCTGCTGGGTTTTGGGGTCCTTTGGGCTCGTAACAATGGTCATTACTGTATGGCATTACCTTTGAAGAAATGAGAAATTTGTATGCCAGACAATAAAATAATTGCAGAACAGCGTATGCTGAATTTGAAGAGAAAATTCAAAAGAAATTATTTCTTTCATTTAAAATATACTAATGTCATGTTGGTCAGGATAGCCAAGGATTATGTAGAAAATGTATCTGAAGATATCTTGGAACTTAAAGATGGTAGAAAATGGTATTTACCTCATCATGAAATTATACATCCAGAGAAGGAGAAACTATGTGTTGTATTTGACTATAGAGCATCATTTCAGGGAGTATCATTGAATTCTCAACTTTTACAAGGTCCTGACTTAACCAGTACTTTAATAGATGTTTTGATGAGATTTTGTAAAGAGCCTATTGTAATTGCTGTAGATATTGAAGTGATGTTTTATCAAGTGAAAGTACCATCAGAAGATCATGATTTTTTTTTCAATTGTTATGGTGGCCTAATGGAGATTACAGTAAAGACTTGATTGAATATAGAATGGCAGTTCATCTATTTGGAGCAACTTCATCACCGAGTTGTGTAAATTTTGCTCTCAGGAAATGTGCAGAAGATAATGAAGAGCAATTTAATTCTCAATCTATAAACATCATCAGAAATAATTTCTGTGTTGATGATTGTCCTACTTCAGTGGTTTCAGAAAAAGAAGCAATAAATCTTATCATGAGTTAAGAGATCTGTAATAAAGGACATTTTTTCCTTGTGAAATGGATTAGCAACAGTCAAGATGTGTTGGCTGTTATTCCTGAGGCAGAAAGACCAAAAGAGATAAAACATCTTGACTTGGATTGTGACGTTCTACCTGTCGAAAGAACTTTAGGAGAGCAATGGTGTCTTCAATCAGATGCCTTCAAATTCAAAATTATTTTGAAAGAACATCCTTTGACAAGAAGAGGCATTCTTTTGATTGTAAACTCGATATATGATCCTTTGGGAATATTGGCGCCAGTAGTATTAATAGCCAAGAAAATTCTGGAAGAACTGTGCAGAAGAAAATTTGGATGGGATGAAACTATACCAGATTCCATCACACAAGATTAGATGAATTGGATTGAGAGTCTTGATATGTTAGAAAGTTTTGAAGTCAACAGATGTTTGAAACCTACGGATTTTGTAATTGCCACATTTGCTCAGTTACACTATTTTGCTGATGCAGGTGAAGGTGGTTTTGGTACTGTCAGTTATTTAGTACTGTTAAATAACCAAGAGCAAGTACATTGTGAATTTATAATGGGAAAAGCCAGAGTGGCTCCATTAAAGCCAGTGACCATACCTCGAATGGAATTGACTGCCGCTACTATGGTGAGCAAAATGGACACTGTGTTAAGAAGAGAATTACAGATGGAGTTAGCAGATTCTATGTCCTGGTCTGATAGTACATCAGTACTTAAGTACATTAATAACAAAACCATGAGGTTTGTGACTAACAGAATTAATGAGATTAAAAAGGTTTTTCATGCTAATCAATGGAGATATATTAAAACAATGGATAATCCATCTGACATGGCTTCACGATGATCAAAAGTTCAATTGTGTCTGAAAGGAGCCAACACTTGGGTGTTTGGTCCTCAATTTCTTTTGCAATCTCAAGAAGAATGGCCTCAAAATCCAGAAGAGTTAAAAAAATTTCAGTGAATTATTCTTCATGGTTTCCTTTGAAAAGGGCAATAACATGGATTCTTAGATTAACGACTATGTTTTTACATTATATAAAAAAAAGAGAATCTGAAGTTTTAAAAAGAGCTGTTACCTAACAGCTGATGAGTTAGCGAATGCTAAATTAGAAATCATTTGTTTTTGTCAAAAAAAGGTGCTTGATAATTAAATATCAAAATTGGAGAAGAATCTGAATGTTACAGAAGCAAGTTATTCTTGTAAATTATGTATTGAGAGTATGAGGAAGATTGGAAGAAGCAATAATGCCAGAAGAAGTGAAACATCCAATTATATTAGCTATGGAATTTCCTATTTCTGAATTGATTGTTCGACATATACATGAGAAAACAGGTCATAGTGTTTGTAATCATGTGTTATCAGTTACGCTAGAAATATCGAATACGTGGTGCTACAACATTCATTAAAAGATTTATATCAAAATATGGTAATTGTCGACATGCAAATGCTAAACCTGGACATCAAAAAAAGGCAGATTTTCCAAAAGATTGAGTTTTGCCTGGTGAACCCCCATACCATGCGTGGGAATTGATTATTTTGGTCCTTTGCAAGTAAAATGAGGAATAAGTGTTTGACTATGAGAGCAATTCATCGCTTGATACAGACTCTTTTATCAATGTTCTGTTACGAGCCCAAAGGACCCCAAAACCCAGCAGCAATAGACATTCACAAAGACAAGTGGCTTTCAAAACATAAGTTATTTTTAATCAACTTCAAACATGAAAATAGAATCAAACATTAACTTAACTCTATACTTAACTAACCCAAATTAACCTCCTTCTAATTCTAAGTGCACGTGTATGCAATGTGTGTGTAAATTCAAGAAAAGTTCTTTGGTCCACAGTTCAATCTTACTTCTCCTTCTTTCAAGTTCTCTGGTTGCAGGCAATCACCATACTGTGCACAGAATTTAACATGTATAAAGTTCACCAGGCTTGGTGTTTGAAAGGTAAATGTTTACCGCTCAGGAAGGTTCTTGTGGGGTTTGCAGAGAGAGAGATATTTGTTGCTCCAGGATTTCCACAACTGAGGTACCACCACTAATCACCTCAGGGTCTCGTTGATGAAACTCACCCCATCAGGGTCTTCTAGATGGTAACCTCTTTCTTCAAGCTACCATGGAGTTCTATTCCTTCCTCTATTTCAAGAGAAACATCAGACAGATAGCACATCCAGCCATCTACTGCTCTGGAACTTGCTTCCATCATTTTCAAACAGTTTTCCCTGGATTGCACTTTTCAGTTACTTGTCAGTGTCCCACTCACTGACTGACTGACTGACTGAGCTGTTAACTCAACTCTCTCTCTCTTCCAACTCAAACTCCAAAGAGATCATGTGACTCACATCTTGCAAAACCCCACCTTCCTGAGCAAAACAACAGGAGTTCTGCTCCCATTTGTTGTTAGATAAACAAAATCCAGGAGTGACCTTTCTATGAGCAATTTGGAGAAAAGGTACTGATAGACAGCATGACTCCAGCAAGACAATAGTCAACACCTACTTGTGAAAGGTGCTTACATTCTCCAGAGATCCTGCAATGTGAATTCTTCAGTCTTTCAAATAAGATTCTGCACAAAGAAATTCTTGGTTGCTGGGAAAATCATGGAAACAGTTCTGGACAAAAAAGATTCTGTTTGGCAAGTGCGAATTAAAACCAAGACTGGTTACTTAAATCGACCTATTAGTAAAATCTGCCTTTTACAAGAAGCAGAAGATTTTGTTTTCTAATCTTATTCTTAACATATTTACTTTTGTATCTGTAATAGTAATTATTATATATTAGTTATTAATGTCTATTTTAATAATTAAGGGCTGGAATGTAAAGGTTAAAACCTTGGATTTTTGATTCAGTTAATTTTATGCATATCCCTTTAATAAAAATGTGTTCTTTGCCGTGTTACCATAGTTACTATGATGTCATATGTCATAATATCTGAGTGGACCAAGAGTCTGCATCTCATTTTACAAAGAATTTTGAAGGGTACATAAGCTCAAGATACTTTTCAAATTCATCTTAATTTGTCTTATTTTCATCTATTTTTATATCCGTTTAAAGTTGAATATTGTCATATAATTATACAATATGCTTTGTTTATTCATCATTATGAAAATGTCAATGCAAAGTTATGCAAAATGTTTATCCATTTTATCAACAAATTATAGCTACTTAAAGCTGCAACTACAAAGTTTGGTTTATTGGAGTAATAGTATTTCGGAACATTGTTGCTCTTGTCTCTGAATATGACATGTTTTGAAATTGGGAAATATTAGAACTTGAAAAGTGTTGTCTATAGGCACAATTCCAATGCCATCTGTAAGTTTGCCGATGACACCACCATTGTCGGCAGAATCACAAATAGCAATGAAGCGTACTGGAGGGAGATAGATCAGCTCATTGAATGGTATAATGACAACCACATTTCACTCAACATCAGCAAAACCAAGGAGATGATTGTGGACTTCAGGAGGAAGTCAGGGGAACACGAACCAGTCCTCACCGAGGGCTCAGTAGTGGAAAGGGTCAAGAACTTCAAATTTCTGGTTGTCAACATCTCAAAGGATCTATCCTATAGCCTCCATGGCAATGCAATCACGAAGAAGGCTCGCTTGCGGCTATAATTTCTGAGGTGTTTGAGGATATTTGGTTTGTCAGCAAAGACTCTCAAAAATTTCTACAGGTTTACTGTGGAGAGCATTCTGGCGGGTTGCTTCACTGCCTGGTATGGAGGCGCCAACTCTCAGGACAAAAATAAACTAGAGGATTGTTAACTCTGCCTGTGACATCACAGGCATCAGACTTCACTCCATCGAGGACATCGACATGAGGCGGTGTTTTAAAAATGGCAACCTCTATCCTCAAAGACCCTCACCACCCTCTTCACTCTGCTACCATCGGAAAGGAGGTGCAGGAACCTAAAGACAGGCACTCAACTGCACTCTGACAGCTTCCTCCCTGCTGCCATCAGATTCCTGAATAATCAATGAACCATAGACACTGCCTGACTTTCCATGCACTGTTTTATTGTAATAATTATTTTATTTTTCATAGTAATGTCTTAAGATGGTTCTAATATGTATGTTTGCACCATGATGCTGCCACAAAACTCTGAATTTCATGACTTACTCATGACAATAAATCCTGATTCTGAATTTTTTTAAAAAATGATCATATTTTTGCTCATATTAGATTGGCAATTTTGGTAGTAGCAGCGCTGTTTATTCTTGCAACTATTAAGTCACAGTAGAGTTGTATCAGAATTCCTAATTCTAGCAGGAGATAGCCCATAATTTTCCCTCAGGTAAATTGAATGATAGATATTACATTTTGGAACTTACATAAAGTCTTTTTTCTTACATCTGTGTTGTTACCATATATTGATTGCATTGTCATTTGTATTTAACATGTATTTGACAGGTCTAAAATAATATCCTGTACACACTTCCCATTCAAACAGATTCAAGGACTGGAAGTTAGATTTATCAGACACTGAATAGAAATTTGACTGGTATTGGTGTGCTAAACCTGGTTGCATTTAGAACAAAGATGCAATCAGCTTCTCCTCAAAAGTAGACTAAAATCTAGCTTGAAGCATGAATTAAAGTGCAGGAGCAGGCTTTTAATGGAACTCAACTGCTAACATTTTACTGGTCAGTGTGACAGAGTATTTGAGGTGGTCTGGGAGGAATTGTTAGAGCAGGTTGCACACAAACATTTTAAAACACAGAATGTCTGCAGGAATTTTGCAGAGTACTTTTTTATCAAAAAGAGCAACAAAGTTGCAGTTTACACCTTGCCTGGGAGAGCATGTGATTTTTTTTGCATGGAGACAGAACAGTTTTGCTCTCAGAGAGGGAAGGTGTGAAACAGAAAGAAAGGAGACAGAAATCAGTTCCAGAAAGACAAAGCTGGCAAACTGTTGGAAGACTGCCTGGTCAGAGGAGAAGACCGACTGTCTGAAAGGTGACCTGAAAGAAGGAGGATCATCTGGAGAACCCTGAAGGGGGTACGTTTCGTCAGCAAGACTGATTAAACAGGTATCAGGTGTGGATGTTTTGGAACAAAAGGAATCTCTCTCTGAAGACCAACAAGAACCCTCCTGTGTGATAACCATTTTCCCCGTTAAGCACCAAAGACTGGTAAACTTTGTTAATGCTGACTTCTGTGCACAGCACAAGAATTGCCTGCCACCAGTGAGATTGGACTGTGATCCAAATAACTTTTCTAATCTTAAATACACATTACACACACCTGCACTTAGTATTAGAGGGGGGATTAAGTAGGTTAGGGTAGGTAAAGAAGGTAAGTTAAGTAATAAATTAAAGTTTAATTCTATTTTCTTGTTCAAATATAATTAAAAACTACTTTTGTTTAAGTACCCCTTTGTGTGGCAGTGAATATCTATTGCTGGTGGTTTTTGGGGTCTTCTGGACTCCATAACAACAGTAATCACGTCTTTGTCTTCTTCAATGGATGAGGTGGATGTATTCAAACTATCCTCCATCTCCCATCACAGAATATTTTTACAAAAATATACTTTATTTTAAATAAATTATTTATAATACAAGAAAACTGTTTCTAGAGTTTTTTTACATTCATTCTGTCAATCATATTGATACGTTCTCATCATTTCGTTGTACATTTTATATTTTTCTCTTAATAATCTATGACCACCACTGTAGTACTTTGTTGTTTCAGCCCATCATTGCCTGATAATGGGAGGACTCTAGACTGCATTCCTTCCCCATAGCACCCTCACATTGGCTGCACCAAGCCTCGATGCGTCCTTCAGCACGTACTCTGTACAGCCTGCAGTGTCACTCGGCAGCATTCCCTGACCGATATCTCAGTATGCTGAAAGACCAACAAGTTTCGGGGAACCTAAAGAGCGTCTTTCACCAAGTTGATGGTCTTCCAACAGTTCTGGATGTTGGATACAGAGTGTGTCCCCGGGAGCAGTCCAAAGATCAGAGAGTCCTCTGTCATGCTGCCGCTGGGGATGAACTGTGGCAAAGTTCCCCGCATCCTTCTCCACACACTCTTTGCAAATCTGCCTTCAGCAAACAGGTGAGCGACAGTCTCCACTTCACTGCAGCCGTCCCAAGGACAATGTGCGTAGAGGGTGATGGTCTCGTTGTACAAGAAGGATCTCACTGCCAGCCAGGCTAAGTCGTGGTGCTTCCCCCATCATAGATATCCTTCTGGACTGATTCCTTACTGTCATTGCTGTGTTTTAAAGGCAGCCATTCAGCAGCTGACATGTTACGGTTGCTATGAAAGGGACATTGGTCCATTAAATAAAGTAAGTACTAGGGTGCATGTCTGAGGAGCACAATATGTGTAGATGGGAGACCTATCAGAGCAGATTTTTGGACCTTGACACTAGGTGTCTTGAGTGGATTACTCCTGGAGTAAGAACCCCCAATGGCTTAAAGCATTCTGCCAGGGGTATTTTCATGCCACAGTCGATACTCTCCCACCCTCACCCCACTAGTGACACTCCATTCACCACCCAGACAGAGGTCAGGCATGAAAATCCTATTCTATTTCTTGTATCTCTGACAGGAAAGATTAAGAGAGAGGCCACCACACAGGAGGAACTTTCATGAACTTATCGCCACCCCAGGCAAGAGAAGATTATCCACTATATACTGTATGAATAGCAGGGAAACTATCTAAAGAGCAGATATAATCATGATGTTTCATTTGATCTTTGATTTGATCTGAAGTAGACATCTTCATCACCATCCATGCAGCTGGTTTCCTTTTACCTTTGCAGGTTGTTGGGAGAGAGAGAGAGACCTGTTTTCTCCCCCGAAGATTCATTAGCAACAGAAGAGCATGAAGAACAGAATAAGCTGGAATGATGGAAGGAAAACTAAAGGAAGAGGATACTGATAAAGTGTGAGACACAATATATCAACCAGAGAGTCACTTGGCTTATATTGCAAAATATTATTCTGGATACTTATGAAAATCATCTCTCTAGTAGTGGATACCTCTTATCTCAAACTGAAAATGCTGACCTCCTCCACTGGGAGATGAGATGATGGAGATAATAAGGTTGTAGACACTGGTCGTGGACATAGCAGTGGCAGCCTTCTACATCCTCCTGCTCTTTGGGTTCTGACTCAGGGTTCTCTGTGTCTGGGTCTCCTTGCTGCTCTTTCTCTGGCACTGCTGTCCCCAGCTGGCTAAATTGCAGAGCCAGGACACATGATGTTGAAGTCTTAGCATCTGCTTGGTGTGAAATTCAGCATGCCCACAAAATGATCCTGAGCACACAATAGATTTCTCCCACTTATATCTTGACTCCAAATCTGCCTCCTAACTCAGCTGCTGCAGTTGGAGAGCATGCTGGTGTGAGAATCTAGGGATGTACCCAAAGATCTGTCCCTGCAGGGAATACTTGCAACTTGCATCAATTAGTTGAGGGAGTGGACACACATCATCTCCTCTCTTGTCAGGGAGGCGCAACAGCAACTGGACGACCTGAGAAGAGCTGAAATGAGCAAGGCTACTGGCATCTAAAGGAACTCCAGACTTGCTGCATCACAGTGTGATATGATTGTGACAGAGAAATAGTTTGGAAGTCAATCCACAGGATGATAAGGGTGGCACAAAGGATAAATTTGTGTGGAGTCTCCCTCCACACCCCCCCTCGCCCCGCCCATGCCTTGATATGATTTAGTGGGATTATCGTCAGAAGAGGGTGCACAAAATCATTGATGACCCCTTCCACCCTGCACACAGCATCTTTCAGTTGCTCCTTTTGGAGAAGTGATACAGGAGTATTAGAGCCAGCACCACCAGGCTGAGGAACAGCTTTTTCCCTCAAGCAGTGAGAATGCTGAATAACCAAATGAATTGCTCATACTAGCAATTTGAGATTCTCATATTTACGAAACATTATCTATCTATCTATCTATTTATTTATTTGTATATACAGTACAACTCCAATTATCCAAAATGGCCAGGACCAGGCCCATTTTAGATAAATGTTTTTTTTAGGAGAATCGTCATTTTTTTAAAACATCCCAGTAACAACAATAAATCACTTGTTCAAACAACAACCAACAGCAAGAAAAGGTTTTTAAATCATTAAAAACCATTAATTCTCAACCAAAAAAATAATGCTGGCCACCACCAATTACTGACACTTCCCCACTGAGGCCCTGCTCATGCCAGGAGCCCCAGGTCTGCTGCTGCCATGACCAGGAGCCCGAGGTTCACTGCTGCCGCCGCTGGGGGCCCGAGATCCTCAGTCAGTTCAGCTCCAAATAAATTTCAAATAAATGAAGATTTCAGATATCCCTGTTTTTCTGAAATCTTTTTAAAAATTCAGATAACTGAGGATTTCAGAGAATTCAATTTTGGATAATCGGAATTGTCATGTATGAATATTTGTCCTGTATATGTATTGTTTATCTATATGTGAGTTACGGCTGCATGTTCTGCACCGAGGATCAGAAGATGGTGTTTCATCAGTTGTACTTGTGGAATTAGATGACAATAAACTTGACTTAACTTGAGTACAATATGTGTTTGTCAATGCAGACTCCCTTCAAAAGCCATGTTTGGAAGTTCTTCTCAGTATCATGTTGTTTCTTCCTGAGAACTTCCTCACTTAATCCACAATGGCTTATGCATTTCATTTTCATTGGAAGTTGAAAGGGGTTCCTTTATGGCAATTCAGCCCATTACCATCTGTCACAATTTGTGGGAAACCAACAATGTTGGGAAATCCCAGTATCCACTCACTGTTCATTCAAATTGAATTCCTTAATATTCCTTCATGAGTACAGGGCCTGGATGACCTGTCTGACATGCTGGCAAGGCACAGATAGAGAGTCAACAGAGATCACCTGCAACCACTTGGAAAAACCAGTGGTAAAGAAGATGAAAGTCAATGTAACCTTGATCTCTAAATAGCAAGCAGACATGACACAGGAACAGACCATTACAACCTCAATAATGTCAATCTTAGAAAACCTGAGCCTGAAAAAGCAATAATCATCTGAAATGTCTGGGTAGCATGTATCAGAAGACTCTGAAGGAAGAGTGTCTTTGCTTTGGACATGTCTTTTCCTTCTGCCCAAATGTCCATAGTCCAATTGTGGGTCCAACCATGCGCATGGTCACGTTATCTCTTTGAGGTTCTCGTTGAATGTGTATCTCAGCAGCTGCAGTAGTTTCTCGGTAGCAGGCTCATACATCTGAACGTAGCCTATTCCAATATTGTCAAACACAGGACTTTGGTATAACCACTTACAGCACAGAACAGGCCAGTTCGGCCCTACTAGTCCATGCTGTAACAAATCCCCACCTCCTAGTCCCACTGACCAGCACCCGGTCCATACCCCTCCAATCCTCTCCTCTCCATGTAACTATCCAGTCTATCCTTAAATGTAACCAATGATCCCGCCTCAACCACGTCTGCCGGAAGCTCATTCCACATCCCTACCACCCTTTGCGTAAAGAAATTTCCCCTCATGTTCCCCTTATAATTTTCCCCCTTCAATCTTAAACCATGCCCTCTAGTTTGAATCTCCCCCACTCTTAATTGAAAAAGCCTATCCACATTTACTCTGTCTGTCCCTTTTAAAATCTTAAATACCTCTATCAAGTCCCCCCTCAATCTTCTACGCTCCAGAGAAAAAAGCCCTAGTCTGCACAACCTTTCCCTGTAACTCAAACCTTGAAATCCTGTCAACATTCTTGTGAACCTTCTCTGTACTCTCTCTATTTTGTTTATATCTTTAATAGATATATGTTTATATCTCAACTTGAAACAGATTCCACAACTTCATGTCTGTAAGCCTAGATGTTAGATTGCATAGCACCCAGAAACTAATAACAACATGCCTAATTTTGACTTTGATCTCAATGAAGCTCATCTCAGAAACACAATTGGACCTAATAATTAAATATGCTTTTTGGATTATAGAGTCAGAGAGTGAGAGAGTTTTAAAGCACAGAAGCAGGCCATAAAAATGTTGAGTGTACTGGTTAGCACAACTGTGTAACAGTGGCAGCAAACCGGGTTTGAATCAGTCACTGTCTGTAAGGAGTTTGTATGTTCTCCCCTTGTCTGTATGAGTTTCCTCTGGACACTCCAGTTTCCTCCCACTGTCCAAAATGTAGAGGGGTTATGGGTTAATTGGGTATTTGGGTGGCACGGGCTTATGGGCTGGTAGGGCCTGTTACCATGTCTAAATTTTAAAAATACATATATATTTTAAAGAAAACAATTTAAGTATTTCTCTACATTAGTTGTGAATAAAAACCTAGAAGCAATTGTAAATACTTCATAATGAGGTAATGTAAAAATTAAAACTGACATAATCCTCAATTGATACCAAACCTTACTGCTCTGAAGAAAAACTGAAGAGGAATCTCCACTGGAGGATAAGCCAATATTAATTATATTGAACAATGTATTCCAATGAACTGAGGATTCCTTTAGCCAGATGTCATCACATCAATATTTGGTTTGTCTTCTACACCTATGCCCTTGCATTGGATTGCAGGAGGCTACATTTGGACCCCTCCCATATTCTGAAATGGTGGAACCAGTCTGAAATTGTAATATGTGGTGGCTTCCACTGATAGATTTCTGGAAGGATTCTGTCGGATTTTATGCAGGCTTTTCTTCATGATTTGTGACAGGTTTCTTAGTTGAATTTGCAGCAAGTTTCTCAGAAGGATTTGTACTAGATTTCTCAATAATATTTTCAGTCAGATTCTCAGTAGGATTTGCTGTTGTTTTCTCAGTAGGGTTTAGATATGCCAATCAGGTAGGAATTCCTGTCAACTTCATTTGGATTTGTGGTAGGTTTTCTAGTTGGATTAGCAATTTGTTCCTCAGCAGAATTGGCATTAGTTTTCTCACTGGCAGTCAGTTCCTCGCCATGATATTCTGCAGGTTTCTCAGCAGCGTTTGTGGTAATATCACACCAGGAACTACTGTGAGTGTCTCAGTTGGATTCGGGGCAAGTTCTGCAGTAGGGATTGCTGCAGATTTCGCAGTTAAATACTTAGAATTTGCCATAGTAAATCTGAAAAGGTAGCTTACAACCTTATTCATTGGACCTAACAATTGTTCTGATGGCAGATAAAGAGTTCTGAACGTAGCATATTTCAATATTATGTAAGACACAGGACAATTATCTATCAAATTAACACAGATTTTGCTGCATAATATCTGTTAGCCTCGAGTCAGATTATACTGTACTCAGAAACTCGTAATTACAAAGTTGACTTTTATCAGAGTAGATCACATTGAAACCCATTTAAATCTATTGATGTGCCATCAATAATCACAAAAGCCTAAAGTTATGAAACTATCAGGCTTTTATTAACTAAAGACTGGAACAACCATCAACCTCATTAACAGATCGAAGCAAAGAGAAAGGGGAACATGCAAGGGGCTATGGGTTGGATTGGTTTCAGGGGATGTGTCCAGCTGGCAACAGCCAATCATGACATAACAGTGGTTTACTACATTCACCCCTCCTTTTTAAGAAGAGTCCTATGGGGTGAGAAAAAAGGAGAGGATGAAACAACTGTACATATATACATTTCACAGGTTAAGTCTATCAGGGGGTCTCTTTGGCCACAGCAAACAACGTGGCAATGGTTGGAGCACTGCCAAATTATCCTGATCAGCTTGTGAAGTTGGCTTGTTAACAGTTTGTCAAGGGGTGGGGACAGGTGGGGTGGTGGGGGAGTGTGGAGCTGATAGATTGTTGGTGGTAACAGTGACCAGAGTAGGGAGTAGTCAGCTGCGGATTCTGGGACTCCTAAAGTTGAAGTTGGGGGTTGGTGTCAGGTGAAAGTCAGTGATGTTCAGGGAGGTCCCCGATGGAGCAAGGTCTCAGATTTAGTCCGTGCCTTCATGCCCATCAGGGAAGGCCACGTAGGGATACTGGGGGTTCACTTGGAGAAGGCAGAACATCTCAACCAGTAGGTCAGTCTTAGGTTGCCTGACATGCTTCTGGAGTAGGACTGGTCCTGGGGAGGTAAGCCAGACAGGCAAACTTCATCAGGAAAGCAAACATTTGTTCATGAGACGTGTTGTTGGTGACCGTACATAAAAGTGACCAGATGGAGTGGAATGTGTCTGGGGAGGACTTCTTTCTATTGGGAGACAGGGAGACTCTGTGACCTCAGTGGCAGGAGGATAGTTTTCCTTACTGTGGTGGTCTCCCTTTCCACTTGCCCATTACTCCTCGGATTGTAGCTGGATGTCCTGCTCATGGCAATGCCCCTGGCCAGCAGGTACTGCCGCAGCTCATCACTCATAAATGATGTCCCTCAGTCACTGTGGATGAAGCCGGGATACCGAAAGAGCATGAAGATATTATAGAAGGTCTTAACAACTGTGGTCGTTGTCATTTCCAGGCATGGTATGGTGGAAGTGAAATGGGAAAAATTATCGATGATTGTAAGGAAGTAAACATTCCGGTTGGAAGAGAGGAGGGGTCCTTTGAAATCAATGCAGAGGCGCTCAAAGTGGTAGGTCATCTTAATCAGATGTGCTTTGTCTGACCGGTAAATTTGAGGTTTGGATTCGGCACAGACCTGACAGTTTTTAGTCATAGTCTGGACTTCCTCAATGGAGTATTGTAGATTCTGAGATTTGATAAAATGAGAAAACCTAGTAACTCTGGGATGGCAAAGGCCATTGTGGAGAGCCTGTAGTCTGTCCATTTGAATATTACCACAGGTTCCTCGGGATAGAGCGTTCAGGGGCTTGTTAAGTTTGTTGGGCCAGCAGAGAGTGTCATAGTTGTAAGTGGACAGCTCAATTCTCTCCCTGAATATCTTATCATTCTTGATTTGTCCCCTTTGCTTATTATTAACCATGAATGCGACCGCACTCTGATCTGTGAGGAGAATGAACTGTTTCCCAGTGAGATAGTCCCTCCAAGATGGCCGGAGCCTCCTTCTCGACAGAGGAGTGGCGAATTTCAGGACCCTGGAGGGTGCATGATAAAAAGGCTACAGGTCTGCCCACTTGATTGAGTATGGCAGCCAGGGCAAAGTCAGACACATCACACGTCTATGGCATGCATTGTTGCCTTGACAATGTCTGTTGATACTGTTGAATGCAGCTTGGGGTTCTACTGGCAGGGGAAATGTGGTAGCTTTGACCAATGAGTGAATATTGTCTGCAAAGTTGGGGACCCATTGATCTTAAGATGAGAAGAACCCAAGGCATCTCTTCAGAGATTTGAGGGTATGTGGGAGGGGTAGCTCTATCACTGGACGCATGCGGACCAGGTTGGGGCCAATGATGCTGTTCTTGACCATGAGGCCAAGTATGGCTAGCCGTGCTGTCCAGAACACACATTTATCCTCATTATAAGTAAAGTTTATGCATTTTGCTGCCCAGAGGAACTTGCGGAGGCTTTATCATGATTCTGCAGGTTGTGGCCACAGTTAGTAATGTCATCTGGATATGGGAAGGTAATGGTTCACCATGCGATCCATCTTCTGTTGGAAGACGGAGACCCCATTTGTGATGCTGAAAGGGACCCGGAGGAAGTGATAGAGATGGCCATCCACGTCGAATGCCACAGGGTGAATAGGGAGCTGGTGAAAGGCCTACTTCAGGTGAATTGTGGAGAATACCCAACATTGTGCAATCTGGTTGACCATATTGGATATGTAGGGAAGGAGGTAAGCATCGAGCTGTGTATACAGGTAGATGGTCTGGCTGTAGTCCATGAACATCCTATTCTTTTCCCTGTTCTTTACCACAACAACCTGAGCCTTCCAAGTCCTCTTTCTGGCGTTGATGATGCCCTCGCGCCCAATAAGCGCTGAAACTCTGCCTTAATCAATGCCCTGTCAGTCACACAGTACTGTCCACTCCTGGTGGCCACCGGCTTGCAATTGGGGGTGAGATTGGTGAACAGTGGGAGGGAGGGGGGTCAACCTTGAGGGTCGAGAGACCACATATCACCTGCAGGGGGCATCTGTGAACTGTGAGGAGTGGGGTGGGGGGGGGGGGGAATCGAATCACAGAGTGACTTTCTGAAGTTGGCACTGGAAATCCAGTCCCAGTAGCAAGTGGACACAGAGTTGTGGTGTAACGAGCAGTCTGAAGCTCCAACAGTGAGGGTGGCTGCCATGTATGATTTAGATGCGAGTGATATCCTGTGTTTAGGGGCTGCACTTTAAGGGACAGTCATTTAGTCGTATCGGGGTGGATAAAATTTTTTGTACTCCTGCTATTGAATAAAGAGTTGACAATGTGCCTGTTTACCTGGACGTCCATCATGGACCTGGGATGTTCGTGCGGTGCCTCCTTGTTCAGGGTGATGGAGACCTGTATGGATTCATTGTCTGAGTCTGATGGGTTCTCATTCACCCAAAGATGATTGGCCTCAATCTCTCGTGGTATTGTATGCCTGGGAAGATGGGATTTGGCTTGCAGTCCAAAATGGAGGCCCGCAGGATTCGCACATTGGAGCAGGGAAGATTGCGCTGATCGTACTGCCTAGTGTGGTGACTGCATGAGGCGCTGCTAGATTTCGCAGATGGGCAAACTTTGGCATAATGCCCCTTTTCCTGACACCTGGAGCACACTGCATCCTTAGCAGTGTAACACAACTGATTGCATTCAGAGACTTGAGAAAAGCACAAACACGCTTTTAATGGCTGTAATATACAATAGTTCTCAGGTGAATCTGAGGTAAGGCGGGAAAACCAGGGTTTATATTGGAGTAGGTCACCCCTTCCTTCAGAAGAGAACCTGTGGGTGAAAAACAGAGACCATACATTCAAAACAATAATAATTTACAAATATTTACAAGTTGAGTCTGTCAGGAGGTCTAGTTATTCTAGTTGAGCATCTCAGTACTGGAGGACTTTGGCTTCCTGAACTTCCTGGACCCACTGTGTACAGGGTTACTGGATCTCGAGGGCTCCGGCTCTGGTCATGCAGTGGACTGACCCACTTCCTGAAAAGTGTCGTTCGGAACCTTGGGTGGGGCACTTGGTGGTTCCTGGCTTGTTTGAGGCATCAGATCCTCAGTTCCAGTGGGTGCCAGGTCTCTGATCAAGATGATGTCCTCTCTGCCATCAGGGTATGCCACTTAGGCGTATGTTGGGTTGGCATGCAACAGTTGCACTTTCTCGACCAGTAGGTCTGACTTAGTCCTCCTCACACACTTTTTCAGCAGGACCGACCCCGGTACCATTAGTCAAGTTGGGATGGTGGTCCTGGATGTAGATTTCCTCTGGAAAGTGAACATTAGCATGTGAGGAGTTGCATTGGTTGCAGTGCAGAGGAGCAACCTTATGGAGTGAAGCACTGCAGTTCCTCTTATGAACGGGTACTGGTGTAGCTCTTCACTCATAAATGATGAGCCCTGGTTGCTATGGATATAGCTGGGATACCTGGACAGGGTGAAAATAGAGTGCAAGGCCCTGCTGACTAGGGTGGTGGACATGTCTGGGCAGGGGATGGCGAACAGAAAACGTGAATACTTGTCGATGACATTAAGAAAGTACGTTTCCATTGGTGGAAAGGAAGAGACCCTTGAAATCGACACCTCAAAGAGGTGGGATGCCTTTATCAGGTGCACTTTGGGGTGGTAGAAGTGCAGTTTGCAATTGGCGCAGACCTGGCAGGACCTTGTCATTTCCCTCATATCCTTAATAGAGTAGGGCAGGTTACATGCCTTGATGAAATGAACCACGTAAGTGATGCCCGGGTGGAAAAGCTCATCGTGCAGTGACTGCAACTGGCTAGTGTGTGCAGAGGCACAGCTTCTCTTGACAGGGCACCTGGAGGCTCATTCAAAGTATCTGGCCTGTATGCTATATCATAGTTATATTTAGAGTTCGATCCTCCACTTGGCGATCTTGTCATTCTTTATTTTACCTCTTTTTGTGTTATTAAACATGAATGCCACTGATTGCTGGTCGGTGAGCAGTGTAAATTTTCTGCTGGCCAGGTAATGCCTCCAGTACTGGGGTTATTGTAGCCAATGGCTTGAAGCCAAATGCAGGGGCTCAGCAGGGGTTAGCCAAGGTGATTCACCTGGGCCACTTGGGTGAAGGTCAGGGCTGAGTCTGGGCAGGCTGTCTGGACTGTAGCATCTGGTGATTTGGGTGGGCCAATCGCAGGGTCACCTTGATGACTTGGGGTGAGCCTTTGACCTTCATTGGCAGGCAGTGTGTCCTCTGAACAGGAGCACAGCAGCTCTACCAGGTGGTGGACATTCCCTGTCCATTACAATCCACCCCTTTGGAAGACACACTGCATGCCAATAATATATGACAGTTGATAACTAAGTCTAAGGGGGTAATGACAAGGTGTGTATAATTTGACAAGCACAACAAAGAATAATAAGAATAAATTCAATCCCTCAGTGTATGATAGTCACCCAAATACTCCCAATGGAACCAAATGACCACCAGTGTCCCCATGAGGTGGTATGCTGGAGAAACTGGTCCCTGGATTGTTTAATTTTGTACACTGAGTCCTGAATGTGGTCAGTCAGGTGGGTGATGTTGGAGGATCATCGGGTGTGTAGGTGCAGCATTCCTGGACAATGACTGCACAGGTACTACCGTTTGCCACCAGCAGGTAGTCCAGGGTCATTCAATTTTGCAGTGCCACCATATGTACCGCCGTCAGCTCCGCAGCTGTCAGGGTTAGAGTGTCCTGTGTCTGGTGCAGGGACATTGCCGTCACATTGACTGACGTCTACAGGAGAGCGATAATCCGGGTCACTTTGTTGGAGAGCTGGGAGGTACCATACATAGGGAAAGCAATCATCCAGAATCTTACTGCCACAGTAATGGCCTTCTTGTTGCAGTGGTCGCCAAACGTTGGGTGCTCCCCCAGGTCGACAAGTGAGTGGATGTAGGGTACCACGAATGTGGGGAAACAGCAGCCATACCAGGTGGCAGGGAGCCAGGGATAGGCATAGTGGCTACATATCCAGTGGGTGCCATTCAGGGTCCAGGGGGCCCCCAGCTTGATGACACCAGTGGTGGTGGTGAGTGCGGAGCCCAGGTACTATCTGTGCAGGCAGTCACTGTCACCGACTGGGAGGTTAGAGGTGTGTCTATTGGGGAGTCAGCACCAACACTCCTTTGGTTTATGGAGGAGCTGTGGGCTGGTTGGGTGGTGCGGGGGATGAGGGTTCCCCCAGCATCCTGCTTAGCGGTGGGGTGACCACCTGTCTTTCCCTGGCCATGCCCCCCCTGACACAACTCCTTCCAGCGCCCATACAGGGCAGGGGTGGAGATCCCATCAATGCTAGTGGAGTCCCCACCCCTGCGTGCAGCAGGTCGAAGTAGAGCTGCCTGCGGGGCACTGGGGGGCTCGGTTTCCGGGTTCTAGACTCCGCACTGCAAACTAGTGTGGGCACCTCCTGTGGTATATATTCCAGCCCCTCCAGGATGGTGATGGCGTCCTGTACTGTTTTCCCTGTGGTGGTCCCCATGAGTGGCAGAATGATTGACTTAAGGTCAGGGGCTGCAGGAGTTATGAGGTGTCCCGCAAATGCACCGGTCACCCTCATGTTCTCAGCAAAACCTTGGTTGGTGGTCCCATCATAGATCCCATTGATCAGCACCCATTCCCTGATGACTCAGATGCCCTCCCCTACTGTGGCCTATTGTGGTCTCCCATTGGAAGTTCCATTCCAGTCGGGTGGGATACCGGGTCTGTATGGCTGTGACCAAGCACTCCCACAAGGATGATCCTCTGTAGATCCCCTCCTGTGGTGCTCGCAAGGTGTTATTAACAGCCTGAGACTCTGAAATGTTCCCCAGGGCACTGGCCTCCTGATGGGAGAGGGCAGAATTAGCTCCCTCCTCATCCCACAGTCTGAGGAGCAAAGCAGCAAGGTGCTCACCTGGCTGCTGGCGGTGTCGGTCCACCAGCTGGATGAGCTCCTTAGGGGAGAAATCCCATACCTTGGAGGTCTCTGGCTGCCCCCTCCTCATCGACCGCCACTCCTCCGCGGAGGACCTGGGACTATGTGGTGACAGGTCGGGCTTGTGAGGGCTCTGCGGTGGGGTGAACGGGACAGATGTTGGGAACCTGGCTCCCCAGGTGTCCCATCCTCATCCCTGTCCATCCAGATGTCCCCATCCCCCAGCCAGGCATCTAACGACTCACCTCACCGGACCAAGGCTCTAATTTTAATCAGGTCACGTTGCCAGCCCGACCGAAGGGCTGCCTTAACCTGCTGGAGCTGCACCAGTCAGCACGTGACCTCGGTGCCTCTGGACTCCAGGACCTTCGCTCTGCCTTTGGCAGCAAGAAGTGCTTCCTGCAGTCCACTGCAGGTCCGTCCCACGGCTTCTGTCTCCCTGTCCTTTTGCTCAGAGAGGGACTGCAGCTTGTCCACCAGCTGCTTGGTGATCCCTACCTGGCGTCTCAGCAGTGACCCAGCAGCCAGTAGGCTCCCCTCTGACTTCCCCTTGCCTTGGGAAATCCCGACTCCTTAAGAAGGGCTAGCACCTGGTGGCCCATTCACTCGCCACGAGGGTCCAGCTGCTCAGACCAGTCCATGGGCTTACCAAAGTCACCCAGCATCCTGGCCAGGCTTCCAAATCCCTCACTATCGTCAGCCCGCCTGGGAATTCTATCTTTGGGGCCAGTACTGACTTTGCTTTCCCTGTTCCAAAATATCCCTCTCTGATCTGTGCTTAGCCAAAACCCTTAGGGACCCTGCTCACAGCGCCAAATGTTGTTAGGGTTGGTATGGGTCCTACAGGTTAAGAACCAGACCAACATTGAGGTACAAAGCACACGTTTATTTTGGGGATGCAAATGGGACAACAGAGACAATATGCTAGGCAAACCTCTGTACACATACACACACAATACGCAATGGGTAAATGTACACTTCAGATATCGAAGGAGGAACCCACAGAAGACTGCAGGAAATTACATGGGCACGTGCCCCCACCCCTTGATCGGTATGGACACAGCTCTTGCTACCTGACCTCAGGACTCACCCCAACCCAGTGTGAAAAATGCTACTTATGTGCCAGGAGGAGTCCAAAGAGGCAGAACGAAGGGGCACATGGGGGGCCAATCACTCAGGGCAGATTGAGCCCTGTTGGCTGCTGTGGCCAATGGCTCAAAGCCAAGTGCAGGGTCTCAGCAGGGGTTAGCCAAGGTGATTCACCTGGGCCAATTGGGTGAAGGTCAGGGCTGAGTCAGGGTGGGTTGCCTGGACAATGGCACCTGGTGATTTAGGTAGGCCAATCGCAAGGATCACATTGGTATCTTGGGGTTAGTCTTTGACCTTGAATGGCAGTCAGTGTGACCTCCGAACAGGAACACAGCATCGCCACCAGGTGGTGGATGCTGCCTCTCCATTATAGTTGTACTGCAAAGCAGTCACAGAGTTTATAAAGCTTTCAGTCTAATGTCCGTTTACCCTCATCTCCATTGTTGAGTTATTCAATTGGTGAAGTCTTGCCTGATCCAGGATGACCGAGGCCAGTGCTCCAGAAACCACATTGTCCTCCTATGTTGATGTCGACTCTCTCCTCTTGACCTGTGGGCAGACAAGATGGCGTCAACTACAAGGCATGGGAAGATGGCCACCCTCTACCTTGATCAGAGGAAGGACTACGAGGTGCAGCAAGATGACCGCCGTTGGCTCCCACAATGCTTCACTTCCAGTGATATGTCTCGACACCAGGTGCATCAAGACCTAGATGGTGAGCTGAATGGAGAGGCCAGGGCTGGTACTTCGGGACTCAGGCATGGGTCACATGCTGATTAAGGGGTCGCACATATAGTTGCCTCTTCGGATTTCCCTTGGCCCTTCAGACCTTCACCCAGTGCCCCGGCTTACTGCATCATGAGCACATGGCATTCTTCGCGGGGCATCAGGCACGGGGGTGCTGTGCTGTCCACAGAAGTTGCATCACCGGTCACATGCAGCTGCAGCAGTCCGCACAGGGGCTGTGGGGTTCAGTGGTGCCCCATTGACCTGGTCTTCCGAAAAGCTGCTGCTTTCGCTCATGAGGTTGTCAGCTCCTATTTGGGCCTGTTCAAGTGCTTTAGCCAGGTCCAGCATGCTGGCCAAGTCTTTCTTCCCCAACTCTAGCAGTCATTGCCTCACATATCTCAACCTCACTCCTGCCACGAGGGTATCCCAAATTTGTTCCTCCTCTCTCACCTGGGCTGTGACCACTTCATGGTGGCATTTCCTAGTTAGGGCCCACAGTTCCAGGACATAATCATCCAGCAACTCACCGGGGTGTTGCCGATTTTGAGAGAGCCTGTGTCTCAGCAGCATGTTTTTCTGAGGCCTCATGTAATGGACTTTCAAGCCTTCTATAGCAAACTTGTATGTTGGACACTCCCTGATGACAGCGAACCCCTTGGGGCCGACTCACGAGAGAAGTGCAGATCTCCGGAGACTATCAGAGTTGAAGATGTCTTGCATGGCCGTCAGGTAAGATTGGAAGCACTTCAGCCTGTAGGCGAACTCCTCCAGGGCCTCTGGGGACAGCGGATCAACCTGGGAATATCTGGCTTCAACAGGGCTTCCATCTTGGATTAAGTGAGGGTTGAGCCAAGGGAGGAACCAGCCACCTGAACTACACACAGTCAGTGAATTCCAGTTCACTGAAGGCAGGGCAGTGTTTCCTTGGGGGCTGCCACTGCCCACAGAAGTAGCACTTGGAGAGATCACCTGCAATGGTGGCCAAGGTCAGATCACTAGAGTAGTGGGACAGTGTAGGGGACCAGTCACTCAAGGAGCAGGACAATGCCCCATTCCAGGATAGCAGTGCCCCTGGTGACCAAATGGCCGAGAAATCATCTGAGTTTTGGAGGGCCACCTCCAGTATTTGTAAGTTCAACCACTCTTTGCAGATTGAGTACTTTTTGTTCCAGTAGTCATTGCTCTATGTACCTAGAGTGTATACCGGCAATGTATGCATCTCTGATGAGGTTCTCTACATTCTGAGTGGCCAACATGGCCTTAGTCACATGCTCTGCACAGGATCTGAAGGGCCCACAGATACCCGGCACTCAACTCAGCAGGTTGCTGTTTTCTGGTGGCCAGGAGGTGCCTGGCATAGACTTCATTAACCTTCCTGCGATACTGGGCCTTGAGCTGGCATCACTGATCATTGGGAACCTTTGGGGTCCAACACTTGAGAGGAGTAATCTTATTCAGTTAGTGTCCATGGTTTTCAAAGCAACGCAGTCAAAGTTCGAATGTGTTAGGGACATCTGGTATCCAGGGATCGATGTCAAGCTTCTCAGGTTTCAGGTACTGTTCCATGCTTTTTAAAAACATTTTTAATTAATAAAATTGATGTACCATCAATAATCACAAAAAAGGGGAGTTTTGAAACCATCAGGCTTTTATTATCTAAAGACTGGAACAATCATCAACCTCATAGACTGATCGAAACAAAGAGAAAGGGGGAGCATGCAAGAGGCTATGAGTAGGATCGGACTTTGGAGGCTGGTTAACCACAGCTATGAAACAGGCTGAAAATTAAATGCTGGTGTGGCCAGCAGTGAAGTACTGATATGCTGAAGCAGGATGTTTTCTTCCTTGTCCACTCCTCAGCTTTATTCCAGAGGACACAACCTGTGAATGGGGAAGAAAGATAAGTGAAGGTTCAAAGTGAAGGTTTGTTGTTTACTGATTTAAATTGATTTTATATTTTGTTAAGGCTTTAAAAAATATATTTATCATTTATCTATCTTTTGTTAAATTAGTTAATTCCACTTTTTTTTTCTATGAGAGATATTTAAAAAAGGTTACGAAAGGCCAGAGGGGCATTCCTGAGCTAATTCGATGTATAGAACCTATTCCATCTTTTGGGGCACTAAGTTACACGTTCAGTTTCTGTATTCATAACAGATTAGAACAGGTGGATATGGATTGTCTGTAGTAGGCCAGATCCAGAAAGATTCAACCCTATTATCATCACATTAAATTTAAAGTCTGTTATTATTCTACATAGAAACCTTATTTCTAAATTACAATTGAAACAACCTTCTCCTTCTCTCAATGTATTTATTCTAAACTTTTCCTGTTTAGCATAATTAATTAACAGTTTAAGTTCCACTATGTCCTCGTCCAAATGTCTATTCCTCATCTTTTAAGCCCAGGTAGTGAGTAGTGGAGGATGTTGACCTGAAAAGCAAAATTGTAGCTAAACTCAATCCTGTTCTCACCTGCTCTTCACTGACACATATTTTCACGAAGGCCTGACCAGACAGCAGAATCCAGGCATTGAATGACTGAAAACTATTAAATACCAGGTTTGGGGCTCAAGGACATCAAGAGATGTCACAATGTGCATTCAGCAATCTCTTCAGACTTGAGAACAACCATGATATTATAATGGATTTGTGTTATTCTTTAATTTAATGTTAAACTATATTTCTCATATATAAAAATGTCTGAGTAAATAAATTATAGAGTTAAAATATTGTATTGTAGCATATGTGCTACAAAGAATGTGGAAGGAAGACACACACAAAAGGAGTTGAAATCGAAGACTGCTTTAATGCACTGGCAGTTCTGCTTATTTAGGCTCCTGGTGCTGACATCAGGACCTGCAACATCGGAGCGCCGACCTCGGGTTGTCCAGCATTCCTGCCAGAGTTCCCTGTTTTCCAGCTGTGTGGAGGTCACCTGGGATGATGGCCAGTGTCTCCCCCAGGTCAGAGCAGTTGCCACATTCATTGGCCATTTTGTGGGCCGGTTCGCATCTCTGTGCATGGGCCACTACAGCATCTGTGTTCTTAGTAAGATAGATGTGGGCTGGTAAAGGGTCACACACTGTTCCTAGCACATTTATAGAGAACCATTGTTTTCAGAGCAGAGTGTTCATCTTCAGAGTTGATGTGTCTTGGAAAGACAGAGCTAATGGATTTGAAGTGGGTCTTAATTATTCACAGACAATGGGGTGTTTGCTTTATTAATATCTGAGGTATCCAAGTGCTCAATAAGATCTGTTGAAGGAAGCCATCTGGTGTTAAACTAAACCACTTAAGGTCTCTTGAACAAGAGAAATGAAAGTCAGAGCCATGCAAGTGATATACCTAAGCCTTTGAAACACAAGTGAGTTGATCTTTCGGAGTAGTATCATCTACAGTCAAGAGGGATGAAGATCACATGGTTTACAAGAAACTGGGGTTGGCAACTGTTTAAAATTCCAAGAACTGATCGCATGTTTTCTAGAAATTAAGAATGACTTCGACGATGATGTAACTGTTATATGGTTTGGAGAAATATATTATCAAATTCAGACATTCTTAGTTCAGTTCAGTTTGGAGTATACAAAAGTCAAAACCCTGTGACACACAGAGGTTGAAACCTTGTGAAAGACAGGGTTGAGTTACAGTAAACAGAATAGGTGCTGTTGTGTGTGTTACTCCTGAGAAAAGGGGAACACAGAATCAATGGCTTTTGAAATAAGGAAGACCAATTTGCTATCTCATTGGGAAAAAGGACAGAATTTTACGAAATCTATTTTTGTATGGCCACTTCGTTAATCCTTTGTCTGGGTTTGTGAATTCATCATGGTAAAAAATTATCATAATTCCCTGTCTCTTTTAAAAGAGGTCAGAATTGTGAGTAAAGATACCTGAAGATATGATGTTTAAAAGTGCTTTGTAATAATTTCTGAACTGAGAATTTAAGGCCTTCAAGTAAGACTAAATTGATGCTGAAGTTTTAAAAATGGAATTTTAAGAGTGGGACTTCATTACACACACATTTACATTTTACATTTGTGCATAGTGGGAATAAATTTGGAGATAAGTAAGAACTGTCTTGTTACTGATAGATTAATATTAAAAAATGATTATTTTGAATTTACCATTGTCTGGTAAATTTTCCATTACTGTTCCTGTGTTAATGCAAACAAAGTCCCTTTGGTCCCAAAAATAATTAGAAAGGTTGTTAGTTCCTAACAATATACATTCAGAAATCACTCCACAGAGTCAAGACTGACCATGATGTACATTCAGTAATTCTTCCAGACTCGAGAACAACCATTATGTACAATCAGTCTCTCCAGACTCGAGAACAACCATGATGTACAATCAGTCATCTCTCCATTCTCGAGAACAACCATGATGCACAATCAGTCATCTCTCCGGTCTCGAGAACAACCATGATGTACAATCAGTCGTCTCTCCAGACTCGAGAACAACCATGATGCACAATCAGTCATCTCTCCGGTCTCGAGAACAACCATGATGTACAATCAGTCGTCTCTCCAGACTCGAGAACAACCATGATGTACAATCAGTCATCTCTCCATTCTCGAGAACAACCATGATGCACAATCAGTCATCTCTCCGGTCTCGAGAACAACCATGATGTACAATCAGTCGTCTCTCCAGACTCGAGAACAACCATGATGTACAATCAATAATCTCTCCAGTCTCGAGAACAACCGCGATGTACAATCACTAATCTCTCCAGACTCGAGAACAACCATGATGTACAATCAATAATCTCTCCAGTCTCTAGAACAACCATGCTGTACAATCAATAATCTCTCCAGTCTCTAGAACAACCATGATGTACAATCAGTCATCTCTCCAGTCTTTTTGTACTGCTTCTAAATATCACTTTGCATCTAATTCTAATCTATCTTACAATATGAAGAAGCAGTTGCCGGTTCATGGCTGATTTGTATCCTAATTTGAAAGAGTTAAAGATCATAAAGTATGATAGATACCAAATTACCAATGAATTAATAATTTCCTCTTGTAAGGCCAGCACATTTATCATTGCATTTGGTGCAACATTGTTATTGTGCCAGCGACCTGGGCTCGAATCTGCCAATGTCTGTAAAGAGTATTATGTTCTTCCCATGATTGCGTGGATTTTCTCTGGGTGCTCCAGTTTCCTCCCTAGTTCCAGACTACAAGGTTAGTAGGTAATTTGTCACACTGGTATATTTGGGCAGTGCAGTCTCATGGGCTGGAAGGGCCTGTAACCGTGTGATATATCTAAATTTAATTACATTTTAAAAAATTAAATATTTATGAACTACTGCTAAAAATGTTATTAGATAATATTTCTGTAATTTCATTCAGCAAGGGCATCATGATTGCTGTAGCAGTTAGCACAACACCTTTATCGCACCAGCAATTGGGACTGGGGTTTGAATCCTTTGCATCTGTAAGGAGATTGTATGTTCTCCCTGTGTCTGAGTGAGTTTTTCCCTGGAGCTCTGGTTTCATTCCACCATTCAAAACGCACCAGGGATGTAGGTTAATTAGGTGTAATTGGGTGACACGGATACTTGGGCCGAAATAGCATGTTAACGTGCTGTATGTCTGAATTCAAATTTATACAGCACGTCGACTTTCAGAACCTGAAACCTGAAACCTGGCACCCTGAGGATAACCACATGATTGATGGCAAAATTTACAAAAGACCTAATCAATAAGAACAAAATGAAATATCAATTGTTATCTCTGGTGATCTGTATGTTATAAGCACTTTCTCTAGGCACAGGGTGTAAGAAGTGCCTGAACAGCTGAACAGTAAAAACCATTGGTATTCTACAATGTGGTTGTCCCTTCCTTGAGGATTGCACAATGTGTGGACTCCTTCTGTCAATATGTTACCTGAAGAAAAGGGGAGGAGAAAATAGTTTCCCATTTGAAAATATGAGAAAGTAAGACATGAATTTATGATCCCCTACCTGACTAATTAATGTGGACATTCTAAATATCAGGGGACACTGGTGCTATAGGGACACTGTGAAAGCTTGGACCTCTGATAAACCTTAGATTAGTCATTGAATGTTAGGATGGTCCTCAATTTCAGCACTTTGAAAGTTATTAACTGGAACTTAACTGAGATAAACCAGGTAAACAATTTATTGATCCTTCCATATATAATAAAATCCCCAGTATTCAGAATTCAAGCCATCAGCAACCAACAACCAAAAAAAAAGGGAATTAAATAAATAGAAGTAAGAATAAATAAAAATTTTAATAAAGTTTAAAATTGTAAAAGTAAATGTTCTCCAAAGCAACACACACACCTTGGTGAAGACGGGAGCAAACATTCAGCCAGTGGAGCATCTAGCCCACTCCCTGCCCACGGAACCTGTTTGAATAAAGATTTAATAAAGTTGTGTTTGATTAAAATAGCAGCACCCAGGATGAAGAGCCGGCCAATGCCATTCACTACTGGGGCGACTCTCCCAAACTCTTTCCCTATCCCTGCCTGATAAGAGCCTTTATCTTTTTTAGTATATTATTAAGTATATTAGTAAGGTTTTATCTATAAATTTGGAGGAGGGGTTAATTATGACGGCAGCATTATTAGCATGACAGTTAGCACAGCACTGTTACAGTGCTAGCGAACAGGGTTCGAATTTAAATTTATGAAGTTACAGGAATTGCCTGATTAAAGTGAACTTAACATAATTAAGGACTAGAATACTGATTTTTTTTTCAAATTACTTTACATTTTTACACTGTCTTTTGTCTTTTAAACTGTTTATTCGTAGTGATACAACCACTACACTGGTTGTATTCCTACCAGCCTACTGCAGGGGACAACCACTGAACCTGCAGGTAGGCAAACTGGGAGGAGGCTGACCCCACCTGCCCACTGTCAATCACTGGCCCATATAAAGACTCGTGCCAGCCCTTTGTAGTCAGTCGAGCACATGGAGCCAGGAAGGTACCGAGACCTTGTGTGTGTACAGGTTTAAGCTGATTAAAGCCTGTTGTACAGTCTACGAACTTTGCATCTGAATTCTTTGCACAGCAGTGCTCCCACAGTTAGGCATTATATCTTGCATCCACAATTCCCATAGGTGCTGGATAGAGTGGATTTTACTGTAGTGACAAAAACCTTATTTGTTAGGGTTTTCATATGCCTTATTTGACAGACCTAAATGCCACAGATCTACTGGTCCTTCATTCTGCATTAAATTACTTGAACCACAGGAACACCTGTTGTTCAATGGCAACAGCTCAGTGTTCAACAGCATCATCCCAGCAAAACTCATAACCAAGCTAATAGATCTGGGACCTGTCCATCATTCTGCAACTGAATCCTTGACTTCCTTATTGGCAGACTTCTATCAGTGCAGATCAGCATCACCTCCTCCTCTCTGACTATCAACACAGGGGCACGCCAAGACTGTGTGCTTGGTCCGCAACCATATTCCTTGTAAACCTATGACTTTGCGTAGTCAATTTCAGCTCCAACTCAATGAACAAATTTGCTGACACCACCTGTGCTGTGGCTGAATAACTGGAAATGATTAGTTGGAAATCAGGATAGAGATTGGGAACCAGGTTGGGTGGTGCCAGCATAATAGTCTTTCTCTCAACGACACCAAGGCAAAGGAGCTTATTATTGATTTTGGGAAGGAGAGGTTGAGGGACCACATTGATGGGATGGAGATGCAGAAAGTCAGAATTTTCATGTTTCTGGGATCTATGTTAACAAGATCTTTCCAAGAGCCAGTACATCAAGGCAACCAAGAAGAATGCATAATGTCTCTACTTTCTGAGGAATCTGAGGAGATTTGTCATGTCGACAGATACTTTATCCAACTTCTACATTTCCATTGTGTAAAGTGTACTGACTAGTTGCATTATAACCTGGTTTAGTGATTGAAAGTGTCCAGGAACGCAGAATGCGAAGGTAAGAAACATAGCCACGACCATTACAGGCTTTGATCTCCCATTCATGGCAGACAATGTGAGGCTCAGGCAAAATCAAAGAAGAACCCCCATCATCTGGTCACAACCTCTTATTACTGCTACCTTCAGGCAATGGTACAGAAGCCTGAAAATCAGCACCTCTGGGTTCAACGTTTCTTTCCGACTATTATCAGAGTCTTGAGCCTCCTCTTCAGCTCCGATAGCACAAAAAATTTTTTGCACTTGGATTACAGTGAATATTTATTGTCTAATGAACTTATTGGCTCTTTTAATTTAATTCTATTAGTTTACTATTGTAGGTTTGCTTTACAGTGGGCTGTTTGGCTGCAGCAAGTAATTTCAATCCATGTGTACATTGAGCAATAGACTAACTGTCTTTGTCTTCCTCATAAATATTCTGAATATCCACCAATTGCTTGACCTGTGCAGGTGTGGTTTATGATTCGCAGGACCTATTTAGACCTATTACTCTCACGAGAGTTAAAAAAAAACATGTTCCTCCTCTAGTGCAAGGCTAGAATGACATAACCTGTTACAAACCCAAATCCAGTGCAGTAGGGGATGGCAAAGCTTCTCCCACTAATGAACTCAATGACTTCTATGCTCGATTTGATGAGAAGAACAAGGAAGAACCACTAAGCATGCTCCCATGTCCCCTGATGATCCTCTCCTCTCCATAATCCAGAATGACATACAGGAGAGTGAATTTGAAGAAAGCATCAGTCCAGATGGAATGTATTCATGGATATCTTCTACATCTCACTCCAGCAAGGCATGGTACCCACCTGTTTCAAACAGGCGTCAATTGTACCTGTACCCAAGAAAAGTATGGTAACCTGTCTAAATGACTAACAACTGTGGCACTCAGATCAACAGTGATGAAGTGCCTTGAAAGGCTGTTGTTGATGCATATCACCTCCTGTCTAGCCGGTGACACAGAACTGTTCTAATTCGCCTATCGTAGCAACAGGTCTATGGTGGATGCTATCTCACCGGCTCTATATAAAGCCTGGGAACACCTGAAAAGCAATGATCCATACATCAGTATGTTCTTTATTGACTGCAGTTTGTCATTTAACACCATTATCCCCTCAAAATTGATCAACGATCTCCAAGGCCTGGGACTCAACACCTCACTGTGTAATTTGATTCTGGATTTCCTCATCTCCAGACCACAATCAGTGAGGATTGATAATAACTTTTCCGCTACAATCTCCATCAGTATCAGTTCTTAGCCCCTTGCTCTACTCATTTTACACTAATGATTGTGTGTCTCGGTATGACAGCAACATTATCTACAAATTTTCTGACAATATCACGGTAATGGGTTGTACAAAAAAAGGGTGATGAGTCATCATACAGGATGGAGATAGAAAACTTGTCTGAATGGTGCATCAACAACATTGTCGCAGTCAATATCACCAAAACTAAAGAGATGATTGTTTACTTCAGGAAGGAAAAACTAGAGGTAGACAATCCAGTGATCATTGGGGCAGAGGATGAGCAAATTGAGGTGGAGAGGGTGAGCAAATTGAAGTTCTTGGGAGTCACTATCTCAAGGATTTTTCCTGGACCAAGTAAACAGATGGGATCATGAATAAAGCCTCTACTTCCTCAGGAGTTTGCGAGGTTTGTTATGACATCAGAAATCCTGGCAAATTTCTACAGATGTGTGGTGGAAAGTGTGCTGACTGGCTGTATCAGAGTTTGGTATGGGGACACCAAAGCACCCAAGCGAAAATCCCTGCTAAAGGTAGTGGACACAGGTAGGACATTATGGATGAAACCCTTTCCAATATTCAGAACATCTAAAGGGAACACTGCCATTGGAGGGCAGCAGCAATCATCAAGGATCCACATCACCCAGCACAATCTCTGCTCTTGCTGCTGCCATCAGGGAAAAAGGTATTGGTGCCACAAGACTCTCACCACCAGGTACAGGAACAGTGGCTCTGCCTTCACCATCAGACTCCTCAACAACAAACTCAATCAGGGACTTACTTAAGGTCTCTTACTTTTGAACTTTATTGTTTTTTGTTGCTGTATTGCACAGTTTGTTTGTTTACATTTCTTATTTTTTTTACGTGTTCATTGACTCAGGCTTTTTTTGCATTACCAGTAAATGGTAATTTTGCCTCACCTGCAGGGAATAAAATCTTAGGGTTGTATGTGATGCCATGTACTATGACAATAAATCTGAATCTGAATTCGAATCATGTAGCCAAATGTTAGAAAACGGCTCTAAGAAATACTTTCACCTTCAGACAATTAACATTTATTGCATAGATATCCGTTCCTCTAATGCTCTTTCCTCTTTCTAATGAAGAAATTATTTTGTGCACTAATGACTAATCTGCTGCTTCATTTGAGTTGTTTTCCTGGGTGTATGAGTCGAGTTCATGCTGCAGGTCCTGAAGTGACTCTTAATCTCTGTGAGATAGCAAAACGAATGAGCCAACCACATTTCAGCTCATGTCATCATTAAAGCTGTGTCGACATTAGATGGCTGATGATCAATGATGACAAACTTCAAGATGGATATAAGATTGACTAAAGTGGGCACCGTGAATTTGAACAATCTCCTACTAGAGCTCCCACTCAGGAGCCCACAGAACAGCTGGAGTCACGGGAAGATGTGGGGCTGGAGGTGGCATTTTACAGCATATAAATATCAAAAGCAAGCCAAGCATGCAGTCTTGAGTGATGGACCCTGACACCAACAATTTTGACTTAGAGGTCTCTGCAAAATCAACATTAATGGGACATGAGCTGCTAGAAACAAGTTAATGCCCACCCCCACCCCCATATGATGGATGTATTGGGATATGGTTGCCTGATGACTACATTTTGTTTTTAAAACAACATCAGAGGGATATTGGTCATGCCAAGTTCAAGTTTATTGTCACATGTACAAAGGTGCAACGAGAACTTGCAATGAGAAAACTGCTTGCAAGCAGTTCAGTTTGTTAACACATACATCGTACAGCAGTAAAAAACATAGTACAGAGTGCAGTATTAAAGAGAGAGAGAGAGAAGTATACTTGAATCTGGTGGTGCCTGATCTCACATTTGTAAATCTTCCTGACAGGAGAAAGGTGAAGAGAGTGAGGCCAGGGTAGGATGAATCTTTTAATATATTGGCTGCCTTTTCAAGGTACTGGTAGGATGAAGTTAGTGGAGAGGAGGGTGGTTTATATGATGAGCTGAGATCCATTCACAACTCTGCAGTTTCTCATGGTCTTGGGAAGAACAGTTTCTGCACCAATGGCTGTGCAGGAGGCTTTGGGTCCTTCCCCACTTGTTCCCAATAACCTGTTTTCAAACACTCATGGCCCAATGTCTAGAACTTCCTCATTTTCCAGGTGGGTGAATCTGGAATGTTTGCAGGCAAGTCCATAGCAGGTGTACTCGAAGGTTTGATCTATTCATTGAACCAAATGTGTGAGAACATATAGAGCAGGGGTGTCAAACTCAAATTCACGGAGGGCCAAAATTAAAAATTTGGACTAAGTCGAGGGCCAAACTAAATATTTATTGAAAATTTTCAACAACATCTGCATGTTTTCTCTTCTTTCAACATATGTAATGTTAAACATTTTCTTATTAAAATAAATGTTTAATAATAGTTTTGGATAAACTCTTTCCAGAAGCATTAACAAATGAGAAATAAAATATTCAATAAATTATATTTCTCTATAGAGGATTTGTCAAATGTTGCTAGTGTGCTGTCGAATAGTAAAATCTGAGGGCTATTGAGAATGTGGGAGAATAACATGATTCCTGAAACAATCAAATGGGTGACTGATTGTGGGCATGAACTCTAGCAGGGTTATTTGCCATGCCCTTTTTCCATTGGTACAGATATCCTTTGATTTACACTCTTTTCAAGTTTTATGCCTAATGAGCTTGTATCCAGGTGCAGGACCATTTTTAACCAGGGATATATTTATCACTGTGACATGAAACTATTGGAAGATCGTTTTATCCTGAGATTAAAGTTCATAATCCTTACTCAGGCCTCTGTGCGGGAGGGCGGGGTTTGCGGGCGATCGGGTTGGACAACGACAGTGTGGGGGCATCGGCTCTCACTGCAGGGCAGCATCTCGGCGGATCAGCAGCCCCGTCACCGTGAGTCGCGGGTCGGCCTGCGGCAGGGAGTGGGAGTGGGCAACGGTCCTGGCGAGGTCAGGCCCGAGGCCTCCGGTTCCGGGCGCTGGGAAGCGGCCTTGGCTTCCCCTGACACTGGCCAGGCCCCAAAACCAGAGTCTACGGTGAGACCCTGCAACGTAAACAGAGGAGGCGGGGGCGATTAGCAGGCTGACGCCAATGCATTCTGGGATTTGTTGTATTACTGTGCATGCGCTATACTGGCGCGGCAGCCAGCGGGCCACCTCTAATACATTTTTGAAATGATCTTGCGGGCCAAATATAATTGGCCCGCGGGCCAGAGTTTGACATGTGTGATATAGAGGAACAAATATAAAACACACACCTATATCAGCACATTCCTCTTTTGTCGGTCAATGACGGTGCCTGAAAGGGTGGGAAACTGAAAGAACAATGAGCCCTCTATCCATGTCATCATGTCCCACACCACTCTCAGTTTGATTTGTTGCTGCTCTATTAGTCTTTCCTCTAATGTGTAGGATCCCCTGGTTCAGAGGTATTCATTTATTGTCTGCTAAAACCTTCTCCTACTTGGTCAATAGGGTCTATCATAAACTGCATTTGAGTGTGACCACAGACTGATGATTGAAACTCTGAAATAAGTTGTTGCTGCGGTCATGAGATTAACTTGGAGCAAGGTAGTGATGAAGACAGGCTGAGGAGCACAAATGTCCTGTTACGTGATCTCATTGCCATTTTTAGAATTAATTTCTTATCTGGGAGCTGCAAAAATGGACAGGCAGACTAATGGTTATGTGGGATAACCAGCAGTAGGGAATGAACCTTGCCCACCAATCACACCCTCTGTCCCTTCACCTCCTGGATACCATAGTATCTAGATTTAGATAACCCTGCTCTGAAAATGCAACACCCATTCACTCTAGGAAGCTGGGGATTGGAGAAGATGACTCACCGAATGAACACTGAATCTACCTCCCATCATTTTGTTTGTAAGGGCCCAACAAATAGCACCAAGTTTGAAGATTTTCTGGAGTTTGTGGCACTTCTGTGCCATGACCTTTGTCATACTTTACTGAACCGTCAGTTAGACACTCCTTATTTTGGCATTTAGAAAATATTTAACTCCTTGGCAGAATGACCTGATTGTATGTGCACAGTCAATTTACTCCCAAACTGGACACCCAGAGGTAATCCAACAGTTCCATCCAATAAAAATAAAGCAGTTCCAAATCAGCTAATAATTTCATTTGGCTGCAGCAATAGAGTGGAGGGAGGGAGGGGCTAGAGATAGTTAAAGCGAGAATGTTAAAATCTCAAAATTTAAAGATATGACAAAAAAATGAAGGGGAAATTAGTGTTTTAGTCATTTGAACTGAACACTGCAGTTCTTCTCATAAATCAAAGTTCTTATAGTTGCAACTCCAGATATTTACCATGTTAGATGACAAATGGCTAGGACGTCTATGCATGCGTTATTAAAACCTGAAGTCCTGGGATTGCTGTGAGATTCATAATCTGTCAGTTTGCTTCACTGCTGGACAGCAGTATAGATCAGTTCTGCTGAGATTCTCCTGCATTTACATTGCGGAATTGCTTGTCACTTCTAGACCTGGAATAAAATTTGAGAACTTTGCTTATCTCAGGGGCTTGGTAGGGTTGTGGATTTGGAGGCATTGTCCTGTTTTTTTGACTGTGCACCTGAACTACTGGAACTTCAAACTATATTCATAGTTTCTCCAGTACACAAAATTGGTGATGAGGACTTTTAAAGTATCTATGATGGCAGTTTTCAGTAATGTTGGTGTTTTTGAGGAGTTGCCGAGTCTTTTGAGGACTATGCTAATCGCATGGATGCCATTTTCAATGTCAATACCTTTGCTGAATCCAATAAAATGAGTTTATTTCTTGCAAGTGTGGGACCAGCAGCATACATAAGTTGCTGAAAAATCTGTTCAGTCCGGATCCTCACAGCAGAAAGGAACGTGCAGACTTGAAGAAACTGCTAACTAAACATTTTAAGCCGGCACCTCTCATCATTGCAGAGAGGCCTAAATTTTGGACGGCACAACAGGGAGATAGAGATTATGTGGCAGACTTTGTCATCAGACTGAAACAGTTGGTTTAATCTTGTTCCTTTGGCTCCTTTTTGAAGGAGGTCCTCTTAGACAGACTTGTTTCAGGACTACATCCCAAAATGTCCTGTACTCCACAACATTTTCCTTTGGTTCGTGATTTGTCATTCAACAAAGCAAGGTCTAAAGGCATAGCTGACATGATGGTGGGGGCAGCAAACCAGGACTACAAGGGGAAAGCAGCCAGCAATAGAGAAGTACATTGACTCGGCCATGGGAGGAAAAAGCAGACATCAAAATTTCCTTCTAGCTCATTCAACAAGTGAATGCAGTGCAAGTGCTATGGAGGAAAGCATCGGGCTGACTCCTGCCGATTCAAAGATGCTGCATGCCAACAATGCAAAAAGCAAGGACATATTTGTTAACTGTGCTTCTCCTCAAAGCATGGCCATGAGAAGACAAAATTTGTTGAAACTGATTCTGACAATGTCTCTAATACTGAGAGTATACAAACAGATAAGCCAATTGGTTTGTTTCAGCTTGAGGGTGAGTGCTACTGTACATTTTTACTGTAAAAGGCTTTCTTTGAAAATTTTATTTATAAACAATAATAAATCATGCATTCAAACTACAATCCAATCCAAATCTCCCACCCCCATCCCTATCTCTCCCACCCCTCTTAAACCTCCCTAAACAATCCCAACAAATAAAAAAAGAAAAAAGAAAGAAAGAAAAGAGAGAAAGGAGGAGATCTACTGAAGCAATACATTCAATTATGTGTCATGGATTGGGACCACACCACCAATGCATGGGGAAGAAAATTTTAATAATTTAATCGCATCCGTTCCATATAAGTTTTAATAAAGAAAGGATAATTATTTTGTAGATTATATGTTATTTTCTCTAAAGGAATACATGATATCATCTCCACATATCATCATTGAATATTTAATTTAGTCTCATTTTTCCATGTAACTGCAAGACATTTCCTAGCTACTGCTAAAGCTAGCCTTATAAAAGCAATTCGAAATTTATCTAATTTTAACTCAAAACTCAATACTTTAATATGACCCAATAGAAATATCTTAGGATCAAGTGGAATTTTAAATTTAAACATAACCTCCAAAAATTCATTGATTTTATTCGAGAACAGTTGTCTCATATAACCAAACCAAATGTAAAAAAGTACCTACTTCCTTATGACATCTAAAACATAAATCTGAAGTAACATATTTAAATTTCTTTAATTTCTCTGGAGTCATGTATAATTGGTGAATAAAATTATAATGAACCAATCTATATCTTACATTTACAATTTTAGTCATACTGTCCTCACATATCAACATCCAATCATCTGGAGAAATAGATATTTCCAAATCATCCCATTTCATTCTAGTTTTATCGATATCTGGTTTAGGCATTTTACTCTGCAATAAGGTATACATATCAGATATGAATCCTTTCTTACCACTATCGGTAAGTAAAATTTCAAATTTAGACCTTCTGGGAAGCCTTAAAGAACATCCAAAATTATCTAACAACAAAGCTTTAACTTGATAATAAGAAAAAAATGTACTCAAAGATATTTCATATTTCTCTTTCATTCTTTGAAAAGAAATAAAATAACCCACCTCATAACAATCTTCTACCATTTTAATTCCTTTTTGATCCCATAACTTCAGAAATTGATTATTAACAGTAAAGAGGAAAAGCTTATTTTGGAGCAAAGGTGCTTTAGCCGAAAATTTCCCTTGAGTACCTATAATTTCATTCTTATTAGTCCATAACTTCATCAAGAGTTTCAGCAATGGTAAATTATAACTACTTAATAACTGAGAATTCCATCGATAAATAAATTGATCCATCCTCCTTTCTCCAATCTGAGATAATCAATATTAGCCCTTATCAAGGGGCTGTCCACTTGAAATATACTAATAAATTTTAACTGAGCTGATTCATAATAGTTTTGGAAATTAGGAAGTTGTAAACCTCCTAATGTATATTTCCAAGTTTACTTCTGCTGTGAAACCCTCGCTATTTTATCTTTATACAAAAATTTTTCACCAAAGTATTCAAATCTTTAAAAAATTTCTGAGAAATTTTAATAAATAGATTGAAACAAATATTAAATTTGGGGGAAGATATTCATTTTAATACAATTCACCCATCCTATCAACATTATAGGTAAATCTTTCCACCTATTCAAATCACATTTAATCCTAGTCAATGCAAATAGATGATTATAATTACCATCAATAATAATACTGTTACAGAGTCCAGAGGACCCCAAAACCCAGCAGCAATAGATATGCACCACTGCACAGGGTTACTTAAACAAAAGTAGTTTTTAATTATAATTGAACAAAAAAACAGAATTAAACTTTAACTTATTATTTAACCTACTTACTTAACCTACCTAACCTACTTAATTCCCCCTCTAATACTAAGCCCAGATGTGTGTAATGTATATTTAAGATTAGAAAAGTTCTCTGGATCACAGTCCAATCTCACTGGTTGCAGACAATTCTTGTACTGTGCACAGAGCTTAGCATTAACAAAGTTCACCAAGCTTTTGCGTTTAACAGGCAAATGGTTGCCACTCAGGAGGGTTCTTGCTGGTTTCAGAGAGAGATTCATTTTCCAGGACATTTGCACCTGATTCCTGTTTAATCAGTCTTGCTGATGAAACTTGCCCCCTTCAGGGTTCTCCAGGTGATCCTCTTTCTTTCAGGTCACCTTTCAGACAACCACCCTTCTCCTTTGACCAGACAGTCTTTCAAAAGTTTGCCAGTTTTGTCCTTCAGGAACTGATTTCTGTCTCCTTTCTCTCTGTTTCACTCCCTCCCTCTCTGAAAACAAAACTGTTCTCCCTTTGCATGCAAAGATCATATGCTCTCCCAGCTGTATGTCCATACTTTGTTGTTTTATCTGCAAAAAGCATTCTCCAAAAGTCCTGCAAAAATTCTGTGTTTTGAAATGTGTGTGTGCAGACTGCTTTAGCAATTCCTCCCAAGTCATCTCTAAATACTCTGTCACAATACCCAAATACTTGATATGATCAGCCCATTTAAACTTCACAGCTTGTCTACACAACGAATAATCCCAATCAACTAAAGGCATAATTTCACTCTTTTCCCAATTTACTTTATAACCGGACAACTTGCCATTCTGTTCCAAGCATTTATGTAAAATCTCCAAAGATTGCAAGGGATGTTTTAAATATATCACAACATCATCCGCAAACAAGCTTATCTTATATTCATCAGAATTTACCATAATACCTTTAATAGCACTATCTTGCCTAATCATCTGCGCCAAAGGTTCAATAACCCAATGCAAACAGACCTGGTGACAAGGACAGCCCTGCCTGGTCAATCTAGATTGTACAAAAAGCATCTGTCTGTTTTTCACCACTCTCGCAGTGGAATTTTTATACAAAGCCTTAATCAACCAGTAAAAAGAGACCAAAATTTATAATTTTCCAAGACCTTAAACAAAAGCTCCATTCAACTCTGTCAAAGGCCTTTACTGCATCCAAAGAAATTACCATTGGTTGGTCAGATTGCTGCTGAGAAATATGAATTAAAGAAATCAATTTTATGACATTGTCCACTGAATAACGGTTCTTGATAAAACCTGCCTGATCTACATGAATCAAATCAGGCAAATATTTAGCCAATCTATTAGCCAGAACCTTGGCTGTTATATTATAATCCACATTTAACAACGAAATAGGTCTATCAGAGTGGTGCGCTATTAGCCAGAATCAGACACACACAAGGTAAAGACTGTACAACAGGCTTTAATCCACAAAGACTTCCACAGTGCCAGTCTGGCTGTAGCTGCAGTAACTCTGAGTAAGGCTTCAGGAGGCCGGCGCAGTCTTATATCCTGGAGGGTGATTGACAACCAACCGGGTGGGGCTTGATCCATTCAGGCCAACTGATTGATAGCTGGCCAGGTGTTGTTCTGTCCCCTTCAATCCTGCAGGTACAGAGGTTGCCCTCTGCAGTAGGCCGGAATACACTCCTGCAGGTAGAAATGTTGCCCCCTGCAGTAGGCCGGTGGTGTACCATCACATTCACCCACTTTAAAATTTTCCCGGGGTGGGGCGGCAGTACAAGGAATTGTACCCACTATACAACATACAATATTTACAGATTGAGACGACCCGGCGGCCGCCGGGGTCTCTGTGACCATCGTAGGACTGGCTCTTGATCACTGGTCGGAGGGGAAGTGGGGGAGGCCTGACGGCAAGGGTCTGTGTGACTGGTGTGGTGCCGCACGGAGGGGTGCCCTAGGAGGCCAGGGTCGATGTATGAAAGGCGTATTGGATGGGTGGGGGGCAGGTTCATCCCCCAGGACTGAAGCGGGCCCCTGGTGGTCAAGGAGGTCCTGCACGCCCCATACCTGCCTGGAGATGGGGATGTATGCCCGGTCGGCGTCATCCTGGGCTGAAGGGTGCTGTGCGGTGGTGGGTGCTCCTGCTGGTGCCAGGTCCCTGGTTGAGACAATGCCATTGCTGAACCTAATGTAGCCGTAGTTATGGTTCGCATGTGGGATGAAGACCTGCTCAACCAGGGCTTCGGCCTTGTGTGTCCGTACATGCTTATGCAGGAACACTGGTCCCGGGGACGTGAGCCATGCTGGGAGGGACATTCCAGTTGCTGACTTCCTGGGGAATGAGAACAGACTTTAGTGAGGGGTCTCATTGGTAGCCGTACACAGCAGTGACTGAATGGCATAGAGCGCCTCAGACAGGACGTCCTGCCAGTATTCAATGGCCCACTCTTTTGACTTGAGAGCCAGGAGTACTGCCTTCCAGACCACACCGTTTTCGCGTTCCACTTGCCCATTGCCTCTCGGGTTATAACTCGTTGTCCAACTGGTCATGATGCCCCTCGCTGTCAGGTATTGGCGCAGCTTGTCACTCATGAAACTAGACCCCGGGTCGCTGTGGATGAAAGTGGGTTAGCCAAACATGGTGAAGATCTGCTTAGGGCCCTGATGGTGGCCGTGGAGTTGTCCGGGCAAGGGTTAGTGAAAGGAAAGCGTGAGTACTCATCCACTACCGTGAGGAAGTAGCCGTACACAGCAGTGGAAGGCAGAGGCCCTTTGAAGTCCATGCTGAGATGCTCGAAGGGATGAGTGGCCTTTACAACTTGGGCCTGGGGCGGGTGGAAGAAACGGGGTTTACACTCTGCACAGACCCAGCAGGCCTCAGTCATATCCCTGATGTCCCTGATGGTATACAGCAGGTTCCGGGACTTAATGAAGTGGTACAAACTGGTGACATCAGATGGCAGAGGGACTCATGCAATGCCTGCAGCCATTCATCGTGCATAGACGCGCAGGTCCGAGAGAGGGCATCGGGGGAGTCATTAAACTTCCCGGGACGGTACTTGATGTAATAGCGCAGCATCTTGTCATTCTTGATCTTGTTCTTGTGGGTAGTGTTAAACATGAATGTCATGGCCCGCTGGTCCGTGAGGAGGGTGAATCTCCTGCCAGCCAGGTAATGGCGCCATTGGCAGACCGGTTCCACAATCGCCTGGGCCTCCTTTCAATGGCAGAATGCCCTAGTTTGGAGCCGTAGAGGGTCCTAGAGAAGAAAGCAACAGGGCTTCCCCCCCTTGGTTGAGGGTAGTGGCAAGGGCTACCTCGGAGGCATCGCTCTTCACCTGGAAGGGGGAGTCCTCATCCACGCTTGCATCATGGCATCCGCTATGTCCTTCCTGATGCGGATGAAGGCTGCCTGTGCCTCGGGTTGGAGGGGAAAGGTTGCAGCTTGGGCCAGCGGGCAGACCTTATCCGAGAAGCCAGGGACCCACTGCGAGTAATAGAAGAATAGGCCAAGGCACTGCAGAGGGCCTTTAGCGTGGGGGGTAAGAGGTACCTCCATTAATGGGCACATCATTTCTGGATCTGGGCCGATATCCCCATGGGCCACAATCTACCCCAGAATGGTGAGGCGGGTGGTGCTAAACACACACTTCTCCTTGTTGTGTGAGGTTCAGCTCCCCGGCCGTCTGGAGGAATTTTTCCAGGTTGGCATTGTGGTCCTGCTGGTCATGGCCGCAGATAGTGATGTTAGCCAGATACAGGAACGTCACCTTCAGCTTGTGCCGGTCTATCATGCGATCCATCTCCTGCTGGAAGATGGAGACCCTGTTCATGACCCCAAAGGGAACTCGGCGGAACTGTCTGTCTGCCTCGAAGACAGTGTAAGGCTTGTCCTTCAGGTGGATGGGGATTTGGTGATACACCGACTTCAGGTCAAGTGTGGAGAAAATCCGGTAGCGGGCTATCTCATTGACCAAGTTGGCGATCCTCGGCGGGGGATAGGCATCCAGCTGGGTGTACCGGTTAATGGTCTGGCTGTAATCATGACCATCCTCGGCTTCCTTCCCCCTCTGATGACCAGGACTTGGGCTCTCCAAGGGCTGTTACTGAGCTCTATGACACCTTCAGCCAGGAGTCGCCGCACTTCTGCCTTGATGAAGTCTCTGTCTGCGGTGCAATAGCGCCTACTTCTGGTGGTGATCAACTTGCAGCCTAGCGTAAGATGTGGGAAGAGCGCCGGTGGGGTGATGCATAGTGTGGAGAGGCCGCAGATTGGCCGGGGCTGGTAGTTTGACATGTTGTGTAACATGAGTGGAAGTTGGGGACCCCCGAAGGCAAGGATCACGCTCTGCAGATAGTACTGGAAATCTAGGCCCAGGAGGACTGGGGTGCAGAGTTTGGGCATGACCAGGAGCCTGAACCCTATGCATGTCTTCCCTCCCACCGTTATATCGGCCGAGCAGCAACCGAAGGTACCAACAGTCTTATCCTTGGTGGCGAGAGCGATCGAGCAGGTGGTGGGGTGGACTTTTAATCTCAGGGAGTGGGCCACGCTCGGGTGAATGAAGCTCTCGGTGATGCCATTGTCAAACAGGCTCTTTACTGCCTGCTCGTTGACTTGCACGTCCATCATAGAGCACCCGAGGTTGAGAGGGATGTCCCTGGTCAGCGTGGTGGCAGCCAGGACTGTCTTGGAGTCGGAGTTGTCGCTCTCTGGTTGTGCGTGGTGATTTATGGCTTCCAGAGGAGTGGGGAGCATCAGTAGGGTGGCTTGGTCATCACCCATGTTGACCATGTTGACGTAGGTCATGGGATGCAGTGTGCAGGAGCCGATGCGGCCAGAGGCGTGGGGAGTGTCGGTAGGGTGGCCTGGTCATCACCCGTGTTGACTTTGTCATTCTTATCGTCATCGGGGCCCTCCGTGTTGGCCGCTGGCTGGCCCAAGATGGCGCCAGCACGTGGGGAACCCCTGCATGGCTCGCCTCCTTCCCCAGCCATGTTCGTGGGGTCGGGGAAGTGACATCATCGCGGCCAGCGGCAGTGACGTCATTACATCAGTCGGAAGTGACGTCACACCATAAGCCAGAGGTGTCATTGCTGTAGTTCTCAGTGAGTGGTGCTGGCAAGGGCAGGGATTAGTCCAGGTCCTTGGGGGACATGCTGCGATCGTTGCTGGCAGAGCTGGATGCTGCACCGTCACAGTTGGGGACAGTGGAAGTTGTAGTGGAGACAATGGTGCCGCTCAGGATGTGCACGTGGAGTGGTCTGCGGAGGAGTTCGGGCAGTCATAGAGTGCCACTGAGCTGCCGGCTGGTTTTGAAAGGCACATTTTAGCAAAGTGGACTTTCTTGCCGCTTCGGGAACAGTACTGGTTCCTAGCCGGGAAGTTTCGGTGCAATCGTCGGTCTGACCTGCACCAGGACCCAGAGTACTTACAGGGGTGCTGGGCGCCTGCCGCAGTGATGTTCTCCTCCCCAGCTCGGTCTGGGGCTGCAGCTGCAGTGTGAAAGGGTCATGAGGGATCCTGGGGAAACCTGCAATCGAAGGCTTCGATGTGCAGGGCTGCAGCTTCCAGGGTTCGGACCATTTCCACTGTCTTGGTCAGGGCATAGATATTATCCTCCAGCAGCTTCTGCAGGAAGGTTATCAAGCGTAGCCCTCAGATGAAGGCAACCTGGATCAGCCTCTCCACCTCCTCTGTGCCTACCCGGGTTCAGCCAGACACGGTTAGGCCAACTCTCGCAGGTGTCCCAGGTAAGATTCAGCCATCTCCCCTGGTTGCTGGGCTTGGGTGTTGAGGAGGTACCTTGCACAGACTGCATTCATGGGGGGCTTGTACAAGTTCTTGAGAGTGTCCATTGCGCTCTTGTATGTGGAGCAGCCTTTGGTTGCCTGGAAGGCATGGGGACTCAGCTTTGACTGGAGTAGGACTAGCCTCTTCTGATCTGAGTCCAGGATGCTGCCTGCGTGCGCCTCGATGACTGCCTCGACTGCGTACCACCAGATCTTGAAGTGTGTCTGGGCTTTCGGGTGGCGTGGGTCGACTTCAAGGCTCCCTGTGCTCAGGAGTTTTTCCATGGCAGCCTTGGGAAAATTTTGTTGATTAAATTGTGGTGCACTGTTAGCCAGAATCAGACTCACACAAGGTAAAGACTGTACAACAGGCTTTAATCCACAAAGACTTCCACAGAGCTAGGCTAGCTATAGCTGCAGTGACTCTGAATGAGGCTTCGGGCGACCGGTGGAGGTTTATATTCCAGTGGGTGATTGAAACCCAACCAGTTTTGATCCATTCAGGCCGACTGATTGACAGCCAGCCAGGTGTTGTCCTGGCCCTTACACTCCTGCAGGTACAGAGGTTGCCCCTTGCAGTAAGCCGGCAGTATACTCCTGCAGGTACAGATGTTGCCCCCGACAGTAGGCCGGTGGTGCACCACCACAATAAGATCCTGCCTTCAAAGGATCTCTATCTTTGTTAAGAATTACAGTAATAATTGCTTTAGAAAAAGAATCCAGAAAAGAGCCGGTTTTCCCCGCCTAAAATCTTCATCAACAAAGGAACTAATAAATCTTGAAATTCCTTATAAAATTCAAAGATTTTGAAAATAAATGTCGCTTGGAGATTTACCACTCGGCATAGTCTGAAGTGCATCTATTAATTCTTTAACAGTAAAGAAGCATCCAATTCTTTAACATCCTTGTCATTCAAGGAAGGTAAAGTTAACTCAGATTAAAAAATTTCAATATTAACTTCATCTTGCACTACCTCAGAAGTATACAATTTATCATAAAACATACAAAACCCATCATTAATCTCTTGGGGTTTATATGTAATCCTTGAATGATGCCTAATAGCATTGATTGTTCTAGACGCTTGATCATTTTTAACTGCCATGCTAACACTTTATGAGTTCTCTCCCCCAACTCATAATACCACTGCCTCGTCCTCTGTAAGAGCTTTTCAAATTCATATGTTTGTAATGAATTGTACAGTAATTTCAAATTAACTAAGTGTTTTTTTTAATCTACAGTCAAAGCACATGGTAAATCTTTTTTTCCAAAATCTCTATCTCCTTCAATTTACTAGCCTCAGCCATTTGTCATTTCTTAACTTAAACCATCTAACTCATGATTTGTCCTTGTAAACAAAACAAATTTACAATCAACTGAACCTACATTTATTTTCAAAATCTTTGAATTTGGTATAAGTTTGCAAAATTCTGGATCTTTCAACAAAAAGGAGGTAAAACGTCAACGATAAATATTCTCCACCCTCTCTGAAGTGCTACAAATAATCAACAGCAATGATCAGACAAATTCCTAGGTTTGTATACAGCTTCAGAAACTCGTCCTTGTAACTGTGCTGATACTAAAAATAAATCTATTCTCGAATAAGAATCATGGAGAAATGAATAAAATGAAAAATCTTTTTCCTTAGGATTCAATTTCCTCCATATATCTACTAAATTCATATATTTCATGAACACCATCAACTGCTTAGCCATTTTTGTTTTAATTACTGATTTGTGAGATTTATCCAATAGTGGATCTAAACAACAATTAAAATCACCTCCTACCATAATTTTATCATAAGCCTGATTCAAATTAAGAAAAGAGTCCACCATGAATTGTTCATCATCAGTGTTTGGAGCATAAACATTAAGTTCCAACATTCAGATAAAATTGTACAATTTCAATTGTACAAGTACAAAGTCTACCAGCCGCTTCAAAACCTAATTCCAATTTAAAAGGAAACTTTTTATTAATTAAAATAGCAAACCCCTTGTCTTAGAATTAAAAGAGGATGATATAACCTGCTCAACCCAATCTCTTTCTAATTTTTGATGTTCTTTATCAGTCAAGTGAGTCTCCTGCAAAAAAGTCATATCAACCTTCAATTTTTAATATAAGCCAAAACTCTCTCATAATTGGGTTATTCAGCCTATTAACATTAAAAGTATCAAAATTTGATTTAGCGATCTAGTGTCTCTATAACCATCCCACAATAAATAGTGAAGTGCCTCCCAATGACATCAATACACTAAAGAACTCCTCCAAGAAAGAAAAGAAGAAAAAAGAAACCTAATAGAGAAAAAAATCCAACACGAAAAGATACCCAATGGTATTACATCCCTCAATTACGCAGGAGTGACAAATGCCACAAAGTGGCTGACGACTTCAGAAGGATCGGCAGTTGGACCCCCCCCCCCCAACCCGAACAGAACAATAAAAAAGAATAGAAAGAATCATCTCAAGTATGAAATGGTTCTTCTAAGTCATGATAAACTTGATCAACATCAATACCAATATCAATCAACTGCTGAGATTCCATTTCTCGTTTACCATTCTTCCCTTTCAGCATAACAACAAACTGCTGAGGAAATTTATCTGGATTTTGACCCTATTAATTATCAGGTAAAGAATTAGCAAAATCCAAAGCTTCAGCATCATCGGAAAAAATTTTAGATTGATAATCACCATAAAAAATCTCTTAACATAGCAGGGTAACGAAAAGCAAATTTATAACCCTTCCTCCAAAGAACAGCTTTAGCTGAATTAAATTCTTTACGATGCTTAATCACAGCTTGACTTAGATCAGCATAAAAGAACACCCTGTTATTTTTTAACAAGCAGAGGTCCCTGGTTGTTTCTTGCATTCTATACTGCAAGTCTCAAAATCAGTTCTCTATCTTGATAACGCAGGGAACAAATCAAAACCAACCATAGTGCTTGGCCAGGAACGACTTTCTTTGTATTGCCCGATGAGCCTTGTCCAATTCCAGACCATTCGGAAAATGCATTATTCCCATAAGTTTGGGGATCCACTTTTGAAAGAACTGGACTGGGTCTGGACATTCAAAATCTTCTGGAAGGCCAATTATCTTAACATTATTCCTCCGACTTTGATTCTCCAAAGCATCAATCTTCTTCAGCAAATCTGAATTTCCCACCTAGTGAAAGAATCTTCCATCTGTCCCATCTTCTCCTTACAAAAGTCAACATTATCTATACAGTTAATAAATTCTTCTTTAATCTTTTTAACTTGTTCTGAACCTTATCCACAGCTTTCGAACATTTTGCCACATCCATTTTAATTGTTGGTATTACCCCTTTCATCTCAGCAAATTGATCTTTCATAATTGAAAATCCTTGATTTATTTGCAAAGCCAAATCAGCAGATGAAGGCAAATCTGACTGGTGAGGACCAGATTTAAACTTAGAATTCTGCCTCATCATAAGCCTACAACTTCAGCCCAACTCTGGGTGCAGACACCTCCCCCACTCCCAACACCAGCCCAGGTTCACTGGGTCAATGCAGCCTGGGCCTTTTTGGGTGTTATGCACAGTTGATTTTCCTGGTCGGGAGTGGGTCGACGCTGCACACCGGCGCCATCTTGCGTGACCGCACGCAAAGTCGGTACTGGTGTTGAATACACCTCACCGCTAGACTGGCATTGCGGTCAGGGTTGAGAGGAAATTGAATCAGCAGGCTGAGTTGATAAGGTAGGCCGAGATTCCTCTATTGTTGTTTTTATTAGCAATTTAAGTTTTAGTTTTCCTCATTATTGCTAGTTAAGTACTTTAACAATACAGTCCACAATTTTTAAAATAATTTAAAAACTTTTATATGGGTTTTTAAAAGTTCTGCCATGAGGGGGTGTTTTTCTACGTCTTCTCGCTATGCCATCACAGCACTCCCTCCCCCCACCTGCAATAAGGTTAACCTAAATGTAGGAAATGCATGTATTGAGATGGAGGGAGATACAGGAGCTTTCCAGTTGATCCTATCTGACTAGATGTACTATGCAAAATTGTCAGAGTTTCCATTAAAGGAAACAAACGTCATCTTTAGGAACCACTCCTCCGTAAGAAACTGTCCCAGTGCGGTTTAAAAATTGTGAAACATTCATGCTGGAATTGTTGATTATGAAAGGAAATAATTCAGCTCTCTTCGGGAGAGTCTGGCTTACCAAAATCAGATTGAATTGGGAGAACATTTTGATGGTTAGGGATTGGGGTAATGAGACCAAATCTCAGCCCAAGCCAACCCGTAAATGTGACTCTAACCAGTCAGAGTTAGACACAATTTTAAGAAGGCATGACAAATTATTCAGGAATGAAGAATCTGACATATAAGGGTTTACTGCTTCAATTAAATGCAAGCCAGTTGCAAAACCAACATTCCAGAAACCACGACCTGTGCATTCCACCTATGCGTTAGTGGAAACTGTAAATTAAGAATACGAGCAGCTTGTAAATGATAACATATTGACCCCTGTTGCAAATAGTGATGACTGGGCCTCCCCAATAGTTCACTTTCCCAAGTTCCAATGGAATATTTGCGTGTGCAGCAACTACAAACACATGAATGAGGTCACCGAGGATGATGGCTACAAGCTGCCCAATGTTCAAGATTTGTTTGTGAAACTCACACAAGTTGGTACTACACTGTAAGTGTATTCAGTCATTGATGTAGCTGGTGCGTTTAACCAGCTCTTTGTCGATGAGGAGTCAGCTGAACTCCTTGTGCTCAACACTCATAAGGGCTTCCTTGCACCCAAATGCATGTGCTTTGGAGTGAAAACTGCCAGTTTTGTTCCAAGCAACTATGGACAAGATTTTGTCAGGCATGGAGTATGTCTTTTTTTGCTATGACGTTGATACTTTGATTGCGACCGCTACCTTTGACCAGCACATGAAAGTGCTAGTTGTGCTGTTTGCCCAGCTAGACAAACAAAATGTGCAATTCATTTGGGAGAAGTGCTAATTTCTGAAGTTGACTATCAATTACCTTTAACGCATTCTCACTGCTGACGGCAAGAAGCCATTGCAGGACGAAGTAGAGGTGATCAAAAACCCGCAAAGACCAGAGAATGTCTCTGAACTGAAATCTTTCCTTGCCATGATAAATTACGATGGGAAATTTGTTCAGAATCTGAGCTCAAAAATATACCCACTCTTTACGGTGCTGCAACACTCCGCAAAGTGGAAATGGTGCATAGAATGCGAAGAAGACTTTGCATATGCAAAAATCTTGTTAGCTAGTGACCACGCTCTAGTCCATTATGATCCATTGAAATTATTAGTTTTGAATATGGATACAAGTCCCTATGGACTAGGAGCTGTCCAAAGTCACAAACTGGATGACGGCTCAGAAAAGCCAATTGCATATGCGTCGAGAAGGCTGCGCGCTGTTGATAAAAACTATGATCAAAAAGACAAGGAAGGCTTTGTGATTCTGTTCAGCTTGCAGAAGTTTCACCTCTACTGTTATGGTAGAAATTTCACTCTCATTACAGACCATCAGCCTCTTACAAGCATTTTTGGTCTGAAATTGAAGATTCCGCTGCTGCTCACATGCAGAGTTGGGCTTTAGCCTTCTCTAGGTATTGATATCAGATAGAATATTGATCTTTGTCTCACAATGCAAATGCAGATCAATTGAGTAGGTAACCCCTGACTACTGCTACTTTTCATCCAGATGATGTATACATGCGCCAAACTACTGTAGACCAGGTCCCAGTAACTGTACAGCAAACTGAAGATTGAATGAGAAAAGATTGGGTGCTTGCAAAGGTGTATCCTGTCGGGATGGGCAAATCATAGCGAGGATGTATTGCTGCAACCATATTTCACACAAGTTCTCCTGGGAAGATGGATGCATTCTATGGGATAGATGAGTTGTCGTCCCAGATGTGCAACGCCAGCACTTACCCAATGAATGTCACCCTGGCATGAGCTGAATGAAAGGCTCTTGTATGATCATTTATTTGGAGGCCTGGTATTGAGCAGCATATCAAAGACACAATGTGCACTTGTTCTACGTGTTTTGAAGCTCATAACACATCTAAACAAGTTCCATTGCTACTCTGGCCTTGGGCTACCGATCCATGGCAGAGAATTCACATTGACTTTGCCAAAGTCAAAGATCAGCAATTTCTATTTGCAGTAGACAGCCATTCGAAGTGACTGGAAGCATTACATCAACTGCTACCCATCACTGCGCTGCAATCCCTATTTTCCCATTGAGGAGTTTACATCATTCCACAGGGTAATGGCATCAAGCACATCATATGCCTGCCATACCACCCAGCCAGCAATGATTTAGCCGACAGGCAGGTTCAGACTTTCAAGCAGCTGCTTGAAAAATCTGACAAGAAACTACCCATCTAATATAAGGTAGCAAAATCATTGTTTCATTACATTAATACACTGCACACAATCACCAGAAAAACTCCAGTGGAGTTATTTCTCAAGCGCGCTCTGCGAATTCAACTTTCTTTAGTGAAGCCCAGACTCAACCAGAAAGTAAAGGAGAAACAAATCATAACCAAAAATCAAAGAAATGGTGCGTATCCCAAAATGAGATTATTTGAACTTTATCAATCAGAGTCAGAAACATGAGGGAAGGGAAGGAAAGGTGGCGACTGGAGACTATAGTATCGATAAAAGGGCCACTCACATATTTGGTTAGAGTACAAGGAAACAATAGAAGAGTTGTTCATGCAGATCATCTGATCCAAGGTGACTCTAGGAGAAATTCATCTGTAGATGAACCATCTGAACTGCACATATTTGTTGATTTAGATGTTGATGCAGTCCTGACACTCAGCTCACACTCAGCTCCTAATTCTGATCTTAGTGACCAATCACTCACAGCTCAACTTGAAAAAATAAATCCCATTAGTAGTTACATGGTCAGGCAGAGTCATTTGACCTCCTAAATGTTATGAACCTTAAGCTAGTGGTATTGTTTAAATCTGTGTAACAATCAGCTTATGAATGTTGTGTTATGTCATAACTCCAGATTTAAAGTAAGGTCTGAAATATCCCAGTACATTCCCCTCATAAAATAAAAATGTACTGTAATAAGAATAAAACCCCGTCATCGAGTAATTGATTTTGAATTGAAATAGAAGAAACTAAATCTATGATATTGTTAGAAGGATAAGGTACAATATCTATTGTATGCACTTGTACCGAGTTGAAAAGTGTAATCACATGTTTTCTTGAAGATGCATGACTTAAGAGTTAGAGAAGTCATGATCTGGAAGGGAGGAATGTATCCATGCTGATATAAGTACCTCATGACTATGAAATTATGCTGCAATTAACCTCATTGTTTTATGTCAATGATCTGTTGCATAATTAGTAACTATGGAATGTCCACTATAGCCATATATGGTAAAATGTAAGCTCTGTACAGCTATGACTGAACTACCTTGGAATGTGACTTGACCACCACTTGGTCCATGTGCTACGTGGTTTGAGAATGGCTGTGTTTTAGATCTCAGTCTATCAAGTCATGTGTCCCTTGTCTCTGTTCTTTTGACTGTGTATGTTAATTACTGAAACCAAACTATATTCATAGATTCTCCAGTATACAAAAATAAAACTGGGATTCACTGGTAGTCTGTGGTGTTGATGGCTGGCCCCCGCTTCCAGCTCCATCACCATCTGCTCACTTATAACCTTGGATTCACGCCTAAACCCAGAACCCTTCTGAAGACTACTGTGAAACTCTTCCCCCAGTTATGCTAATAAAAGCATTTGTTCTCCCTCCAGTTGTGAGAGCTTTTATTCACGCTACAGACATACAGCACGTTAACAGGTCCATGAGCCTGTGCCACCCAATTACACCCAATTAATCTACATTGTCCAGGTCATTTTGTAATCAGAATCCCTGGGAAAAACCCACGCAGACACAGGGGGAAACGTACAAACTCCTTACATACGGCATGGGATTTGAGGCTCAGTGCCAATTGCCAACAGCACTAACTGCTAAGCTAACCATGCCACCCATTAATCTTATCCTTTATGAGGAATTCAGTAAAAACATTTTTTATGTTATTGGTCACGAAGTGAGTTTTGATATTTGCTGAAAGCAGCAAATATGGATGTTATCAGCCATAGACTATTCACTGTTTACAAGAAAATTCCATTGATCAATTTATACCAGGATTTTCAGAAACCAGTAAATTGGACTAGACTATAAGTGGAGACTGTTTCATCTTGTATTCGTATGTGTGAGTTCTTAGACAACACATGGATGAAGGAGGTTTGCATGAGGTTGCATTACAGATCCCTCATACAGCAGTCTCCCTTTCTGTGTAAGCCTCCTGCTGGCAGCCAAGTATAATCAAAGAGGAACCAGAAGCAAATGCAACCACGATCACTAGCATTACATCTCCTTTTCTTAAAACAGACGTAGCTTACTTTTAACTAACATGTTTTCTTTGTATAACTCGGCAATTTTAACTTTAACTCCAGGAACTTGCATTTTCATTATTATCAACTTTGTTAACATTTTGTTAAGCTTGCTTTGTGTGTTCACATTTACATACACTAAAACTTGGAGCCAATAAGATAGCACTGCTTCATTCTATAACAGGAGTCTTTAAATTTGCTCAATGAGTTTCTTAGGAGGATTTTCATGTCTTGACGATCTCCTAATTGATTGTCCTTAAATCTGAATTGTTGCCTCAGACGATGTCTTCTCAGCTGTGTATTCAAGTTGTTAATAGTATCTATCTTTCCACCTATTGTGGTTGGTCCCATTTGAAGATATCGATGATTTCTTCACAGAACAGCACCTTCATCTGTCTGAATGGTGTATGATCTTGGTTGGACTTCACTAAGGAAATCTTATTTTTTAATCCATAAGTTTGATTTCTCTTTTAGCCTTACTTGGTCACCAGTGTAGACTTCCAGTAGGCTTTTTGTTCCTCTGTCAAAGTAATACTTTTGCTTTTCTTTCTGTTGTTTATTGAATTTGTACATTTCCCCCTTGTTTGCGTGGGTTTTCCTCAGGGGTTCTGGTTTCCTCCCACCATTTGAAATATTCCGGGGATGTAGGTTAATTGGGTGTAAATTGGGTGGCCTGGATTCGTGGACCAAAATGGCCTGTTACTGTGCTATATGTCTAAATTTAAATTTAACAGCAATATACTGAGAGACCAATCAGGGAGCAAGCTGTTTTAGCTCTGGAAGTTTACAAGGATACAGGTTTAATTGGTGATCTCAAAGTGTGATCTTTTATCCTGAGGCTGTGCCTTCTGGCCTAGACTCTCCCACTACTGCTTTATGTGCAGGCCTTTCACTTCTACATGTGCTGAGCCATCAAATGCTCCACATATGTTAACCTGTTCATCCTCAGGATTATTCTGATAAATCTCCTCTGGACCATCTTCAACACAAGCACGTCGTTCCATGGATATAGGGCCCACAATATTCCAAATGTGATCTGATCAACACCAATAAAATCCTTAGGATTATACACTTGATATTATATTTTACTCCTCTCAAAATTAATGCTAACATTATATTTGGCTTTCTTACTACTGCAAAACCAAGAAGTTGACCTTCAGGGAATCCTGCATGAGGGCACCCAAGTCCTTTTAGACCTCTGCTTTTTGAATTCTTTTTCCAGTTAGAAAATAGTCTAAACCAACCATTCTCACACTGTTTTGGCCATGATTCCCTTAGGACTTGCTGAACGTTTGTGGGGCCCCTTCCCTGTGAAGCAGTCAAGTTTTGATTTCTTCCATACTTCTGTCCTACTAACTACATTAAAAAAAATTACAAATTTGTTGTATGAGCTGTGGCTCCTGGGGTTGGGGGGGGGGGGCCCAGTATGGCAGTGGGGGAAGAATAGGTTTTCCATTGAGAAAGGCTGGCCTACATCTTAATTCCTTATATTGTAATGGAAAAATATTGGAAGGAGTTTGGTAAAATTAGAGTACGTTACATACATACACACATTTGAAAACAGATCTTATTTGAAATCCTGAAGAATTCATGTTCAGTAACATTGCAGAATCTATGGAGAATGTTATGTACATTTCACAAGTAGGTGCTAATTGAAATGATGTCATTAAATGAATAGCCATTGTTTTGGAGGAGACTAACTTGGTGTTTGCAAGTACATACAGAGTGCTCACAGAAAGGTCACTCCTGGGTTTTGTTTACCTAAGACAACAGCTTGGGCAGAAGAATAATTCCTGTGGTTTGCTGAAGAAGGTGGTCGTTTTTGCAAGTGAGAGATCACATGGGCTTTCTAGCAGATGGCAGTTGGAGAGAGAGAGAGAGAGAGAGAAGACAACTTCAACAAGCACTCTCAGCTAATGTGTGTGTGACACTGAAAGCGGCTGAACAGTGCAAGCCAGGAAAAGCTAATAGGAAACAGAAAGTTCCAGAGAGGCGGATGGCTGGAAGTGCTATCTGTCTGATGTTTCTCTTGGAAACAGAAAGGAACTCTATGGTAGCCTGAAAGAAAGTTCTGGAGCACCCTGATGGGGAAGTTTCATAAGCGAGACATTGAGGTCACTAATGGTGGTACCTCAGTTGTGGAAATCCTGGAACAACAAATCTCTCTCTGCAAACCCTACAAGAACCTTCCTGAGCAGTAAACATTTACCTTTCGAGCACCAAAGCCTGGTGAACTTTATACATGTTCAATTCTGTGCGCAGTATAAGAATTGCCCGCAACCAGAGAACTTGGAAGAAGAAGTGAGATTGAACTGTGAACCAAAGAACTTTTCTTAAATTTACACATATATGATACACGTGCGCTTAGAATTAGAAGGGGATTAATTTGGGTAATTTAAGTATAGAGATAAATTAAAATTTGATTCTGTTTTCATGTTTAAAGATAATTAAAAACAACTTTTGTTTAAGTAACTACTTGTCTTGGTGAATGTCTATTTCTGCTGGGTTTTGGGGTCCTTTTGGCTCATAACAATACCAAATTATATGATCACACACTTTCCTACACTGTACCAGTAGTCCTTGACTTCCAAGTTACGTCAACCAGCACATATGACCAAATTTTTAAAAAAATCCTCATTAAAACTACTGTACAGTCTATGTTTTGTATTAAAAGTACTGTATACAGTGGTCCCCATACCCGACAGCAGCCCAAGGTCCCCGCTCCCCACAAAAACTCTAATGTCCCCGCTCCATGCTGCAGCCTGACGGCGAGTCCAATGACTTAATTATTTACTAAAAGTTCCTATGTCGAGTATCTTTAGTAAAGGTTCTGTACTGTACATATGTTAACATTCTTCATTAAAAGTTCATTTGTTGAAAATCTTTTTTTAAAATAGCTTTAAGACCTCATTAAACCATGCGCGATGGGGAATCTGACACATCCAATTCTAGTTATGACCAATCCTTCAGTCCCAATTACAGTCTTAAGTTGGGGACTATGTGTATTTCATTTGACACTACTTTGCCTATTCTTTCAACCTGTCTAAGTCCCTCTACAAATGCCTTGATTCTTCAGAATTACAACTACTCCACTTATCTTTATGTCATCTGCAAAGTTTGTCATAAAGCCATCAATTTTATCATCCTAATCATTTGCATTTCATGTGAAAAGTGTCAAACCCAACACTGGTCACTGGCAGCTAGCCAGAAAAGAGCCCCTTTATCCTTCTGCCTTCTATGCCTTCTGCCAGTCAGCCAATCTTCTATCTGTGCTAATACCAGTCCATCTTGTTTTGCAGTCTCAAGTACAGCATCTTGCCAAAGGCTTTCTGAAAATCCAAGTAGAAACATCAATTGATTTTTCTTTATCCTATTTATTTCCTCAAGAATTCAAACAGATTTGTCATGCAATATATCCTCTGAAGGAAACCATATTTACTTTGGCCTATTTTACCTTGTGCTTTCAAATTTCCTGAAGCATTATCCTTAATAATGGACTATAGAATCTTAAATTAAAATTTAGATATACATCATGGTTACAGGCCCTTTCGACCCATGAGCCCGTCCTGGCCAATTACACCCAATTAACCTTCAATCCCGGTATGTTTTGAATGGTTGGAGGAAACTGGAGCCCCTGTGGAAAATCCATGCAGAATGTACAAACTCCTTACAGACAGTGTGGGATTTGAACCCCAGTCCCGATTGCTAGCACTGTAAATGCGCTTTGCTAACCGCTATGCCAACCATACTGCCATTACAATCACTAAAGCTAGGCTTACACTTCCTGTCTTTTACTCTTTCCCTTTTTAAAGAGTTGAGAGACTTTTAGAATTTTCCCATCCTCCCAAACCATTCGTGACTTGAACAATTATTGAAAGGTCACCACTTATGCATCTTCAATTTCTTCAGCTCTTTCCATCTGGTCTAGGTGACTTATCCTCCTTTGGATTTTTCAGCTTTCCAAGTGCTTTCTTCTCAGTAGTAGTGACTCCACTCACTTCTGTTCCCAACCCTCACTAATTTCTTTTATATATCCAAACAAACTTTTGGTATCCTCTTTTATATTTATTGGCTAGGTTCCTCTCATCTTTACTCCCCTTATTGCTTTTTTTGTTGCCTTCTGCTACTTTTTTTTAATTATCCAATCTTCAAATTTACTCCTCATTTTTGCAATACTGTATGACTTCTCTTTTGCTTATATGCTGTATTTGACTTCTCATAGTTGCCTAACCTTCCATTTAGAATGCTTCTTCTTAGGATAAAATGATCCTGTGTCTTCCAAATTACTCCCTGAAGCTCCGGCCATTGCTGATCTACCCTCATTCCTCCTTGGGTCCCCTTCCAATCAACTATGGACATCTCTCATGCCTCTGTAGTTACCTTTACTCCACTGTAATACCAACTGCAATATTGAGTTCGCCAAATTGGACTGTAAAAATAGGTCAACATTGGCAGATGTTAAAGGAGTGATTTTATGTCTCAAAAATATAGAGGGTGGAAGAAATGTTCTAAGGTTGCTCCATCATAACCAAGTGAGGAAGTTAAAGATGACAACCAATTGAAACAAAAAGCATCCATTGCTGCAATGATTAATGGTAAGTCAGAGGATTCTTAAAAGCAACAAAATTATAGAGATGGAGACAATTCATAAAAAATTGTATTACATTCAGATTGTAATCTTTTTTGGATATGTAAAAAAAGAAGAGTAAAGATACAAAAAATGTTGGTCCCTTGGAGGAAGCGATCAGCAATTTATAATGGAAATAGAGTGGTGGAGATTCAAAATGTTAGACTTTTCACAATCAAATCAAATCAAACATCCAAATAATATAAGATAATCAAAGGAATATTGCGAGGGAATCATTTTAAAATGTCACCAGACAACTCAGCAAACTGATGGAGCTAAAGGTCTTTGTTCCCTGGACCTCAAGGCAAGCACCTTAAGTTCCTAAAGGAAGTACATATGGAGATAATTGTTTTGACAGTTGAAATCTACTGAAATTCTCTACATTTTGAATGAATAAGAAACCCGTCATTGAAATAGCATTGAGTGAATAAAGAGAAACTGGAGGACTCAATGGATCAGGCAGCATCTATGGATAGAAGTAATTAGTTAACATGTGTGGTCAGGACCCTTTATCAAGGTTCTCAATAAAGGGTCCACACTTGATTGTTGACTGACCACTTCGCTCCAGGAATGCTCTCTGACATGTTGAGTTCACCAACTTCTCTTTGTTCGCTCAAGATTTCAATATATGTAGTTCTTGTGTTTCTTAACCATAAGAACATAAGACAGAGGAGCAGAAATAGGTTATTCAGCCTATTGAGTCTGCCTTACCATTGAACCATGATCCAACTTTCCCACCCTGCCCCACTGTCTGGTCTTCTCCCCATTACCTTTGATGGCCTGACTAATCAAGAACCTATCAACCTCTGCCTTAAATACACCCAGAGTTGGCTTTCACAACCGCCTGTGGCAACAAATTCCACAAATTTATGCTGAAGAAATTCCTCCACATCTCTGTTTGAAGTGATGCCCTGAAATTCTGGTTTTGCCCTCTTGTCTGAGATTTCACCACCAGGGTAAACAACCTTTTATCAAATTCTCTGTCCATGTCTTTCAATGTTCAAAATGTTTCAATGAGATCCCCATTCATTTTCCTAAATTCTACCGAGTATAGGCCAAGAGCCGACAAATATTTCTCATATGATAACAATTTCATTCTTGGGATCACCTTGTGAACCTCCTGTGAACCCTCTCTAAATCCTTTCTCAAATGAGGAGCCCATAACTGCTCACAATACTCCAAGTGAAGACTTACCAATGCCTTGTAAAGCCTCAGTATCACATCCCTGTTCTTGTAATCTATTCCTCTTGAAATGAATGCCAGCTTTTGCCTTTCTCACCACCAACTCAACCTACGTTTATCTTCAGACTATCCTGCACAAGGACACCCAGGTACCTTTGAATAAGGGAATTTTCAATTTTCTCCCCATTTAAAAAATTGTCTGCCCATTTATTTCTTCTATTAAAGTGCATGGTCATACACCTTCTGACATTGTATTTCATTTACCATTTCTCTGCCCATTTTTCTAATCTGTCCAAGTCCTTCTGCAACCTCCCTGTTTCCTCAATATGACCTGCTCCTCCACTCATCTTCATATCATCTGGAAACTTAACCACAAAGCCATTTGTTCCATATCTAAATCATTGATATAGAACTTAAAAAGAAGTATCCCCAACACCAACCCCATGGAACACCACTAACAACTTGCAACCAACCAGAATGTGATCCCTGTATTCTGATTCTCTGTTTCCTGCTTATCAACCAATGTTCTACACATGCTGATATGTTCCCTGTTATACCATGGGCTCTTCTCATGTTAAGAATCCTCATGTGCGGCACCTTGTTTAAGGCCTTCTGAAAATGGAAATAGATAACATTCACTGCATCTCTATTACCTAGCCTATTTGTTACTTTTTCAAAGAATTCCAATAGGTATAACAAGCAAGATTTGCCCTTGAGGAAACCATACTGGCTTTAGCGTACCTTGTAATCTGTCTTAAGTACTCTATAACCTAATTCTTGATAATCGGCTCCAACATCTTCCCAATAACTGACGTTAGGTTAACTGGTCGATAATTTCCTTTCTGCTGCCTCCCTCCTTGAATGGTGGGGTGACATTTGCAATTTTGTAGTCCTGCAGAAAGTATTGATTCCTGGAATATCATTACCATTGACTTCACAATATCAACAGTTACTTCTATCAGAACCCAAGGGTGCAATCTATCTGGCCTGGGAGACTTATCTGTCCTTAAACCATTCAGCTTTCTGAGTGTTTTTTTCTTGAAATAGTAAATACATTCACTTCCATTTGCTGATGCCTTTGGACATCTAACACACTGCTAATTCCACAGTGAAGGCTGATACAACATACTAATTTTGAGAATATAGTCGTTCAGTTCCTCTGCGACATTTTTGTCTTCCATTATTACTTCATTTTCATTTTCTAGTGGTCCTATATCTACTCTCACCTCTCTTTTATCCTTTACATTCTTGAAGAAGCTTTTTGTATCCTCCTTGATATTATTTTCTTGCTGACTTTCAAAGTTCATATTGTTCCTCCTTATGATTTTTTTAGTTGCCCTCTACAAGTTTAAAAAAAATTCCCAATTCTCTATCTTCCCTCTAATTTGTGCTTCCTTGTATGTCCTCTCTTTTGCTTTTTTGTTGGCTTTGACTTATGTTATGTCACTCAGACAACAGCAATAGAAATTCGCCCTACAGTGTTATATTTAAAATAATATTTTTATTATTAATTACTAATAACACCTTATCTAAACTTACCTAAACTTAATCCTCAGCTTTGTGCAAATATATGTGTGTGTCTGTAAATACCCAAACCATTACATTACAGCTTAGGCACAATTCTGGAAAGTTATTCCAAAGTCAGTGTTGAGACAAAGACTCTTAAATTGATGTAAGGAAGTGATTATGAATGAGATGGGAGAGACTGGGTGATAGACTGCAGAAAACACATGAAACCTTGATGAATGTCATTCAGAGCGAATGTCTCTTCAGTTGAGCAGTAGTCACAACTCCCCTGTTCCTTTTCCAGTGGAACTGATGACTAGTGACTTTCACAATAATTCCAGAACCCAGATATGGGTCAGTCAAAGTGGCCTTTTCTTTGGCCACAGTGGGATTCAACAATTCCCCTTCAAGATGACCTTTCCTTTGGTCAATGGTGTGGTACACTAATTCCCCTTCAAAAATTAATATTCCTTTGGTCAAGTGTGGTGCACTAATTTTCCTTCAAATATGACCATTCTGTTGGTCACGGTGTGGTACTCTAATTCCCCTTTCAAAATAGGTAACAGTGGGGATCAAAATCTTCCTGACAGGGAGAAATAAACAAATTGTTCATTTCTACACCACCAGTCCAGCACAATATTCGTTTCAAAGTGATGCTTCTTTTAAAATGGTCCTGATCAAACAATGTAGTTTCATTAATTTGTTGGTCACATGACTCTGCATCTGTGTCCCGGAAGTGCTTCCTACCACTTCAGAAGTAGCGAAATGACTACACGCTGTCCAAGTCTGCTGTCAGCCACAGTCTTCTCCAAGCATGCATGGCTTGCAGCTTGATTTGTTAGCTCTTAAAGTGACAGTCCCACCCAAATGGAAATTAAAATGGGAGCACGTAAACCGTCCCTTGTCAACCATGGTTGTAACATTTCTCCATTTGAATATTTACTCTTCTATGGCATGCATCTCTCCTGCACCTTCCTCATTTCTTGCAGAAACTCTATCAACTACTGCTCTGCCGTCCTTCCTACTAATGCCCCATTCCAATCTACTTGGCCCAGTTCCTCTCATGCTCATTGCAATAGCACTGTGTGATGCGCTGTTAGACAGAATCAGACACACACAAGGTAAAGACTGAACAACAGGCTTTAATCCACAAAGACCTCCACAGGCCCAGGCTGGCTGTGGCTGCAGCAACTCAGTGTGAGGTCTCTGGAGGCCGGCGCAGGTTTATAATCCCGGAGGGTGATTGACACCCGACTGGGTGGGGCTTGATCCATTCAGGCTGACTGATTGGCAGCCGGCCAGGTGCTGTCCTGTCCCCTTACACTCCTGCAGGTACAGAGGTTGCCCCCTGCAGTAGGCCGGTGGTATACCACTACATTCACGCCCTTCTTTAAAATTGTCCCGGGGGGGTGGGGGGCAGTAATAAGGAATCGGACCCACTATGTACATACAATATTTACAAGTCAAGACGATTCGGTGGCCGCTGGGTTCTCGGTGACCGTTGTAGGACTGGCTCCTGGTCACTGGTCAGAGGGGAAGTGGGGGGGGGGCTGGCAGCAGCGGTATGTGTGGATGGTGTGGTGTTGTGCAGATGGGTGGCCAGGGGGGCCGAGGTCGACGCATGCGGGTTGTATTGGATAGGAGGGGGGGAGGGGTCGTCTCCTAAGGCTGAAGCGGGCCCCTAGTGGTCAAGGAGGCCCTGCGTGCCCCATAGCTGCATGGGGACGTGGATGTATGCCCGGTCAGCGTCGTCCTGGGTTGGAGGGTGGTGTGGTATGGTGGGTGCTCCTGCTGGTGCCAGGTTGCTGGTTGAGATGGTCTCCTCCCTGCCACTGCCGAACTTAACGTAAGCATAGTTATGGTATGCATGAAGGAGGAAAACCTGCTCCACCAGGTCTTCTGCCTTGTGTGTCCTTACATGCTTACGTAGAAGCACTGGTCCCGGGTATGTGAGCCATGCTGGGAGTGACATTCCAGTCGCCAACCTCCTGGGGAATGAGAACAAACTTTCGTGAGGGGTCTCATTGGTAGCCGTGCACAGCAGTGACTGAATGGCCAGTCGCCAACCTCCTGGGGAATGAGAACAAACTTTCGTGAGGGGTCTCATTGGTAGCCGTGCACAGCAGTGTCTGAATGGCATGGAGCGCCTTGGGCAGGAAGGATCCTGCCAGAATACAACGGCCAAACCTTTAGACCTGAGAGCCAGGAGGACTGCCTTCCAGACCACCCCATTCTCATGTTCAACTTGCCCGCTGCCTCTTGGCTTGTCGTGTGACTGATTGTGATACCCCTGGTATTGGTGCAGCTCGTCGCTCATGAAACTAGACCCCCAGTCGCTGTGGATGAAGGCGGGGTAGCCAAGCCTGGTGAAAATCTGCCCCAAAGCCCTGATGACGGTGGCTGTGGAGGTGCCCAGACAAGGGATGGCAAAAGGGAAGTGTGAGTACTCATTCACTACCGTGAGGAAGTAGATGTTTTGGTTCGTGGAAGGCAGGGGCCCTTTGAAGTACATGCCAAGACGCACGAAAAGCTGAGTAGCCGTTACAATGTGGGCCTGGGGGGGGGTCGGAAGAAACGGGGTTTACACTCCGCACAGACCCGACAGGCCTCGGTCATGTCCCTGACATCTCTGATGGTGGACTTAACGAAATGGTACAATCGGGTGATGCCTGGATGGCAGAGGGACTCATGCAATGCCTGCAACCTGTTGTATTGCATAGATGCGCAGGTGCGAGAGAGCATCAGGCGAGTCGTTAAACTTCTCGGGGCGGTACTGGATGTCATAGCTGTAGGTTGCCAGCTCGACTCTCCAGTGCAGGATCTTGTCGTTCTTGATCTTGCTCTTGTGGGTACTGTTAAACATGAACACCACGGCCCGCTAGTCCGTGAGGAGTGTGAATCTCCTGCCGGTCAGGTAGTGGCGCCAGTGGTGGACCGCTTCCACAATTGTCTGGGCCTCCTTTTCAATGGCAGAGTGCCCTAGCTTGGAGCTGTGGAGGGTCCTGGAGAAGAAGGCGATGGGGTGCCCCCCCCCCCCCGGTTGAGGGTAGCAGCGAGGGCCACCTCAGAGGCATCGCTCTCCACCTAGAAGGGGGAGTCCTCATCCACAGCCTGCATTGTAGTGTCTGCGATGTCTTGCCTGATGCGGGTGAAGGCTGCCTGCACCTCAGGTGGGAGGGGAAAAGTTGTGGCTTGGGCCAGTAGGCAGACCTTGTCCGAGGAGTGAGGGTCCCACTGCGAGTAATAAGAGAACAGGCCCAGGAATCCTGCAGAGGGCCTTTAGCGTGGGGGAAGTGGTGGGGTAACTCCATTAATGGGCGCATCCTTTCCGGATCTGGGCCGACAACTCCATGGGCCACGTTGTATCCCAGGATGGGGAGGTGGGTGGTGCTGAACATACACTTCTCCTTGTTATAAGTGAGATTCAGCTCCCCGGCCATCTGGAGGAATTTTTCCAGGTTAGCATCGTGGTCTTGCTAGTCACGGCTGCAGATAGTGACATTATTCAGATATGGGAACGTCGCCTTCAGCTTGTGCCAGTGTACCATGCGATCCATCTCACGCTGGAAGACGGAGACCCCGTTCGTGACATCAAAAGGAACCCGGCGGAACTGGTACAGGTACCCGTCCACCTCAAAGGCGGTGTGGGACTTGTCCTTTGGGTGGATAGGGATTTGGTGATACGCCGACTTCAGGTCAATCGTGTAGAAAACCCAGTAGCGGGCAATCTCATTGACCATGTCAGCGATCCTCAGCTGGGGTAGGCATCCAGCTGGATGTACCGTTTAATGATCTGGCTGTAATTCATGACCATCCTCGGCTTACTTCCCCATTTGACCACCAGGATTTGGGCTCTCCAAGGACTGTTACTGGGCTCTATAACGACTTTCGCCAGGAGTCGCCGCACCTCCGCCTTGATGAAGTTCCTGTCTGCAGCGCAATAGTGCCTACTTCTGGCGGCGATCAGCTTGTAGCCTAGCGCAAGATGTGGAAAGAGCATCAGTGAGGTGATGCAGTGTGGAGAAGCCGCAGGTTGGTCGGGGTTGGTAGGTTGGCGTGCTGTGCAATGTGAGTGGAGGTTGGGGCCCCCCGAAGGCAAGGGTGACACTCTGCATGTGGCACTGGAAATCCAGGCCCAGGAGGAGTGGTGCACAGAGTTTGGGCATGACCTAGGGCCTGAATCCTGTGTAATTCTCCCTTCCCACTGTTATATTGACCGAGCAGCGCCTGAGGGTACCAACAGTCTTATCCTTGGTGGCGAGGGTGATCGAGCAGGTGGTGAGGTGGAAATTTAACCTTAGGGAGTGGGCCACACTCAGGTGAATGAAGCTCTCGGTGCTGCCACTGTCCAACAGGCACTTTGTTACCTGCCCATTGACTTGCATGTCCATCATCGAGAGCCCGCGATCGTGGGGAATGTCCCTGGTCAGCGTGGTTGTGGCCAGGACCATCTCGGAGTTGGAGTCATCGCTATCTGGAGGGATGGGGAGTGTCGATAGGGTGACCTGGTTATCATCCGTGTTGACCATGTTGACATCAGTTGTGAGGTGCAGCATGTGGTAACCTATGGCCTCCGGAGGTGTGGGGAGCGTCAGTAGGGCGGCTTGGTCATCGACCGTATTGACCATGTTGCCGTCAGTAACTGGGTATGGTGTGTGGTAGCTGATGGCACCCGCAGGCGTGGGGAATGTTGATAGGGCAGCCTGGTCATCAACTGTGTTGACCACATCATTTTCAACGTCATCGGGGGCCCTCCATGTCGGACGTTGCCTGGCCCAAGATGGCAGCGGCACATAGGGAGCTGCTGCATAGCTGGCCTCCTTCCCCAGCCATGTCCACTGCGCCGGGGGAAGTGATGTCATTACATCAGCTGGAAGCGACGTCACGCTGTGAGCCGGAAGTGATGTCGCTGTAGTTCTCAGCGAGCACCGAGGGTGAGGGCTGGTGCCGATGCTCGGGGCACATGCTGCGACGGTTGCTGGTGTGGCCAGATGTTGTGCGGTTGAAGTTGGGGAAGGTGGAAGTTGTCGCGGGGACAATGGCTCCGCCCATCTTGTGCACGTGGGGGGATCCGCAGGGGAGGTAGGGAGGTCATAGATGGCAGTTGAGCTGCCGGCAGGTTTAGAGAGGCACACTTTTGCAAAGTGGCCTTTCTTGCCGCATCAGGAACAATACTGGTTCCTAGCTGGGCAGTTTTGGCGCGATCATCGATCTGACCAACACCACGACCCACAGTACTTACAGGGGCGCCAGACGCCTGCCGCAGCGATGTTCTCCTCCCCAGCTTTCCTGGGGCTGCAGCTGCAGGTGAGAGGGCCATGAGGGAGCCTGGGGGAACCCGGAATTGAAGGCTTCGACATTCAGGGCTGCTGCTTCCAGGGTTTGGACCACTTCCACAGTCCTGGTTAGGACATAGATGTTGTCTTCCAGCAGCTTCTGCTGGATGGCCCTCGAGCGTAACCCTCGGATGAAGGCATCCCGGATCAGCCTCTCGACCTCCTCTACACCTACCCCGGGTTCAGCCAGACATGGTCGGGCCACCTCTCGCAAGTGTCCCAGGTAAGACTCAGCCGTCTCCCTGGGTTGCTGGGCTCGGCTGTTGAGGAGGTACCTTGCACAGACCACATTCATGGGGGGCTTGTACAAGTTCTCGAGAGTGTCCATTGCGCTCTTGTACGTGGAGTAGCCTTTGGTTACCTGGAAGGCACGGGGACCCAGCTTTGACCAGAGTAGGACCAACCTCTTCCAATTGGAGTCCAGGATGTCGCCCTCGTGTGCCTCGATGATTGCCTCAACTGTGTGCCACCAGATCTCGAAGCGTGTCTGGGCTTCCGGGTGGCATGGGTCGACCTCGAGGCTGCCTGCGTTCAGGAGTTTTTCCATGGCAGCCGTGGGAAAATTTTGCGGATTAAATTGTGGTGCACCGTTAGACAGAATCAGACACACACAAGGTAAAGACTGAACAACAGGCTTTAATCCACAAAGACCTCCACAGGGCCAGGCTGGCTGTGGCTGCAGCAACTCAGTGTGAGGCCTCTGGAGGCTAGCACAGGCTTATAATCCCGGAGGGTGATTGACAGCCGACTGGGTGGGGCTTGATCCATTCAGGCCGACTGATTAGCAGCCGGCCAAATGTTGTCCTGTCCCCATACACTCCTGCAAGTACAGAGGTTGCCCCCTGCAGTAGGCCGGTGGTGTACCACCACACACTGCTCAAAAAATGAAGGAGACAGTGTGGTGGAACACAGTACTGTGAGCATGTCCTGGCATGTCCTCACTGGGCTGGACACGCTGGCCCGCCTTCTGTACCTGTAGACCCTCCCCATAAGATCCCCTAATAAAGGCTGAGAGCCCTAGTCTTCCCCCTCCTACCTGCCTTGTATGTGAGCCACCTTCATGTAGCGGCATGTCTGGGTCTTTGACTACCTGCTTCATGTCTCCAAGTGGTCATTGATTGTGCCACAGTTGGAAAGCAGAAAAGGGTAGACAATTAGGCTAACACCAATACTGGAATCCATTATAAGGGACATAACAAGTTCAAGTTCCAGTTTATTATTTCACTGTACATATCTTCTTCTTTCTTTGGCTTGGCTTCGCGGACGAAGATTTATGGAGGGGGTAAAAAGTCCACGTCAGCTGCAGGCTCGTTTGTGGCTGACCAGTCCGATGCGGGACAGGCAGACACGATTGCAGCGGTTGCAAGGGAAAATTGGTTGGTTGGGGTTGGGTGTTGGGTTTTTCCTCCTTTGCCTTTTGACAGTGAGGTGGGCTCTGCAGTCTTCTTCAAAGGAGGCTGCTGCCCGCCAAACTGTGAGGCGCCAAGATGCACGGTTTGAGGCGTTATCAGCCCACTGGCGGTGGTCAATGTGGCAGGCACCAAGAGATTTCTTTAGGTAGTCCTTGTACCTTTTCTTTGGTGCACCTCTGTCACGGTGGCCAGTGGAGAGCTCGCCATATAATACGATCTTGGGAAGGCGATGGTCCTCCATTCTGGAGACGTGACCCATCCAGCGCAGCTGGATCTTCAGCAGCGTGGACTCGATGCTGTCGACCTCTGCCATCTCGAGTACCTCGACGTTAGGGGTGTGAGCGCTCCAATGGATGTTGAGGATGGAGCGGAGACAACGCTGGTGGAAGCGTTCTAGGAGCCGTAGGTGGTGCCGGTAGAGGACCCATGATTCGGAGCCGAACAGGAGTGTGGGTATGACAACGGCTCTGTATACGCTTATCTTTGTGAGGTTTTTCAGTTGGTTGTTTTTCCAGACTCTTTTGTGTAGTCTTCCAAAGGCGCTATTTGCCTTGGCGAGTCTGTTGTCTATCTCATTGTCGATCCTTGCATCTGATGAAATGGTGCAGCCGAGATAGGTAAACTGGTTGACCGTTTTGAGTTTTGTGTGCCCGATGGAGATGTGGGGGGGCTGGTAGTCATGGTGGGGAGCTGGCTGATGAAGGACCTCAGTTTTCTTCAGGCTGACTTCCATGCCAAACATTTTGGCAGTTTCCGCAAAGCAGGACGTCAAGCGCTGAAGAGCTGGCTCTGAATGGGCAACTAAAGCGGCATCATCTGCAAAGAGTAGTTCACGGACAAGTTTCTCTTGTGTCTTGGTGTGAGCTTGCAGGCGCCTCAGATTGAAGAGACTGCCATCCGTGCGGTACCGGATGTAAACAGCGTCTTCATTGTTGGGGTCTTTCATGGCTTGGTTCAGCATCATGCTGAAGAAGATTGAAAAGAGGGTTGGTGCGAGAACACAGCCTTGCTTCACGCCATTGTTAATGGAGAAGGGTTCAGAGAGCTCATTGCTGTATCTGACCCGACCTTGTTGGTTTTCGTGCAGTTGGATAATCATGTTGAGGAACTTTGGGGGACTGAAAAGTGGCAAAGCAGCAGGTATGGATGGAATCCCCCCAGAAGTCTGGAAGGCTGGCGGCAAAACTCTGCATGCCAAACTGCATGAGTTTTTCAAGCTTTGTTGGGACCAAGGTAAACTGCCTCAGGATCTTCGTGATGCCACCATCATCACCCTGTACAAAAACAAAGGCGAGAAATCAGACTGCTCAAACTACAGGGGAATCACGTTGCTCTCCATTGCAGGCAAAATCTTCGCTAGGATTCTACTAAATAGAATAATACCTAGTGTCGCCGAGAATACTCTCCCAGAATCACAGTGCGGCTTTCGCGCAAACAGAGGAACCACTGACATGGTCTTTGCCCTCAGACAGCTCCAAGAAAAGTGCAGAGAACAAAACAAAGGACTCTACATCACCTTTGTTGACCTCACCAAAGCCTTCGACACCGTGAGCAGGAAAGGGCTTTGGCAAATACTAGAGCGCATCGGACTGTACATATACAACCAGATGAAACAGCGTTTCTCCAAATCATGGTGCATCCACATACACACACAATACTCAGTACATAATAATCAAATAAAGATTTAATATAAACTAAATATAGATAAATATTTTGGAATAATTTGCTTGGCTTCATCAATCTCACAGCCTGTGCAAAGAAGCTATTTCCCAATTTGGCAGTCCTGATTTTGATGATCCTGTACCTCTTTCTGATAGTAGTAAGTCAAAGATACTGTGTGCTGGCTGGAAAGAGACTTCTTTCATTATTTGAGTCCTATTTAAACAATGCTCCTAGTAAATGTTGTCATTAGAGGAAAGGGAGAGCAGAGTGATCATCTGTGTTGACTTCCAATCCAAAGCTTTGCAGCTACCATACCACACAATGATGCAGCCAGACAGGTGCTCCTGCAAAATGTCATCAAGATAGGGCCAGTAGCTTTGTAAGTATCAATCTGCTGAGGAAGTATAGACACTGCTACACCTTCCTGACTAATGAGGAGAGGATGTATTGTGGGTTCAGGATAGGACATCCGTTATATGCACACCAAGGAACTTTGTGCTCTTTATTTTCTTCACAGAGGAGCCATTGATGTGCAGTGGAGAGTGGTCAACATTCATCCTCCTGGGGTCCATGATTATCTCCCGTGTCTTGTCCGTGTTGAGACTCAGGTTGTTATTCTCCCACCATTTGATGAGCCTCCTCTCTGTCAGCTGATATATCATTGTTACTGATAAGGCCAACTACTGTTTTCCTCAAACTTGATGTTTCTGTTTGAACTGAATCTGGTAGTGCAGTCATGTGTCAGCATCCTGAACAATAATGGGTGAGTACAAAGGCCTGAGGTGCTCACTGTGATAGGACTTGAGATTTTGCCATGAACCAGGGCTGAATGTGCTCTTTCAATCCATAAATCCAGCATCCAATTGTAGAGAGGGGTGTTGAATCCCAATGAGGTCAGCTTATCGATAACCTCTGAGGAATGATCATGTTGAACACTGAGCTGATGTCAATGAACAACGTGTATGAAACATCATTCTCAAACTGGGTGAGGACAGATTGGAAGGTTTAACTATAGCATCATCTGTGAACTGGTTTGAACAGTAAGAAAACTGGTTTGTGCAATTTTATGTGTTCCATTATCACTTGCTCAAAGCACTTCATGATTGCAGACATCAGTGCTACTGGGAAGTAGTCATTTAATCCAGTTACCATTGCTCCCTCAGGAATAAGGATGATGGTGGGAGCCTTGTATGCTGTGGGAACAGTGGACTTCTGCAGTGAGGTGTTATAGATGCCCATTACGACCTCCGTCAGCTGGGCCACATACATGTTCAGCGTTTGTTGGTCTTGCTGCTTAGCATGGGTTGTCCCTGGATAAGATCCTCCTTATCACAGCCATGGTTCTTCAGGAGGAAACAAGGCTTCTTTTGGTACACATGGAAAGTATTCCATCTGCCAGGAAGGGAGGCATCATTGTCACTGGCCTGCAAGGTTGACTTATTGTCATTAAGTTTGAATGCCCTGCCATATCCACCTCATGTTACCAGTGTTGCACAAGAGTCTGTGGTTTCTCTGTACTCCCACTTTGCCTGGGAGAGTTCAATCTTTGCTGAGCTTAATGCCATTTTGTCACTTGAGCTGAAAGCAATGTCATGAGTTCTGAGCAATGCATGAACCTCCGCATCTATCCATGGTTTCTAATTTGTCCTGGCTATTTAGCATTTGATCATTGTTACATCCTCAATACATTTGCCTATGTAGCTATTCAGTGGGTTTGCATAGTCATCAATTTTGATGAACATAGGTAGCCATTTCCCCAAATCTACATGTGTCCATGCTTTCAAAGCAGTTCTACAGCAGGACCTAATTCCTTGTGAACTAGTTTGACTCATTTTACCAGTGGACTGCAGGAAGTAGTAGAATGGATATATGGTCTGAGTGTGCAAGGTGGGGATAGAAAGCAGCCAGGCATATTGCTGTCGATTTAAAAAATCATGGCCAGCAAGTGGAGTCAATAGTGGCAAATCTTAACATGGAGAGCTATCAGGGAGTCATTGAATGTACATGGGGAGTCAATCAAGAGATAAGTGGACAGAGTAGAAAAGTGGGTTTGTGTGCAAAACTAGATCGTCCTTGTACTTTTTGAATGGCAGAGTATGTTTAAAGGTTTGACCTACATTGCTCCTATTTATTATTTTCTCATGTACAATTTTCTTCAAGGTCTTCAACTAGGTGGTGAAAGAACCTGACTGAGTGAACAGGATGCCTTTTTAATATGATTGCCATTTTCAAATAGAACTTGGATCCCTGCCTGTTATCATCTGCCAATCAGCTGAATTGTAGCCTCAGCTTTGGGGTTTGAGTTGTTTCTATCAGCCATTCTTAATGGGGGCCATACGGCTCCTCTGGGGCACAGCACATTGAAGTAAAAGCCTCATTCTCATTTACCTCATATAACATAAATAGTTTGCATATTCTTGAATGTAATCAGTAGGAGAGAAGTATGGAAGAAACCAAAACTTAGGTGGCACAGTTAACATAGCTGTGCTGTGTGTCTAAATTTAAATTTAAATTGACTGCTTCACAGGGAAGGAGCCCATAAACCTTTAGCAGATTCCTAATGGGGCCATAGCTAAAGAAAGGTTGAGAATGGTTGGTTTATATCATCACAAATAAAACTGCTGATGGAAATTTTCTCTGCTTTGTTAATCAGGCATCAATGTGCTTGTTGGCAAATTACACATCTTACCACAGCATGAGAGAAACACTTTGATTACGCTGTAAAAATATTATTTTCCTGTGTTAGTTACTATTATGTTCTTCACACAGAGATTGTCCGATTAATGCTCATTCATCTGAGCCACATTATAGAGTAAGGGCTCAGTAAAACCTTGGCTCAAAAATCCCAGACTCAATTCACACTGGAAACATATAATCAATATAAATCTAATTCTTTCTTTGAAACAAATATCTTCCCCTTCCCACCCTTTCCCATATTTTCCTCTATTTGTCTCCAAAGGTTCTAACTGTTGTTGATGAACTTTGGTAAGTTCATCCCATTCCTTCCAAGCAATGAACATTGATTTAGAATTTGGTTTTTTGCCATGTATAGATATCAACACTGAAAAAAAAGCTTGTTTTTCTTCTCTTCAGCTTAGGGATGCGAAGAGCAATTGGCAACATGGCATTGATTAATTCGGAGACACAGGTTGAGAATTAAACCTAACAATTTTTCACCTTCATGCTTTAATGGCGACACCTTTGTAGGGATAGGGAGAAATGACTAGAGGAATGCAATAAAAGGGATTTGCTTGACTGATGATATAGGCTTTATGGGCTGAATGGCCTTGCTTTGCTTCTGGAAAAATTGTGAGAAGCAAATAATAACATTTTCTAACCATTCTGAGAACCAATAGGATCGAAGGTGACCTAGTAAATATGACCATTTTTAAAGAATTTCTTTGGACGAGTACTTCAGGATTTATATAGATCGTATAAAGAAAATTCAGGAGATTCACAGCATTGACCTAAATTAGGAAAAATAACTAAATTTGTTTGATTGTATAATCTTGGATTGACTTGAAGAGAGCTAGCATCAGTATTTCCTGGGGTATAAATAACTGAATAGAGATCTTGTATTTTAGGTCTAATGTGGGTAGGACAATGAATGGTAGTGATCTGGAGAGTGCTGTTGAGAAGAGGATAAAGGGATGTAGGTACATAATACCTTGAAAGTGGCATCACAGGTAGATAGGGTAGTTTTCATCAGTCAGATGTATAAGTCGTTAGTGTGGCCCTTTTTGGAGTATTGTGTTCAGTTTTAGTCACTGTGCAATAGGAAAGATGTTTTTAAGCTGGAGAGGATACAGAGAAGAGTGGATGAGTAGGTTAGGGGTTTATTCCTTGGAGTGCAGAGCATGAGGGGTGATCTCATAGAAGTGTTGAAAATAATGAGAGGAATAGATTGGGTGAATGCACAGAGGCTTTGCCCAGAACAGTGGGCATATGTTTGAAATGAGGGAAACAGGAACCTGAGGGGTAACTTTTTTACAAAGGGCATTTAGTGTATGAATGGGCTGCTGGAGGAGATGGTTCAAGCAGGTACTATTGATCAGATCAGGCACTATTTATTTTCATGTAATAAAACAGAAATGTAATATTACACAAAGTTACCTTTAATTGCTATAAGGTTTCCTGTAGCATTGCCTGGAGCCCTTTCCAGTCAGAGAATGAGAAGCAAAAGAGAGTCCCCCAACACAGAGTGCCCATGAATTCACAACTACACCAGTTCAAACTATTGGCATCCAAAACCCAGATCCAACCTCCCTCACAATGAGGATGCCTTCAGCACCCAGGTCCCTTCAGGAGTCCTTCTTGGCGTCAGTATTCTCTCGAATCCCATTTCTGATATCTGTTTCTCATGAGCCACTCTCCAGCAACCACAGCCTGGTGTGAGTCCTTTGACCTCAAGATGCCAGCAGCCTCAGAGGAGTCATGTGATGGAGTAGTGGCCGGTAGGAGAATACCAGCCCTCTCCAGAAAAGAAGGAAAAAAGTGAAGAAAAAGGAAAGCCCCAGACACACAAATCACAACAAATAAAAAATAAAGGTGTGGAGAAAATGGCACCTAAGAAAGAAAAGCCAAAAACAATGGGAAGAAAAGAAGAAAGAAAGACACCGGAAGAGAAAAGTGAAGGCCTTACCTGCACGAAAAAGCAGGGACACACCGTGGAAAGAGGAGTCCACTCCCTGAGGTTAGTGGAGACCCCATAGGGTCGTGACCCACCGACTGTAGGACTGCAAAAATGGCTCACGGAGCCAAATAGGGGTGCACAACTGTGCATGCACGATGTGCACAATAAGGAGAACACCGACGGGAGAGGGGACCAGCTGTGGAGTGAAACTCCACAGCACGAACAGCGGAGAGAAGCCAGACAGCAAGGCTCCCAGCTGGAAGATAAAGAAAGCAATGTGAACGGGAGGGGTGAGAAAGAAAAAAGGAAACTAGAGACACAACAGAAAATCAGCCCAGAAGAAGAGGACCAACATCAAGAAACCATGGAAAAAAAACCCAACAAACTGAGACAAGCAGCTCAACAAGAAAGTCAGAAGAGACACAGATACAAGGAGAAGAAATAGAAGACACAAACAAAAGAGCAGACACAGAAGAAGAAGAAGAAGAAGAAGAAGAAGAAGAAGAAGAAGAAGAAGAAGAAGAAGAAGAAGAAGAAGAAGAAGAAGAAGAAGCACTGCACAGAGGAATAGGAGGTAAAATGAATGGGCAGTACATAGATTTTAAAAAATTTCAAGAACAAATGAAAGAATCAAAAGAATGGCTGACACTAGAATTTAGTGAAATGAAAAGAAAAATGAAAAGTACAGAAGAAAAAGTGAGTAGAAAAGTTCTCATAACAAATGTAGAGAAAAGATTAGAAAATGTGGAAGGACATATAATGGCGGTAGAAATGGAAGTGAACAACTTTAAAAAAAAATTGGAAGAAAGTGACAAAAAAGTAAAAGAAACACAGGAGTTGTTAGCTCAGAAGATGGATATAATGGTAGGCGAAACAATATAAAGATAGTGGGCCTTAAGGAAGATGAAGAAGACAAAGATATTAAAGAATTTATAAAAGAATGGATCCCAAAAGTCCTGCGAATGCCAGAAATGCAGGAAGGAATGGAAATAGAAAGGGCACACAGAACATTAACCCTGAAATCACAGTCACAACAAAAACCAAGATCCATTTTAGTAAAATTTCTGAGATACACGACAAGAGAAAATATATTGGAGAAGGCAATGAATAAAATTAGAAAAGACAAAAAAACCACTGGAATACAAAAGTTAAATTTTTTTTTCTACCCAGACATAAGTTTTGAGCTCCTAAAGAAGAGGAAGGAGTTTAACGCAGCAAAATCGATCCTATGGAATAAAGGATATATATTTATATTAAGATATCCAGTGGTGCTTAAAATAGTTATCCTGGGGCAGCAAAACAGACTGTTCTCAGATCTTGAGAAAGCCCGAGAATTTGGAGAAAGCCTGCAAGACAGAAAGAGAGATGAAGAGATGCAACAGGAACAAAGAACGATGACAAACTACATATAAAGAAGTAAAAATAATGTATAAGTAAGAACTAAAGGGAAGTAAGGGAGAAGGGTGGGGGGAGAAGAGAAGGGGGGGGGTGGTGGTGTGTTAAATAAATAAATAAATAAATAAGAAAAAGAAAAGAGGGGGAGCTTTGTTGTAATGTGAAGATAAAAGTCTTTTCTGGAGGGGGTTGGTAGGAGAGAATAACAGTCACTGCAAAATCTGTTGACACTTGTGAATGGGTTCGCAGTCTGAATGGAGAGGGGAGTTGTGGTTGCCCAGCCAGGGACAAGGGGTGACTCAGAGAAGGGTGGGGAGACACTTGGGGTTAAGGGAATTTTAGATGTGGGAATGAAAAAAAGAAAACTAAGAAATGTAAATAGGGAAAAGGGGAAGGTGGTGGTGAGGAAGCGGAAATGAGATGTAAACAAAGTATGAGATGGCCATGTTGAACTATATGACTATAAATATTAATGGAATACATAAACAAATCAAAACGAAGAGGCTATTAAATTTACTGAAAAAAGAAACAATAGATACAGCATTCATGCAGGAAATGCATCTAACTGAAGTGGAACACAAGAAATTAAGGAGAGACTGGGTAGGGCACATAACGGCAGCATCATATAACTCAAAAGCGAGAGGTGTAGCTATATTAATCAATAAAAATGTACCAATCAAAATAGAGGAGGAAATAATAGATCCAGCAAGGAGATACATAATGTTAAAATGTGAGATATATTCAGAACTCTGGAATTTGGTAAATATATATGCACCTAATGAAGAAGATCAAAAGTTTATGCAAGATATTTTTTTGAAGATTGTAGATACGCAGGGGAATATATTGATAGGAGGGGACTTTAACCTTAATTTGGATCCAAAGATTGATAAAACTGGACAAAAGACTAGCAAAAAGAACAAAGTAGCCAAATTTATGTTTAAATCAATGCAGGAAATGCAACTTTTGGATATATGGAGGAGACCACACCCAAAGGAAAAGGAATAATCATATTATTCGAGCAGACATAAAACATACTCAAGGATTGACCTGTTCCTGTTGTCAGCCCATATCTAAGGGAGAGTTAGGAAAACAGAATATAAAGCTAGATTGTTATCTGGTCACTCACCCCTGTTATTAGCAATAGAACTGGAGGACATCCAACCAAGAAAATATGGATGGAGATTAAACTCCATGCTACTTAAAAAACAGGACTTTAGAGAATTTATTAAGTGCCAAATTAAAATGTACTTTGAAATAAATACAGAATCAGTGAAAGACAAATTTATATTATGGGATGCAATGAAAGCCTTCATCAGAGGGCAGATAATAAGTTATGTAACTAAGATGAAGAAGGACTACAATCGGGAAATAGAACAGCGGGAAAGGGAAATAGTAAGTACAGAAAAAGAACTAGCAACAAGAGAAGATACAACAAAAAGAAGAAAATTGGCAGACAAAAAAATTAAATACGAAACACTATAAACGTATAAGGTAGATAAGAACATAATGAAAATAAAGCAGAAGTATTACGAGCTAGGAGAAAAAACACAAAATACTGGCTTGGCAGCTTAAAACAGAACAAGCTAAAAGAATGGTAATGGCTTCAAGGAAAAAGGAAAAACAAATTACATATAACCCAACAGAGATCAATGAAAACTTCAAGGAATTCTACAAGCAATTATACCAAACTGAGAATGAAGGGAAAGAAGACAAAATAGATGAGTTTCTATCTAAAATTGAACTACTGAAATTGCAATTAGAAGAGCAAAACAAATTGATAAAACCATTTGAAATAGAGGAAATACAAGATATACAGGATATATTAAAAAAGCTACCGAACAATAAAATGCCTGGGGAGGACGGACTCCCAATAGAATTCTATAAAACATTTAAAGAGTTACTAATTCCTCCTCTCCTGGAAGTAATGAACCAAATAGAACACAAAACATGCCAGATTCATGTAAAACAGCAATAATTACAGTAATACCAAAGACGGGGAAAAGATCCACTAACACCAACATTGTATAGACCAATATCTCTACTTAACTCAGATTATAAGATAATACCAAAACTATTAACAAACAGATTGGTCGACTGTGTACCAAAAATAGTAAAACTAGATCAAACTGGATTTATTAAGAAAGGACTAACAACAGACAATGTCTGTAAGTTCATTAACTTAATCCATGCAGTACAAGGGAATAAGATGCCATCATTGGCTTATTGCCTTAGATGCTGAGAAGGCCTTTGACAGGGTAGAATAGAATTATTTATTCAAAGTATTACAGAGGTTCAACCTACCAGAGAAATATATTAATTGGATTAAAGAATTATATAAGAGTCCAATGGCGAAGGTGACAGTAAATGGATATATATTGAACCAATTTAAATTAAGCAGGTCAACTAGGCAGGGATGTCCATTATCTCCCTCAATGTTTGCTTTAGCAATAGAACCATTGGCTTAACTGATAACAACAGAAAATAAAATAAAAGGGATAAAAATAAAAGAGAAGGAATATAAAATCAGTCATTTGCAGATGACATCATAGTATACTTAACAGAACCAGAATTATCAATAAAAGAATTACATAAGATATTGAAGGAATATGGAGAAATATCGGGGTACAAGATCAAAGCAAATAAAAGTGAAGCGATGCCAATGAATAATATGGATTTCACAAAGTTTAAAAAAGAATCACCATTTAAATGGCAAACACAAGAAATCCGATACCTAGGTATTAGACTAGATAATAATCTAGGCCATCTATACAAATTAAATTATCAGCCATTAATGAAGAAATTACAAGATGACTTAGAACATTGGAAAGATTTACCAGTAACACTGATAGGAAGGGTAGATTGCATTAAAATAAATGTCTTCCCAAGGATACAATATCTATTTCAATCATTACCAATTCCCTTAACAGAGAAATTCTTCAATGAGCTAAAGAAAATAATAATGAAATTCTTATGGAAAGGGGGGAAACTGAGGATAGCGCTAGATAAATTAACAGAATGGTACAAACAAGGGGGCTTACAGCTACCAAACTTTAAGAATTATTATAGAGCAGCACAATTAAAAGATCTATCAGATTTTTATCAAACAAGGGAAAAACAAGATTGGACCAGGTTAGAGCTCAATAAAATAGGGGAGAAGGTATCAGAACATAAAGTATATGAAGATTTAGGTGGAAAGGGAAAAAACCAATTACCAACTACCAAAATTATTATTGATGCAAAATCAACTAATCCCTTTCACAATAGATAACCTTTCCTTTAGAGAATGGGAGAGAAAAGGAATTAAAAGAATAGAAAATTGTTTTTTGGGAAATAATTTATTATCATTTGAACAAATGAAGTACAAATATGGAATAACTCATGGTACAATGTTTGCATACCACCAACTGAAAACCTACTTAAAGGACAAATTGGGAAACAGTCTGAGGTTACCAGAAGGAAGCAGCTTTGAATATGTGATTACAGACAAAATGAGAATTAAAAGATTTATAACAAACATGGACATCAAGCTGCAAGAGAAAGAGAATTATGAAATAAACTGTAAACCCAAACAAAAGTGCGAACAAGATCTAAACATAAAGATAAAAAATGAAATATGTGAAAAGCTATGCTCCGGAACTATGAGAAATACAATAAACATGAAGTTACACATGATACCATATAATTGATTACACAGGCTATATATCACACCCCAAAAGTCAAATAAATGGGACCCAACAGTATCAGATAGATATTTTCGCTGTAAGAAGGAAATGGGAACAATAGTACATGCAATTTGGGCATGTGAGAAAATGGAAAAGTTTTGGGAATATCTAAATCAGGTATTAAATAAAATCACAAAAAGCAACATACCAAAAAATCCAGAGATCTTTCTTCTAAGTAATATAAGAAGTAAAGAATTAGGCCTCATACTGGATGAAGCACAAAAAAAAATTATGATAGTCTTAGCTGTAGCAAAAAAATGTATAATGTCCACCTGGAAATCAGAAGAGAGCCTGAGAGTACAGCAATGGTACATAGAAATGAATAAATGTATTCCATTAGAAAAAATAACATATAATTTAAAAAATAAAGTCACATTATTCGAACAAATTTGGGAACCGTACATGGAACACAACAGAGAGGGGTTACCACGGACCTCCACCCTCTAAAATGATAGAATGAGAAGAAGACGAAATGAACTGACCCAGTGTGTAAAAGTAGATGATACAATTTTCTTGTTTATTCCCATTGGGTGATGACATTGTTTAATGAGTTGATTGTATTGTATATGTTGAACGTTTAATGGGTTTGGAAGGGGGTGGGAAAGAGGGAGGAAAGGGAGGGGGGAAAAAAGGGAGAAAATGAGACTATGTATATTCAAGAGGGAAATATTTGTGTGTATTTTGGTTAATATGGTTCATAGTGTGAAAAATAAAAAATTATAAAAAAAACGATGCCAGCAGGCTGCAGCCTGTGTAGGTTCCTCACCCGCAAGTCGCCTGCAGCTCATAATTTGCCTGTGTCCTTCAGCTGCTGAGCCACCTGCTGGTCTGCCACCATGATTACCATCCTTATGGTCATTTCATCTGCTTCTCCCCAATGGGATGTTCTCCCCATTATTGGCGCCCTGCAGGAGTCAGCTTCTCCCCGGAACCCATCGAGATCTTTGCCAAAATCAGATACCTTGATCTTGGGCCCAGATCCCAGTGTTGCAGAATTTTAAATAACACTGTTGGCTCCTGTAGCAGATCGTTGAAAGGCAATAAGACTGGGCCTTCGGACCCTTTGGGGAGCGCTCTCCCCAGGTCCGCACCAGAGACAGAACTGCAAATTTTTTTTTGTTTTAGATAAAATTGGACAGATACATGGAGAGGATAGGATAGATTTAGAAGTATATGAGCCAAACGCAGGCAGATGGGACATGTAGGCGGGACATTTTGGTCAGTATTGCAAGTTGGGCTGAGGGGTTTGTTTCTAAGCTGATTGAATCTGTGGCTCTACTCCTGACCTAGACTAATCACTGATCAAATTGTACTCACAGAATTCCTTTGCTTACAATATATGATGAGGCTTTTGCTTGCTTTGGCATTCATAACTTCTTTTGATTATAGCTAAAGGGTCATATTTTACATTATGATAACTGATTAAGGAAGTTTATTTTAAATTATGATCATTAGATGAAGCAATATGATCTAAACATTCACTTAATTTTCTTTTCATTATATTTCAGTTTTTGCGATGTCTCCAATTCTCCTGATAACATGCATTCATACAGTTTATAATGTGCTCACTGCTATGTATAAATAGTCACTGTCTTCATTGTTCACCACATTTTCACACAAATACTAAAGAATGGAATAATTTAGGTGGCTTAGACAAAAGAGAATTTCAGAAATTGTGAGAGGAGGAACAGTGATATCAAATACCAGAAGATTTTTGAGAAATCTTATATTTTCAATGGGAAAATATAGGTTTATAAGCTCCACTGACTATCTACTGATTTCCTTGATACCTGTCAAAAATTACTGCCTTCTTTGGCAATGGCCAAAAGTCATCTTTGGTCTTTAAGTGATGTCCCTGTTAAACATTTACCCTTTGAAGAAAATAAGCAGATAATTTTAAGGGATCTAACTTTGGATCCTGTTTGTGAACTGTAAGGGCAGCAAGTTTTACATTCACCCCTTCAGATGAAAACTGACCCGCAAAGACTCTTTGCATATGCCTGACCCTAATAATTTGATGAAGTTCAAAGTTTAAGCTGGTGAGCAAGAGACAGAATCAATTAATGGATTTAAAAAGAAGCCACAATTCAAGGTAAGTATTAATCAAAGCATCAACATTTAATAAAGGCTGATAAATATTTCAAAAAGTTACATGACATTCAGGGGAAATAAATAGTTTATAATAAACAGCACTGTAATATGGAGGAGGAAACTTAAACCTGTAAGGTGGAGCCTGAGCTGCAGTTGCAAGTACTCATGCCATGCTTGATACCAAGTCAGTTGGAAGTTCAACTGCAAGAGCTGGGTGTGTGGATCATTGCTCTGTTCAACACATTAAAATATCTGACACCAAGTTAGCAAAGAATGAAACAATACAGCTACAGGCCCTTTGACCCATTGAGTCTGCTGCAGTCATAAAGCACCCAGTTATACAAATCCTACATTAATCTTCCCAGACTATTCACAGATTTTGGCACTGTGGACAATTTGCAGTGACCTGTTTACCTTCAAACCACCATGCCTTTGTGATCTGGGAGGAAAGAGGCGCAGTGGTCACAGTGATAAGGTGCAAACTCCACACAGCCAGCACCAGGAGTCAGGATCAAACACAAGTCGCTGGAACCATGAGGCAGAACCTCTAACTGCTACATAATGTGGCACAGCAGTTCACCTAATTTGCTTGAAATGGAACCAGTTTAATTTTTATTACAAAATGTAATTGCTGTGCAGTAACTTTTGAGATGGAAAAATAATTGTTGACATTTTTAACACAATGGTGGGATAGATTATCACATTTTATTAGTGATATAAATCTCTTCTTGTTTCAATTCCCACTACATCAATGAGAGAAAGATGTAAAACAAACTGTCAATTATCCTTCACATCATACAAAGTTAAAAATCTACCCAGGAAATCCTGATTTTCCCCTCTTCAGGTCAAAGAGTGTGTGATAAAATAAAATTCATTCTAGCAAAGGGCTCCATGAACAAATGGTCAGGGCTATGAAGCTGAGTGACTGTTCAATAATGAGCTTGATCTCATCTCCGCTTTTTCATTTTTTTTAACACTGGAGAAAAACATAATGAAACTATATGATTATGAGATAAAAACCCACCTGGCAAAGACAGAACAAAAACTGAAGAAAGAGCAAATTCAAACCATTATCTGGATTCCTGCTTAATCAACAGAATCCTTTTCTCCCATGAGATAAGAAATTTATTATGAAAAACTTAGTGTTATCTTTGGATATCAGGGTTACTTTCACAGAGAGAGATTCAACTTCTAAAATGAAATAACAAATGCCAAAGATGAATTGATTACATTTCCATGCAGGGATATTTCAACTTTAGCCTCCCTCTACCTTGCCCAAAAAAAGCACCTTGTGACAGGTGAGCAAGTGCTCCCAGTAAGCACAGAACAGATAGTGGCTTGTCAGCAGTATTTTGGCTTATCCTTGGGTGTGTTTAGTGCTGATAAAGGTCAGCATCAAAATGGTCAAGAAGCTGGGGTACTAGGAATAACTGGATCTGCTGGGCTTTGGAGCCCTATCAACTTTGTAAAGATGACTTTATGAGCAATAATGTTCTGCCAATGTTTAATTACCCACTTTTAATTAATGCAGGCTAAGGGTCTCCTCAAGGCAACTCATGCCAAATGAGGCCATATTTCACTGGGAGAAATTAATTCTTCTTTTCTCTGCAGCTGAGTTGCAGTTATTTTATCTCTAGTAGGTGTGGCCTTTGGAATTATTGCTCCCCAACATACTTAACAATAGTGATTATTAATAACCATGTGTGTATATCACTTGACTCTGCAAATCATGTGCAGTCAGCATGAAACATAAGTCAGGGTAATTTTCATTCTGCTTTAATATATGCATTATTCTGGAGACACTTGTTGTCTCTCTGTGTTTTATGATGAAGAACTGAATCTCCAGAACAACTGTGGCATACAAAGGTGAAAGAAGAGGCCTCCCTAAATCACCCAGGCTTCTGCTTTCAGATTAGTCAAGCTCGGAACACTAATGAATTGACATTGTGCTCTCAACATCTATTTTCTGGGAGCCACAAAGCTTCATCATGTACTAAAGTAGTGTCTGGATTGTGCGTAAATGAGAGGTCATATTTGCAAAGTAGACAACATGCAAATCTAATAACTGAGGAACAAACATATCATGATATCTAAAAGGATTGGAAAACACTCATTCCTTGCTTGTCCTGTTGTTAGGAAGCACCAGGCTACAACTGAAGTTCACTTAATCTTGCACAACTGAACAGAATTCTAAATGCCATCAGAGACACTCGACCTCTGACCCTACCAGCATTATTTAAATTGATCGTGAATTAATGTAGGTTGGTTGCTGCAATATTTCTGCACTTTGGCTACTTTTCTGTGTTGAAGTTTAAAGAACTCGACAGAAGGATGTCCGTACATCAATTATGTTCACGTCTTAGGTTACCAAGCAGAGCTTTTTCCTGGTATGGAGCATCACTGGGATGGAATGCCACAGCGAATAAAGGAAATAAAGAGAAAATAATGTCCTCTTAGTAGAAAGCATTTAGGGAGCAAGACTCGTACCTATCCATCTCTTGCCATTGTCTACAATGTTGCATCATCCCCACCCCATCCCATGAGATTACAGGCCATTGTTCCTTCTTTCCAAGTTCTTCAATGAGACTTTCAAAGCAGCATCAGTTCAATTGGCACCAGCCAGAGTAGCTTGCAAATTGCCAGAGAAGGACTGAAGTCAGAGGAAAAAGAGATAAGAAGGAAATAAAAAGCAGCTGCAATGTCTGACTAGCATGGGTTGTTTTTGATAGCACTTATTTCTCATAACCTGAGGATCCTTTCCACAAAGTGTGCAGTCTGTGAGCACCATAAGGAGATTGTCTACATACAGCCATAGCAAATGCACAGCAAAAAAATTGATGAGTAAGTGCAATTAATTTTGTAGATAGACACAATGACATTCAAGGAATTGAGTGTTTAGAATGGTGAACAGGGTGCCAGTTAAACAGGCTGTTTTTCTGAATGGTCTTGAGCTTCTCGAATGCTGTTTGATTTGCATTCATTCGGGCACTCCAGACATACATATTGTTGAAGGTGTAACGATTTGGGATGCCAGGGATATGAGTCAATAATTGCAGAATATGCAGCCTCTTGCTTTCTGAGGTAGTCACAGTATTTATGTGGATAATGCTTGTTGGGCACTATTGGTAGCCCAATAATGATGCAGACAGGAGACTAAGGGGAACGATAGGCTTTATTAAGCAAGAGACTGCTGGCCCAGGTCTAGGCTAGAAAAATGAGTGGGAAGAAGAGGGGACTTGACCTTTATGGCCAAGGGTCACATGGGAAGGATCAAGGGAGAAGCTAAGGTAGGGAGACCCCCGGAGGGCGAGCCAACCAGTACATACAGCCATATCACCACATTCACCCCCCCCCCTTTTTTTAAGTAACCTACTGGTAATAAACAAAACCTGGAGGCAATACAACAGCAGAAACAATAACATTAACTGGCCGAGGAAGCAGACGCCCCACCCCCCCGCCCGGCTAGAGGTTGAGCTGCATAGGTGGCCTCCTCTGTCTGCCGGACCACCGGGGAACTGGCGTTTCAGTACGGTGCTCCTCCAAAGAGGGGGCCAACGGGGGAGTGTCTGCTGCCAGAACTGTGGGGGTTGGGGTGCTGGCGGTGGACTCCTGAAGTACTGGGGAGTCCTCAGCAGCTGCAGGAGGGGGAGGAGCCTGGACATCTGGCTGGTTGGGCAGCTCGGACTCCAGGGTTGTACTTGGGTGTGGCACCTTCGGGTCCGCGGCGTGGTCAGCAGCCGGCAAGGCAGTTTCGGGGTCTCCGCCCCTTGCCAGGTCTCATAAGGGCACCGTGTCCTCTTGGCCATCTGGATACCTCACAAATGCCTACTGGGGGTTGGCATGAATGAGGTGTACTGCTTCAACCAGTGGATCCATCTTATGGCCTCTGACGTGTTTCCGAAGGAGAACCGGCCCTGGGGATGTCAGTCAGGGAGGGATGGAAGAGCCATTCGTCGACCTCCTAGGGAAAGTAAAGAGGCGTTCATGCGGGGTGGTGTTAGTTGTGGTGCAGTGTAACGACTGGATAGTGTGGAGGGCTTCTGGCAAAACGTCCTGCCAGCGTGACACTGGTAAATATTTGGACCTGAGGGTCAGGAGCACTGCCTTCCTGATGGTGCCATTCTCCCTGTCCACCTGGCCATTACCTCTAAGGTTATAGCTGGTGGTCCTGCTGGTGGCTATGCCTCTGGTCAGAAAGTACTGATGCAGCTCCTCACTCATGAACGAGGTCCCCCGGCCAGCCAGTACATCCAGCTATATCACCACAATGTTCTCTTGCCAGTGGTAACCTGTAAAATATTTATGGTGAGTCTTGATAATGGTGATGAAGTCAATTTAGACTCTTTCTTTTTTGAGAAAGCCATTGCCAGACACCTATGACCTTTGACTATTACTTGCCTCATCAGTACTATGACCTGCTGAGGAGAGGCAAAAGAAAATATCCCAATTCTGAAATCATGGTGGAAAGAAGATCATGAATGAAAGGACTGAACATGGTAGAGCCTCGGACCACTGCTCTGAGGAACTCGCGCAGTATCATTCTAAAACTTGGATGGTTGACTTTCAAGATTCACACTTATCTACTCAAATCAAACTGAGATGCAGATTCTTCAGTCTGATGCTTTAGATTCATAGCTGATTCATGTTAATACACATTTTTGACATAGAACTTGAACAAAGAAAACATAAAAGACTATTTTCCCTGTATAAAAGTTCTAGAAAGGCTTCTTTAGTTATGATGCACCATCTTGTGATGACCACCAAGTTAATTTGGTCATATGTGTGAGGATCAATGCTTTGGTGCATCAATTTAAAGAATCACCTTTTATTTCACTCGGGCGTATTATTTCTCTGTCCAAATAATGTATATTTATGATTTTCTAAAAGTTGTTAAATGTTATTGTTCAGCTCATTTGGTACATTCCTGGCACACTTTCACCAATGCATATGGTGTCATCCCTCAGGAGTCACGAGATCTATCTACTTTTCCAGTAATGCACAAACCAATTTTTAAAAAGTTGCAATCTTTAAAGCAGACTCTACCTCTGCTCTACCCAAGCATGGGATAGCATAACTTCACTCTTCATCAGTGTATTTCCACAGCACATGTACCGCTTTGGCTGCTGCTTAAATTAGCTAAATAGTTGTTAAGACTCTTGAGGAATATGAAATTTCAGTGATTATGGGCACTTGGGATTTCCAGTACGAAATAGACGTAACTCCCATACTGGTATACACTTATAGCAGAATATTCAGGAAAGTTATATTTATCTTTGCATTAAATTTTGGTGATTTCGAAAAGAAAAGCATTGGCATTAACTCAAATGGAAAGTTATTAACATTATAAGTAAGTAAACACTTTTTTTTCTTAAACTCAATCATTTATTTTGTTTGACCTTAAAAATAGCATTTTTATTAACCTAAATGGTAACCTTGTGCACCATACCCAAGCATATTCCACGTTTATGAGTGTAATTGTAAATTGTATTCATTATAATATATTGAAAGAACAATTGCTCATGAACAACCTGCTGTAAAAATCAAAATCTGCTTTCTGCAAAAATACCCAGCAATATAAAATTGGCGCACTTTAATGATTATGAATCAGCCAACCTGTCATGCTGTTTTTCTTATTGCTTTTTGTGATTAGTTCTTCATCTCTGTCTAATGAGATTTATACCTTAAAATATTTTGTGTAAACAAGGCAAAACTTCCTGATCAAACAAACAGATATTCAACCTTGTGGTCTTAGTGAAACATGAAAGTTGTCAGATACTGTGACTGTAGTAAAAACACAGAAATGTTGGAGCAACTCAGCCGGTCTTTTCAGTGTGTAAAAAAAAACAAAGGTACATTGCCAATGTTTTTCAGGTCTGAACCCTCCCTCAAAGAATAAGAAGAATGAGCCAGAAGCAGGAAGTCTCAGAATTCAGACAATGCCGGCTGGGGGAGGAATCCAGACTGACAAAAGGTTTTCATTGGCTATGATAAGGGATGAGGTAAGAATTGATCATGTTTGTGCAAAAGGAGCCAGGGAAAAGCGAGAGAGACAGAGCAGGAGGAAGGCAATGGGAAAGAAGTGAGGGGTGGTGGTATTAACAAAAGTCAGAGGTGAATATTAATGCCATCTGATTGGAGGGTGCCCAGTTGGAAGATGAGGTGTTGTTCCTCCAGTTTGCAGGTGGTCTTAGTCTGGTAGTGCATGAGAACATGGACAGAAATGTCAGCAAGGAAATTTAAATTGGTGGCCACTTGGAAATCCATGCTATTGGAATGGTGCTCAACAAAGTGATCTCCCAGTCTGCATCCCAGTCTCTCCAATGCAGAGGAGACCACAACAGGAGTACCGGATGCAGATTCACAGGTGAAATGTTTCTTCACTTTGAAGGACTGTTTGTGGCCCCAACTGGCACAGTCAATGCCAAGATGGGGCATTTGCAGGCATAGCTGTGCCTACATGGCCCCCTTGCAAGGTGCAGTGCCCCAATATGCTCGTGGCCATCACTCACAGTCAGACCCGCCCCCAGCTGCGTCACTAGTGTGCGTCAGCTTGATTCATGCAAGTGAATCTCCATGCAATAAAAGCAGCGCTTTTGGTTGCTATGTGCGTGTTTCTACTGGGACACCTCGTATCACCCCGCATCACCTCGCGTTGCCCCGAATTTTCATAGCACAGTAGAAACACGGTCTATGTCAGAGGGACAGAGGAGGTTTTCATCCGCTCGGCAGGTAGGCCACCATCAGCACCCCCATCCGCTGAGTGAGTTTAAAACTGTCTCCCACCCAGTTACCCTAATGCTCTCCTCTAACACTCATTCTGGTGCTGATAATTTTATAAACCTCTATTAAGTCTCCCCTCATCCTTCTTCATTCTAAAGTGTATTGTCCTAACCTGTTTAATCTTTCCCAGTAACTCAATTCCTGAAGACCCGGCAACATCTTAGTAAATCTTCTCTGTACTCTTTCAATCTTATTGATACCTTTCGTACTGCTGGGTGACCAGAACTGCACACAATATTTTAATCATTGAAATTTTCCTCCAATTTCTTTTTATGTGCCATAAATGATCATGCATTTTTACATTTTCTATCTAATACCTCAAATCTTTAAGGGTCTGTTATTTCTTCCTCCAGTTCATTTTCAACCTTGTTCACACTTTTTTCTGATGAATCTATTCTACATTCATCAACATTCCTACAATATATGACCTCAATACACAGAGCATGTAGCTCTTTAAAATGCAATGTAGAACTACTGACAGGCAATGTAAAGAGTAAAACATGAAAGTCTGCAAAAACTGTGGATGATGTAAAAACACAATGCTGGGGAAATGCAGTACATTATATCGTAAAAGTATAACCAATGTTTTGGGCTTGAGTGCTTCATCAAGGTAAGAGCAAATTGTAGACAAGCATCTGGACAAAATGATGGGGGACAGAAGGAAAGGGGGAAGAGCACAGTCCCACAGGCAGAAGATAATAGGTTGATAAGAGTGAGAGGGCATACCAACAAACAGAGTGAGGGGGATGGTTCTGTGAATGGAGAGGGAAGGGGGTGGAGAAGACAGAGGGATGGGTAAGAGAGCAAGAACAGAGAGTAAGCAAGCAGAAACTGGAGGCCAATGTTAATGCATAATAAGGAGATTGAGAAAGCCATGGGCTCATTATAGGCTAACAAATCCCTGGGGGAGGATGGGCTCCCCGCTGAGTTTAAGGATCTTTTAATGCCTCTTATTATGAGGGTGGTGGACCAGGCAGCAGAGACGCATACCCTCCCAGAATCTTTCTCAACAGCAAACATAATGTTGATCCCTGAAAAAGACAGGTACCCATTTAATCCCACTTCCTATAGTTATTACTGAATGTAGATTATAAAATTATAGCAATTATAGGGGACTTTTTATTTAAAGAATTGGAGAGATTTGGATTGGGACAACCTTTCATAAATTGGGTAAAGACATTATATCACAAGACTCAAGCAAAAATTATAATGAATGGGCAAATGCCTCCAGTGTTCCCACTGGGCAGGTCTAGTAGGCATGGCTACCGGCTGTCCCCAGCATTGTTTTTCTTGGCTATTGGACCACCAGCAGAAGCCATTTGGCAGGATCCAGATATAAAGGGATTCAGAGTGGACCAGGAGAAGAATAAAATAAATTTATTTGCTGATGGTGTGCTAGTATATTTGACGGACCCGGGAAGGTGGGGTTCATTGGCCAGGCTGAGGACCACACTGAACGATTATGGCAAGATCTAAGGATATAATGCCCATGATAAATGGGGACTGCAGACAATATCAACAAGGGAGCCAATTTAAATGGCCATGAGAGGACATCAAATATTTGGGGATAAAAATGGATAAGGGGTTACATAATTTATATGAACACAGTTATCTCCCTTTGCTCTGGAAGATTGAGGAGGACCTTGGTAGAAACTTTAATGGGCAGGTTTAACTGCATTAAAATGAAAGTGATGCCAAGGCTATAACATTTATTTCAGTCCTTGCCCATTCCATTGCTCCAGAACTTCTTTAAGATGTTTAATGGATGTGTCAGGAAGTTTTTGTGGAATGATAAGGTGGGTGGTGTCTCCATGCAAAAATTGACTTGGGGTTACAAACTTGGAGGTCTGAAATTGCCAGAGTTAAAAAAATTCTATTGGGAAGCCCAGTTGAGGTTTATTGCTCTTTCTATGAAGGAGGTAATATCCCCTCCTGGGCACAAATTGGACTACACACAGTAGGAGAAAAAATAGCAGGACAGTTAATATATAAGTGGGACACTAAATTGATATCAAGGAAAATGGAGAACCCCATATTAAAAAAAACATAAACATGGCAAAAAAAATATCAATGTATTGAGCTAAAGGTGGGGATATCTCCTAAAAGAACCCTTGTCTCTAGAACAAATTAATACCTATGATTCTGGATAATAAGATCCTGGACACCTGATGCCGGAAGGGGATCAGATGTATCGACAATTGTTACGAATGGGAACAGCTCAAGTCATTCGAACAGCTGAGGAATAAGTATGATTTGCTAAATAAAACTTTCTTCTGCTATCTTCAGCTAAGATCTTTCCTAAAGGATAATTTGAGGCCGTCTATGGCCCTGCCCATGTGTAGTGACATGGAGACTCTAATTCAAAAGAGGAATGCATGCAAGTTTATTTTTATAATCTATTTCCTTCTCTAAAAGTGAGGACCAAAAGCCAGGCTAACATAAATTGAGGGAAAGGTGGGAGTCTGACTTGGGCACAACAATCCATGATCAATGCTGGTCAGATCTGTGTCTGGACAGCATGCCAGCAGTTATTAATACCAGGTGCAAGTTGGTGCAATACAATTTCCTGCATCAACTGTACCTCACACCACAAAAATTACCTAAATCCTAACAAGAAATCTGAGAAATGTGCTTTAGGTGTGGTGTGGAGATTGAAATCTTTATCCATTCAACCTGTGTACAAAGGCTGTGTACAATGGCTGTGTACAAAGGTGAGATCCTTCTGCGAGGACCTGGGGACATTCTGAAAAATAATTACAAAGTGGATTTTCCACAGGATCCAGAGTTGTATCTTCTGGGAAACATTATGGACATAGGTTTTAAACTGTCCAGATACCAAATTCAGTTTGTGAAAGCCACCTTATCAGTAGCCAGAAGTGTATAGCGGTCACGTGGAAGTCTGACTCCCAACTAAATATTACACGATGGAATACGGAAATGCAGAGTTGTATTCCCTTGAAAAAATTACGTACAATTGAAGTAGGAAATGTGACACATTCGTTAGGGTGCAGTAACCCTATCTGCAACACATTAATACACAGTTATATTTATACCCTTTTTGAATAAAAGAAAGGTAATGATGATCTAGGCCAGTAGTGGAATGATTGAGATAAATGAAGTGGGTCGTGACACAGATGACGTGCTCCTGTATTTTGTTTCTTATCTTTTTGTATTTGAGACTTTAGGTTTCTCTTAAGTTCCTTTAAGGGTCTATGACTTTATCAATAATTATTTTTTCTGTGTTTGTTTAATTTGTATAATCGTTTTCTTGTGGTATTAGGGTAAAGGATGGAGGGGAGTGGGGTGGAGTAAAAAACAGATTCTGAATGTTATATATCATTGGTTTTTTTGAATATTTTATTTTTGTTTTTTTAAAAATATATATAGTAACATTTTAAATATACAATATATTCAACTTTTTCTCACAAACAACAAACAAAACAGACCCTGCCTCCCCCACCCCTCCCTTCCATACATATAGATTTGTTCACCGTCAGAGCTTTCATATATTACATGCATAAAGTTTCCATGCATTTTTGGCTATATAATTACTTTTATACCCTTTTTTGTTCCTTTTTAATCTGTATCTGGGCCCCTATGTGGTCCAGATATGACTACCAGACCTTTACAAAAGTGACTTTTATTCTTCAAATTATATGTGATTTTCTTTTTCTATAGATATACATCTGTTCATATCCACAGTCCATCGTGCTATGAGTAGAGGGAAGTCGGACTTCCAAGTGATCGCAATATATATTTTTGCTACTTTTATAAATAAGATTTGATATTTGGTCAATTTGTCACTTACTTTCCATGAAATTACCAAATAGAAATAGCTCTGGGTCGCCCTCGGAGGCCACTCCTGCCATCCTGGTTAATTTCTCTGCGACTTCTTGCCAAAATAGCCTCACTTTCATGCATGAACACTTGGCATGTGAAAATGTTCCTGTCTCAGTCCTACATCTGAAATACATCTCTGAAATTTTGACTTTTGATCTGTGTAACTTTTGTGGGGTATGATATAATTGGTGTAAAAAATTATACTGAACCAGTCCCTATCTTGAATTTATAATGCTGTCCTTACACCAATATGACCAGCTTCTTTCTGGGATCAGCATATTCAAGTCCGACTCCCATCTTTCCCTTGACTTCCCGGGATTTTGCACTTTCTCTCTGGATTGCATTGTACATTTTTGTTATAAATTCAGGTTCATTCCCCATCCAAACCGTTTTTTTTTTCAGTTTTGTAATTGTTTGGATTTGTGTGAGTCTTTGAAAATCAAAATTAAAATATTAAAATAATGTTAAATCATCATGTTGGAGAGTGCCCAGATGGAAAATTAGGTGTTGTTTTTCCAATTTATGCGTGGCCTCGCTTTGACTATATGAGTGTGGTAAACCACTGTATGTTTATATTTAACTGCAGGGGCACACCCATTGGCTGACTGTATCTGTGGCCCCTCCCACAGGCTCCTGAATAAAGGTGACTGTCCCTCAGCTCTCCCCTCAGTTTGGGACAGTTGACCAGCCTTTATTCTGTTGCGAATAAAAGCCTATCAGTTTTGCTCAACTTCAGAATTTTGAGTCATTGATGGTGTATCAAAGAGGACAGATGTGTCAGCCTGGGAGTGGGATGAAGAATTGAAATGGTTGGCCACTGGGAGATCCCTGTCATGAACAACTTGTTCATTTAATTCTATATAGGCAGTAAAATTAAACCAATGTATGCATTTGCCAAGTCAGTGAACAATATCATTGATCATATGTTTTTAAAATATGTAAAGAATTATATAGCCAAAAATGCATGGAAACTTTATGCATGTAATGTAAATAATGGATTGTAATGTATGTAATGTAAGCAGTGCATGTAAATAATTAACTGCATTATGAAAAATGGTGGAGGAATTTTATACATGTTTGTGTATTGAAGTACAATCACATTGTCTGCAAGACTTTCCTCTTTAATTGCATTACTAGCCTTCTGTTTCACTGTCAACTTTACCTCCAACTGGCGAAAGTAAAAGGTATTCTCTTTGCCAAATTACAAAACTTACAATAATTAGAGTTGGGAAAGAGGAATGTTATTCTGATCCATTTAGTTTTTATTCTGTCCAGGGTTGTATAGAAGATGGACTTGATTTAGTAGAGAGGAGTTAATCTGGGTAATTTAAAAACAGTGGACTGAAGTGAGACAGAAAATGATATAAAACAAAGAGTAAATATTGAGAATGAGTTTAACCATAGTGCAAGAAAAATATTTGATTTACAATAGTGCAGACAACCCTTTTTGCAGTGTCAACAAGTAAAAGCACAGAAGATGCTGGAGGAACTCAGCAGGTATCTCAGCGTTCAAAAGAGGAAAAGATATTACCGACATTTTGGACATGGGTTCTTCTTCATACTTTGACTGGCTGTGTTCCTTCAGCATTTCTGTGTTTTTACTGCAATCACAGCATCTGGAGACTTTTGTGCTTCATTCTTTTTGTAGTTTATGATTTGTGCAGTAAAGGGAGGTTTGAAAAGAAGCTGTCCTAAAACCTAGAAGCACAGGGTAAATAACAATAGCAGAGCCATAAACAAATGAGGAAAATTAATCTGAAGATAAAGTGGATAAATACAACCATGTGCTTTCTTATGAAACTGCATGATTTTTTGGTCACAGGTGGAAAGTTAGCTATGAATTAGTCAGTGAAAAGAAAAGAGGCAAGATGAGGCTGAGTTGCTTCGGAACGTTCAAGTTTAAAGATTAAAGCTATTATTAGAGTAATAAAGCAGTGTCATATTACAGGAACTTTCTTTTTGCCTGCTGCAAGGCAGGGAGATTCACCACCAGCAAGAATTGCCTAAGCACCTCTTACAGTCTTTCAGTCAGACTTACAGTCAGAGAGAGGGAAGCAATAAAGAGTCCCCCCAGAGTCATCAAGTGTCTTTAGATTCACCTCCAGCGCTTCTGCAGTCCCCACAGTCACACAGAGTCCAGACCAAAAAATTGGAAACCAAAGCTCCAGATCCGAACCTCTGACACAGTCAGGAACCCTTCAGCGCCATCAGCATCTCCTTGCATCCCGGTTCCAATACCTTGTACCTCTCCAGCCATTTCGAGCCAGTCTACAGCAGTCCGCAGCCTGGCGCGAGTCTCCCGACGGCAGTTGCCAGCAGCCCACAGCTTCCACAGGATCCTCGCCTCGAGTTGCCAGCAACCTGCCTCATGCACTGGTTCCTCAGTCACAGGGCCCCTCACAGGTCCATCACCATGGTCACCGTCCCGGCAGATCGTCTCCTCCACTTCTCCTTCTCAGACATTGCACGATCTTCCCATCCTCTGGTGCCCTGCTCCAGTCCTCTGTTACCCCTGAGTCTGCAGCCCCTCATGGCTGCTACTGATTAATAGGCGCCTCCATCTTGGGTGCAGACCAGCGGTCGCGGGATTTCAACTAAAACCACCATCAGCTCCTTCAACGGGCTATTCAAAGTCCGTGCAGAACCGATGGGAGTCTACTGGGTGGCTGGACCCCGTGGGATTGCTGCATCTCCGCCCCCTCACTCCCTGCGGGACCGCACCAGTGCTGCTACTACAGCAGCTCTGGTAGTGGTGCCATCCTTTTAGTTCACTTGTTTCAATCCTGAACATTGAAAATAACTTGTTTTCTGCTGTCTCAGCTGCATGTAAAAAAAAATCTGTGGAGGGAATCAAATAAACAATTCAGGATTATTTCAAAAATGGATAGAAAGGTGGAAATAAGGAACAAGGTGGTAATTATGGAAAACAATTTAAAACAATTGAAATAGTAGACAGAGGAAAAAGATACAAAGTATTCAAGATTAAATGGCATCAGGAAGGTGAAAGGAAGAATTAATTAATAAATTTTAAAATTTAAATGTCTTGATTTTTTTAAATTTAGACATATAGCATGGTAACAGGCCTTTCCAGGCATCCAGAGGAAACTCATGCAGACATGGCGAGAACATGCAGATAGCGCCAGAGTTGTAGCCAGGTCACTGCTGCTGTAATAGCGCTGAGCTAACTACAACGCTAACATTGCCATCCATCCTAAGATAGCATGGTTGAGAAAGAAAGGATGTGTAAGTTGAGACTATGAAAGAGAATGATACATGACAGCTTAAAATGAAGATCTTAGATAGCTATTGCCTCTATTAATCATTCTGCCATACAGAATCTTGTATGAAGGAACATGCTCAATTATTACAACAAAATTACATGCAAAACTGATATGGACATGGAATCAATCCCTTTCTCTATCTGGATATTTCCTTAAGATCAAGTGTGACTTAATTCTTCTCAGTTTTGTGGGTTCTAAGGTGGTAACAAGGCTGTTCCACAGATGTGGAGTGGTTTCTTCAGTTTACGTTGGGCCTCACCTGGTACTGGGGAACTCTGAGGTCAGTGTGGGATTGGGAAGGGGAGTTGAAATGACTGGCAACCGGTAGCTTGGGATGACCATTGCAGACAGAAGGTGGGTACTCTGCAAATCCATCACCTGGGCTGTATTTGGTCTCGCCGACGAAGGGAAGGTCATGTCAGAAGCAGTGAATGCGGTAGATGAGTATGGAGGAGGAGCACGGAAATATTTGCCTTTACTGGAGGGCTGTTTAGAATGCTGGACAAGGTGTAAGAACAAGTGTTGCCTTCTTCTTGTTGTGAGTGAAAGTGCCAGGGATCAGGGATGGGTGAGTGGGAAGAGATGAGTAGAGCAGGGAATGGTCCCTGCAGAAGGTGGAAATGGGGTGGAAGGAAGGCTGTGACAAGTGGTTGGACTTCTTTGCAGCTGGCAGAAATGAGGAAGGGTGAACCTGGAGGATAGTCTGCTAAAAATGAGACTGGGGGAACTCTACCACTGTTCTGTTTGAAGGGATGGTGGGGAGAGGTGGTGTAAAAGGCTGAGTCCTGAAGGAAATGCTCCATCAACTACAGTGGAAGGGAAGCTAAATTTACTGAAAAAGGAGGACATTGCAGATATTCTGTAATGGAGGCCTCATCTTGGGAGCAGATGTGGCAGAGATGAAAAAACTAGAAGGAAGGAAAGGGGTTGCTTCCCATAAACCTTTCATTTGTCTTAAGAGATGGTGGATAGGGAATAATGAGCTATTTAGTCAAACTCTTGATCCCTAACAACAAAGATTTAAATTTGTATATCACCATTGAAATGATAAAAATATCCCTTAAAAGGTGTGTCAAATTTTGTTACAAATCTACATAAAGAAATATTATAAAAGATGACCTAGATGTTGTAGGAGTTGAGGAGAATTTTGAAGAAAGAAAAATAGTCGAGTTTACTGAGATTAAATGTTCCAGAGTAAAAGGCAAGGCTTCCAACAGGGCGTAAAATGAAGGATATCCACAAAAACCTCCCATTTCTTTTCAAATATAAATTCTCCTTTATGTCCTTTAAACCTTGTTAAAATTCTCATCGATTTGTAGCAACAAGAAGTATTCATCCCTCCAGATCTAATATATTCTAAAAGGTTACTCAAATGTACTATTTAATAGCTGATAGCTTAAAAGGAATTGATTACTGACATGCACCTCATTTCAGACCGTTTACGTAAAGAATAAAAGCAGAAACCTGTGAATGATTACAAGGTGATAATCTCATTTGGATAGTCATCTGAATTTATATATTAAGGTTCTGAGGTCAATAACTACATTTGACGTTCCTAATGAGATTACTAGCTTGAAATTACTCGATCAGTTTTATTATATATTCAAAGGAATTGGTAGGAACAGTTTTGTTCCATTGTTCCTGAGTTTTCTTTGGTTACTGTATTTGTCTTTGTCAACATCAAACATCTTAATGGTAATGTAAAATTGATAAGATAAATCAAGGGGTACACTGCCATTACATTTCCAGAAACTAATCACCAAGAACACATAAAATACATAGAATTTTACCTCATCTTACTTCAGTGAGATGCTAAGCTTTTCCATCCCAAGGTTGCAAAATGTTTTGGTAATATTCAGAGAGAGAGAGATAGAGTAATTCTTCTGGTGGCCTACCTAATATTTACTCCTTAGCCAAATTCACTCAAGTCTGAAAGCAGTTAATTAAGTGAAACAATCAATAAAGCAGTCAAAAAGAAGTTATTGTCTATGGACCAATATTACACATGACACGTCTGTTACATCCCTCTTTTATAACTGAAAGACAGAAGGAACACACATTATCTTAATGTTTCTTCCTAGCTTAAGACTTTTACATTTCTAGATCAGCTCACCCTCAGTGTGCAGTTCAAAATATAATATAGAAACTGTTTTAACCTCAGAACTGTGTCCCTTCCATTCCTGTCTGAATCACATGATTCAGGAATTTCATTGTCCAAAGACCAATTTATCACAACCCATGGTCTGTATGCTATTAAGATTTTTAACTGCAGCATTCACACAAAGTTGTCTAGTGCACACGGATTTTCCTCATCAAAGTCCAGATGCCAGAGACTGTTCTTTTCATCTATTTTTTGTCAACTCAAGTCAAGCAAAGCATTTACTATTGTCTTCATTGTGTGATGGACTCTGTTAAAATTTCTTTTTATTTCTTTAGAGACTAGGCAGATTTTCAGCTTGTCACTAAACCCCAAGCAGGTTACCCAACAGCATGATCTTTCCTATCTCCAACTTGGCTTCATATATCTTCTTGAGAGAACATGCCTAAATGGGTGTTCTGCCAGATGAGTGGATAGTCTTTATATTTTGGTTGCCAGTCCAACAAAAACATCTCTATGTGTCTGAAATGATGGCTTATGCTGAATTATCCCATCATAGTTTACCTTGATCATTCTCATTCCCATCCTCTTCTTCAAAGGATAAGTATGACAGCTTTCTGATTGACAGTGACAAAATCACAACATACCTCTCTTGATTATTTGGGAAAACATCTCCTAGAAGTCTTCAACATTGACAGCATTTGATTTTAGTTTCAACTAAATCACTCAGAGACTGATGGTTTCCTGTGGAATTACAATACATGCTGTTCCCAACTCAAGTTAAAATGTCAGCTGTCCATTTCAGAGAATTGAATTTATTTGGCTCAAGGTATATTATTTTCAACTGGCTGCCCAAAGCTGACCCTGTCACTGCCTCAACCCAGCTCGCCTCATTTGCTCCATGGAACTCTGATGACCTCTTCATTGAACAGTTTGTAGAAATTACTGTCCAATCCTCACTGTGCACATTCTCTACCAAACACATATCTCTTTTTGCAATAACTTGCATTGCTGCCTGGAAAACTTCCAACATTGGCAATACTTGCTCTCCTGTCATTTGTCACTCCCTATACTTCTCCTTGTTGTCAGTCCAACATTTCCATCCTTTCATTGGCTAGCTCTGCAGCTTTGCATACCTTTTTTCGAGAATTAATCCTGCTTCATGTTTAATCTGGATGAAATCCTAGATTCCACAAGAAACCAGATCTCTAATGGGAGAGTATTTTAAATCTGCTGTTATGAGCTCAGAGAACCCAAAAACCCTGCAGCAAATGAAATTCACCAAGATAAATGGTTACTTAAACAAAAGTTGCTTTTAATTATCTTTAAACATGAAAACAGGATCAAACTTTAACTTATTACTATTAACTTAACTTAACCACCTTCTAATTCTAAGCGCATATGTATGTTTATGTAAGTTTAGAAAAGTTCTTTGATTCACAGTCCAATCTCACTTCTCATTCCTCCAAGTTTACTAGTTGCAGGCAATTCTTATGCTGTGCACAGAATTTAACATTTATGAATTTCACCAGGCTTTGGTGCTTGAAAGGTAAATGGTTACCACTCAGGAAGGGTATTGTCGGTTTTCAGAGAGAGATTTGTGCTCATTGAACACCCATAACTGATTCCTTTCGATCAGCCACTTCAGTGTCTTGCAAAGAAACTTGCCCCATCAGGGTTTTCCAGATGATAACCTCTTTCTTCCACAGAGTTCCTTTGTGTTTCCCTTATTTGAAGTAAAATATTATATAGCCAGCCATCTCCTCTTGTACGGACCACAAAGTCTTTGACCCAGCTGAACTTAGAACTCACAACCTGTTTTCCAAATGTTTTTTTTTCCACAAGCTTGCCAGCTTGTCCTGTTCCAGTCCCAGCTGCTGCTGCTGAACTGTAGAACTGAATTCTCTCTCTCTCTCACACACACACTCGCACACGCACACGCGCACGTGCACACGCACACGCACATGCACACACACACGCACACGCACACACACACACACACACACACACACCCACACACACCCACACACACACACCCACACACACACACACACACACACACACTCTCAGATAAAACCACATGACCCTCTTAGAGCAGCCAACTCCACTCTGGACCTAATCTTCCAAGATTGTTCATCTGTAGCTTTCCAAAACAATAATCCATCACTCCACAGCATGTCCAATTAACACTTACTTGTGAAGTCCTTATAGGCATTCTTCAAAGTTTTGCAAAGGTACCTGGAGCCTGGACGGTCGGGCTTGAGCAGAGCTCTGGTATTTTAAATGAGATCTGTTTTGAAGTGTTTGATTGTGACCTACAGTAAAAATCCTGCCACAATTTATCACCTTTAAAACATATCTATATACAATATAAAATATATATAATCTGTCACACTGCAAAAATTTAATTATCTAATAACAATCTTAGTTCCATTAAAAAACACAAATCATTAACTCCTTGTGACTAATGTCTGTTGAAGAGTGTCTTTAATTTTGTCTGTTTTAATTTATTTGACATAGCCAGCTCAAAGTGCAGTGTAACTCCTCCCTCCATTCTCTCCATTTCTTTGCCAGGTTTCTTGCCTGGAATACAGTGGTTAATTTGATTATCTTAAATGATACTCTGTGCACTCTGTTGAATCATACATCTCCCTGTTTCTCAGCCCACATCGTTATTCTCATTCTCCTCCATGTTTTCAGAGAGATATTAAAGAACAAATGATTTAGGGAATTTGGCTAAACCTGTGTATTTCCTCCACTTGCTATATAAATTGGAGCTTTTAATTTCAGCCCGTGTCATTCTTTGATTAATCATAGAAAATAAAACAGTTGTTAATTGTGCGGGAATCAGTAATGAGACATCAGTTAAATGGTCTCCACTATAATATTAATGTTTTGCTACTAACATTGGCCAGACTCAGCTCTCAAAGGTTTCTGCATTGGTGGTGCACCATTCACCATACACCATCTTTTTGTGGAACGCTCATTTGAGCAGTATATTGGGCCCTTGATCATCCCACAGCCTGCTTTGGAATAGGGTGATTTGGCATAAGAATGTTGTTATCCCCTTAACCCCATGTCCACCATCAATTCCCACCTCACTGTTTGATGTACAGATTGATGGACAATGTACAGAAGCAATAAAATTCTTACTTGGTGGCCTTTATGCATCTGACCTGTGTTCTACTAGAGGGAGAGTTCCTTTAAATTCTAATGCTCTTCCCTGTAATCAATGAGGCAATGATGTTTCATGTAGCTCACAAATGGAACAACCCAACTCCTGTTTATTCTGTGTGAAAAATGCTTTTGCGCTGATTTTAATGTACTTTGCTCAAATTTATGAATGTTTCTTGAGGATTCGATGAGTCCTTCAATCTCTGTGTATATATTTTTTTCTGAAGGGGGTGAAAATCCAATTTCTAGGCAATAGTTTCCCCACAGCTTGGCGTCAATTATTTATGTTAGCATGCACCATCGCCATGCTGTTTAAAATCTGTTCATTAACTAAATAACACATTGAAACTGGCCTCCAAAACAAAAGATTGTGTCAGGAAAAGCTGTGATCAAATCTCATAACAGTTTGTTTCCACCAAACTGTAAGAACAAAGGCCAATTCAGGTCACTGAGTAACAGTAAAGGCATTCAAGGTTTCATCGAGCAACGGTTTTCAATCTACTAACAAGGTGTCTGAGGGCAATCCAATAAGGTGGCATCAAAGTGAAAGCAAGATGGATTTTGATGTTAGACCCAAGGGTCAAAGAATGAAAGTGATAAAAATGTAAATTTAAGGAAGTTTATTTTCAACAAAAAAATAATAAAAAGGTGAATTGACAATATCAGAGCAAAAAACTTTAAAGTCAATTTTGAAAAGTTTAATGTTGCATTGGGGATGACTGAATTGAGATAGGTTAAATGGCCCTTTGAACCTTCCAATGATAAAGGAATGCCCCAGTGTGTATGTAGCATGCTAACATATGGGCCTCATTTCGATTATTTCGATTGTTGTGCGGTGTAATTGTGGTGTAGCAGTGTAATGGTTCAGTTGCCAGACAAAGAGTGACAATTCTGCACCATTGATCTAGTGATACAAGCTGGAAACCAATTGTGTGGGAGGAGTGGAAGAATAAGGGAGATTCGATAGAGATATCCAAAATTATTATCGGTATAGATAGAATAAATACAAGTTGGTTTTCTCCACTGAAGAAACCAGAGGACATGGTATAAGGTTGAAAGGGGAGACATTTAGAGGGAAGATTATGGGGAATTTCTTCACTCAGAGAGTGATAGGGGTATGGAATGAGCTGCCAGTTGAAGTGGTGAATGTGGGCTCAGGTCCATGACTGGGAGGGTTATGGAGGGATATGGAATGGGTGAAAGTCAGTGGGACTAGGCAGAATAATAATTTAGCACAGACTAGAAGGGATAAGGGGCTTGTTTTCTGTGCTGTAATGTTCTATGGTTCTATAATCTCATTCCACGTAACTAAATAAATCTGGATTTAATCAAAAACCACTCTCAATGAAATGACGAAAAAATGCAAGTGGCTTGTTATAGGATCCCGTCTGATTCACTTTCAGGAAGGAAATCCTTACATAGTCTGGACTATGTACCTGATTGTATAGACCAGGGGCAACAAGTGCCCATAAACATCATTTACCAGTGATGCTTATGTCCTGTTTATGCCTATAAAATAATATGCTATTGGGTTAATCGCCATATATCAGCATTACTGAACCAGTGTTACACTATAGATACTGTGAAACTGCCTCTGGGGGTTTGAAGTTTGAGTGGGGCCTGATGGGGAGAGGGGTGAGAAACAAGAAGTCTGCAAATGCTGGAAATCTGGAGCAAAACAAAGAAAATGCAGCAGTAACATAATGGGACAGGAGCATCCATTGAAAGCAATAGAGTGACAATGTTTTATCAGGAGACGGATGGGGTGTGATTGGAAAGCAGTCCATAATTACCAGCCATCTCACAGAGAAAAAAAAGTGCAAAAATATTGAGTCAGATTCTGGTGGAATTGCAAATCTTGGAGCACCAGTATTTGAAAGGGCAACAGAATCAATGCAAGGTGCCATAGACCTAAAAGTTCTTATGGCCACCCTCAAGAAGTCTTCTTATTTATTTTAATTACTGTCCCTTAATTTTAGATTCTTCCACAAGAGGAAGCATCCTCTCTACATCCAAGCTATCAAGTCTCCTCAACACCTTGCATATTTCAATCAAGGTCCCACTTTCTGAAATATTGCCTTTTGGAATATAGAACAAAGAACATTGCAGCACAGAACAGGCTCTTCATCCCATGATGTTGAGCCAACCTATATGCAATATAACTAAAAAAAAACCCCAATCCTTCCCAACCTCTACCGTCCATGCACCTGTCTCAGAGTGTTTTAAATGCCCCTGTTGTTCCAGTCTCCACCGCCACCCCTGGCAATGCATTCCAGAAACCCACAACTTTCTCTGTAAAAAAGTATCCCGGATGTCTCCCCTAAACTTTCCTCCCTTCACTTTGTGCAGATATCTTCTGTTGTTTGCTACTGCTGTCCTGGGAAAAAAGATCCTGACTGTCTATCTTATCTAGCCCTCTCATCATCTTGTAGACTTCTATTAAGTCATCTCTCATCCTTTTTCGCTCCAAAGAGAAAAGCCCAAGCTCTGCTTACTTTGCTTCATAAGACATATTTCTATAAAATGATACAAGCACAATGGAACATTCCTATCCTGAAGCATTAGCTCTACTTTTCTCACTCCAGTGGTACTTCCAGGCCTGCAGAAAGTTTATAGTATTTTCACTTTAGATTAGATCACATAGAACCCGGGGTGAGCTACTCCAATTGGATTTAAAGTTGACTTGGTGGAAGGAGTCAGAGGCCAGAAGAGTAGGATTGTTTTACGGTTTGGAAGTCTGAGACCAATTATGTGCCACAAGGGTCTGTGGTAGATCAATTATTGTTTATCATTTAAATTAACAACGTGGCTGACAGTGTGGTTAAAATAATTAGTAAGTTTGCATATGACACCAAAACTGATGGAATAAGGGGCAATTTAAAAAAAAGTTACAACAAGATCTACATCAAATGAGGAAGTTGGCCAAGGCATGGTGGGTGAAATATCACAGATAAGTGTCAGGAAATGCATTTTGGTAAATCAAACTAGGGTAAGAAATGCCCTGGAGAATGTTGTAGAACCAAGAGACTGAGGAATACAGGTGATTAGCTTCCTTATAGGTGATACAGGTAGATAAGGTGGTAAAGATGATGTTTGGCATATGCTTGCCTTCTTTGGTGAGGGCAGAGACTGCATTTAAAGTATTGTGTGGAATTACGGTTGCCCAGTTAAAAGAAAGGTGTAGAAATGATTCACAAGGATGTTGTTGGGTGATGGGGACTGAATTATAAGGAGAGGCTTGATAGGTTGGGATTTTTCTCCATGGAGTACAAGAGACTGAGAGGCATAGAGGTAAATAAAATCATTGGTAAATGATGATTCCAAGGTATGGGACTCCAAAATTGAGAGGCATAGGTTCCAAATGAGAGGGGAAAGGTTTAAAAGGGGACCTGTCAGGCAACCTTTCCATTCAGAGGATGGTGGGTATATGGATCATGGTCCCAGAGAAAGCTGAAGACATGGGCACAGTTATGACCCTTAAAAGACATTCAAATAACCTGCATGTATAGGAAATACTTCATGGAATATGTGCCAAAAACAGGTAAGTGGGGCTAGTGCAGGTAGACCTCTTGGTCGTGATGCACAAGTTGAGCAGAAGGACCTGTTTCTGTTTCGTATAGTTTTATGAAAATACAAGTTTGTGATGTGAGATTGGAACCAGTTTCCCACAGAGCCCTCTTGAGGAACCCCTATTGCTTTTAATCTACATAACTGATGAAAACGACGACACGCTGGTAAAAATTTTATGATTCAAAAACAGGAAGAACAGCTGTGAGATGGGATAGAGCAAACAATGATAGATTGGTTTTAAAATTGAGAAGACAGTTGATAATCGAAATGTAATACTGATGAAGAGTAGTATTTACATTGTTCATAATACATGAAATTTTTGTGTTTAGAATGACTGAATTATAAAATGGAGACACAAGAAAGAAGCATGTTACTGTCAGTGACCAGACTATGGGGCAATACAACTCATTAAAGAGATCAATTTAGATACTGAGACACTTTTCAAAATTTTCACTTTTATTCAGTGGAAACTGGGCAGATAGTAAGGAATGGCTTCCATTTCCATTTCTAACCTGATTCCAGTATCAGAAGGTTCTGTGCTGGATTCTGGAGCACTTGTCTGAGTCAATTTATTAGATTTTTAATAGTTCAAGTATTGTTCAAAACCATGAAAAAGGCCTCAAATGGGATTGGCTGCCCTCCTGTTCATAGACCATTTGTCCTGGCTGAAGGTTCAATTCAATAATTTGTCATCCTCGAGTCAGTAGCATGATCTTGGGTACTTTTATTCCAAGTAAAAACACAGAAATGCTGGAGGAACTCAGCAGGTCTCGCAGTGTCCATGGGAGGTAAAGATACATAACCAAGGTTTCGGGCCTGAGCTGTTTTTCAAGGCACTTGGATAAGAAGGCTGGAGAGAAGGAAAGTAAAGGCAGGGGGAGGAGGGCAGATCAAAATACAAAAGGGGTTAAATGGATATGGATAGGAGGACAGGAGAGAAAAAAAGGTGAGAACTGATGGGGAAGGGTATGGGAGTTGGCTCTGTGAATGCAGAGCTGGGGGAAAGAGTCAGAAGGAAAAAGGAAGAGAGGGACAGAGCCAGAGGAAAGAAGACAGTGATAGATGAGGGCATGTAGGAGGGCTAATGGAATTAATGCCATCCGGTTGGAAGGTGTCCAGATGGAACACGATATATTGCTCCTCCAATTTGCAGATGGTCTCAATCTGGCAGTGCATGAGGCCATAGACAGACAGGTTGGCAAGGAAAATGGGCAGGGAATCGAAATGGGTGGCCACTGGGTGATCCCTGCTATGGTGTCGGGCAGAGCCAAGATGCTCAACAAAATGATCTCCCAGTTTGCATCCATTCTCTCTAATGCGGTGAAGACCATAACGGGAGCACTGGATACAGTAGATGACCCCTGCATATTCACAAGTGAAGTGTTGCTTCACTTTGAAGGACTGTTTAGGGCTCCAGAAGGGGCTGAGAGATGAGGTGTGGTAAGTGTACCACATCCTGCAGTCACAGGGGTAGGTGCCAAGTGTGCAATTCGTGAGAAGTGAGGAGTGAAGGAGGAAGTCATGGAAGGAGTGGTCCCTGCAGAAGTTGGAAAGGAGAGGAGAAGGGTAACCATATAACAGTTTATGACATGGAAACATCTCGGCCCTACGTCCATGCCGGCTCACTCAAACAACTCCGCTAGCTCCCCCTGCATGTTTTCCGCCCATAACCCTCTAACCCCTTCTTATCCATGTATATATCTAGCCTCCTCTTAAATGAAAGAATTGACTCTGCCTTAACTATTTCCTTCAGAAGATTATTCCATTCAGCCATCATTCTCTGAGTGAAGAAGCATCCTCTAATGTTTCTCCTAAAATGTTGCCCCCTTATCCTCAACTTGTGTCCTCTTGTTTCAACCTCCCCTGCTCTCAGGGGGGAAGAGTCTACTTGCATCTAATCTATCTATTCCCTTCATAATTTTAAACACCTCTATCAAATCCCCTCTTAACCATCTATGTTCCAATGAATAAAGTCTTAACCTCTTCAATCTTTCTCTGTATTTTAAGCCAGGCAACATCCTGGTAAATCTTCTCTGCACCCTCTTCACCTTATCTATATCCTTCCTATAATTTGGAGACCAGAACTAAACACAATACTCCAAACCTGGCCTCACCAATGCTTTAAACAGTCGCAGCATCACTTCCCAGCTCCTATACTCGATGCTATGGTTTATGAAGGCTAGCATACCAAATGCCTTTTAAACACCCTGTCAACATGGGAATCCACCTTCAAGGAATGCTGCACCATAACTCCAAGATCTCTTTGTTCTTGTGCATTCCCCAATGTCCTCCCCTTTACTACATATGTCCTATTTTGATTATTTTTACCAAAATGAAGCACCTCACACTACTCTACATTAAATTCCATCTGCCATCTTTCAGCCCAACTCTCCAGACAAACCAAATCCCTCTGTAATCCCTGAAAACCTTCCTCACTATTCACCACTCCCCCTATTTTCATATCATCTGCGTATTTACTTACCCAGTTAACCACCCCATCAAAGGTAGATGAGTCTGCTAATGGGATCACATAGTAAGGGTGGAAATGGCAGAGGATGATATGTTGGATGTGGAGGCTGGTGGGGTGGTAGGTGAGGACAAGGGGAATCTTTGTTGCATGTGGTGGTGAAGAGGACCAGGGTGGATATGTGGGGTAATGGATGATATGGTGGTGAGGTCTGAGTTGGCTGCAGTAGAGAGGACACAAAGATTTTTGAAGAAGGATGACCTTTTGTGTGATCTGGCATGGAATAACCTCCTGAGTGCAGATACGATGGAGATGGAGGAATTTAGAGAAAAGGAATGAAATCCTTACAGGGGACAGAATATGAATAGGTGTAGTCAAAGTAACTATAAGAGTTGGTGGGTTTGTAGATGTCGGTCAAGAATAAAATGTTGTTTTGCCATTGTGGCATTTTGTTTAATTTCCAAGCAACCTTTGATGACCCAAGGTTGGTCCTGGTTGTAGGCCATTCTTGCAGAATGATTAAACAATCTTCTTCACGTCGCATCATAAGAAACAGGAGCAGGATTCGGCCTTCCAGCCCATCAAGCCTGCTCTGCCATTCAATGAGATCATGGCTGATCTGATGATTGGCTCATCTCCACCTACCTGCCTTTTCCACATATCCCTTAATTCCCCTACTATGTAAAAATCTATCCAACTTTGTCTTTCAATATATTTACTGATGTAGCCTCCATTGCTTCAATGGGAAGCAAATTCCATTGATTCACCACCCTCTGGGTAATGCAGTTTCTCCTCATCTGCGTCATCCTAAAGTTGAAAAGCATATGTCAAATTTATGGTATGTCGAGTCATGAAAAATCTGGCTATACTGTATAATGCAAAAAGAGGGTGAATTGATTAGAGGGCAGGTCATGGACTACTGGAGAAAGACCTTCCAAGAAGTTCCCTTTTACCCTTTCCAATCTCAAATGGCCATTGCATACTGGCCATTTTCAATGAAATTTAGTTGTTTGAGAAGTTACAGAAGAAAGGGCGACAGGATTATTGCAAATCTCATGAAACTGAATAATGAGAGATTAGAGAATAATTTTGCTCTGAAAGTTTCAAAGCAGATATCGAATTGTTCAGATAAAATAACTGCAGATTCCACTGTAAAGAGTGAGCAGATGGAAAACCTTGAATAAAAGGAAGGAAAAAAAATGTGAACCAATCATTGTTCCCAATTCAATCTGATCTTTTGATTGGGTCTCATTGTACTCAAGGAATGAGTTTCCATGATCCCAGAGGAATTTTCTCATCTTTGACTTTTGTAATGTTCTTATTTTCCATTCACTTTGCAAAGCAATAAATTTCCCCAAGCGATTTGAAAACATCATATTTTCCAATACATCAGAACTTTACTGCATTGTAAACCTGTACAAAATAAAAGCTTGTGCTTCGAATTTGTGGCTGTTGTTTGGGAAAAATCTTTCTGCATTGTTTTCTTTAATTCCAATTACCTTGTCTGAAAGTGACAGGAGAGATTTATGGCTCTTCACCACTGTTAAGAACTATAAACCTTTCTAGTACTACAGAGGCTAGCCTGATAAATCAGAATGAATGATATTATTCACTACAAAGAGAATATCAGCATGGGTTCTCAGTGGTCTTTCACATACAATATTATCAACTAAAAAAGGCTTTAAATGGCACCTTACAGTAGCGACTTTTTGCGAGCAGCTCCTATGGGAATAATCAAATATTCCTGTTCAGAGGTCCTAAAAAGCAAACAAGAAAAATTAGAAACATAAAATCAAACATAACCGACAACATGGAGGTCCTAAGATTGCTTGGAATCGGCAGAACCAACAATATCAGTAGAATCGGAAATCTCTGTTGGCTGAGAAACCTTTAAACAGGTCATGCAAGAACAACAGCAACTCCAGCAGGTACAACAACAAATCTAGCTGGGGACCCAGGAGCCAGGTGAAGAAGACTCGAGCATGTGGATGCAGAGGGAGGCTACAGGTGGAGCTGAGACACTGGGTCCTGAGGATTCCACTCCCTACCATCCTCCTGGCCAACATACAGTCCTTGGAGAACAAACTTGATGAACTCCAAGCCAGAATTCAACATCGGAGAGTCATCAGGGAGTGCTGTGTGATATGCCTTACAGAAACATGGCTAAACGCTGTCATTCTGGTCATGGCGCTGCAGCCCAAGGGCTACACCCTCCATTGTGCTGATCGAACATTGGCATCTGAAAAAAAACAGAGTTTGTGTCATCATCAATTCATCATGGTGCATAGATATGTCCCAATCATGCTTCACCAACCTTGAACATCTAGCGATCAAATGTTGGCGATTCTACCTGCTATCATCCTGGTCACAGTGTACATTCCACCTCGGGCTAACATCAGGCTGGCATTCAAGGGATTGAGTACTGTGATAAACAGTCATGATACAGCTAATCTTGATGCCTTCATAACCTACCAACAGGTTATCATTGTCGGAGACTTCAATCAGTCCAACCTGAAGAAGTTTCTGACAAACTATCACCAACATGTCACATGTGAGACCAGGGGAACCAACACACTTGACCACTGTTACACCATCATGAAAAATGCATACCACGACCACACTTTGGCAAGTCTGATCACCTGGCTGTACTTCTACTCCTGATGCACAAGCAGAGTTTGAAGTCCACAGCCCCAGTGGCAAAGACAGCGAAGGTATGGTTGATGGAGGTGGAGAAACATCTACAGGATTGCTTTGAATCAGTGGACTTGAACATATTCAAGAACTCATCCATAGACCAATGAATATGCAACAGATGTCACTGACTTTGTCAAGTTCCTGCGTGGGTAAGTACATGCCCACGCACAAATATCGGGTGTTCCCCAACCAGAATACTTAGATGTATCAGAGAATCTGCAACCTGCTGAGGGTCTGGACAAGAGCATTTAAGGCTGGGGCTCGAGGTCTTTACAAAAAGTCCAGATTTGACCTGCAGAAGGCCATCTATGAAGCAAAGTGGCAATTCTTTTCAAAGAATGAAAGAGAAATATGATACATCTTCATATACACTTTTTTATTATTATAAAATTAAAGCTTTATTGTTGGATAATTTTGGACATACTTTATGGCTACCTAGACAGTCTAAGTTTGAAATTTTGCTTACTGAGGGTGGTAAGAAGGGATTTATAACTGAGATGTATGCTTTATTACAGAATAAAATGCCTAAGTTGGATTTAGATAAATCCAGATTGAAATGGGAGAAAGATTTAGGCATACTTATTCCTCAGGATGAATTTATGTAGGGATAGTATGACTAAAATTATAAATGTAAGGTATTGATTAGTTCATTATAATTTTATTCATCAATTATATTTAACTCCAGAAAAATTAGAGATACAATTTTATTTTTTCGGATTTATGTTTTAGGTGTCATAAAGACGTAGATTCTTTATACATTCTACTTGGCTATGTGAAACAGGAAAACCATTTTGGAATAGACTTAAGGAACTTGTAGAAGTTATTTTAAAAGTGAAATTTTCATGAGATCCTTTAGTATTTTTGTTAGGTAATATTAAAAGGTTGAGTTTAGAGTTAAAATTAAATGGATCACAAATTGCATTTTTGAGATTGGTGTTAGCTGTAGCTAGAAGATGTTTGGCAATTACTTGGAAAAATGAGACTGATTTAAATATTCAGAGATGGCATATACAGAGTTGAGGTCTTATTGAAGAAGATAATATATAATTGGAGTGATCATTTTTTTTAATCATAAAACTTGGAGCCCTTATTTGGATAATACCCCTTGGCCGCACACTAGTGATGCTATGGGCATGGGGGTGGGTAGGTGGAACTAGTGGAGTCTCATGCAAATCGCTGCAGACTAGAAGGGCCTCCATGGCCTGTTTCCGTATTGTAAATTGTTATATGGTTATATGGTTACTCCATTCCTTGGTAATTAATTGATGAATTCTCTTGCTATGGTTCATTTCCTCTTCCTTTTTTTTCTCTTTTTTTCTTTGGGGCAGGTTAGTGGGGGTTAGGGTTGGGTGGGTGGGTTAAGGAGGGGGGGGTGGGGGGTTGTAGTGGGTTAGTTTATTGAAGTATTATGTATGTATTTTTTAAAATTGTTTTTAAGTTCTATTCATTAATTGTAAGTTTCAATATATGGATTGTGATTAATAAATAAAATAGTTTTAAAAAAAGCAAAGTTCCAATCCCAGAGGATTGGCCAGATACAGGCCAGCTATGGCGGGGAGTGCAGGCCATTACAGCCTACAAAGTGAGGGCAAAAACTATAGATAGATGTGATGCTTCACTACCCAATGGGCTGAACACCTTCTAGCCAGTTTTGAGAAGAAGAACCAAACAGTGCCTACTAGAATCCTTGCAAAGACTGAGGACCCCGTGATATCTATCTCTGAGGATGATGTCAGAACATCATTCAAGAGGGTGAACCTACACAAGGCATCAGGCCCTGACTGTGTACCTGGCAGGGTATTGAAAATCAGCTCCAACCAACCAGCTGGTGTGTTCATGAACATTTTCAACCTCTCATTGTGGCAGTCAGAGGTTCCCACCAGCTTCAAAAGGGCATCAATCATCCCAGTACCCAAAAAGAGTAGCATGGACTGCCTCAATGACCACTACCCAGTAGCACTAACTTCTACTATGATAAAATGCTATGAGAGGCTAGAATTAACCTAAGTAAAGATCAGGACACACTGCAATTTGCCTATTGTCACAATCGCTCCACAGCAGATGTATTATCGCTGGCTCTCCACTCAGCTCTGGATCATCTGGAAAACAGCAATTCATACATAGGGGTTTTCCTCATTGACTACGGCTTGGCCTTCAATACAATTATTCCCTCAGTGCTGGTCAAGAAGCTACAAACTCTAGGACTCTGTACCCCTCTTCTGCAACTGGATCCTTGACTTTCTTAACAGAAGATCACAGTCAGTATGAATTGGAAACAACATCTCCTCCTCACTGATATTCAACACAGGAGCACCCCAAGAATGCATGCTTAGCCCACTGCTCTACTCATTATACACCCAGACTGTGTGGCCAGGCACGATTCCAATGCCATCTACAAGTTTGCTGATGACACCACAGTTGTTGGCAGAATCACAAACAGCGATGAGGAAGTGTACAGGAGGGAGATAGATCAGCTCATTGAATGGTAAAGACAACAACCTGGAGCTCAACATCAGCAAAATCAAGGAGATGATTGTGGACTTCAGGAGGAAGTCAGGAGAACATGACCCAGTCCTCAGTGAGGGCTCAGTAGTGGAGAGGATCAAGAACTTTAAATTCCTGGGTGTCAACATCTCTGAGGATCTGTCCTGGAGCCTCCATGTTGATGCAATCACAAAGAAGGCTCACCAGCAGTTATACTTAATGAGGTGTCTGAGGAGATTTAGTATATCACCAAAGACTCTTGTAAACTTCAACAGGTGTACCGTGGAGACCATTCTGGCTGGTTGCATCACTGCCTGGTATGGCAGCGCCTACTATCAGGACAAGAATAAGCTCCGGAGGATTGTTAACTCAGCTTGCAACAACACAGACTTCACTCCATCTGGGACATCTACATGAGCCGGTGTCTTAAAAAAGCAGTATCTATCCTTAAAGACCCACACCACCTCAGCCATGCCCTCTTCATTCTGCTACCATCAGAGGAAAAAGGTACAGGAGCCTAAAGATGAGCACTCAACAGCGCAAGGACAGCTTCTTCCCCGCAGCCACGAGATCCTGAATAATCAATAGACACTGCCTTACTTTTTGTGCACTACTTTTTGGTATATAATAATGTCGTAAGGTGGTTATTATATGCACGTTTACACTTTGATACTGCCACAAAACACTGAATTTCACAACTTGTTCACAACAATAAATCCTGAATCTTTTTGAAGTTCCTTTATGTGGGATTGAAACTTCAAATTTAATATATTTATGGGGAAACCTTTACAAGGGCAGCTACACATTTTTTAAAGTAAAGACAATGAAAGCCATACTGTAAATAAAAATACAATTATTTTTAATATTTTTGAACCGACATTTAAATCTTGCAGTAATAACCAATATTAAGATTGTTACAAATTCACTGTGGGTGTACATTATAAACTATGCATTTTAATGTAAAATACTAGCTTTTTTTCCTTAACTACCCCAATCCATCCTCTTTTCAAAATATAATCATAGCCAATTGAGATTTCTTCAATCTCATTGATTGCTCCTGTGTACTCTCACTTTGCCCGACATCAGTCACAGGTTATCAAATCAATGCTTACCAGCTGTATTAATGAAATGCTTTATTCTTATCTATTTTGTATCACGTACTCCTTATCACAATGAAAAATGTAAGCCATTCTCGTCAGTTTTCACCACAGAAAATAATACAATGTAACATACAATCTCATGTGGTTTTGCATTTATTAAAATAGACATTTATTTTCCAGAGTCATCATAATTTGTTAAATACTATGGAAATAGCCTAAATGTTTCATGATGTGAGAGAGCGAGAAAGATGCATCCTGCTTACCTTCATGAGAGTTTCAGTAAAATATCAGATAAAATCAGTGCATCATGTTCCATTATCTGAATCATGAAATAAATAAATAAATAAACAGATGGGCATAGATAGATAAATAAATAGATAAATAAATAGATAGAAATACACTTTCACTGTTATCAGTTTCTCATGGGGCACACAACCTGAACACCATCTGCCAGTCTACCAGATTGCATTTAATTTTTAACTGAATGGTTCCTCGATTTAGCTGTTTCAACCAAGAGCTGAAACTCAGTTCTGATTTTGCAATGTATTTATCTTCAACTCTGGCATTATCCCAGGGATTCTCAGATTCTTGTTCATGCTTTTATCTCTTTGAAGCTCATCTGCATCAGTGCTTTTACAGCCAGATGTCCTTCCTCCCACAAATTACCACTCATTTAGAACACTGCAGTCCACATTTTCACCCACACAAGTTTCTGTATTCAATCGTCCCAGTCTTTTCAAGCTCCTCTGCTTCGCCGGGTCACTTGAGTTCAAGATACTCATCAGCTTTCTCATGTCTGCACTGTGGCCTATATTGCAACTTGTAACACACAAAATGCTGGAGGAACTTAATGGGTCAGGCACCATCCATGGACAGCTATTGACAGTTAAAATTTAAGGCCTTTGTGGTAAACCACTTGCATATAATTGTCTGGTCAGGCACAGCTATTGGCTGATTGTACCTGTGGCCCCTCCCCACAGGCTCCTGTATAAAGGTGACCATTCCACAGCCCCCTCCTCAGTGCAGGACAGTTGAACAGTATGGAGGTGCCAGACATCTTCTAGTGACCCACAAACAACAACCCAGTGAATCCGATGCTGAATATCTTCAGGCCCTGTGAGCACTGTGTGAATGCAAGATCATGTCCAGCGTGGAGTACTCAGAGGACCTGATCTGGGATGCCTATGTCACGGGGATCAGGTCAAACTACATCCAACAGAGACTCTTGCAGCAAGGAGAGCTCAGTCTGCACAGAGCAGTCAAGCTGGTAAGTACGTTGGAGGTGGCTTTCCAGAACAAGGAGAACTACTTGATCAACAATGCGGCCACCTCATGGTTACCCCTTCACTGTGCTAATGTCTCGATCACAGCAGCAGTGCTCCGTGACCACCTCCCGGCACTTTCGTCCAGCTCTGCTGATGGCTTGACCACTGCCGCGGTGCTACAGGAGCACCCAAGGTGCTACTTCTACAGCCTGGGCAGTCATCAGAGGAAACGCGGTCGAGTGAAGGATTCAACTTGCTCTAGCTGAGGGAAGAGGTGCCACTACTCTGAATTGTGTAAGTCAAAACCCATTCTTAGCAGCACCATGTGCGGATCGTGCATGGTGCTGTCCTTGCCATTGTCATCACCAGGGCCTAGCATTGCCATGTGCCATCCGTGGGGGCCGCCAACTTGGGTGCCATTGTTGGGACCCAGCTATTGTGTGCAGGCCATAGAGGCAGCCATCTTTGGGATCCAGCAGTGCCATGTGCAGGCCCTAGGGACCACCAGCTTGGGCACTGCCATTTCCCACAACAGTGATGTGCAGTGACCTGACACTAGCCTCTATTACACTTGACCAGGACTGCCCACATCAACTGTTAATGATGGATATTAAGGTAAACGGCCACATGACGAGTTTCTTATTCAATAGCAGGAGCACGGAGAGCTTTATACATCCAGTCACCGTGCGGCGCCTTTCCCTTACAATATTGCTAGTGAACCAGAAGGTTTCCTTGGCATCCAAGTTGCACACAGCATACATCTGGGTCTTCTGCATAGTGACTCTAATGGTGTGGGGTACTGAATATAAAGTCTTTAGACAGATGGTAATCTTGCTGTGTTATTGGGACTTGATTATCAGTGTCACCTTAAAAACGTGATGATGGAGTTTGATGGGCCCCATCCACTGCTCACTGTGTATAACCAGCAATCTTTGAACCGTCCACTGCACGCCACCTGCCCTCCACAATCCCCTATTGTACATGCCCAACAACCCAACTGCTCACCATGCTCGACTTGAGGGCTCTCCACATTTAAAATTACCCCTTTGTCGTCATTTGCCAACCTCACACCCAATTATAAACCTATTGCCACTAAAAGTAGGTGGTACAGTCCTGGGTCAGGGCCTTTATTCAGGCAGAGGTACAGCGCTTACTCAAGAAGGGGATTATTGAACCCAGAACCAGTCCCTGGAGAGTGCAGGTAGTGGTAATGTGGAATGGGACAAAGAACAGGATGGTCATCAACCACAGTCAGACCATCAACAGATACACATAATTGAATGCATATCCCCTCCCACATATCACCGACATGGTCAACCAATTTTCCCATTATTGGGTCTTTTCGACCATTGACTTGAAGTTGGCATAACACCAGCTCCCTATCTGCCCAGAGGATCACCAGTGTACAGTGTTCGAAGTGGATGGTCATTTCTGCCACTTCCTGTGTGTTCTTATCAGTGCCACAAATGCTGACTTGGTCTTGTAGCGGGAAATGGACAGCATGGTGGATCAGTACATGTTGCAGGCCACTTTCCCGTACCTCAATAATGTCACCATCTGCAGCCATGCCTTGCAGGTCCATGATGCTAATCTCCAGAAATTCCTTGAAACAGTCAAGCTCCTTAACCTTACATATAATAAGGCCAAGTGCATGTTTCACACAACCCATCTGGCCATCCTTGGCTGTAACGTGGAGAATGGAGTCATCAGTCTGGAGCCTGACTGCATGCGGCCGCTCCTGGAGCTTCACCTTCCTCACAGCCTCAAGGCCCTGAAGAGGTGCCTTGGGTTCTTTTCATACTATGGTCCCCAATTATGCAGACAAGGCCCAGCCCCTCATCAAATCCATATCCTTTTCCTTGATGGCAGAGGGTCGTGTAACCTTCAATCACATTAAGACAGATATTGCCAAGGCCACAATGCATACTGTGGATGAATCCACCCTGTTTCAGGTGGAAAGCGAAGCATCAGACTTTGCCCTAGCAGCGACCCTTAACCAGGCAGGCGCCAGTCACATTTTTTTCATGAACCCTGCAAAGCCCCAAGATCCTACACTCTTCAGTTAAGAAAGAGGCCCAAGCCATTGCCAAGTCAGTGCGGCACTATCCCCATTACCTGGCCGGTAAGAGATTCACCCTAGTGACTGATCAACACCCACTTGCATTCATATTTAACAATCAGCAGCAAGGTAAAATCAAAAATGACAAAAATACTGAGGTGGAGGAACTCAGTGGGTCAGGCACCATCCATGGACAGCTATTGACAGTTAAAACTGTCCACCTACAATTATGACATTTTGTAGCGGCTGGGGAAACTCCATGAGCCGCCAGATGCCCTGTTGGATCCTGTGCCAGCGCACAGATTAACTGGCTGCAAAACCTCCACAATGATCTCTGTCACCCTGGAGTTACCAGTTTTTTTTTTCCATTTGGTCAAAGCATGCAACCTGCTGTAATCCATCTATGAGATCAGGCCCATGACAAAGAACTGCCAGGTCTGAGCTGAATGCAAACCACACTTCTACTGGCCACCCACCTCTTTGATCTCCACTGACTGCAATGCGTATTTTATTAACATAATTGATGAATACTCCCATTTTCCATTTGCCATCCCCTGCTTGGACATGACTGCTGCCATCAAGGCCCTGTGCAGCCTATTCACTCTGCTTGGCTTCCCCAGTAATATCCACAGTGACTGGAGGGCTTTCCTTTATAAGTGATGAGCTGCACTAGAACCTGTTGGCCAGGGTCATTGCCATGAGCAGGACCACAAGTTACAACCCCTGGGGTAATGGGCGTGGAGAGGGAGAAGGCAACAATTTGGAAGGCAGTCCTACTAGCCTTGCAGTCTAATGGCCTCCCAGTCTCCCACTGGCAAGAGGTCCTCCTGGATGCACTCCACTCTATCAGGTCCCTGCTATCTATGGCCACAAATACCACACCACATGAACGCATGTTTTTCTTTCCCAGAAAATCTGTGACAGGGGACCAGACTATCACTACTCCCCAGGACCAGTCCTACTCCAGAAGCAGGCAAGAAGTGATAAGTTTGGCCCCCTGGTCAAAAGGGTCCACCTCCTCCATGCCAATCCCCAATATGCTTACATGGCGGACATGAAGACACTGTCTCTTTCAGGGACTTTGCTCCCTCAGGGGTCCTGGAGAATGCTGATGATCACTCCGCACCCCCCTATCGGTTGAACACACACAATGAACCTGACCTCTGGTAACCTGCCTCTGCCCCAAGGGAGGATAGACTGGACTAATGAGCACCTACCTACTACCACAACACTGATGAGTATGTACAGGAGCCCAAGACCATCTAGGTCCACACTGCTGTACTACAGCCACAACCGGTTCTGCGTCAGTCCCAGCAAACGACTAGACCACCAGAAAGACTTAATTTGTGACTTTGAATTGTAACCTTGTAAGTTCCACTTCAACCCGCTGGACTCTTTTTAAAAACATGGGGTGAATGATGTAAACCACTGTTGCACTAATTGTCTGGCCTGGCACACCTATTGGCCAATTGTACCTGTGGCTCCTCCCCACAGGCTGCTGTATAAAGGTGACTGTTCTACGGCCGACTCTTCAGTGCAGGACAGTCGAACAGTATGGATGTGCCTTTGTTCTTAAGTGAATAAAAGCCTAATGGTTTCTCAACAACAGTCTTTTGAGTTATTGATGATGCATCAGCTGTTTTCATTTACTCTCGTCTTAAGCTCTTTTCCTCTGACACAAATTGCCACCTCATGATTCTTCCAATCTTTCAATGTGCATTTGATAAAAATCTGCTTCTAGGTTCCTTGTCTTGACCATCTCTTCAAACTTGGTTTATCAATTCTACTTCTTTCCTAATATTTTCACATTCCCTTTTTTTCCTGAGGTGACCCCTTATCTTGAAACCTGATTTGTTGTTTCCATTACATGATGGAAATTTTCAGCAGAATCACACAGAGAGACATAGAAACATAGAAACATAGAAGATAGGAGCAGGAGTAGGTCATTCGACCCTTCGAGCCTGCTCCGCCATTCAACGGGATCATGGCTGATCTTAAAGTTCAGTACCACGTCCCCGCTTTCTCTCCGTAACCTTTAATACCCTTATACTGAAGAAATAGATCTAATTCCCTCTTAAATATATTTAATGAACCTGCCTCTACTGCCCTCTGTGGCAATGAATTCCACAGATTCACCACCCTCTGGGTAAAGAAATTCCTCCTTATCTCGGTCCTAAATGGTTTGCCTATTATCCTCAAACCATGGCCCCGGGTTCTGGATTTTCCCATCATTGGAAACATCCCATCTGCATCCATTCTGTCCAGTCCTGCCAGAATTTTATAGGTCTCTATGAGATCCCCTCTCGATCTTCTAAACTCCAGCGAGTACAATCCTAATTGGCGCAATCTTTCCTCATAAGTCATTCCTGCCATTCCAGGTATCAGCCTTGTGAATCGCCTCTGCACTCCCTCCATTGCAAGAACATCCTTCCTTAGATAAGGTGACTAAAACTGCACACAATACTCCAGGTGGGGTCTCACCAAGGCCCTGTACAGCTGCAGTAAGGTATCCTTGTTCCTATACTCAAACCCTCTTGATATGAAGGCCAACATACCATTTGCCTTTTTAACCGCCTGCTGTACCTGCATGCTCGCCTTCAGAGACTGATGTGTAAGTACCCCTAGGTCTCTCTGCACTTCCCCATCTCTTAATCTATTGCCATTCAAATAGTAATCTGCCCTCCGGTTTGTATTACCAAAGTGGATAACCTCACATTTATCCACATTGTAGTGCATTTTCCATATATCTGCCCAGTCCCTCAATTTATCCAAATCACACTGGAGCTTCCTGACCCCCTCTTCCATGCACACAACCCCTCCTAGCTTAGTGTCATCTGCAAATTTGGAGATATTGCATCCAATCCCCTCATCCAGATCATTAATGTAAATTGTGAACAGCTGAGGTCCCAGTACAGATCCCTGTGATACCCCACTGGTCACCGCCTGCCACTCAGAAAATGAGCCATTTATCCCAACTCTCTGTCTTCTACCTGCCAGCCAGTTCTCAATCCACATCAATACTTTGCCCCCAATCCCATGAGCCTTGATTTTGGAAGCCAGTCGTTTATGCGGGACCTTATCGAAGGCCTTTTGGAAGTCCAGGTACACCACATCCACTGGCTCTCTCCCATCTATTTTACCTGTCACCATCTCAAAGAATTCCAATAGATTTGTCAAGCACGATTTACCTTTTGTAAATCCATGTTGACTCCGTCCGATCCCTTCTCTGCTAGTCATATGCTCCGCTATTACATCCTTAATAATGGATTCCATCATTTTGCCCACTACTGATGTAAGCCTCACAGGCCGATAATTCCCCGCTTTTTCTCTACCCCCCTTTTTAAATAGTGGGGTAACATTAGCTACCCTCCAATCCATGGGTACTGATCCTGAGTCTATCGAGTTCTGGAAAATAATTCTTAAAGCATCTGCTATCTGAATGGCCACCTCCTTGAATACCCTAGGATGTAGATTATCAGGCCCTTGGGATTTATCTGCCTTCAATCCCATCAATTTCCCCAAGACCATGTCCTTAGAGATACTGATTTCTTTCAGTTCCTCCCTTGCATTAGTCTCTGTTTCCCAACATCCTTGGGAGGTTATTTGTATCCTCTCTTGTAAAAACAGAACTAAAGTAAGAATTTAATTGGTCTGCCATTTCCTTATTCCCCATTATATATTCCCCTGATTCCGACTGCAAAGGACCTACTCTGGATTTCACCAATCTTTTCCTCTTGACATATTTATAAAAGCTTTTGCAGTCGGTTTTTATATTTGCCGCAAGCTTACTTTCGTAATTTATTTTTGCTCTCTTGATTAATCCCTTTGTCCTCCTTTGCTGCATCTTGAACTGTTCCCAGTCTTCGGTTGCGGTACTTTTTTTGGCCAATTGATATCCTCTCTCTTTGGACCCAATGCTGTCTCTAATTTCCCTTGTTATCCACGGTTGAGTCACCTTTTTTGGTTTATTTTTATGCCAAACCGGTATAAACGATTTTTGCAATTTCTCCATTAGATCTGTGAATGCTTTCCATTGTCTATCCACAGTCAACTCCCCCATAAACACCACCCAATCAATCTTACTCAACTCCCGTCTCATACCATCATAATTCACAGCACAGGATTGGGCTCATCAGCCCATTCCAACTCTGTGCTGACTCACAAGCAGCCATTTTTATTCAAAGCCCAGTCTAAGCTAATTTTTCCTCCCTGCAATCCTATCAATTTCCCTCACCTAGGGGTAATTTGCAGTGGCCAATTAACCAATTGCGATGTGTGAAGAAATCAGAGCATTCAAAGGAAAACCCCCATGATCACTGGAAGTATTGTGTGTGCATTATGTGCACCGTGGCCCTGAGAAACGTTGTTTCATCAGGTTGTATATGTGCAATCAGATGATAATAAAGTTGAACTTGAACATAAACTTGAAGAATGTACAAAGTCCACACAGACACAATCGGACATCATGATTGGACCTGGATCACTGAAGCTGAGATACAACAGTGAGACTTGCTGCGCTGGTCTGCTGGTGTGGTTTCTGGGACAAATCCTACCAGTCAGGAAAATGAACTAGTCATTTTGGTCAGGTGTCACTCTGGCGAATCAACATGACTTTCTGATCAGAGTCACACAGCATGACATCTTTCACATTGACCCCAGGGGGATCTGGGCCATGTCATCAGTGTGTTAGGTCAGCATGACCTTAATTCTGCAGTGCCCATCTGGGAGATCTGCTGGCAAATGAGAACCTTCAGGCCCTCCACACACACTTCCTCCCAATACTGAATGCACACCTATCATCCAAGAGCACCTGCCCCTTCACTGCTCTCTATGTGGTCTCCTTCACAATTTCTGCTGCTACCACATTGTTGGACAACCCCCTTCCTCCCACACCTATTTCATTGCCTGGCCTGATCGCAACCTTCTGTGGTCTGATGCTTCCCACCACCATGTCTAACTGCATACTTGACCAGTTGAGTCGGTGAGATGAGGATACCGGGCAGCATATTTTCATGCACTAAAGATCTAGTGCCCAGTAGCATGTAATCAAGGCTTTTTCGCAAGTACATTTTAATGTATTAACTGAAGGGAATGGCTTACATTTTTTCAAACAAAAGTAGTAATTAGGGTAACACTATTAAGGCACCTGGCCTCGAATCCACCACTGTCCGTAAGGAGTTTGAATGTTAGTCCCATGTCTGCATAAGTTTCCTCTATGTACTCCGGTTTCCCCAAACATCTATGAAGTTATTAGGTTAATTGGCTATATGGATGTAATTGGGCTTGTGAACTGCAAAGGCCTGTTACCATGCTGTATCTCTGTGATAGTACAGATTCTATCACCAATGTGTATATGCACATATGTACAGATGGTAGTGTAGGATGACTGGGATTGGTCTTCAAGGATTGCTCCTAGTCAGACCAGGTCATTCTGGATTGGTCGACCTACTTGTGATATGCTCCATTCTTTTAGTTAATAAAAGCCTTGGTTTGGATCAACAAGTCTTTGGTCCTTTCGACGCGCATTACAATCTCTAAAATTAAAAAAGATTAATGCTGCCCAAGTACATTAACCAATTGCGATATATCCTTTAGAGCAGTGGTTCTCAAACTTTTTGTTCCTCTGTGCCCCTTGGGCATTTTTATAGGTTCCCGTGTACCCCTAAAAATTAAGGATAAAAAAATCACGACATGGTGCAATCTGACTGCAGATTACAACACTGTGTATTGTTCTTTTCTTTGGCTTGGCTTCGCGGACGAAGATTTATGGAGGGGGTAAAAGTCCACGTCAGCTGCAGGCTCGTTTGTGGCTGACAAGTCCGATGCGGGACAGGCAGACACGGTTGCAGCGGCTGCAGGGGAAAATTGGTTGGTTGGGGTTGGGTGTTGGGTTTTTCCTCCTTTGCCTTTTGTCATTGAGGTGGGCTCTGCGGTCTTCTTCAAAGGAGGTTGCTGCCCGCCAAACTGTGAGGCGCCAAGATGCACGGTTTGAGGCGTTATCAGCCCACTGGCGGTGGGCAATGTGGCAGGCACCAAGAGATTTCTTTAGGCAGTCCTTGTACCTTTTCTTTGGTGCACCTCTGTCACGGTGGCCAGTGGAGAGCTCGCCATATAACACGATCTTGGGAAGGCGATGGTCCTCCATTCTGGAGACGTGACCCATCCAGTGCAGCTGGATCTTCAGCAGCGTGGACTCGATGCTGTCGACCTCTGCCATCTTGAGTACTTCGACGTTAGGGATGAAAGCGCTCCAAGGGATGTTGAGGATGGAGTGGAGACAACGCTGGTGGAAGCGTTCTAGGAGCCGTAGGTGGTGCCGGTAGAGGACCCATGATTCGGAGCCGAACAGGAGTGTGGGTATGACAACGGCTCTGTATACGCTTATCTTTGTGAGGTTTTTCAGTTGGTTGTTTTTCCAGACTCTTTTGTGTAGTCTTCCAAAGGCGCTATTTGCCTTGGCGAGTCTGTTGTCTATCTCATTGTCGATCCTTGCATCTGATGAAATGGTGCAGCCGAGATAGGTAAACTGGTTGACCGTTTTGAGTTTTGTGTGCCCGATGGAGATGTGGGGGGGCTGGTAGTCATGGTGGGGAGCTGGCTGATGGAGGACCTCAGTTTTCTTCAGGCTGACTTCCAGGCCAAACATTTTGGCAGTTTCCGCAAAGCAGGACGTCAAGCGCTGAAGAGCTGGCTCTGAATGGGCAACTAAAGCGGCATCGTCTGCAAAGAGTAGTTCATGGACAAGTTTCTCTTGTGTCTTGGTGTGAGCTTGCAGGCGCCTCAGATTGAAGAGACTGCCATCCGTGCGGTACCGGATGTAAACAGCGTCTTCATTGTTGGGGTCTTTCATGGCTTGGTTCAGCATCATGCTGAAGAAGATTGAAAAGAGGGTTGGTGCGAGAACACAGCCTTGCTTCACGCCATTGTTAATGGAGAAGGGTTCAGAGAGCTCATTGCTGTATCTGACCCGACCTTGTTGGTTTTCGTGCAGTTGGATAATCATGTTGAGGAACTTTGGGGGACATCCGATGCGCTCTAGTATTTGCCAAAGCCCTTTCCTGCTCACGGTGTCGAAGGCTTGGGTGAGGTCAACAAAGGTGATGTAGAGTCCTTTGTTTTGTTCTCTGCACTTTTCTTGGAGCTGTCTGAGGGCAAAGACCATGTCAGTAGTTCCTCTGTTTGCGCGAAAGCCGCACTGTGATTCTGGGAGAATATTCTCGGCAACACTAGGTATTATTCTATTTAGTAGAATCCTAGCGAAGATTTTGCCTGTATTGTACAGTAGTGGTTATTCTCTCAGACCTAATGTACCCCCTGAAAAGTGCAAACAGGTTGGAAACCCCTGCTTTAGAGTGATTGTAATTTCTCTCCACTTCTGTCATTCCTTTTTATACAAGATGAGCTCTTTAGAAACAAAATTGAAAGCACAATATTGTAAAGAGTTGAGACAAACAGCAAATCTGAAACCAATGCAAGACAATTAAGTTCAAAAGGCTGTTTTCCAAAATGTTGCCAAAGTTCAGCCACCTGCCAGGTGCTTGTTGATGTGTTCTGGACTTCCATCATTGAGAGTGCTGTAAGGAAAAGTGGGACATGCTAGAAGGCAGTGAGTGCAGTTTGCCACAAGATCCTGCATTGAGTCTTCAGGTGGTCCCAGAGCATCTGGTCTCCCAGCCTTATCCCACCCACGATATCCAGCACGGCCCAACCGTTTTCATGCTATTACTGACATTTATTAGAAAGGGAAGTTTGATTTTTTTACCCCATCAATTTAGTTTACGTTATTGATTTAATTACATACAACCCTGAAGTAAATCATAAAATTCCGTGGTTGAAGTAAAAACACACAAAATGCTGGAGAAGCTCAGCAGGTCAAACAGGGTCCTTTATGTAGCAAAAGTAAAGATACAGAATCGACGTTTCGGGCTTGAGCCCTTCATTGAAGTGTGAGAAAATGCTGGCAGGCATCTGAACAAAAGGGAAGCAGGGGGGAAGGAGGTTGATATGGCAGGAGATGATAGGTGGAGAAAGAAAGGAGGGGTCAGCAGCAATAGGGGGTAATGGTAGGGCTAGGGTGGTGAAAGAAAAGGAAGGGAAAAGAAAAAGCAAGTAGGTTTAATGGAAAGCAGTGAAGTCATTGTTAATGACATCTGGCTGGAGGGTGCCCAGATGGAAAATGAGGTGTTGTTCCTCCAATCTGTGAGTGGCCGGAGTGGGACAGTACATAAGGCCATGGACAGATGTGAGCACGAGAGTGTAACCCAGATTTGAAGTGGTTGGCCACTGGAAGTTTGCTGTGGTTGCAAACAGAGAGGAGGTGCTGAGCGAAACGATCTCCCACTCTGCGGCTGGTCTCTCCAATGCCACAAAGGGTGCACCGAATGCAGTAGATAAGTCTTCTGGATGTACAAGTGAAGTGTTGCTTCATGTGAAAGGCCTATTTGGGGACCCGGACTGTGGTGAGGGTGGAGGTGTGGGCGCAATTGTTGCACCTCCTGTGGGCACAGGGGAAGGTGCTGAGGTTGCGATAGCCTTGTGTTCTATCCCACCCAGAAATATTACAGATTGGGAAATTGCTCTACCATCCCCCTTCCCCTCATTGCTTCTCTCACTTTCCTCCTTTCTCCATCTATTTTCTGACTGGGCACCCTCCAGCCACATGGCATTAACATTGACTTTCTTAATTTCCATTAAACCTGCTTGTCTTTTCTTTCCTATCCTCCCAGTTCTTTCACCCACCCATCCCTACCATCCCCCTCCTCCCTCCTTTCTCCACTTATCTCCTACTTTTGCCCCCCCCCCCCCCAATCCTTTTGTTCGGATGCTTGCTGGCATTAAGGGCTCAAACCTGAAATGTCAGTTCTGTATCTTTACCTTTGTTTGACCTGCTGAGCTTTCCTAGCATTTTATGTTTTTACTGATTTTTTTTCCCTGTGGTCAAGGAAGACTTGGTAGTACAGAGGAAATCTGTACTTAGTTTGTTATGTTTGGTTTCTTCAAAGAAAATATGAATAATGAAATAGTCATTATCATCCACCCTCAAGTAAATGATATTTCTCAGCCATATTTAGTATATATGATGGGAATAACATTTCTGTATGATCACTGGAAGTTGCATAGGACCATGAAGATAAACAACCTCCGTTGTTCACCTCTGTTAAATGAGGAGTTGCATCGAGCATAAAATGAAGAATCCCTGCTGGGATAGCATTGTTTCTTTCATTGAATCCCTCAGTTGATGTTAACCTGAAACATTGACCACTTTGTTTCTCCCACTAATGCTGTTTGTCCCTTTTGAATTCTTCCAGCAGATTATTTATTGCTTGAGATTCCAGCATCACAGTCTCTCGCAGATTTCCAGTTAAGTTCTCTTGGTTTACAACCAAGGATTATCTTTTAACCAAAGTTATAAAAGTAAATGATCTAATAATTTATGTCATTGTTATTTCTGATGATCTTTTGTGCTCTATCAAATTGGAAGCCACATGTTTTCCAAAATTGCAGCGGTGACAATTTAAAATGTTTTGATTGGCTTCAAAGCACTTTGGATAACTTGAAGTCAGAAAATGTGTATATAATTCTAGATTATTTATTTTTTGAAATCTGGAATAGAATTTCTGCAGTTTCCCGTAATGTAAGGAATGACAGGCAAAGCTCCTTTCCAGGAGTGCAATTTTCTTATATTTGTGCAGTAAAAGCACAGCTGAGGTTTTGCATCTAAGGAGACATCAGTTTTACCTACAAAACAGACTGTCAAAACCAATCTGGCTAGTTACCACAGACAATTCTCATTTCCAATAAAATGAAATTGATTTTTCTTATGAAGTACTGGGATGTTCACAAATTGGCAAAAACACCAGACTCAAAGTTTGATCAGATGAGACAAGGTCTTTAGAGACATGCTAGAGTGTAGGTTCAGGAAAACAATCAGGAAGGCTGATAAAGAACAAGCTCCTAGGGCAACTCAATAGATCAAGCAGCATCTGTGCAGGCAAAGCGAGAATGATGTTTCAGGTTGAGACCCTGCATCAGTACAGAGTGTAGAAGAAGGTTAACAAGGATAAAGAATAAGACATGGGTAGACATGATGTGAAACCAGATATGGTTAAAAAATGGGCTGGTGAAGCCATGTTGGGAGGGGGAGGGAAGGGGAGGGAATGACAGAGCCTGGAAGATGATAAATGAAACCAGATATGGAAAGAATGAGCTTCAAATGATGTTTGGTGGGGATAAGATAGGAAGAGTAGGCCAAGGGAGAAGAACTTTGATGTGTAATTGTGTGGCTGATGGACAGATGGAACTAAGTGGGAGAGGGTAATGGGGAGGGGTGGGGGGGGCATGGTGGTCATGGAGGAAATGGAAAAGGTAAAAAAAATGTGGTCCAGCGTAGGAGTGGAAAAGGAACACAGGGGAGTTGCTTACCAGAAATTAGAAAATTCAATGTTCAGACCAGTGGTACAGAGGTTACCCTAGAGGGATTTTGTTTTGTACAAATGAGAGTCTTGGATGGTTCCTTTGGTCGTTCAGCATTCTTAAAGCCCATAGGAAGAAGCAGTTCCTCAGCTTGGTAGCACTGGCTCTGGTACTCCTGTATCTTTTCCCCAACAGGAGCAGATGGAAGATGCTGTGTGCAGGGTGGATGGAGTCCTCAATGATGGATGCTCACCTTCTTCAGTCAATGATCCTGGAAGATCTCGATGATGGTGAGAAGGGAGACTCCAGTGATCTACTGCCACTCTTACTGTCCTGTGGACTGTTCTCCGAATCTGTCAACCACCCATTTACAGTAATTCTACACTAATTCCACTTGCTTTTTAAAAATTTTCCCCATTCCCACACACAACATACAACAGCTATCATCTGACACTGCTTTCACAGAATCAGACCAAGTTCTGAGCTTCAAAATCAGACAATTCTGCCATGGGTGTGTGATGAGTTCTCATTCAGTGGGACACGGAAAATCTCTTGGATTGTCTTAGTCTCCAGGACTCTTGGACAACTGGAGCTAGAAGAATTGCTTCAGGAAGACTCCTGGGGATAAAGTCCTCCTGGCTCCACTTTTTCGGCAATTTATGCTATAGGCATGTGGGTGGGATTTTATATTTATTTATTCATTTCTCATAATGCCAGCATATATGACAATACCAGTATTTAATGCTAATTCCAAATTGCCCTTGAACCACAATCCTAGATTCCCACAGTTCTTCTAGCACAGTTAGGATAACAGTTAGTGGAGCAATATTACAATGCCAGCGATCCAGATTCAAATCCAGTGCTGTCTGTAAGGAGTTTGTCTGTTCTCCCCATGTCCTCGTACTTTTCATCAAGATGCTGTGATTTCTTCCCACCTTGCAGAAATATATGGGGTTTATAGGTTAATTGGTCATGTAGGAGTATTTGGATGCAGAGGTAGAAGGGCCTGTTACTATGCTATATTTCTAAATTCATTTTTTTTAAATTAATTAAAAATACTCATATATTGGCATTGGGCAGGTAGTTCCAGGATTTGGTCCCAACGATAACGAAGGACCAGTAATATATTTCCATTGAGGAATCTGATAGTCGCGCTCCAGTCAAGGTACAAAAAGGATAACCACACCATATAGTACAACACACACAGAATTTCTTCGAGTCATGCCAGCGAGAATGAGTAGTATTTAGTGCTGGGTAGTCAAGGTCATCTCTCTAATACTGTGAATCTCATTCAAAGAAAACAGTCAGAAGGTACAATATTTAAAGCATTTTCTTGCATACAAATTTGATAACATTTCCTTGAACTCATTGTTACAAGCTTATGTTTTACATCTTGCATATCTCCTTTCTAAAGACAGGGAAATCGTTCCATGTCAATCATGTCAGCCATGATCGTATTGAATGGCGGAGCAGGCTCGATAGGCCATTTTTGGCCTACTCCTGTTCCTACTTCCTATGTTCCTATTTATTCTCATGTACAAGCCATAATTAAGAGATACCCTTCTTGTATACAAAGTTAACAGAAGTCTGGAAGAGTTGATCCTAATTCCTAACAGCCCTGCTACCTGACAACCCCCCGCCCCGCAATCTGACAGCCCTCACCTTGTTACCTGACAGCCCCCCACCCCGCTACCTGACAGTCCCTTGCCCCACTGCCTGACAGCCCGCCTCTCCTCTGCCTGATAGCCCCCTGCCCTGCTACCTGACAGCCCCCGACCCCACTACCTGACAGCTCCCCCCCATTACTTGACAGCCCCCTGCCCTGCTACCTGACAGCCCCCCGCCCCGCTGCCTGACAGCCCCCCACCCCGCTACCTGACAGCCCTCACCCCGCTACCTGACAGCCCCGACCCCACTACCTGACAGCCCCCTGCCCTGCTACCTGACAACCCCCCGTCATGCTGCCTGACAGCCCCCCATCCCACTATCTGACAGCCCTTACCTTGCTACCTGACAGCCCCCCACCCCACTACCTGACAGCCCCCTGCCCCACTGCCTGACAGCCCCCGTCTCCTCTGCCTGACAGCCCTCCACCCTGCTACCTGACAGCCCCCGACCCAGCTACCTGACAGCCCCCTGCCCTGCTACCTGACAGCCACCCGCCCCTCTGCCTGACAACCCCCACCCCACTATCTGACAGTCCTCACCTTGCTACCTGACAGCCCCCAACCCCGCTACCTGACAGCCCCCGTCTCCTCTGCCTGACAGCCCTCCACCCTGCTACCTGACAGCCACCCTCTCTTCTGTCTGACAGCCCTCCACCCTGCTACCTGACAACTCCCCCACCCCCCTACTTGACAGGGCCCCCACCCTGCTACCTGACAGCCCTCAGCCCCATTTCCTGACAGCCTCCCTGCCCCATTACCTGATAGCCCCCACCCCGCTGCCTGACAGCCCCATCCCATTGCCTGACAGCCCCCCACCCTGCTAGCTGACACCCCCTGCCCTGCAACCTGACAGCCCCCTGCCCCACTACCTGACACCACCCCCGCCCCGCTACCTGACAACCCCTGCCCCACTATCTGACAGTACCCTGCCCCTCTGCCTGACAGACCCCACCATGCTGCCTGACAGCTCCAGCCCCCTGAGGAGGGGAGGACAAGGCAGGAGTGGCTGTTGGGGCAGGAGTGGCCATCAGGGGTTGTTGGGGCAGGGGCGGCCGTGGGGGGGTGGTGGTGTCGGGTCATGGGTGACCAGTGGGGGTTGTCAGGGCAGGTGCGGCCGGCAGAGGACGTCGGGGCCGGGGAAGCCAGTGGAGGCTGTTGGGGGGCAGCCGGTGCAGGCTGTGGCAGACTGGCTGGCCACTCCTGCACTGGGGCCATTCTCTGGAGCTCAATACACAGCATAGCAATGGCAGTCTTCCCTAGCCATAATCTCCCACACAGCTGGAACTTTTGTGGAAAACACAAAGTGATTCCACCTGCATGGAGGATTATGGGTAGGGAAGACGGCCATTGTTGTGCCACATATTTATGATGGGTGGTGTTGTGGCACCACTTGCCCCACCTCTATCAGAAACGGAGGCACTACAAGGCGCCTTTGGATATGAATAGGCTCCTTCAGGGGGACCAGGTAATGCTGCAGCAGTCTTTTAGGGCTGCCACCTGAAAGATGCGTTCACAGTTTTAAATTCTCTCCTGTCACCACCTTCAGATGAAGGGTCCACTTGAAAGGGCCTATTGACATCCGTTCTCTGCCTGCCTGATTTCTGGTCTTTAATGAATAGCTAGTTTCACATTAATCTTAAAACATTAAAATTAAAAATGGAGGGTGAAACTTCTGGGCAGAAACAGAATTAAATTGGGACTGGCCTGGTACTGTTGGAGTCACTGTTTCACTGTACAGCCTTTGACAATTTAAATCACTTCTGACGGGTGGTGGACTCAATTAGCCATGTTTGCGCGGGAAGCCGATATATGAATGTGATCCTGTTTGGCCAGTAGTTGTATTAAATACATTATGTATTCTAGAACCTAGGGGTACCATGATTATCCTGAGATGACTTGGGTAGAAGTAATCATTGATTCTAATTCCCAGTCTGGAAGGTTTGCTACCCTAAAACTTCTATCTTTGCTAGCATGACATTATTTGTACTACTGTGTAAAATCTATGCTGGTTTTCTCCTAATTGATATTTCTAGATAGGATGTAAACACAAACTTCTTCAAGAAGGTGTATGACGTACAAGATAATTCATTTGATACAGGTCTTCTGATGTGTGGGAATCCATCACATATTCATGGCTTGCTATTGAAAGTTTATTTAATTCTTTTCAATATTTTTCAGTAGCTTTGTCAGAAATGTTGAATGCAGTTTTCCTCATGCCCTATGATGGTTTATTTTCATTGCTGTTGAATTGGTGATTGTTGGGGGAAAGGTGGTATAGTTGACAAGAGCTCTCCTTTGATGAAGGATCTGAGCTCCAAATTATTATTGTCTTGATCTGCAATTTGCTTTGCTTTGTTGCAATGTGATGAAATAGTGATTATTATCACAGATGGATTTTGATCTAGTTATTTTATATCTTCACAGGAGGGTTGAGCTAGTGGAGTTGTTCAAGTGAACCAATGCGGACTCGAAGGGCCGACATGGCCGGTTTCCGTGCTGTAAATGGTTATATGGTTATTATATTCATTTTGGGAGCCATGCAGCTAATAATTTATGTAGGTCTGATGGTATGATGTGAGGTATTTTGTCAAGTAACATATAGCAATTCACCAAAATCTTGCAACTGAGTTGAATTAGATTTGATGAAAGAAACAACCTTCTTCATTAAAGAAGGCATTTAGTATGTTGCCTTTCATAAATCAGAGTATAGAACACAGGAGTTGGGATGTTATGTTGAAATTGTACAAGTTATTGGTGAGGCCAAAGTTGGAATATTGTGTGTAGTTTTGGTCACCGAATTACAAGGATAGAAACAGTATAGAGAGAATGCAGAGGAGATTTACAAGAATGTTGCGGGATTTCAGGGTTTGAGTTATGGGGAATAGTTGAGCAGGCTGGGACTTTATTCCCTGTGGCGTAGAAGGTTGAGGGGCGATTTAATACAGGTATTCAAAATTATAAGGGACACAGATAGTCAATGTGGATAGGCTTTTTCCATTGAGAGTGGGGGAGATTCCAACAAGAGGGCATGGATTGAGAGTAAAAGGGGAAAGGTTTAAGGGAAACATAAGGGGAAATCTTTTCATGCAGAGGGTGATGGGGGTATGGAATGAACTTCCGGCAGTGGTGGTAGAAGTGAGATCGATGTTAATATTCAAGGATGGGTTGGATAGGTATATGGACAGGAGAGATGTGGAGGGTTATGGGCCAAATGTGGGTCAGTGGGACAAGGTGGGAAATAATATTCTGCATGGACTAGTAGGGCCAAACTGGCCTGTTTCTGTGCTGTAAATGGTCATATGAATATAAGGTTTTTGTCAGAACTCAATGCAGCAATGACCTTGTGAAATTCTGGAGGGTGTCAAGAGCAATAAACCCTCACATGTGCAATACTTGGCAGTCAGTGTGTTTCTTTTGTAGCAAAGCAAATACTGGCTTGGAACCAAAAGTCACACCATTTTAATTTCCAATGAACATGCAATGAAATGACTTTAAATCTTTACCAGAGTGTGAAATCTACCACGTGAAGTACTAACAGTGTGAAAGCAAACATTAAGGATGTAGATGTTGAAACTTCAACAAACTGTAATTAAATGTCTAAATTAATATAAGTTAGTGAGTAAAAGAACAGATGTTTTTGTACTGCAAAGATTGGCAGCTAATCCTTTTCAGAATACATTGTTATCTGACTGAAACAAATTAATAAAGAATGCGTTAAAAGACTAAGTACAATGGCAGGAAGGTGAGACAATGCAGATTTCCTTTCTTATACTTTAAATTACAAATCACATAGCCCATCAAAGTACTAGTTTCGGGACCTTTAATCAGCTTGAAACTGTTGGCTGTGCTGATTTAATTTTCATATTAAATCATTCTATCAGCAAAGTGTTTACCGGATGACATACCCTCTTGCTACCTCAGAACATAAGCTGCCAGATCTGTGAGGCAAGTAATGTCAAAGAAGGCAGCTTGTGTCCTTTCCTTAAAAAATAATTAATAATTTAACCTCTTCTGAAATGAAAAGAATTAAAGATCTGTGTAAAATAGAGTTGGCTGGTGTCAGCTGCCCTTCTGTTGATAGCCTTTCCACTCCTATATACATGATGCACATTTGTCAATGTGTTTTCAACAAACATATTTTGCTTGAATAAACACCTTTCTGACTGCAACTGAAAATATGTTAAACTAAATGACTTTTGCAAACAAAATATGTGACCATAGAAAAGCCTGAGAAAATTGCAATTTCGTAGCTTTGTGCTTCTAATTTGCTTTGCATTCCATATCAGTGCTGCAATTTCTAGTTTCTATCTACCTAAGCAGATCTCAATTTGTTCATGGTGAAGTATTTGTCCTTTTATTTAACTGCTTTCTTTGAACACCAGATGAATTGTGTAGTCACATTTAATTTCAACCGAGATAATTTTTGAGATTGTTGCCCAGAAATCCTTCTTGCATTGTTGTGTGTGTGCGTGTGTGTGTGCGTGTGTGTGTGCGTGTGTGTGTGCGTGTGTGTGTGCGTGTGTGTGTGCGTGTGTGTGTGCGTGTGTGTGTGCGTGTGTGTGTGCGTGTGAGTGAGTGAGTGTTCGGATGTGCATGCATGAAGATCAGTGTTCTTGCAAAATGAGGGTCAAGGATAAAATGTTACAAAGTTGTGTCATCTTTTATTTAAGAAAGTGTTGCTGTGATTTGCACTCATTAAAAGAAGCCTGTGCATTCCACACACACTGCTGCTTGCTGGCAACAACATGGTATTCATTGGCTGACTCAAGGGAAATGCATCAGCTCCGTGACTGTGATCTCTCCATTGTACCTTCAAGGACATCACCATGGGGTACAGGTTCAATGTGGAGTAGCACAAAGCGGGTAAGACAGGAAAACATTTCTGAAAAAGCAGTTTTAGGCAGTCCACTGAGACTAAAGAAGACTTCATTCCATTTGGATTTTGTGGGTGTTGAAGTTTTTAATGGGGCAAAGTGGGATCTTCCCAGACTTCCAAAGATAGGGTGATGGTTACCAATAAGGTGGGTAGATGGATAATTTGTGACATAGTTCTCTCTTTCCAATACTTGTGGAGATCCTCTGTTTGTTCCCAATACTTGCCCACAAGGTATGCTGTTTTACCACTTTAAACTGTCATGACCAAAGAATCCAAGTGTCTGTGAGTATTTTAGGTTTCTTCAAGGATATTTTGAGCACGTCCCAAAATCTTTTCCTCTGTCCACCTTGTAATTTCTTCACACGTCAGCACTCAGAGCAGTGTATAATTTTTGGCTGGTTGGTATCAGAGATGCAAACAATGTGCCCCGTTTTACAGAGCTGACTGAATAATGAGGAGGTGGGTCTTGGAGAAGACGTTAACATCAGTTCTATTGATCTTTCAGTGGATTTCGAACATTTTGCAGAGACAAGATTCATGGTATTCTTCCTTGATTCAGGTAGACCAGGAGCCAGAGGGATATAGATGTGCAGGGATCACTTTTGCCTGGTAGCTCATGGGTTTTGATTCATTGTTAAGATCTTGAACAGGGTAGCATTTTCCTTGAACAACCAAAGTCTGTGGTGTTGCATTGAGGGTGATGATAAATTTCATCATCAATGTTGAAAAGCTGCTTCTGAGATATGAGAACTGGTGTACATTTCCCAGGGCTGTGCCATGAAGCTTTATTGTTGGAGGAGTGTGTTGCAGCAGGAGCACATGGGTAGAAAATCTTGTCTTGAGGCCCATCCTCACATATGCTTCAGTGAAACTATCAGACTCCAGAGTGAACCTTACACTGGTAAGATAATGTGGCCTTTGTTCTCTATTAATGGCTCTTTCGCTACAGGTCTGCACTGTGTTTTATTGTTTGTACAATGTATGAGTTGATTAGTTGGTCTGCTCACTAATCATACTTTGCCAATATACCTTGGTATGTAAAACAATATATTTGAACTTGAACTATTGACAATGGCTTGAAGCTTGGCTTTCAAATATGCATAAATGCTAGTTTCATTGCTCTACTTCAGCTTCTCTGCTGATGGTTTCATTAAACTTGCTTCGGAATTATAAACACTCTGCATTGAACAGCTTCCCTACGCAGAAAGGTTGTTGGAGACAAACAACATGACAGTTGTGCCAAAAAAAGATTGTGTGTTATGTTGGTGCAATGATGCAGCCTTGTTTGACACCAGACTTAATGGTGTTTGGTTCAGTTGAATGCAGTTTGATTGCTTATCATGGTCAAGCAAGTGTAAGATGGAGAAGACATCTTGTGGTCAGTAGAATTTGAAGTGGTGTTCTACACTCCCTTCACGATTGATGGAGTCAAGAGGCTTTGGTGAGCAGTGGCTGGTACTGCTCCCTACATTATTCGTGTGTCTGTTGTGTGGTGCAAAGCTACCAGCCACCATTATGTCAACCTTCTTTTCTTTTCTTTTTTAATATATTTTTATTGATTTGAAATGGAGAAATATTACAAGTCATATATTGAACAAAAAATCATCAATCTTAGTATGTTAAAATACAGAATATAAATAATAAGTAAATTATACAATATATACAGTAAACATGTATAAAAGAAGTTCATACGGAGGAACTTCAGTTCATATTCTATTATTGAAATAAATTTATATGCTAACTAAATACGTGTAGAGAAAAAAGGAAAGAATAAAGGAATAACATAAGAAAGCTAAAGGAGAAAGAAAAGAAGAAAAGAAAGGAAAAGGAAAGACCCCCCCCCCCCCCATAATAATAACCCTACCCCTCCCTCTAAACACAGTCATCAGTAAAAAAAAAGCAAGGTATCAAGTTTTGGCCTCCGCACAATGAGCAAGTAACCCCCAGAGCACTCAAGCCTATGTAATCATATTATGATACTAATCTATGAATGGGCCTCATCACTTATCAGATTCCATCATAGTTTCTTTACTATTATATCTCATTTTCTCCAAGTTCAAACAAGACATGATATCCTGTGTCCACCATGTATAAGAAGGTGGTAAGCTATCTTTCCATTTAATCAAAATTGCTCGTCTGGCTACAAATGAAGTAAAGGCTACAACTCTTCTTTGAGTTAAATTTAAGGAAATATTTTCCTGTTAAGAATAACCAAACAAAGCAACACGAAGACAAGTATCCAATTTGACTCTGAGAATCTTTGATGCCCTCTGGAAAAATAATTCCTAAAATTTTTTCAGTTTTAAACATTCCCAATTTGGACTAGGGATGCCCATCAACCTTCTAAAGGAGGTTTATCAAGAGTGTCTTAGCCAGCCAGAGAAAGTCGCTGCAGAGAAATAGATAGGAGGTATATCCACAGGACCATAAGAGTGGCAGAGAGGATAATTGAAGTCTCCCCACCACCCCCCCCCCCCCATGTTGACATGATCTAACTAAATTGTTGTCTGAAGCAGGCACACAACAAACATTGAGGATGCATTCCATCCTGCACACGGCATCTTTCAGCTGCTCCAGTTGGGGAAGAGATACAGGATTATCAGAGCCAGTGCCACCAGGCTGAGGAACAGTTTCTTCCCATGTGTAGTCAAAATGCTGAATGACCAAAAGAACTGCTTACACTAACCATCCAAGACTCTCGTATTCATGAAACAATATTTATGTATTTATTTGTATAGATGAAATATTTGTCCTGTACTTGTATTGTTTGTCTCTATGTGTATTATGTCTGGTTGTGTGTCTGCATGTTTTGCACTGAGGAGAGGAGAACACTGTTTTACCAGGTTGTACATGTACAATCAGATGACAATAAACTTGACTTGACATGATCGTCATGCCCACTATGAATGATTATGCAATTCAGAAATGAGCTCTTTGGCTATGGGTGGAGGTAATTGAGGAGGATCTAGCTATAATTTTCCCTGTGACCCATAATGGTTCACTATTCCTTTATTGTCATGTGCATAAAACACAAACCCTGTTGCAGTAAAGAGCCCACCATCCTAATGGTCAGCTGCCAAACATGGGCGTAATGGATAGCGCAATGCCTTTACAGTACTAGCAACCGGGACTGGGGTTCGTATCCCACGATGTCTGTAAGGAGTTTGTACATTCTCCCCATGTCTGCGTGGGTTTTTCCTGGGGGGGGGGGGGGGTCCAGTTTCCTCCCACTGTTCAAAATTTACTAGGTGTTTATGTTAACTGGGTGTAAATTGGGCGTCACAGACTCGTGGACTAAAATGGCCTATTACCATGTCATATGTTTAAATTTGACAACCGTAGTTTTGCTGATGTAGATAAAAACACCACTGGACCCTTCTACAGGCTGTTTAAAACCTGAATGAGGCCATCGGTGTAACAACTGGGCAGCAGGACCTCATGGAGGAACACTGTGTCTGTGTTTTGCCTCCCTGGTCTTCACTAGCAGTAGTCATGCAGTACAGCAACTGCAGCAGCGCTGCTATTTTATTATAGCTTGTTCATTGCCAGGTAAAAGCATCATTTAATATTCTTTTAAATCCATTTAGAGCATTTTAAATTACTGACAAAGTCAGTGTTTATTGCTTATCCTTGGTGGTGTGAATGTTCACATATGCCTGTTTTTTAAAATCATTCAGAACCCCCCCCCCCCCCCCCACCAGACTTCAAACAACTTTGACCCAGGACTTCACTTAGTCAAAACAATACACATCCCATATTAAAATATCCATTTTCCGATTTCTAATACATTGTTAAAGAAAGTCATCCTTGATCCTTAGAAAAAGAAGAGAAATAAATTCTTGTTCTTTTCTTCAATGTTTATTCTCATAAGCCACTTCCTCGTGATTATCTTTCTGGACAGTCATTTCTGGTTTCTAAAATGGTCCTGATCTTTTGGCCTACTACCAGTCTTTACAACATTTTAGACCTTTTATTCTACTTTTCTTTCTTTCAATTCATTAGTTGTTGATATATCATCTTCTTTGTCTTTGGGCCATGCTAGAATATGCAGGTGTTTTTAAAGTTCGTAAACTGGGGCATTTAATGTCACTGTGCGGTTTTTGGAATCTTTCTTCTTGAAGTTAGTGCAAGGGCAGAATCCAGTCAACCCAAACTGTTGTCCAGATTCTGCTGCACATGGACCTCAATTGCTTCATTATTTAAAAAGCGGTGAATAAAATTAGACATTGTCGAAACATGGTGATCATCTCCAATTCTAACTTTATGATGGAATGAAGCATCTGAAGATGGTTGATCTTAAGTATAGCCCTGTGAATCTTCTGAAATTATGCCTTGGGGCTGGAATGATTGGCCTTTAACAACCATAATCAGCTTCCTTGGGAAATGTTTCTTATCTCAATGGTCTACAATGCTTCATTTGGTCAAATGCTGCTGAGATGTCAGTGGATTTCCTCTCTCACCTCACCTGTGAAATAAAACTTTTTTTGTCTGTTTATAGGGCCGAGGTTTAAATGAAGCCTGGCAGGGTCAAAAGAAACATTAGTCAATAGTTATTGGGGAAAATGTCCTTTAGACATCACTGTCGTCAGCAGGCCAGATTTCATCCAATCTACACTGTACCTCATTCCCATGGTTTCATTCACCTCTTGTAGCTTCATGGTTTTAAGTGACCGGCAAACTTTGCTGTTATGTTATATACCAAGAGATGGAGAGGATTATGAGCAGGGACTCAACTTCAGGAGGTGTAATCTGAAGTCCTGATTCAGATTCGATCCTGACCTCAGATGTTTGCATGGTGTTTGGATTTCCTGCCTGTTACCCCAAGTTTCATCAAGTGTTCTTGTTTCCTTTCACATCCCAACAATTTGCTCCTGATTAACTGCTGTGTATTGCCCCAAGCTCACAAAACTCAAACCGGTTTACCTACCTCGGCTGCACCATTTCATCGGATGCAAGGATCGACAACGAGATAGACAACAGACTCTCCAAGGCAAATAGTGCCTTTGGAAGACTACACAAAAGAGTCTGGAAAAACAACCAACTGAAAAACCTCACAAAGATAAGCGTATACAGAGCCATTGTCATACCCACGCTCCTGTTCGGCTCCGAATCATGGGTCCTCTATCGGCATCACCTACGGCTCCTAGAATGCTTCCACCAGCGTTGTCTCCACTCCATCCTCAACGTTCATTGGAGCGATTTCATCCCTAATGTCGAAGTACTCGAGATGGCAGAGGCCGACAGCATTGAGTCCACGCTGCTGAAGATCCAGCTGCGCTGGGTGGGTCGCGTCTCCAGAATGGAGGACCATCGCCTTCCCAAGATCGTGTTATATGGCGAGCTCTCCACTGGCCACCGTGACAGAGGTGCACCAAAGAAGAGGTACAAGGACGGCCTAAAGAAATCTCTTGGTGCCTGCCACATTGACCACCGCCAGTGGGCTGATATCGCCTCCAACCGTGCATCTTGGCGCATCACAGTTCGGCGGGCAGCAACCTCCTTTGAATAAGACCTCACTGACAAAAGGCAAAGGAGGAAAAACCCAACACCCAACCCCAACCCACCAATTTTCCCCTGCAACCGCTGTAACCGTGTCTGCCTGTCCCGCATCGGACTTGTCAGCCACAAACGAGTCTGCAGCTGACGTGGACTTTTACCCCCTCCCTAAATCTTCGTCCGCGAAGCCAAGCCAAAGAAGAAAAGATGGGTACCAGGAGACTCTAAGGGTGAATTGGTGAGCATGTCAGAGAGGACAGGATATAGGGAAATAAGAAGAGGAATGGGAATTATAGGAATGCTTTGAGACTCAGTGGAGTGACGGCTTGACTGTACGTCAGCAGCACAGTTGGCCTAGTTGTTAGTCTTTACAGTGCCAGCGATTGGGATGAGGATTCGAATCCCGAACTGTCTGTAAGGACTTTATATATTCTCCATGTGTCCCTGTGGGTTTTCCCCAGGGGCTCTGGTTTACTCCCACCATTCAAATTGTACCAGGGATGTAGGTTAATCGGATGTAAATGGGGTGGCATGGTCTCGTGGGCTGAAATGGCCTGTTACTGTGCTGTATGACTTAATTTAAAAATAAATTAAATTAAAAATAATATATGAAATACGGAATAAAAAATGAGACAAATAACCTATGCTTCCTGTGAGTAGGCCATTCACACATTCCAAAACATTTCAGGTGAAACAATTCAAATACATTTAAAACTTTAAAAATGAAAATAATTTCTTATAATAAATTGACTCAAAAACATACCTGACATATCCCTTTTGGATTTGGGTGATGATTCATCATAGACTCATACAGTTATATTGCATAGAAACATGCCCTTCAGCCCATCACCTTTATTCTGTTTTTTTGCTCATCTACAATAATCCCAATTGCTTGCATTAGGACTGTATCTTTCTAAGCCTTGCCTATTCAAGTGCCTGTCGAAATGTCCCTTAAACATGGTAATTGTATCAAACTCCACCACCTCCTCTGGGTGTGTGTTCCAAATAAAAACTACCCACTATGTAAAAAAAACATTTCCCTCAGATCCCTTCAGGAGACTATGGTCAGAACCAGGAAAAATTTACCATCAGTTGCCTGGCTACATAAGTGGGTGGAAAGAAAAATTAGAGACCCTGAAAATACAGAGATTTCAATTAGGAGCCAGGTAGGTTCTTCTGTAGCCAAAGAATGAATCCAAGAAATGATGACCTCTCTCCGCTGCCAACGTCAAGGATGTCTCTGATCTGATATACAGCATCCTGAAGGCAAAGAGCCAAGAAGCATAAGTTGTTTGCCATGTTGATACCAATGACATGAATAAGGAGAGGGATGTGTCCTGTAAGCAGAGCTTAGAGAGCTAGATTAAAGGTTAAACTGTAGGATCTAAAGCATAGAAATCTCAGGATTAATTGCCAGTGCCAAGAAATTAATAACTGAGACCTGGGTGGAGAGATCATTCAACTGTAGAGATGGTACAGGAGGTAAAAGTGGTAGGTTTCTGAGCATCTGTGGCAATTTTTAGGTATGTGTACAAGCTGGATGTAGTACACATTGATAGGAATGGAACCAATATCCCTGCAGGGTTTAAGTGCTTTTGGAGGACTTAATCTAGTTTCACAGTGTAATGACATGATACAAGACAAGAAAGGAGAGTAACAAAGCTTAAGTTATAAATATAATAAAGAAATTTAAAAAAAAATTGTGAGCACAAAGGTTAGCAGCTAATATAATTAAGATATTGGAAAAATGATACTCAAATATGTTTTTGTGACACAGCCACTGCATCCCAAGAAATTATTCCCAATTTCCTGGAATGCAGTCTGTGTAAAAAAATTCTGAATGGGAATAGGGACTCATTCCTGTTCTGACATTTTAACTCCTTGTCTCCTAGTTATATTCTAAACTGAACTGCAGACGACCCGTGAACAGTGGGCTAATGAATAAGGCATCCAGTCTCCTTGAATAACACACTTCAGGTATTCTGTCTAAACTTGTGGTGTGATATTGGTAATTGGAGTTTTGGTCATCCCTGTGTGAACAATCACTCCCAGAAGGTAGGGAGACACTTTAGAATGGAAAAATTACACAAGTTCTATGTAAGAAAACAAAATATTTAAAGGGAATATATCTAAATGTATGCTGCATCTAAAACAAATTAATTATTGACATTATTCATCAAAGGATAGAATGTACTTGCCAATACAGAAACAGAGTTACAAGGTGAACAACGCTGAAAAATCAAGATTCAAGATTACTTTATTGTCATGTACACAATATACAAAATTTGTATATTGAGTACATGACACACAAAGAAACACTGCTAGCCCATTTCCCTCATCAATAAGAGAAAGGGAAGCAAAAGAAAGTCTCTTTAGAGACTCTGTGTCCATAGAATTCTTTGGCTTGGCTTCGCGGACGAAGATTTATGGAGGGGTATGTCCACGTCTGCTGCAGGCTCGTTGGTGACTGACAAGTCCGATGCGGGACAGGCAGGCACGGTTGCAGCGGTTGCAAGGGAAAATTGGATTGTTGGGGTTGGGTGTTGGGTTTTACCTCCTTTGTCTTTTGTCAGTGAGGTGGGCTCTGTGGTCTTCTTCAAAGGAGGTTGCTGCCCGCTGAACTGTGAGGCGCCAAGATGCACGGTTGGAGGCGATATCAGCCCACTGGCGGTGGTCAATGTGGCAGGCACCAAGAGATTTCTTTAGGCAGTCCTTGTACCTCTTCTTTGGTGCACCTCTGTCTCAGTGGCCAGTGGAAAGCTCGCCATATAACATGATCTTGGGAAGGTGATGGTCCTTCATTCTGGAGACGTGACTCACCCAGCGCAGTTGGGTCTTCAGCAGCATGGATTTGATGCTTGCGGACTCTGCCTGCTCGAGTACTTCGATGTTGGTGATGAAGTCATTCCAATGAATGTTGAGGATGGAGCAGAGACAGCGCTGATGGAAGCATTCTAGGAGCTGTAGGTGATGCCGGTAGAGGACCCATGATTCGGAGCCGAACAGGAGCGTGGATGCTGAAACAAGCCATGAAAGACCTCAACAATGAAGACGCTGTTTACATCCGGTACTGCACGGATGGCAGTCTCTTCAATCTGAGGCGCCTGCAAGCTCACACCAAGACACAAGAGCAACTTGTCCATGAACTACTCTTTGCAGACGATGCCGCTTTAGTTGCCCATTCAGAGCCAGCTCTCCAGCGCATGACATCCTGTTTTGCGGAAACTGCCAAAATGTTTGGCCTGGAAGTCAGCCTGAAGAAAACTGAGGTCCTCCATCAGCCAGCTCCCCACCATGACTACCTGCCCCCCCACATCTCCATCGGGCACACAGAACTCAAAACGGTCAACCAGTTTACCTACCTCGGCTGCACCATTTCATCTGATGCAAGGATCGACAAAGAGATAGACAACAGACTCGCCAAGGCAAATAGAGCCTTTGGAAGACTACACAAAAGAGTCTGGAAAAACAACCACCTGAAGAAACACACAAAGATCAGCATGTACAGAGCCGTTGTCATACTCACACTCCTGTTCGGCTCCGAATCATGGGTCCTCTACCGGCATCACCTACAGCTCCTAGAGTGCTTCCATCAGCGCTGTCTCCGCTCCATCCTCAACATTCATTGGAATGATTTCTATAGAATTACTTCCTGCACAATGGTAACCTCTCGAGCTGCACAGTTTCCAATTCATTCAATGGTGAACCTGAACTCCTTGTTCCATACATCTATACATTTAAGAAGTTGTTAAAACCCAGCTCAGGAGCCCTAATTGCCATCAGCACCCTCTTGAATCCTGGTCCTGGTACCTGGTTGTCACAAGCCTGTCTCCGGCAGCCTATGGCTTTGTGTTTGACATTATAGAAGGAAATGCAGCAAGCAACGGAACTGAGGTATTAATATGGGATGAAATCAGTCCAGTATATGGGAAGGTTATTGGATCAGCAGATTGATGCTTAGAAGATGAAGCTATTTGCTTGGAGGTGGACAGAAGAAAAGGACAGAAAACATTGGAAGAAGTTATTAGAGCATCAATGAGGAAATTAGACATGTTTGTAACAGGGGTAATATGGTAACGATGTGACTTTTAGTCTACTTAGATTAGGCAAATCAAATTAGTACTAACGGATTGTAATGGATTTATGTTAATCTTCAATGTTAAACTATATTTGTCATATATAAAATGTCCTAGTAAAGTAAATTGTAGACTTAAAGTATTGTAGATGTATTCTTAGTTAGTTAGTTTGGGTGGTTACAGTGGCACAAAGTCAATACATTAGCATTTTAAACACATGTGGTACCCTGAGATAGAAGACAAAAGCCAATTTGTGATGAAAATGGATGCTGATTGAAGTTAGAGTCAAGAAGATGAAAAGGATTTATGATGATCTTGAGATATTTTACACCTGTGTAAAAGCACAGCAATTTTAGTTCTGAGGAAAGCAGACTTCTTGGAGACATAAGTGGACTTAAATGCTTTTCGTACATTTGTGCCAAAAGACCTTATGAGCTTCAAAGACAGAAATTATTTCACATATCATGTGAAATGAGAAATATAGCATCGAAATGAGAGACAAAGGGTTCAGATCAGTTTGGAGAGTACAGAAGCCAAAACCCTGTGACATTGAGGGGTTTAAACCTTGTGAAAGACAGGGTTGAGTTAGAGTAACCAGGATTGGTGCTGTTCTTGTGTGTTACTCCTAGGGAAAGGGAACTCAGAATCAGTGGCTTTTGGATAAGGAAGACTATTTTGCTCTCTCTTTGGAAAAGAGGACAGATTTCCACTTGGTCTATTTTTGTGTATGGCCACTTCATTTAACCCTTGTCTGGTTTGTGACTTCATTATGGAAGAAGATAACCACATTTATTTAACCCTTATCTGGGTTTGTGAAAATAGCCACATTGTGAGTGAAGAGGCATGAAGATATAATGTTTAAAAGCACTTTATAATTATTTCTGAACTGAGAATTTAAAGCGTTCAAGCAAGACTAAAATTATGCTGAACTTTTAAGTATTGATTTTTCAGAATGGGAATTTAATTATGCACATGCCCACGCACGCACGCATGCACGCACGCATGCACGCTTACATTTATGCATAGTGGGGTTAAATTTAGAGTTAAGTACATTTAGAGATAAGTAAGAAATGTAATGTTATTGATTGTTCAATAAAAACTATTATTTTGAATTTACCATTATCTAGTGAATTTTCCATTGCTGTTCCTGTGTTAGTGCTAACAAAGTTCCTTCAGCCCCAAACAAAATCTAAAAGGGTTGTTAATTCATAACAGGATGAATTCCTGGAAAGTATACAAGATAGATTTTTGATCCAAATTCTAAGCAACCAAATGCAGTAAAGGCCATTGTGAATCTAATATTGCACAATGAAAAAAATGTTAATTAATAATCTTGCTGTAAATAAATCTCTAGGAATAGGTGACCATAATATGAGAGTATTTTACATTAAACACACAAATCTGATAGCAAAGTTTTTAATCTCAACAGAGAAAGTTTTGAAGGTATGATGGACAGGTTAGTTGTGGTGGATAGAGAAACTATAAGAATAAAAGAGCAAAATTAGGCCATCTGCCCACCATTCCATCGTGGTTGATTTATTATCCATTTTAATCCCATTTGTCCTTCCTTCTCTCTGTAATCCTTGATTCCCTTCTTAATCAAGAACCTATCTTAAATATACCTATGGTGCTGTCTTTGTCTTCATAGCTGTCCACAGTAATGGATTCCACTGTCAACTACGTTAAAGAATATGATGATGGACAGGGAAATGGCTGGCATTTAAAGAAATTATGCACGATTTGCAGTAAATATATATATTCCTTTAAGGCAACAAAAATGGATTACAGAAATTAACAATTTCATTAAATATGAGGAAAAGTTTATAATGTTATCAGAAAAAAGTCCTAAAGCCAGGGAAATTGGGAGATTTTAGAATTCACAAGCATGACTAACAATCTGATAATTAGAAAATAGAATATGAGAATAAATTAGTGAGAAATATAAAAACAGAGGTTATTTACATAAGTAGACAACAAGGACAAATGTGTGTCTCCCAAAGATGGAGCAAGGAAAATGTATAATGGGAAATAAGGAAATGTCAAAAATTAAATAAATACTTTGTGTCTATCTTCACAAGGAACTCCCAGATACACCAGGGAACCAAGTGCAAACAAGAAAATAATAAAACTCAGAATTAGGTAAAGAAATATTTCCTGAAAAGGTGCGTCATCGATTTTGAAAACTTTATTGTGCTTTCTGCTAATTGAAGAGTAGCAAATGTGATTCTCGCTTTAGAAATCTTGCTCCCAGTGTCAGCCAGACCAGGGAAAGTCGGGGGACCACACACCTGTCCTCATTGACAGAATGGGAGTGAAGGAAAGGGTTAGTATCTTCAAGTTCCTGGGAGTCTACAAATCCAAGGACCGTACTTGGAGCCAGTACATCAAAGCAATTGCGAAGAAGGCATGCCTTTATTTTCTAAGATAACTTGGAGATTTGTCATGTCATTGAAGACCTTTTCCAACTTTTACAGCGGTACTGTGGAGTGTATATTGACCAGTTGCATTATGGCCTAGTTTGAAAAATTGAATGGCCAGAAAACAAATGTCTGCAGAATATGGCAATCCTAGCCAGGTTCATCAAAGGCACAGACTTCCCACCCAATGAGGACATCTAGGCAATGTGCTCCTTTAAGAATTTTTTAAAAATTTCTTTAATTTAGACATACAGCACAGTAACAGACCCTTTTGGCCCATGAGACCATGCTGCCCAATTGACCTACAATGTTTTTGAACTGTGGGAGCATGGTAATTGACCCCGCAATGGTTTCTTTCTAAGTGCTCTGTGTGCTCTATCTAATTCAAGACCATTTGGAAAATGTTCAGGTCCCAAAGTCTCTGGAATCCATTTTTGAAAAAAAAAGTACTGAATTAGGACCTTCAAAACCTTCTGGCAATCCAACAATCTTCACATTATTCTTCTATTATGATTCTCTAATGTGTCAATATTTGTTAAAGTTTTTTTTTTCTCAACACTCCACACCATAACTGAATCTTCCAGCTTATTAACCACATCTTTACATTGATCCATTTCATCATGATGTTCTTGTAAATTTTATTCAACTTTTTGAACTTGCGTTTTAACTTTATCAATCACTTTGACATATCTCTTCATCTCTTCCTTAATTATTTTCATTTCCCCTTTAACATATTCAAATTGAGTATTCACATCATGTCTAATAGATCCATACTGTAAACCCATTTTCTGACTCTTTCCTTGCAACTGATTCATCAGTTATTTGCCCATACCTTGCTCTTTAACTCAGTGGTTCCCAAACTTTTTTGGTCTGCCACCCCTTTGGCCTCCAGGCCACATCCCAAGTGCTCTCCCATACAACAGCACTGGGGGTGGAATATTAGCAGTGCTGAGCGGGGTTGGAGGATAGTGATGGTGCTGAATGTGGTGGATGGGGGTCAGTGATAGCAATGAGTGGGTTGGGGGGCTTAGTGGCGGTGCTGAGAGGGGAGGTCAGTGGTGGCACTGAGAGGAGGGTTAGTAGCGGTGCTGAGAGGGGTTTGTGGAGGTGCTGAGATGGGGTAGTGGTGGTGCTGAGAGGGGTTTAGTGGCGGTGCTGATGTGGGTAGTAGCAGTGCTGAGAGGGGGTAGTGATGCCACCAATATGACATGCACTGAGTCCAGCTCTCATGAGAATGCCTTGTTGCCATTTATTTTTCTTCTACTGCCACCCTGAGTCTGGGATGGGAGATTTATAACATTTTAAAGAATGAGGGAAAAATCTAATGTACATAACAATATTTTATTTTGTTATTATCAAGTTAAAGCTTTTTTATCTGGAAAAATAGGTCCTACTTTGACATTATTTAATCAAAGTGAATTAGAATTACTGATTTGTAACACTACTATAAATAAATTTATTTCAGTAATGTATAATTTACTTGAAATTAAGGACCCAAAAATTGGGGAGCATAAATCAAGATTAAGATAGAAAATAGATTTAAATACACAAATAAGTAATTGTTCTGACAAATATTTCAGATATAACAGAGAAACATGAACCTTATTACATGCAGTTTGGTCTTGTGAAAAAGTGGGAAAATTTTGGGAAGAATTGAATATATTATTGGGACAAATTATGAAGATACAGAATCAAAAATAACCCAGAATATTTTTGCTTGGTGATTTATATGACATTGATACTAAATAGAAGTTAGACAAATATCAATGAAAATTTGTGAGTGTAGCAATAGCGGAGGCATGGAAATGTATGACACTAACATGGAAGTCAGATAATTTTATAAGGTTGGATAGATGGCATATGGAAATTCAAAACTGTATAAGATTGACAAAGATTACTTATAATTTAAGGAATCAATCTGAGAATTTTTATATGATTTGGAAACCATATATGGATTTCATCAGTAAGAGTCCATCCGCATCGTCCTAACACCCGCTCCTCCCTATTAATATGTACAAGATAGAATAATATGTTAGGAATATATGAATAGTGAATGATAAATAAATTCAAGTGTTTTCTATTTTTCTCTCTTTTCTTTTCTTTGGGGAGGGGGATAAAAGAAAAAAATTATATATCATTTTGTATAATTTTTATTACATCGTATTGCTATATGATGAAGAATTTATATCCACATATTGATGCAAATGAAAAATAAATTTTCAGAAAGAAAATACACAAGTAAGTGAAAAGGATTGGTTGGAATTATGTAAGAATAATATGACCAAATGTATAAATGCAAGATGAAGTTAAGTTCAATATAATTTTTTACATTAGTTATATTTGACTCCACAAAAATTAAATCTGGCCATATCAGATTTTTGTCTTCCGTGTAGATCTGAGATTGGAACTTTTTTTCATTCAACTTAGCAACATCCTAACATTAGACAATTTTTTTAGGGGTAGGTAATTGTTTTGGAATGAACTACAGGGGTCAAATTCCCACAGGATCCGATATTATTTTTTCTTGAGTAATATTATGGCTATAAGGCCAAAACTGAAATTAAATATATATCAAATTGAATTTGTGGTAATTACTTCAGCAGTTTCCATGAAATATATAGTTATATCATGCAAGTCAGAAATAGATTTAGGTGTGGAAAGATGGCATGCAGAACTTCGTAGTTGTATGCCATTAGAGAAAATGACTTACAATCTGCGAGACAAATATTATGTTTTTTTGAAAATATGGAGACCATATTTACAAAATTTTGCTTTGCATGTAAGATTGGCTCTCTGAAGACCTCACTTCTTTGTAACCTCCAATAGACTTTATTGTGTAAATGTCTTATTTTCTTCGCATTCTCTGGATTTTCTTTCTCTCTTCTTTTTTTAAGGGTAGGGAATGGAAGATGGGAGGGTGGGAGGGTGTGTTAGTGGGGGGGGGGGGTAGGATGATATATACCACATAATTTTTTTGAAACAATTTTTAGAACTGAATATAATGTAATTATTATTTTGGTTTTAAAATTTATAAATTAAGTATTTTTAAAAATCTCATTTAGACTACATCACAGTACAGAAAAGGAAAAAAAATCAATTAAAACCTAATAGAATTCTAACCAGCATATAATGAAACTAAAATGTTAATCTTTAACCATTAAAAAAAAATGTCAATGTAATTATTCTTCTCACTTAATAAAATAAATAATAAAAACTAAATAATAATTAAATTAATTATGAGAAGAAATGTTTATGTAGGTACAATCCAAGCACGTCAGATTTGCGATACAATGTATTCTCAGTTAAATAAGACAAAGCAAACAGCCCTTTTCCTGCAAATGTTATAAAATAAATAATAAGACTTTCAAAATAATAATATTAAATAATTAGTTTGTTTTTTTATGTTAGAAAAAAGTCACACAGGGTAAGATGTAGAAGAGTGCCTGATAATGTATTCCAGAGATACATCAACTGAGCCCAGCCATTTCTTTTGCCTTGAGGAATGAGTATTATGGAGAAGAGGATACAGCAGAGAAGGTTTAAGCCCCAGAGTATGTAACTCCCACATCACTTCTTTGTACCATGATAGTCAACTTTTCCTCTCCAACAGGCTTCAAAAATTAAAAGCTCCTTCATTTGATACTAATGCAGCTGAAATAACAATTGAATGTGGCTCATGCCCAGGTGCAGCCTTTGGCATCAACGAACAGTGTGCTCTGTTGATCTCTGGATCACTTGGATCATTTAAAGTATATTCCGAAGAAGAGAGATGCTCACCTTGTTCCTTAACAGAGAGGCAAACTTGATCAAGTTTATTATCAATTAGACAGTGGAGTGTGTTGAATTTCAAATTCCTTGGCAATTGAGATTTTGAGCTGACCAAGTGCTTCAGAGATAATCTCCAAGAATGGATTGGCCAACATTTCTTCCTCCCTTCCAATCTTGTCGCTTCTTGTAGCCATTTCAGAATACTATTTATATTGGAAGGCGAGAATATGAAATCTAACACACTTAGGTTGTGTGAAAAAGAATGGAAGAGAGAAAGAATATAAATTAAAAAGGAGCCATTGACTGAAGCGGTTACTTCATGTCACAGCCAACTGGATGTCAGGACCAATCTTTTTACAGTCAGTGTGATGTATCCACTGAGGTTGGCCCTCAGTGCCCTCAGGCTGCCATGGATGTCTACTGGCCGAATTCTGTGACCCATTCCCTCTGGATTGTCCTTCTCTTTCCTCTGGGCATTAGGTACCTGTGAATGTAAGGTCTCAAGAATTTAATCTATGTTATTACTTGAAAAATGCAAGAGGAGCTCAAAACATATCTGGAGCAGGTTGAGACTTTAAAACAAAGCTGGAAGATGCAAAAATGAATTAAAAGTGTAATGAAGATATTCTAAGTCAAACAGCTTTGCAGTGTAATGATCAACTGAACACCACAAAATTTCAATGTTGACTTCTAAACTTGAACTTGAAACACAAAACAATTTTTTTCCCGAGATTAGTCCTGTGTTAGTTTGTGATTACAGGTCATGTCTCACCAAGACTGAATCAGCAGCACCAGGGGTTGATGAGTCTGGCCATCTTCTTAAACTGTTATTAAAATGCTTATAGATGCGTGTAAATTTTTGTTTTGAGTGGGAGTGGAAATGATGTAAACTATTGACTATTATTTGTATCAGCAGACACTAAATCCATTAAAAAAATTATAATATTTAAGCACAGAAAAAGCAATTGTTGTATTTAGGCTCTCAATGTAACCAAAGAGATGCAATCATGTGAAGTAAAAGCCTGTTTGCTGGAATCCGCAGTATAAATTAGTTAAGTTTACAATAATTAACAAGTTAGAGATAGTTTTGGATTTGGGAGTTTAGTGTGCGTAATTAATGGATTTTCTTCATTGTCAAAACATCTGCGATGTTTATTTAAATTGTTCTGAGGATAAAATGTTCTAAATTGCATTGTTTTTGAAGGTTCTCTGCAAGAACACATAGTACCACGGATATAAAAACAAAAACCCGGGACAACTAACCTATTAATAGCAAGTAACAACAGCACAACAATTTTGAATTTCCCTTGTATCAGTGGTCGTGTTCTTCCTTCATGGAGAACTCTGTACCTTTATCCAAGTTTGTACATTAATAATGTGGATATAAATAAGAATATAAATTTACCTCACCTTTTTTTCAAGACATGAGCTAGATTAATATTTGAGGTACATCAGTAATACCAAGACAATACATAGCTACTGTATGTACTCTCAGCAATTCTATAAAATCAATCTACATACACTCAAATGGTAAGCATTCATGTCCTACCTGGAGAGCACTTATTGCTTTACCAGGATTATTTTGCTGAAAGGAAATATATATTCCTGTGTCTTTCTTTGTGCCTCTTTTTTCAAATTAGTGTGCCACTCCTACCATTCCCTCCTTTCTGAAATGTGTCTTTGTGTGAATATAATTAAGTAGTACAGGGGTGGTCCATAATTGAGTTTCTGGATCTTTGGTGCACCCCCACTGTTTCCAGAGTTTAATCAAATTTGCAGGGGCATCCCCCTGAAGTTTTACTACATCCTACGTTCTATTTATTAGCAGTTTATTGCTTTCTGAATAAAGGGTGAAGGGTCAGTTTATAGCAGCAACTTTTGCAGTTGAATCTGTATAAGCATTCCCAAGGGATACAGGTCCTGGGCTTTGGTATGGGCATTACATTATATAATTGCGAGGTGGATAGACTGGAAGAGGGACTTCAGCAAGTTGGCAACAAAAGTGGCATTTCTAATAGGTGTCCCTGAAGATGTCAAAAACCCTCAATGTTGTCGTAAGTTTACAAAATCATGTGTTTCACTGAAGGCATACCGAGAGTCTGTATAAATATTAAGTGACATTCCCTTCCCTTTTATGCAGGCTCTAATAAGGGCAAATAATTCAGATTTCTGTGCAGATAGTGGATGGTGGAAGGCAGCTGCCTCTATCACTTCATCTGTATTCTGGATAATGGCATAATCTGAATGGCAGACCCATCAACAAATCAAATTGTAGCTCCATCAATGGGAATGTTTTTTAAATCTTGTCGTGCCGAAGTCAAAAAATGATTACGCTGTCATGCTCTCGTTCCTTAAGTTCATCTGGTGGCCATGTTAAAAATGCTGCTGGGTTAATAGTAGTACAGTTGTGAAAGGTTAGATAAAGGTTTGCTAAGTGAGGGAGCTCATAGCAGCTCAGATGTGCTTGTGACTTCGGAATGGCATATGTGATCTGTTTTCGGGCACCACCTCTTCTCTTCCTAGAAAAGCTGATCCATATCTTCTGCTGTCAGTGGTTCAGGTACATGCAACCTTTCTTCATAATCAAACCAATTTTCTCTGCCTGCTTGTGATTCCTTTGTTTCACATACACCTCCCTGCTCTCTTAGCTTTATTGCATCATGGTAAAATATTATGCCCTGTTTTGTAAGTAGTTGTTCATAATCAAATTAATTTTTTTTTTCAAATTGGTCAAACATCCAAGATTAATAGCTTTCAAGCTGTTTCCTCTGTGGACAATTTTCTCCTCTAAGTCTCTTGGTTCTGCATTTCTGTTGCACAAATTTGTAACTGAGACTGCAAGTGGGACTGTAAATGCCAAAGGAATGGAACACCATTCTGACTGTCACTTTAATGTCCAATAGCTGTGAAGTTCCTGCATAAATCTGCTTTTACTTTGAATTGTTAGTCGACATGATCTTACTTAGTTTGCCAATTCAATTCTACAAAGCAGATCTCATCTTTGTTTCAGACACATTGCAGCATGTTCATAAAAGAGGAGATTCATTCCATTCTGAATGAAGCACTCTTGAGGGCGAGTTTCAAAATGCTGCTAATGGTGCATTCAACTCAAGTTTTTTTTTAACCCCTTCTTCCTCACACACTGCACAGAATCGTTACACAAACAAAAGTGCTAGAGGAGCTAGTGGGAGGCAAACTTCTTCAAGTCTCTTTTTCCAAAATAAGCAATAATTCTCCATCAAAGCTTAAACCTTTTTTTTAGCTCTTCCACCTCCTTCTTCATCGTAAATAGTGAGAGACAGGGCTTGGCATATTTCCTCTGAGTCTTGGGGGGGCTGGTGGCTGTGGCTGGGTGTGATACCTGGGATGCAAATGGGGGTGGTCTTGCCCACAAGGAATCTTCCAATTCTTCATCTTCATCATTCTAAAAGAATAGGGTGACCAAGGCTGACGGGATCCCTGGGGTCTTTTTTTATCACCTTCTCTTTATTAACTATTTGGCACCTAGCTCTGCTCTCATCCTCTCTCTGTTTCTCTCCTTATTATCATGCCACTCACACTCAGCCTGTAAGACTTACCAGTCTTTGGGTGCACCCTCCTTTCTACATAAAACTATCCTTCTACAACTTGCATTTCTTTTCTACATCTTTTTTCCATAGTAGTTGTTCTGCTTTTTCCATATCCTGTACGGACCATGTTCCTCCAACTGGCCATACCTCATTACCCAGTCGATTTTTGAATGCTGCCAACAGCTGTTGAAATCCTTTGCCATATTTCAGATACAAATAGCACACTTATTGTACTGGGACACCCCCATCAGTCTTATGATGTTTTATGCTAACCTCACAGTTAACTTTTTATCCTGGCCTCACTGGCCAAACGATTAAATTAAAATTTAATCTTAGGCAATCCTGTATCTGTTTATCCATATAACCACTGCAGTCACAGAACCTTAAACCTTTTACCATTTTGTCTATCTTGGTTCTTTTCTGGATCTTGGCAGAAAACCATATCAATCTTGGATGAGGGACACTGGGGTAGAATACAATAGAGCTAAAGGCACCTATTTGTCCTCACTCTAGCCTACCAAATGCTGATGGCCTCTTACTCAATCTGAAGTGACTTCTGTCCCAGTAAGATCCTGCCGACTATGCCAATGCTAAAATCAGCCCACACTGTAATAAAACAAACAGCAGAACCTAGCAGAACCAATTAAGCATGCAACAGTTTATTTTGTTCAACCTTGACAATGCTAGTGAGAGAAAGGGTACAAAGGAAAAGTTCAGTAACTCATTCTTTATACTGAGCCCCAAATCAAAGCTTACAGAGTGTTCATGGCACTTTTATACACCGTTGGGCACGGATCTGCATGAAACCCTACAAGTTTAACATGAGTTTCACAGAGCTGGTGCTTTCTTGTTTTTTTCATAACACCTTCCCTTGTGGTGTCTAAGGTGGCTTGCAAATGTCGGGGTGTCCTTTACTCAAGGTATATTTACATTCTTGTGGTGTTAATTATTATCTCACTATATCACAGAGAAGGTTATGTAAGAAGCAAATTATATTCCCACCATTTCACAGGCAACTACTGTATTTTATCATCTAATTTATTAACCCTTTGTTAAGCGTATTTGTTAAATTTATTCTTTCACAGAGAGAAGAATTAATTTGTTAGCCAGGAGTTAGGAAAATGCTGGCATCTGTAAAACATCCACCAGAGCTTTTGTATCTAGCAGATGGATGAAGGGATATTACATGATGTCCTATATTTGTATATCTGGAAGGTGCTTTATAAGGTCCCATACGGGAGTTTTCCAAGGGAGATCAGAGAACAGGAAATTAGGAGTAATATACTAGCATAAACTGATAAATGAGATACAAGGCAAAGAGAATGAAATTAAAGGTTCTCTTCACGTTAGAAAGTTGGGGACCACAGGATTAGTCCTTGGGCCCCAACAATTTATTATTTTTATTAACAAGGAAATTGGGTGTAACATTGTGATAGTACAGATCTATCACCAATGTACATAGTGTATATAGTTACTGTATCTAGACTGTGCTTACAGCGATTGGCTGAGAGCTAAGCCACACCTATTGTTTGGGCCTTAAAGGGTTGTGTCCCTAGCCAGGTCGGATCATTCCGGACTGGTCGGCCACCTGTGAAGAGCTCCGGTCTTTTGCTAATAAAAGCCTTGGTTTGGATCAACAAGTCTTTGGTTCTTTCGACGAGCTCTACAAACATTTCTAAGTTTTCTGATAATGTGAAACAGTAGGAATGTGAGTGCTGATGAAGATGCAAATGGAAGGAATATAGATTAGCGGACGGAATGTTCAATAGTATGTCAAATTGAGTTTAATGCAAAAAAAAAAACCCCTGCAAGATGCCTATTAGAAGAAACAGTTGTGCTGAGTATTTTTTTTAAATTGTGAGACATTAGGAAGGGTTGATATTCAAAAGATTTGGGTGTCTTTGTACATGGGTCACTGAAATCTAATGTTCAGGTACAGCAGGCAGTTAGGAAAACAAATGGAATATTGATCTTCATTGCAAGAGGGTTTGAGTACAAGAGTAAATATATCCTATTGCAGTTTTATAGGGCCCAGAGAACTGTACATAAAACCATAGAACAATACACCACAGAAACAGGTCTTTTGCCCCTTCTAGTCTGTGCTGAATTATTATACTTCCTAGTCCTAGACCTGCACCCAGACCAGAGCTCTCCATACCCCTCCAATTGGTGTACCTGTCCAAATACATAAAAAATTAAAATTGAGCCTGTATTCACCACTTCAGCTGGCATCTCATTCCAAACTCCCACCACTCTCTGTGTGAAGCTCACCCTAATTTTTCTACTAATTTTTTCACATTTCATTCTTTTGTTTGTATCTCACCTCCCCTCAATGGAAAAAGCCCATCTACATTTACTCTGTCTATCCCCCTCATATTTTTAAAAGCCTCTATCAAATCACCCTTCATTCTTCTACAGTCCAGGGAATAAGGTCCTAACCTGTTTAATCTTTCTCTGTAACTCAGTTCCTGAAGTCCAGGCAACATCCTAGTTAACCTTCTCTGCACTCCTTCATTCTTATTTATATCTTTCCTGTAGTTAGTTGACTTAAACTGCACACAATACTCAACATTTGACCTCACCAATGTCATATACAACTTTACCTTAACATCCCAAATCCTAAACTCAATACTTTGCTTTATGAAGTCTAATATGCCAAACAGTCTCTTGACAAATATATCTACCTGTGACACCACTTTAGGGAATTATGTATCTGTATTCTCAGATCCCCCTGCATACATATATCTCATTTTTTGGTTTGTCCTTCCAAAATGAAACACCTCACATTAAATTCCATCTGCCTTTTATCATCCCATTTTTCCAGCTGGTCCAGATCTCTCTGTAAGCTTTGAAAAGTTTCTTGCATGTCCACAACGCCTCCAATTTTAGTGTTAACACATTATCATCCAGATCATTGATAGAGATGAAAAACAACAATGGTCCCATCACTGATCCATAGGGTACACCACTAGTCACAGGCCTCGGGTCTGAGAAGCAATCATCTTTGACTTTTCCCGCGTAGCCAATGTCAAATCAAGTTGAGTACCTTCCCATCAATACCTAGCATGTGAACATTTCTGACGAACCTCCCATGTGGGACCTTGTCAAAGGCCTTACTAAAGTCCATGTAGACATCATCCATGTGGACATTCATCATCCTTTCTGGTAACCTCCTCAAAAAACTCTATCAGATTGGTTAAACATGACCTATAGTATGCAAAATAATGTTGACTATTCCCATTCAGTCAACTGGCTATCCAAATACTTGTATACCCAATCCCTAGGAACAACTTCCAATAACTTACATGCTACTGACATCAGGTTCACGGTCTATAATTTCTGGATTACTTTTAGAGCCTTTTCTTAAATGTTCTATGTTTTTTTTTAAATCTATACCCTCCCAGTAATGAAGATGACCTTATATAACTGAAAAAAAAAGCAATAGTGTGGAACCACTGGCAGCTCCCAGAGAACAGGCGGTGGATTGCTAAAACACACAATTAATTCTTAATTCTTCCAATTGTATAAAAATTTTAAGAATGGGCCCCACAATTTCATAAATTTAAATTTTCTATCTTTGACATTGTATGTAATTTTCCCTAAACTTAAATAGGACATTACATCTTCCAACCACTGTGTATGAGTAGGGGATGAATCATCTCTCCATTTCAATAAAATTGTTCATCTGGCTATCAACATATAGTAACAGTTAAAACTTTTTCCTGAACTGCTGATATTGGTTTAACTGGATCCTGATAAAAATGGAAAAACGGATTCTAAAATTGCCAAGATAGAAGTTTATTTGGAGAATTCCATTTCTCCCCAAGACATTTTTAAATAATGGAACAACATGAGCTACCCTACAATCCTCTGGCACCTCACCAATGGATAAGGACATTTTAAATATTTCTGCCAGAGCCCCAAAAATTTCTACCTTAGTCTCCCTCAAGGTCCAAGGGAATATCTTGTCAGGCCCAGTGGATTTGTCCATCTTTATTTGCTTTAAGACAGCAAGCACTTCCTCCTCTTTAAAATGTATAGCTTCCATGGCCTCATTGCTTGTTTTCCTTTCTTCCTTAAACTTTGTGCTGATTTCCTAAGTAAATACTAATGTTAAAAAAAAATCTCCCCTATCTCTTTTGATTCCATACATAGCCAACCACTCTGATCTTCAAGGGGATCAATTTTGTCCCTAATTATCCTTTTGATCTTATTATATCAGCTGATACCCTTAGGATTTTCCTTCACTTTATCTACCAAAGCAACTTCATGTCTTCCTTTAGCCTTCCTGATTTCTTTCTTACATTTTTTCTTGCATTTTTTATATTCCTTTGAGTACTTCATTTGCTCCATGTTGATTATACCTGTTATACACCTCTCTCTTCTTCCAGACCAGATCCACAATATCCCTCAAAGACCAAGGGTCCTGATACATGTTTACTTTGCCTTTCATCCTAACAGGAACATACAAACTCTGTACTCTCAAAATTTCACTTACCTTCCACATCCAAATCCATGCATTCTAAATATTTTCTCATATCCTAAAAATTAACCATTCTCCAATGTAGAATCTAACCCAAGGCCCAGACCTATCCTTCTCCATAATTAACTTGAAACTAATGGCATTATGATCACTGGACCCAGTAGCTTTCCCTACACATACTTCTGTCACCTGTCCTGATTAGTTCTCTAATAGGAGATCCAGTATTGCCCTCTCTCGAGTTGGTTCCTCTATTGATTTAGAAAACTTTCCTGAATACATTTGACAAACTCCAAGTCATCAGCCCTTTTACAGAATGAGAGTCCCAGTCAATATGTGGAAAGTTAAAATACCCTACTATCACAACTCTATGTTTCCTGCAGCTGTCTGCTATCTCTCTACAGATTTGGTCCTACAGTTTTTGCTGACTATAATAAAACCCTATGAATGTGGTCGTATATTCCCATTCCTGAGTTCCACCCTATAGTTTCAGTACACAAGACTTCTGGTCTGTACTGCTTGAATGCAGCTGTGAAATTTTCACTGATGAGCAATGCCACTCCTCCCTCTTTCATCCATCCATTCTATCACATTTTAAACAATGAAAGCCTCCAAGGGACATTGAGCTGCCAGTCCTGCCCCACCTGTACTCAAATTTCACTGATTGCCACAATCTCATAATTCCACATGCTAATCCATGCTCTAAGCTTGTCTGCCTTTCCTACGACATGTTTTGCATTGAAGTAGATGTATTTGAGAAAATTGCCATGACTTACAACCTTTTGACTTCTGACATTTCATGCAATCTTCACTTCAGCTTTTGTCTCCATACCTTAAATGTAAGGTAAAAACAAGTCTCATTAAATGGTTCTGACCCAAAATGTTGACTGACCATTCTTTCCATGGATGTTACCTGTCCTATTGAGTCCCTCCTCTTTGTTATTGTTCATTTAAAATTCCATCCTCTTCAGTTCTTGTGTTTTAATCGTACCTAATTGACTCGTGCGCACAGTTTCATAACTACAAAGGAAATGGGCCAATGACCATTTTTCTGAAGCAAAATATTTCAGTAACAATTAGGTCGAGAGCAGTGATTCTCAACCTTCCCTTCCCACTCACATCCCACCTTAAGCAATCCCTTACTAATCACAGAGCACCGATGGCATAGGGATTACTTAAAGTGGTATGTGAGTGGAAAGAAAAAAGGTTGGGAACCACTGTTCTATACCCTTCCTATACATATTTTTGATCAAATATGTGTCAAGAAATGCCCAGCAACCTCATATCAGATAGTTTAACTTTGCCTGGGGAAAAGCAATTAAAAACAATAATTTGGGAGTGGTGGGGTGGGGAATAATTGTTTTCTTTGAAGTTACTGACAAAAACATTAACATTTTTTTCACTTTACAAAGATCCCACATGTTCTCCTCAATATTTCCAACATTCTTTGTCTTATAAAAAGTAAAAGCTCTGAGAAATGCTTATGCTGTTCAAGAGGAGCAGTTTGGATTTGTTAGAAGTAAATTGTGTTTTCTAACATAACATGTTGTTGAGTTGTCAGAAAACATGGAAGACTACATGTCATTTATGTGGACTCAATAATGTCTCATGCAAAAGACTGGACACAGAATATGTCATGGGTATGCAGGGAATAGTTTCCACGTCTCTATTTTCAGCAGGGACCCTTATTTTTGGATTCTTCCAGAAGTAACATTTTCTCCACATCTACATTGCCAAGACCTTTCAGGATCTTATGAAGTGTCCTCTAACACTTCCAACTTCCTCTTCATATAAACCCTTGCATCTCACACCTTTTTGCAATAACACAATCCAACCATTCCTAATAAACCTTAAATTTAAAATTTTTAATTTAGATATACAGCATGGTAACAGGCTATTTTGACTCATGAGTTCATGCCACCAAATTTACACCCAATTAACAAACATCACCAGTATGTTTTGAACAGTGGAAGGAAACCAGAGCCCCTGGGGAGAATGTACATCTCTGTGTGGGATTCGAACCCCAGTCCCAATCACTGGTGCTACAACAACTGTGCTGCCCCAGAAAGGAAAGATTGATGGACTACACACCTGTCTGCATTGATGGGACAGGGGTGGAAAGAGTTAGTACCTTCAAATTCTGGCAAGTCCATATTTCATAAGACCTCTCCTGGAGCCAACACATTGAAGCAACCATGAAGAAGGCACACCTATACTTCTAGGAACTACATTCACTTTGTTAACTTTCTTTTTTAATTGTCAAAATAAAGTCTTGCTGTTCTTATATTTATGATTAACTTTATCTTTTGGCCTGTCTTAATCTTTTCTTCGGGCTTTGCATGTTTAGGCCATTTCAGACTTGCCACCTCTCCTTGCCACTTTTCCATCAAAGATTAGCAAAATATTTAAATATTAATTTGATTATAAATGGTGGCTCCTCTTAGAATTTTTATTTCTTGATGGAATATTTCTAATTTGTGTAATCTGAAAATCTCCTAAATATCTATGACTGCCACACAATTGATTGATCCTTTAATATGCCTGTTCACTTTGGTCAGATACAGCTCGTGCCATTATAATTGGCCTTGTTTAAGTTTAAAAGTCTTGATTTATTATTCTTCACTCTCTCGAACTGAATGTAGAATTTCAAACCTAATATGCTGCCCATTATTTGGGATACATTCATAAATGCTATAAGTTCTGATCCAGCTTGTCCTTTACCTGGCTCTAGAATGAACTGCTTTAAGAAGCTATTCTAAAAACACCCTTTTCACTCCTCATTTCGACAGTCTTTGTCCATCTGATCCAATATTGAAATGACAGTTTATGTCAATCTTAGTGATGTTTCTGTAATAGGTTGTGGATCATATTTATTTTTACTGGTGCTCTCAATTCATCAGTTTTGTTTCAAATGCAATGTGTATTCTGCATCAGAGCCATTCATTTATCCTTTCATTCATTCTGTAACATTCTAATATTATCTATTCAGTTTCCATTAGATTTATACTCCACATCCATTTCTATCAAAACCTTTGTCATTTCCCTTTCTCTCGAGCTTCACCTGTACTCTTTTATTTACCACATTTTTACAAATGTGATCATTTCCCCCACCCCCACCCCACCCCCTGTTTTGTTTAATATCTTCTCTCTTTCTCTTTTCTATAAAGTATTTCAGGTATGAGACACAGATAGGTTGAAGAAATGGAAATACAATGGTAGATGACATTTAAAACTATGAAGGGCAGCATGGTTGGAGTAGCAGTTAGCGCAATGCCTTTATAGTGCCAGTGATTGAGACCAAGGTTTGAATCCCATGCTATTTGTAATGTGTTTGTACATTCTTCCTGTGTCTGTGTTCGTTTTTCCGGGGGCTCTAGTTTCCTCCCACAGTTCAAAATGAATCAGGGGTATAGGTTAATTCAGTGTAAATTGGGCAGCATGGACTCGTGGGCCAAAATGGACTATATGTATAATATTTTAATTAAAACTCAGGCAGAAGGAAAAGGTGAGATGATTATGGAGCTAAGGACATGATCCTAAAAGGTGTTCAGAAACAAGGGAGTACAGGAAGCATGTGATGATGAGTTTTTGGGATTCAAAAAAGGGTTGGACACATGTAATGAATGGTGAGGCCCTAGAGAATATTGAGGATCAGTGGGACCTTGTGCACAAGTTCATAGATTCCTGAAGGTGGTTGCACAGGTGGACAGAGTGATGAAGATGGCATATAGGATGTTGGCATTAATTAGTCAGGGTATTAGAGCATGGAGATATTGGTACAACCTCATAAAGCATTGGTTAGGCTACAGTTGGAATAGTTTGTGTAGTTCCTGTTGTTACACTTCAGAACAGAGTGCAGAGGATATTTACCAGGATGTTGGGAGGGATGGAACAGTTCAGTTACACGGAGAAATGCAAAGGCTGAATTTGTTTTCATTCGAACAGAAATGGTGGGGGGCAGACCTGATAGAGATATACAAAGTTATAACTGGCTTAGATAAGGTGGATAATCAGGCAGATTTCCCCAGGGAAATGGGACTTACAGAATTCCTGTAGTTGAAGTTGAAACAGACCCAATAGACCAAATGGTTTTCTTCTGTGAAGTAACATTCTGTCATTCTTTATTCCTCCTGATGTAATAATTGAGGTGCCCTGCATTTGCCATCTATGTATATGCAGGAAATTAAAAATATCAATGAATTGAACTTTCTGATTTGTACTCCTCCCCACATCCAAGAGCAGGTACACAAGTCACAGCTCAGGTACAGCGCATGACATAATTACCAGTCAATGTGGCTGTAAGACATGAAACCACTTCTGCCACAAGTCCTCATCTCTCAGATTCATCACTTAGCTGTAGTGCTGTTAAAAAATCTATGTGGTTGACACTTGACAGCATATAGATGGGCAACGAATACTGACAATTAATGGTGACTTGCTAAAGTATCCCACTATTCATGAAGACTTTTTGAGCAAAACCGAACAGAAATGACTGTAGAGGGTGAGGAAAGAACTAATGACATCAGATTCATCACGGCCCATTCATTTTGTCACAGCTAGTTTTAATCTGCCACTGATGCAAAGGTGAGAGTTGGGTATGTGTATGTCATCCTGCCTTTAAATAATGCAAGACCTGAAAATAGCTAACTGATGAATAGGGGACAATGCTAAGAACACAAAATGCTGGAGAAGCTTAGCTGGTCAAACAGGGTCCTTTTTGTAACAAAGCCAAAGATACAGAACTGATATTTCGGGCCATCAAAGTATGAGAAATTGCCAGCAAACATCCGAACAAAAGAGTAGGAGGGGGGGAAGGTGTCAAGGCAGGAGATAATTGGTAGAAAAAGGAGGGAGGGGGCAGAAGCAATGAGGGGGAGTGGGATAGCAGGGCTGTGTGGGTGAAGGAACTAGAAAGAAAGGAAAAGGGGGAGGGGAAAAAAAGGCAAGCTAGTTTAATGGAAAGCAGCAAAGTCAATGTTCATGCCATGGGTGAAAAAAAATTGTTTCTAAATGAGCAATCGGAAAAACATGTTGCATTACCAGTTTTGAATTCAATTCATTGAAAATGGATTTAAAAAATTTCCCAAACTAATTGTTTTGACCTAGCTGTCACACATCAAGCAATTAAACAGAACTACCATTCATGATTTATTTGCTGAATTTTATCAAGTGAAACAAAATATGCTTCAGTTAATATTTTCCTTATCAAAATGTGACACATTTTTGAAAGAAATGTTTATTACTTATTATACTGCTATGCTTGGAATCTGCAAACATATGTGCTTGTAATTGATGTAATAGAGTAATTTAATGTCTATTGTCTTAAGAATTCATAGATCTGAACTATTGATTGAGAGAAACATTCAATTCCCACCGCAACTGTGTCAGAATTTAACTTTGAGTAATTAAATAACAATTAGCGTAGCGGTTAGCGCAACTTTGTTACAGCACCAGTGATCAGGACTGGGGTTCAAATCCTGCACTGTCTGTAAGGCGTTTGGTTGTCCTCCCTGTTTCTGCGTGGGTTTTCCCTGACGGCTCCAGTCTCCACCATTCAAAATTTACTGGGAGATGTAGGTCAATTGGATGTAATTGGGTGGCACGGGCTCGTGGGCTGAAAGAGCCTGCTACCATACTGCCTGTTTAAATTAAAATTAAAACTAAAAATAAAAATAAAAATAAAAGAACTATCCTCAGTAGTTGTAACCATAAAACTGGTAGATATTCATAAAAAACCCACCTGGTTCATTTGTTTCCACCAGGGAAGGAAATCTGCCATCTTTATCTAGTCTGACATACATGTGACTCAAGATCTAACAATATGGTTGATTCAGTTTAAGGGAAATGAGGTTTAGATGATAGATGTTCACATTGCCAGTGATATAAATGTGGTGCACTGTTAGCCTGAATCAGACACACACAAGGTAAAGACTGTACAACAGGCTTTAATCCACAAAGACTTCCACAGAGCCAGGGTGGCTGTAGCTGCAGTAAATCTGAGTGAGCTTCGAGAGGCCGGCGCAGGCTTATATCGCGGAGGGTGACGACACCAAACCGGATGGGGCTTGATCCCTTCAGGCCGACTGATTGACAGCCGGCCAGGTGTTCTCCTGTCCTCTTACACTCCTGTAGGTACAGAGGTTTCCCCCTGCAGTAGGCCGGCAGTACACTCCTACAAGTACAGGTGTTGTCACCAGTAGGCCGGTGGTGTACCACCACATTCACCCCCTTCTTCAAAATTGTCCGGGGGGGGGGCAGGAACAAGGAATTGTACCCACTATACACATACAATATTTACAGGTTGAGATGGTCTGGCGGACGCCGGGATCTCTGTGACCGTCATAGGACTGGCTCCTGGTCAGAGGGGTAGTGGGGGGGCTGCCGGCAGGGGTCTGTGTGACTGGTGTGGAGCCGCGCAGAGGGGTGGCTGGTGGCACTGGGGTCGACGTATGAGGGTCACATTGGATGTGTGGGGGGGGGCAGGTTCATTTCCCAGAGCTGAAGTGGGCCCCTGGTAATCAAGGAGGTCTGGGGTCTCCCACAGCTTCCTGGGGACTGGGATGTATGCCCGGTCAGTGTTGTCCTGGGCTGGAAGATGGCGTGGTTTGGTGGGTGCTCCTGCTGGTGCCAGGTCCCTGGTTGAGACAGTGTCCTCCCTGCCACTGCCGAACCTAATGTAGGCGTAGTTGTGGTTCGTGTGTAGGAGGAAAACCTGCTCAATCAGGTGTTCAGCCTTGTGTGGCAGAACGTGCTTATGCAGGAGCAATGGTCCCATGATGTGAGCCATGCTGGAAGGGACATTCCAGTCGCTGACTTTCTAGGAAATGAGAACAGATGTTCGTGAGGGGTCTCTTGGTAGCCGTGCACAGCAGCGACCAAATGGCATGGAGCGCCTTGGGCAGGGCATCCTGCCAGTAGTCAACCTGAGAGCCAGGAGGACTGCCTTCCAGACCACCTCATTTTCACGTTCCACTTGCCTATTGCCTCTTGGGTTATAGCTCGTCGTGTGACTGGTCGCAATTCCCCTCGCTGTCAGGTACTGGCGCAGCTCATCACTCATAAAACTAGACCCCCGGTCACTGTGGTTGAAGGCGGGGTAGCTAAACATGGTGAAGATCTGCCCCAGGGCCCTGATGACGGTGGCCATGGAGGTGTCCAGGCAAAGGATAGCGAAAGGGAAGCGTGAGTACTCGTCCACTACCGTGAGGAAGTAGACGATTTAGTTCGTGGAAGGCAGGGGCCCTTTGAAGTCCATGCTGAGATGATCGAAAGGCCGAGTAGCCTTTACGACTTTGGCCTGGGGCGGGCGGAAGAAATGGGGTTTACACTCCGCAAAGACCCGACAGGCCTCAGTCATGTCCCTGATGGTGTACGGCAGGTTCCAGGACATAATGAAGTGATACAACCTGGTGACACCTGGATGGCAGAGGGACTCATGCAATGCCTGCAGCCTGTTGTCATGCATAGACGCATAGGCCCGAGAGAGGGCATTGGGGGAGTTGTTAAACTTCCTGGGGGCGGAACTGGATGTCGTAGCTGTAGGTTGCCAGCTTGACTCTCCAGCGCAGGATCTTATCGTTCTTGATCTTGCTCTTGTGGGTAGTGTTAAACGTGAATGCCACGGCCCACTGGTCCATGAGGAGGGTGAATTTCCTGCCTGCTAGGTAGTTGCACCAATGGCAGACTGCTTCCACAATCGCATGGGCCTCCTTCTTAATGGTGGAATGCCCTAGCTCAGAGCCATGGAGGGTCCTGGAAAAGAAAGCAACAGGGTGCCCCTCTTGGTTGAGGGTAACGGCGAGGGCTACCTCAGAGGCATCGCTCTCCACCTGGAAGGGGGAGTCCTCATCCACAGCCTGCATCATGGCACCTGCGATGTCTTGCTTGGTGCAGATGAAGGCTGCCTGCGCCATGGGTGGGAGGGGAAAAGTTGTAGCTTGGCCCATTTGGCGGACCTTGTCCAAGAAGAGAGGGACCCACTGTGAGTAATAAGAGAAAGGGCCAAGGCACCTGCGGAGGGCCTTCAGCATGGGGGTGGGGAGTGGGGAGAGGTAACTCCATTAATGGGTGCATCCTTTTGGGATCTGGGCCAACGACTCCATGGGCCACAATGTACCCCAGGATGGCAAGTTGGGTGGTGCTAAACACACACTTCTCCTCGTTATATGAGATTCAGCTTCCCGGCCGTCTGGAGAAATTTCTTCAAGTTACCATCATGGTCTTGATGGACATAGCTGAAGATAGTGACATTATCCAGATATGGGAACGTCGCCTTAAGCTTGTGCTGGTCTACCACGCGATCCATCTCCAGCTGGAAAATGGAGACCCCGTTTGTGACACCAAAGGGAACTAATACAGACACCCGTCCGCTTCAAAGGCAGTGTAGGGCTTGTCCTTCAGCTGGATGGGGATTTGGTAATACACCAACTTCAGGTCAATCGTGGAGAAAACCCGGAGGCGGGCTATCTTGTTGACCATGTCGGCGATACTCGGCAGGGGGTAGGTGTTCAGTGAGGTGTACCAGTTTATGGTCTGGCTGTAATCCACAACCATCCTCGGCTTACTTCCCCCTTTGACCATCAGGACTTGGGCTCTCCAAGGGCTGTTACTGGGCTCTATGACACCTTCCGCCAGGAGTCGCCGCACCTCCGCCTTGATGAAGTCTCTGTCTTTAGGCGCAATAGCGCTTACTTCTGGAGGTGATCAGCTTGCAGCCTAGCGCAAGATGTGGGAAGAGTGACGATGTGGTGATGCGTAGTGTGGAGAGGCCAAAAGTTGGCTGGGGCTGGTAGGTTGGCATGCTGTGTAACGTGAGTGGAGGTTGGGGCCCCTTGAAGACAAGGGTGACACTCTGAAATTGGCACTGGAAATCTAGGCCCAGAAGGACTGGGTCACAGAGTTTGGGCATGACTAGGAGCTTGAACCTTGTTTAAGTCTCCCCTCCCACAGTTATATCGGCCGAGCAGTGCCTGGGGCTACCAACAGTCTTATCCTTGGCGGCGAGGGCGATCAAGCAGGTGATGGGGTGGACTTTTAAGCTCAGGGAGTGGGCCACGCTTGGGTGAAAGACACTCTCAGTGCTGCCACTGTCAAACAGGCACTTCGTTACCTGCCCATTGACCTGCATGTCCAAGATTGAGCGCCCAATGTTGTGAGGGATGTCCCTGGTCAGCGTAGTGGTGGCCAGGACCGTCTCAGAATTGGAGTTACCACTCTTCAGTTGTGCATAGTGATTTATGGCGTCTGGAGGCGTGGGGAGCATTGCTAGGGCGGCCTGGTCATCGCCCATGTTGACCACGTCGACATCAGTCATGGTGTGTAGTGTGCTGTAGCTGATGGCATCTGAAGGCATGGGGAGCATCAGTAGGGTGGCCTGGTCATCGCCCGTGTTGACCACGTTGTTCTCAGCATCGTCAGGGGCCCTCCATGTCGGCCGCTGTCTGGCCCAAGATGGCAGTGGTGCGTGGGGGCCTGCTACGTGACTGGCCTCCTTCCCAGCCGTGTTCGTTGCGCCGGGGAAGTGACGTCATTGCGGCCGGCGGGTGATTGATACCCGGCCAGGTGTTGTCCTGTCCCCTTACACTCCTGCTGGTACAGGTGTTGCCCCCTGCACTAAGCCAGTGGTGTATCACCACAGTAAATGTGAATGAATTAAAATAAACCTGGATTTAAGGACAGATCCAGCAAATTTAACAAATTCTCCACTTCAGCTGCTTTGACACATATGGATGGAAGATGACCAAGTGAGAATAGCTCATTAAAACAGTAATTGTAGATCATGAAAGCTGGAATGACATTTCACCTTACATGAAAACATTGAACCATAATTGCCCAACCTTCCCTTCTCTCCATCTGAATGCAAACTTCCCTAATCCCCTATCCACTTTTCCCAAAAATAATTTACCGAACTGTGGTTCCTGGTGGCAGCCAGGCATTCTACAATTTTTTAAAAATTCTAATCAAGTAGTATTTAAGTCATCCACCTACCTTTGAGCTCAAGTTATTACTGTAATTCATTTTTAGCTGACTAGATAAATTCTCTCTTGTAGTTCACTCCAAATGAATACCAGACTCTTGGCTCTATGTTAAGATTCAGTGTCCAAACACTTTTTACATCTTGTAACTTCAAAAGAGTAAATTAAATACATGCATAAACAATGTGAAGCTGGAGGGACATGAATGGAATAGGAGGTACTTTCTATTTTGTGGGGAGGTCAATATTAATTGGCTTGTGAAGTAATTTATCAACATTTATATACTAGAAAGTAGATCTGTTTCAGAGCAGTGGGAGACATTCAAGAAGGAGAATCAAGGGGTATAGGGTAAATGTTCACACAAAGGAAAATGAAGTCACTGCCAAGCCATGTGTCCTCTAGATGACGGTATGCATGGAGATAGTATAAGGCAAAAAAAGCTTATGTAAGACACTGAGAAATGAATACAGCAACAAATCCTGCAAGAGTAAGTGTAGAAGAAAAACTAGTAAAACTGCATCCACCTGACTCCATACCTTGACACCTTCATCATACCCCATACCTTCATAATACCTTGATGAAGGGCTCAAGCTTGAAATGCCGGTTACGTATTTTTACCTTTGCTATATAAAGGGCATTGTTTGACTTCCTGAGTTTCTCCAGCACTGCATTTTTACTTCAACAACCGTGTCTACAGATTTTCATGTTTTACTTCTGTGTCTCCACTCCCTGTCCTGCACCTGGCTCAATCTTCTTGCCAACCATCACTCCTCCTTGGTACACCAGTTATCTACTGGCCCCTGTATCACCCTCCCCCACTGTGATAGTACAGAATCCTATCACCAATCTATATATTTACATATAGCAATAGTGATTGGCTGAGAGCCGAGGCCACGCCTACTGGCAGGTCATAAAGGGCTGCTCCTAACCAGACCCAGGTCAGTCTGGACTGGTCGACCTCGATGTAATACGCTCCGGTCTTTTGCTATTAAAAGCCTTAGTTTGAGTCAACAAGTCTTTGAGTCATTTGTTGCGCTACACCCACTATTCAGAATAACAGAAGGATTGTTTTTTTTTTAAACATTTGGGCAGAATCCTTGATGTTCACATTGTAGTCTTCAACTGGGCGTGCCTGGCTGAAGAGAATGTACTTGGATGGGTCACAGGACAAATGCATTGGAGCACAAAAAAGTATGTTATTGGGTCCAACTTGTTAGTGGAAAAATAATAAAGTAAGAAAAAGGGGAAAGTTAGAGAGAAAAGTTGCAACAAGAACAGGTAGAAGAGATGGAACCCCTGAAACCAGATGGAGTTCTGGGTCAACCAAAAAATTAGAAATATCATGCTGGGTTTAAAGTTGTCCAGGAGGAATGTAATGTGTGGTTCTTCAAGTTTATGTTTGGCCTCACCATGCAGTCAATGAACTTGTTGTGGCCTCCTCTTACAATGGTAACACCAAGCATCTGCTTTGCCGAATACCAACACTCTGGTTCAAAGCTTGAACTTCCAGTCACCAAATATTTCAATCCCCTTCACTATTCCCACTCTAGTACCAGGTGAGGCCAAAGATACACTTGAGGAACAACACATCATATTCCTCATGGACAGTTTAAAACCAGATGGCAGGAAATTCTATTTTAGGTAACCACCACTCCTATCTGATTCCAGTTCAGTTCTTACATTTCTCCATAACATCCCCCTCCCTAATTTCCCCCACCCAGTGGCTCTCCCTCTACTTTTCTCTCTATCTCACCCACCCCATCACTTCTTCGTCCACCCCAGTTTCTCTCCCCCACAATATGCTTGATATCATCCCTTGCTACTTTAATATTGATGAAGGGTCCTTACCAAAAATATTTGCAAGGAGTTTCTGCCTTCTCTGTGTCTGCATGGGTTTCCTTTGGTGCTCTGGTTTCCTCCCACATAGGGCATCACAGTTGACATTGTTGTTCATCCTTCATAGTCGAAGATGACCATGGCTTCAAAGTCACATTGGGTTTGAAGTCATGACTTGCGCTTGACTTGGATTAAAGTGAGGGAGAGTTGCGCAAGTCACCAGCCTCACTCTCTCGACCTGGCCTATCTGGACCCAGTGGGAAGACATATTCGAGACAGCTGGAGACAGGTCAGGATGCAGTGGATGGCCAGCAGTGTTCTGTGTGTGTCTCACTGTGCTCTCTTACACTACATGACGCATTGGTGAGAATCGCCTTTCTCCTTATTGAACCAGTGATGGTTTCTTCCGCACAGTCCACTGAATCTAGATTTCACATGCTAGGTAGAAAAGCCCTGAGTGTTGTGGGTCCATGGCAGTTCTTACAGCATGCTCACAAGCCTCCCCACCCAATGTTGGGTATCCTCATCCGCCTTTGCAGCCGTTGGGAGATGTCTCCTCTTCCGCCTGCTCTGCTGTTGGGATGTTCACCTAGTGGTGTAGTAATGACACCACCCCCTCACTTGTTTTCACCTGCTAGCTGAAGCAGTTTCCAGGTTGTGGCACAAGGAGCCAACAAGTGAGAGATTTAGGAGATAAGTGAGGTCCAGTGATGCTTTAGTGAAGTGCAGCTATCAGCACCAAAGGTACTCCCTCTCCTCAGATCTCCCTACTCCACCACAGTTGGCATAGCGGTTAGAGCAAAGCCTTTACAGCAGCAGCAGTGATCAGGAAAGCAATAGATTGTCAACATTTTAAGCCAAAACCCTTCATCAGGAATAACAAGAATGCACTTAGCTGAAGAATTTAGTGAGAGAATTAATTTGGTTAATATCGAAGCGCCTCATTTGGTTGTTCCCTTAGTTCAATTTCTACATTTCTAATTGTCCGCCAGCAGGTTTATACAAATATGTAACTGATAACTATATGAATTTATTTTCTCAAAGGGTCAATTTATTTGTTTTGTAAAACTATATAGAACATAATATTAATTAATTTTATGTCCAGTTGTAAATTCTTGTATGATTGGTGTTGAGAGATCTTAAATGATCGCACTGATATTACATTTCCAGCTTGTGCATTAAATAGCCCTGGAAACATAATATGAAATTATTAGTTTTGATATACAATATCAAAATGAACAGTAAGTCATGTCATTATGGCAGTTCACAATGAATGAGAGAAATCATGTTAGTGCAGTGTAGATGGAAGGAAATATTACCTGAAAGGATGGCTGCAGAGAGGGATGAGACAGATGAACTCTCTTTCTCATCAAGATGAATGATGTCCACACTGGGAAATGGAATATTTTAGCTCTGCAGACAAACACTTAAATCAGGTATGTTTCAGGTGTTGGTCAGACTAAATTTCTGTGTAACAATGCGTTTCAGTGCCTGACTTAGAAAGACCACCATTATTAAGTCAGGGTGAATTTAAAAAAAAAATCCCATGATAGCCATTATTTGCTGAGTCTACATTCATAAGGAATAAAAATTTCCCTTTACTGATGGTGTGCATGTGCACCCTGGGCCAAAGAGCGTAGGAGCCATACATTTATGCTTAATAAGTAAAACTGCTGAGTTTCTCCAGCATTTTTACATTTACGCTTAATGTTGGGCTGCACATATTTACTTAATATCCATTTGCTGAAAGAAAGTCAAGCTAGAGCTTGTAACTGGAAATTTCTTGCTGCCTTTGGAGCGATCATGGAAAATGATAGCTGCCTGGCACTTAGGTCTGTAAGAACTATGGCTGAATTTAGCTTTGTAGCTGTGGATTACTTGTTTTATCATTGAATACTTTATATTTTTAGTAATTTATGAAATTTCAATAGTACCTATGGTATTTACTAGCATAATTAATAATTTAACTACTTTCAATTCGTCGGGATATATATGTGAACCTGTTGGTTAATATGGTGATATATAGATGAAAGCTTTTGACCCCATCAACTAGGATAATCATTCCTGAGGTTTGGCTGTCGACAAGAGGTTATTTTAATTTTTGTAAGGATATGCAATCATGATGTTAACCCATGGATCTACAGCATTGGAAAACAAAGCAGCTTCATGGCTTCAACAGTTCCTTCAAATTTTCTTGCTGTAATGCTTCATTTGAACCCCAACCAATTTCCCATTGGTGTGGGGATAACTACAGAACAAATGGGAAGCTGTTCACCTACACTGACAGCAGTTTCAGAACTAAGGGCACCTGCACAGTCAGGTTGCAGCTCCTAGAAGTTGCTTTGTTCACTAAATCAGATGAGAAGAATGGCCTTCCATTCAATACCTGCAAGACAAATTTGACCATGATGCTCCAACATAGCTCCCCAAAATAAAGATTCATGATGAGATCCTGAAAATCATGCATATTTCTCATATCCAGGGAGCCACCTCTCAGAAAAGGCAGATATCGATGATGAAATTCACTATCAACTTAAGTGTGCATCGCAGGTTTTGAACCAAGGTGTGTTTGAAATCAGGATCTCAGACCTGATACAGTATCTTTTGGAGCATAGTGATACTCTGTCTCATTTTAATGTGATTAAATGACTGACTCTGGCTCCAAAAAAATTCTCCAAGCTCACCAGAAGGAAAAGTGAACCAATGTCTGTGTCATCTCCCAGGCCAATATCTCTTTCACTGGGGTCCTAATTATTACATTGGGTTATGTTCAGAGCTGGAGAAGGGGGAGAGGGAGAATGGTCAGAGCTAGAAAAGTGAGGAGGCCAGGCAGTGCTGTGGGAGTATGGCGGAGGACAGATGGAGTTGCAGCCATTCATCAGAATAAAAAAAATCTCCCACCAGTAAATGTCATGTCAAACAAGGTACAGGAAATTTCAGTTATAACTAAAGTGAAAGTCAACAATCATGAGATGTTTTATAATAAAACATCATTAAGACTTGCTAAAATATTTCATATCTGGCAATAATGTCCTCCTTGATTGTTGGTCATTTTGAATCTTTGGAAATAGAGTGCCTCAAGGCACATTGCATATTAGTGTCACAAGAAAGTAGTAGAAATCTTTAATAATTTTAGACTAAATTATATTGCAAGACTCCATTCTGATGTGATATTTATGTTTCGATGTGAAGGCTCTAAGCACACAAGGCCTGGCAATTGCATTCAACAGTGCAAATTTTTTTTTATATATGGAACTGATGACTAGAATAAAAACAATTGCAAATTTATACGTTCCATTGTACATATTGCAGCATTTGATCAGGCAGTTCTGAGAATGTGATGCACCAAAGTAGACAGCTAACAATTTATGTGCAACGTTCAGCTGACAGCTCATTCTGTTTTCAGACAGACGGAGCAATCCCAAGCTCATCAATGCACATGCTCACCAGATCCTGTCTTTACGCTGCTCCATTGTTATCCTGATCTGAGCATGGGCAGAATCCGTATGTAATCCCATCACTTACATATAACTAGGTCTTTAGTCAGTAGTTGTTGATTTCACCTTCAAATTGAATTGTACAAGTCGATCCCATCATCTTCTCTTTTCATCTCTGACACTTTTTGTTCCCCTACAAGATCTTGGCTGGGTGCTATTGTAAATCTGAAATACGAGAAGTGCAAAGATGTGATCATGGTGAGGGAAGGGACCAGATAAGCAGGGTATATTGGAATCACTTAACTGTAAGTCCAAAGACATTGTGTACCTCGTTGGGTGAAGTGAAGATATGAGGTGAGAAGAAAGATTAGATGTAAACATATAATATCCCTCAATGGTCTTCAGTTCAGTACTAGCTAGAGCTATGCAAAAGCCAAGTATATAATCATATGAATTCTTTCCTCCAAGAATGAGATTCTAGGTACAGTTGAATTCCATCTCCAGACAACAACAACAACATTTCATTGGAAGTTATCTTCTCCCTGCAAAATAAAGGAGAATACATTGCGCTGTGTGTGTGTGTGTGTGTGTGTGTGTGTGTGTGTGTGTGTGTGTGTGTGTGTGTGTGTGTGTGTGTGTGTGTGTGTGTGTGTGTGTGTGTGTGTGTGTGTGTGTGTGTGTGTGTGTGTGTGTGTGTGTGTGTGTGTGTGTGTGTGCAAGCACATACGCTTGCGTTTGATAAAGTTGCCAGGGTTGCCAACTTTAAGTATGCTTGTGTTGTGGCGTTGAAGTATTGTCAAGTATATGCTGGCAAGTCACGTATCTCGATGTGAAATGCAATCAATTCTCTTTGTGCACTGAGATCAAGGCCTCAGAGGACCATCTTTGGAATAAATCTCTTGAATCATCTTCTCCTACAGGCTCTCCAATTTGAGGAATTTTTATATATATAACCAGCTCTTCCATTAAGGTTTCCACATAACCTAGTGACCATGCTCTTCCTCCTGTGCATATCCTCCCTAAGCTGCAAGTGGAATTGGACTGAAGGTTGGATTCTGTGATCACTTCACTTTGAAAAGGTCAGGTCTGACACCATTTAGTGCAGGTCAGTTTCAGTCTGCAGATCCCAAAATTATTCACACTTACTTTGGTCTGGAAACTCTAGATTGTCCAAAAACCATGAACCCATGTCAACACTGAAGGTTTCTTCAGCAGCATTATTGAACATGTTTACTTTTCTGAGCTATGAACATTTTTATGTTTTATGAACTTTTCTAATTCAGATTCACTGATTGGTTATCAAGATAACACAGAATTTGTCTCAGGCTAACTTTGCTGCTGCAATTGTTTTCTTCTCTAAAAAGCAAATTCCACCTTGTTTATTGTGCAGAAATGAAATCAGGTCTTAGGGAATTGAGAGATAATAACTTGGCAAGGGAATGAGACAGTTTAAGGCACACATTTACAATGCTAACCAAATTCTGCCATGTGCATTTGATGCATTTTGCTTTTTGATACACTTTGGGAAGACTAATGAGGATATATGACATGAAAGGAGTATTGAAGAAGGAGGTAGGACAATAAATGAGGTGGTAAAGGGAGTATATCAGACTGATATTGTAGAACAACTATGTTCTTATTAGTCTTAGGCTCTGAATAAGAGTCTTTTATGATCGTGGCATTCAAATGGACACCAAAATGTTAATTCACAAAGCGGTAGTGATCCCAACGGTTCTGTAGGCATTGGAAACCTGGACAACATGCCGACAACATCTGAAATGTTTCATCAATGGAGTCTTCAAAATGTTTAAAACATAGCTGGGGAGATAGAAGAACTAACGTCAGTGTGTTAAATGAAGCAAAAGCAGCAAGCATTGAAGTCTATGTCATTAAGAACCAACTAAGATGGAGTGGTCAGATGGAAGATGAACATCTCCCAAAACAAACCTTTTACTCCCACCTTAAAGAAGGCAAATGTAAAAGAGGTGGACAACTGAAGAGATTCAAAGATGCCTTAAAATCCAACATTAAGAAATGTATCATTGACATCAATAATTGGGAAACCAATGACAAGGACAGGAAACTCTGGCAAACCATCATCCAGGAAGGAACAACAGCTTTCGAAGCCAACAGATGTGTAGAATAGGAAGAAAAGAGAAGTAAATAGAAAGAGAGACAGCAACAACTAAAGCCCAATCTGCTATCTGGAACTATCTGTCCTGAGTGCAGAAGATTTTTCTGAAGCATAATCAATTACATAAAGACTGAAGACTTTTATTTACAAGAGATGGACAGCATCCCTGTGTTGGTCGCTCACACTGACTCGGACTTGAAATGGGGGCAGGCATGTGGCATGACAGCCTTTATGGGGAAGAAAGGGAGAGGAGTCATGAGCCGGCCAGTGAGAACAGGGTCAAACAGGAAAGGTTGTGATATTTACATATAGCAAATATATACAATAGTGGTTTCACCACACTTTCAAAGCCAAGATTGGACTCATAAGCCACTTGCGAGCCCATAAATAGATCAACAGAATGAAGTCCATCATCCTCGACCTCAAGGGTTAACCACGACAACAACAATATAAAGTATCCATTAGGCCACAAATGGAGTCCCACTTACAGTTCTGATCACAATGTTGTAAGAAGGTCTTGATTACACTGGAAAGTATGCAAAGGTTATTCACCAGGATATTTCCTGGGATAAAGATTTGCATTCATCAGTTATAACGAGTAAAGAGTAATGAGGATTTATTGTTTTATACGCAAGTACAATGTAGCAATGCACCAAAATTCTTCCTTGGAGCAGCCACAAAAGTACATAGAGTATATAATTACAAGAACAGACATTAAATTAGAATAATATGCCAAAATAGAAAAAAGTTTTAACAAATATAAAAGGATAGATAGATAGATAAATATTTACAATTGCAGTCAGTGCAAGAGAAGAAAGGTGATATGTAAATACTGCAGACACATATTTTAGTGGAGTAGTTTATAGTTGGGGTAGTAAGGGAAGGTTCAAGAGCTTTTGGATAAAAAATGTTCTTGAATCTAGAGCAGCTGTACTTCAGGCTTCTGAATATCCTGCCTGAGATTATAAGCAAGAAGAGATTGCAACTAGGGTGTTGGGGATCCTTTATCATGTCTGTCTTCTTGAGGCAGCGTCTAACATATAGTAGATCTCCTCAAAGGACTGGAGGTCTGTGATGAATTTGGTGAACTTTGTTATTTTCTCCAACATCCTGCATTCCAAATCAGTCCACAATACAGCCAGTCAGTATACTTTGCTCAATACTTGAAGAAGTTTGATAGAGTATTTAACAGCATGCAAAATCTCTTCAGACTTCTCAGAAAGTAGAGGCATTGGTGTGTCATCATAACAATTGCCTTCTACATGTTTGGTCTAGAAAAGGCCCTCTGATGAGTGGTTTCCCAGGAACGTGAATGTACCAACCCACTACACCATTGTCCCATCAATGAAGATAGATTTGTGGTCCCTTGGCCTCTTCTTAGTGTGAAAGATTATGTTGTGTTTTATATTGTATATAGATATGTTTTAAAGGAGATAAATTGTGGCAGGTTTTTAGTGTAAGTCACATACAAACACTTCAAAACAGATCTCATTTAAAATTCTGGAGCTCTGCTGAAGCCAGACAGTCTGGCTCCAAGTGCCTTTGCAAAAGCTTTGGGGAGTTCCTAAAGAGACCACTAATGGATTATCGTTTTGAAAAGCAACACATGAAAGAACACGGAGGATTCGGTTTGGATCTGCAGGCTGTCTGAGTGAAGTTTGCTTTTCTAAAAGGGTCATGTGGTTTTGCAAGCAGAGAGAGTCAAACAGGCTTCTCTCTGAGAGAGATAGAGATAGATAGAGAAGAGAGAGAGAGAAAATTCAGTTTTACAGTGCTAGAGTTCAGCAGCTGCAGCTGGGACTGGAAAAGGTCAAGAAATCTTATGGAAAAACCCCATTTTGAAGATGGGCTGTGAGTGCTTAGTTCAGCCTGGTCAAAGCCCTTGTGGTCCATACAAGAGGATATGACTAGCTGCCTAATGTTTCACTTGAAATAAGAGAAAAAAAAGGAACTCTGTAGTGACCTGAAAGAAAGAGGTTATCATCTGGAAAACCCTGATGGGGCAAGTTTCTTCAGCAAGACACTGACGTGGCTGATCAGAAAGAATCAGATTTTTTCCCCAAAATGGCTGAACTTTATCATAAGACCAAGCTGCATGTAAAAATGTTCCAGTATGTAGTCCACATCTAAAACATAAATCCGAGTCACTAAATCCATTTTTTTTTCCCCAATTTCTCAGGGGTCAAATACAACTGATGTAAAAATTATAATTAACCAAATAATCTTACATTAAGTAATTTTTTTGGAAAAATTATTTAAGATTAAATTGCTGTTAGATCCAGAATTATTTTTTTTGCTGAGTTATACTGTTTCACTAACTGGTTTGTGGTTGTATAAGTTTCAGATAGCTTTTGTCCATTTAGCAATGGCAGTGGCATGGAAATGTGTTATGATTACTTGGAAAGATAATGTAGAAGTTAATATAATTCATTGGTATAATGAATTGAGATCTTGTATTTATATGGAAAAAATAACATATAATTTGCATGATAATCATTCTTTTTTTGTTCAGATGTGGTCACCTTATTTGGAATGTATGGGTTTAGAAATATCTTAAAATATTATATAGTTTGAGTTTTTAAGTTTGTAATTATTTGATATATGTTCTTTTGTAGCTCCCCTTGCAGAGCTAGCTAAGGTGGGGAGGAGGGGGGGCTGGGTTTTTTTTAGTGTTTAGTTTATTTTGTCTTTACTTTTATGTATTATCTTTATGTAATTTGAAAAATCTTAAATAAAGTTTAAAAAAAATCATTGTGTCTAGTGAACAACAAATCTCTCTTTGAAAACTGACAAGAACCTTCCTGAGTGGTAACCATTTACCTTTCAAGCACCAAAGCCTGGTGAACCTCATAAATGTTAAATTCTGTGCACAGTATAAGAATTGCCTGCAACCAGTGAATGTGGAGGAATGAGAAGTGAGATTAGACTATGAATAAAGACATTTTTCTAAACTTAACTCACACATTACATACATATGTGCTTAGAATTAGAAGGGGGTTAAGTTAGGGTAAGTAAATTAATAGTAATAAGTTAAAGTTTGATCCTGTTTTCATGTTAAAAGATCACTAAAAGCAACTTTTAAGTAACCATTTGTCTTGGCGAATATCTATTGTTGCTGGGTTTTGTGGTCCTCTCGGCTTGTAACATTAGTAATATCTACAATAAGCTCCTAAGTCTTTCTGGCATTATGATCAAAATTTTTATTCTGGTATCACCTAACCAGATTGTTCATCTCCATACTATATTCTGATACATCATTTCCTCTAACGTCATTGGTGTCATCAGTGAGTTTATAGATTGGTTTGGAGTTGAACTTGGGTATGCAGTCATGAGGGTTTAGAGAATAGAACAGAAAGATATTAGGGACAGTCTTGAGGAGTCCCTGTATTACTAATCAGCAAGGAAGGGACGATGTTGCCAATCCACACTAATTGGGATCTACCAAAGAAGAAATCGAGGATCCAGTGCAGGGGGAGTAACAGGACAGAGTGCAAAGTCTGGATGTGTTTTACTTGAAAAGGAAATTAGTCAGTGGGGATCTGAAAGAGATATACATTATAAGCAGGGCAATCATGGGAGACAGATAAGAAACTTTTCATCATGCTGGAGTGCATAAAACTAGGAAGGATAGACTTAAGGTAAAGTTTGTAAGGTTAAAAGGATATGAGTAAGAACTTTTTTCCCCAAAAGTGGTTGGAATTGACTGTTTCATCTTGTAATCGTATGTATGAATTCATAGACAACACATGGATGAAGGAAAAGGTTCTTTACTTTAAGGATTGTAAACAGCCCACAAGGCATGCCATGAGGCTGCAACATCCATTACAGATCTCTCTTACTGCAGTCTCTTGCTCTGCATCAGCCTCTGCTAGCAGACAAGTATAATCAAACAGGAGCTATAATCCTTAAGACATTACTAGTTGCATTGCAACATGATCACTATCATTACATTGACCTCACTAAGAGAGCAGTGGAGGCAGGGATTCTCATAACATTTAAGAAGTCATTTTTAATTTAATTTATAATTTAGACATACAGTATAGTAACAGGCCCTTTCAATCCATGATCCCGTACTGCCCAATTACAACTAATTGACTTACAGCCCCGGTACCATTTTTAGGGTGGGAGGAAATTAGACCACACAGAGGAAACACACACAACACTGGGAGAGTGTACAAACTCCTTCAGACAGCACCAAATTTGAACCCTGGTCACTGACGCTATAACGGTATTGTGTTAACCACTACCCTAACTGTGCCGACCTAGACAAAGATCAGAATTGCTAAAGCATAAATGGTGACAGGCCAAGTGCTGGAAAATGGGATTAATGTATTTGGATTAGAGGTTCTCAACCTTTTTCTTTTCACTCACATACCACTTTAAGTAATCCCTATGCCACAGGTGCTCTGTGATTAGTAAGGGATTGCTTAAGGAGGGATGTGGGTGGAAAGAAAAATTTTGAAAACTACTGTTTTAATTGTATCTAATTGACAAGTTATGTGCATTGTTTCATAACTCCAAAGGAAATGGGCCAATGGCAATTTTTCTCAAGTAACAATTGGGTCTCGAGCAGTGATTCTCAACCTCACCTTCCCACTCACATCCCACCTTAAGCAATCCCTTACTAATCACAGAGCACCAATGGGATAGGAAATACTTAAAGTGGGATGTGAGTGGAAAGAAAAAGATTGAGAAGCACTGATTTGGATATTTGATAGTAGGAGTTGAATAGCTTGTTTTTGTACTGTGTGACTCTATAATTCTAAATCAAAACATATTTCTCCCTTGCAGATCCAAGATGATTTAGTCCTATAAATGAAACTTTATTGAGATTTTAATTTTCCTGAAGCATGAAATAAATTGATATTTTGCCCTCTGCTGGATCAGTATAGAAACTAGCATTTTGAACAGTGTGGCATCAATTAGCTCATTGCCCAATTAATGGACTGAAAATCATTTTCATGCCAAAATAAGAATGTGTGAATGAGCCAAAAATAATCTCCTTGTTCCCAACTGGATTATTTCTCTAAAATTTTCTTCAGTATGTTTTATATACCTGAAACCTTTCATGTGAGTCTATTGCTTGACTCTTCGATACACGAACCAAGTTAAATTGTTTCTGCTACATTGATAACAGTTAAACCAGATTACAAGCAACCTTCATTCAATTTTTATCAATTGTATTTATATTTAATATCACTGAACTGGGAAATGTCAAAGGGCAATTTATTAATATTCAATCAAATATTAGGGCACATGGCTGGTAGTTAGGTAGTATCCCTGGCATCTTGAAGTTCATAGTTCATTTAATATTTCAGCTAAACTTTGGGCTACAAGCAGTTTTACTGTGTTACAAATGGGTAAACTGATGCCTCAAGACCTAGCCAAAGCAACCTCATATAAGGTAAGTGGGCAGGCCATTACACTATTGGAGTCTGGACACTGATATTTTGCTATTGCAGTAAAATTCAAAGTGTAATTTTAAAAACGTTTTCCAGTATATAAGCTTTGGAATTTGAATTATGAAATGTTAAACACATTATAACTGGCTGCAGTTAATTTATTATAAAATGATGATGGCAACAAATAAACAATGTAAATTTGCTTCTGTACTATATCTTGGTTTGACACTACTAGCTGCAGGGACCACTTGTATTTCTGACAGATTACTGCAGGTTACAGTGGTTACATTCCATCCCCTACTTTAACAATAATTAGGTTTGTACACCAATAACAAAAGAAATTGCTTTTATAAATCCCTCCTTAATTTCAGATCAAGTTGAATCATTTAAAAGCTGACTGCTTAGGTGTCACTTTTTACATTTATTCTGGAATTCATTCTAAATGAAGAGCCCTGTGGGTCTATTAGAGATTTTCCCATTTTCATTGAATTATTATACAGTATAAACTGTCGACCAGAATTATATTACCAAGCATTCATAAGAGCTAAGTGGCTGCTTAGCTGCTAAAGAGGTGTTAAAGGATTATCATTTCAAATGCAAACTGATTGGCTGGTTTCTTGTTTTAACATCATCAAAAGACAGGAATTCCAAGCCAGTTTAATAAAAGCATCAATTCAACCTGCCCAATTGTTAAACAGGCTTTTAAATTCTATTTAAAAAAAAATGGAGAATACAATCCAGAAAAAAAGTGAAATTTTGAAGGAAATTTATGTATGTTAAAGTCATTTATGTATACAAGAGCAGGCTGTAAACCAGAATCACTTTAAATGACCAGACACCGTAAGATCTGAGAACAGCTGCCATTCACTTTGAACAGGTTAAATAACTGCATTAAAAGAGGAGAATGTTGTTTCTGGAGAAGTATTTATGATGTAAATTTTAATTGGAATGAACGAGGCTCTTTTTGTTCAACCAGCATAGTTTCACGAATGATTTAATAGGAATATTTGGAATATTGAAATAATGGGATAGGTGAAGTTAGAGGAGATCATTTTAAATTCCAAAGTTAGATGAGTGTTACATTTCAAGCATGGCTACAGCCTGCCTCTAAGCTATTCAGTTTTACAAAGGTATGACTGGGACTAGGATGAGTGGGAGTAGGGATGGGGGATCAGCAGGAGATGACTGGTGGTAGAGGGGAGATGGACAGTTGTGGTAATGTTAGGAGAGTTGAGGGGGGGGGGTCAGTCAGCAGAGGCTTTCAAGAAGGTTCCATGCCTCCATGTTAATAAACATTGAATGATAGGACCCAAAAGGAAGCTATTCAACACACAGTGACCATGTTGACAAAAATGGACTTGCAATTACTTTCCCTCTGCAGCTCTTGGTCCATCATTTTGTAACTATTGGCTTCTTGTTATATTAGTTTTTTACTTGATGAGGATTTCTGCCTTTCTGCTTTGTCAGGCAACTTGTTTCTGAATGACATTTTTCAGACTAGTTTCCTGATCTTCTAAAATTTACTTAGATCTAGCTACTGACCTTCTGCTAAGAGATTTGGGTGCTAATTTTTACTCTATTTTAGGTCTCTCATAGTGTTACACACCATTAAATTTACTTCACCTTTCTTTATTCCATAGTTAACTGTATTTACATTAGTGCTTGTGGACCAGTAGGAGCAGGAATTATTTTCTTCCAATGCTACAATATTGCTCACCTCCACTTCTATGATCAGCAAATACCCATTATTGACATCTCTCCTCAATTTCCTGTCTGTGAACTCTCTACTCCATTCTCCGAACACAATTCTTTCCTTCCCCTGACCTTATCCCATTCACATCCCAATTTCCCCCCAGCCCTATTCATGGTCCTTTAATCTAATATACAGACTCCTCCACCTGTGTACATGAAATCCCATTCCATTCCTTCCTACTCACTGTTCTCCCTCATAGCCTTTTATTAATATTTCTTTGGCCTAGATCATTCCACACACACCCACTTCCAACTCCATATGGAGACACCCTATCAATCAAGAAGGAAAATTGAATCATAAATATTTCTATAGATCAATTCCTTCAAGAACCTACAAAGGAAAAACTATTTTGGATCTTCTTTGCCATGAAAAAGGATTCATTCATAATCTCTTTGTCAGGAGGCTTTTGAGGAAGGGTAACCATTGATATAATTTGACATTCAGCCTGAATGTGATGCAGATCGATGCAAAACTGTGGTCTTGTAACTAAACAAAGAAAATTATGGAGGTTTGGGAGGAATGTTGGTTATTGTTGATTGAAATAATACATTGAAAGGTGCAATGGTTCACAACAATGTTTAAAGTTTAATAAAATAATGTATAAATTGAAAATTATATATAATTCATTTAAGGCATATAAACACTGCAGGAAAGCCAATTCATCTGTAAATAATAAAAACAATTTGATATTAAATCCAAGGAAGAGGTGTATAAAGTTGATAGAAATAACAACAGATCTGGGGATTGAAAGCACTAGAGAAAGCAGAGAAAAGGAGGAGCAAGAAATTGATAAAGAAAGGCAAGGCAGAATATGCAAGTGGAATCATGAGAAACATGAAGAACAGATTGAAAGAGCTTGTACGTAAAAAAGAGGAAGACTGGAGAACACAAATGTGGGTGTTAACATCCTCAGGTCAGATAGGTGTAAGATTTATAATAGGAAATAAGGAAATGGAAAAGGAATTAATCAATTATTTTGTGTTTGTGTTCATTGAAGTTGCAAGGCAATACCTGCCAGATATTGGATAAGTAAGGGTCTAGTGAGAATCAGGAGCTGAGGAACTACATGTAAGTTATCAAATCAAACTAGAAACTTTGGTAAGCTTTAAAGCTGATAAATCATAAGGACCTAATGATTCACATTCCAGAGTTTTTAAAGTGGTGCCTTAAGAGTTAGTATATGCTCTGATTATCATCTTTGGAAGTTCAAGATGTTCTGAAATTTATCCCAAGGATTGGAGGGTTCCAATGGTATCACAAAATTTAAAAATTCAGAGAATAACAAGAATTGATGGGAGAGAATAGGCAGCGATGTCACTGGTAGAAAAAGTACTGGAAATGAACTGAGATCATAACCAAACTCTTTAAATGAATAGTGGGGGTTGGGGGTTGGGGGGTGGACAAAAACAAGAAATACTTATAAAAGAAAATCTTGAGGATAAATGTTCAGCAGATTGGTCAATCCACTTTGAGAATGTGACCAGTAGAATAGATGAGAAACCATTATTGGACATGGTATATTTGGAATTTTGGAAGACATTCAGTAAGAAGTTATTCAAAATGTTATAGCACATACAATTGGGCTTAATATACTGGTACTGATAGAGAATTGTTTACTCAGAAGGAATTTAGTGGTCACAGCCTGCACATTACAGACAAAACTCTTCCCATTATTGAGAAAATCTATGTGGAACCCTGGCATCAGAGGTCAGCAGCAATCATCAAGGATCCACATAACCCAGAAAATGCTCTGTTCTTATGACTGCCATCAAACATAAGGTAAAGGTGCCATAAGACTCATACCACCAGGTTCAGGAACAGTTTCTACCTCTCCACCATCAGGCTCCTAAACAACAGAATCAATCAAAGTCTTATTTAAGGACTCTTACTTTACACATTTATTACTGAATATTTATTTTTCTGATTTTCAGTCAGTTTATTTACATTTCTTTCTTTGTTTACATGTCTCCCTTTTATATATTTTTTCTTGAGTACAGTTTACATCATAGATAAGTAGAAATTCAGCCATGTCCTCAGGAAAAAGAATTTTAGGATTGTATGTGATGTCATGTATGTACTCTGACAATAAATTTTCAACTTGAACTTAAAAGCAAAGTGTGAAAATGAACCGTTGTTGCCCAGATTGGCAGGCTGTGATGAGTAGGGTACAACAGGGCATTTTCTTGGCCCCAAGTTTTCATAAGCTATATCTGAAGGAAAGGAATCTAGTTTTTTTTCATGATTATTGATGATACAATAGCAGCTGGGATTGTGAATTGTGAGGAGGATGTGAAGACGTTTCAAGGGTTTATAGACAAGCTGGGTGAGTGGACATGGTATATTGAATACAATTATTTGCTTTGTTGTACATACATAAAAATAACCTAAAATCAATGCTGGAACATCATCAGGTGAGAGTGCTTGTACACTCATTGATGAAGAAGTGGCAAGTAATTGAAAGGGCAAATAGTATGTTATCTATTATTACAAGTGGATAAGAACATAATAGGAAAGAAGTGTTATTTAAATTATAAATCTACTTCAACTGTATCCAGAATATTTTGTGGAGTTTTAGGAACATAGGAACATATGAAGTAGGAACAGGAGTAGGCCAAAAATGGCCCATCGAGCCTGCTCCGCCATTCAATACGATCATGGCTGATATAATTTATGACCTAACTCCACCTACCTGCCTTCTCCCCATATCCCCTAATTCCTCTATCACGTAAAAATTTATCTAACCCAATTTTAAATATGTTTAATGAGGCAGCCTCAACCACTTCACTGGTTAGAGAATTCCAAACATTCACTACTCTCTGGGACAAACTATTTTTCCTCATCTCTGTCCTAAATCTACTCCCCCGAATCTTGAGACTGTGTCCTCTCGTTTTAGTTTCCCCGGCCAGCTCAAAAAACCTTCCTACATCTATCCTATCCATGCCCTTCATAATCCTATATGTTTTTATAAGATCTCCTCTCATTCTTCTGAACTCGAGCGAATACAATCCTAGATGATTTAATCTTTCATCATAAGTCAACCCCTTCATCCCAGGGATCAACCTAGTAAACTTCCTCTGGACCATCTCCAAAGCCATTATATCCTTCCTCAAATATGGAGACTAGAACTGGACACAGTATTCCAGGTGCGGTCTCACCAGTACCTTGTACAGTTGCAACATTACCTCCCTACTCCTGAATTCAATTCCTCTAGCGATGAAGGCCAACATTCCATTTGCCTTCTTAATAGCCTGCTGCACCTGCAACCTAACTTTTTGCGATTCATGCACAAGCACTCCCAAGTCCCTCTGCACAATGGCATGCTGTAGTTTTTCACCCCTTAAATAATATTCAGCTCTTTTATTTTTCTTGCCAAAGTGGATAACCTCACACTTACTAACATTGTACTCCATCTGCCAGACCTTTGCCCACTCATCCAGCTTAACTATATCCCTCTGCAGACTTTCCACATCCTCATTACAATTTGCTTTTCCACTCAATTTGGTGTCATCCACAAACTTGGCTACACCACATTTTGTCTCCTCCTCCAAGTCATCAATGTAAATGATGAACAGTTGTGGGCCTAACACTGACCCCTGCGGCACCCCACTTACCACTCTCTGCCAACCTTAAAAACTCCCATTTATCCCGACTCTCTGCCTCCTGTCAGACAACCAATTTTCAATCCAGGCCAATATAGTTCCCCGGACTCCAGTTTCCTGTAACTTACTGATAAGTCTCTTGTGCGGCACCTTATCAAATGCTTTCTGGAATCCAAATATACAACATCAACCTGTTCCCCTCTATCCACCACACCCATTATATCCTCAAAGAATCCTAACAAGTTTGTCAAACAAGATCTTCCCTTTCTAAAACCATGCTGCGTCTGCCTGATTGAACCCTTATGTTCCAAAAGTTTCACTATTTCATCTTTAATGACGGCTTCAAGCATTTTTCCAACTACAGACGTCAAGCTAATTGGCCAATAATTTCCAGTCTTCTGCCTACATCCCTTCTTAAAAAGTGGCATGACATTTGCTGTCTTCCAGTCTGCCGGGGCCTGCCCAGAATCCAAGGAATTTTGGTATATGACCACCAATGCATCAACTATAACTTCTGCCATTTCCTTCAGAACCCTTGGATGCATATCATCAGGACCAGGTGATTTCTCTGGATTTAGTTCCATTAGTTTCTCCATCACTACTTCCTTTGTAACAAGGCCCTTCCCAACATTCGTATCCTTAACTCCGCACTTGGGCATGCTGGACGTGTCTTTCACCATGAAGACTGACACAAAATATTTGTTTAATGCCTTGGCCATTTCCTCATTTTTTGCTACCAGTTTTCCTTTTTCATCTGTTAACTCTGGTCACCCTCTTCCGTTTTATATATTTATAAATTTTTTGCTTTCTGTTTTTATATTTTGTGCCAATTTTCTTTCATAATCCTTTTTCCCATTTCTTATTACCCACTTTGTAACCCCTTGTCTCTTAAAGTTTTCCCAATCTTCCAGTTTCACACTGCTCTTTGCAGCTTTGTACACCTGCGCCTTCAATTTTATACTCTCCTTTATTTCCTTTGTTAACCACGGTTGATTTTTTCCTCCCTTGCTGCCCTTTTTCCTGACTGGAATATATTTTTGTTGAGCATTACAAAATATTTCTTTGAAAATCTTCCACTGTTCCTCAACTGTTTCATCAATTAGCCTGTGCTCCCAGTCCACTCTGCCCAATTCCTCCCTCATCCTATGGTAGTCACCCCTGTTTAATTCCCATTTAGGGTCACCTTGTAGCCATGTTTCCGTGATGGCTACCAAATCATAGGCATGGGGACCGATTTGCGCCTCAAGTTCACTAACCTTATTTCTAATACTGCGGGCATTCAGATAAAGTGCCCTTATGCTCTTTTTCCTTTTAATATCTAGTGACTCCTGTAACCTTTTCTTTTGATTTTTCTGCCCACTATTTTTCTTTGTAATTTTCTTAACACTATCATTGACCCGAAAACTCACTGCACCATCTGATTTTTTACTTTCTCCTCCCAACATTACTTTTCCTATTTTACTTTTCCTGGCCATTACTTTATCTTCCCTACCCTTTTCCCTATCACTCTGGTTCCCATACCCCTGCCAAATTAGTTTAAACCTTGCTCCACTGCTGTACCAAATGTTGACACCTTTTTGATTTAGGTGCAACCCGTCCCTCTTGTAAAGATCATGCCTTCCCTAAAAGAGATCCCAATGATCCAAGAAGCTAAATCGTTGCCTTGTACACCAGTACCTCAGCCACACGTTCATTTTCCTTATCCTTACATTCTTTTCATCACTTGCATTTGGAACAGGTAGTAATCCAGAGATCACCACCCTAGTGTTCCTGTCTTTCAGCTTTCGTCCCAGCTCACTGTAATCCCTTTTCATTACCTCCTCCCTTTTATTGTCAGTAAGTGTTACTTGCTGTACAGAAAGTGTGCTGAACACTGTGTCTTCTCAAGCAGTTAAAGAAGAGGAGTCACATGATGGAGTAGTGGCCAGTAGGAGAATACCAGCCCTCTCCAGAAAAGAAGAAAAAAAGTGAAGGAAACAAAAAGCTCAAGAAACACAAAACACAAGTAAAAGATAAAGGTGTGGTGAAAAGAAAGAAAATGGCACCTAAGAAAGAAAAACCAAAAACAACAGGAAAAAAAGGAAAGACACCAGAAGATAAAGGAGAAGGCCTTACCTCCATGGACAGAGGAGCCCACTCCCCGAGGTTAGTGTAGACCCAGCAGGGTCGCGACCTCCCAACCGCAGGACTGCAAAAATGGCTCACTGAGCCAAACAGAGGTGCGCAACTGTGCATGCGCGAGGAATCATGCTTGTGCAATGTGCACAACAAGGAAAAGGAGAAAACTGACATGAGGGGGGCTCAGCTATGGAGTGAACCTACACAGCACAACCAGCTGAGAGAAGCCCAACAGCAGGGCTCTCAGCTGGTAGAAGAGGAAAGCAACAGGAAAGGGAGGGAAAGAAAAACAGCAGAAGGAGGCCCAACAGACAACTACCTCAGAAGAAGAGGACCAACAACAAGAAGCCATGAAAAAAAACACCCAACAAACTGAGGCAAGCAGCTCAACAAGAAAGTCAGAAGAGACACAGATACAAGGAAGAGAAGAAGAAGAAGAAGAAGAAGTGCACAGAGGAATAGAAGGTAAAATGAATGGACAGTACATAGATTAAAAAAAAATTTCAAGAACAAATGAAAGCATTATAAGAATGGCTGACACTAGAATTTAGTGAAATGAAAAGTACAGAAGAAAAAGTGAATAGAATAGTGTTGGTCATAACAGATGTAGGGAAAAGATTAGAAAATGTGGAAGAACAAGTAATGGCTGTAGAAATGGAAGTGAATGACTTAAAAAGAAAATTGGAAGAAAGTGACAAAAAAGTTAAAGAAACACAAGAGTTGTTAGCTCAAAAGATGGATATAATGGAAAACTATAGTAGGTGAAACAATCTAAAGATAGTGGGCCTAAAGGAAAATGAAGAAGGCAAAGATATGAAAGAATTTATAAAAGAATGGATCCCAAAAGTCCTGGGAATGTCAGAAATGCAGGAAGGAATGGAGATAGAAAGGGCACACAGAACATTAGCCCCGAAACTGCAGTCACAACAAAAACCAAGATCCGTTTTAGTAAAATTTCTGAGATACACGACAAGAGAAAATATATTGGAGAAGGCGATTAATAAAATTAGAGAAGACAAAAAAATCACTGGAGTACAAAGGTCAAAAAAAGAATGTTTTACCCAGACATAAGTTTTGAACTCCTGAAGAAGAGGAAGGAGTTTAACGCAGCAAAATCAATCCTATGGAAAAAAGGCTATAAATTTACGTTAGGATATCCAGTGGTGCTTAAAATAGTTATCCCGGGGGAGCAAAATAGACTGTTCTCAGATCTGGAGAATTTGCAGAATGCCTGCAAGACAGAAAGTGAGATGAAGAGATGTAACAAGAATAAAGAATGACACCAAACTACATATAAAGATGTAAAAATAATGTATAAGTAAGAACTAAATAAGGGAAGAAAAGGGAAGTAAGGGAGAAGGGGGAAAAATAAAGATTTGGGGAAAAAAGAGAAGAAAAGAGGGGGATCTTTGTTTTAATGTGAAGATAAAAGTATTTTCTGGAGGGGGTTGGGTGGGAGAGAATAACAGTCTCTGCAAAATCAGTTGACACTTGCGAACGGGTTCACAGACTGAATGGAGAGGGGAGTTGTGGTTGCCTGGCAAGGGACAAGGTGTGATTCAGAGAGGTGGAGGACACTCGGCGATAAGGGAATTTTAGATGTGGGAGTGTTTGAAGTATTTTATGTTTTAGAAGTGTTGTCATACATTGAGTTCAAAAAAGGAAAACTGAGAAATTAAAATGGGGAAAAGGGGAAAGGTGGTGGTGAGGAAGCGGAAATGAGATGTAAACAGAGTATGAGATGGCCATGTTGAACTATATGACTATAAATATTAATGGAATACATAACCAAATCAAAAGGAAGAGGCTATTAAATTTACTGAAAAAAGAAAAAATAGATATAGTATTCATGCAGGAAAATGCATCTAACCAAAGTGGAACATAATAAATTAAGGAGAGACTGGGTAGGGCACATAATGGCAGCATCATATAATTCAAAAGCCAGAGGTGTAGCTATATTAATCAATAAAAATGTACCAATCAAAATAGATGAGGAAATAATAGTTCCAGCAGGGAGATATATAGTGACAAAATTCTGGAATTTGGTCCAGTCTCTCCTTAATTTATTATGTTCCACTTTGGTTAGATGCGTTTCCTGCATGAATGCTATATCTATTTTTTTCTTTTTTCAGCAAATTCAATAGCCTCTTGAAGAGGATCAAAAGTTTATGCAAGATTTTTTTTGAAGATTGTAGATATGCAAGGGAATATATTGATAGGAGGGGACTTTAACCTTAATTTGGATCCAAAGATTGATAAAACTGGACAAAAGACTAGCAAAAAGAACAAAGTAGCCAAATTTATGTTTAAATCAATGCAGGAAATGCAACTTTTGGATATATGGAGGAGGCAACACCCAAAAGAGAAGGAATATTCATATTATTTGAGTAGACATAAAACATAATCAAGGATTGACCTGTTCCTGTTGTCAGCCCATATCCAAGGGAGATTAGGAAAATGGAATATAAAGCTAGATTGTTATCTGATCACTCACCCCTGTTATTAGCAATAGAACTGGAGGACATCCAACCAAGAACATATAGATGGAGATTGAATTCTATGCTACTTAAAAGTCAAGAATTTATTGAGCGCCAAATTAAAATGTACTTTGAAATAAATACAGAATCAGTGAAAGACAAATTTATATTAAAGGATGCAATGAAAGCCGTCATTAGAGGGCAGATAATAAGTTATGTAACTAAGGTGAAAAAGGACTATAATTAGGAAGTAAAACAGCTGGAAAGGGAAATAGTAAGTACAGAAAAAGAACTAGCAACAAGGGAAGATGCAACAAAAAGAAGAGAATTGGCGGACAAAAAATTAAAATACGAAACATTACAAACGTATAAGGTGGAGAAGAACATAATGAAAATAAAGCAGAAGTATTATGAGCTAGGAGAAAAAATGCACAAAATACTAGCCTGGCTGCTTAAAACAGAACAAGCTAAAAGAATGGTATTGTCATCAAGGAAAAAGGACAAACAAATTACATATAACCCAACAGAGATCAATGAAAACTTCAAGGAATTCTACGAACAATTATACTGAACTGAGAACAAAGGGAAAGAAGACAAAATAGATGAGTTTTTAGCTAAAATTGAACTGCCAAAATTGCAAGAAGAGGAGCAAAACAAATTGATAAAACAATTTGAAATAGAGGAAAATCAGGATATATTAAAAAAGCTACTGAACAATAAAATGACTGGAAAGGACGGACTCCCAATAGAATTCTATAAAACATTTAAAGAGTTATTAATTCCTCCTCTCCTGGAAGTAATGAACCAAATAGAAGAAACACAAAACTTGCCAGATTCATGTAAAACAGCAATAATTACAGTAATACCAAAGACAGAGAAAGATCCACTAACACCAGCATCATATAACTCAGATTATATGATAATAGCAAAACTATTAGCAAACAGATTGGCCGACTGTGTACCAGAAAGAGTAAAACAAGATCAAATTGGATTTATTAAGAAAAGACAAACAATGGACAATGTATGTAAGTTCATTAACTTAGTCCATCCAGTACAAGGAAATAAGATACCAACAGTGGCTGTTGCTTTAGATGCAGAGAAAGCCTTTGACAGGGTAGAATGGAATTATTTATTCAAAGTATTAGAGAGGTTCAACCTACCAGAAAAATATATTAGTTGGATTAAAGCATTATACAAGGGACCATTGGCAAAGGTGACAGTAAATGGATATATAATCGAACCAATTTAAATTAAGCAGGTCAACTAGGCAGGGATGTCCACTATCTCCCTCACTGTTCGCTTTAGCAATAGAACCATTGGCAGAACTGATAAGAACAGAAAATAAAATAAAAGGGATAAAAATAAAGGAGAAGGAGTATAAAATCAGTTTATTTGCAGATGACATCATAGCATACTTAACAGAATCAGAAATTTCAATTTAAAAATTACATAAGAAATTGAAGGAATATGGAGAAATAAAGATCAATGCAAAAGAAAGAGATCAATGCAAATAAAAGTGAAGCGATGCCAATGAATAATGCAGATTACACAGAGTTTAGAAAAGAATCACCATTTAAATGGCAAACACAAGCAATTAGATTAGATAATAATTTAGGCCATCTATAGAAATTAAATTATCAGCCATTAATGAAGAAATTACAAGATGACTTAGAACATTGGAAAGATTTACACTGACACTGATAGGAAGAGTAAATTGCATTAAAATGAATATCTTCCCAAGGATACAATACCTATTTCAATCATTACCAATTCCCTTAACAGAGAAATTCTTCAATGAACTAAAGAGAATAATAAGGAAATTCTATGGAAAGGGGGGAAACCGAGGATAGCGCTAGATAAATGGTACAAACAAGGTTGTTTGCCGCTACCAAACTTTAAAAATTATTATAGAGCAGCACAATTAAGATATCTATCAGATTTTTATCAAACAAGGAAAAACCAGATTGGACCAAGATAGAGCTAGATAAAATAGGGGAGAAGGTACCAGAATATAAGTGGGATGAAAAACGGGTGCAATATAGAAGTTCACCCGTACTGCACCATTTACTCAACATTTGGAAGAAGATTCATGTAGAAAGGAGAAAAACAAATTACCAACTATCAAAATTATTATTGACGCAAAATCAACTAATCCCTTTCACAATAGATAACCTTTCCTTTAGAGAATAGGAGAGAAAAGGAATTAAAAGAATAGAAAATTATATTTTAACATAACAATTACAGCATGGAAACAAGCCATTAGGCCCTTCTAGTCCGCACTGAACCAAACACTCCTCTCTAGTCCCACCTACCTGCACAATAACCATAACCCTCCACCTTCTTCTCATCCAAATACCTGTCCAGCTTTTTCTTAAATAATAAAATTGACTCTGCCGCCACTATTTCTCCCAGAAGCTCATTCCACACCGCTTCTACTCTCTGAGTAAAGAAGTTCCCCCTCATGTTACCTCTAAACCTCTGCCCCTTAACTCTTAACTCATGTCCTCTTGTTTCAATTTCTCCTACTCTAAACAGAAATAGTCTATCCACATCCACTCTGTCTATCCCTTTCATAATCTTAAATACCTCTATCAAATCCCCTCTCAACCTTCTACGCTCCAAAGAATAAAGACCTAATCTGCCCAATCTCTCCCTGTACTCTAGATGCTTAAACCCAGGTAACATTCTGGTAAATCTTCTCTGCACTCTCTCCACTCTGTTTATATCCTTCCTATAATTAGGCGACCAGAACTGCACACAGAACTCTAAATTAGGCCGCACCAACACCTTATACAATCTCAACATCACTTCCAAACTCCTATATTCCATGCAATGATTGATAAAGGCCACCATACTAAAAGCCTTCTTCACCACCCTATTCACATGAGTTTCTACCTTCAGGGAACGATGTACCGTTACTCCTAAATCTTTCTGCTCTTCTGTATTCATCAATGCTCTCCCATTTACTACGTATGTCCTGTTCTGATTCTTCTTACCAAAATGAAGCACCTCACACTTATCAGCATTAAATTCCATCTGCCATTTTTCAGCCCACTTTTCTAAGCAGCCCAAATCCCTCTGCAATCCTTGAAAACCTTCTTCATTATCCACTATTCCACCTATCTTAGTATCGTCTGCATATTTACTAATCCAATTTCCCACCCCATCATCTAGATCATTAATATATATATCGAACAACAATGGGCCCAATACAGATCCCTGAGGCACACTACTGGTCACCGGCCTCCAACCTGACAGACAATTTTCCACTACCATTCTCTGGCCTCTCCCTTTCAGCCAATGTTCAATCCATTTGACTATCTCAAAATTTATACCTAAAGACTGCACCTTCCTAACTAACCTTCCATGTGGTACCTTATCGAAGGCCTTACTGAAGTCCATATAGACAACATCCACCGCGCTACCCTCATTCACATTCCTAGTCACCTCTTCAAAAAATTCAATTAGATTGGTCAAACAGGACCTTCCGTTCACAAATCCGTGTTGAATGCTCCTGATCAGACCCTGTCTATCCAGATATTTATTAAGTACTATCTCTAAGAACTTTCTCCATTAATTTACCTACCACAGACGTCAAACTTACAGGCCGATAATTGCCAGGCTTCCTCCTTGAACCCTTTTTAAATAACGGAACCACATGCGCAATACGCCAATCCTCCGGCACTATCCCCATCTCTAATGACATATGGAAAATTACCGTCAGAGCCTCTGCTATTTCATCCTTTACTTCTCTCAATGTCCTGGGGAAGATCCCATCTGGTCCCGGAGACTTATCCACTTTTATATTCCTCAAAAGCCCTAACACTACATCTTTCGTAATCACTATATTCTCCATATTTACCCAATTTGCTTTTTTTTTATCTCACATATCCCAATATCCTTCTCCTTGGTGAATACCAAAGAAAAGAAACTGTTCAATATCTCCCCCATTTCTTTAGGCTCCACACACAGTTTTCCGCTCTGATTCTCTAAGGGACCAATTTTGTCTCTCGCTTTCCTTTTACCATTAACATATTTGTAGAACCCTTTAGGATTAATTTTCACCCTGCTTGCTATAGTCTCCTCGTACCTTCTTTTAGCTTTCCTAATTCCTCTCTTAAGATTCCTCTTATATTCAATGTATTTTTCAAACATCTCCTTAATTCCATGCTTCTTATACCTAATGTACCCTTTTTCTTCGAACCAAGTTTCTAATATTCATTGAAAACCACGGCTCTCTCAAACCTTTTGCCCCTCCTTTTAACCTAACAGGAACATAAAGCTTTTGCACTCTCAAAATCTGATCTTTAAAAGACTTCCATCTCTCTACTACATCCTGCCTATAAAACAAATTGTCCCAATGCACACCCTGTAAGTCCTTTCGCATCTCCTCAAATCTAGCTTTTCCCCAATCAAAAACCTCAACCCTTGGCCCTGACTTCTCTCTTTCCATAATGACATTGAAGCTGATGGCATTATGATCACTGGACCCGAAGTGCTCGCTAACACTAACCTCCGTCACTTGACCCATCCCATTTGCCAACAGTAGATCTAACACTGCTCCTTCTCTGGTTGGCACCTCTACATATTGTTGTAAAAAACTATCTTGCACACATTTCACAAACTCTAACCCATCCAGCCCTTTCACAGAATGTGTTTCCCAATCTATATGTGGAAAATTAAAATCTCCCATAATTACAACCCTGTGCTTATCACTTATCCACTATCTCCCTAAAGATTTGCTCCTCTAGGTCTCGGTCCCCTCCGGATGGTCTATAATACACCCCTACAAGTGTAACCTCTCCTTTCCCACTCCTCAGTTCCACCCAAATAGCCTCCATGGACGAGCCCTCTAATCTATCTTGCCTATGCGCCACTGACAAGCAATGCGCCACTGACAAGCAATGCGCCACTGACAAGCAATGCGCCACTGACAAGCAATGCGCCACTGACAAGCAATGCGCCACTGACAAGCAATGCGCCACTGACAAGCAATGCGCCACTGACAAGCAATGCGCCACTGACAAGCAATGCGCCACTGACAAGCAATGCGCCACTGACAAGCAATGCGCCACTGACAAGCAATGCGCCACTGACAAGCAATGCGCCACTGACAAGCAATGCGCCACTGACAAGCAATGCGCCACTGACAAGCAATGCGCCACTGACAAGCAATGCGCCACTGACAAGCAATGCGCCACTGACAAGCAATGCGCCACTGACAAGCAATGCGCCACTGACAAGCAATGCGCCACTGACAAGCAATGCGCCACTGACAAGCAATGCGCCACTGACAAGCAATGCGCCACTGACAAGCAATGCGCCACTGACAAGCAATGCGCCACTGACAAGCAATGCGCCACTGACAAGCAATGCGCCACTGACAAGCAATGCGCCACTGACAAGCAATGCGCCACTGACAAGCAATGCGCCACTGACAAGCAATGCGCCACTGACAAGCAATGCGCCACTGACAAGCAATGCGCCACTGACAAGCAATGCGCCACTGACAAGCAATGCGCCACTGACAAGCAATGCAACACCACCTCCTCTTGCCCCTCCGACTCTATCACACCTAAAGCAACAAAACCCAGGGATATTCAACTGCCAATCACATCCCTCCTGCAACCATGTCTCACTAATCGCTACCACATCATACCTCCAAGTATCAATCCACACCTTCAGCTCATCCACCTTTTTTACAATACTCCTGGCATTAAAATATATGAATTTCAGAGATTTCCCAATTCTTAATCCCTGTTTTCCCTCATCTTTAATAACAACATTATTTCCTTTTCCTGTCAATTGCCCTTCATCTTCTTCCAGAGCATTTCCTTTCTCTATCACCTGCCCATCTATATTCAAATACTTACTACAAACTTTCTTTGTTTGCATTCTAACCTTCTCCTTACTGCTCTGTACTATTTTGCTCCCTCCCCCCCAACCATTCTAGTTTAAAGGATCCTGAGTAGCCCTAGCAAATACCCCTGCCAGGATTCTGGTCCCCCTGGGATTCAAGTATAACCCATCCTTACTGTACAGGTCACATCTTCCCCAAAAAAGGTCCCAGTGATCCAGAAACTTGAAACCCTGCCTCTTACTCCACCCCTTCAGCCATGTGTTAATCCTCCACCTCATTCTATTTCTATTCCCACTGTCACGTGGCACAGGGAGTAATCCAGAGATTACCCCCTTTGCGGTACTTCTTTTTAACTCCCTACTGTAAGGTAAAACATCATGAGATGGGAATGTGTAAGGAGTTACCCTGTACAGGGCTGTAACAAGATGTGAATGCATCCTTGTACTTACAAGATAAGAGAGACATTGATGGATTGAGAGGCAGGAAGCTAGCAGGGAAAGGATAGCAACAGTTTTAGTCATTGGACAAGTAATGATATGATGATGTTCTAAGCACATATCCAAGGGTATAAAAAATCACCATTTTGCTGATAACGGCAGAATGCATTCTCCGACTAACATGGTTAGTTGCAAGTGTTACAATCCGGTAATAAAGAACAAAGAACCCTGATTTCGACTCAGTCTGGTGTTTGTCTCACTCATTCATGAACAAAGCAGACCTAACACTACCTAGCTGCCTGTACTCACTTTTTAGGACCTCTTCTCTATTCCTCCCGATGTCATTGGTACCTACATGTACCACGACCTCTGGCTCCTGTCCCTCCCACTTTAGGATATCCGGGACACGAGCAGCAATATCCCGGACCCTGGCACCAGGGAGGAAAACCACCATCCGGTTCTCCTTGCTGCGTCCACACAATCCCATATCTGTCCTCTTAACTATGGAGTCCCCTACCACTATTGCCCTCCTGTTCCTTTCCCTACCTTTCTGAGCTACAGGGGCTGACCCCGTGCCAGAGGCACAGCCACTGCTGCTCCCCTCAACTTTGATGTCCTCCTCAACAGTACTCAAAGAGGCGTACTTATTGCTGAGGGTTACAGACATAGGGCTCCTCTCTGGCACCTTACGTTTTTCTGTCCCTCTCCTAACTGTTACCCACCTTTCCTCCTCCTGTGGCCCTGGCGTGACCACCTGGCTGTAACTCCGGTCTGAGTTCCTCTGTTTCCCTAACCAGCCTGAGGTCATCGAGCTGCAGCTCTAGTTCCCTAACACGGTCCCTAAGAATCTGCAGCTCGACACACCTAGTGCAGATATGGACATCCGGGAGTCTGGAAGACTCCAGGATCTCCCACATCTGGCACTCCCAACAGCACACAGCCCCAACACTCATCCTTTACCCCAATGAAGTAGTAATAAAGACTATCTTACCTTAATGTGCAGTGACTCGTCCTCAACCTGTGCTCCCACTCACTTGCTTGGGCTACTCACTCGCTGCCGCTCCCAAAAACCTTTACTTTAATACATTACCCAATGTTACCACTAGCACTGTCCAATCCTAACCAGTTTCCTTTAATCACTCCCACCTGCACTCCCTATTCAATTACTGTCTCTGCACTGAACAGCAATCCCCACCTAAATCATTAACTCTTAAGACTAAATGACCACTCTACTCACGTCCGTTCAGCACAGCACGCTCCCGCCTCCTCGCTCCTTGCCAACTGGACCTCAACTGCGGTAAGGTTTTCTTTGTTTTTAAAACTCCCTCCCTGCTGACGTCACCACATTATCATTTGAACAAATGAAGTACAAATATGGAATAACTCATGGTACAATGTTTGCATACCACCAACTGAAAACCTACTTAAAGGACAAATTGGGAAGCAGACTGAGATTACCAGAAGGAAGCAGCTTTGAATATGTGATTACAGACAAAATGATAATTAAAAGATTTATAATGAACATCGACATCAAGCTGCAAGAGAAAGAAAATAATAAAATAAGCTGTAAACCCAAACAAAAGTGGGAAAAAGATCTAAACAAAGATAAAAAATGAAATATGGGAAAAGTTATGTTCCAGAACTATGAGAAATATAATAAATATGTGATTATGAATGATACAATATAATTGGTTATACAAGCTATATATCACACCCCAAAAGAGAAATAAATGGGATTCAACATTATCAGATAGATGTTTTTGCTGTAAGAAGGAAACGGGAACAACAGTACATGCAATTTGGGCATGTGAGAAAGTGAAAAAGTTTTGGGAAGATCTAAATCAGGTATTAAATAAAATCACAAAAACCAACATACCAAAAAATCCAGAGATCTTTATTCTAAATAATATAAGAAGTAAAGAATTAGGCCTCAAACTGGATAAAGCGCAAATAAGATTTATTACGATAGTCTTAGATGTAGCAAAAAAATGTATAATGGCAATCAGAAGAGAACCTGAGAGTACAGCAATGGTACATGGAAATGAATAAATGTATTTCATTGGAAAAAATAACATATAATTTAAAAAATAAAGTCACATTATTTGAACAAATTTGGGAACCGTACATGGAACACAACAGAGATGGCCTACCATGGACCTCCTAAAATGATAGAATGAGAAGAAGACAAAATGAACTGACCCAGTGTGTAAAAGTAGATGACACAATTTTCTTGTTGATTTTCATTGTGTGATAACATTGTTTAATGGGTTTATTGTATTGTATATGTTGAACATTTAATGTGTAGGGAGGTGGGTGTGAAGGAGGGATGGAAGGGAGGAGGGAAAAAAAGGGAGAAAAATGACACTGTGTATATTCAAGAGGGAAATGTTTGTGTGTATTTTGATTAATATGGTTCATAGTGTAAAAAATAAAACATTTTTTGAAAAAAAGCAGTTCAAGAATGAGAGGAATTCTAATTGAAATGCAGAAATATTCTCAAAGGACTTGGCAGGCGAGATGCAGGGAAGATGCTGTTCCAAGTGGAGGAGGTGAGGAACAGGGAACACAGTTTCAGTATAAGAAGCTGACCATTTATGATTGTGATGAGGTTTCCTCACTCTCAGGCTGGTGAACATGCTGGAATACTCTGCCACAGAAAGGTTGTAGAGGAGGTTGTGTTGTGCCTGTTCAAAACACATGCTCAAGTTCAAGTTTGTTTTCATCCAATTGCACAAGTATACAAGCCAAGGAAATAGCCGTCACTGGTCCTCAATGTAGTCGCACAACCGGACATCACACACATAGAATGTTTTCTGGACATTGAGATAATCATAACATATCACAGGTTGTGGGGATAGTGTTGAAAAATGGAAATGAGGTAGAAAATCTCAATGAAGCAGAGTCTGTCTGAAAGGCTAGATGATCTATTCTATGGAAATGTATCTCTTTTTTAAAGGAAGCCATTGTTCAGTTTGCCTATCAACTTTGAATTTTAATTAATTTGGGACAAATCCATTCTCATTCCAATGAACTGTGCAATTAGATTTTTTTTATGCAATGGATTACTCTTTCTCATTTTGAATAACTAACTTAAACATTATGATATTGTTAGAGGCAATGCCCGTTCAACAATCCCAATGCCGGTATGAATGTCTTGGAAGGAGTTCAATAATATCTCAAACACATCTTAACAAAGTGAAGTCTCAAATATGTATGTACAATCTTATTCTTCCTTCCTTCTTTGGCTTGGCTTCGCGGACGAAGATTTATGGAGGGGGTAAAAGTCCACGTCAGCTGCAGGCTCGATTGTGGCTGACAAGTCCGATGCGGGACAGGCAGACACGGTTGCAGCAGTTGCAGGGGAAAATTGGTTGGTTGTGGTTGGGTGTTGGGTTTTTCCTTCTTTGTCTTTTGTCAGTGAGGTGGGCTCTGCGGTCTTCTTCAAAGGAGGTTGCTGCCCGCCGAACTGTGAGGCGCCAAGATGCATGGTTTGAGGCGATATCAACCCACTGGCGGTGGTCAATGTGGCAGGCACCAAGAGATTTCTTTAGGCAGTCCTTGTACCTCTTCTTTATATAAATATAAATATGAAGTAACATGACTCATCTCTTTAGCCACCATATCCATGTGTTATCATCAAAAAGCCAAGAATGTTCATTAGATGCTTGCAAATACATTCTCACCCAAAAAACGAGCAGATGTCTGGATTGATGTGAATCCTTCCTTAAATCTCCCTACCAGAGCAGATTATCCATAATCAGTGGTAAAGGAAAAATGGATTAAAAGAACTGATATTTAAACCTAATGCTTTGAACTCTTCAGCCTACACACTGGAGAAGCAGTTGAAGATGGAAAAGCTGGAAACAACCTACATCAAATTGAATAAATAATTTGAACATATTTTAACTGCTCTCCAGGTCAATTTTTGGTGCATTGTATACTCCAATTTAAATTAAAGAATGCATGAACACATGTATAATATATGTGAAAATTGACAAGGAATATATATCTGTGAAAATTGACAAGGAAATAGAAGATTGTCAAAATATCCAAGATCTGCAGAAAAAAAAATTGCTAAGTCTTATTCTACTAAAGATTGTGACTGAAAAGTTTATAAGCAAGTTTGGAAGCTTTTGACCACTTGTTTTAAGTTCAACGTTGTCTAGAGATTATCTTAACTCCACAGCAAATGGTAAGCTGCAAAGAAGATCAGTAATCAGATAATAAAGCATGAGAAATATATTGATATGATGTATAATTGTTCTCAAATAGAAAATACATCACTGTAACAGCAGGAGGGGGAAAGAAATGATTGATCAGATTCAAATTGGTAATATTTTAATCCTTGTATAATTGGCTGTGTGAGCTTTTTTGGCTTATAAATGGAATCCATTGAAATATTTTTTTGTAATAAATGATGTGGTGGAGATTAGTGTTGATGTGCAAATTTGCAAGCACAAAACAATACCATGCAGAACTGCAAGGAAGGCATTTTTATAAATAAAATAAATTCTGAACCATTCAGTCATATTGGTAAGTGCCACACAAAGCCAAATAGTGTATTTTTTTTGGGGTTTCTCGATCATTTCAGTCCCTCATGTAAAGATCTAATTCAGGGACTTGTCTTTGCACTGCAACCTCAATATTTTATGTGAGGGTGTGTTGCATTGTGGTTAATTAAACCTGTGGTTTAATTAACGTGCAAATTCAATGCAATGTTATGAAAGGCACAGAATCTCATATTTAATCTTGTTTGCAAAATCTTGACATCTCTCAAAGTTGTATTGAGAGGGTACTAAGGAATGTAAGGTGCAAATTTAATAGCAGTTTACAATCATAGAGTGATAGGGAAAATTAGATTTCCAAAGTATGTGGATGAGAAGGGGGAAACAGCTGGTATATATTAATTGGAAACCATGCAATGTGTGTTTGTCAATTTAAAATAGCAGGTTGTTTTAGCTTCAGAGAAAAAACCCATCTGTCTTCAATGTGCAAAACTGAAGTTAAAATAAAAGTAATTAGCCAAAGCAATTGCAGATGCAAGTTTTGATGCTGCAAAAAGCCATAGGGAAAGAAAAAAAATCAACACATTGGAGTGGGTGTGAACAATGGAGATTGGGCGAATGCTGCATTTATAGCATGTGTATCTCCAGCAACAATGGTAGAAACAGAAAGACCTCCAAGACAAATTGGGTTCAATAGTCGAGGCATTAGTATAATCACCAGCATTATAACGTAGGCAAGAATATTTAAAATAAATTCAGCCAAGAGCAACTGTTAAATAGTACCATAATCTTGAATTCTTATTTCAGATGAAGGATTGAAGACCAAGTCAAATGAAATGTTTAGTGAATCACAATGACTATCAAATATGGTTGGAGTTAATGAACCAATGAACCAAAGCAAAAGTTGGGTCAGAAAATTTATTCTGGACTGCAAAGAAATATTCAGAATGGGTGGTGTAGATATTGCTGAAATGTTCGTGAATGCTAAGAGAGGTTTCTAATTCTCATATGTGGGTCAAGCTAGGTACAAACGTCACCCAGTCAGCTTGCATTGAAGAACCATATGGTGGAAGAGCTAAATAAATTAGAATGGGATGAAGTTCTGGTGAAGTGAATTCAGAATGAGTGGCCAACCCCAGATCGAGCAGTACCTAAAATAGGCCAAATATTTTGACTGTGTAGTGATTACTAAATGATAAGGAATCAAGCAGTTGACAGGCAGTAGCCTACTTCACAGAATATAGAAGTGGCAATAACCAACATTTTCATCACATAAATATATTCAGCTGAAAATTGGCAATGAACACAAATAGGATCCTTTATTGTACACAAAACTACCTTATGTGTGAAGTTGTCATGGAATCAGCCATGGACATTATTCTACAAAGTATAGATTATTGTCTGCAATGATGATAGATAAATGTGCACAACTACTTTCTTCTTTGGCTTGGCTTCGCGGACGAAGATTTATGGAGGGGGTAAATGTCCACGTCAGCTGCAGGCTCGTTTGTGGCTGACAAGTCCGATGCGGGACAGGCAGACACGGTTGCAGCGGTTGCAGGGGAAAATTGGTAGTTTGGGGTTGGGTGTTGGGTTTTTCCTCCTTTGTCTTTTGTCAGTGAGGTGGGCTCTGCGGTCTTCTTCAAAGGAGGTTGCTGCCCGCCGAACTGTGAGGTGCCAAGATGTACGGTTTGAGGCGATATCAGCCCACTGGCGGTGGTCAATGTGGCAGGCACCAAGAGATTTCTTTCGGCAGTCCTTGTACCTCTTCTTTGGTGCACCTCTGTCACGGTGGCCAGTGGAGAGCTCGCCATATAACACGATCTTGGGAAGTCGATGGTCCTCCATTCTGGAGACGTGACCCACCCAGCGCAGCTGGATCTTCAGCAGCGTGGACTCGATGCTGTCGGCCTCTGCCATCTCGGACAAATGTCTGATCCATTTTATTTGGGGAGATCTAATAGACAAGGGTCTAGCCTCATTTATTTTAGTTATAGAGCAACTGACTGAGGTAATTAGGAGTGATTTAGAAATTATGGGTTTAAAGGTTGGTCAGGAGGAATACAAAATCAGTTTATTTTCAGATGATATTTTGATATACCTGACAGAACCAGAGACTTCCCTATGTAAATTACATATAAAAATGGAAGAATATGGAAAAAAGTCAGGATATATAGTAAATTGAGATAAAAGTGAAATTATGCCTCTTCCAGAAGGAGATTATACTCTGTTAATTATATTAAATGCTGCAAAAATTGCATAAAATGAAATTGGATTTATCAGATAAATGTTTTAGTTATGGTGAAGACGTAAGAACTTTTTTTACATTCTACTTGGTCATGTTCTAAAGTCAGACCTTCTGGTGGATTTAGGAAAGTTTCTGGAACAGATTACTGGTATTGTTTTCCACAAAATCCAGACTTATTTTTTTTATTGGGGAACATAGAAGGAACAAAATCTCAATTAAAATTATAATTTTATCAAGTGAAATTTATTAAAATAACAGCAGTGACAAGAATGTGTATTGTAGTGACTGGGAAATCAGATGCACATTTAGGTTTTGAAAGATGCAATATGAAAATTCAAAGTTGTATACCTTTGGAAAAATTACATATAATTTTAAAAAATAAATATTCTATTTTCTTACAAATTTGCAGCCCATATATTCAAAGTTTAGGGATAAATATCTAAAAATGTACTTCCAGCCTCTTAGGACTGTCATAATCCTCTTCCCAAAAGTTGCTATATAAGTACTGTAAGATCCCAATATGTGAGCTGGTCCTTTGCTAAATCCAGAATAATATTTTTTTCTTCTTTCGCTTTTTCTTTTTTCTATAATTTTTTCTACCTTACTATATATCTATTTCAATTACTATATGTTTTAGTGCGAGGGGGGTTTTGTGGGAGGGGAGGGAGGGTAAGGGGGGATAAAATTACCATGTAATCATTGTAATTTTTAATCTAATCAAAATTTTCTTATTTAAAAATATATTAATTACATGGATGGAATTTTAAAAATAAAATATTCAAAAAGAAGAAAAAGCATCAAATCTTGTTGTGAATTAAAATATTTCATTCCAGTCATCTTGATCTATTTCAAACAGCAACGAATGCAAGTCTCACCTGTCCAGCCTTTCCTTATGAAGAATAACCCACCCACTCTGTGTACCAGTTTAATGAGCCTCATTTGAATTAGCATTCTTGCTTAAAAGGAAAAATACTACACAGTTCTCCAGATGCAATCTTACCAACATCTTGTATAATTGGAGGATTCCCTCCTTTGCCACATTCTCTCAGTAACCAACAATATTGACTTTGTTAATAACATGCTACCTACTTACTAGTCTTTGTGAATTATGTCCTTGGACATCCCAACACCTTTGCAGCTCAAAGCTCTGCAACCTCTCACACGTTAACACAATGTGTTCTTTTATTTTATTTTTCCTGCCACATTTTATACCATTTGTCAAATCTTAGTCCACTCACAATTATTTAATATTTCTTTATGTCCTCTTTAAAACTTAATTTCCCATTTACCTTTAGTACCTTCATCCAATTCACATATAAATTCTAAAAGTTTTTGACTCCAGCATTATTCCTGTGGAAAAACACTAATTGCACCTTGACAACCAGCACTGCTACAGCACCTCACCAGACCGCTTTGGTTCTGCTCTGGCACCTCACGGGCTCGCTCAGTGCAGTGGTGGTGGTTTATAAGATGACCCCCCCCCCCCCGGAGGTATATAAAATCCCCCCACTATTTTATAAGACCCCCCTGCCCCACTGAGGGCTATTCTCTATTCTGGACATAACCTTTTCCTCCCCGGCCGGTCATCCTACTTCATAGACCTACAGTTCACTGTCAATTATACAACGCCAAATACAACATGGCAGCCACCAAGGTCAGGTCTCGCCATTTTTGCTGATAAAAAATTGCACTGGATCCCTGGCAACCTGATAAATAAAATGTCTGTTCCCTCTATGTTTTCTTAGACAGTATACAGTAGACAGTATTCTATCCAAGTCAAAGCTTTTACTTTGCATAATAACCTGTGGAACTTTATCTCCATTATTGTAACAAAAAAAATCTGAAAATATTTTCAATATAAAGATCATACTTCAACTCCCATATCTGAATACTCACATAGAAATCTTAACCACACATCTGGAATAATATTTATTTCATAACTCAATTCATCATATCCAGATTTTGAGGAATATTCTGTATCATGGTGAACTAACAAACACTAGCTTTATACATAAATCATTGTTCTTTTGTGCTTTTTGCCCCAATTCATTTTCCATTTATCTTTATTAACTGGTCTATTGGCTTCAGTGTTGTTGCAAGATCTGGCCAAAAACTAATTGCACAATACCATGGCTAAGAATATCTGCAATGTTTTTTGGTATTTTGACTCCAAAGTTGTTTCCGTACCCTTGTTTCTTAATTTGGTTGTAATCCATTTTCATTTGTTATTAACCAAAAATAAACTACTTTCTAACCATATAACAATATAACAATTACAGCACGGAAACAGGCCATTTTGGTCCTTCTAGTCCACACCGAACTAAGTACTCTCCTCTACTCCCACCTATCAGCACTCTGCCCATAATCCTCCATTCCATATACCTATCCAATTTTTCTTTATATGACAAAACCTTGTACATTCCAAAGAATAAAGACTTAATTTGCTCAATCTTTCTTTGTAATCTAGATGCTGAAACCCAGGTAATATTGTTGTAAATCTTCTCTTCACTCTCTACCTTGTTGATATTCTTCCTATAATTTGGTGACCAGAACTGCACACAGTATTCTAAATTTGGCCTCACCAATGCTTTGAACAGTCTCAAAATCACTTTCCAACTCCTGTACTCTATACTTTGATTTATAAAGGGCAACATACGAAAAGCCTTCTTCACTACCCTATCCACATATGATTCTACCTTCAGGGAATGATGTACTGGTATTCCTAGATCTTTCTGCTCCACTGCATTCCTCAATGCCCTCCCATTTACTACTTTTGTCCTGTTTTGAATATTCCTACCAAAATGAAGCCCTTCACACTTATTAACATTAAGCTCCATCTGCCATCTTTCTACCCACTCTTCTAAGTAGAATAAATCCCTCTGCAATCTTTGAAAACTTTTTTCATTATCTACAATTCCAGCTATTTTAGTATCATCTGCATATTTACAAATTCAATTTACCATCCCATCATCCAGATCATTAATGTACAGGACAAACAGCAATGGACCCAATATAGATCCCTGAGGTACACCGCTTGTCACCGGTCTCCAGCCTGACAAGCAGCTATCCACTATGACTCTCTGGTATCTCCCTTCCAGTCACTGTTGAATCCATTTGTCTATCTCAAAATTAATACCTAATTACTGAACCTTCCTAACTAACCTTCCATATGGAACCTTACCGAAGTCCATATAGACAACATCCACTGCTCTACCCTCATCAACATTCCTAGTTACCTCTTCAAAAAATTCAATAAGTTTGGTCAGACATGACCGTCCATGCACAAATCCGTGTTGAGTGTTCCTTATCAAACCCTGTCTCTCCAGATACTTATATGAAGTATCTCTAAGAACACTTTCCATTAATTTACCTACCACAGATGTCAAACTTACAGGCCAATAATTGCTAGACTTGCTCCTCAAACTCTTTTTAAACAAAGGAACATATGTGCAATACGCCAATCCTCCGGCACTATATCCATCTTTAATGACATTTGAAAAATCACTGTCAGAGCCTCTGCTATTTCCTCATTAACATCTCTGAAGGTCCTGGGGAAAATCCCATTGGGATCTGAAGACTTATCCACCTTTATATGCTTCAAAAGCTCCAGTACTTCCTCTTTCTTAATCACTATAGTCTCCATAATTACCCTCTTTGCTTCCTTTACCTTGCACAATACGATATCCTTCTCCTTAATGAATACTGAAAAAAAGAAATTGTTCAAGATCTCCCCCATCTCTTTTGGATACACACACATTTGTCCACTCTGATTCTCTAAGGAACCCTTAGGTTTCTTTTGCAGAAACCCTTTGGAATTTTTTTCACCCTGCTTGCTATAGCCACCTCCTACCTTCTTTTAACTTTTCTAATTTCTTTCTTAAGATTCTTTTAACATTTAATATATTCTCTGAACATCTCTTTTTTTACCTTGCTTCTTATATTTATTGTAGGTCTCCCTCTTTTTTTGAACCGTTTCCAATATCCTTTGAAAAGCATGGCTTTCTCAAACTTCTAACTATGCCTTTTAACCTAACAGGAACCTAAAAATTTTGTAAGCTCAAAATCTCACCTTTAAAAGACCTCCATTTCTCTACTACATCCTGCCCATAAAACAAACCATCCCAATCCACTCCTTGTAAATCCTTTTGCATCTCCTCAAATCTAGCTTTTCACTAATTGAAAAACTCAATCTTAGGTCCTGACCTATCCTTTTCCATGATTATATTGAAGCTAATGGCACTATCATCACTGGACCCCCAACACATACCTCCATCACCTGACCTATCTCATTTCCTAACAATAGATCCAACACTGCCCCTTCTCTAGTTCGTACCTCTAATTACTGGTGTAAAAAAATTAACTGGCACATATTTTACAAACTCCAATCCATCCAGCCCTTTCACAAAATGGGTTTCCAAATCTATATTTGGAAAATTAAAATCTCCCACAATCACAACCTTTTGCTTATTATAAATATCTGTTATCTCTCTACAAATTTCTACATAAATTGCTTCTTTTGATCATTACATTGTATTTGTATGGCAAATTGAATATTTTTCTAATGCTCAAATAACATTCGAACTTTCAAGATTTAAATTAAAGTGTAAGAAGATTTATTTGGAGGTATAAAATACCTCAGATGTCATTGGAAAAATTAACATGGAAATTTGATCAAGGGGGACTTTGATTGCCTAATTAAAAAAATTATTATAAAGCAGTTCAACTTAGAATTTTGTCCACTTGTTATCAGATCAATGAAAAGATTGCATGGGTGCAAATCGAAATGAGTAAAATAGGAGAAAGTAATTCTGAACATATTTTATATAAATGGCATGAGGGATTATTAAAAGGAAAATCCGATCCACCAATTTTGAAGCAGATACTTAAATCATGGAATGGAGAACATGTGGAAAGAGGAATGAAGAATTATCAAGTGGCTAAAATGAGTAAGCCACTGCCTTACTCTCTCTACCCCCATAACTGTATGGCTAGACAAAATTCAAATGACACCACATTTGTCAGCAGAATCACAGTGAGAAAGTGTACAGGAGTGAGATAGATCAGGTAGTTGAGTGGAGTCAGAACAACAACCTTGCACTCAAATTCTGCAAAACTAAGGAATTTAGGAAGGAGAAGGGGAAGCCAGGAGAACTCATTGAGGGGTCAGTAGTGGAGAGGGTAAGAAACTTAGAAACTTCAGATTCCTGGATGTCAACATCTCTGAAGAACTATCCAGGGACCATCATTTCGATGCAATCATGAAGAAGGCATGCCTAAGGCTATATTTTGTTAAGAGTTTGAGGAGATTTGGTATATCACCAAACACTCTTGCAAATTATACAGGTGTACCATGAAAAGCATTCTGAGTGGATGTGTCAATGTCTGGTATGGAGGTGCCAATGCACAGGACAGGAACAGGCTATAGAGGATTATAAACTCGACCAGTGCCATCGTGAGCATTAGACTTCACTCTATTAAGGACATATTTAAGAGGCAATGCCTCAAAAAAGCAGCTTCTGACAAGGACACTCACCACCCAGGCCATGTCCTTTACTCATCAAGAAGGAGCCTGAAAATGCACACTCAAAAACAAAAACAGCTTCTTCCCACCGCCCCCCCACTCAGATTTCTGAATGGACAATAAACTGAAAGACACTACCTCACCTTTTCTCTTATTTTGCAATAGTTATTTATTTTTTAAATCTTGTATTTACAAAATTGCAATTTATAGTAATTTTCTATCTGTTCTACACAATACTGCTGCCTCAAAACAACAAATTTCATGACACATGTTCATGACAATAAACCTGATTCTGATTTGATAATATCCTCACAAAGATAAGCGTATACAGAGCCGTTGTCATACCCACACTTCTGTTCGGCTCCGAATCATGAGTCCTCTACCGGCATCACCTACGGCTCCTAGAACGCTTCCACCAGCGTTGTCTCCGCTCCATCCTCAACATTCATTGGAGCGCCTTCATCCCTAACATCGAAGTACTCGAGATGGCAGAGGCCGACAGCATCGAGTCCATGCTACTGAAGATCCAGCTGTGCTGGGTGGGTCACGTCTCCAGAATGGAGGACCATCGCCTTCCCAAGATCGTGTTATATGGCGAGCTCTCCACTGGCCACCGTGACAGAGGTGCACCAAAGAAGAGGTACAAGGACTACCTAAAGAAATCTCTTGGTGCCTGCCACATTGACCACCGCCAGTGGGCTGATATCGCCTCAAACCGTACATCTTGGCGCCTCACAGTTCGGCGGGCAGCAACCTCCTTTGAAGAAGACCGCAGAGCCCAGCTCACTGACAAAAGACAAAGGAGGAAAAACCCAACACCCAACCCCAACCTACCAATTTTCCGCTGCAACCGTGTCTGCCTGTCCCGCATCGGACTTGTCAGCCACAAACGAGCCTGCAGCTGACGTGGACATTTACCTCCTCCATAAATCTTCGACTGCGAAGCCAAGCCAAAGAAAGAAGACTACTTTCGCTTTAAGTTTATTATATAATGCCTTGATATAATTTATAAAAGTTTGTCCAAGCCCAAATTTGTAAAATACTTTAAACAAAGAGTCCAATTCCAGTTTATAAAATGCCTTTTCTTGCATCGAAAGCCACTGCTACGTATAAGTTTTTCCTTTTTTGTGCTGCATGTATAATACTGGTGACATTATCCGCTGACTGTCACTTTCTGACAAATCCTGATCCATGTTTATTAATTTAGGTAATAATTTAGTAACTCTATTTGCCAATATTTTAGCCAGCATTTTATAATCTCCATTCAATAATGAGATTGGTCAATGAGAAGAAACTTTTAATGGATCTGTATGTTTTTGGCATCACAAAAATTATTGCTGTTGAAAATGAATCTGGGAGAGTATGAGTTCTTGATGTTTGATCCAACATTTACATGAAAATAGGAATCAATACATTTTTTAAAAGTTTTTAATTTTTTTTCACACTATGAACCATATTAACCAAAATACACACCAACATTTCCCTCTTGAATATACACAGTGTCATTTTCTCCCCTTTTCCCGCTCCCTTCCCTCCCTCCTTCCCACCCCCTTCCAAACCTATTAAATGTTCAACACATACAATACAATAAACCCATTAAACAATGTCATCACACAATGAAAATAAGCAAGAAAATTGTGTCATCTACTTTTACACACTGGGTCAGTTTATTTTGTCTTCTTCTCATTCTATCATTTTAGGGGGTGGAGGTCTGCCGTAGGCCCTCTCTGTTGTGTTCCATGTACGATTCCAAAATTTGTTCGAATAATGTGAATTTATTTTCTAAATTATATGTTATTTTTTCCAATGGAATACATTTATTCATTTCTATGTACCATTGCTGTACTCTCAGGCTCTCTTCTGATTTCCAGGTTGACATTATACATTTTTTTGCTATAGCTAAGGCTATCATAATAAATCTTTTTGTGCTTCATCCAATTTGAGGCCTAATTCTTTACTTCTTATATTATTTAAAAGAAAGATCTCTGGATTTTTTTGGTATGTTGGTTTTTGTGATTTTATTTAATACCTGATTTAGATCTTCCCAAAACTTTTTCATTTTCTCACATGCCCAAATTGCATGTACTGTTGTTCCCATTCCTCCTTACAGTGAAAACATCTATCTGATACTGTTGGGTCCCATTTATTTAACTTTTGGGGTGTGATATATAGCCTGTGTAACCAATTATATTGTATCATGCGTAACCTCGTGTTTATTGTATTTCTCACAGTTACGGAGCATAGGTTTTCCCATATTTCATTTTTAATCCTTATGTTTAGATCTTTTTCCCACTTTTGTTTGGGTTTACAGCTTATTTCATCATTTTCTTTCTTTTGCAGCTTGATGTACATGCTCATTATAAATCTTTTAATTATCATTTTGTCTGTAATCACATATACAAAGCTGCTTCCTTCTGGTAATCTGAGTCTGCTTCCCAATTTGTCCTTTAAGTAGGTTTTCAGTTGGTGGTATGCAAACATTGTACCGTGAGATATTCCTTATTTGTACTTTATTTGTTCAAATGATAATAAATTATTTCCCAAAAAACAATTTTCTATTCTTTTAATCCCTTTTCTCTTCCATTCTCTAAAGGAAAGGTTATCTATTGTGAAAGGGATTAGTTGATGTTGCGACAATAATAATTTTGGTAGTTGGTAATTTTTTTTTCCTTTCTACGTGTATCTTCTTCCAAATGTCATACCCACACTCCTGTTCGGCTCCGAATCATGGGTCCTCTACCGGCACCACCTACGGCTCCTAGAACGCTTCCACCAGCGTTGTCTCCGCTCCATCCTCAACATCCATTGGAGCGCTCACACCCCTAACGTCGAGGTACTCGAGATGGCAGAGGTCGACAGCATCGAGTCCACGCTGCTGAAGATCCAGCTGCGCTGGATGGGTCACGTCTCCAGAATGGAGGACCATCGCCTTCCCAAGATCGTATTATATGGCGAGCTCTCCACTGGCCACCGTGACAGAGGTGCACCAAAGAAAAGGTACAAGGACTGCCTAAAGAAATCTCTTGGTGCCTGCCACATTGACCACCGCCAGTGGGCTGATAACGCCTCAAACCGTGCATCTTGGCGCCTCACAGTTTGGCGGGCAGCAGCCTCCTTTGAAGAAGACCGCAGAGCCCACCTCACTGACAAAAGGCAAAGGAGGAAAAACCCAACACCCAACCCCAACCAACCAATTTTCCCTTGCAACCGCTGCAATCGTGTCTGCCTGTCCCGCATCGGACTGGTCAGCCACAAACGAGCCTGCAGCTGACGTGGACTTTTTACCCCCTCCATAAATCTTCGTCCGCGAAGCCAAGCCAAAGAAAAAGAAAGACCGTGAGATATTCCTTATTTGTACTTTATTTGTTCAAATGATAATAAATTATTTCCCAAAAAACAATTTTCTATTCTTTTAATCCCTTTTCTCTTCCATTCTCTAAAGGAAAGGTTATCTATTGTGAAAGGGATTAGTTGATGTTGCGACAATAATAATTTTGGTAGTTGGTAATTTTTTTTTCCTTTCTACGTGTATCTTCTTCCAAATGTTGGCATAAAGTTTGGGGCAGTACTGGTGAATATTGCACCCGTTTTTCATCCCACTTATAAAGTATATGTTCTGGTACCTTCTCCCCTATTTTATCTAGCTCTATCCTGGTCCAATCTGGTTTTTCCCTTGTTTGATAAAAATCTGATAGATATCTTAATTGTTCTGCTCTTTAATATTTTTTAAAGTTTGGTAGGTTCAAACTCCCTTGTTTGTACCATTCTATTAATTTATCTAGCGCTATCTTCGGTTTCCCCCCTTTCCATAAGAATTTCCTTATTATTTTCTTTAGCTCATTGAAGAATTTCTCTGTTAAGAGAATTGGTAATGATTGAAATAGGTATTGTATCCTTGGGAAGATATTCATTTTAATGCAATTTACCCTTCCTATCAGTGTTAGTGGTAAATCTTTCCAATGTTCTAAGTCATCCTGTAATTTCTTCATTAATGGTTGATAATTTAGTTTGTACAGATGGCCTAGATTATTATCTAGTCTAATAACTAGGTATCAAATACCTAATACATCTTTAAATTCTTTATAAAATTAAGGTGGAAATTCATCTTCCCCTCGAGATTTATTACTTTGGATTGAACTTTTAATTGCATAAATTGTGCACTCAATTCTATTTGTTCTTCCAAATTTAATGTCAATTCATCCTTGATAAATATCTCTTTTTTTGTCTTTTAAAGACTCTGTCCTGCATAATTTAAGATAAAAGTTTTTAAAAGATTCATTTATGTCTTGAGGTTTATAACTAATCACATTCAAATCATTTTTAACTGCACTCTTGAAGTTCTTGAAGTCTGATTGTATTTCAGTTGCCAAGTGAATACTTTGTGCTCATTCAGCTAACCCGTAATATCTCTGCTTAGTTCTTGTGATCATTTTTTTAAAGTTCTACAAGCTTGTAATACATTATATTGAAGTTTTTTTTGTCAATTAATTGCCTTCGCTTATCTTCAGAACTTCATTTCTGAAAACTCTTTTTGAATAATTTTATGTTTTGCTCCATCTGATCTACTAATTTTAGTAGTAAAACATAATTTGTCCTCTCAGATATACTTTTAAGGCATCCCATATTATAAACTTATCATTCACTGAATTCAAATTTGTATCGCAATATAACTGAATTTTCCTTCTTAAAAAAAAATCACAAAAATCTTTCCTAATTTAGTCTTCATCTATGTACTAATTTTTCTTTATCTAGCACTATAATAATCATTAACAAAGGAAAATTATCCAATAATATTCTTGTTTTATATTCAGACTACCTTGTATTTGTGCAGATATTAAAAATAAGTCAGTTTTAGAATAGGAGTCATATCTTCTTGAATAAAAAGAGTGATATATTTCTTTAGGATGAATTTTCCTCCATTCATCTAGCAAATTCAAGTCTTTCATTAAGGATGCTTTTTCATGTAGAAGAATGTAATTGAATCTAAGCACTCTTCAAAAATGAGAAGCCCCATTTAAGATTGGTAAGGTGTTTATCTTTTGTATTCTGTTCCATAAAGGTGAGTGGAAGCCAAGTATTTGATAGTTTTATGAGCAGAGGTAGATATATTCTTGATAAGCAATTTGGTAAATGATTACTGAGAGTAGGCAAGAAAATGGAGCTGTGGTAATGATCAGAACAGCCATGATCTTTTAAATGGTGGAGTAGGCTCAAGGAGCCAAGTATCCTCTTTTATTTTTGTGTGTGAAAGCCAGGGCATCATAGAATAAACATTGTAAAACAAGTCTGGATAAAATAAAATAAACTGAATTGCACACATGTCCAAATGGTAGCATAATTTGGTGTAGGAGAGGAGATAATGAGCATCTGAAAGAGACTACCTTACAGGGATGATGGGTTTACCCAATGTGCCAAATATTCTCCTTCTAATCCATTAAGAACTGCAACATGAAGATGAGAGATCCTGCTCTAAGTGATGATATGAAATGACAACTAAACAATATTATATTAAATATGAACATGAAGTTGTCATAAAATATGTCGGAAGAAAGCAATTTTACAAGAGATTCACACTGAGAGCTCTAGTTCTGTGGGAATGAAAGCAATACTGAGAAGTTTTGTTTATTAGTCAGGCCTGATTTTAAAATACATGTTAACAGCTAGTAGATGAGTGTTTTGTCTATCGAGGTGACCAGACCAATCTATCAAAAACTTCTTTATTGAAATGTACTGGGTAAGTTTGATGTCTGTGGTAGGTAAATTAATGGAGAAAATTCTTAGAGATAGTACTTATAAACATCTGGATAGACAGGGTCTGATCAGGAGCACTCAACATGGATTTGTGGGAGGAAGGTCATGTTTGACCAATCTGATTGAATTTTTTGAAGAGGTGACTAGGAATGTGGATGAGGGTAGCACAGTGGATGTTGTCTATATGGACTTCAGTAAGGCCTTCGATAAGGTACCACATGGAAGGTTAGTTAAGAAGGTGCAGTCATTAGGTATAAATTTTGAGATAGTCAAATGGATTGAACATTGGCTGAAAGGGAGAGGCCAGAGAGTGGTAGTGGATAATTGTCTGTCAGGTTGGAGGCCGGTGACCAGTGGTGTGCCTCAAGGATCTGTATTGTTGTTCGTTATATACATTAATGATCTAGATGATGGGGTGGTAAATTGGATTAGTAAATATGCAGACGATACTAAGATAGATGGAATAGTGGATAATGAAGAAGGTTTTCAAGGATTGCAGAGGGATTTGGGCTGCTTAAAAAAGTGGGCTGAAAAATGGCAGATGGAATTTAATGCTGATAAGTGTGAGGTGCTTCATTTTGGTAAGAAGAATCAGAACAGGACATACGTGGTAAATGGGAGAACATTGATGAATACGGAAGAGCAGAAAGATTTAGGAGTAACGGTACACCGTTCCCTGAAGGTAGAAACTCATGTGAATAGGGTGGTGAAGAAGGCTTTTAGTATGGTGGCCTTTATCAATCATTGCATGGAATATAGGAGTTGGGAGGTGATGTTGAGACTGTATAAGACGTTGGTGCGGCCTAATTTGGAGTTCTGTGTGCAGTTCTGGTCGCCTAATTATAGGAAGGATATAAACAGAGTGGAGAGAGTGCAGAGAAGGTTTACCAGAATGTTACCTGGGTTTAAGCATCTAGAGTATAGGGAGAGATTGGACAGATTAGGTCTTTATTCTTTGGAGCGGAGAAGGTTGAGAGGGGATTTGATAGAAGTATTTAAGATTATGTAAGGGATAGACAGAGTGGATGTGGATAGACTATTTCCGTTAAGAGGAGGAAAGATTAAAACAAGAGGACATGAGTTAAGAATTAAGGGGCAGAGGTTTAGAGGTAACATGAGGGGGAACTTCTTTACTCAGAGAGTGGTAGACGTGTGGAATGAGCTTCCGGGAGAAATAGTGGCGGCGGAGTCAATTGTATTATTTAAGACAAGGTTGGACAGGTATATGGATGAGAAGAAGATGGAGGGTTATGGGCATTGTGCAGGGAGGTGGGACAAGAGAGGGGTGTTTGGTTCGGTGCGGACTAGAAGGGCCTAATGGCCTGTTTCCGTGCTGTAACTTGTTATGTTATGTTATGTTAATTATTTCCAAATAGTTCATGTTGATGATTTTGAGAAGAGGATTGATTATTTCTTTGTGCAGATAGATAATCACCTGAAATGGATTGAAGTGAAACACACTGGGTTTCTTTCTGCAACACTACCAAGAGCATACTTGTGAAGAATTGACATCCATTTACCATTGTCATAGTTCATCAGAAGAACCAGTGTCGGTTAACGGCCTTCAGTTTTGTTAATTTCCATTTGACCACTTTATGAAACAAAATGGTATTAAACTCCACACATTTATTTAATAATTTCACCATATTCTCACACCAAAATGTGACAGTTCATTGTGAATTATTAATGAAGCACTGAGCAGTTTCAACAAGCGTACTTAAGTTTAACAAGGGATTGATTTGCAAACTTTACATATATAAGCCTTTATTTTAAAAATTGTTTTATAAAGGCTTTTCTAAGTTAAAATGCCTTGAATAGCAACTTATTTGCAGCAATTCATTATTGGAGCATTCCTGTCTCTGATCTGGACATTAAGGATGTGCTGGTTGGAAGGAAACTGAGGTTCTGGCTCTAAACATTGGGTCCACATCCCACAAGGGCTGGAAATGTTAGCATTTTAAAATACACAAACTTGGTTTCAAATCCCTCCAGGTCCTCTTCATTCTCCAAATCTGTATCTCTCTCGACACTCTGAGACCTCTGTACTCTTTTAATGGTATTCTTTAATCTATCCCTGATTTTCCACTGGCAGCAATGTCTTCAACCTGCCAACATCCTAAATTGTAGAATTTTCCCATTTCTTTACTTTGCTCTCCTCCTTTAGCACCAATCACTTTATCCTCATTTATCTTTTGTGGCTTCATGTCAGATTTTGCATCATTTTGGGATATTGTACTACATTGAAGGTTCTAGTTAAATATAATTTCTTGCTATTATTTTCTCATTCAATGGCTGTACTCTTACATTGAATAGATTGGGGAATCCTTCAAGCTGTATAAAATAAACCACCTTTTTAACTGGAATGAAGAAATTATGGCATTTACATTGATACAATTGTTAATCAGCCTACCAATTCTTCCATCACATATTCTTTCTTTCTTCTTTGGCTTGGCTTCGCGGACGAAGATTTATGGAGGGGGTAAAAAGACCACGTCAGCTGCAGGCTCGTTTGTGGCTGACAAGTCCGATGCGGGACAGGCAGACACGGTTGCAGCGGTTGCAGGGGAAAATTGGTTGGTTGGGGTTGGGTGTTGGGTTTTTTTTTGAGGGGGAGGACGTGGAGGGGGAGGACGTGGAGGGGGAGGACGTGGAGGGGGAGGACGTGGAGGGGGAGGACGTGGAGGGGGAGGACATGGAGGGGGAGGACGTGGACTTGTCCTCGGGCCTGCGCAAAGGAGCTTTTAGGTGGAGTGCAGTGCGCGCAGTACTGGCCCCACCCTTTACACCCATGGTTCGTGTGCCGTGGCCGAGCAAGCTGGGACGTGGCAGCGAGGTCCTTGGGTCGTAGGTTTTATATCGGAGTGGCCTTCTCCTATGCAGGTTTCTTACCCAGGCTGGAGGGGCCTGCCTCCCCTCCTAGGTCGGTCCACATATTAGTCTCTAAATAATCATCAAACAGAAATCAAAATACAAGAACAACAATGCCAATTTAACAACTTCTTGTTCTCCTGTCACCTTAACACATTCTCATGCTGGCTGTTACATTTTTGCTATTTTTTCAGTAGAGCCACAATCTTTCATTGATTTCAAACCCATTTAAAACTGCACAATTTTTAACAGAATGGCACCATCTCAGACAAGTTAGCTTCCTGTCTCGAAATATCTGCACTTCCTTGAGAACATTTAATTCTCCTGTACCCCCAAGCCTTTACCAGAAACATGGAAGTGACATCAGATGAAATCCTTTTGGAATAGAAAGTGGACCATTTCATCTTGGACAAGGAGACTAATATTTTACATTCAATGAAAGTGACCTCATAATATACCTATTTGATCATTCCAATTATCTAAATCTTATGCAATAAGATCTTCAAATAAAAATGGAGAATTAGAACTGCTCAGTATTTTCCTTATCACTTGTTGACATTGCAATTTGTTTTATAGCACATCCTTGCCAGAACAGTTCAGTACCAAAAAAAGCTTTCCCTTAAAATATTTCAAGTGACACACTTTCTTTCTTTTCATGCTGCAGCTGGATAAAATTCATCTGAGAGATTTGTTAGAAAGGTGAGTGGAAGTTGATGGTTATGTGGAATGAACCATGAAGATGTTGAGTTAACTGTGCGCTGGCGTTTACAGGAGAAGGTCAGGCTTCATAGATTTTTGCTAGTTGTTTCAGTCTGGGGTCAAAGGCTTTCTCTTTCCCTGGAGAATCATGACCTTGAGTAGTGAACAACTACAGCAAAAATATTGAGTTTTTTATATATATAGTTTTATGTAAAAATAGACTCAGTTATACTTTCCAATTTGGTTTACCAAACCTCAATATTTTTTAACACAATTCTCTTCAGCATTTATAAGAGGAAAAAGTGGTTGCAGTTAGAATGCAATCAAACCTGAAAACTTGAGGCACCATTACTTTTTAATGAAATGAATTGACATTTAGATACCTGACATGCTTATCTGCATCAGGACAGTATTAAAGAGTTTCCATTTCTCCAGCTTTGTCCCAATCCTAGCCTATTTTCATCCCTGATAGCCCACTGATAAGAATAACAGTGGGATGTCATGCATAATCAAAAGAGCAGGCAAAGTTTCATCAAAATGCAGAAATAATGGAAACACTCATCAGGTCAGATAGCATTTTTGAAGAGAGAATTAAAAAGTAATCTGTCGAGTCACATATGTTTTTTTACACAGAAATTCCACAATATTTATGTAATGAAGATGGCTTTGGTCATTTACACTGAAATGAGCAAAGCCTGAAATTTTCCAGGTCAGTGTGTTTTTTTTACACAGCAAGCCAGCATTGCAGAAGCAAAAGAGGCAGAAAGTATAATTCCACCATGTCAATGCCTGCTGTGATGGATAACATACATGTCTAGCATATCCTTCAAAACAAAAATGGCAGTAGGCCTTAATGTGCTTATGGTAGTTGCTGTGAACATGTATTACCACTCTTCGAGCACAGGCTAATTTCCTGTGCATCATACATGACTTCATGATGCACTGATGGATGTAGAATCCATGTAAGCAATGTTATTCATATGATCAGAAATACCTTGGAGGAGAATTTTAGGGACTCAGGGAGCAGTTTGAGGCAGAAATGTGAAAGGACTCAGATGTCATAGATGGAGACATTTCCTTCTTGAAAGTCAATTCACACTGCTATCAGATAGAAAAATATGTGGAGGAGAGAGAGACCACATGGGGCCATATTATGGCATAATTATTAAGATGAGTGGCGGGGTCATTTTTGTATGTCTTGACACACTTTTGGCTTTGTATTGGAACTCGTTGAGCCACACCTGATGTGCAAGTCAACAATCTGACAACAGCCTCTGGAACCTCGGCTTGGACTCGCAGTTACTTTGTGGTGGTATGCTACCCCATGTGAATATTGATCCATTAGTTGTATTTTTGGTGTGTGTGTGTGTGTGTGTGTGTGTGTGTGTGTGTGTGTGTGTGTGTGTGTGTGTGTGTGTGTGTGTGTGTGTGTGTGTGTGTGTGTGTGTGTGTGTGTGTGTGTGTGTGTGTGTTTGCCAAGTTACTGGAGCATTGATGAGGGGCCTATTTAAACATTTTGTTGACCTGCTGAGTGGTGCACGACTTCAGAAGTCAATTGACGGATTTTCAGACTGGGGTATCCAATGTGTATTGGTGCCATTGATGGCACATGTGTTCCCATCAGACCCCCTCATGAAGACCTACTAGTCTACTACATTTGGAAAGACTGGCACTCCATTGTTCTTCAGGTTGTTGTCGACCATAACTACTGTTAAGGATCATGCCCTGAATTACAATTATTGCTCTTTATCAATTAATGTGTTTCATATGTTTCTCTAAACACAGTTGTTCCAGCTTCATAGATGTCCATTTGGGTTGGCCTGGTTGCACCCATGATGCTCGAGTTTTAACCAACTCGTCCATCTACAGAAAGGCCAAGGATCCAAGTGGGTACCTCTTCCCATGTGAAGTAATTTAATATACCCCATACGGTTAATAGTAATAAGTTAAACTTTGATCCTGTTTTCATGTTTAAAGATAATTAAAAGCAACTTTTGTTTAAGTAACCAATTTTCTTGGTAAATTTCAATTGCTGCTAAGTTTTGAGGTCCTCTGGGCCCTTGACAAACTGCATATAACTGTGCAATAAAACCAAATATCAATAACCATTTGCAAAAGTCACATCACTCCAGCAACTGGAGGAAGGAGGAAGTTGAAGGTGGTTGAAATGATTCATATGCCTCGTCTGAGTGTTGCAAGAAGTCATTCTGTTGTGGTGCCTGAGAGAAATACTGGCTATGGTGTTGATGAGTGTTGTACTGTTGTAAGGGAGTTTATTGCAGTACAGTGGAAGCTCGATGCTGTTGAGCAGAGGATGACATTAGAGTAATCATTTCCCTCATGAGTGAGGTCTGATCCTGCATTTCCTGTTGGAACTCTTTAAACATCGTCCAACCCTGTCATCTTCTCTGACCGAGTATGTCAATTGGCCTCACGTGCAGCCATCTCCACCTCCTGTGCATCTCTCCTTATTCGCTCCTCACAGGCCCTCTGCACCTCCTGCTGAAGACACTCCATCTCTGCATTATCATGGTCCATAGACAGGAACATCTCCTCCATTACCTGTAAAAGGTGCTGGAGAAGTTCAGTAGGCCAAACAATGTCCTTTATGTAGCAAAGGCAAAGATATAGAACCGATGTTTCGGGCTTCAGCTCTTCATCAAAGTATGAGAAAATATTGGGTCATCACCTGTGCCTTGATAGGACTCTGTTTCTTCTTGAGCAGCTGGTACCCTGTAAAACAATGGAGCATAAGCTACATTAGCAAGACCATTCTTTATGGGCAGACACACTTTCAAAACGCATTGCGGTGGAGCACTGTATGTAATACATGCATTGTACTGGTTGGCCCACCCTGATACTGTAACTCCTCCCCTTTCAAGATTCCTAATAAAGGTAGTACTGCCCAATCTCCTCCCTCGGTACTGCCTTTGAATTGGGCCAACAGCTTATGTGCCATGGATAAGGCTATTCAAGAAGAGAAGCTGGATTCTAAGGATCCAGAGGCCTCCGTAAAATTTGACCAGTGGCTTCATTGCCTGAACTCCTTCATGAGGCGACATTGACATTTGGGAAGAGGTCGATAAGAGAGACCTGCTGTTTGCACAGGTCAGCCATCATATTTTCCAGATAATTAGCGATTGTGAGACTTACTCAGTTGCTATGCGGCTCCTGCAATAGCAGTATCTGGCCCCAAAGAATATAATCTATGCCAGATGCCTCCTCGGCAGCTGTTGGCAAGCACCTGATGAATCCGTTGACAAATACATTCAGCCTTTGCGGGAGCTGGGGCAAACTTGTGGCTGCACTGACATTATGGCAGTCATCTATCAGGAGGAGCTGATCAGGTATGCTTGAGTGGCCAGTCTCAGGTCTGATCATATTAGACAAAGGCTTCTGGAGAAGGCCGATTAGACCCTGCAGGACATGGTCAATCTCATCAAGGCACTAGAGAAGGCCCAAGAGAACACAGAAGCTTACTCCTCCGGCAACACAGCCGCCACATGGGGAGTACAGGCAAACAGCAGCCGCTATCACCAAGCTCCCGAAGTGCTATTACTCTGGCCAGACAAAGCACTTGAAGAAGAGCTGTCCTGCCAGAAGCGCGACCTGCACCAGCTGTGGAAAAAAGGACATTACGCAAAGGTATGTAGGTCCAAACCTTCCCCCTGCAGCACCGCACGTGAACAGCAGCTGTCGTCATCTTGGATCACGTCACTTCCAAATCCCATTCGACTAAAATCCAAGGGAGTTGCACAGTAACACTAACCAACTACAAGATTTTTAAATTGCTCGTTATGCCACAACTCTGTGCACCAGTCATATTGGGCTGGATGTCCAGTGCCAACTTAAGTGTTCTGATAAAATATGATGGGCCCACCCCTCCCTCACGGTTCATAATAACCAACTTTTAAACCATCCGCCCGTCTCCCGAACACAGCCAATTAGCAACCCGGACGCCATCGTCTGTTGCTCACGACCTGTGGTCTGTCCACCTTCCAGGTCCCGCTGCTCCCCCCAGTTCGAAAATCTCACTCACAACTGTAAGCCAGCTGAGAGCAGGTGATACATTCCTGGGGACAGAGACTTTATCAAGGCTGAGTTTAAGCAACTCCTGGCAGAGGGCATCATAGACCCCAGCACCAACTCTTGGAGAGCACAGATAGTGGTGGTAAAGAGCAGAGAGAAGCATAGGATGGCCATAGACTACAGCCAGACCATCAACTGGTTTACTCTCTTGAACGCCTATCCCCTCCCCTGCATAGCTGACATGTAAACAAGCTTTCCCAATAGCAGATCTTCTCTACCACTGACCTCAAGTCGGCCAATCGCCAGCTCCCATTCCACCTAGAGGGCAGCCCATACACGGCGTTCAAGGTGGACAGCCACCTCTACCATTTCCTCAGGGTCCCTTTTGGGGTCACAAATGGAGTTTTTGTCTTCAAGATGGAGAACTGAGTCATTGGACCAAATCCTGAGGGTATGCGGCCCCTGCTGGTTCTCCCACTCCACCATAACCTCAAGGCCCTGAAAAGGTGTGTGGGGTTCTTTTCATACTATGTGCAATGGGTCCCTAATTATGCAGGCAAAGCTCGCCCCCTGGTAAAAACTACTACATTCCTCCCATTGGCAGACGCCCAAGCAACATTCACTCACATCAAAGGCGACATTGCCAAGGCAGCAATGCACGCTGTAGACGAATCCATCTCATTCCAGGTGGAGAGTAATGCATCCAATTTTATCCTTGGTGCCAAGCTGAACCAGGAAAGCAGGCTAGTGGGATTTTTCTCCCATACCCTCCAGGACCTGAACTTTGGCACTCAGTCATTGAGAAAGCGACCCACAACATAGTGGAAGCTGTGCACCACTGGAGACATTATCTAGCCAGCAAACCGTTCACCCTGCTGACTGAACAATGTGCAGTCACATTTATTTTTAACAACAAACAGCAGGGAAAAATTTTTAAATAACAAGATCCTGAAGTGGAGAATTGAACTGTCCACCTACAACTATGAGATCTTGTACTGGCCCGTAAAGCTCAATGAGCCTCCCGATGCCTGTTCCAAGGTACCTGTGCCAATGCAACAAGCAGATCGCCTCCAGGCCCTTCACAACAACCTCTGCCACCCTGGGGTCACCATGCTTTATCACTTTGTGAAAGCCCACAGCCTCCCGTACACAGATGAGGACATCGGGGAGCTGACCTGCAGCTGCCCAGTCTGTGTGGCGGGAAAACCGCATTTCTACAGGCCAGAGAAAGCTCACCTGATCAAGGCCACCCACACCTTTGAACATCTAAGTTTGGATTTCAAGGGCCCTCGCCCCTACATAAACCGGAACGTGTATTTTCTCAACATTGTTGATGAATACTCTCAGTTCTCGTTCACCATTCCCTGCCCAGATATGACTACGGTCACTATAATTATTAAGTTCCCGCATAGCCTCCTCAGCACTTTGGATATGCCAGTTACATCCACAGTGATCGGGAGTCTTCATTCATGAGCGAGGAGATGCACCAATACCTGCTGGCCAAAGGCACAGACATGACCTATAACCCTCGAGGGAATGGCTAGCTGGAAAGGGAGAATGGCACCATTTGGAGGGCAGTCCTCCTGGCCTTCAAGACAAAAGCGCTACCCATCTTCCAGTGGCAAGAGGTCCTACCAGAGGTACTCCACATCACCAGATTCCTTCTCTGTACAGTGACAAATGCGAGCCCGCATGAAAAATTATTAACCTTTCCCAGGAAGTCGGCATCGAGAACAATGCTACTGGTCTGGCTGATGACCCAGGGCCTGTGCTAGTCCAGAGACAAACCAGAACCCACAAAACAAACCCCTTGTCAAGAAGGTCCACTTCCTCCATGCAAACCTCCAGCATGCCTACATGCAGTACCAGGATAGGCGGAGACACTGTCTGGCACCTAGCGTGTGCAGGAGCCCCCACAACTGAGGCACTCAATGAACTGACCATGGTCAATCGACCAGCACCCCTCCCCTTTCCCCATGGCTACTAGAGACACTGTCAAGGATCAGAACCCACCATCAGCACCAGTTGCAACACACCAACCATAACCCATAATGCTCCCCCCCTCCGATCCAGCCCCAATTAATTCTATTCAATCACAGCCTGTCATACAGAGCACTTCCCAGGAGCCTACAGCACCACCACAGCCGACACTGTGACAGTCACTTTGACGGACAAAACCACTGGACAGGCTGAACCTGCAAATAGAATCTGAATGGACTCTGGCACTTCACCCTGCCGGACTTTGTTTCAAAAGAAAGGGTTGATGTGATGGAACGCTGTAATACATGCATTGTACTGGTTGGCCTTCTCCCAATACTGTAACTCCTCCCCTTCAGGATTCCTAATAAAGGTGGTACTGTCCAATCCCCTCCATCAGTACTGCCTTAGAATCAGACTAACAGCATCTAAGTTATGTCTGTAAGTTTATAGAGATTAAAGCCTAATATTCTGGTCTGTCTGATCTAATTGATAGCACTAGACGCATGACAAAAATCATTGATCATGAGAAGTAACTTTTTACCTGGTTGCTTGTGAGGCATATGTTCTGCATTGTTGGCCTTGGTTTCCATGCCACTTGGACTCCAGCATCAGGACTGGTGCTGGAGGAAAAAGACACAGCTGAAACAATTTTATGAGGCCATGGATCCTTCATGCTGCTCCGAAGAGCAACCAGGTGTGCTGAGTGGCTTGTGCCCCAGATGGCATAGCACAATTCAAAATACAGCCAGTCCAAATGCCCCCTGCCGTTGTGGTCATTTACTGGTGATACATCTTACACAAGCATTTCAGTTTGCTAAAGACTTGGGATTTGTCCCGAGCAAAGCCCCTGTCTCTCATTTTTTAAGCGACCCTGTTTAATATCTGCTCATCCCTCACCGTGCCTGTTATGTGGTGGTTTATTTCATTCTCCGCATGGATGGTGAGGAGCTGACGGATCTCAGAATAACTCCACTTGGCAGACATCATGGCTGTTGGATCCTTTTGGTTCAAATCTCATGCTGAATTGTTGCGGATGTTACGCATCATCAAAACATCATTTTACTTACCCGTGTTCCCGTGTTGGTCCAAGAATGCCAGAATTACCTTTTACACTGCCGGAATTTCAATAATTTTGCTAAGTCTGTTTCTGGAAGAAAGCTGGGTCTGAAATGACACCCCCCCCCCCACCCCCATTTCTGTCTCGGTGCTTTTTATGCAGAGGCACTCTGGAAAAAAGGAACAAATTTCCCACAATGAAAGGGCAACGTAAAAAATTTTAATAGACTTATGGAGCTGTACAACATAGGAACAGGCTCCTTGGCCCATTGTTCGTGCCAATCATGTTGTCCATCGAAGTTAATCCAATTGATCTCTGTTTGGCCATTATCCCTCCAAATCTTTCCTATTAAAGTACCTATCTAAATGTGTTTTAACTATCACAATTATACATACCTTTAAAACAGTAGTTTTCAACCTTTCTTCCCACTCACATATCACTTTAAGTAATCCCTGTGCCATAGGTGCTCTGTGATTAGTAAGGGATTGCTTAAGGTGGTATGTGAGTGGGAAGGGAAGTTTGAGAATCACCGCTCTTGACCCAATTGTTACTGAAATACTTTGCTTGAGAAAAATTGTCATTTCTTTTGCAGTAATGAAACTGTGCACATAGCAAGTCAATTATTTACAATTATAACAGTGGTTTTCAACGTTTCCTATGCATACATCTATCCAAATACATTTTTAACCTGCATCTATATAGAAGGGACTTTACAGAACAGTTATGTCAAACATTAATTAGGCAATTGCTAGAATTCAGTGCAGAATTCTATTTGCCATACTATGGGAAGGTGCAAAGGTGATTTCTGAGGATATTGTTTGGAATGAAGCTCCTCAGTTATGATGAGAGGCCAGATTCACCTGATCTATGTTCATCAAGATTTTATATGTATACCTCTATAAGGTCCTTATTCAGCCTACTACTCTTCTTTCTGGTTGGTGACATTCCACCAGAATTCAAAAAAGTTGAAGATGTATGATTCAGGCTGGTACAGAGGAATGAACAGGAGTGAGGTGGATTGAACCAAGGAAAGGATGCACATTAAAATGGAAGGCAGGTGAGAATAAGTGACAAAATGGAAGATGGTGCATGACAAAAAAACAGTAATTATTAGATATGGAAAATGTGAAATTGTTGAACCACTGTTGACCCCAGAGGCTTTAACTGCCTAATCAAGACAAGCAGTTTCTCCAACTTCCTCTGAACTTCATTTAAACATTTAGAAGAATAGAATCAGCAGTGGTGGAGCAGTGTTGGAATTAGTGATAGATAATCACAAGGTTAAGTAGACAAAATGTAGATGTCCCACAAAACTTAAAGTTGTCCACTCAAGAAGTATTCCATCTCCCTCAAGTAGAATGTGCCCTGAAAACAATATATACATGGAAGAAGTACAAGTTGAATTAAGTGCCTGTGAATTACTGTTCCATCTGTGAAATGTGTTGGACCTCTGGATATTGTGATGGAAGAAGGTTTGGCTCAACAGAGCAGACATGGGGATAATATTTCTTCTGGTTCGAATGCAAAGAAGCAAGGATTAAAGTCATTTGGTAAAAGTTTAACATTCAGGACAGGGATAAGAACAAATTTTACCAATGGAGGTTGGTGAATCTTTAAGCTTCTTTACCATAATGCATGGATCTCAGTCACAAAGTTTATACCAGACAGAAATTATTACTTTTTGTATATTTAAGGAATCAAGAGATATGGGTTTGTGTGGGATTGTGGTTCTCCAGTAAAAGATTAGACATGAATCTGAATGGTAGAGCAGGAACAAGGGGCTGAATTCTGTGGTTATTTAATGTCTTATTTCACTATTTTGCAAAACTTAGACCTGCATGAAAAGGTTTCATAAAAAGGATGGAGTATAATTGTAGAGGAACAAGATCTCTTGAAAGAAACTATCCTTTAGATTGCTGAAAACTGATGATAGGTGAAGGTGTGTTCGAAGATGGAGTTGTATAAGAGGTATATGAAATTACAAAAGACATTGTACTGAATGCAGAGGCATTTAGGGTTGGACATGAGGGAGACAAGAACTTTATTGTGATAGGGATGGAAAAGTCAAGAGAAAGAAATAAAATATTTGCATGAAGCAGCTTGGGATAAAAAGTATTTGAAGTAGACAGAGGAATCGAGAGATATTATTAGGCAGTTATTTTCAAAAAAGAATTAATAAAGCTGAGATAATATTAAATATTAATTTAAAATTTTAAATAATAATAAAGTAATTTTGAGGAAATAGTCAGCCAAAGGCAAGAGAATAGAGAAATTGATGCAAGGATTATGACATTTTCCAGTTCCATCTGAGAGCTACACAGAGAACCAATATAATAATCTAGGAAACACACATAAGGGAGGGAGGTGGATAGAAGTGGACCAAAGACTCATCCTGTGGACCCATAAAAAGGTGGGGAGCATTAAAACTCAAAAAGATTTTGATACCAGCCCTGTCTCTTTGGAAGATGTGAATAGAAATAAATGAGTTTATTTAAAATAAGAACATGAAATAGGAGAAGGAATAGACATCTGGCCCATCTAGCTGATCTGATGATACTCATCTGATGATGAGTAGGTTACCTCCACCTACCTGGCTTTACCCCATATCCCTTAATTCCTCTACTATGTAAAAATTTATTCAACAACTTCAGACAGGCACAGGAATGGATAATTTTGAAAAGATTTTGATGTACAAATGATTGAACATTATTGGGAAAGAGTAGACCATGCGCCCAATTTACACCCAATTAAACTGTACCCCTGGTATGTTTTGAACAATGGGAGAACCCCTGGGGAAAACCCACACTGACACAGGGAGAACATACAAACTCCTTACAGATAGCACGGGATTCGAACCCCAGTCCCAATTGCTGGCACTGTAAAGGTGTTGTGCTAACTGCTGTGCCAATCGTGCCATCCCCATATTGGCCCTGCCATACTGCTGTTAAAAATTGCAATTTTTTTCATTTCAACCCAGTAATGATATGGAACTAGCAATATATTTTGCAGGTCATCATGTTGGAGCAAATGATTTTCTAATACATCTTCCAGCCCTTGAACTTTAGGGTAGTATGGATTTTAATTATGTTGATAAAACTTTGTATCTTGCACACTGGCACAGCGGGCAAGTAGTGAGGGGAATAAATGTTGAATTGAGATGTTGTCGTGTGGATTGTGGATGGTCATGTGACCTCTTCATCTTGAACCTGATTTTTATGAGGATTGTGGAGGAACATGTGGCCACTCTGACTGGAACCTGATCAGAACTCACCTCGCCTGCCAATCAAGGGTTAGATCAGCTGTGAAGCTGATGTGAGATTGGCCCTTGCAGCTGATGTGTGATTGGTCCCCCAGGTGCCATTCAATGGCTAGATCTTCCCAAAGGTGAGGCTAATATGTGATTTGTCCTCACAGGTCACATGGATGGCCCATGCATTGAAAAAGCCCACAAATGGAGTCTCACTGCTTTTTGTATGCTGCCTTGAAGACCAGGCTGCTGCCCATGGTGGACCAAGTGTGATGGATCTACCTCAGATCCTAAGCTGTGATTGATGTTGGAAGCCAGATTCATTTAAATGCTTGTTAGTTGTAATTAATTTACTGTTCATTAGTGTGCTGTGTCTGTGGGTTGATGGGAATTGTGTGTTCAACCCTTACATTCCCAATTAGGAGTTGAGAATGTTTAGCAGTGATTTATTTGGATGCAATGTGTAGTTATTTGTGTATTATCCTGGCTTAGTCTATGAGTGTGGGCCCTTTTGTGAGTGTCCCTATGTGTCTATAAAGACCACTATTTGTTGTTAATGTGTGTCTAGCCTTGATTTTTTATTTAACCAATCAAACATATTCTTGAACACAACATTTGGCCTGCGTATAGGGTTCAAATGGTTTTGACTGGTCACAATGTTTTTGCACAATGTTGCAAATTTAACCTTTCCCTGTAACCATCATGCATGTGCGGACTCCCTATTGTCTGTGTGCCTGTGGCGTGCCTAACTGAGAGGTGGTCCAGTGGAACATTGAGTCTCCTGGCAAGGAAAGGAGAATTAAGAAGGGGGGGGGGGAAGTTTTGAGGTTTGTAGTGCATAGACTGGTAGATATGCAATGGGTGGTCTTACTGGGAAAAACAGTAAACACACACACACACACACACACACACACACACACACACACACACACACACACACACACACACACACACACACACACACACACACAACCTCCCCCCCGCCCCCCCGAGAGAATGAGTTTCATCCAGGATGACTTATCTTCAGGTGCTGGAAGCAATGATGGTGACACTGAGCAGTGGTGGATGAGTGGCTGATGAATATGCCGATAGACCTGAACACTTGAATGCTTTCAAAGGACTGCTGTGAAAACTGATCCCTGTAGACTCTGCAGGTTTTGATATTCCTGGTTTGGGAGGTAATGATTGCCAGCCAATTTTGCCCCACACCAGTAACAACCACACATCTGGTGAACCTTGGTGAGGTGGATGGCTTAAGGGCAGGTCTTTCCCTGTGCACCATCTGGTCAATACAAAGTTCTGACTCTTAGAATGAGTCCCCAAATGGTGAGCAACCACTGCTTAGTGTCACTGTCATTGCTTCCAGCACCTGAAGATAAGTCATCCTGTGCATGGATGAAACTTATTCTTGGTGTGTGGTGACTGGCTTTGCATTGAAAATGCTGAGCATATGCAGTCTCTTTGCTCTTTTACTGCTACTTCAAGACCATCACTGAAGTCCAGGCTACCAGCCAAGAGCAGGCGCCAGAGAGTCAACTGTGATGGGCTCGTCCAAGATCCCGAGCCGTGGTCGATGCTGGAAATCAAATTCATTTGATATAATTGTTAGTTGTAACTAATTTATTGTTCATTAGTGTGGATAGATGGCATTGTGTGTTTAACCCTTGCATTCCCAATCAGGAGCTGAGAATGTTTAGCAGTGATTTATTTGCACCCTATGTCTCGTTATTTGTGTATTATTCCATGTTAGAGTGTGCCCTTCTGTTAATGCCCCATGTGAAAATAAAGACCACTATTCATTGTTAGCACACATCCAGCTTTGATTCTCTTTGAATCCATCGAACCTATTCTTGAACACAATAATAGATGTGGTACTAGTTAATTGCGTTCATTTGTCCTGGATGGAATCAAACTACCTAAGCTTTGCCAGAATTCCATTTGTTCAGCCTGAGAATGGAAATGAGGATATCAAGGTTAGTTAAATGTAGGTGCAGAAAGGCTTTTGAGAGTAAGGAAATTGATTGTCTGCTGTTTAACTACTGATTCGGATCTACCACCACTTCCTGTCACCTAACGATCTGTATGAACTACATGAGATTTTTTGCAGTCACCATTCAGAAGATGAGCATGGACTGAGGATGGTAATGATTTTTGTATGTCAGTAGTAGCTGGACATTCGTTAGATTGAGATGGGAAATTCCTGGCATTTGTAGGCCCCTAATGTTAATATCATTTACCCAATCAAGTCTCAAGGTTGTTTGCATTTTTGCTGCATGGGACCATGGGCTGATTAATCACAGCCCATTTTGATAGAAAACTATCCCCCTACATACATCAGAAAACTAACCATACCTTGAAATGACATCTGTTGTCTAGCTGCTGTCATGCTCCTTGTCCCCGAGATAAAGGCAAAAAATGACAAAGATAGTGCTCACATAATGAGAAAGATGAAACAACTGATAAATTGAAATAGGATACTGTATCTGAGGAGGACAAATGACCACCTGGATCATCCAGTGTAAAGATTAAAACCTTGTGTTTTTGATTCTTACTTAATTTTGTGCCTATCTCTTTAAGAAAGACTATTGTTTGTAGTGTTACCCTAGTTACCCTAGTTACTATAATGTAATATTTCATAATATCTGTGCAGACTAAGAGCTTGCATCTCATTCTTTGATGAACTATGGAGACATAAGCTTGAGATAATTTTCTTTGAATTTGTCTTATTCATCTTATTTCTTCTGTATATCTCTTTAAAGTTCAATATCATTTAATTTTTTTAAATGTAGTGTATGCTTTGTTATTCATCGTTATGAAAATCTTAATGTGAAGTTATGCAAAATCTTTATCTGTTTTATCAATGAATATAATTTATAAAGCTGCATTTATAAAATTTGGATTATTGGATTAATGAGATAATAATTCAGAATATTGTCCCAATGTTTCCTTGAAGATGACACATTTTGAAATTAGGAAATACTAGAACCTGGAAAGTGTCATCTATATTTTGATTTAAAGAAAATTATAATTGTGAACTTTGTTTGGGGAAAAAAGACTCATAAAATTTGTTTGAAAGAACTCAACTTGTTAAAGGTCAAGATGCATTCTCGCTGTAAAAATAGAATATTCCAGAAGGCTCTGAGAACATGTCTGTGAATTGTGCAGTTTAAAATGGAGTCAAAGTCTAGGAAGACATTGTGATGTGTGTTGAAAGAACCAAAGACTTGTTGATCCAAACGAAGGATTTTATTAACTAAAAGAATGGAGCATATCACAAGTAGGTTGACCAGTCCAGAATGACTTGGTCGAGCTAGGAGCAATCCTTTAAGACCTGCCAGTAGGTGTGGCTACACTCTCAGCCAGTCACAGTCATCCTACACTACCATCTGTACATATGTACATATACACATTGATGATAGAATCTGTACTATTACATTCACCCCTTCTTTGAGAACCGACCCCAGGGAGGATGGAGGTTAGGGGCTGTACCAGTCAGGGGGTCTGACCATCTGGTATGACTACTGTGGTGCCGGGATTGGGGTCGCCGGAGTCATGTTGCCAGCAGGCCCGTAGGGTGTGGTAACTGCTTTGCTCAATTCCTCAACAGCGTTGTCGACAGACTGGCCTGAGCTGGTGGGGTGGTGTTGGTCTCTCTGTTCAAGCACATGACCAGGAGGAGAAGGAATAGGGGGAGGATGGATTAAAGGCACTGCTGTGCCTGATCCGGCTTGGGCTAGGTCCATTACCGAGACAGTGTCCTCCCGTCCGTCCGGGTACTCAACGTAGGCATAATGCAGGTTCGCATGGAGCAGAATCACTCGGTCAACCAAGGGGTCATTCTTAGAGTACCAGACGTGGCATCGTAAAAGGACTGGACCGGGAACCGTGAGCCATGCCGGTATGGTCGTACTCGACTTGGATTTCCTTGGGAAAGAGAACATCCTTTCACGGGGGTGGCATTGTTTGTGGTGCATAGGAGGGAGCGGATGGAGTGTAGTGCACTAGTGAGCACATCCTGCCAGCGAGAGGTGGGGAGACCTTTGGACCGGAGGGCAAGCGTAACCACTTTCCAGATGGTGGCATTCTCTCTTTCGACTTGCCCATTACTGCATGGGTTATAGCTGGTGGTCCTGCTTGAAGCAATACCACACTCCAGAAGGTACTGCTGCAGCTCTGCGCTCATAAACGAGGACCCCCTGTCACTGTGGATATAATTGGGGTACCCAAAGATGGTGAAGATGCTGTGCAGGGCCTCTATAACTGAGGAGGCAGTCATGTCTGAGCAGGGCACAGCGAACGGGAAGTGGGAGTTCTCGTCGATGGCTGTAAGGATGTAGGTGTTACGATTGGTCGACGGTAGGGGCCCCTTGAAGTCTACGCAGAGACGCTCAAAGGGGCAGGTGGCTTTGTTGATGTGGGTGTTCTCCGGACAGAAGAAGTGGGGCTTGCACTCAACGCACACTGGGCAGGCTCAGGTCATGAAGCGAATTTCCTCAAACATGTAGGGCAGGTTGCGAGCTTTGACAAAGTGCGCAAACTAATGACCCCTGGATGATAGAGCTCATCGTGGAGTTTCTGCAGCCTGTCCAGTTGTATGTTGGCGCAAGTCCCCCTGGAGAGCGCATCTGGCGGGACGTTGAGTTTACCTGGCCGATACAGTATGTCATAATTAAAGGTGGAGAGCTCATTTCTCCACCTGCCGATTTTGTCATTCTTGATCTTACCTCGCTGGGTATTGCTAAACATGAAGGAGACCACGCATTGGTCGGTCAGCAGCGTAAAGCACCTGCCAGTGAGGTAGTGTCTCCAACGACTTATTGCTTCGACTATGGCTTGGGTCTTCTTCTCAACAGAGGAGTGTCGGCTCTCAGGGCCCTGGAGGGTTCTGGAGAAGAAGGCTAACGGCCGGCTGGCTTAGTTCAAAGTGGCTGCCAGTGCAAAGTCAGATGCATCGCTTTAGACTTGGAATAGAATAGACTCGTCGATGGCGTTCAACGTTGCAGCAGCAATGTCCAATTTGATGCGGTTGAAGGCCGCTCTGGCTTCGGTTGACAGGGGGAAGGAGGTGGTCTTGATGAGTGGCCGTGCCTTGTCGGCATAGTGTGGAACCCAATGGGCACAGTAAGAAAAAAACCAAGGCAGCGTCTGAGAGTCTTCTGGGTGTGGGGGTGGGGGGGGGCAAGTCCATGAAGGGACGCATGTGGTCTGGGTCTGGCATAACCACCCTGTTCTCCACCACACATCCCAGAATTGAGAGCTGAGTGGTCCGGAAGACACACTTGTCGAAATTGTAGGTCAAGTTCAGATGAGTTGTAGTCTGAAAAAATTTCTCAAGGTTGGCATCATGATCCTCCGTGTCATGGCCGCAGATGGTGACATTGTCCAGATACGGGAAAGTAGCAGTCAGCCCATTCTGGTCCACCATCAAGTCCATTTCCCGCTGGAAGACTGCGATGCCATTAGTGACCCCAAAGGGTACCCTGAGGAATTGATACAGCCGCCCATTTGCTTCAAAGGCCGTGAAAGGTCAGTCTTCTTGGCGGATCGGGAGCTGATGATAGGCCGAACGTAAGTCAGTGGTGGAAAATACAGGTATTGGGTGATCTGATTCACCACATCCGTGATCTGTGGGAGGGGGTACGCATCCAGGAGCGTGAAGTGGTTGATTGGCTGTAGTCAACCACCATCCATGGCTTCTCCCCGTTTTTAACAACCACTACCTGGGCCCTCCATGGACTCGAGCTAAGTTCGATAATGCCCTCCCTCATCCAGCAGTCTGCGCACCTCGCTTATGATAAATTTCCTGCGTTCATAACTATATTGCTGGCTTTTGGTGGCCACATGCTTCCAGCCAGGGGTGAGATTTGTGAAAAGTGCTGGTGGAGCAACTCGGAAGGTGGAGAAACTACAGGTGAGGCCCTGGGGCACGGGGGCAGGTGGCTTGGGCTGCCGCTGGCAGGAGGTTTCTGGGGTGGAGTGGTTACAGACAGAGAGTGGAGCGTGAGTCCAGGGAAATGGTTTTAAACTGGCACTGAAAGTCCAGTCCCAGCAGAGCAGGGGCGCACAATTGGGGAAGGACTAATAGTTTGAAGTCTGTGAATGTGATGCCCTGGACTTTCAGGATCGCCACGCAGTACCCCTTTACCCCAGTCGAGAGCGATCTGGTCGCCAATGAAATTCTCTGTGCAGTGGGGAGAATAGCCAGTCCGCAATGGTGGGCCAGGTCCGGGAGAATAAAACTGTCAGTTGATCCCAAGTCAAATAAGCAATTGGTATAGTGTCCATGCACTTTAATCAGTTCCATTGCTTTTGTGAGGGGTTGGGGGAAGTCCTGGTCGAGGGTTATTGATGCAGAGACTTGTAATGCAGACAGGGGAGTCCTGCATGATGATGTCACGCAAACAGTTGGGTCTGAAAAAAGTGTCGGGGAGTTGGTGTTGCTGCCTACAGCTAAAGGTAAGTGTTGGGGGTTGCTGCTTGCCGTCGGCGGTGGGGCGGTCAGTGGTGGGGTCAGCGTCGTTGGGTCCCCGGTTGGAAGTGGCGGCGGGTTCCCGGTCGGCAGCGGCAGGCGTTAAGGTCGGGGCTGGGGCCTGGTTGGATGTTGCTTCGTGAGGTAGGGTGAATGTCATTGCAGCAAGGATGGGTTGTACCTTCCGCGCTCGGCATTTGCCCCGTGACGTTAGGTGCTGCTGCGCGGTGGAGTCCTCACTCTCATTGGACGAGAGCTCTGAGGAAGAAGTGTTTGAAAGGAAGAGTGGCGATTTGGCTTCACACGAGGCACTGTGTTTGATGGCGGCCATTTTGGAGCGACAGACTACAGCAAAGTTCCAATTTTTAAGCCACTTCTGGCACCTGGCTTTTCTCGCAGGGCACTGGGACCTGCTGTGCTTGTTCCTCCCGCAGAAATAACACTTTGGGGTTGCATCGGGCTGCATAGCAACAGTAGTAGGAAAGAGGGAGGGCATCCTACTCACATCAGAGTGTGGGGTCCAGCCCCGAGAGTACATGTCCATACTTAAGACCGCAGTCTCCATCGTCTCTGTGATCTGGATCATGTCCTCTAGGTTTTCTCCCCCATGCTCTAGCAGGCGCTGCCTCACCTCATTCGATCGAACCCCGGCCACATAGGCATCCCAAATGAGATCATCTGTGGTCTCTGCAGTAGTTCTGCCTGTGCAGGCAGTCCCTGCCCATTGCCCTTAGTGTCTGAATATAAGCTTTACAGGACTCACCGGGCTGTTTCCTCTATGTAACAAGTTTGTACCGAGCATAGACCCTGTTCACCAGTCGCTCGTAGAGCCCTTTCAGCACCTTCATGGCTGCAGCACAAGTGGTCGTGTCCTGGACACTCTGGTAGACTCTTGGGGACACCATAGTCATCAATATTAGTAGTCGATGGTTGTCCTCTATCACGGCAGGATCAGAGAGCTGTAAGTATGTTTTGAAGCATCTCACCCAGTGCTTAAAGTCATTCAAGGCTGTAGCTGACTGTGGGTCGATGTCAAGGCGTTCCAGCCATAGCATACGCTCCATCCCTTCAAAGTTTTTAGTTAATAAAATTGCAATGCGCGTCGAAAGAACCAAAGACTTGTTGATCCAAACCAAGGCTTTTATTAACTAAAAGACAGGAGCATATCACAAGTAGGTCGACCAGTCCAGAATGACCTGCTCTGGCTAGGAGCAATCCTTTAAGACCTGCCAGTAGGTGTGGCTATGCTCTCAGCCAATCACAGTCACCCTACACTACCATCTGTGCATATGTACATATACACATTGGTGATAGAATCTGTTCTATCACAGACACCTGTGAACTTGGAAAGATATGAAGGTGCTGAAAGGGCTCTACGAGCGACTGGTGAACAGGGTCTATGCTCGGTACAAACTTGTTACATAGAGGCAACAGCCCGGTGAGTCCTGTAAAGCTTATACAACTCTGGTTAGCAAAATCTGGCAGGAAGCCCAGAAGAATATGTTCTTAAAATTTATTATAAATACCTGATACGAAAAATTGTGTGCAGAGCCAAACAAAGACAATTCCGAGAAATTCTCAAAGGTACCAAGCAAGATACAAATTTGTTTACAGTCCCCAGGAGCCAGGAGAAGACAGGCTGTAGTGTGAAGAACCCAAGATGAACAAGAAGTCTCATCAGGCTAAAGATCTCGAGCAAACAGCTCCTCTTGAAGATCTGTTTGGTTGTGAGTTGAGCCAGCAAGGCGGACCAACAACGCTTAGCATAAGATTGGAGCCAGCCACCATAAAAAACATGGCTTCAACTACCTAGCAAGAAGAGGACACAATCAAGGCACTGCAGCCCTTATTAGCTTACTTAAAAGTTAGTCGAACTGGAACAGTTGCAAAGTCCCACTGGTGCTGTACTGAGTGAAATGCAGAAGGTAGAGACTCAATCAGTGGTATTTGAAATTTCAGATGTGAATCCTAATGATAGCATTTCCAAGGTTATGAGTGCAGGAAGATCTTCAAAGTTTTCAAAGGCATCTAGAGCAAATGCAGCTTCTTGTGCTTCAAGCATATCAGAGATCTTTCTTCTAAGTAATATAAGACGTATCCCAAGGGCCTGATAATCTACATCCTAGGGTACTTAAGGAAGTGGCCATTCAGATAGCAGATGCTTTAAGAATTATTTTCCAGAACTCGATAGACTCAGGATCAATACCCATGGATTGGAGGGTAGCTAATGTTACCCCACTATTTAAAAAGGGGAGTAGAGAAAAAGCGGGGAATTGTTGTATGAGGCCCTTTGGGTAGGAGCGATCACAATATGATCGAATTCTCACTCGACATGGAGAGTGATGAAATTAAAACCGAGACTAAGGTCCTGAATTTAAATAAAGGGAATTATGATGGTATGAGATGGGAGTTGAGTAAGATTTGGAGTAAGATTGATTGGGAGGTGTTTATGGGGGAGTTGATTGTGGATAGACAATGGAAAGCATTCACAGATCTAATGGAGAAATTGCAAAAATTGTTTGGCATAAAAATGTTTCATCAAGTAAAAGTACCATCAGAAGATTGTGATTTTCTCTGATTGTTATAGTGGCCTAATGGTGATTATAGTAAAGATATGACTGAATACAGAATGACAATTCATTTATTTGGAGCAACTTCATCACCGAGTTGTGCAAATTTTGCTCTCAGGAAATGTGTTGAAGATAATGAAAAGCAATTTAAATCTCAATCAATAAACATCATCAGAAATTATTTCCACTTTGATTGTTTTACTTCAGTGGTTTCAGGAAAAGAAACAATGAATTTTATCATGAGTTAAAAGAGATCTGTAATAAAGGAGGTTTCTTCCTTATGAAATGGATTAGCAACAGTCGAGATGTGTTGGATGTTATTCCTGAGGCAGAAAGAGCAAAGGAGATAAAACATCTTGACTTGGATTGTGACATTCTACCGGTTGAAAGAATTCTAGGAGTGCAATGGTGTGTTCAATTTGATGTTTTCAAATTCAAAATTGTTTTGAAAGAACAGCCTTTAACAAGAAGAGGAATTCTTTTGATTGTAAGCTCATTATATGATCCTTTGGGAATATTGGCACCAATGGTATTAATAGCCAAGAAAATACTGCAAGAATTGTGGATGGGATGAAACTATACCAGATTCCATTGCATAAGATTGAATGAATTGGATTGAGATCCTTGAAATGTTAGAAAGTTTTGAAGTCAACAGATGTTTTAAGCCTACAGACCTTGGAATTGCCACATTTGCTCAGTTATACCACTTTGTTGATGTAAGTGAAGGTGGTTTTTGTACTGTCAGTTATTTATTACTGCGAAATAACCAAAGAGTGAGTACATTGTGGAGTTATAATGGAAAAAGCCAGAGTGTCTCCATTAAAGCCAGTTACCATACCTCAAATGGAATTGACTGCGACTACTATGGCGAGCAAAATGGACATTGTGTTAAGAAGAGTTATACAGATGGAGTTAGCAGATTCTATGTCCTGGACTGATAGTACATTAGTACTTAAATACATTAATAACAAAACCATGAGGTTTCATACCTTTGTGACTAACAGAATGAATGGAATTGAGAAGGTTTTGCCTGCTAATCAATGGAGATATGTTAGAATAGTGGATAATCCAGCTGACATGGCTTCACAAGGATCAAAACTTAAATCACTTCTGAAAAGAGCCAACACTTGGGTGTTCAGTCCTCAATTTCTTTTGCAATCTCAAGAAGAATTAAAAGAATTTTCAATGGAGGATCCAGAAATCCAAAACACTAATCTGAATACTTTTCAAATATCTAATGAGAATGATCCAATTATACAATTAATTTGCTATTATTCTTCATGGTTTTGTTTAAGAAAGGCAGCAGCATGGATTCCGAGATTAAAATCAGATCAAAAAAGGGTATTGAAGTCTCGAAAGAGTTGTTATCTAACAGTTGATGGGTTGGCAAATGCTGAATTGGAGATAATTCGTTTTTTGTCAAAAAGGCATTTGATAATGAGAAATCAAAATTGAAGAAGAATCTGAATGTTTCAAAAGCAATTTGTGTTTACAAGCTAAATCCTATTCTTGTAAATAATGTATTGAGAGTATGAGGAAGATTTGAAAAAATAATAATGCCAGAAGTGAAACATCCAATTTTCTGAGCTAAGGATTTCATATTTTAACATGCACATGATAAAAGAGGTCATGGTGGTTGTAATCAAGTGTTATCAGAAATATTGGATCTTGGTGCTTCAACATTGATCAAAAGAATTATATCAAAATGTATTAATTGTCAATGTGAAAATGCTCAACCTGGACAACAACAGATGGCAGATTTACCACAAGATAAAGTTTCACCTGATGAACTCCTATTTACATACATGGGAATTGATTATTTTGGTCCTTGGCAAGTAAAGGAATTACATTCTGATAATGGATCTGACTTTACAGGAGCTCAATTAGAGTTATGAAAAGCAATTCAAAATTGGAATGAACATCAAATTCATGATGCATTATTTCAAAAAGAACTTAATTGGATATTTAACCCACCCAAAGGATCACATCATGGTGGAGAGTGGGAAAGAATGATTAAATCAATCAAGAATTTTTTAAATTCCATTTTGAGTAGTCAAATACTGAATGATAACAATCTTCAGACAGTATATTTGCGAGATCAAAGCTATTTTAAATATTCTTCCAATAACTAAAATTTCTGTCGATTCAAATGACATCGAGGCACTTACACTGAATGAACTTTTACTTCTTAAATCAAAACCTTTAATGCATCTGGGTCAATTTCAGAAAGAAAATATTTATGCAAGACTCAGATGGAAACAAATGCAGTTTACTATAGATATATTTTGAAAAGGTTGGATTAAAAAATATCTTTAATTGTTACAAGAAAGACAAAATGGTCTAAAGCTAACTGCAATCTTGTCTGCAGAGAAATTCTAATTATCATGGACGATTCTGCACCAAGAAATTCTTGGTTGCAGGGGAAAATCATGGATACAGTTCCGGACAAAGGTTTCGTTTGGCAAGTGCAGATTAAAACCAAGGCTGGTTACTTAAATTGACCTATTAGTAAATTCTGTCTTTTACAAAAAGCAGTGTTTTTATTTCTAATCTTATGCTTACCATATTTACTTGTTTATCTGTAATAGTAATTATTATATATTACTTATTAATGTCTATTATAATAATTAGGGGCTGGAAACTAAAGGTTAAAACCTTGGGTTTTTGATTCTTAGTTAATTTTATGCCTATCTCTGTTGTTTGTAGTGTTACCATAGTGACAATGATGTAATATATCATAATATCCATGCAGACTAAGAGCTTGCATTTCATTCTTCAACAAACTATAAAGGAGACGTGAGCTTGAGATAATTTTCTTTGAATTTGTCTTATTTTGTCTTATTTCATCTTATTTCTTCTTGTGTCTTTTTGAAGTTGAGTATAGTTATATTTTTAATGCAGTATATGCTTTGTTTTTTCATCATTATGAAAGTCTTAAAGCAAAGTTATGCAAAATCTTTATCTGTTTTATCAACAAATTAATGCTACATAAAATGCATCTACAAAGTTTGGCTTATTGGATTAATGAGATAGTAATTCAGAATATCATCCCCAAATTTCCTTTAAGATGACAAGTTTGAAATTAGGAAATACTAGAACCTGGAAAGTGTCATTTATATCCAGTAATGGGAAACTTTGCTATAAGATCATGAGGTTGCTCACCTCCTGTCTCTGAAATCCTGACAAGATCAGGAGCCAGAAATTCATGGGTGATTCACCAGTTTGTTTAGCTCTATGCTTCAGAAATAAAATCTCCTCACGTACAATTGACTATTCAGAGGCTAAAATCCCTTATAACTCCTATACAGATCGACTAATGTGTGGAACTCTTAATTGCTCCTATGTTTAGTCAATTGCTCTCTGAGAAAGCCTGCTAGATTGCAAATCTTTGCACACCTTTCTACGAAAGAAGAAAATTAAGTCACTTAACCTGGAGAAGGCCATCTCTGTTACATCTTGAATACAAAGAAGAGTTTTAAACTGGGCTGGTGTCTGCTGCAAATGTTGGCTCTTGTATGGCTGGAATTTTAATGCCAAAAAAATTGAGGGAAAAGTTAAGATTCAGGCTCAGCTCAATGGTTGATGATCTTCTTGCAGATCCAGGTGAGAATTTCCTTCATGAACTTTGATGTTCAAACACATTGCTCATGTGTTGGATTGCATTATGTTTTGTGCATGGTGAAGAACTTTCAAGCTGGAAAAGTCCTTCTTATCAGAGCCCTTATCCTTTTACCAGATGCCTTTCTCATCAAGCACTTGCTTGCTCTGTTGGTCCTAGAACTCAGTCAGAAGGAGCTCATTTTATCTCAGTAATCCTCTGCAATAACACTCAAATAAAAATAATATTCATATTAATTTGAGTACTATTGCAAATGATTTTCCATACTCTGATAAATAAGGAGTCATTTATATTTTGAACCATATTGAAGTGAGGTGAATCAGTAACCCATTCTCTCTTCTTAAAGATTTCCAAAAGACTTAAATGAGTTAGTACTCATTCTGCAGTGTCACACATAGTCAAAGTTATCCCTTTGTACATTTTCCCATCCAAGGAAGATCTGGCATCTTCATTATTTAATTTCTTTGTTTGAAGATCTTTGTGAAGATGGCTCAATGGCATATCAGTCATTCTGTAACTAGTGAGACCCACGAGACTCTGTCAATTACTAGTATGTAATATAAATGATACAAGAACAATTGAATATTAAAACTTTTAATTATTTATGCGATCCATTTTGATTATATTAATACAGAAAATGATTGTCACTATATTTCATTGAAAAGTAATTAGAGTTAATTATTAGAAAAGGAACTACTCATAAGTTCATATCATTGCCAGTCACTCTTTTGCCATAAAATGGTTAATAAACAGATTTGGAAGGAGTTTAACCCAGAAAAGAAGGAAAAGTGCTTATCCCAATTAAGTTTTTGTCCAGCAGGGGAAATATGAAAGTTACAGCCTGGAAACAGTAATACTTTATAATTAGATAAGTATGCAGTGAACTGATAATTGTGTTTCTAGATCACTACTAGAACATGCCCCTTGTGTTCCCTTTAGATCTATCCCCTCTCACCTTACACCTATGCCCTCTTGTTTTAGACACTTCTATCCTGCAAAAAGGTCTGTGACAATCCACTTATCTATGCCCCTCTTAGGCACTACTAAAGAAGGCTGTTGATGAGGCAATTCTGACTCAGAAGCTCAACCGAGCTGGTGAGGGCAGCATGGTTAGCTTAGCAGTTGATGCAAAGCTATTACAGAGCCAGCAACATGGGCTCAAATCTGTAAGGAGTTTGTACATTCTCCCCATGTTTGTGTGGGTTTACTCTGTGTGCTCCAATTCCTTTCCACCCTCCAAAGTCTACTAGATTGTAGGTTAATGTCTGGAATTGGCTTTTACTGCGTTGTAAATAAAATTTAATAAATGTAAAGCCCTATTGTAAATAATCAGTTAATTAAAAGGTTGTAGCTATGGGGAATTGGAGGGCCAAAACCGATGGCAATCAGATAGTTGGGGCCAGGATTGATTGGGATGGGGTTGAAATCAATAGTATCGTGGTACAGATGTGATGGCTAAGTCAAGTGTATAATCCTTAACTTAGTAAGTTCCCAGTCCATACTACTCCCTATTGATCTGCAAGTAATAATTGATGGGGGCTTACAGCAAATGTGGGTCCAATTCACATTATCACGTCTAATAGTGTGAAGCTTGCAAATGAATTTGCAGAAAGAATGCAGAATTATCCACAAATATTGCCATTGCAGACTAGAAGGAGTGTAATTGGGATAAATATGAAGTTATCCAATTTATTCTGAATAAACAGAAAAGTGGAGTGTTATTTAGATGGGTTTTTTTAAACAGATTATTCATTTTTAATACCTATTATGGCTGGTAAGGTCAGCATTTATTCCCTATTCCTAACTGTGCTGGGGAAGGTGGGGATGAGCTGAATTCATGACACTGCCTCCGCCCCCAACCCCACAGTGGACCCAGTGTACAGACCAAAGAGGAAACAGGTGTGTGTTCCTTGTATGTCTGGGCCAAGTTGTGGGGGGGGGGGGGGGGGTGGGGATTATGACTGGAGTGCATTAGAAGGTTCAAAAAGTAAATTAGCATAAAGTTTTAGACTTGTAAGCTGGGCATAAAAAAAAGCTGTTTGTTGTTAAAAAAAATAATGCATTTCTGCTGAAATGCTGCACAAAAATTTTATAGACAATCACCCCCTCTGAAGGTATCACCTGGTGCGCTCCACACCCCCCTACTGATGCCAGAGGACTTGGTCTTACTGCACATAGCCCTGTTCAACTTCATTTGCTGAGAAGTGTGAATCTAATTTGAAGTTGTGCAGTCATAGGCAGATAATTCCATTTCGGATGCTTTGATGGAAGATCATTCAAAGGTGTGAATGTTTGGACCAGTATACATCGTGGGGTCCTCCACTGAGGAGTTATGGTGTTGCACAATGCAGAAACAGGCCTTTGGCCCAATTCATTTATTCAAGGTTTCTACCTGAGCTAGTAATGTTTGCTTGTGTTTTGTCTATAATCATCTATACATTTCCTATTCATGTGCCCATCTCTTTTAATCTTTATAATATGTACCAGCCTCCACCACTTCCTCTGGAAGCTTATTTCATATACTCACCACCTTCTGTGTGGAAAACATGCCCCTTGTGTTCCCTTTAGATCTATCCCCTCTCACCTTACTCCTATGCCCTCTTGTTTTAGACACTTCTATCTTGCAAAAAGGTCTGTGACAATCCACTTATCTATGCCCCTCATGATTTTACATGGTTCCCCCTCATTTCCAACATTTCAAGGAAAACAGCCCTGATGTATCCAGTATCTTCTTGGAACTCAGTCCCTGGAAAAATCCTTGTGAATCTTTTCTGCTCCCTGTCCAGCTTAATTATATCCTCTCCATAACTAGACAACCAGAACTGCAAACAATACTCCTTATGTGGTCTCATCTTCATCTTGTACACCTGAAACATGACATCCTAACTCTTGTACACTATGCGCTGACCAGCGAAGGCCAGTGTGCCAAATACTTTCCTCACCATTCTGTCTACCTTTGTGGCCACTTTCATGGAACTATTCATTTGAACCCCTAGGTCAGGGGTGGGCAACCAAATTTATTTGGCCTGCAACCCAATGCTCAGCAATTAGCTACGCGTTTTTTTTTAAAACCCCACCAATATTGGCAGCTTGTGTGAAAGCGGTTGTTTCGGCTACCATAGTGTGATGTGGGATAACTGAGCACTTCCGTACCAGGTGCTCAGTGGGATCTGTTTTTCATGTCTTGTTTTTCAGTTTTGTTTTACAGACATTTTTAAAAAGAGTTCAATAGGCAGCTGCAGATATGATGATGTAGTTTTTTTTTGCTGTTTAGCTCTGACTGTCAAATGCATTCAGAAAATAAAACAGAATTTAATTTAGTCATACAGCACAGTAACAGGCCATTTCAGCCCATGATAATTTATATTTTTATATATAAAAATGGCGTGGGCGCGCTTCCGGCAATTGGCCCCGCTAGCTCACTTGAGCGTCGTTCCCTCAGCAACGGGCGGGTCCACGGAGGAGGCTGCGGCCTGTACTCATGGGTGGAGGACCTGCTGCCGCCCGAGGGGCCCGAGGTCCTGTTGCTGCCGCCGCCGGAGGCCCGAGGTCCTATTGCTGCCGCTGCCAGAGGCCCGAGGACCCACTGCCATCCGGGGGGGCCCGAGGCCCTGCCTGAGTCCGCCTGAGGTAACGGCTGCATCGTGGGGAGAGACAGTCAGCTGAGACCGGGCCTGCCCGCACCGCTGCCCGAGCACCGAACACAGGCCGCCGTTGCCAGGCAAACCCTGGCAGCCCGCACAGCCCAACCGTTGGCAGCTGAGCCCCGGGCTGGGAGCGGTCAATGAGAACTGTTTAGTGTATCTCAGAATTTAATACACACCTCAAAAACCAATAGTCTAAACACTAACAGCCGTGAACTCCATTGCAGAGATCTCTCCAGTCTTAAAAAAATTTCTACTAGAACTTTTCTTTCTGAACCTCAACCAATGCTGCATCCCCTTTACTCGGCCGCAGCAGGAGTAAACTGCAGGCTGATTCCAGGGCGCACCACTCCATAACTGGGGACAGCAGTCGTAGATCTCCAGAAATGGTTTGACCTAAAAGGGGAGGCAGGCCTCTTCAGCCCGGTTAAGCAACCTGCATAGGAGAAGGTCACTCCGATATGAAACCTATGACCCAAGGACCTCGCTGCAACGTCCCAGCTTGCTTGGCCACGGCACACGAACTATGCGTGTAAAGGGTGGAGCCAGTACTGTGCACTCTGCACTCCACCTAAAACCTCCTTTACGCAGGCCCGAGGACAGGTCCACGTCCTCCCCCTCAAAAGATGCACACAACTCAAGCTAGCATGTTGGAACATCAGAACCATGCTAGACAAGGCTGACAGCCACCGACCTGAATGTCGGTCTGCCCTCATTGCACATGAACTCCTCAGACTCGACATCGACATAGCCGCTCTCAGCGAAGTCCACCTTGCAGATGTAGGCAGCCTCCAAGAATATGGCGTGGGCTACACACTCTACTGGTCTGGCAAGCCTCAGGCTGAACAACGCCTATCTGGTGTTGACTTTATGGTCAAGAACTCCATTGCCTCCAAACTCAAAAACCTTCCGACAGGCCACTCTGATCGGATCATGTCCATGCGACTCCCCCTTCAAAACAAGCGACGCATCACCCTCATCAGTGTCTATGCTCCAACCCTTCAGGCGGAACCAGCAGAAAAGGACAAGTTCTACACTGATCTGCGCAACCTCATCCAACGCACCCCTACAGCCGACAAGGTTGTCATCCTTGGCGACTTCAACGCTCGTGTCGGAAAGACTCAGAAACCTGGCCAGGAATCCTTGGCAAGCATGGTGTTGGCAAGTGCATTGACAACAGGCGCCTCCTGCTGGAACTCTGCGCAGAACAGCAGCTTGTCATTACTAACACCCTTTTCCAGCAGAGAGACAGCCTGAAGACTACCTGGATGTATCCCCGATCCAAACACTGGCACCTCTTGGACTACGTTCTGGTGTGAGGAAGAGACAAACAAGATGTGCTCCACACCAGGGTCATGCCCAATGCAGAATGCCACATTGACCACTGGCTTGTTCACTGCAAGCTCAACCTTCACTTCAAGCCAAAGTTCAAGAACAGTGGAGCCCCCAGAAAGAGGTTCAATGTTGGAAACTTGCAGTCAGACGTAATGAGAGGAAACTTCCAGGCAAACCTCCAAGCAAAGCTCGAGGATGCAAACTGCCTCACGGACACGTCTCCTGAAACCCTCTGGGATCAGCTGAAAATGGCCATACTGCAATCCACTGAAGAGGTACTGGGCTTCTCCTTCAGGAAAAATAAGAACTGGTTTGACAAAAACAACCAGGAAATCCAGGAGCTCCTGGCAAAGAAGCAATCTGCCCACCAGGCTCACCTTGCAAAGCCTTCCTGGCCAGAGAAAAAACGAGCCTTCCGTCTCGCATGCAGCCACCTTCAGTGCAAACTCCGGGAGATCCAAAATGAGTGGTGGACTAGCCTCGCTCAACGAACCCAGCTTAGCGCCGACATTGGTGACTTCAGGGGTTTTTACGAGGCTCTAAAGGCTGTGTACGGCCCCTCACCCCAAGTCCAAAGACCTCTGCGCAGCTCAGACGGCGAAGTCCTCCTCAGCGACAAGATCTCCAACCTCAATCGATGGTCAGAACACTTCCAATCACTTTTCAGTGCCAACCGCTCAGTCCAAGAATCCTCCCTGCTCTAGCTCCCTCAACAACCCTTGAGGCTAGAGCTGGATGAGGTCCTTACCTGGGAAGAGACATATAAGGCATTTGAACAACTGAAAAGTGGCAAAGCAGCCGGTATGGATGGAATCCCCCCAGAGGTCTGGAAGGCTGGCAGCAAAGCTCTGCATACCAAACTGCATGAGCTTTTCATGCTCTGCTGGGACCAAAGAAAGCTGCCTCAGGCCCTTTGTGATGCCATCATCATCACCCTGTACAAAAACAAAGGTGAGAAATCAGACTGCTCAAACTACAGGGGAATCACGCTGCTCTCCATTGCAGGCAAAATCTTTGCTAGGATTCTCCTTAATAGATTAATACCTAGTGTCGCCGAAAATGTCCTCCCAGAATCACAGTGTGGCTTTCGTGCAAACAGAGGAACTAGTGACATGGTCTTTGCCCTCAGACAGCTCCAAGAAAAGTGCAGAGAACAAAACAAAGGACTCTACATCACCTTTGTTGACCTCACCAAAGCCTTTGACACCGTGAGCCGGAAAGAGCTTTGGCAAATACTAGAGCACCGCGGATGCCCCCCAAAGTTCCTCAACATGGTTATCCAACTGCACAAAAACCAGCAAGGTCAGGTCAGATACCGCAATGAGCTCTCCGAACCCTTCTCCATTGACAATGGCGTGAAGCTAGGCTGCGTCCTCACACCAATCCTCTTTACTATCTTCTTCAGCATGATGCTGAAACAAGCCATGAAAGACCTCAACAATGAAGACGCTGTTTACATCCGGTACCGCATGGATGGCAGTCTCGTCAATCTGAGGTGCCTGGAAGCTCACACCAAGACACAAGAGCAACTGGTTCGTGAACTACTCTTTGCAGACGATGCCGCTTTAGTTGCCCATTCAGAGCCAGCTCTCCAGCGCATGACGTCCTGTTTTGTGGAAACTGCCAAAATGTTTGGCCTGGAAGTCAGCCTGAAGAAAACTGAGGTCCTCCATCAGCCAGCTCCCTACCATGACTACCAGCCCCCCCACATCTCCATCGGGCACACAGAACTCAAAACGGTCAACCAGTTTACCTACCTCGGCTGCACCATTTCATCTGATGCAAGGATCGACAACGCTATAGACAACAGACTCGCCAAGGCAAATAGCGCTTTTGGAAGACTACACAAAAGAGTCTGGAAAAACAACTACCTGAAGAAACACACAAAGATCAGCGTGTACAGAGCCATTGTCATATCCACGCTCCTGTTCGGCTCCGAATCATGGTTCCTCTACAGGCATCACCTACAGCTCCTAGAACGCTTCCATCAGTGCTGTCTCCGCTCCATCCTCAACATTCATTGGAGTGACTTCATCACCAACATCGAAGTACTCGAGCTGGCAGAGTCCGCAAGCATCGAATCCATGCTGCTGACGACCCAACTGCGCTGGGTGGGCCACGTCTCCAGAATGGAGGACCATCGCCTTCCCAAGATCATGTTCTATGGCGAGCTCTCCACTGGCCACCATGACAGAGGTGCACCAAAGAAGAGGTACAAGGACTGCCTAAAGAAATCTCTTGGTGCCTGCCACATTGACCACTGCCAGTGGGCTGATATCGCCTCCAACCGTGCATCTTGGTGCCTCACAATTCGACAGGTAGCAACCTCCTTTGAAGAAGACCGCAGAGCCCACCTCACTGACAAAAGACAAAGGAGGAAAAACCCAACACACAACTAACCAACCAATTTTCCCTTGCAACCACTGCAACCATGTCTGCCTGTCCTGCATCGGACTTGTCAGTCACCAACGAGTCTGCAGCAGACGTGGACATAGCCCTCCATAAATCTTCGTCCGCGAAGCCAAGCCAAAGAAAAAAGAAAAGAAGATATAAAAATTGGGCAGCACGGACTCATGGGCTGAAATTGCCAGTTACCGGGCAAAAAATTCAGCATGGCCCTCCAGTTAACCACTCACACACCATCCAGCCTAAGCATGGTAAAAGGTTGCTTGCCCCTGCCCTGTGTCTTCAGGGCCATGGAAATCACTATGTTCAAGCTGCAGTGGATTAACTTCTCAAATGCATTGCCTCACACTTGTCTGAGTTTAATTCCATCTGCAATTACTTCACCCTCTTGTCAAGTTGATCTATATTCCATTGTGGACTTGGACAACCTCCTTCACATTTCACTATATATGAATTTAGTGTAATCTAAAAACTTACTAATCATGCCACCTGCATTCTCATTCAAGTTGTCAATGCAAATGGCATGGTCATAGGCTTCCAATCTGAAAAAAACAGCCCTACACTACCACCCTCCAAGCTTGAAGTAATTTTGTACCCATTTGGCTGGTTCACCCAGGATTCGAAATGGTCTAGACTCCTGGAGCAGAGGATCATGTCAATCACCCTATTAAAGTCCATGTGCATAATGTCTACCACTCTGCTCTCATCAACCTTAGTCACCTCAATCAAATTCATAAGAAACCATTTCCCATGCACAAAGCTCTGATGACTATCTCAAATCATTACTTGCCTTTCCAAATGGAGTAATCACATCTCTCAGTATTTCCTTCAGTAATTTAAGTAAAACATGAATGCCCACAGACACCATCTTTGAAGTAAAAGCACAATGCTGGAGAAACTCAGCACGTCAAACAGTTGTTTTTATATTAGCAAATATTTAAAAATACATAACCAACATTTTGGGCTTGAACCCTTCATCAAGGTATGGAAAAAGGTTGGCATGAGTCAAATAAAAAGGTAAGGGGGAGGAGCATGGTCACAAGTAATAGGTGAAGGGAGGGAGGGGATGGCTCAGTGAATAGAGAAGGAAGGGGGTGGAGAGCAGGTTAGCAGAAACTGAAAAAGTCAATGTTTCTGCCCAGACAGAAAATCAGGAGTTGTTCCTTCAGGTGGTCTTGGTGTGATAGCACAAGGCCTTGGACAGACATGGGAATAGGATGCAGAACAGAAATGTTTGGCCACTGGGAGGTCCCTGTCACTGATATGAACAGAGCAAAGCTGCTCAGTGAAGCAATTTCCTAGTCTCTCTAATGTAGAAAAGGCCATAAAGGATGCCTGGATGCTGCTTCACTTGAAAGGCCTGTTTGGGGCCACAGAGTGTGGTGAGGAAGGAGTTGTGGGTACTAGTGTGGCAGCTCCTGCAGCCACAGAGGAAGGTGCCGGCTAGGTGATGGGTGGGGAGGAATAAATGCATGAGGGAGCAGTCCCTGTGGAGACAGAGGAGAGAAGAGGCGTAGTGGGATTCTGTTGTAAGTGGCAGAAATTCCAAAGGATAATTTGTTGGAAACGGAGGCCGGTGGGGTATTAGGTAAGGACAAGATGAATCCTGTATTTGTTGCAACTGGGGGCAGAGGGGGCCAAGGCAAATGAGTGGGAAATGGAGTAGATGCAGGTAAAGGCTGAGTTGATGGTGGTGGAGGGGAAACCACATTTGTGGAAGAAGGCAGACATTTCAGAAGATCTGGACTGGAAGGCCTAATCTTGGGAACAGATGCAACGGAGACAGAAATTTTTTTTGAGAAGGGAATAGAATCCTTGCAGGGGACAGTGTGTGAGAAAGTGCAGTCAAGGTAGTTGTAGGAGTTGGTGGGTTTGTAATACATGTCGGTGGAAAGCGTGTCTCCTGAGATGGAGACAGAGAGATCCAGAAAGGGGAGAGTGTTGTTGGAAATGTACCAGGTGAGTTTGAGATTGGGGTGGAAGTTGACAGCGAAGTGAATGAAGTTGATGATCTCATCATGGGTGCATGTGGAAGCCCCAATGTAGTCATCAATATAATAGAGGAAGAGTTGAGGGGCCTTGCGTTTGTAGGCTTGTTGCATGGATTCCACTCCAAAGCCCACAAACAGGCAGGTGTAGCTGGAACTAATGTGGGTACCCATGGCTATTCATTTGATTTGGAGGAAGTGAGATGAGTCAATGGAGAAGTTGTTTAGAGTGAGGACACGTTCTGCCAGGAAGAGGAGGGTGGTGGTAGAAGGTGACTGGTGCAGTCTCTGGTCCAGAAAGAAGTGAAATGTTTTAAGATCTTCTGTATGGGGGTGGAGGTATAAAGGAATTGGACATCCATTGTGAAAATGATGTCATCCTGTTCAAGGAATCTGATGTTATTGAAGAGATGGAGGGCATGTGAGATATCATGCATGTAGGTGGGAAGAGATTGGACCAGGGGAGAAAAGATGGTCAAGGTAATATGAAACCAGTTTGGTGGGGCAAGAGCAAACAGAAACCATGAGTCTGCCCGGAGAGTTGGATTTGTTTATCTTAGGTAGAAGGTAGAAACCAACATTGTGGTTTGAGACAATGAGGTTGGAGGCCATGGGACTTAGTTATCTTGGGCAAAAGGTTGAAACAGGCAATGCAGAGATGGGATACAATGAGGTAGGAGCCCATGGGAGAGATGTTTTCCCACCACTGATATAAGGCTCACCAGCCTGTAGTTCCTCGGATTGTCTTTCCTGAAGTGATATTTGGAAATGGGAATGACTGGCTTCTGTCAATTACAACTATCTTTCATTCTGTGAGATACAATTAACCATATAACCATATAACGATTTACGGAGCGGAAACAGGCCATGTTGGCGCTTCCTATTGGAATTTTTTTTAATGTTCATCAACTTCTGTTTTACCAAAGGATCCTGATCTTTAGGTTAGTCATTTTCACTCTATCTATTTGATCCATCTTTGAACCTTAGGTGTGATCAGTTCTGAAACTGAGTGGCCCTGTAGAAACCGTAATTGATGAGTTGGTTATTAACAAGCAAATAGTACTCGGTAAAGTTGCTGGTCATTAGGTGATCATTAGGTGTACAATGATTGGACAGGAAATAAAAAAATATAATTATGTTCTTTGAAGCAAATGCATACCAGAAGTCAAAGGGGAAGATGATTTGTCATCTTAAAATGCAGTATTGATATCAGAGATTCAGGCAGACCAAATGGCATCTGACTTCCTGCAACATATAAGCCAAGAGTTTAAAGATGCAAAAACTGGAAGATCAATTTATTTTCAGCAATATGCTTGGGTAAGGAGCGAGCGAAAGGTGAGGCCATTAGTGACTAATTCACTGGATTGGATTTGTCCTTTTCTGAAGAACAGGACACACCTGTGCAATTTTCCACAGAATCAGGTGGTTGTCTTTGTGGCAACCCCACTGAAACATCTTGGCTCGGCTTGGGGTGTAGCCAGTGCTAGGGTACAGATCATCAGGGATGTTTTCCGAGGCCGTCACATTTACTGTACTCGGTGGTTTCTGCTGTTTCATTGTTAACACGTTGAGGGAAATGAATCAGCTAAAGACTGACTTCTGTGGTGATGGACACCTCAGGAGGAAACCAAGAGAAATCGCATGTGCGAATTATACAGCATTTTCTTCAACACATATATGCTAGATGAGTCTTTGGTGAAGGTGAGGATGTTGTTGGAATGTCTGCCTCTCAGTGACTGCTTAATTCATGACTAGACAGTAAGAATTCAGAGTTTTGATCCAATTCTCTGCGTAGCTCTGCAAATCTCATTGTATTTTTGTTGTTTATCGTTGAAGTCCTTCTGCATGTCAGCTTCACCAAGTGGCATTTTTTTGTATGCCTGATACTACTGGTATGCCTTTCTACATTCTACATTGAACCTAGACTGCTTCCTTAGCTTGATAGAAATGGTAGAGTGAGGGATATGGCAGGTCCCAGGGTTACAGATTGTGGTGGTGTACACTTCTGCTGCCCTGTTTTGAAATTGTAGATATGTAGTGAATCTGATCATGATTGTTTTGCCATGCAGCCTGAAGGATGGTGGCCTTGGAGACACAAGATCTAAGAAGGCATCGAATGCCGAGTAGGAATTTGTTACTGTATTAACTAAATGTCCCACCTTGGTTCTAGCTCTTTGTTACTGGCAGAAGCCACCAATAATATCCCCACAAGCCAATATTGTGAACTAAGATTGCTTCTCAACATGATATTTTCCATGTTAGTCATTTTAGATCTTCCAATGGTGGTGAAGCTATTGAAATGGATTTAGAACAAAGAAGATCAAAGTGTACATGACAAATATAAGAAATAATTTACTTTTCCATTTCACACCAGAGTTGAAGTTGGCATGCAATGAACCATTAGTCCAGTAAGAAGTCATGTGATGTGGATTGCCAAGAAAAACATTCACAAGCAGGAATAACAACGATTAACAAATTGAGAAGGTTGTTTCTGCTCAAGATCTTCAAATATCTCATGCCCTGCATGGTGTAAGGAGATTTGTGAGCTTGGCTTTTGCTTTTCCCCTCATCTTCAACAGATATACAGGTTGTACCTCTTTAATCTGGGACCTAGCCATTGCTGGACCACAGAAAATGCCGTAAAACATAAATGAGCCCCTAAGGGATCCCCTTTGTAAACATATCAAATGTAGAACAAAGCTTAAAACAGGAAATAATGCAATGGGGTGGCATGGTTAGCATAGCGGTTACTGTCACAGCTTTACAGGGGCAGCAATCAGGACCGTAGCTCAAGTCCAGTGCTGTGGGTAAGGAGTTTCTATTAATGGCAGCAGATTCAACCTTTACAGCACCATTGATTGGGACGAGGGTTCAAGTCCCACACTGTCTGTAAGACTTTTGTGCTAACAGCGGCCGATTCAAATGTGCCAGACCACAGAGCGCTCGATAAGAGAGGTACAACCTGTATTGTTAATATAATATTTGAATCTTATGATATTGTCTTTACCTTTAGCCTCTCGAATATTGTTTGCCTTAAAGAACCTGACATTTCATCTGACATATGTGCTGAATGGTTCTCAAATTCACTTGTACATGCTTAGGCTCCCACTGTAGCTATGGAAGCAGCCACATGTCTCACACTGATGCATCAGTGACAACTAATCCTGATGCATATGATCACCCAGTGATGTCAACACTGCTGTCCCTTGGTCCTTTGGGTTGCTGTTCTGTGCACACTCAATCATTTAACATAACAGCTTTACAGAAATGAGATTCTGTGTCAGCCTTTGTGGGAAAATGTGATGAAAAGTCCATTTTTTTGTTATAAACTTGGGTAAAACTTGTCAAGTCTAAACCAACCATGGCCTTTGACATCCTCATTGCCGAAATGGAACCTTTTCTTATAATTCAATCCCATCAGTCCCTGGAACATGCTCATGAAATGTTTTTTGGAACAGAACAGACTGAGGGGAAGTTTAACTGAGGTATATAAAACCATGAGGAACCTAAATCGGGTCATGAGTATCAGGGAGCATAGGTTTGAATAAATGCTGGCAAGGTTACAGAAGAAATGAGGAACATTTTGTTCAGCCAGAGTTACTAAGTATCAGTGCTTGATAAGATGGTAGAGGTAGAAATTTCATTTTGGTTTCTTTGAAAAGTGCCTGGATGTGTAATTGAGAAATTATTGGGCTGAGGACTTGATGCATGAAGGTGACATTGGTATGGGAAGTTTTCTTTTCATCTGACACAGACAAGACAGTCTGATTATCCTTTGGTGTTGTAAATTTCAGTAGAATATGTAATCCAGGTACATAGACAAAAAGTGATAGAGGGCTATTTGCAAAACTCTATATCAACGTCAAAGACAAGAAAACAAGACAAGAGTCTGGCATGTACTGGTGAAAGCATTCTACTCAATTGCTACTGTCTCAAAGACCATTACTTACCACAGTCGTGTCTTTTCAAGAACATCAAAATGTTTCATTTACCAAAAAAGAATGGTCAAATTTTGACAGGTGGCAGTTCAAAGGCTGAAACAACCAACATCAGCAAATTCAACAGCAATTCAAAATAATAATCGAAAGGAGAACTACGTCATTTTGCAATTGATACTGACGATGAGGAACTAAGATTTTACAATACTTGTGCTACTAGCAACAACAACAAATGGACTGTCTTGAGTAAAAGGGTTAAATAACAATCTGTGCATTGATACATGAAATGACACTGTCACAGACCTCTCAGTGATGTGTCAAGAACAAGCTCAGCCAAGCACTGTGGACAGAAATACTATCACATTGAAACCAGTTCTATAGGTTTTCTAGGTGATAATATTCACGATGTTTGAAGGTGTGGATTACTGCCTTTAAACTGAGAAAAATCTATTGTATTTAACAAGGATAAAAGTCTTGGATTGTGGAGGAAGGAACCAGGACCATGATATAAAGGTAAACCAAAGCATACACACAGTTTTGCAGTAGAAATTGTACACCTCAAACTGAAGGCTGATGCCAATGGCTAAAACCCAAGGGAAGATAGAAGATGTACAGTATGTCAAAGCCTGACAACATAAAGGTGCTCCTCTTGGTGATTTGCTCCAAAACCTGATGTGGTGGTCAGTCACCGATTGGGGGGAAAAAAAATTAATGCAGAACAAAGAACAATGAGGTGTACATGATGAATGTAAGAAATGGTTAACAGATATAGCTTTTCTTTTTCTTCACAATGCTACATCCAAGTTAAAATGAGCACGATGTTATGGTGTAGGGAAGTGTGCTGATCAGCTGCATCATGGGCTGATCTGAGGACAACAATACTCCTAAATTTAAACCCTGCAAAAAGTAGTGGGCACAGCCCAGGATATCACGGGTAAATCTCTTCGCAGCATCAAGAATATCTACAGGGAATGCTGTCATCGGAGAGTAGCAGCAAACATCACACCCCAAAAGTTAAATAAATGGGATCCAACAGTATCAGGCAGATGTTTTCGCTGTAAAAAGGAAATGGGAACAACAATACATGCAATTTGGACATGTGAGAAAGTGGAAAAATTTTGGGAAGATCTAATCCAGATATTAAATAAAATCACAAAAAGCAATATACTAAAAAACCCAGAGATCTTCCTTCTAAATAATATAAGAAATAAAGAATTTGGACTCGATTTGGATGAAGCACAAAAAAGATTTATTATGATAGCCCTAGCTGTAGCAAAAAAATGTATTATGTCAACCTGGAAATTAGAAGACAACTTGAGAATACAACAATGGTACATAGAAATAAATAAATGTATTCCATTAGAAAAAATAACATATAATTTAAGAAATAATATCACAATTTTCGAACAAATATGGGAACCATATGAAATACAATAGAGAAATCCTACCATGAACCTCCACCACCTGAAATGACAGAAGGAGAGGACAACGAAATGAACTGACTCAGTATATAAAAGTAAAAGATAATAATTTCTTGTTTATTTTATTAAGTGACAACATTGTTTAACGGGTTTAATGTATCTTATGGATTGGACTTTGAATAAATGGGAAGGGGGAGAGGGAGGGAGGAAAGGGAGGGGGGAAAAGGGGAGAAAATGACTGTATATATTCAAGAGAAAAATGTCTGTATGTATTTTGGTCAGTATGGTTTATTGTGTGAAAAATTAAAAAAAAATTAAAAAAAAGGATCCACAACACCCAGCACATGCTCTGTTCTCACTGTTACTATCAGGAAAGAGGTAGAAGTGCTACAAGACTCACCACCAGGTTCAAGAACAGCTGCTGCCCCTCCACCATCAGCCTACGCAACAACAAACACAACTAATCATTTAAGGACTCTTACTTGTGCACTTTATTGCTTGTTTTTTTTTCTCCTCCCTGTATTCCTCAATAAGTTGTTTTTATTTGTTTACATGTGCACATTGTATACAATTTTTTTTGCAGTATCAATAAGTGGTCATTCTTCCTAGCCCATAGGAAGAAGAATCTCAGGGTTGTATGTGATGTCATATAATAAATCTGACAATAAATCTGGAATCCAAGGTGTAGTAATCAGTTATGTGATGTATATGGGCAAGAGAAACTGATACTTTGCACATCTATATCCATAAAGGACAATTATTCACGTTGGGGGAAGGAAGTACTTGGAAGAACTATAACACTAGGATCTCTGATTGTTTAAAAGCAAGAAATTCATTCATTCTTACCAAGCCAAAGATCAGAAGATACTACTTATGACATAAGATCCTCAGCCAATGAAGGTTACTATGAAACAATGCAGAATGCAAAATCAGCAAATTTTCCATTGCATTGCAACAGAGTCCAGGAATTCCATTAAGAACACTTCTCTGATTTCCTGCTGCAATTGCCTCATGAGAATTTTGATGTCAAAACCGAATGTCATGCAAGTCAAGTACATCTAGTAGAGTCATGAATTGTTGATATCTTCTATACTGAGAAAAGATTTTAAACAATGTTCATTCTGAACACATCAAAGTGTTCTTTTGCAAGAAGCTTTGTTGACTGATTATATATAGACAGTCACCTCAAATAATTGCAAGCAAGCACAACCCATGGAATAAGCCATCAAAACCTTTTTTTCTTCCTTATCCCCATTGCCACAGACAACTGGATCTTTTCAGAGAGTTCAGATAGACTTGTATGAAGAAAGGAATGGCAATTTCTTGGCTCAGATCCATGTGTATTACAATGAACCGATGGATCTGTGTAACACCACTAAATGTATTTTAGATGATTTGAGATCAATATGTGCATGTCATGATTTATCACAAGAGCTCATTTATTGGGCCCATAGATTTGATGCATTCTGTCCTCAAGCAAAATGAAACAATTGATTCAAAGATATTCTCGTTCCTTCATATCATCTGGTATTAAATGGAACCATCAACGTTAGTCAAAATTCTTCAGGTTTTTCTCAAGAATCAAGTGTAGCAGATATTCAAAACTCAGCATCACTTAAACAGTTCCTGACATTGCCATGATGCAAAATTTGAGATTAAAAGATTGAGAGCACTCTTGGGCTTTGTTCATCCTCAGTTGGCTTCTAGAGTTGAACAGAAGTTAAGCCATAAATTTATGTGCATTAGTTTAAAAAGAATGTTATTTCAAGCAAAATAAACACATCTGTGTTTTAATCCTGCAGCAAACCATGATCACACAAGTGGGAGGTTAGTGGGAACCAGATGTGATTGACATTGTTGCTGGAATCCAAGTGTAGAATAGATGATCCAGGTGGAAATGAATCATCCAGATGTTAAATGTCTCAATCACGAAACTCCATGATGGACCTAGTACAGAAAATGGAGCACCAATCCAAGGAAATCCCAGATAAGAGTGGAACCTTCTATGAAGAAGTTTAAGTGGATTCTCTACCAAAACTTGAAAGAAAGTTAGAAAAATTCTAGAAGCTTGTTACTAGAATACATCTATATTTGCAGTTTTTAAATGTAGATGCAAATATATTCCCTGTGCCTTGCTGTTGTTCCAAAGTAAAATGCAACCAATCTCAATCATGAAACATGTGTTTCTACTCTGATCTTAATTGAATAGGAGAGTAATGTGATATGCTTGCTTCTCAACACTGGAACAGATTTCACAGACATTTAGTTTTCACCATCAGTTTAAACCTCAATACACATAGAGCTCCATTCCCCCCCCCCCCCACCCACCCTCTCTTGTTGGATGCCTGCCAAACATTTTTCCGTACCTTGATGAAGGGCTCAAGCCCGAAATGTCAGTTATGTATTTTTATATTTTTACCTTTGCTATATAAAAGACACCGTTTGACAAGTTGAGTTTCTCCAGCATTGTGTGTTTACTTCAACCACGTTGTCTACAGATTTTTGTGTTTTACTTTGTTTTACTTCTACTTCCTTTGGATACATGAATGCTGTGTCTTGATGCATTCATGAAGATATTATAATTGCTTAATGCTTAGCTATGTTTAGTTTCTGATGGGCTCAAGATATAGCTTCCGTACTTTTAATAAAAATCACTCAGGGGAAACTCTACTTTGCCACAGGGAAATCACCAATGTCTTTGATTGAATTCCTGCTGTCGCTGCATAAACACAATCTTGTTTGATGTGGTCTTGCCATTCGTCTTTGATATGCTGTCTTTTATCTAAATCTAGAATAATGTAAACTTCACCACCATAACTCAATAATTTCTTCACCGGTTCTGTCATTTGGCATTGCCATTTATCTCACAAAGCTCTCCAGTTATTGAAATGCCAACTATGATTTCATCTGGAAGCTGGTGTAAGGTCGTTTTGTAGCAGCGCAGCATGAGATACAGCTTAATGCGAAATTTCTTATTATATTCTGGTTGGAATTACCTCTATTCAGCTTACCAGGCAGAAGTTATTTTTAAATCTGCAGAATTTTCATCAATCACTCCTTTCTTCTTTTTACTGCCCTTTGCATATTTGAAAAGGAATTAGCTGCATCCATATCCTGTAAAGGAAAATAAAATTCTTTTTCTTTGCCTACAGCATTAAAACACAATGGTTATTGTTAAAAACCATAGCTTCTATGCAAGTTTTAATTTCTGATAAGTCAAATGGAACAGTCCTGGCTAAAATGTGTCATTGCCAAAGGGTTTGGAACTAAACTTGTGTAAGTATCAGCTGTCAACATGCAGATGAATCCATCTTCAAATTGGTGGTAAACCCCTGTTGGATCACTACTGGGCCTTCAATGGTGGAGTTGCTTCACAAAGATGGAACAGAACAAGGCCAGCACATGAAATTGCTGACTGGTACCTGTGTCACACCACTTGCCTTAGTCAGCTGTCCGGTCACAAAATGATCCAAAGTTTTGCCTATGTGCAGAAACATGTAAAAACAGTCAGAGGCCATCTGTGAAGCATCCGTGGATAAATGAATACAATTTCATCCAGCTCTGCGGTATTACCACGACTCAGGTGGACAGGATGGGGAAGAAGGCCTTTTGCACACTTGACTTCATTGGGTGGGATCATCGAGTACTAAATTTGGCACCTCATGATTCAGCTGGTGAGGCCACATTTACAGAACTCTGCATTTCTCGTCATCTATCTGTAGGAAAGCTGTTAATAAGCTGGAATTGGAGCCAAGGAGATTCATCAGGCTGCAACCGGGACTCGAGTATGTGAATTGTAGACGAGAGGTTAGAGAGGCTGGGTATTTATTTCCTAGAGCAGTAGTTTTCAAACCTTTTCTTTCCACTCACACACCACTTTAAGTATTCCCTATGCCATAGGTGATTAGTAAGGGATTGCTTAAGGTGGTATGTGGGTGGAAAAAAAAATTGAAAACCACTGTTTTAATTGTACCTAATTGACTTGTTATGTCCATGGTTTTATAACTCAAAAGGAAATGGGCCAATGACAATTTTTCTCAAGCAAAATATTTCAGTAGCAGTTAGGTCTAGAACAGTGATTCTCAACCTTCCCTTCCCACTCACATACCACCTTAAGCAATTCCTTACTATTCACAGAGCACTGATGGCATAAGGATTACTTAAAGTGGGATGTGAATGGAAAGAAAAAGGGCTCACTAATTACTGGCTTAGAGGGATATGGACAAAATGCAGGGAAATGGGGCCAATCCAGAGTGGCAGGGGGGTGGAGAACAGAGGGTTAGAGCAGTGTCCAGGGAGTATGGCTACCTAGCTAGGAATAAAAAAGATAAGAAAGGTAGGATGGAGATTAGGGTAGAAGGTAAAAAAGAGAATATATGTGAGGGTCATTCTCTGAGATGCATATATTTTAATGCAAGAAGCATAGTGAACAAGGTAGATGAGCTGAGAGCATGGATAGATACTTGGGGTCACGATATTGTGGCAATTAGTGAGACCTGGCTACAGGAGGGGCAGGACTGGCAACTTAATGTTCCGGGATACATTTGTTTTAGATGTGATAGATCAGGGGGTAAAAATAGGAGGAGGAGTTGCTCTGCTTGTTAGGGAGGACATTACTGCCGTGAGGTGGCAGGATGGTATGGAGGGATCGACCAGTGAGGCTGTTTGGGTGGAATTGAGGGGTGGAGGAGGCAAGAGGGTGCTAATAGGGGTGTATTACAGACCACCAAATGGGCCAAGGGAATTAGAGGAACAAATTTGTAGGGAGATAACGTATATGTGTGAAAATCATAAGGTAGTGATCATGGGAGATTTTAACTTCCCACACATTGATTGGGTTACCCATACGGTTAGAGGGCTGGATGGGCTGGAGTTCGTTAAATGTGTTCAGGATTGTTTTCTAAATCAGTTAGTAGAAGAACCGACTCGGGATGGTGTAATACTGGATCTCCTGTTAGGGAACGAGCTGGATCAGGTAGCGGACATTAATGTTGGAGAACCAATTGGGTCTAGTGACCATAATTCTGTTAGTTTTGGGGTAGTTTTAAGGAAGAGCAAGGAGAGGCCTAAAGTTGAGGTTCTGGATTGGAAAAGAGCAAATTTCATAGGAATAAGAAGGGATTTGGGGAGTATTGAGTGGGACAGGATATTTTCAGGTAAGGATGTTAATTCAAAAAAGAAATTTTGAGGGTACAGAGTAGTTATGTCCCAGTCTGGATCAAAGGAAAGGCTGGAAGTCATAGGGAGGCTTGGTTTTCGAAAAATATTGGAAATTTGGTTAGGAGAAAAAGGGAGGTGTACAAGAGGTATAAAGAGCAGGGAGCTGAGAGTTTGAAGGAGGACTACAAGGAGTGTAGAAGGAATCTTAAGAAAGAAATTAGAAAGGCCAAAAAAAGGCATGAAGAGGCTTTGGCTGACAGAGTAAAAATAAATCCAAAGGGTTTCTATAAGTACATTAAAAGTAAAAGATTAGTGAGAGATAAAATTGGACCCCTTGTAGATAGCGAGGGTAGGCTGAGTGAAAAGTCTGAGGAAATGGGGGAAATTTTGAATGATTTCTTTGATTCACTAGGGAAAAAAATGTTGAACCAGTTGAAGTAAAGAAAAATAGTGGGGAGGTCATGAAGCATATAAGGATAACCGAGGAGGTAGTGATGGCTGTGTTAAAAAAGATAAAGGTGGATAAATCTCCCGGACCAGACAAAATATTCCCTAGGACACTCAGGGAGGCTAGTGGACAGTTAGTGGGGCCATTAACAGAGATATTTAGGATGCCACTGGCCACGGGGGTGGTACCAAAGGATTGGAGGGTGGCGCATGTAGTTCCTCTGTTTAAGAAAGGGTCCAAATGCAAACCTGGGAATTATAGGCCTATAAGTCTGACGTCTGTGGTGGGAAAGTTGATGGAAAGTGTTCTGAGGGATGCTATTTATAAATTTTTGGAGGTACAAGGATTGATAGGGAGTAATCAGCATGGTTTTGTCAGGGGTAGATCATGCTTGACAAACCTGATTGAGTTCTTCGAGGGGGTTATAAAAAAGGTTGATGAAGGGAAAGCTGTTGATGTTGTCTATTTGGACTTTAGTAAAGCTTTTGACAAAGTTCCCCACAGGAGGTTAGGAAAAAAGGTGGAAGCATTAGGTATAAATAAGGAGGTAGTGAAATGGATTCAGCAGTGGTTGGATGGAAGGTGTCAGAGAGTAGTGGTAGAAAATTGTTTGTCCAATTGGAGGCTGGTGACTAGTGGAGTTCCTCAGGGTTCGGTCCTAGGTCCACTATTATTTGTTATATATATTAACGATCTGGATGTAGGGGTAGAAAATTGGATAAGCAAGTTTGCGGATGACTCAAAGATTGGCGGTGTTGTGGACAGTGAGGTAGATTACCGTAGATTAAAAGGTGATTTAGGAAGGCTGGAGGTGTGGGCTGAGAAATGGCTGATGGAATTTAATACAGATAAATGTTAGGTGCTGCATTTTGGAAAGGCAAATTTAAATAGGTCATATACATTGAATGGTAGACAATTGAGGAGTGCAGAGCAACAAAGGGATTTAGGAGTTATGGCAAATAGTACCCTCAAGGCTGATACTCAGGTAGATGGTGTGGTGAAGAAGGCATTTGGAATGTTGGCCTTCATAAATCGGAGTATTGAATTCAAGAGTAGGGAGGTTATGATGAAATTGTACAAGGCATTGGTGAGGCCAAATTTGGAGTACTGTGTACAGTTTTGGTCACCAAATTATAGGAAAGATATAAACAAAATAGAGAGAGTGCAGAGAAGGTTCACGAGAATGTTGACAGGATTTCAGGGTCTGAGTTACAGTCTGAGTTGTGCAGACTGGGGCTTTTTTCTCTGGAGCGGAGAAGATTGAGAGGGGACTTGATAGAGGTGTTTAAGATTTTAAAAGGGACAGACAGAGTAAATGTGGATAGGCTTTTTCAATTAAGAAAGGGGGAGATTCAAACTAGAGGACATGGTTTAAGATTGAAGGGGGAAAATTATAAGGGGAACATGAGGGGAAATTTCTTTATGTAGAGGGTGGTGGGGATGTGGAATGAGCTTCCGGCAGACGTGGTCGAGGCGGGATCATTGGAGGAAAGACATTTAAGGAAAGACTGGATCATTACATGGATAGGAGGGGACTAGAGGGGTATGGACCGGGTGCTGGTCAGTGGGACTAGGAAGGTGGGGATTTGCTACGGCATGGACTAGTAGGGCCGAACTGGCCTGTTCTGTGCTGTAAGTGGTTATATGGTTATATGGTTATCTGCAGAGGCCAGTTGGGCTGAAGTGTCTGTTACATGCTGATGAGTAACTCTGTGACTCAAGATCACAAGACTGCAATGGACATTACTAAAGTTACAAATCAAATAATCAAGTAAACTTCACAATATTAGTAAATATAGATTTTTATTCCACTTTAAGAATCTGGATGTTTTATTGTTAGTTTAAATTATTTTAATACATTTAAATTAACTCTTTTAAGACCAGAGGGCTCATCTACTGAGGCCATATAGGTGGAGCTGAGGAATGGGAAAGGTATGACCATGTTCATAGATTAGTATTATAGACCACCCAATGGTCAGTAAGGAATGGAGCAGCAAATCTGTAGAGAGATAGCCGACTGCTGCAGACAACACAAAGTTGTAAAGTAGGAGATTTAAACTTTCCACATATTGATTAGAACTCTCATACTGTAAAAGAACTGGATGGCTTGGAGTTTGTCAAATGTGATCAGGAATTTATTTTTAAATCAATAAATAAAGGTACCAACTGGAGAGAGAGATACTGGTGCTTGTATTAGGGAACAAGACAGGACTGATGTTAGAAGTATGTGTAGGGGGACATTTTGGGTCCATTGATCATAATACCATTAGTTTCAAGTTGATTATGGATAAGGATAGATCTGGTCCTTGGTTTGAGATTCTACATTGGACAAAGGCCAAATGTGATGAAATGCGAAAGGATCAAGAAAGCATGGATTGGAATTTGTTTTCTGGCAAGGATGTGTTTGATAAGTGGAAGTCGGTAAAAGGAGAAATTTTGAAAGTACAGAGTTTGTATGTTTCTGTCAGGATTAAAAGGCAAATTTAACAGGTATAGGGAACATTGGTTTTTGAGGGATATTGGGGATCTGGTTAAAAAAGAGAGGAATGTAGCAGGTATAGGCAATATGGAGCAAATGGGGTACTTGAGGACTATAGAAAATGCAAGAAAAAACAAAGAAATCAAGAGGGCTCAAAGATGACATGAGGATGTTTTGGCAGATAATCGAAAGAAAATCCTAAGGCAGTGGTTCTCTGTGATTAGTAAGGGATTGCTTAAAGTGGTACGTGGGTGGAAAGAAAAAGTTTGAAAACCACTGTTTTAATTGTACCTAATTGACTTGCTATGTGCACAGTTTCATAACTCCAGGAAATGGGCCAATAACAACTTTTCTCAAGCAAAATATTTTAGTAACAATTGGGTGTAGAGCAGTAATTCTCAAACTTCCCTTCCCATACACATTCCACCTTAAGCAATCACTTACAAATGCAAAACATCGATGACATAAGGATTACTTAAAGTGGTATGTGAGTGGAAAGAAAGGGTTTCTACAGATATATTAAAAGCAAAAAGATAGTAAGGGACAAAATTGGGCTGGTCGAAGATCACAGTGATCGGCTTTGTTTGGAAGAAGACGAGATGGGGAAGATTTCAAATGCATTTTTTGCATCAGTATTTACTTGGGAAAGTGGCACAGACTGTAGGGAAATAAGTAAAGCAAGCAGTGAGGTCATGGATCATGGAAGAGGGGCTGGCTGTCTTAAAGCAAATAAGGTTGGATAAATCCCCAGTGCGTGACAAGATGGCCCTTTGGTCATTGAGGGAGGCTAGTGTAGAAATTGCAGGGGCTCTGGCAGAAATATTTAAAATGTTCTTAGCTATGGCTGAGGTGCTTTCAAATGGTAGGACAAAACAGGGAAATCTCATGTGGATATGGTGAAAATGTACAAATTCCTTACAGTCAGTGCAGGATTTGAACCCTGGTCCTGATCGCTGGCGCTCTAAAGGCATGATGCTAACCATTACATCAAACATCACAGGCACCTGGCTTCATTCCATTGAAGTCATCTCCATGAGGAAGTGTCTTAAAAAAGCAGCCTCTATCCTCAAAGACTCCCACCACCCAGGTCACACCCTCTTCACTCTGCTACCATTAGGGGAAAAGGTACGGGAGCCTAAAGATGACCACTCAGCAGCACAAGGGCAGCTTCTTCCCTGCTGCCATCAGATTCCTGAATAATCAATGAACCAAGGACACTGCCTTAATTTTCATAATTTACGGTAATGTTGTATGATGGTTATAATATTAATGTTTGCACTATGATACTACCACAAAACACTAAATTTCATGATTTGTTCATGGCAATAAATTATGCTACCTTCATGTTCCATTGTTTAAAAAAAGGCTACAAAAGTAACCCTGGAAATTATAGACCAGTGAGCATTTCGTCAGTAGAAGGTAAATTATTGGAAAGAGTCCTAAGAGATCAAATATGCAAGTATTTGGGTAGGCATGGACTAATCAAGGATAGTCAATATGGCTTTTTGTGTGGTAGTTCATGTTTAACTTTATAGTGTTTTTCGAGGTGAGATAGACAACAGACTCGCCAAGGCAAATAGCGCCTTTGGAAGACTACACAAAAGAGTCTGAAAAAACAACCAACTGAAAAACCTCACAAAGATAAGCGTATACAGAGCCGTTGTCATACCCACACTCCTGTTCGGCTCCGAATCATGGGTCCTCTACCGGCACCACCTACGGCTCCTAGAACGCTTCCACCAGCGTTGTCTCCGCTCCATCCTCAACATCCATTGGAGCGCTTACATCCCTAACGTCGAAGTACTCGAGATGGCAGAGGTCGACAGCATCGAGTCCACACTGCTGAAGATCCAGCTGCGCTGGATGGGTCACGTCTCCAGAATGGAGGACCATCGCCTTCCCAAGATCGTGTTCTATGGCGAGCTCTCCACTGGCCACCGTGACAGAGGTGCACCAAAGAAAAGGTACAAGGACTGCCTAAAGAAATCTCTTGGTGCCTGCCACATTGACCACCGCCAGTGGGCTGATATCGCCTCAAACCGTGCATCTTGGCGCCTCACAGTTTGGCGGGCAGCAACCTCCTTTTAAGAAGACCGCAGAGCCTACCTCACTGACAAAAGACAAAGGAGGAAAAACCCAACACCCAACCCCAACCCACCAATTTTCCCCTGCAACCGCTGCAATCGTGTCTGCCTGTCCCGCATCGGACTTGTCAGCCACAAACGAGCCTGCAGCTGACGTGGACTTTTTACCCCCTCCATAAATCTTCGTCCGCGAAGCCAAGCCAAAGACCAGAAATGTAGTTGAAGGAAAGGTAGACATTGTCTTCATGGACCTGAGTAAGGCTTATGATAAGATCCCACCTGGGAAGTTAGTCTGGAAAGTTCAGACACTCTGTATTCACAGTGAGGTTGTAATCTGGATTTGACATTGGCCACAAGGGAAAAGACAGAGGTTATGGATGATTGCTTCTCAGGCTGGAGAACTGAGCCTGTGATGAGTGGTGTGTCTCAGGGATCAGTACTGGGACCATTGTTGCTTGTCATTTATTATCAATGATTTGGATGATGATGTGTAAATTGGATCAACGGGTTTGCAGAAGACACAAAAATTGGAGGCGTTGTGGACAGCAAAAAAGGCTTTTGAAGCTTGCAGAGTGATCTGAACCTGCTTGAAAAATGAGATGAAGAATGGCAGATGGAATTTTTTTTGAATATTTTATTTAAATTCCACACATGTATTAATAAAATTACAGTGTATATCAATCTTATAACATAACTAAAATATATATCCCCCTGCCACTGCACTCCCACACACTCTCCACAAATAATAACCCCAGAAAAGGAAAGAAATAAAAAATATCTAAAATGTAAGAAATTATAAGAGAAAAGTTAGAAATAAGAAAGGAATACACCTGGTTATTAAAATCCCTATAATTTCAGAAAACTTATACCTTGACAAAATATATATCAATTAATTAATCAACTTCAAAGAGCTGATTAAGTTCTCAGAGGTCTGGGGGGATATTTTTTATAAATTAATACCTACAACTTGTAAATATAGGCTCCAAATATTCAAAAAGAAATCATATCTATTTCTTAAATTAAATGAAATTTTCATGAGAGATATACAACTACAAATCTCACTATGCAATTTATCCAATCCCAAATATGTATTTGATTTCCATGTTGCTGCTACACATTTTCCTGCAAAATCTAATGTAATTTTCACAAATTACTTTTGAAAAAGTTAAATTTCACTTTTTGGTCTTATTCCTGATACATTAACTATTAAGAAAAGCATAGGCTCTTGGGGGAATTTAATTCCAGTGACAGATGGAATTTAATGCAATCAAGTGTAGGGTGTTGCATTTTGGAAGGCCAAACCTTCAGTAAATGGTTGGGCACTGAAGAGTGCAATAGAACTGAGGGATCTGGGAATACAGAGAAATAATTCCCTGAAAGTGGTGTCAGAGGTACATAGGGTTGTAAAGAGAGTTTTTGGCATATGGCTTTCATAAATCAAAGTATTGAGTACTGGAGTTGGGATGTTATGGTCAAATTCTACAAGACATTGCTGAGGTCAAATTTGAAATATTGTACGCAGTTTTGGTCACCTAACTAGAGGGAAGATATCGATAAGGTTGAAAGAGTGCAGAGAAAATTTACTAGGATGTTGCCTGGATTTCAGGAACTGAGTCACGAGGAAAGGTTAAAGAGGTTAGGACTTATTTCTTGGAGTGTAAAAGAATGAAGGGAGATTTGATAGAGGTATACTAAAATATGAGGGGTGTAGAGAGGATAAATGCATCTAGGCTTTTTCCACTGAGGTTAGGTGAAATACAAAACCAGAGAACAAAGGTTAAGGGGGAAAAGGGAAAAGTTTAGGGTGAACATTAGTGGGAACTTCTTCACACAGTGGAATAAGCTGGCAGCTGAAGTGGTGAATGCGGGCACAATTTTAAAATTTAAGATGAAAGGGATGGGTTTGGAGTGCAATGGACTCAGTGCATGTTAATGGGACTAGGCAGAATATTAGCTTGGCATAGATAAGAAGGGCTTGTTTCCTATGCTATAATGTCCTTTGGTTATATGGTTCTGTTGTGGTTGCATACAATGTCCTTGCAGGAAAACAAATGATAGAGATTTGTAGAGTCATGCAACCCATAAAAGGACCCCTTCAGCCCACTGTGATTATATTATATTTGGTGGCTTCTTTGGTGTAGTTCATTGGCAAAACTTTCAAGTACCAAGACCTCACTTGGGTGCAGTCAGAAAGGCTGTCCCATTCAAATCCTTCCAGTGTAATTAATTTTCGGTCTCCATATACTGCCATTAAAGTGCCATCAATCTTCAGGAATGTGTATTTGGCAAGAAAGTGTGAAAGTGGGTGCAGTGATCTTTTTCGAGGTTCATTTTGGACAATGGTGTAATACAGGACTCTGTGTTCCATGGACTATTTTTAGGGATGTTCAGTGAGAGAAACATCAGCTGTGCATACTTTGGATAGCCTGATATTTCTGGTCTTCCGAAGCAAGAGATTGTCTACAACTGAACACCAAGATACAGAAATGTGTAATGAGAAATTTATACAGCATGGTGTAACTACCATTAAGTACTCCATGGGGAAAAGCCACATTTAAAGAAAGGGGCTTCCACCAATCCATATTAAGCAGCCAGCACATATGCAAAAACCTTTCCATATTCACTATGTGAAAGAAAAAAATCTAATGCTGGTAAGTATCATTTTGATAAAAGGACTTATGCTCAGAATTGTCACATAAATGTATTGTACACTATGCTTGCAACTTTTATTAATGATTTGTTTATTTTTTAAAAGCCCCCTACATAGGTAGAGAACATTTGAGAATAGATGAATCTGGTGTCTCTCAAGCCATAGAATCCTAGGGGCATGGCAGCTCATGTACTAAATCTATTTTGCACAGGTGCCAAAAATTGGAAATAGAGTTGACTTGGTGTCCATTTCTAAATCTCCTTGAGATTGGCAAATCTAAAGCATATGATGCTGAGTGCATCATTTATAGAAGTTGATGCAAATAACTTTACTGAAAATGTGAAGGTTCAAATAACACCTGTGTTGGACCTAGTTAGGTCAGCCACAATTGTTGGTCATTTGGTATTGGAGAATGTTAACAATGCATTCCTCATAGAATAAGCACTTACTTGGGGTATTTTACTTAAGGGACCACCAGCTGCACTTACAGATCTTGGTGACATTCATGCTGGAGTTCAGAAATGGTACAACATCTAGCCATTTCTACAGGGCAGTTAGCCTAGTGTTTCAATAAGTAATACAGTTTCCACAGTTTCATTTCAGTGCAATCAGATTGTAAAGTAGAAACAATTGCTGCACTCTACTGACTCTGACTGTACAGGAAATGAGTGTTAGAGAATGGTTTTTGTATGGTTTAAATGTTCTGTGGATGAATTATGTATCCTTGGCAACTTTAAAACTAAGTCTAATCAGGTAAATGATAAATGTACAAGGACAGATGACATAAGTCTAACTGGCCTGCATTGGTTGAAATTTGCATGGTTTTGGAAATCTAGGCCCATTTGGAGCTATATTATTTGAGATTTGAGTTATTGGAGTTATTTGGGATGATCATCTGGCAGTCTATTTTTCTTTCCTAGGCAGTTACAATTGAGATTCAGCTTGAACCAAAAATAACATGAATTTTACAATTGGGAACACGACAGAATAAAATATTTATGTTGACCAAAGAAGAAAATGTTGTTAGATAAAAATTCATTGAGTTCAGTTGCATAAAATATTGCAATTTTTGGATTAGTATATAATCACTTCCATTTCTCATTTGGAAAGGCTGGATATAAAGGTCCATCTGCACTGCTAATGGGCAAAAATGCAGGAAAGCTGTTTGTTAAAACCACACGACAAAATGTCATGAGTGTGATAATTGAGCAGTAAAAAACCCCAAAATGATTATTTCCCACCATATTGTGCAAGCTTGTGGAGGGTGGCTGCAAGATATCATACAGTTACATGCTCAGTACTTGACCTTCTTGAATGTTCTGCACTTTAACAGAACATTCTGTAAATAATTTTATGATGTTGCTTTTTCTCAGCTTCATTTCATTACATTTATTTAATTAACCACCAACAAATCTTCAGCAGCATTGCTTACAGAGACTGTGCAACCCTGGATTGTGTTTTCTAATGTTCATTGTAATTCTGCAATAAACTATGTAAAACATGATTACAAACAATATTAGATATTTCCTACAGCAGAATACTACATCACCACCATCTCAGGCTAACAATATCACATACACTACCTTACTGATACTGCAGTGATGTTATCTCAAATGTACTTATTTGAATGAAAGAGCTCAGGGATATCTTGAAATCATGAATAAATGTATTTTTAATGTTAAAAACTATAGGGTTTGCTGATATAATATTTATTTTATTTACATCCCACTTTACAAGGCATTTTTAAGATCCAAATAACTTGATTATTACTTCCCCAAAGCTTCTTATTCCCAATTATTTAGATTATAAAATATTTATGGCTTTGCACTACTTTCTGTGGGTGATTTGCAAATTTTCTCGAGGCATATATTTTATTTGTACTTCACCCTTCTATTCACTAAAACATACTTTTCTCATTTTTATTGAGCTGAAACCAGGGGAAATGAGTAGAAATATTTTTATATAGTAGATTATAATGATCAGAAAATTACTGGCAGAAGGTTGACAGAGGCAGGTTTTACAGGGATTTGGTTCTGTACTTGCAAAATAGCATTTGCAGGAAAGCAGTAAATAAATCCTGGCATAATATATCACCCATGGCAAACCCAGATTCTAGAGCCTAAAGGACAGATTGTTTGACCTGGTGAACTGCAGTTATTCCAATACTATATTTTGCTCTCCATCACAGGGTAGCGGGATCAGTGGAGTGGCTTGCCAAGATTTCAATGTCTGCTTGTTATGGAAGTGGGTGCCTCAACATTGTGAGGTGGAATCTTCTAGTCCTATGCAGGAGGCAGCACCCTTCTCGGTGATCCAGCCCCGCCAAGATTATTCAGTGAAAGGTAACTCCTGAATGATTGGGGGGAGGGGGTTGGGGGGGAGGTCTTAGTTGATAGAATTTTTTAAAATCATGATTTCTGCTTTTGTTTAGGAGTCCTGCAGTTGTAAGGGAATATTGAGAGAGAGGAAAATGGGAGTGAATTTGGTGAATTTTACACAGAAGTGTTTGTCCAAGGCAAGGATATGAAAGATATTTTGGAAAAAACATTAAATGAACAGGAGCTAGTCCTGAAACCTTTTCAATATTTAGAAAATATATTTTTTTTAATTTTCAAATTTGTTTTGCCCCCAAAATGATTTACAAGGCATTATCAGGGACATTTCTTATCTGCATCCTACTTTGCGGGGCATGGGAAGTTTATGAAAACCTTTCTCCACTTCAAAAATAAAGGCTCATTTAAGAAATGTCACCAAGGTTTTGCATCAGTGTGCATGAAGGTCAGCCAAGTGACATCCTTCCCTTGAGTAAACAGTGATGCCTATTGAGTGGCCTAGTGTGCAAAGAATTAATTCAGGAGCTTGGCAGGCACTTCATTCACTCTCAATCTCTACCCCAAAGTGTATATTTCAACATGTATATGGGTGGTGCAGTTAGTGTAGTGGTTACCAAAAGCTATTACAGCACCAGTGATCCGGATTCAAATCTGATGCTGTCTGTAAGCAGCTTGTATATTTTCCTCATGTCTGCATGGGTTTTCTCCGGGTGCTCCAATTTTCTCCCACCATGTTGCAGGTTAACTGGAGAATTTGGGCGGCATGGGCTCATAGAACAGAAGGACCTGTTATTAGGCTGTATATCAATTTTTTAAAAATAATAATTAAGATTAATATGTAAAAAATGTTTTGGCATGATGATGTAAGGAGGGTGTCCAACCTCATCTGAAATAAATTGAATTTAAATCACCCAGGATTCTGCAGTGTGATGACACAATCAGATTTACCATCAAAGGCTAAGGGATGGATCATGTCTTGGGTTGAGATCCTGCATCAGTCCCACTGACTTCTTTCAGCTGTTTATTGTTTTGCTCCTCATTCCAACATCTGCAGCTGCTTGTGTAATCAGAGGTCACAGGGCTGTCCTCTCAGATCAACCTTTCCAGTAAATTCTATTTACTTCAGTTCAACAGATACTTTCATTCCTTATTTAGTGGTTCAGCAAAAATTAAATCTGAAAGGTCAAAGCACTGCTTGGAATTTGTGCTCCTTCAGGCTTTTGAAAACTACAGCAGCACATAATGTTCCTCATCAAGTATGGAGGGAACATTAATTCCAATGAGCTGAACTCAACATGTCTTTTTGGCTGCCAGTCACAAACACAACATGAATTGTGTCTGGTTTCTGTAAACAGTCTCAAGGTATCCTTGTGACAATATAATCATTGCCATCTTGCTTTATTTTAACAATCTTTTTGCTTAACCTGCATTAAATGCCTGCTAAAGATCCCTCTGTGAGGCCTCTGTGACATCAAAATGGTGTGAGAACGTCACAGAAGAACACAAGAAATCCAGACTTGGCTATGTAATCCCTCAATAGGCATTGCTACTCAGTATAACATATTTAGTCTTGTGTTCTAAATTCCCTTTCCCACCTGATCTTCATTGTCTTACTGTCTTGGTTCAAAGATCCATTGAATTCTGCCTGATATATATTTAATGACTAAGCATTTACAGCCATCCTAGATGGGCATCTGGAAAGATTTGCAACTCTCTATGTAAAGAAGTTTCTAATTATCTAAGAAATGGCTGATTCTTTATTTTGGTCTATGTCCCAATAGTTTCTAGATGTGCCTGATGGAAGAAACGGTATCTTAATATTTACTTCATTTACATCTCTCAGAATTTTATATTGTTCAAGGAAATCAATACATTCTGAAGTCCTTTTGTTCAGTGCTTGGTCTAATGGTTACTACACAGACTCCATGGCAAGTCTGCCTTTCTTGAGGTCTGGGGGTAAGGCTAGGCAAAGTACACCAAATGATGTCTCACTTGCATTACATTTTAATCTTGCAATAAAGGGCAAAATACCATTTGTCTTTTTAACTATGTACTGGTTCATGAGATGTACCTGCTAAACATGTACATTTACTTTTTGCATCTCATGAACCAACACAAAAAGATGCCTATATTCACTATATTTTCACTCTTTATAAAGTATTTTTTTTAACAAATACAAAAACAAAGAAAAATGTTTTTCTTCCCAAACATTTTCCCATCTTATGCTCCATTTACCACCTTTTTATCCAACCTTCACAGGCTTCTTTTGTTCTTTTTGCAATTAACTTTCTCTTTTGTGTCAACAGCAAATGTGGGTAATGATTCTAATTGTTCCTCTGTGCTTGTCATTTTGTGAAAATGCATTTGAAACTACAATGGACATGTGTAACATTTTTTACTCGCAATTTCTATCTTCTGGCAACACTTATGTTAGGTCAATTAGTGTCATATTTAGGATGGTGCAATGCTGTGTTCTACTCAAAGCATGCTTGAGAGGGCTTAATGTTTTGGTTGGCAACAGAGAGGTCTTTCATCCTATCCATCTGTACCAGATGTGTATATTCATTCTTGTCTCTAATTCACTGGGCTAGGTAGTTTGCCTGGTGTTATCCTTCAGCATTTTAAGTTCCACTACAAGCAATCATTCTGTTTTTCCATGACTTTATATATGCCAAGCTGACCACACTTTGTGAATCCAATCTAAATATTCTAATGCAAAATCCCTACTCAAGAACAGTGAGGATAAAGCAGGCAAAAAAATTAATCTAATATCAATATGGAACAAACTCTTAATACTCACCTTATAAGATAAAGGCAGCTTTCAAGGTCAACTCATCTAGGCAACTGATAAAATACCAAAGAAAGAGGCCTCCTTTTTGTATCTATTTTAACTTTCCTGAAGATCACAATGAAGTCTTTCAACACGCTTACTTCAGTCAAATACCAGTTAGCACTCTAATTGTTCCAGCTCATGCTGTGGTGTTTCTTTTAAAGACTAGTAAGTGCAAGGATGTACTTAGTTAAACTTAATTAAATGACTGCTTGCAGTTCAGGGTTGAGTGTTATTGAAATGCTAGTTCAAACATGGGAACCAAAAGTTTATAAATTATTGCAGTTACATCATAAACTCGTGCAATCTGGTTTCTTGTCGGTCCATAATTGGCTTCTATGATGTTTGACTACTGACTGACCAGTGAACTCTTGGCCGAAAGGCTGTTGACTGGTTTAAAAGCATTCCCAATTATCTGTCTGTGATAAACCACTGTTATACCATGATTGGCTGCTATTGACTGGACACACTTCCTGAGACCAATCCTACCATAGCCTCTTGCATACCATCCTTTTACTTTTGCTCTAATCAGTCAAGGAGGTGGGTGGCTGTTTAATAGTGTGCTGGTGTTTAGCTATTAAAAGCCTGATTATTTCACTACTCTGCCTTTTGTGAATTATTGATGGTATATCACTAGACCAACTAGAATTCTAAACTCTTTTATTGTCATATCACTCGATGCTCAGCAAAAAGTGAGATTCTTCCACACATATCTTTAGGCTTTGATATGATGTGTTGGGAAGCGAGAAAAGAGATAGCTGGGGCAGTGGCTATGATCTTTGAATCCTCTTTGGCCGCAGGGGAGGTGATGGAGGATTGGAGAATGGGAAATGTAGTCCCCTTGTTGAAAAAAAGGTAATAGGGAGAATCGTGGGAATTATAGACGAGTGAGTCTTACGTCAATGGTGCGCAAACTGTTGGAGAGGATTCTAAGGATAGGATCTATAAGCATTTGGAGAAGAACAGTCTACTTCAGCATAGTCTGCGTGGCTTTGTGAAGGGAAGTTCATGCCTCAGGAGCCTAATTGAGTTTTTTGAGGAGGTAACAAAATAAATTGATGAGGGTAGGGTGGTAGATGTGGTCTACATGAATTTTAGCAAGACATTTGACAAGGTCCCCCATGAGAGTCTCATCCAAAAAGTCATGAGGCATGGGATCAATGGAACCTTAGCTGTGTGGATAAAAATTGGTTTTCAGGAAGAAAGCAGAGAGAAGTAATGGAAGAAAAGTGTTCAGCCTAGAGGTTGGTGACTAGTGGAGAGCTGCAAGGATCTGTTCTGGGACCCCTGCTCTTTGTGATTTTTATAAATGACCTGGATGAAGAGGTGGATGGATGGGTCAGTAAGTTTGCAGGTGGCAAAGGTTAGATGAGTTGTGGATGGAGCTGAAGGTTGTCAAAGGTTACAAGAGGATATAGACAGGATGCAGAGATGGAGTTCAATCAGGATAAGTGTGAGGTGATGCATTTTGGAAGGACAAACCTGAAAGCGGAATACAGGTTTAATGGTCAGTTACTTGAGAGAGTGGATGAACAGAAGGTTTGGGTTCACATTCATACAACCCTTAGGGTCACTGCACAGGTTAAGAAGGCCTATGGGATGCTGGGATTGAATTCAGGAGTAGAGAGGTCATGTTACAACGCTACAGATCTCTGAGACCACACTTAGACAATTGTGTTCAGTTGCTCATCTCATTAGAGAAAGGATGTGGAAGCTATGGAGAGGGTGCAGAGGAGATTTACCAGAATGTTGTCTGGATTGGAAAATAAGTCTTATGAGGCAAGGTTAGTAGATCCTTTTCTCTTTGGAGTGTAGAAGGATGAGAGGAGACTTGATGGAGGATTACAAGATTGAGAGGCATAGATAGGGTTAACAGCCAGCACCTGTTTCCTAGAGCAGGAATAGCAAACACCAGAGGACGTATGTACAAAGTTAAGGGATGGAAGTTTAGGGGAGGCGGCATGGGTAATATTTTACACAGAGAACTATGGGTGCCTGTAATGCCTGGCAGGGATGGTGGTGGAGGCTGAAATATTAGGGGCATTTAAGAGACTCTTAGACAGGCACATGGATGAAAGAAATATAGAGGGTTATGGGGTAGGGAGGGTTTAGTGCTTTTTTTAAGGAATGTATGGGTCAGCATATCATTGAGGGTCGAAAGGCCTGCACTGTGCTCTATGTTCGATACCTCCTGTTCCTCTGTGCTTTTAAACCTCCTGTCTTGAATAGTTATAGCAAAATATAATATTTACACCCATTTTAACTTCCAGAATCAGAATGTGAAAATTCCACCCGTTCACTTAAAGCTGAGGATTGTCATAGATTCAATCACTAACATCGTCTTAATAATGTTTTATCTTCTGCCCTTGATGCCATTTATATCATTTAACAATTCAATGGGTGTCACAATAGGAAGGCTGCTCTTATTTCACCCTCCCAGGAACATACTCTTTAGCTCTAACAAATAATATTAAAACAGACTGTAAAGTTGAATTGCTGCAGTGTAGTGACTGAAGTCAGGGCATCCTCTAGTGGTCAGTCACACAATATGCAAGTGCAATTCACACCAGTCGTAATTGTGCATTGACCACCTCTTTCCTGAATGTCAGGTCTATTTTGCCCTTTTAAAGAATCATAGCCCTGGGAAGGATGGTGTCAAGGGCCAATCAGATGGAGGAGTTTCTTTTTTAAAAATATTTTATTTAAACTTTAACAACCATGATCATACAAACAATTAAACAAAATATATCTTCAAAACAAACATGGTTTATATAATAGAAAAAAAGAAATAAAACCCCCCTCCCCTCTACACCTCCCCATCCACTTAAACTAATCAACCACCCTCTCTCATCATCCCAACCCTTCACCTCTAAAACCCCACTAACCCTTAAAAGAAAAGAAAGAAAAAGAAAAGTTGAGGAGAATTAACCGAAAATAAAACAGTAACTAATCGTTGTGTGATGGGGATATCCTGCCACATTCAGGTCCAGATCTTTAACATTTTAAATCCATTCAATCCAAATAATGGCTCCCAACCTTCCTAAAAACAAAATACTTATCTCTAAAATTACTTGTTATTTTCTCCAAAGGAATATGAGATCTCAATTCAGAATGCCATCTTTGTAAATTAAGTTCTATTTGATCTTTCCATGTAATTGCAATACACTTCCTTGCTACTGCTATTTATTGCTAAAAAGGCCACTTGAAATTTATCCAGACCTAATTTCAAACAAATTGTACTAAATTAAAAAAATTAATGGGTCCAAATAAAATTTAATTTTAAAAATATTTTGTAAAAAAATCTCTAAGCCTAGACCAAAAAAAAACTTTTTCACATGTCCATACTGAATGCAAAAAAGTTCCCTTCTCTTTCTGACATCGAAAACATAAATCAGAAGATATCAAATTATATCTTTTGAATCATAACTGCCTTGGCCGTCTTTACTACCCTATCTACTTGTGTTGCCCCTTTTAGGAAGCTAGAGACATGCACCCAATATACATCTGTCCCTCAATGCTTCTAAGGGTCCTTCTATTTACTGCATACTTTCCTTTTACATTTGACCTCCAAAGTGTAACACCTCACACTAGTCTGAATTAAACACCACTTGCCATTTCTCTGCTCATATTTCCAACTGATCAATTTATTGCTAAATTCTTTGGTAACCTTCCTCGCTATCCACAACTCTGCCGATTTTTGCGTCATCTGCAGACAGACTGATCAGCCCACTGACATTTTCATTGTATATCACAATCAACTGTGGACCCAGTATTAAACCTTGAAGAACATCAGTGGCCACAGACTTCAATTTAGAACAATCCTAGCTCCACTTAAGCAAGCACGTCAGCGTGCTCCATCTGGACCAAATCAAATATGTTTTATATATAAATTCCTGGCTTTCATATTCTATAAGGAAAACCATCCTATCCGTGCCTCTTGATGCTGCCAGGGAACCTCCAGTATCCATCCATATGAAAGAAACTAAATCTTGGATTTAATAGGGATCTGTTGTATATACTGCTCATTGAAAGACTGATGACACCACATTTACATCCTGATGCACCATCAATTACTTCAAAAGACCGGGTTTTATGGAAACTGATAGGCTTTTATTAACAACAGAATGGAGGCATACCCATGATGGTTGACTGTACTGGTGTGAGGAGGGAGCTGTGGCACAGTCACCTTTATTCAGAGGTCTGTGGGAGGAGCCACATGCACAGTCATCAAGACGTGTGTCCAGATGAACTATAACAAGTAGTAACACAGCTAAAACATATATATACAGGGTTTACATGTCCCATCTCTAATTTCATTCACCTCCCCTCACCTCTCCATCTTTCATGACTCTATCATCTCCCTTTCCACCAATCACCCCCTTGGCACCCACCCCTCTGACCACAGGAAGTGCTCTACTTGCACCAACACCTCCTTCCTCACCACGATTCAGAGCCCCAAATTGTCCTTCCAAGTGAAGCAACACTTCATGTGAATCTACATGTTATTTACTGCATCCTATTGCTCCTATTGTCCTAAGGAAGAACTTCAGATGGCTTAAGAAAGGACAGGAGAGCTTGAAGGGACATGAGAAGGCTTTGGATTAAAAAGAATCCCAAGGCACTCTATGCATATGTGAAGAACAGAGGATGAAGGTGAGCTGCTTAAAGATAAAGGAGACAACACATGCCTGGAGAAGGAGGAAATTTGGGAAGTCCTAAATGAATACTTTGCTTCAGTTTTCACAAGAGAAATGGACCTTGATCACGGTGAGGTCAGAATAGAACAGGCTTGTGTGCTGGACAGTGTCGAGATGAAGGAAGAGGATTTGTTGGATCTTCTTAAAAACATTAAGATTGATAAGTCCCCAGGGCTGGAGAAGATGTACCTCAGGTTGCTGTGGGAAAGAAGGGAAGAGATAGCTGGGGCATTGGGCATGATCTTTGAGTCCTGCTTGGCCATGGGAGATGCCAAAGGATTGGAGAATGGCAAAAGTGGCCCCTTTGCTTAAAAAAAAAGTGATAGGGAGAATCCTAGGAATTATAGACCAGTGAGACTTGTGTCAGTGATGTGCGAACTAATGAAGAGGATTCTTGAGGATAGGATCCAAGATCATTTGGAGAAGGGGAACCTACTCAAGGATAGACAGGATGGATTTGTAAAGTGAAGGCTGTGCCTCATGAGCTTGTTTGAGTATTTTGAGGAGGAAACAAAACAAATTGAAGGTAGGGTGGTAGATGTAAGTGTATATGATTTTAGTAAGGCAATTAGTAAGACTCATTCAAAAAGTCATGAGGAATGGCATCCACAGAGTCTTGACTATGTGGATTAAAAATTGGCTTATATGTAGAAAGCAGTAAGTAGTAGTGGGTGGAAAGTTTTGCAAGGACCTGTTCTAGAACTCCTGCTCTTTGTGACTTTTATAAAAGACAGAGATGAAGAAGCACAGGGATGGGACAGTAAGTTTGTGGATGATACTAAGGTTGGGGGAGTTGTGCTTGGAGCTGAAGGATGCAGAGTTAGGCGGAAAAGAGGCAGATGGAGTTCAATCTGGATAAATGTGAGGTGACGCATTTTGGAAGATCAAACCAGAAGGCTGAGTTCTGGGTTAAGGGTCAGATACTTAACAGTGTGGAGGAACAGAGGGACTTTGGGGTCCAAATCCATGCATCTCTCAAGGTTACTATGCAGTTTGATAGGTTAGTTAAGAAGGTCTCTGGGATCTTGGGCTTCATTAATAGGGTATTGAATTCAAGATTTTAGAGGTCATGTTGCAACCCTACAAATCTCTGGTGAGACCACACTTAGACAATTGTGTTCAGTTCTGGTCACCTCATTAGAGAAAGGATGAGGAAGCTATGGAAAGGGTGCAGAGGAGATTTACCAGGATGTTGCCTAGATTGGAAAACAAGTCTTATGAGACAAGATTAGTAGAACTGAGACTTTTCTTTTTGAAGCACTGAAGAATGAGAGGAGACTTGATAGAGGATTACAAGATTATGAGAGGCAGAGATAGGGTTGACAGCCAGTACCTGTTTATCAGGGCAGGAATAGCAAATACTAGGGGACGTCTTTACAAAGTGAAAGGAGGAAAGTTTTGAGGAGATATCAATGGTATGTTTTTTTTGCAGAGTTTGGATGCCTGGCATGTCTTGACAGGGGTCGTGGTGGAGACTGGAACAATGGGGGCTTTTAATAAACTCTTAGGCACATGGGTGAAAGTGAAATAGAGGGTTATGAGGTAGGAAGGCTTTAGTACTTTTTTGGTGGGAATATATACATTGGCACAACATCAAGGGCTGAAGGGCCTGTAGTGTGCTGTAATGTTCTATGCTTTATATTTGGTCTCCTCTACATTGGAGAAACTAGACGAAGTCTGGGAGATCGCTTCGTTGAACACCTTGGCTCTGTCTGCCATAAGAGCAGGAATCTCCCAGTGGCCACACATTTCAATCCCCCATTCCATAGTTTTGCTGGCATGTCTGTCCATGGTCTCTTGCACTGCCAAACCTGGACCATCCGAAACTCAGAGGAACAACACCTAATATTCCATCTGTGCACCCTCCAATGGGATGGTTTTAACATCGACTTCTCCGGTTTTCGTGAGCCCCCCCCCTTCATCTTTTCTTCTAGCTCTGTACTTTTCTCTCTCTTTCCTTTTTCCTCTATCTCCATTCACAGAGTGAAAAACAACTCCCCTCTCCTTATCAATTCTCATCTCTCTGACCTTTTATCTATTAACATCTTTTGTCTGTTGGTCTGTACTCCTGCTCCCATTCTTCCCTTTATACCAGTCATTTAATGAGGAAGGGCTCAAGGCCAAAATGTCAGTAATACAACGTTTACCTTCAATGGACGCTGCAAAACCTGCTGAGTTCCTCCAGCATTTCTGTGTTTTTAACTATAATCACAGCATCTGCAGTCTTTTGTATTTTACTCCTACAAATTGTTTATTAGATCCTGCACCAGATTAAATCTGGTTTAGGATCAGAGATGTCATTAATTTCAGTTGGGATACTAAATTTATGGATTAAGAAAGATTGAGCAAGATCACTTTATTATTTTTAATTATTTCTAAGTGTTTTAATTAGATATTTTATTATGTTTGTATAAAAGGAATTTGACAACATAGAACATAGATTCGGAGCAAGATGGCTGCGAGTGGAACAGCTAAGGATTTCCGGAGCGAAGACATTTTTCCACTCAGGGTAAAAGAGAGGCAAGAATGTTCAGGCACATGATGTCAGCTAGTAGAGTAGAAAATGTTTAAAAAGAAGACCACCATATCCAGTTGGCTGCATTTGGAGCAGGCAATGGAGTGAGAGGGTAACAGGATGTTGGGGCTATGGCTCAATGGGCTTAGGCAGTAAGAGGCATGTTAGGTTTACCTGTCTTAATTGCGGACATGAAGTATGTGTGTGAGGCTGGTGTTCTGTGTCAGCCTGGAGTATCCCAGCCTCCTGGACGGCCATATCTGCACCCGTTGTGCCAAACTGCAGCTCCTAAGGGACCGCGTTAGGGAACTGGAGTTACAGCTTGATGACCTTTGTCTGGTCAGGGAGAGCAAGGAGGTGATAGAAAGGAGTTATAGGCAGGTGGTCATACCAGGGACATTGGAGACAGACAAGTGGGTCACAGTCCGGAGAGGGAAGGGGAAGTGTCAGGAACTAGAAAGTATACCTGTGGCTGTACCCCTTGACAATAAATACTCCTGTTTGAGTATTGTTGGGGGACACAGCCTACCTGGGGAAGCAACAGTGGCCGTGCCTCTGCCGCAGAGTCCAGCCCTGTAGCTCAGAAGGGTAGGGAAAAGAAGAGAAAGGCAATAGTAATAGGCATCTCTATAGTTAGGAGTCAGACAGGTGATTATGTGGATGCAGGAAAGAAACTCGGATGGTAGTTTATCTCCCAGGTGCCTGGGTCTGGGATATTTCCGATCGCTTCCAAGATATCATGCAGTGGGAGGGTTAAAAGCCAGAGGTAATGGTGCAAATTGGTATCAATAACTTGGGCAGGAAAAAGGAAGAGGTCCTGAAAAGTGTCTACAGGGAGTTAGGAAGAAAGTTGAGAAGCAGGACTGCAAAGGTAGCAATCTTGGGATTACTGCCTGTACCAAGCAGAATGAGGTGAAAGATAAACGCGTGGCTGAGGGATTGGATCAGAGGCCAGGGATTCAGATTTCTGGACCATTGGAACCTCTTTTGGGCAGGTGTGACCTGTACAAAAAGGTCAGGTTGCACTTGAATCCCAGGAGACCAATATCCTAGCAGGGAGGTATGATAATGTGACCTATTTTGTAACCATGTAAAAATACACCCTTATCACTGTAGTAACTGTAGTGCACCAGTGTGTATACATACACACACGTGAGTGTGTGAACAGCTTCCTGCGATGGTGGAAGGCATCAGTAGTAAAGTCTTTTGTTATTTGAATCTTGCTTCTCTAAGTTATTTAAGAAGCCTCCAAAGTAACACAGAGATGTAACAGCTACTGGGGGAGTATTTAAACTAGAATTGTTGGGGGGTGGGATCCAAACTGAAGAGACTGGGAAAGAGGTGGTTGGCTCACAAACAGAGGAAGCTTGGAGACAGTGTGTGAGGGAGGATAGGCAGGTAACAGAGAAGGGACGCACTCAGACTGACAGTTTAAGATGTGTCTACTTTAATGCAATGAGTATTGTCAACAAGGCAGATGAGCTTAAAGCATGGATCAGTACTTGGAGCTATGATGTGGCAGCCATTACAGACACTTGGATGGCTAAGGGACAGGAATGGTTACTTCAAGTTCTGGCTTTTAGATGTTTCAGAAAGAACATGGATGGAGGCAAAAGAGGTGGGGCATGGCATGATTGATCAGAGTGTCTCATGCCTTATAGAGGTTTATATAGATAGGTACAACAACAACGGTAGATGAAGGGATTGTACATAAAGTTTAATTATATTATAATTAGGCACGATTAATGTTGTTCAAATGTAAGATCACAATACATTGATCAGGATTTAGGGCAAGTCCGCCATTTCTTTATGTGTCATGACATCACTGGTAGGAGATAGAACAGTCCTGAACATGAGGATGGTTCCTAGCAAGTGTGAACATGTGCAGTGCCCCAGTTAAGAGTGGTCAAGTGTGAACAGCAAAATTCCCATTCCTATCCTAGGACACTGAACAGCCAATTTAGTAGGACATAAATATAAAAGGGAATTATGTTTCTAATACAACACAATATAGGTCCTTCAGCCCTCAATGTTGTGCTGACCTATAGATTCCAATCAAAATTTTAAAAAATAAACCAAACTAAAAAAAAATAATCAAGCAAAGTATTCATTTAGGACCTCCCCAATCTCCTCTGCTTCTAGGCGAATGTTGCCTCCTTTATAATGAAAGTGATCATGTTTTCATGGCCACTAGCAAGGCCTTGATTATAGTTACCATTTAATTATACTTGGCTGCCAGCAGGGGGCTGACACACAGTATGTTTGATCTGTAATGGAGCTTCGCAACCTCTTGGCATGCCTCGTGGTGCTGTTTACAACAACTTTAAAGTAAAGAACCTTTTCCTTCATCCACGTGTTGTCTAAGAACTCACACATACAAATATAAAATGAAACATCCTTTATCCTAAAATGGCCTACATTTACTCTCATAATCCTTCTGTTTTTCACGTACACATAGAATGCCTTGAGGATCTCCTTAATCCTACTTGTCAACTTTGAACTCTCCTAAGTCCTTTCTTAAGTTCCTTCCTGGCTATGATGTAATTCTTATGATCTCTTCTTGATTTTTGCTTCTGAAATTTAATATATGCTTCCTTTTAACTAGCTTCATCACCTGATTTGGCAACCACTGTTCCCTTCTCCTATCATCTTTTTCCTGATTCAGTGGGACAAATCCATCCATAACTCCACTCAACATCCTCCACGTTACTTCTGCGCTTTCCCCCATGGACATCTGTTCCCACTTTACTCTCCCTCATTCCTGTATCATCCTATCATAATTAGCCCTTCCCAAATTAAAAACGACTCATTCTGTCAGCTTTTATCCTTGTCCATAGCTACGCTAAAGCTCAGGGATGTGGTCGCTATCACCAAAATACACCTGCATTGAGTGTTCTGTCATCCGACCATGTTCATTACACAGTATCAGATTCAGCATGGGCTCTCCTTTACTTAGCTGGTCAACATACTGTGTTAGGAATCCTTCTTGGACATACATGACAAATTCTACCCTATTTATCTCTCTTGCAATTAGGATGTTCTAATTAATATTGAAGTTTACTGTGACAACAATCTTGTAATTTCTGCACCATTCCAAACTCTTCCTCCTTATCTGTTCCTCAGTATCTTGAGTCCCATTGGGGGCCTATAGACTACATCCAGTACAGTGATTGCTTCTTGACTATTTCTGACTTCCACGCACACTGACACGGGAGATATTCCACCTATAGCAAACTCCCTTTCTATAGCCATGATACTATGCCTGACCAGTAATGTTGCTTCCCCCCTCTCTTTTACCTCCCATCCTATCCCTTTGAAAACACCTAAACCCCAATATTTGCATCAACCAATCCTCTCCTTCCATCAGCCATGTGTTTGTCACAGCCACAACATCCCCAATTCCACATCCAGATTCATGCACCAATTTCATCTCCTTCATTCCCAATTTTCTTGCATTGAAGTAAGCGCATTTAAAACCCTCCAATTGACTACATTTAAAATCCTTCAATTGACTACATTTATGCTCCCTCCACTGTCTGTCCTTCCTCACAAACACTTCACTTTCCATCATCATATCCATTTCTGCTCTATTCTCTGCACTCACATTTAGGTTCCCAACCCCCTGGCAAGCTATTTTAAACTTTCCCCAACAGCTCTAGCAAACTTGCCCACCAGGATATTGGTCCTTCTCCAGTTCAGGTGCTGTCCATTCCTTTTGTACAGGTTAGATCTTCCGCAGAAGAGATCTCAATGATCCACAAATCTGAACCTCTCCCCCCTGCACCATCTCTTCAGCCACACATTCATGTGCCACAACTTCCAATTGCTACCCAAATTGGCACGTGGCACATGAAGCAAACTCGAGATTACCACCCTTGATGTCCTCGTTTTCAGCTTCCTTCCAAACTCCCTATATTCCCTCTTCAGGACTTCATTTGTGCTCCTATCTATGTTATTGGTACCAAATTGTCCACAATATCTGGCTGCTCACCCTCCCACTTCAAAATGCTGTGACTTGATCAGAGACAACTCTGATCCTGCCACCTAGGAAGCAACATACCATCAGGGAGTTTTGATCTTGTTCATAGAACCTCTTATCTATTCAACCAACTATTGAATCCCCAATCACTATTGCTCTTCTCTCCCTCCTTCCCTTCTTAGCTAAAGAGCAGGACTCTGTGCCAGAGACCTGAACACAACGTCTTGTCACTGATAGATGGTCCCCTTTGAACAGTATCCAAAATGGTATTGTTGAGGGGAATGGCCTTAGGGGTGGTCTATACTGCCTTTTCCCCTTCTGTCTCCTAACAGTCACACAGCTACCTGCCTCTTGCCCTTTTGGGCGGCTGTCTTCATATAACTTCTCTCTCTCACTCCCTCTGCCTAATGAATGATCCAGTGCTCATCCAGTTCCAGCCCCAGATTTCAGATTTATTGTCAGAGTACATACATGACATCACATACAACCCTGAGATTCTTTTTTCCTGTCGGTGAGGCAGAATTACCACATATTAGTAATGCAAAACAAAAATATACACAACATATACATGTAAACAAATAAAGAAATGTAAACAAATTGACTGTGCAATGCAGAGGGAAAAAAATCAATAAAATGTAAGAGTGCCTGTTTGAGTTTATCATTGAGGAGACTGATAGTGGAGGGTAGCAGCTGTTCCTGAACCTGGTGGTGTGATGGTAGCAGCAAGAACAGAGCATATGCCTGGTGGTGTGGATCCTTCTGACAGCAGCGTTCCCTGTAGATGTTCTCGATTGTATGGAGGATTTTACCTTTTGCAGGGCTTTATGCTCAGGGGTAAATAGTGTTTGCAGCTGGTCAGCACACTTTTCACCACATATCTGTAGAAATTTACCAGGACACCAAACCTCTGCAAACACCTGAGGCAGTAGAGATGGTGATGTGCTTTCTTCATGATGCCATTGGTGTGTTGAGTCCAGAAAAGATCCTGCAAGATGGTGATTCCCAAGAACTTTGATTACATACAGATCTGGTTTTCCCTTCCTGAAGGCAACAATTAGTCCCTTGGTTTTGAGTGTGAGACTGTTGTCGGTGCACCATTCAGCCAAGCTTTCAATCTCCCTCCTGTATGCTGACTCGTCGCCTATTTTTATACAACCCACTACCCTGGTATCCTCAACAAATTTGTAGATGGTGTTTTTGTCATACCGAGCCATGCAGTCATCAGCGTAAAGTGAGTAGAGCAGGGGACTAAGATCACAGCCCTGTGGAGATTGGTACTGATGGAGATTGTGGAGCAGATGCTTTTATTGATCCTCACTGATTGTGGTCTGGAGGTGAGGAAATCCAGGATCCAGTGACATGGTGGGGTGTTGTGTTCCAGTTCTTCAAGTTTTGAGGGGACAATGGTGATAAATGTCAAACTGTAGTTGATAAAGAGCATCATAATGCCTGCATCTTTGCTGTCCACATGTTCCATGGTTTTGGCATCTGCTGTGGACCTGTTGTTATGATAGGTGAATTAGGATGGATCCATGTCACCACTCAGAAAGGAGCTGATATGCTTCAGCACCAACCTTTCAAATACTTCATCGCTGATTGTCATTTATTTAGGCAGTTTACTACAGTTTTCTTGGGCACCAATATGATTGATACCTGTTTGAAACAGATGGGAACCATGGCCTGCTGGAGTGAGATGCTGAAGATATCTGTAAATAAGTTGTTCAGCACAGATTTTTTTAAATACTTGGCCAGGTACTCCCTCTGGACTGGATGCTTTCCTCAGATTCACTATCCTGAAGGCAACACGGATGTCAGCCTTGGATACGGACAGGAGAGGATCATCAGGAGAAATAGGGGTGCGCAGTGGTGGTTCTTCCTTGTTCTTGTGGTCGAATCGGGTGTAGAAGCCATAGATTTCATTGGGGAATGAAGCTTTGTTATTTCCTATTACCTATTATTTCCTATTTCCTATGACCTATTATTCCTATTATAACCCTATTACACTGGATTTGGTTTTGTAGCAGGTTATGTTATTTAGGTCCTGCCACAGCTGTTGGAAATCCTTCATTGTTTCCATTTTCATCTGGAAACTTTATTTTGTCTAAGGGATGTCTTTCCTTAGGTTGTACCTGTTTGTTCTGTAGTGACCTGGATCTCCGGACTTAAATGACTGTGATCTGGCTCTTAGCAGGTTCCGGATTTCACTGTTCTTCCAGGGGTCCTGAACAATTTGGTGGGGACGCACTCATCCACAGCTATCATCAGCCTTGGTGTAATCATTCAGATCCTCAGCTGAGTCCTTGAACACCACACAATCGCTGACCCAAGGAAGTCCCTGTAACTCTTCTTCATCCTCCTTCTGTCACCTTCTATCTGTTCTGATCGCTGGAGTTTCTCTTTTTAGGCTCTGTCTGTATGAAGGCAGAAGGAGCACAGCCAGGTGTTCTGACTTGCCAAAATGCGGTCTTGGGAAAGAATGGTAGCTATAGTTCTCTAACTGTCTGTAAGGAGCTGTAGCTGAATGCACCTCTTGCACATGTACTCATCAGGACAATTGTGCGCTCCCAAATTTCCCACATCCTGCATTTGAAACACTCCACTGCCCTAGCTAATATCTCCTCTACCTACTCTTTGTTAATAATCAAAGATTTTCACTGTCCTTGCCTTACCTGTAAGAAGCACATCCTCAGCCACTGCTCACCAAAGCCTCTAGGGCCAAAGCCTCTAATTCTCCACTCCTACACAGGACCACTCATACACTAGCCTCTCTAGACTAGCCACTCCACTTCAGCTTCCCTTTTTTTGCCCCTTATCTGAGCACTTAACTCCAAACCATCACCACTCTGTTTAACATCTAAATTGTCCTCCAACCAAAGTAACATTTTAAAATTTTAAATAATTTAAAATTATTTACAGCGATATTCATAGTTCTTGAAAACAAGAGGTGTTTTAAAAAAACTGTTCCCATCAGAACTTTATGGCACTGTGCACTAGACAGAAATATAGTTCAGCATAACGAGATGGGTCAAAGGGCCTGTTTCTGTGTTGTAGTGTTCTATGGTTCTTCTATGGTTCTATGACCTTGAATGCTTTAATTCAAGGCAAGCTATAGTGCCTAACTTGTCAATGTCTGGCAGGATGTTCCTGCAGCAGGATCACATCAGTGTGAATACTGATGGTTGTCTGCCAGATTCAAAGCAGCTAGTAAGGTTGGCCCTCTGCGACAAGCTTAAGTGAATATGAGGGATCGATCATCATGTGATGACACTAGATGAAGGGTCATTTCTTTTGTGATCCAGTTGCCTGCATTTGTCAATGCAGACCATGATCCTACATGTTTTATTCAGATTTTGGATGTATTGTAAGAGTAGATACATAGCATCACATACAACCCTAAGATTCTTTATCTGTGGGTGAGGCAGAGTTACCACTAATTGACAGTACAAAAAAAATTATACACAGTGTATACATGTAAACAAATAAAGAACTGTAAACAGATAATGAATGTAAACAAACTGTGCAATGCAGAGAGAATAAAAAGAAAATCAATAAAGCGCGCAAGAGTCTTTAAATGAGTCTCTGATTGAGTTTGTCGTTGAGGAGTCTGATGGTGGAGGGGGAGCAGCTGTTCCTGAACCTGGTGGTGCGAGTCTTGTGGCACCTAGACCTCTTTCCTGATGGCAGCAGCGAGAACAGAGCATGTGCTGTGTGGTGTGAATCCTTGATAATTGCTGCTGCTCTCCCTGTAGCTGTTTTCAATAGTGGGGAAGGTTTTATTAAATAGTTTGTTAATCCTTCTTCCCAGATTCAAGGATTTGAGCATAAACAAGGCCAGCCTTTCTCCTCTTGTACCTGCTTTAAAACGGAAGACAGTGGAATCAAATTTTGGAAGCTGGGTTACAAGACTCAGCACTTGACATAATAGACTAATAAAGAGCCAATTCCTATGTGTTTTCTCTCCCTTGACCAATTATCTTCTGGTTTTTTTTCATCCCATGATGCCGAGTCCAGTGCTCTGGCAAATCTTTTGTTTACTAAAGCCTTCTTTATAACCACCATTGCGAAAGACATAAGTTTTCTCCTTTCAATAAAAGCTCATCAGTTTGGCTCATAATTGCTTTCACCGACTTTATTGGACACAAACCTAAAGAAGAGATTGGAATTCCTTTCTATATTAGCCAAAAATCTATTTTCTTTTTTTGCTCTCCTGTTTCTATTTTTGTCTCTCATTTGTACTATTTATATTAATGCTTGATCTCCTTGGCAGCATCAAGCTGAGATACTCAGAGGGATTTTTTTTTGTTTGGCCTCGTGCTCCTCTTTAAATGCTCCATAATGTCTGCTCTTTTCTCCTTGTTGAAATACTTCTGCTGGTCTTTTCTCATTTTACACTGGCCTGATTCCTCCTCAATTGACCAAAATTATTATTTTCTCTAGTCAGTATTTTTATTATAGAACACTGTAATTTTCCATTGCTAAACTAAACCTTATAATGTTATGATCACTATTCCTGCATTCTTCCATGCCTAAAAGTCTTTCAGGAACAAACTCAGTGGTTGAGCTGCTTCTGTGGGGTAAGAGAGAAAGAAGCGATATTTTGTGTTGAATCTCTGCATCAGAGCTGAGATTGGAGAGGGAATATGGCTAGTAAATTGAGAAGAGGGAAGGTGTGAGACAATGGCCTAATAGATGGCAGGTGGACTGAGGAGGAGCGAAGGACGATGATTAGATTGAGCCAAGTGGAGAAAGGGGGAGAGGTAAAGTTAGGAGGCCAAATTCAAGGACAGTTTCTTTCCGGTTGTCATCAGACTGTTAAATGGATCTCAGTCGTAAAATAATGCTTCCCTTGCACTGTTGGTTGACTTGAGTTTCTTTTCTGAAACAATACACTCTGCACTCTTGTTTTATTGTGCACTACCTGCTGAATTCATGGGTAGATTGGCTTGATTAGAAATCACATGACAATCAACAATTCAATTGAATTCAGTGGCAGTTGGCTGATCAGTGGGAGCAGACGGAAAAGAGCACATGGAACCAGAGAGGAGGAGGGGAATGATGAAGGTTGAGACAGACACTGAGGATAACATTTTGAATAATTAATTGTTAAAACCATTGTGTTTCAGAATATGGGAAGACATTCCCCTAGTTTGCATTGGGCTTTACCTTGCCAGTGAGGAAGTTCGAGAATGACAATGGGAGTTAAAATAAAATACGACTGAAGTGCTCGTGGAGGCTATTGCAGGCAGAACCCAGCTGCTCTGCGCACCATTCAGCTTGTCTGCACTTGGTCTCACTTGATGTTGAGGAAGTCACATCTGGAACATCAAATGCAGTAGACAAGGGTGGAGGAGGTGCACGTGAATCCATGCCTCACCTGGAAGGGCTGCTAAGTGGATGAGGGAGAAAGTGCAATAAAAAATGTGATTCATCCGACAGATGCAGGAGCAAGGGCTCAGAATCAGAAAGGGGTGGGTAGGAAGGAATGGGCAAACCAGGGAGTCATAGAAGGAATGGTCCCTGTGGAAGCTGGAAAGATGTGGGGAGGGGAAGATGTGATGACCTATCTTCCACCTCCTTCCTGCAAAAGATTCCAAGGAGTCTGTTTCTTTAATCTCTCTCTCATGCACTTTCCCTAATCTAAAAAGAACTACTCTTTTTTTCATTCTTCCTTCCTTTTCCTGAATACCTTATCCTCAAGAATATTAAGCATTTAATCCTTATATCATTTCTATTATATATTAACAGATGTCAACTCACAGATGCAAGTTACTGAACTTACTAACATCACTGTACATTTAGACATATTCACCACAACAAACTGACTAGTCTTTGTATTTTCTCATCTTTAGTGTTCAATAATATAGATTTTCTGGCCTTGATTTCTGCTGGAAGGACATCCATGGATACTAATGCCTACTTAACAGCTGTTCCAAATGATGACAGCCCTAAGGTTCAGTTGTACTTTTAAAAAATGCTACTCCCTTCCAATAGCTGTAGTTACAACACAGACAACAATGCCAGGGCGAACGCTTCAAAGAAAGTAAGGGCCCCTGATGAAATTGCAGCAAGTTGGCGGCATCTACCTATCAATGAGAGCGATTTTATTTTTCCATGAGTAATCCAGGAAAGGGAGGAAAATGTAGGCCCAAAAGGACACAAGATAGACTTTTATGTGGGTCTGTACTTGCATTTCTATGTACAGTCAATGCAGGTAGTCCCCGACATACATCCATGTTCAATTCTGATGGACCGGTCAGATCTCTAAATGAACGCAAGTCGGACGCATGTTAATCTCAAGGTGCCTGCAGTCAGGCGCGTGCTGTGGTGTCCGACTGCTGCAATTTTGTATATGTTTCTTTTCAGTCATATGTATGGATGGCCGTAAGTCATGTAGATCGGTAAGTCGGGACTACCTGTGGTCATATTTGTAGTGCTTTGACTCCAATCAGAAGTTGCTTAACATGCTGCTCAATTGTATTGGATTATTGCAGTTCAAGAAGGCGAGCCACAACTTTCTCGGGAAAGTAGCATTGAACAATAAAGGCCAAACTTGCCAATGATGTTTATAATTTTAGAATATTGGCATGAGCAAAGAGGGGAAAATCATTTCTTTAAAATATTTTCCAAAAATTAGTTTTCATTGGGTGCACATTACTTTTCATTCATTCATTCATTGAATAATTTAAAGCAATGATCAGCAGAGAGGAAATCTTTATCTTCAATTTTTAATAATACTTCATATTGACAGCTCAGATAGCTGGCCGGGTTAGATTATTTGTCTAACTAAGATGCATTCCGTGATAAAAAGCCAAACAGCTGTACCTACTGGGAGGGCTTCACCAATTATTGGAATTCACATCTAGACATCCATTACAGGAACAGAACAAAGCTGCCACTGATTGGGAAATCGGCCATAGTTAATGGAATTTTCATGAATATTTTATTATTATTTTCAAAACTATGCGGTAATAAATTTTCACAGGAAATTTGAAATGAAACTTCTGGACTCAGAAGTTTCAAGACTTCATGTATTCATTATCTCTGTCGAGATAACAATGTAATAAAATGTCTTATGTTCAGCACTAATTTAGTTTCACTTTCTTTTTTTATTTCTAAACTTTCACAACGATGCTGATTTGTTTAATCTACAACTTCATCTAAGTAACTAAGTACATAAATTCCATAACAATGTTCTTTGGTTGACTGTACAATCCATTCTATATTTCCAATGTTATCTAAAATACTCTGAGAAACACACAAGTTATATGTCACTTTGTCCTGCGAACAAAGCTGCAGGAAATCTGCTGGTAATATGCCTTTTAATTTTTTCCAATCATTTACCAAATTTTCTCCATTCCTTGCCTGACCTCGACTTATCTTTCTCTCCTTTCCTCTCACCTATTACCAAAAATCTAAGTAATATAGATAATATAAATAATTAATAGAGACAACCCCCAATGACAATCACCCATTTACATTCATCCAACAGTAATTCCACTTTTATTATTCTCCCTGAATTCTCATCATCTGCCCTTCTCTCCAGATGCTACCTCTCACCTACACACAAGGGACTATCTCCAGTGTACTATTTAAACTACCATCTCATACATTGTAGGAGTGTGGGGTGCATAGTGGAACACTTGGAGGAAACCCACACAGTCACAGGGAGAATGTGCAAACTACAAATATGCAGCGTCCAAGGTCAAGGTTGAACAGGGGTCTGGTGCTGAGAGGCAGCTCTACCAACTGCCCCACTGTGCCTCCCTCAGGTTGTTGATATTTTTGATGTTATGATTCCAGGGGTAACAGCTAACCTCAGATACCTGAGCGTAAAGCTTATTGTACACACAATAGTAAGTATTTAATAATTAAGAGCCCTTCTCAGCTACAAGGTGGGGAATCAAGGAATTTAATAAATATGTTTTAGCATAAAAATATAGAATCACTCAGCCTCTTTCTTATAAATTATTTTCAAAGCCCTTTAATAAATTTGTATTGATATTTTAACAAGAATCTCTTAAGTTGAATCTCAAAAGACTTCTATGTTGAATGTTACATTATTTCAAGTGAATAAAAATAAAATTCTCTTTTAGGCATTAAACCAAGCTTGCCTGTAATATAGGTTTTTCAATTTAACTTACTCAGTTGTTATAAAACAAATGGCTCTGAAAATGGTTCAAAGTACCAAGGACCCAATGTCACAATTCATATTAAAAAAAATTCTGCAGAGATTGTTGAAACAATTGTGTTTGTGAATCTCTTTATGGAACTTGGCACTCCTAAGATCAACATTTAAATTTAAGCTTACCTGCTGAAGTCTTCCAATAAATAGAATAAAAATAGTGTTTATAGCGAGAGGCATATATACTTTTATAATGACATGTTATTTTTAGTTAGCATGTGACCAACTGGATGGAGGATTGACTTAAGATCTGGCACTTCCACATTATCTTTATGTTTGTTTCAAAATGAGTTGGGCAAAGGTTTAATGATTGGATTTTTCTTAATAATTGAAAGTATAAAACAAAATATTTTTAGCTAAATTCAAGTTAATTTGACTCAGATTTGCTAATGCTTATAAAAAGTGGTATGGAAGTATAGAGTATATCTTTAATTATTCAGAGTTTGAAAGCATTAGACTTAAAATGTCAGAAACATGAGTATAAAAGGGTTAGGGATAACAAACTTGTAAGTTTGAGGAAATATTGATCAGGTGGTGGATATTGTGATTGTGTGCCTGTCCACAGACCCTACCAAGGGCATAAAGCTTTTTGAGGTTCAGAGACCTACTCACACATGTTGGGTGAAATGTGGGTGCACACCTCATTGATCATGATCAGCGAGCGTAATGTTGCAAAGGTAGACAATTAGAAGGAATAGAAGCCAAAACAACAGATTTATCCTTTCTGCGAGGTAGGGAAGTGATCTTGTTGGATTACACCAAAAACTGGCAATGATGGAATCCAGAGCAAAATTAATCTGCTGGAGGAACTCAACGGATCAAGCAGCATTGGTGGGGAGAAAAGGCATTGCTGAAATTTGACTTGAAACCCTTCATCAAGACTTGATTGTGGACAATCAGTCTCGGTGAATGTTTCAACCTAGAATGTTGGCAATCTCTTCCACTCTCAGATTCTGCTCGACAGGCTCTAGCAGACTTTTTTTTTGTTTTGTTGGATAATGTGGCAGACATAGCTTGGGAGCAGTTCTAAAGATACTAATGCACCTGGGAGGATGATAGCTAGAAAGAAATTAAATCTCTACACCAACACAAGCAAAGCAAGATGGTACAATTCTGTCTAGCGCTTCAAGGACTAGCCTCTTAATACCGCATTAAGGGTAATTAATAACTTATCTTCAAGCTCATAAAAGAGGTGCAATGATAATGACATCTACAGTATTTATTCCCAAGAACCTGGAAGAGATCTGTACTCATTTTGTAGGTTGAATTCACATCAGAATAAAAGTTATAAATGTAATTTAAGGCTGTAATGTTTTTCTCTTTCATGCTTGCGAAGCACTGATATACATTATGAGGTATAAATTAAAGTGTGGGAGGATTTATATGTTTCCAGGCTGGAGCACTACAAACTGCCAATACTTCCACCAGTAAATATTTAAATTTACTATTAACACTAGTATGTGGTACTTAGGTGAAGCAGGAGTTGTCTAATGTCCTGGAAGCAAGAGGGGAATACTTCATCAGACATCATATCCATCTGATAATTTTACAGTTGAAATAAAATAACCACAAGGAAGAGATAGAGGGAGAGGGGAAAGAATGAGAGAGAATGAGAACCTCAGAGTTTCATAGAACATAGCTAAAGGTGAATGCAGAAACAGTACTTCCCCTGCCTGTGGTTTACAATCAGAAAATAGGTGAGTCACTTCATACCAAGATGAAATTCCTTCATTCAGATGATGGTGGACCAAGTGGTTTTGTTGCAATTTGATAGATTTCCGAATACTAACAGAATGGTGTATGAGAAGAAGAACCAATTTATACATGTGTTAGAAACAAGAGTTTCTGGAAAGGGAAGTAAAGGAGGGAATTTATAGCTGGAGGCAGAGTAAGTGGGCAAGGCACTAAATGTATATTTCTGACCAGAATTCACCAGGGAGAAGGATGTGAGGGTTAGTGATATCAGGGAGGAGTATGTGGCATGTTGATATCAAGGAGGAAGAGGTGTTTCTTTGAAGAACATTAAGATGGGTAAGTCCCATGGATTTATCCCAGATTATTAAAAGCAGCATGGCAGATGATCACTGGGGCCTTGATCATTATCTTTGTATCTTCTCTAACCACAGGTAAGTTCCAGTGAACTGGAGAATATCCAGTGTTGTTCTTTTGATTAAGAAAGGCAATATGGACAAACAAGGCCTCTGAATTTTACATCAATGGTAGCTAAATTGTTGGAAAAGCAAACAAAAAGGCCACATGGCTTTGTGTGGGGAGGTCATGACTTACAAGTTTGATTGTTTTTTTTTGAGGAGTTGACAAAGAAGATTCATGAGGGTAATTCAGTGTGTTTTGTCCATATGGACTTCAACAAAGCATCCAACAATTTCTCACGTGGTCAGATGATGCATGTGTGCACACACACACACACACACACACACACACACACACACGCACACACACACACACACACACACACACACACACACACACACAAACACACACACACATGTCTATGCGTTTGTGTGAGAACAAAGATGTAGATGGGCTGAACAGTAAGTTTGCAGATGATGTGAAAATTGAGGGGAGTTTTTGGATAATGACTGATTGAAAAGTTTCAGCTGGAGATAGACCATTTGAACAGATGGAGTTTAATCTGGACATGAAAGAGGTGTTGAATTTCAGAAAGTCAAATGGAAGAAAAAAGTGTGCTGTAAAATAGCAAGACTCTTAGAATGGCAAATGTGGTCCCCTTGTTTAAAGAAAGTTAATAGAGAGAATCCTGGGAATTATAGATAATTATGGCGTGCGAACTGTTGGAGAGGATTCTTAAGGATAGGATTTATGAGGATTTGGAGAAGAATAGTCAACACAAGTATAGCCAGTATAGGTTTGGAAGGGAAGGCCATACCTCATGAGTCTAATGCACAAGCATCATGAGCTGAAAGGCCTGTTCCTGTACTTATGTTTTAAGGACAGCCTTGAGAGTCCAAAAGGCTGACTCCTAGTCATTGTCTTATGTTGTATACTGATCTATATTTTTGAGGTGCACCAGCAAGGAACTAATGGTATGTTGAATGCAATCTGCTGTGTAAATGTGTTTATTATAAATGTTTACTTAATGTAGTATTGAATATGCACTGTTTAACTATAGAAAGGTATCAGTGTTTTGAATGGTAAAAGCAGCCAGTTTCATTGTCCATAAAGTTAAGGTAATAGTTTTCAACATTAACAAGATGTTATGTTATATTAGCCTCTCAGTACTGGGCAGAGAGTAGACTGGGCAGCAACATTTATGGAGATTGATTCCTTCAAATGTTTTCTAATAGTCCCTGCCAGCACTTGGTTCTTTCCCAAAAGATTAAAAGGTGAGAATCTTGGCTCCAGCCAGCATAGATTGCTTGGCAATCCAAGATGATGAGTAAGACACAAGTCTGCTTCTTAAGGATCCCAGTTTAGTTCATTTTTGCTTTTGTTCATGTCAAAACACATTATTTACACTGCTATTTCATGCAAAACTTCACATTAATATAAGCAACAACATTTTTTTAGGCTGTTTGAATAAAATTGATAACTTATTTTTGCATACTTTTGTCAAGAATTTTGGTTGCATTTGCTTTGTAAAAAATTGCAGTTCTGATCCAATCATCAATATTGTGTTGCTGTGATAATGTGACTTCAGTTCCAAGTTACACAGTCTTCAAAGCAAATGTATCGTAATTATCCTCTACTTCCATAATATACTTCAAATGTACCTTCCATTTTGTGGCCATAAAATTCCACCTTACATGCATATTTGTACATGGTGGGAAACCTTAAAATTAACTGACTGGTGCAGCTTCCAGCGTAGTGAGCACTCACTTACAGCAGGTTGGAAAAGAAATGTATCAAAAGAAATCTTCCTTTGCATAGCCTGGAAGGTCCTCTTCAGGCTGGGTTTATATATCCCTCGGTCTTTGGAAATTCTGCACCTCTGATTTCTATTCCTTTCATGCTACAATTGGGAAGAAAGTGAAGTTGTTTGCTCTGCCAGAATGATGCATCTTTGACTTGCTAATTAGATCTGTGCACAGTTGATAGTCAACTGCCACTGATATTCCCTGTGTGATTTATAAGTTAGGAGGCAGTTGTTGCAGAAAGTTCCATTAGTAGTGCAATCCCTGAGGTGGTAATTCTGGTGAAGCATGGGAATAATAATGGTTTACTTGGTAAAACAAAGTCTTTCCATGCTGTGCTTGTCAGACTAAGACAGATTTATGTTTCCATTCACTCCTAACATCCTGGGTATCAGTTTTATGTGAAAAAGCAGCAGATTCACAAGATATAGGAGCAGAAGTAAGTTCATTGGTCCATCGAATCTGCTCCACCATTCTAATCATGAACTGATCCATCCTCCCACACAGCCCAACTCCCCGACTCTCCCACATAACCTTTGATGTTCTGATTAATCAAATACCTGTCAAACTCCACCTTCAATACACCCATTGACCTCACTTCCACAGCCGCCTGTGGTAACAAGTTCCACTGACTCACAATCCTCTCACTAAAGAAATTTTTCAGCATCTCAGTTTTAAATTCACCCCCTCTTATCCTGAAATTATTCCCTCTTGACCAAGAATCCCCGACAATGGGAAACATCTTTGCCATATTTACTCTGTCCAGGCCTTTCAGAATTTGAAGTGCCTCTATATGATCCCACCTCATCCTCTGTACTCCAAGTACAGTCCAAGAGCTGACATTTAATTCCTCATATGCTAACCTTTTCATTCCTGGTATCATTTTCGTAAACATTCTCTGAACCCTCTCCAACACCAGCTTGTCTTTACTCAAATATGGTGCTCAAAACTATACTTTTCTTTGGCTTGGCTTCGCGGACGAAGATTTATGGAGGGGTAACGTCCACGTCTGCTGCAGGCTCATTTGTGGCTGACAAGTCCGATGCGGGACAGGCAGACACGGTTGCAGCGGTTGCAAGGTTGGTTGGGGTTGGGTGTTGGGTTTTTCCTCCTTTGTCTTTTATCAGTGAGGTGGGCTCTGCGGTCTTCTTCAAAGGAGGTTGCTGCCCGTCGAATTGAGAGGTGCCAAGATGAACGGTTTGAGGCGATATCAGCCCACTGGCAGTGGTCAATGTGGCAGGCACCAAGAGATTTCTTTAGGCAGTCCTTGTACCTCTTCTTTGGTGCACCTCTGTCATGGTGGCCAGTGGAGAGCTCGCCATATAACACGATCTTGGGAAGGCGATGGTCCTCCATTCTGGAGACGTGACCTACCCAGCGCAGTTGGATCTTCAGCAGCGTGGATTCGATGCTGTCGGCCTCTGCCATCTCGAGTACTTCGATGTTAGGGATGAAGTTGCTCCAATGAATGTTGAGGATGGAGCGGAGACAACACTGGTGGAAGCGTTCTAGGAGCCGTAGGTGATGCCGGTAGAAGACCCATGATTCGAAGGCGAACAGGAGTGTGGGTATGACAACGGCTCTGTATACGCTTATCTTTGTGAGGTTTTTCAGTTGGTTGTTTTTCCAGACTCTTTTGTGTAGTCTTCCAAAGGCGCTATTTGCCTTGGCGAGTCTGTTGTCTATCTCGTTGTCGATCCTTGCATCAGATGAAATGGTGCAGCCGAGATAGGTAAACTGTTTGACCGTTTTGAGTTTTATGTGCCTGATGGAGATGTGGGGGGGCTGGTAGTCATGGTGGGGAGCTGGCTGATGGAGGACCTCAGTTTTCTTCAGGCTGACTTCCAGGCCAAACATTTTGGCAGTTTCCACAAAACAGGACGTCAAGAGCTGAAGAGCTGGTTCTGAATGGGCAATTAAAGCGGCATCGTCTGCAAAGAGTAGTTCATGGACAAGTTGCTCTTGTGTCTTGGTGTGAGCTTGCAGGCGCCTCAGATTGAAGAGACTGCCATCCGTGCGGTACCGGATGTAAACAGCGTCTTCATTGTTGAGGTCTTTCCTGGCTTGTTTCAGCATCATGCTGAAGAAGACTGAAAAGAGGGTTGGTGCGAGAACGCAGCCTTGCTTCACGTCATTGTTAATGGAGAAGTGTTCAGAGAGCTCATTGCTGTATCTGACCCGACCTTGTTGGTTTTCGTGCAGTTGGATAACCATGTTGAGGAACTTTGGGGGGGGGGGGGGGCATCCGAGGCGCTCTAGTATTTGCCAAAGCCCTTTCCTGCTCACGGTGTCGAAGGCTTTGGTGAGGTCAACAAAGGTGATGTAGAGTCCTTTGTTTTGTTCTCTGCATTTTTCTTGGAGCTGTCTGAGGGCAAAGACTAGTTCCTCTGTTTGCGCGAAAGCCGCACTGTGATTCTGGGAGAACATTCTCGGCGACACTAGGTATTATTCTATTTAGGAGAATCCTAGCGAAGATTTTGCCTGCAATGGAGAGCAGCGTGATTCCCCTGTAGTTTGAGCAGTCTGATTTCTCGCCTTTGTTTTTGTACAGGGTGATGATGATGGCATCACGAAGGTCCTGAGGCAGCTTTTCTTGGTCCCAGCAGAGCTTGAGAAACTCATGCAGTTGTACACAGTATTCCAAATGACACTACTTCCCTGTTCTTGTAGACTATCCTTCTAGAAATAATTGCCAACATTACACTCACCTTCTTCACACCAACTCAACCTGGAAGTCAACCTTGAAGTTATCCTGCATGAGGATACCCAAATCCCTTTGAACCTCTGAATTTTGAATTCTCTCACCATCTAAATAATAGTCTGCCAGGCTATTTCTTCTACCAAAGTGTATGACTGTACACTTTCCAACACTGTATTTCATCTGCCATCAATTTGCCCATTCTCCTAATCTATCTAAGGCTCTCTGAAATCTTTGGTGTCATCTGCAAATTTAGACACATTGCCATCTATTCCATAATCCAAATCATTTATAAACAATGTAAAGAGAAGTGGCCCCAACACTGACCCCTGCAGAATATCACTGATAACTGGTAGCCAACCAGAATAGTATCCCTTTATTCCTACTCTTGCTGATCAGCCATGCTCTATCCTTCCTGAAATTCCATGGGCTCTCATCTTGTTTTGCACCTTTATGTGTGGTACCTTGTCGAAGTCCTTTTGAAAGTCCAAATACACAACATCCACTGCATCTCCCCTGTCCATCTTACTTGTGATCTCTTAAAAAAATTGCAATAGGTTTGTCAAGTATGATTTTCCTTCCAGGAAACCATGCTGAATTGGGCCTATCTATTCATGCACCTCCAGGTATTCCATCATCTGATCCTTGACAATCAACTCTGCAGCTTCCCAACCACTGACTTTAGGCTAATAGGTTTATAATTTTTTTTCTGCTGCCTTGCTCTCTCCTTAAACAATGGAGTGACATTCATGATCCTCCAGTCCATGCCAGACTCAGTTGAATTCTGGAAGATCATTACCAATGCTTTCACAATCTCTACAACTACCTCATTCAGGACCCAAGGATGAATTCCATCTGGTCCAGGAGATTTATCTATCCTTAGACCATTTAGCTTCCCAAGTGCCTTCTCTTTCGTGATCTTGACTGCATACACTTCTCTTCTGAGAGAACCATGAGAGTCCAGTATGCTACTAATGTCTTCCACAGTGAAGATCAATCCAAAATATTCATTCATTTCCTCTGCAATTCCTTGCCTCCAATTACAATTCCTCCAGCATCATCTTCTATTGGTCCTAGTCTACTTTGGTCACCCTTTTATTCCTTAAATATTTTAAAAAGCTTTTAATATCTTCTGAGACTACTTGCTAAACTCCTTTAATAATTCATCTTTTCCTTCCTAATCAGTGGTCTTCTCCAAGTTTATAAAATTTTTCCAGTCCTCTATTTTCCCACTAATTTTTGCTTCCTTGTATGCCCTTTCTTTGCTTTTTCTTTGCTTTATCTTCCCTCGTCAGCCACAATTGTCTCATTTTTTTCATTTACAACTTTCTTTCTTTTTGGTGTGTATCTGTTTCACTCATAAACTCCAGACATTGGTGACCTGCTGTCAGTGTGTTCTTCCAATTGATTTTGGCCAGCTCCTCTCTCATACAACATCTAAAGATGGAAAATTGAGAAGAAATTAAAATTAACATGCCACATTTTCCAATGTTAATGTTATAGAAAATTATCACAAAAAATACCCTAGACAAAGAAGCTCAGAGGACAATTAGAATACAAATAGTGAATTTGGTTGCAATTTATATTTCTGGATGACTGCAAAGATTCCATTCTTCACTGAGGTAACTAGTAAGTGGTTACCAATACATGTGATTGAGTACATGTCATCAAACTTTGATTTGTTGTCAACTCGTTCTAACTCGTTAGAATCTTCTGTTCTAATAAATTTTATATATCATAATTTTGTCTTTGTTCAGGAGCCGATTAAATCATAAGTTGTTTTATAATTGGAGCAGCTCCTTGAAATATTTCAAGATTTTGATAAATCATTCTATAAATGTATCCAAATGTTGAGTCATTGAAAGGAATATGGAGAAAGGAATAGAAATGATGGGCTCATACATCTTTCATAAGATTAATTTCTCCATTAATTTATAAAGGAATGATTGTAAAATGAAAATTCACAGGATATAAATTATGGTTCTAGGTGCTTTGGTTGCTGTTTAAGATCAAAATTCTGAATAAATTTAGAATGTGTGTAATGCAACATCAATGCTGATTGGGTCTATCAAAAAGTAAACAGGACAGATTTATCAAAAGTTCCTGTTGCCTGCTTGAAATACATGACAATATATCACCTTATAGAATGATACTATGTACTTTAATAAATTTTCTTCGGTATTGTGCTTTTTAAGATCGTGCCATGTGCTATTCATGTTTAAAATGGCCAACTGCTAGAATGGTTACTTATTACTGCTGGGTAATTATTTTCAACATAAATGTTGGTCAATACACCATAAAAATGAATCATTCTTCAGAAACCGTGAGGGTGGAGTAGACCCAGGTTTAATGCACCTTTCTGATGTGTTGTTGAATAGAATGTACAGGGCATGTCCAAAATATACATAAAATAAGATCCTTGAGGATTTAAGATTTAAAATTTCATTGGCCAGATATCTGTTTAGAAATGATCTTATAATGAGTCCTACAGCATGAAAACAGGTACATGGGCTCAATAAGTCCAGGTCAAAAATGAAGTACCTTTGAACACCTATACATGTTATCCTCCCCACATTCTCACCAACTCCCCCAGATTCTAAATCTCACAGGCATAGTCCGGACAGTTCACAGTGCACAATTTACCTCTCAGGCTGCATGTCTTTGGAATGTGAGAGGAAATAGGAGCTTCCAGAGGAATCCGATACAGTCACAGAGAGACCTTGCAAACTCCATACAGACAGCACCAAAGGTCAGGATTGAACCCAGGTCACTAGAGCTATAGGGCAGTGAGCCACTGAGTTGTTCCTGAAGCATAGGTTAGCGATTGGAGTGGAAAGATTAGCATAGTGCAGGGTGTCCAAACCACGGCTCATGAGCCACATACAGCTCCTTAGTATATAATATACGGCTCGTGGAAATTTGTTGGCTGAGACAGGAATTGTCTGAGCTGGGGCTCACAATGGTAGTAGTGGGCATGGCTTATGACTGAAAATATTTGGGATGTATACTGCATATACGTATAAAAGTCGATGCCCACGTATCTTTGGCCTGCTCGTCTAAGCTTCCGATGCCTCTTGCCTAGGCCCCAACTACTCAGCTATCTGAGCTCCAGATGCCCCAACCACGGACTCTCGCCTCAGCCCTGACCACCCGCTCTCCTGAGCTGCTCCTGATGCCTCGACTGTGGCCTCTTGCTAAGGCCAGAGCTCCTGATGCCCTGACTGCAGACTCTCGCCTTGACCCCAGCTGCCCCTCCCCCCCCCCCATACATGCTCCCGATGCAAAATTTAGCTATTGCATGCATATTTGTGGTATGTGTACTTTTATTTATTACTTATTAAAACTAATACAATTTAATAGTCTAAAAACTACATTCATGAATAAATATTATTATGTATATGTATTTCTTATTATTTATATAAAACTTTTATTACAAAATGTGCATGTAAGCATATAATCATACATATCCTGTTTTTTCATGTCTTGCTGCTCTCGAACAGGCCTTTCTGCTGCCCAAATACACAAATTATCCTGCCAATTCCATACATTTTTAAAGGTTGGGAGGAAACCTATGCAGGTCATGGGGAGAATGTACAAGGTCCTTTCAGAGAGTGCCGGATTCCAAACCAGGTTACTGGCATTGTAATTGCATTGCACTAACCACTACACCAACCTAGAAGGTGGATGGATTCTTTGGGAGGGGAAGACACATCATGTCCATCATCATTTGGAGGTAAGGATGTGCTTTAAAAGAGGCTGGCTATTTCAGAGGATAAACTCGTTTCTGTTTACATTTCATTTCTTCTTTCTTCCATATCCTCCAAAAAATTCACTCAGAGTGGCCAAATAATTACAGCTTCCTTTAGTTGACAGCCGTCCATTCCTAACTTTGTGCTGTTTAGAATTGGAGGGACAGAGTACCTTCTTTTTAAAAGATTTCTTTAAACCAATGCACACTCAAACAGATGCATCTCCACGCATGTGCGCACACACACACACACACACACACACACACACACACACACACACACACACACACACACACACACACACTTTAGCAGGAACTCATGGTCTATTGTTCAAAACATTCTAAAGAATGAGGATTAGTTGAATAAAATCAAATACTGTAGCAGAGGAGGGAGCAATGGCTATCTTGCATGATAATAATAATAATGTACATGATGCTTGTTGTTGAAAATAATATTTCTATTTACATGCCAGATACTTTTTGATATTGGTCCTTGAGTATGAGAAATGCCTTTCAGAGCACTAAGTGAAAACTGGGCAGAGAAATGAAAGGAAGAATAATGGTGTGGAATCATAATCACTGAGGAAGATCTCAGAAATGTATGAAAGATAGAAAGGAAAGTTATAAATATGTGCAAGGAGACCACCAAAACACAGGGACAGTGACCACCAGAGGCACACAAAGTAGAAACTGGGGAAGCAAGAGAGATTGCAGGTTTTGGGAGCTGGAGGAAAGATCCATCCACTGGAGGAACAAAATGGGTCGAGCAGCAACATTTGGAGAAAATGAATGGTCAAGACTGAGAGTCAGGGCAGCAAATCTAATGTGGATAGGGTAGGAAGTGTTGGACATGGGTCAGTAGGGTGTTGGTGAATCAGGGAAGGAGAACAGATAGAGGCAATTGATTTACAGGTGCCAGACAAAGGGAGAGAAAGGCAAGAGAAACAAAGGGCTCAAGTGGAGGAGGACAATGGGTTGACAGTTGATGACAAATGAAGACAAAGGCTGTCCTACTGGAGGCTGTCCTCATTATAATGTCCTCAGTATAAGGAGACCCTGTCAACATTATACTGACTATGTGCCCTCCACTCTCAATCCTGATGAAGGTTTCCAGGCTAAAATGTCGATCATTCTTTTCCTCTCACTGAAGCTGCTTGACCTGTTGAATCTATCCAGCAGCTTCTTTTTCGTAGGTAGAAAATGGAGCAGGAATTGATGGCAATTGAAAACTGCCGTAAATACTATAGTAAGTTGAAAGATACAGCCAGACTCATAAAGCTAATTTGATGGGATTTGGGAACCCAACAGCATTGACTGGAGTGATAGGAATTAGGTACTGGTGTGGAAAAAGATGTAGCCCATGGAACAGTGGCTATCCTGCGGTTAGTTAAGCATGAAAAATAATGAGCAGGATGTTGGAGAAATTGAGCCCTGAGGTCAGATAAGCGTTTCTGTAACAGAGCAACAGCTGATGTGCTGGAGTTGAGAAAAATGCTTTGGTAACAGATTGAGTTTCAGAGTTGACTGCTGGGCTGAATGAAGCTGCCAGTAAATTTTGGCAATGCCATCAGAAGTAATCCAAAACAAGAACCTAACCATTTCTCCTCTCAATATTTTCTGGATCTAAAATAAGCTATAAACCCAAATAAAAGTGGGAAAAAGATTTAAACATAAAGATAAAAAATGAAATATGGGAAAAGTTATGCTCTGGAACTATGAAAAATATAATAAACACAAGGTTACGCATGATACAATATAATTGGTGACACAGGCTATATATCACACCCCAAAAGTTAAATAAATGGGATCCAACATTATCAGATAGATGTTTTCGCTGTAAGAAGAAAACGGGAACAACAGTACATGCAATTTGGGCATGTGAGAAAGTGAAAAAGTTTTGGGAAGATCTAAATCAGGTATTAAATAAAATCACAAAAACCAACATACCAAAAAATCCAGAGATCTTCCTTCTAGGTAATATAAGAAGTAAAGAATTAGGTTTCAAACTGGATGAAGAGCAAAAAAGATTTATTATGATAGCCTTAGCTGTAGCAAAAAAAATTATAATGTCAACTCGGAAATCAGAAGAGAGCCTGAGAATACAGCAATGATACATAGAAATGAATAAATGTATTCCATTGGAAAAAATAACATATAATTTAAAAAATAAAGTCATATTATTTGAACAAATTTGGGAACCGTACATGGAACACAATAGAGAGGACTTACCGTGGACCTCCACCCCCTAAAGTGATAAAATGAGAAGAAGACAAAATGATCTGATCCAGTGTGTAACAGTAGATGACACAATTTTCTTGTTTATTTTCATTGTGTGATGACATTGTTTAATGGTTTTATTGTATTGTATATGTTGAACATTTAATGGGTTTGGAGGGGGGTGGGAAGGAGGGAGGGAAGGTAGGGGGAAAAAAGGGGAGAAAATGCCACTGTGTATATGTGAGAGGGAAATGTTTGTATGTATTTTGATTGATATGGTTCATAGTGTGAAAAACAAATCTAAAAAAAAATTCTGGATCCAGGCGAGATGATAGCACAGCCTTAAGGGTGAGTAATCCTGGTCGTATTTAGCAGTGTGATAATGTTGGGGATTAGAGGGTTGACATAATGTGGGTGAAGGTATGACCCAAAAGAATAAAAAGGAAAGTTAAACTGGAAAACATTATGTCCCTCTTATATGTATATCATTTAGGCGGCTTTATATCCTTGGTAAAGTTATTAAAGGAAAGATTAGTGGATCTGTGAAATAAAAAAGGAAAAGTAATGAAAATTTGTCCAGTGTTCAGTGTGTTTTGGGTCTGGGTGTGCCTGTGTACTGCAGCACCCTCCTGTGGTCAGTTCAAAACTGCTAATGCAAAAGGTAAATACTGCTGATACGGGAAATCTTATATAGAAACCAGAAACACTGAGTTAATTTGCAGGCTAGGTAGCATCTGTGATCGGAGTAAAATAAATAAACCAAGGCAATGGTCTTTGAGATATTTGTGTAAAAGTGGTAATTTAGATGATTGAGTGTTCAACCATTTGTTTACATATCAGAGATAGAAAATGGAGGAGCTGTAACAGATATTAAGCAAGCACATTGTGGTGCACTGTTAGCCAGAATCAGATACACACAAGGTAAAGACTGTACAACAGTCTTTAATCCACTAAGACTTCCACAAAGCCAGGCTGGCTGCAGCTGCAATAACTCTGAGTGAGCTTCGGGAGGCCGGCGCAGGCTTATATCCTGGAGGGTGATTGACACCCCACTGGGTGGGGATTGATCCCTTCAGGCCGACTGATGAACAGCCAGCCAGGTGTTGTCCTGTCCCCTTACACTCCTGCAGGTACAGAGGTTTCCCCCTGCAGTAGGCCGATGGTACACTCCTGCAGGTACAGGTGTTGCCCCCAGCAGTAGGCCGGTGGTGTACCACCACATTCACCCCCTTCTTTAAAATTGTCCCGGGGGGTGGGGGGGGGGTCCACAGTAACAAGGAATCATACCCACTATACACATACAATATTTACAGGTTGAGATAGTCCGGTGGCTGCAGGTGTCTCTGTGACCATCGTAGGACTGGCTCCTGGTCACTGATCGGAGGGTAATTGGGGGGGTGGGGGGGCTGGCGGCAGGGATCTGGTGTGACTGGTGTGGTGCCGTGCGGAGGGGTAGCTGGGGTCGACATATGAGGGTCGTATTGGATGGTTGGGGGGGGCAGGTTTGTTTCCCAGGGCTGAAGCGGGCCCCTGGTGGTCAAGGAGGACCTGCGTGCCCCATAGCTGCCTGGGGATGGTGATGTATGCCCGAATAGTGTCGTCCTGGGCTGGAGGATGGTGTGGTGTGGTGGGTGCTTCTGCTGGTGCCAGGTCCCTGGTTGAGATGGTGTCCTCCTTGCCACTGCCGAACCTAACATAGGCCTAGTTGTGATTTGCATGTAGAAGGAAGACCTGCTTGACCAGGGCTTCGGCCTTCTGTGTCCATACGTGCTTACACAGGAGCACCAGTCCCAGGGACTTGAGCCATGCTGGGAGGGACATTCCAGTCACCGAATTCCTGGGGAATGAGAAAAGAAGTTCGTGAGGGATCTCGTTGGTAGCCGTGCACAGCAGCGACTGAATGGCATGGAACGCCTCGGGCAGGGCATCCTGCCAGTTCACGATGGCCCACCCTTTTGACCTGAGAGCCAAGAGGACTGCCTTCCAGACCACCCCGTTTTTGCATTGCACTTGTCCATTGCCTCTCAGGTTATAGCTCGTTGTGCGAGTGGTCGTGATTCTCCTCACCATCAGGTACTGGTGCAGCTCGTCGCTCATGAAACTAGACCCTTGGTCACTGTGGATGAAGGTGGGGTAGCCAAACATGGTGAAGATCTGCTCCAGGGCCCAGATGATGGTGTGGCTGTGGAAGTGTCCGGGCAAGGGATAGCGAAAGGGAAGCATGAATACTCGTCCACAACCGTGAGGAAGTAGACGTTTCGGTTCGTGAATGGTAGGGGCCCTTTGAAGTCCATGCCGAGATGCTCGAAAGGCCGAGTAGCCTTTACAACATTGGCATGGGGCTGGTGGAAGAAACAGGTTTACACTGCGTGCAGACCCGACAGGCCTCGGTCATATCTCTGACGTCCCTAATGGTGTACGGCAGGTTCCAGGACTTAATAAAGTGTTACAACCTGGTGACACCCAGATGGCAGAGGGACTCATGCAATGCCTGCAGCCTGTTGTTGTGCATAGACGCGCAGGTGTGAGAGAGGGCATCGGGGGAGTCATTAAACTTCCCGGGGCGGTACTGGATGTCGTAACTGTAGGTTGCCAGCTTGACTCTCCAGCGCAGGATCTTGTCATTCTTAATTTTGCTCTTGTGGGTAGTGTTAAACATGAACGCCACGGCCCGCTGGTCTGTGAGGAGGGTGAATCTCCTGCTGGCCAGCTAGTGGCGCCAGTGGCGGACCTCTTCCACAATCGCCTGGGCCTCCTTTTCAATGATGGAATGCCCTAGCTCGGAGTCGTGGAGGGTTCTGGAGAAAAAGTGACAGGGTGCCCCTTTTGGTTGAGAGTAGTGGCGAGGGCTACCTCGGAGGCATTGCTCTCAACCTGGAAGGGTGAATCCTCATCCACATCCTGTCTTGCCTGATGCGGATGAAGGCTGCCTGCGCCTTGGGTGAGAGGGAAAAAGTTGTAGCTTGGGCCAGTGGGCGGACCTTGTCTGAGAAGCGAGGGACCCACTGCAAGTAATAAGAGAAAAAGCCAAGGCACCTGCAGAGGGCCTTTAGCATGGAGGGGAGAGGTAACTCCATTTAATGGGCGCATCCTTTCTGGATCTGGGCCGACGACTCCATGGGCCACGATGTACCCCAGGATGGTGAGCCAGGAGGTGCTAAACACACACTTTTCCTTGTTGTAAGTGAGGTTCAGCTCCCTGGCTGTCTGGAGGAATTTTTCCAGGTTATTATCGTGGTCCTGCTGGTCAAGGCCGTAGATAGTGTCGTTTTCCAGATACAGAAACATCGCCTTCAGCTTGTGCTGGTGTACCATGCAATCCATATCCCTCTGGAAAATGGAGCCCCGTTCGTTACCCCAAAGGGAACTTGGTGGAACTGGTAAAGGTGCCTGTCTGCCTCAAAGGGGGTGTAGGGCTTGTCCTTCAAGTGGATGGAGATTTTGTGATATGCCAATTTCAGGTCAATCGTGGAGAAAACCCAGGTAGCGGGCTATCTCGTTGCCATGTCGACGATCCTCAGCAGGGGTTAGGCGTCCAGCTGGGTGTACCGGTTAATGGTCTGACTGTAATCCACGACCATCCTCGACTTACTTCCCCCTTTGACCACCAGGACTTGGGATCTCCAAGGGCTGTTACTGGGCTCTATGACACCTTCCACCAGGAGTCGCCGCACCTCTACCTTGATAAAGTCTCTGTCTGCGGCGCAATAGCGCCTACCTCTGGCGGTGATTGGCTTGCAGCCTAGCACAAGATGTGGGAAGAGCGCCAATGGAGAGGCTGCAGGTTGGCCGGGGCTGGTAGGTTGGTGTGCTGTGTAATGTGAGTGGAGGTTGGGGCCCCCCTAAGACAATGGTGACACTCTGCAGGTGGCACTGGAAATCTAAGCTCAGGAGGACTAGGGCGCAGAGTTTGGGCATGAGCAGGAGCCTGAACCCTGTGTATGTCTTCCCTCCCACAGTTATATCGGCCAAGCAGCGCCCGATGGTACCAACAGTCTTATCCTTGGCGGCGAGGGTGATCGAGCAGGTGGGGGAGGTAGACTTTTAATCTCAGGGAGTGGGCCACACTTGGGTGAATGAAGCTCTCAGTGCTGCCTCTGTCGAACAGGCACTTTATTATCTGCCCGTTGACTTGCACGTCCATCATAGAGTGCCCGAGGTGGTGAGGGATATCCTTGGTCAGCGTGGTGGCGCTCAGGACCATCTCAGAGTTGAGTCATTGCTCTCTAGTTGTGCACAGTGATTTATGGCATCCGGAGGTGTGGCGAATGTCAGTAGGGCAGCATGGTCATCACCCATGTTGACCATATCAACGTCAGTTGTGGGGTGTGGTGTGCGGCAGCCGTTGGCACCCAGAGTCATGGGGAGCATCTGGTCACCGCCCGTGTTGAGCAAGTCATTCTCAACATCGTCGGTGGCCCTCTGTGTCGGCCGCTGCCTTGCCCAAGATGGCAGTGGCACGTGGGGGCCTGCTGCATGGCTGGCCTCCTTCCCCAGCCGTGTTCGTTGCACCGGGGTAAGTGACGTTATCGTGTCCGGCGGCAGTGATGTCTTTATGTCACCCAGAAGTGACTTCACACTGTGAGCCAGAAGTGACGTCGCTATAGTTCTTGGCAAACGGCGCTGGTGTGGTCGGGGGGGGGGGGGGGGGGGCTGGTCCAGCTGCTTGGGGCACATGCTGCGACAGTCATTGGCGGGGCTGGATGTTGCACCATCGAGGTTGGGGAAGGCGGAAGTTGTGGTGGGGACATGTGGAGGGGTCCGCGGGGGAGGTTGGGAGGTCATAGAGGGCCGCTGAGCTGCCGCCTGGTTTTGAGAGACACATTTTAGCAAAGTGGCCTTTCTTACCACATCGGGAATAATACTGGTTCCTAGCTGGGCAGTTTTGGCATGATTGTCGGTCTGATCCACACCAGGACCCACAGTACTTACAGGGGCGCCGGGCGCCTGCCGTAGCGACGTTTTCCTACCCTGCTTGGTCTGGGACTGCAGCTGCAGTGTGAGAGGGCCATGAGGGTCCCTGGGCGAACCTAGAATCGAAGGCATTGATGTGCAGGGCTGCCGCTTCCATGGTTTGGACCACTTCCACTGACTTGGTTAGGGCATAGATATTGTCTTCCAGCAACTTTTTCCGGATGGCCCTCAAACGTAGCCCTCAGACGAAGATGTCCCGGATCAGCCTCTCGACCTTCTCTATACCTACCCCAGATTCAGCCAGACATGGTTGGGCCAACTCTCACAGGTGTTCCAGGTAAGACAGCCGTCTCCTCGGGTTGCTGGGCTCGAGTGTTGAGGAAGTACCTTGCACAGACTTCATTCATCGGGGGCTTGTAAAAGTTCTCGAGAGTGTCCATTGCGCTCTTGTACGTGGAGCAGCCTTTGGTTGCCTGGAAGGGATGGGGACCTTGCTTTGACTGGAGTAAGACCAACCTCTTCCGATCTGAGTCCAGGATGCCACCTTCATGTGCCTCGATGATTGCCTTGACCGCATGCTGCCAGATCTCGAAGCGTGTCTGGGCTTCCGGGTGGCGTGGGTCAACTTCGAGACTCCCTGCACTCAGGAGTTTTTCTATGGCAGCCGTGGGAAAATTTTGTGGATTAAATTGTGGTGCGCTGTTAGCCAGAATCAGACACATACGAGGTAAAGACTGTACAGCAGGCTTTAATCCACAAAGACTTCCACAGAGCCAGGCTGGCTGTAACTGCAGTAAATCTGAGTGAGCTTCGAGAGGCCGGTGCAGGCTTATATCCCGGAGGGTGATTGACACCCCACCAGGTGGGGCTTGATCCCTTAAGGCTGACTGATTGACAGCCAGCCAGGTGTTGTCCTGTCCCCTTACACTCCTGCAGGTACAGAGGTTGCCCCCTGCAGTAGGCCGGCGGTACACTCCTGCAGGTACAGGTGTTTCCCCCTGCACTAGGCCGATGGTGTACCACCACACACAGATACAAGAAAATGGGGTAGAGAGGAAAGAAGATCCCTCCCCTTACCTGCAACTTGATTCGAATGAAGGGTCATGAACATGAAATCTCTTTCTCCCTCCGCAGATACTGACTAAATTGCTGAGTGTTTCGAGTGCTTTCTGTTTTTAATTTCAGGTCAGATTGATGAAAGTGAGATTTAGGAATGATGTTAGAAAGTTGTGTTTTATAGAGTGGTACATAAAATACTCTCATCCATTTAACCCTCTACATTCTAACTCAAATGTCTCCGTCTCCCTCATTTTTAAGACCCTCCTTAACATCCATCTCTTTGACCTAGCTTAGTTAAACACCCTTTCCGCAATACATTGGGCTTTTTTACTACATTTAAGTTATCGGTTGTCTTTAGTGCTGTTTTATTTGCTCCATACTTGCATCATACTTTTGAATGTGGATAGCTATTGGAAGGAACATCACCATGACCTCAGGGAGTCACACTTCAGGATGAGAAATTTGTGTAAAAATTCCCATTAAGATGACTGAATGTTCAACCATTTATTTACATAACAGCAAATTGTTTTTTTTTACCACCAATTAGTGAGTGTTAAAGCATGTAAGTCACACTTTATATTAGTGTAGATCAGTTTATTATAAAGCCAAGTGCTGAATAAGATACACTGAGGCCAAACAACTGTACATTTTTCAAGACAGGATTACAACTTACCATTCAACCTGCGTAGCCATAACTCAATATTACTGCTTTCTCCAAGGCTACGTTTTACTGTCAACTAGACCTAAAGAATACCACACTCTGGAATTCTGCTTATCAGTTTCTGAATGTAGAGTGCTTGCCTGCAGTTCTTACAGCCCAAAGGGAATCTATATTCTCACTTGTTCGAGTATGATGATAAAAGCACAAATGGGCAACTTTCACTTCAAGGGACTCAAGAATTTTAAAACAAAAATAAAATAAAGCTTTCCTTTATGGTTGTAAGTGTGCTACTGAGACTGATCAGAAATACAATAACTTGAATTAGCATCTTATTTTAACGGGCCTAAACTTGCTGCCTGCAGCAAGTTTACAGCTTACTTTACTATCTGATGTTGCACTTCACTTGTGCAGATTGGTCATCAGCATTTTCATTTCTGAAGCTGCACAGGCCCTCGTCAGTACCCCAGGAAGTAAGACCATCCATGCAATCACAGGACAAGGTCAGAACAAATCTTGACTTCAGAGAGGATTCTAAAGAACATTGACTAGGGTAGTCCATGAGTTCTGAGTTAGCAGGGTGTCAAATCAGTCAAAAACATTGAGGCCAGATATTACATCCTACATCCTCTTTGTAACAGAGTGGGTCCAATGCAAGATACAAGATTATATTTTATTGTCATGTTATAAAACAGAAAAAATAATATTACACAAAACTTCAGTTAGTCCACCTTAAGGCAGACAAAGATTTTCTATCAGCAGAAATTGCCAGCACCTCTTACAGTCAGAGAAAGAGGAGCAAAAGTGAGTCCTTCGAGAGACACTGAGCATCCATGAATTCACCTCCAGCGCTCCTGCAACCTTTGCAAATGCACAGGCTTCAGTCAGGCAAAGATTTTCTATCAGCAGAAATTGCCCAGCGCCTTTTACAGTCAGAGAAAGAGAAGCAAAAGTGAGTCCTTCAAGAGACATTGAGCATCCATGGATTCACCTCCAGCAGTCCTGCAACCTTTGCAAATGCACAGACTTCAGTCCAATCCATCAGCAACCTGAACTCCAGATACAAACCTTTGACACAATCAGAAAGCTTCCAGCATCCTCGGCATTATCTCATGTCCCAGTTCTGATACCTGGTCATTGTTCCATGGATTGTCACCTCTGCTTCTTTCTCAACTGTGGGGGGTGGGGGGGGGGGGGCGGGAGGAGAGGTGTTCTCCCTGTTTTCTGGTGCCCTGCACCGGTCCTCTGCTTCCCCTGAGTCTAGAATCCCTCTTGGCCGCTGCTGTACAGAGATGCCACCATCTTGGGCCCAGACCCTGTGGTTGCAGAATTTAAAAATAAATCACCGTCAGCTCCTTTAAAGCCTATACAGAGTCAGACTGGGCAGTTGGACCCTATGGGAGAGTGCTGTGTCTCTGCTCTCTGCCGGTCTGCACCAACGGTAGCGCTGCCATTGCAACCACTCTGGCAGCACTGCCTTTGGGTGTGCAAATGAAAAATGCAGCAGCAATATTCTTTAATTGTATTTAATGTTGCAGCAGAAATTCAAACAATTTTTTCTGGTTATGACTACATTATATACAAGTTCCATTTGAAATGCTGAAAAATAAATTCAATGCCATCGTTCTGTAAAATTATGATTGCAACCCCCCAACATAATCATATTTTCTTAACAGTTGACTAGATGGAATTACCCAGCCTAAGAAGTCACTTGCATTAAATCATTTCCACCTGCCCGAATATCCACCATTCCAAAAATCACAATCTTTGTGCTCATGGCATTGGGCTTTTGACTCCTAATCTCAACTGATTTCTAACCTCACCCCCCCCCCCCTCAGACCCATACGTCTTTCATCTGTCCCAGACCATCAATCACAAACTCCCAACTTCCTTCAGATCTCTCAATGCCGCATCCCAAAAAGTATCAATTCCCATTTTCATCCTCAATCAGTCATCTTACCCCCATCTCCTCCAATCTCTAGTCTCTTGATTCCATAATCACTCATCTGAAATCTCCTACTCCTCATTAGCCTATGATCACAAGAAGCCCCTGCTCCACCTTGCTTTCAGGTTCTCCAGGACTTCCTATCAGCACCCACAATCAATTCAGAAAATATCCAATGACATTTTGGTCAAGCTGAAGATATGAAACCTTCAGTATTACTCTGTATGATGATCATGGATCCACAACCTATACACATGTTGGCCATTTGTGTAGGTATACTATGAAGACAACATTCTAATAAAGATTAGAATGGCTGGCATGGTTAGTGGAGTGGTTAGCGCAACACCATTTTTCAGCACTAGTCTGAATCTGCCACTGTCTGCAAGGAGTTTGTAAGTTCTCCGTGTCCACATGGATTTCCTTGGGTGCTATAGTTTCCTCCTATTCCAAAAATGAATGGGATTAGTGGGTTAATTTGTTAAATGGGTGCAATGGATGACACAGACTCATGGACCGGAAGAACCTGTTATTGTGCTACATCTCTAAATTAAAATTAATTATGTTCAGAAGTAAAATGTTTTGATAACTTAAAATGAATACAAAAAAATTAATAGATTCAATTGATTAAAATAATCTGGTAAAGTTAATTGTGAAATATTTCAATGACATGAAACTTATCATGGTTCTTCAGAGCTATTCCTCTTCATTGAAATAAATGCAGGCCATTGCTTATGTGTCAGGTCTATAATGAAACAGGTTCAGAGGATTGATCTAGAGCAGTGATGGGAGAAAATGATCTGGTATATTAGTGCTGGGAAAGGCTGATCCAGCGTATTAGTGCTAGGAAAGCACACGGAAGTTGACAGTCTGAGATTGGACACAATGAAACAAGAAATTTAGATCTTCAGTGTCTATTTAAACCTGAGTGGAAATACTGAACATGCTCATGTTAATTTTGGGAAGTGCTATCAGTTGCACACAGGGAATTTCTCAGTAAAATCCAAGATAATGTGTTTGGTGTACTTGTAAGAAGCAAATTATTCCAGAGTATAATTGTCAAACAGCTACAGTACTTAAAATAACCAATATTGAGTGTAAATATTTTCATTTTTAAAATGCTTGATGTATCATTACATGTAGATCAGTTATTCTAACAACATATCTGTATGTACTGTACATCAGCACATATGCAAAGACATGTTAATTTAATCAATTCTGGTCTACAAAATCACATTTGCATTTCTTCAGAATGTCCCATGATATATTGGGAGCATGATAAGGTCCTTTGTTTACAAACTCATTCTAGTAAAGGATTGCACTCTAATCTCTCTGCTGCAGGAATGTCAAGCATTGTAAAAACGTGAATTGCATTGATTATAGAGAGATTCTCACCAAAATGCCATTGGAATAGAAATATTCATGTGATATTATAAGTGAATATTTGTAAGTGAATAGTGCAGCCAGTGACAAGAGTGGTGACAAGGCAAAAAATAGTGATGGTGCCTGTAATTGAGGCTTGTTACTACCTACCAGAAAATGAATGGCCATCAGTTTGCCAGACAAGACTATAATGATTGGTTCCTTATCAGAAAGTACCACACACTGTGTCGATTTATACAAGGTCGTCCAAGATTTATTTCTGCAATATTAGCAAAAGCATTTAAATATGAAAACTTTAGGATCTAGATTTAAAAGTTTGGGTTGGAATTGCATTGGAGTAAACTATTGCCCAGAATTATGTCTGCACAGGAAACAGAAACCAAACTGAGATTATTTGTCCACAAATGAGCTGCAGCCCTTAGGTAAGCTTCATGATTACACGTTCAGGCACCTGATGGATCTTCACAAGGAGGATCGCCAAGAAAAACAATCGGTTTTGGAATTTTTTTGTCTTGCTGATAGCAGGGCTGAATTGAATCCTGATTTCTGGGAGGCAAGATTGAAGGAAAAGCAATTTCGGGCTAGGATTGATGTGGAACCAGAGGTATTCCGAAGTATTCAATAACTTGACAGCTAGTTAAACCAAGGGGAATTTAAAATAATTTAACTTGACAACAATTAACTCCATTCCTGAAAAAAAAACCTATAGGCTGATTTCAACATCTTTCATGTGGAAAATACTGGAATCCTTTATAAAGGAAGTAATAATGGATATTGAGAAAATTATAAGACAGAATCAACATGAAAGAGAAATCATGCTTGACAATTTTGTGAATGTTCTTTGAAGATGTAGTAAACAGGGAAGATAAAGGTGAACCAGTAAATATAGTGTATTTGGATTTATAGAAGACATTTGGTAAGGTGTCACATCAAAGATAAGTGCACAAATTAAGAGTTTATGAGTACTAAGGTTATATGGATAGACATGAATAAGGGAGTAGCTAACTAGCAGAAAATACATGGGCTATTTTTGAGGTTGGGATGGTGTAACTGGTAGGCTGCCACAAGAATGGGTAGTGATGCCTCAACCACTTAAAATCTGTTTTAATGAAGGAGATGAAGAGACTGAATCTACTGCTGTCGAATTAACTGATGTTACAAAGGTAAGTGAGTGAGAAGTTATGATCCTGCAATGGGCTACACATAGGTAAGAAGTTGGCAGATAGAGTATAATGTAAGAAAATGCGAAACTTAAGAAGAATTTTTTAAAAATCAAGTTATTATGTGGGTCTGTAAAACATTGTGTTCATGGTAACAAAAAGTTACCATGCATCCAGATGCAATAAGTAATTAGAAAGCTTATGATACCCAAGCTGAAGTGCAGTATATAGTTTTATTGGCCTCCATTTTTAATAACTAATATATTTGTATTGGAGGCAGTGGAAACAAATTTCATTGGGTTGATTCCTCAGATCCAGATAATAACGCATGAAGAGATGTTGAGCAGGTTGGGCCTATAAACTCATTGGAGATCAGAAGTATGAAAGGGTCTATGTACACATATCTGGAGGTCCCTCTAGTCCTTTACTCATTTTAAAACTGTGCATTAAGTCCATTGTAATCCATTTTTTTCAGCTACTTGGCCAACAACAGAATCAGCACACAATGTAATCTCAATTAATCATACTTTCAGAAATGTACTTATCAATATATTGGCAGAGACTTTTGGAGTCTAAAATTTTGGGATAGCAACAGAAAGAGAAGAGGAATGTTGGATGAGTAGGATTGTTTTAATGTTGCTTAATGGGATGAGAAAAGCAGTAAGAATAGCAGGGATAGGGAGAGGATTGCTCGAGCTGCTTCATTGCTACTAGAGGACACATTTTGAATTGATAGTTTTAATAAACTGGTATCCCCATGGGCAATCAATGCAAGAATAGACATGATATTTAATTTGCATGTTTGAGGAGTTAATGGGAAAACATCACATAGGTTAAACTCATAGGTGAACAAGAACTAAATTAAAATGTGTGACTTTCAGAATTGTATTTGGGATTACTAACTTAATATTACTCCCTTCTGGAAAGTGAATAATATTTTTCAATAACAATTATAGTTTTATGTGAGCAAACAGATGCAATTTTTTTTTAAATTAGCAAAAAAGAGTTCCTGAGTTTTTCAAGGAACATGATTGATTTAACAATAATAACCTCTGGCCTATATTGCATGTTATTTGGCAAATTGCAGGAACTAAATGTATTCCAATGAGATTTACTTAGACTTACACTCAGTAGGTATCTATTAGCCATCAAAGATTTATAGTGGCCAAGCTGAACTAATTCAATATATTCAGGTAAAGAAAATGACATTCTCCTTCATCTTGCTTCTCAGAGACAACAATGTGGAATTAAACGAAGTCTGAGTAATGAAGATCACAAACTATTGGATTGTAAAAAAAAACTGTCTGGTTCAACAATCCTCTTTAAAGTTTTTAAAAAAATTGAACATCCATACCCAGATTGACATAAATGAGATTCCAGACCCATGGCAATGTGATCAATTCTTGAAATGTCCCAGTAAGACACTCTTTTTGGAGGCAAAAAAGGTTGGGCAGTGAACACTGGTACATATGTAAATGGTTTAAATGTGTGGCTGGCATAATTTGACACCAACTAGCTCCGATCCTTTCCATGACTTATCTTGTAGAGACATACTCTAACACTGTTGGTATTATTTGATTTGGTCTACATGAATGGTGTAGACCAGAGGTTCTCAACCTTTCTCTTTCCACTCACATACTACTTTAAATATTCCCTATGCAAAAGGTGCTCGGTGATCAGTAAGGAATTGCTTAAAGTGATATGTCGATGGAAAGAAAAAATTTGAAAACCACTATTTTAATCGTACCTAATCGACTCATTATGTGCACGGTTTCATAACTCGAAAGGAAGTGAACCAATGACAATTTTACTCAAGCAAAATATTTCAGTAACAATTGGGTCCCTCACTAATCACAGAGCACACATGGCATAGGGATTACTTAAAGGGGTGTGTAAGTGGAAAGAAAAAGGTTGAGAACCTCTGGTGTAGACCTTTGACACATTCTAAGATAGTTAACTAAAAAAGTTAATGGAATACAAGGGAAATTGGAAAATTAAATTACAAAATTTCCTCAAGATAAATGAAGCAAAAAGTCAGTTATATTTATGGCTGGAAATCTCATACAAATGGGATTCCTCAAGGATTTTTATTTAGTCCCATACTTTTGCATTAGATATTAAGAATGTGGACAAGTGTGGATAGCATGATAAAGAAGTTAGCAGCGGGTACAAAGATGGAACTATGATCGAAGGTGATGAGCAATGCTTTGGACACCAGAAATCTTGTCCCTCATATTTTCATAGAAGAAAACTATGCTGACCATCAGGTCCATGCTAGATCTCAGAGCATTCCTAACAATTCCTTGCATCCCTTCACTTCCCTGTAACATATTTTCTTTCATATCAACCCTACCTAATGGTCCAGCCACTCACCTTCTCTTGGGGAAAGTTCGCACTAGCCTTTTGAACATGGGAGGAGAGTGAAGCACCTGGGTGAATGGGCTAACACAACACACTCAGCCCCCAGGGTCAAACCCAGGTCCCTGGAGCTGTGCGGCAACAATGCTGCCTGATGCACCTTTGTGCCACCGAGATAAATAATGTCATCAGCTCCTCAGGAGAGTGGCAGATGGAATTTAATCTGGAAGAGGTAGTGGATTGCAGGGTTGTCACAAGCAAGGTAATTTGCAATAGATGGGAAGAAAGTGGTATAGCAGCTCTGAGAAAACACAGGTCCCGAATGTCAGTGGGACAGGTTAGTATAGTGGCTATAATCATACCAGATAGTTTCCTTTAATAGATGAGGCAAAGAATATGAGTGTGTGGAGATTGTGCATGACTCGTGTTTTTTATTACAACAGTGGAATCTGTAACAGTGGATGCTATAAGATGACCTGGATTAGGAGCTATGGCCCCCAGACCAATTGTAGCCCTTTGTCCTTTTTAAATGGCCTAGGGTGAATATTAAAAATAAAATGGAATATGTTACGTTAGAATATAGTCTCCAACAATAATTTGCACAGTATGTACTTTGCACTTCTTAGTTTCAACACTAGATGTCGTTGCTATTTTGAACAACCACTAGACTGACTATAAAAACTGATCAATGAAAACATTTAGCACAGGTTAAAAAAAGACAATTACTCAGTTGATTAAGCATGGCGGAAATGGAAAGAGAGAAAATAGCAAGAGAGTTCCGAAATTTTCAGACACAGTGGGAAAATAAATACTTCTACCCAGAAATCAAGAGGAAGTGAATTTGTTTGATTTGCAAGGAATCTGAAATCTTTGGGATAGAAGAATAAGGAGAGATTTGATAGTTTACAAAATTGAGGGGCATAGACAGAGTAAATACGAGTAGGCTCTTTCCATTACGATTAGGAGAGATTTAGGGGAAACAATAAGGGGAACTTCAATTAGAGAGTGGTAGGGGTGTGGAATCAGATGTGGTGGGTGCAGACTCGATCTTCAGTTTTAAGAATAAATTGGATAGATACATGGTTGGAGAGGTCTGGAGGGTTATGGAATGGGAGCAGGTTATTGGGACGAACTGAACAATGGTCAGCACAGATACAGGGCTGAATGGCCTGTTTTCTGTGCTGTAGTGTTCTATGGTACAAATATACTCATTGCACCATAATCATTAAGTGGACACTTGGGCCATGAACTTTATTCACTGAGAGTGGTGGAGGACTGTTGGAGACTGCCTTGTCCCTTTCTTGATCTTTACTCCTGTTCTTATTTTGGACCCAGCTTATTTATTTTGCAGTGCTTTTTGAATTAGTATTTTATTGTATTCATTTAAAGCAAATTCAGATACAGAAATGCCCATTGTTATATGTGAGCATCTCAACAAACTCATATAATGTCAACAATTAAACTGTTCAGTAGTGACTGACAGATACTTTGATAGAAAATTAATTTTCAATGGCAAATGGGTTTTCTGGTCTAAATGCTTTCCTTGCAGTGTAACTGGTTGAAAACTGTTGGGCTTAATATTGTTTGGCCCATGACTTCTTATACAACCAAAAATGTTTGACCACCCTGGTCTAGATAGACTGATCTATTTCCCTCAGTGAAGGAATCAAATTCAAGGGGTCATAGTTTATTCAGTAGATGGTTTGGAAGGCAGATGAAAAATCATCTCTTCATCCAAAAGGTGAGAAGGGCAGGAACACACTCCTTGAAAGGGCAGCAGTAGCAGAAATAATCATCACGTTTAAAATGTGCTTAAAGAGCTGTGACTTATAGGATTGTGAACGATAGGCTGAATGGCCTTCTTCCATGTCATAAACTTTCAATTATTCTTTTCTCCCTTTGATAGTTGATGGGGTGTGAATCAATGGGACTGTGCAAATTGAATGATGTCAGCCTTTATTCACAATGGAGCCGTGTTCATCAAAAGCACAGAAGATGCCATCATATTTACACCTGATGGCTGATGGAAAGGCTTTGTAGAGGAGAGGATATGGTACAAACCTTAGAATTGTGTAGTTGATCGAGTGATTTTTTTTGGAAAATTTTATTTTTTTATTTGCATCAAATACAAACATAAGTTTTTTCATCTTGAATAATACATTAAAATGATACATCGTTTAAATTTTTATCCCCATCCGCCTCCCCCAAAAGAAAGAAGAAAGAAAAGAGAGAAAGAGAAAAATACCTGAATAATTTTACATCAATCAATATTTATATTCTCTAACATATTGATTCTATCTTGAACACCTTAATTGGGAGGCACGAGTGTAGCAGGTGGCATGGATGGACTTTTACTAACAAAATCCATATATGGTTTCCAAATCCTATAAATTTTTTCTAGTGGGTTCCTTAAATTATAAGTATTTTTTTCTAATGGTATACAATTTTTTATTTCCACATGGCATCTATCCAACCCTACAATATTATCCGACTTCCATGTTACCACTTAGCCACTGCTATTACTACACTCAAAAACTTTAATTGATACTGGTCTAGCTTAATTTTAATATCTGTTTTATATAATTCACCTAGCAAAAATATTCTAGGATCTTTCGGTATTCATATCTTCATAATTCGTCCCAATAATACACACAAATCTTCCCAAAACTTTCCAATTTTTTCACACAATCAAACTGCATGCAGTAAAGTTCCTATTTCCTTGTTACATCTAAAACACTTGTCACAACAATTTGAATTAAATCTATGTAATTTATATGGAGTATAGTATAGCTGGTGCAAAAAATTATATTGTACCATTTGATATCTAACATTAATTGTATTAGTTATACAATCTTGACCATACCTCATCTTGAGGTATATGTTTAAATCCTTATCCCACTTTTGTTTTGACTGAGATAAATCCTTTTTTTTGCATTGTGTCTTGTAATTTTATATACATAATAGTTTTAAATTTCTTTATAAATATATCAGTTATTAAATATTCACATTGGCTATGTTCCATAAGTCTAAGATTTTCACATAACTTTTTAAAATATAATTTGAGCTGAAAATATGAAAAAATGGTATTTGGTATATCGAGTGATGTTTCTAGTCAATGGTAACCCACAAAGGATGGAGAATTTTGTAATGGCAATGCTGTTAAATAGTAAAGGTGCTCTGTGATTAGTAAAGATTTGCTTAAGGTGGTATGTGGGTGGAAAGAAAAGTTTGAAAACTACTATTTTAATTGTACCTAAATGACTCGTTATGTGCACGGTTTCATAACTCCGAAGGAAATGGGCCAATGACAGTTTTTCTCAAGCAAAATATTTCAGTAACAATTTGGACTAGAGCAATGATTCTCAACCTTCCCTTCCCACTCACACACCACCTTAAGCAATCCCTTACTCGTCACAGAGCACTGATGGAATAGGGATTGTTTAAAGTGGTATTTGAGTAGAAAGAAAAAGGTTGAGAACCACTGGTTTACTCTGTCCTACCTCAATGTAAAAGAATAACCCAATCTCCCCACAATCAGAGACATTCTCCATTTTTGTCACTTTCCCAACTCTCCATCTCCTCTTCCTTTTCCTCATCCTCTTCCCCTCTACCTTCTCCACCTTGACCTTCTCCAGTGCAGTGCACACAGAGACTTGGTCCAGACAAATAGCAAATGATAAAGGACATCAAAATAAATAATAAAATGGTAAACGTCCCTGAAGTGCAGTGAAACTTCTCTTCATTCATTAATTAGGCATTCCATCTGTGGGCTTCATTATATTTCTTGTATTTCAATAATTTCCAATACAAGTTCATTTATTTTTAAATCCTTTATCTATAACACTCTTGTAAACTTCTTCTTTAATATTGGTATAAAAGTTAATGTGGCTTAACGATATTTAACATCATTCAGTGATGTTCAATGTCTTAATGATGCTTAACAATGTTCAACAATCTTTAATGTTCTTTTAGGATGTTTAACTTTCTTTAACGATGCTTAAAGGTCGCTTAAGCATTATTCAATGTTATTAAATTGTCAACACCTAACTCACCCTCCTCAGATCTCCAACTGACCAAATGCATGGAGGAACCTATATTTAAACTCTCACCCATGTGTGCTCCTTTGTGCACGTGGTGGCCCCAGCTCCAATGCTTTACTGCCAGGGCTGAGCCAACTGCACATGCTCCACCATACTCCTCCAGCACCGCAAGCAGTGCTGGCCTTTGCGCATGTGCTTACTGGCACGCTCACACGCACACAGTAATCAACATGGCCACACATGACCTACTAACCTCCAGGGTGCTGAAGACCAATGGGACACCACCCAACAACAGGTAAGGAGTGAGCTTTTGACTCTTACATGAGCGGTGCTCAGAAAATCAGTGAGAGCTTGAAACAACACTGACTTGAACTGAGACCTTTGATCTGTTGCAGTAGTGATGGGCACACCGAAAGATGGAATCCAACTATCTACAAAAGCCCAGCGACCATCTCCACAGAAATGTCAGTTATAGGAATGGCATCCTGCCACCTGGTAGTCCGGCCTTCACACATGAGCAGATAAGTATATCCGTGAGATGGCGGAGTACCCTGCAGAACAGCCACTTTAAGCATGTCGTATGGGTGATTACCATCCAGATCCTTCATTTCACAGGCAATTTGCTCTTGAAAATGGTCCACAAGTAAACCATACTTAGTCTTCTGACTCGTCACACTGAAGGCAGAGAAAGATGCTTCAAGGATTATTAAACATGTTGGTACATTATTAATTTTTTAAAAAATGGAATCTTTAGTTTGACCTCCCTGTAAAGGGTTCATCCTCCTCACTCTCCGTTTTAAATTAGATGGTACTGTGAACTCAGGTCAGGATCACTGCTTTTACTGGCACTGATTTATCACAACTTACAAACAAAGAACACACTCAATTGTTTCTTTCAGCACACCATGAAGTCAACTTTCTTTTATTGTTCACTTGACAATATTGCATCCTTGAGCTCCCCAAACACTACCAGCCAAACTCCTCTGACCTTCTCATTGGCTCACTGCCAACCGGGTGATCCTGACACTCTCACTCTCCTCCTTCTCCTGCATCTGAGATTCATCACCCATATACTGATGCTTAACACACCTGCTCCTGCACACGATTACTCATGCATGTCACATCGCTTACATCATCAGCGGCGGCAGGCACCACTCCCAATCAAGGGGAGAACCCGACCGTAACAACCTCTTGCCCTGTCTGCCTCTGTACTTCCCCACCTTCTTTTGCCCAGTATCACATCCTTTCAGTCTTCCACAGTCTCTTCCCATTCTTTATGCTTGCCATCTCCCTTTCCCACTTTAGTCTAGATAAAGAACCTAACCCAAAATATTATCTGATCATGGATGCTGCCTGACCTGGTGAGTCCTTACATCTTCTCTGTTTGCTTGTAAATGACAGCATCAACAGTTCTAGAGTTTCTTTCAGTACTGGATGCTCAAGACGGGACCAGTGCAAATCAGTTTACTGTCCACTGTGCATGTCTGTCTATCTATCTATCTTATTTATTGTCTCTTTCCACATGGTAATTTAATGTAGACTATAGTAGTTTTTTTTTAATCCAAGTATCTGTTTGACTTCGACATATAAGAATTTCAATGCATATGTACATTGTGTATGATAATTAAGTCACTTGCAAATAAAAGAGGGTGATGTTCTCTACTCAATGCGAGGGAATTCACAGATGCAACTTGATGTGCTGAGAACTTCCAGTGTTTTCTGCTTTTTATTTAAGACTTACAACTGCTGCATTTTATTCTTGGATGTAAGAGCCAAAGGCTCGCTCCTTACCTGTTGTTGGATGATGCACCATTAATCACTGCCAGCATCCATGCACAAAGGAGCACACACGGGTGGGATTTTAAATGTAGATTCCCTTGCTGGTGTGGTCAGTTGAAGATCTGAGGAGGGTGAGTTCGGTGTTGACCATTTAATAACATTGAACAATCTTTAAACATCATTAAAGAAAGATGAGCATCCTAAAAGAACATTAAAGATTGTTGAACATTTTGAGCATTGCTAAGATGTTGAATATCATTGAATGACATTAAATATCATTAAGCCATGATAACTTTTATACCAATATTTTGTAATTAAGAATCAAACACTTACAACGTTACTTGAAGATTTTTCATAGAAGAATAAAGAGAAAGGTTACAAGTTTTCTGTGTTAGAAATAAATAATTGGAAACCCGTCACTGAGACAAACACCTATCTTAGCTTTCCAGCAACTATTTGCATTGGATCGAAGTCGCTACAACCCGTATTCACACTATGGCTTACCATCCGTAGGCCAACAGCCTTGTTAAGCATTTCCATTGCCAATTGAAGGCAGCTTTAACAGCAGATGGTGATGCATATATGTGGAGTGAACGTTTGCCCATGGTTCTCCTCAGAGTGCTTACTAGTGTTAAACTAGATGTGGTATGCTCAGCACCAGAGCTAGTACATGGCACTACGTTAACCATGCCAGGCGAGTTTGTGGATCAGGGTCTAAGCACACTCTGGCTAGTTATGTTGATTGTCTTTGAGAAAACATGAGATTATGGGTCAGGTGTCACCTGTAGTGTATGTGCTGAATGATTTACAACACAGTACTCATGTGTTCCTCCAGCATGAAGCTATTCGCCAATCACTTCAGCCATTTATGATGGTCCTTTTCATGCCTTACGATGCCACCTGAAGACTTTTGTGGTTGACAGGAATGGAAAACTGGCACAGATTGGAGCTGATGTATATCAATGGTCCATATTCTGTGTCGGTGACCAGTTGCACCCCTGCCAGATGGATCATGCATCACCAGTCTTGCACTATTGTATGAGGTCAGTCCGAACTATCCACCCTCCGGACCGTTATGTAGCAGAACAGTTCCAATCAGTTGCCTCCTTGCATGGGTCAGAGGCTGGGGGAGTGGGTGTTGCTGATGCAGTCGATACTTACCTTCATTGGGAGTGCTGCAGCTAATGACACATGTGATCGACACTCGTGAGTTATAGCATCCATGTGCGGGTGTGTTTATCATCAGTATATGGGTGATATACTGATGATAAACACACCCGCACATGTCTGCCTGTCCCGCATCGGACTTGTCAGCCACAAACGAGCCTGCAGCTGACGTGGACTTTTTACCCCCTCCATAAATCTTCGTCCGCGAAGCAAAGCCAAAGAAAAAGAATGGGTGATAGGATGCAGGATGCAGGAGGAGAAAAGTGAGAGTGTCAGGATCACCCATGTGGTAGTGAGCCAATGAGAATTTTGGTGGGTGGTGTTTCAGGAGTTGAAGAATGCACTGTTGTACTAGTGTATAAGAAAAGAAAGTCGACTTCACGGTGTGCTGAAAGAAATGAGTGAGTGTATTCTTTATTTGTAAGCTGTGGTAAATCAGTGCTGTTACAAGGTCACTGGGGGGGGGAAGGTTTGAGAGAAAAGTGAATGAGGGAGCAGGTAAAGGACAGATGGAAACTATAAGTCAATTGAGGCAGAGCTATCTAAAACTTGAAAATCCAAAGTTCACGTTGTTCAATTTAAATCTATCCAAGAGGAATATGTGTTGATCTTCGTGTGAACATGCAAGAGTGAGACCAGAAGGCAATAAATCTCTCCATCAACTGACTTGGATTAACTTACACAATGAAGGTTAGAAATAAAACATCTTCTCTGAGATGGGCTTTCTGATCAGAATTCTTCACAATGTATTCTTGCCTCTTCTGGCCTTTGGCCTTATCCTCCACTCAGTTATGCAAAAGACGTAGTTTGACAATGACTGAATGCCTACAAACTATCTGAGCAAGTGAATTTCAGATAAGGTTCTGATTTTATACTTGGCGTATAAACTGACCACTGGTTTTGCGGTGACATTTTTAACATTCAAGGACCATCTTGTACACTGGCATATAAGGTATCGGGGCAATTTTCCACATGGTTGGGAGTATACCAGGGTTGTAACAGTGATTGTGGGAACAGTTTGTGTAATATATCATGAACACTTCAACCCAAATAAAATTATTCTAAATCATATCAAAACAACTAATTTTGGCATGACATTGGAAACACTGGCAAATTTCTACAGATGTGTGATAGAAAATGTGCTGACTGACTGCACCATGGTCTGATATGGAGACTCTAATACCCCTGAGTGTAAAGCTGTTCAAAAGGTAGTGGACACAGCCCTGAATATCACAGGCAAAGCCTTCCCCAACATTGAGAACATTTACAGTGAACACTGCCGTCAGAGCAGCAGCGATTATTAAGGATCCACACCACCCAGCACATGCTCTGTCTTGCTGCTGCCATCAGGAAAGAGGTCAAGGTGCCACAAGACTCCCTCCACTAGGTTCAGGAACAGCTGCTACCCCTCCATCATCAGACTCTTCAACAACCAAATCAATCAGGGACTTATTTAAACACTCTTAATTGTGTATTTTATTGTTTTTTTATTCTCTATATATTGCAGTCAGTTTGTTTACATTCATTATCAGTTTACAGTTCTTTATTGGTTATTGGTGTACGTTGTGTACAGTTTTTCATCGCACAACCAATAAGTGGTGTTCCTGCCTCGACCACGAGAAAAAAAGGAATCTTAGGGTTGTATGTGATGTTATGTATGTACTCTTTTTTTTCAAACTTTATTTAAAAGATAGAAAAATCATGACATACTGTATAGTAATAATCAAAACAAAAGATTTTACAAGATATATCTTAAAAAAACCCAAACAAAACAAGTAACAAAATTTTAAAAAAACACAAAAAAATACCACCCACCCCCACCCTCCCATCCCTTCAGCCAGCTCCCTTAAGGGGAGCAAAAAAAATAGATTATATATACATTTATATATATTTATGTGTGTATATATATATATATATATATATATATATATATATATCTTCTTTGGCTTGGCTTCGTGGACGAAGATTTATGGAGGGGGTAAAAAGTCCACGTCAGCTGCAGGCTCGTTTGTGGCTGACAAGTCCGATGCGGGACAGGCAGACACGATTGCAGCGGTTGCAGGGGAAAATTGGTTGGTTGGGGTTGGGTGTTGGGTTTTTCCTCCTTTGCCATTTGTCAGTGAGGTGGGCTCTGCGGTCTTCTTCAAAGGAGGTTGCTGCCCGCCAAACTGTGAGGCGCCAAGATGCACGGTTTGAGGTGTTATCAGCCCACTGGCGGTGGTCAATGTGGCAGGCACCAAGAGATTTCTTTAGGCAGTCCTTGTACCTCTTCTTTGGTGCACCTCTGTCACGGTGGCCAGTGGAGAGCTCGCCATATAACACGATCTTGGGAAGGCGATGGTCCTCCATTCTGGAGATGTGACCCATCCAGCGCAGCTGGATCTTCAGCAGCGTGGACTCGATGCTGTCGACCTCTGCCATCTCGAGTACTTCGACGTTAGGGATGAAAGCGCTCCAATGGATGTTGAGGATGGAGCGGAAACAACACTGCTGGAAGCGTTCTAGGAGCCGTAGGTGGTGCCGGTAGATTCGGAGCCCCCCAGAGGTCGCTGCTGCTCTGACGGCAGTGTTCACTGTAAATGTTCTCAATGTTGGGGAAGGCTTTGCCGGTAGATTCGGAGCCGAACAGGAGTGTGGGTATGACAACGGCTCTGTATACGCTTATCTTTGTGAGGTTTTTCAGTTGGTTGTTTTTCCAGACTCTTTTGTGTAGTCTTCCAAAGGCACTATTTGCCTTGGCGAGTCTGTTGTCTATCTCATTGTCGATCCTTGCATCTGATGAAATGGTGCAGCCGAGATAGGTAAACTGGTTGACCGTTTTGAGTTTTGTGTGCCCGATGGAGATGTGGGGGGGCTGGTAGTCATGGTGGGGAGCTGGCTGATGGAGGACCTCAGTTTTCTTCAGGCTGACTTCCAGGCCAAACATTTTGGTAGTTTCCACAAAGCAGGACGTCAAGCGCTGAAGAGCTGGCTCTGAATGGGCAACTAAAGCGGCATCGTCTGCAAAGAGTAGTTCACGGACAAGTTTCTCTTGTGTCTTGGTGTGAGCTTGCAGGCGCCTCAGATTGAAGAGACTGCCATCCGTGCGGTACCGGATGTAAACAGCGTCTTCATTGTTGGGGTCTTTCATGGCTTGGTTCAGCATCATGCTGAAGAAGATTGAAAAGAGGGTTGGTGCGAGAACACAGCCTTGCTTCACGCCATTGTTAATGGAGAAGGGTTCAGAGAGCTCATTGCTGTATCTGACCCGACCTTGATTCCGCCCTGCTCCAGCTCCCTCAACAGCCCCTAAGGCTAGAGCTGGATGAGGTTCTCACCCTGGATGAGACATATAAGTCAATCGAACAACTGAAAAGTGGCAAAGCAGCAGGTATGGATGGAATCCCCCCAGAGGTCTGGAAGGCTGGCGGCAAAACTCTGCATGCCAAACTGCATGAGTTTTTCAAGCTTTGTTGGGACCAAGGAAAACTTCCTCAGGATCTTCGTGATGCCACCATCATCACCCTGTACAAAAACAAAGGCGAGAAATCAGACTGCTCAAACTACAGGGGAATCTCGTTGCTCTCCATTGCAGGCAAAATCTTCGCTAGGATTCTACTAAATAGAATAATACCTAGTGTCGCCGAGAATATTCTCCCAGAATCACAGTGCGGCTTTCGCGCAAACAGAGGAACTACTGACATGGTCTTTGCCCTCAGACAGCTCCAAGAAAAGTGCAGAGAACAAAACAAAGGACTCTACATCACCTTTGTTGACCTCACCAAAGCCTTCGACACCGTGAGCAGGAAAGGGCTTTGGCAAATACTAGAGCGCATCGGATGTCCCCCAAAGTTCCTCAACATGATTATCCAACTGCACGAAAAAAAAAATAAATATATATATAAATATATATATATATATATTTATATATATGTATGTATATATCTTTGGCTTGGCTTCGCGGACGAAGATTTATGGAGGGGTAAATGTCCACGTCAGCTCCAGGCTAGTTTGTGGCTGACAAGTCCGATGCGGGACAGGCAGACACGGTTGCAGGGGAAAATTTGTTGGTTGGGGTTGGGTGTAGGGTTTTTCCTCCTTTTTTTTTTGTCAGTGAGGTGGGCTCTGCGGTCTTCTTCAAAGGAGGTTGCTGCCCGCCGAACTGTGAGGCGCCAAGATGCATGGCTTGAGGCGATATCAGCCCACTGGCGGTGGTCAATGTGGCAGGCACCAAGAGATTTCTTTAGGCAGTCCTTGTACCTCTTCTTTGGTGCACCTCTAACACGATGGCCAGTGGAGAGCTCGCCATATAACACGATCTTGGGAAGGCGATGGTCCTCCATTCTGGAGACGTGACCTACCCAGCGCAGTTGGATCTTCAACAGCGTGGATTCGATGCTGTCGGCCTCTGCCATCTCGAGTACTTCGATGTTAGGGATGAAGTCGCTCCAATGAATGTTGAGGATTGAGCGGAGACAACTCTGGTGGAAGCGTTCTAGGAGCCGTAGGTGATGCTGGTAGAGGAACCATGATTCGGAGCCGAACAGGAGTGTGGGTATGACAACGGTTCTGTATACTCTTATCTTTGTGAGGTTTTTCAGTTGGTTGTTTTTCCAGATTCTTTTGTGTAGTCTTCCAAAGGCGCTATTTGCCTTGGCGAGTCTGTTATCTATCTTGTTGTTGATCCTTGCATCTGATGAAATGGTGCAGCCGAGATAGGTAAACTGGTTGACCGTTTTGAGTTTTGTGTGCCCGATGGAGATGTGGGGGGGCTGGTAGTCATGGTGGGGAGCTGGCTGATGGAAGACCTCAGTTTTCTTCAGGCTGACTTCCAGGCCAAACATTTTGGCAGTTTCCGCAAAACAGGACGTCAAGCGCTGAAGAGCTGGCTCTGAATGGGCAACTAATGCGGCATCATGTGCAAAGAGTAGTTCACGGACAAGTTGCTCTTGTGTCTTGGTGTGAGCTTGCAGGCGTCTCAGATTGAAGAGACTGCCATCCAGGCAGTACCGGATGTAAACAGCGTCTTCATTGTTGAGGTCTTTCATGGCTTGGTTCAGCATCATGCTGAAGAAGATTGAAAAGAGGGTTGGTGCGAGAACGCAGCCTTGCTTCACGCCATTGTTAATGGAGAAGGGTTCAGAGAGCTCATTGCTGTATCTGACCCGACCTTGTTGGTTTTCGTGCAGTTGGATAACCATGTTGAGGAACTTTGGGGGGCATCCGAGGCGCTCTAGTATTTGCCAAAGCCCTTTCCTGCTCACGGTGTCGAAGGCTTTGGTGAGGTCAACAAAGGTAATGCAGAGACCTTTGTTTTGTTCTCTGCACTTTTCTTGGAGCTGTCTGAGGGCAAAGACCACGTCAGTCGTTCCTCTGTTTGCGCGAAAGCCGCACTGTGATTCTGGGAGAACATTCTCGGCGACACTAGGTATTATTCTATTTAGGAGAATCCTAGCGAAGATTTTGCCTGCAATGGAGAGCAGCGTGATTCCCCTGTAGTTTGACCAGTCTGATTTCTCGCCTTTGTTTTTGTACAGGGTGATGATGATGGCATCACGAAGGTCCTGAGGCAGTTTTCCTTGGTCCCAGCAGAGTTTTGCCGCCAGCCTTCCAGACCTCTGGGGGGATTCCATCCATACTTGATGCTTTGCCACTTTTCAGTTGTTCAATTGCCTTATATGTCTCCTCCCGGGTGAGGACCTCATCCAGCTCTAGCCTTAGGGGCTGTTGAGGGAGCTGGAGCAGGGCAGAATCTTGGACTGAGCGGTTGGCACTGAAAAGAGTTTGGAAGTGTTCTGACCATCGGTTGAGGATGGAGATCTTGTCGCTAAGGAGGACTTTGCCATCTGAGCTGCGCAGAGGGCTTTGGACTTGGGGTGAGGGGCCGTACACAGCCTTTAGAGCCTCGTAAAAACCCCTGAAGTCGCCAATGTCCGCGCTGAGCTGGGTTCGTTTGGCGAGGCTAGTCCACCACTCATTTTGGATCTCCCGGAGTTTGCGCTGAAGATGGCTGCATGCGCAATGGAAGGCTTGTTTCTTCTCTGGCCAGGACGGCTTTGTAAGGTGAGCCTGGTGGGCAGCTCACTTCTTTGCCAGCAGCTTCTGGATTTCCTGGCTGTTTTCGTCGAACCAGTCCTTGTTTTTCCTGGAGGAGAAGCCCAGTACCTCTTCAGTAGATTGTGGTATGGTACTCTTCAGCTGATCCCAGAGGGTTTCAGGGGATGAGTCCGTGAGGCGGATTGCATCCTCGAGCTTTGCTTTGAGGTTTGCCTGGAATTTTCCTCTCACTTCGTCTGACTGCAGGTTTCCAACATTGAACCTCTTTCTGGGGGCTTTACTGTTCCTGGGCTTTGGCTTGAGGTGAAGGTTGAGCTTGCAGCGAACCAGCCGGTGGTCAGTGTGGCATTCCGCGCTGGGCATGACCCTGGTGTGGAGCACATCTCGTTTGTCTCTTTCTCGCACCAGGACGTAGTCCAGGAGGTGCCAGTGTTTGGATCGGGGACGCATCCAGTTAGTCTTTTTATAACATTTCAAAGTATATCTAAATGCATATATTTCAAATACAGAGACCACTTACTAACAAAAGAAGAATTATCATGTAAATTATAAGTAATTTTTTCCATGACTATACATACTTTCAATTCATTGTGCCAGTGTAAAATATTACGTTATGTATGTACTCTGACAATAAATCTGAAAGCTGAATCAGAAATCATGAAATTATTATCAGCACCAATCAAATTTCTGAATGCCTCATTATTGGATATATAGGAACTTCTTCAGAGCAGTTTCCACTCCATGACACACTGACGAAATAGCTTTCAACTGGCAGTGGAGAATCCAGAAATTTACAAGATACTGAGTTTCCATTTTTGTAATTATCTCCATCACGTGAAGACATATAATTTAAGAAATAATATTGAAATATTTGAACAAATATGGGAGCCATACATGAAACACAATAGAGAAAACCTACCGGGGACATCTACAACCTAAATTAACGAAAGGAGAAGGAAATGAAAAGAATTGACTCAGTGGAATTTCTTGTTTATTTTTATTGAATTGTTTGACTGGTTTAATGTGTCTTAGATTTTGTACTTTAAATGAATGGGGTGGGGAGGTAGGGAGGGTGGGATGGGAGGAGGGAGGGGGGAGAAAATGACACTGTATATATTTGAAAAGGAAAATGTATGTATCTTGGTCAGTGTGGTTTATGGTGTGAAAAATAAAAAAATTAAAAAATAAAAATAAAAAAAAAAGACTGCCCTTGAAGGTAATCATTGGCCTTTGGAACATCTGTTTCATCCCAACCGTTTGATGAGTTTTAAAGTTGCAATTACAATTGACAAAAGACTCAAACCCAATTCATTGATTATGTATCTTTGTTATATAAAATACACTTTTTGACCTGCTGAGTTTTCCAGCTTTACGTTTTTACGACATATAATGTGTGTTATTTGTCTCTACCGTTTATCTTCGTTCATTATTGTCAAGGTGGGCCCAAACTGGACCTCGTTTGTCATCATCATAAACAACTATCTGTGTTCATGGAAATTCATTATATGTGTCAGAAATCCATTTGGAGATTATGCTTGAATAAAGATATTTATTTAAGGATCAGCCCAGTTTACTCCAGTTTCCTCCACTCTCCAAAGTGTAAATGTTATAGGTTAATGTGGCAGTAATTGAGCAGCACAGGTTTCAATGGCCAGAATCGGCATCTACCATGTTGTAAATAAAATTTTTAAATAATTACATTTTTAAAAATTTTTTAATTTTTAAAAATTTTTCACACTGTGAACCATAGCAATCAAAATACATACAAACATTTCCCTCTTAAATATACACAGTGGCATTTTCTCTCCTTTTTTTCCCCCAACCTTCCCTCCCCCCTTCCCACCCCCCCTCCAAACCCATTTAACGATCAACATATAGAAATCAATAAAACCATTAAACAATGTCATCACACAATGAAAATAAACAAGAAAATTGTGTCATCCACTATTACACACTGGATCAAGTCATTTTGTTTTCTTATCATTTTAGGGGGTGGAGGTCCAAGGCAAGCCCTCTCTGTTGTGTTCCATGTGCGGTTCCCAAATTTGTTCAAATAATGTGACTTTATTTTTTAAATTATATGTTATTTTTTCCAATGGAATACATTTATTCATTTCTATGTACTATTGCTGTATTCTCAGGCTCTCTTCTCATTTCCAAGTTGACATTATATAATTTTTTTGCTACAGCTAAGGCTATCATAATAAATCTTTTTTGCGCTTCATCCAGTTTGATGCCTAATTCTTCTTATATTACTTAGAAGAAAGATCTCTGGATTTTTTGGTATGTTGCTTTTTGTGATTTTATTTAATACCTGATTTAGATCTTCCCAAAACTTTTTCATTTTCTCACATGCCCAAATTGCATGTACTGTTGTTCCCATTTCCTTCTTACAGTGAAAACATTTATCTGATAATGTTGGATCCCATTTATTTAACTTTTGGGGTGTGATATATAGCCTGTGTAACCAATTGTATTGTATCATGCATAACCTCATGTTTATAATATTCTTCATAGTTCCAGAGCATAACTTTTCCAATATTTCATATTTCATCTTTATGGTTAAATCCTTTTCCCACTTTTGTTTGGTTTTATAGCTTATTTCATTATTTTCCTTCTCTTGCAGCTTGATGTACATGTTTGTTATAAATCTTTTCATTATCGTTGTGTCTGTAATCACATATTCAAAGCTGTTTCCTTCTGGTAATCTCAGTCTGTTTCCCAATTTATCCTTTAAGTAGGCTTTCAGTTGATGGTATGCAAACATTGTACCACGAGTTATTCCATATTTGTACTTCATTTGTTCAAATGATAATAAATTATTTCCAAAAAAAACAATTTTCTATTCTTTTAATTCCTTTTTTCTCCCATTCTCTAAAGGAAAGGTTATCTATTGTGAAAGCGATTAGTTGATTTTGCGTCAATAATAATATTGGTAGTTGGTAATTTGGTTTTTTTTCCTTTCTAAGTGAATCTTCTTCCATATATTGAGTAAATAGTGCAGTACTGATGAACTTTTATATTGCACCATTTTTTCATCCCACTTATAAAGTATATGTTCTGGTACCTTCTCCCCTATTTTATCTAGCTCTATCTTAGTCCAATCTGGTTTTTCCCTTATCTGATTAAAAATCTGATAAATACCTTAATTGTGCTACTCTATCATAATTTTAAAAGTTTGGTAACTGCAAACCACCTTGTTTGTACTACTCTGTTAATTTATCTAACGCTATCCTCGGTTTCCCCCCTTTGCATAAGAATTTCCTTATTATTCTCTTTAGTTCATTGAAGAATTTCTCTGTTAAGGGAATTGGTAATGATTGAAATAGGTATTGTATCCTTGGGAAGACATTCATTTTAATGCAATTTACCCTCCCTATCAATGTTAGTGGCAATTCTTTCCAATGTTCTAAGTCTTCCTGTAATTTCTTCATTAATGGCTGATAATTTAATTTGTATAGGTGGCTTAAATTATTATCTAATCTAATATCGAGGTATTGGATTGCTTGTGTTTGCCATTTAAATGGTGATTCTTTTTAAAATTCTGTGTAATCTGCATTACTAATCACAAAGCACCTATGGCCATAGGGAATACTTAAAGTGGTATGTGAGTGAAATAAAAACAAATGACTGAATGACATGAGTGGCAGTTATTTAACTATCAGTAAATGAGGATAAACATAATCTGCTGAAATATAGAGCAGCAAAGAAACTTTAAAATGTGGGGTAAACTTCATCCAATGATAAAGAGATGGCTAATTTATATGAAATATCCCTTCAAAGTAGCAACATGAGTTGGTGCCGCACTAACATCAAGGATTTGGAAATGATAATTGGGTCTGATTGCCCTTAACCCATTAGTTTCCTCCAGCTTTTCATGGTTTATTCAACATTCTAGCATTTGCAGTTTTTGTATTTCTCCATTGACAAAGTTGATCACTGATGAGAATTGTAGATTAAATTGTAATTTAGATCGGGAACTATATAACATTATTTTCCATGTCTGTGTAAATAAAAGGTACATGGTCATTGTGAGAAGGCCTTGCCTAATTTAATCCTTGTTCTTCCTTTAATTGGGCAGTCTTAGTAAGGGAACAAATGAGAATTACCCTCCAACCTCATTGACTTTCTACTGTAACATTGGCATAGCCGGCAGTCCTTAAGGAGCTGCCTTGGCTGCAAAGCACTTTGCATACTAATACTGAATCAAGAATAGTCCATTGAATATATCTTAGATTTTATGTGTTGAATACATTTTTTTACTTGACAAGACAATATGTCACAGTTATGGGAAGCAGCTAACACAATCAAACAGCAGAGGGTGGTGTTGATCTAACCAACAGCTGTGGACATCTGGTTTTATAATTCTTTGGAGAAGCGTGGTTAGCGTAGTGCAGGGGTGGGCAATCTTTTTTTAAAAACTCCTCACATTCCATCTTAAGTATTCCCTATGCCATTGGTGTTCTGTGATTAATAAGGGATTACTTAAGGTGGTATGTGAGTGGAAAGAAAAGGTTTGAAAACCACTGTTTTAATTATACCTAATTGACTTGTTATGTCCACAGTTTCATAGCTCCAAAGGAAATGGGCCAATGACAATTTTTCTCAAACAAAATATTTCAAAGAACTGGGTCTAGAGCAGTGATTCTCAACTTTCCCTTTCCACCCACATACCACTTTAAGCAATCCCTTACTAATCACAGAGCATTTATAGCATGGGGAATACTTAAGGTGGAATATCAGGTTTTTTTTTAAAAAGGTTACCCGCCCCTGGCATAACAGTTAGCGCAATGTTATTGCAGCACCAGCCACCCAGGTTCGAATCCAGCGCTGCCTAAAAAGAGAGTGTACATTCTCCCCATGTCTGTGTGGATTTCCTCTGAATGTACCAGTTTCCTCCCACCCTTCAGAAAGTCCAGGGGTGTTGGTCGATTTGGGTATCTGGGCAGCATGGACTTATTGGCAGGAAGGGCCTGTTCCACACTGTATGTCTAAATTAAAGTTTAAATTTAAAATGTAAAAAATTAGAAATAGTCATTTAACAATGCACCGTAAAATACTTCCTTGAAAAATATAAAGTACATAGGTGGTTTAAAAAGTTTAGTGCCAAGCACAGATTCTTCAGGCATTGTTAGGAAATGAGATTTTAAATTTGGTGTCAAGATTCTTGTGAAGGGTTTCAGCCCAAAACATTGACCATTCTTTTTCTCCCACTGATGCTGCTAAACTCATTGAGTTCCTCCAGCAGTTTGTCTATTTGCTGAAGATTACAAGGTCGTTAGAAGTAAGGCACATCAAAGTTCACTGAGATATTTACACTAGCTTTTTATAGTCTGGCCAAAGGAATGTCTTTTGTGGACCATATCATGTCACAAGTAAAGGTTATTTTTAAACTTTCCTATCTCTGCTTTCATCTCAGACCCTTTTCCCACTCTGTACACCTGGTGCCAAAGCTAATAAAATAGCCTGTTGAGTTCACAGCTTAAAATTGCAGTCAGGATTCTATGATAGAATTCAGCCTTAATCTCCATTGCGAAAGATGTTTCAGCCAAATACCCTTGCCATCTGTTTAAAATAGCAGGTTAAAATTAGATGACAACATGTATTTGTGCATGCAGAGGGGATATAGTGGATAAGTCAACTGCATGTCTGTTTTCCACCGTTTTTCTGAAGTTAAAAGTCACCCCTGGTGTTTAACTGAATATCATTGGAACTGATCTTGTATACATTTTTTTGATGGATGGATACAGATGTCCAAAAATAATCTTAATTGTTCATCAGCCAAAATACTGATACACCACAAATGGCCATGGAGTTACATAGCACAGGAATGGCCACTTCTGTCCATCAACCAACACCAATGTCCTCACATTTTATTCTCCCCACATTCCACTTAACTACCCCTTATCACTTAAGACTGCCTGTCTTTGAGATGGGGGTGGAGTCTGGCTGGAGCACCCGAAGGAAACCTACACAAAAGGATAGCATGCAAAGTCCACATAGACAGGACCTGAGGTCAGGATTGTACCTGGATCTCTGGAACTGTGAGACAACAGCAGTACCAGCTGCTTCAATGTTACTCTCTAGCCTATCATAGTTAAGGACAGGCCATCTGTCCCTGCCATTCCTCAGCAGCACCTGCCTGCGTTCCCAGAGCCAGGTTCTGGGCAATTAGTACCAAGGTGGCTCAAGGCATTTACAAACATGCACAATCAAATTAAACATGAATAATGCTTTGTAAATATTACAATTAAAAACTTTAAAGAAGTAAAATAATTTTAAAAAGACAATTATATGCATTGAACAGCTTTTGAATAAAATTAAGTTCATTTAAATAATTTTTTAAAAGTTGGACAAGAGAATATACTATCAAATTCCTGTTAACCAGAATTCAAGCAACAGGCAGTCTCAAACATCTGGCAAAAAAGATTGTGGAACAGAAATAGGCAAAATACAGAAGTTTAAAATTGGCACACCTTACTGTTAATTCACCGATCATGCAACTCGCAATCTCGAACATCCATAAAATTCCTTCTCTAGCATTTACCAATCCCCATAGATGTCAGATATTGGGGTTTTACTGTATTAATGTGACAGTCCAATGCTGGGAAATGACTTGCAGCTGGCATTCTGCTGCTAGTCTACATGAGGAGTGCAGAGTCAGAGCAGAATGATGATACTGCAAGGATGGTCCTCAAAAATAATTCAGGTTGTCAATCTGGTCCTCTGTCCTAAATGGTGTGCACCAGCTGGTTACAATGAAATATTGGAAATCCCAAATTCCAAAAGAAGAATGTTAGAATCAGAAGCTTATTTTGAGCTCTGTTTCAAAGGTCCAATTTTGAGCTCTATAATGTAAAATGTTGGTAAATAATGATTCATTTCTAATTGACTATCAGCTCACAGGATATGAAATAAGATCTTCAGAGAATAATACTGAAGCAAGAAATTAGGCTACATGCACAAATATTAAATTAAAGTAAATAATTAATTCTTCTATTTCAATTTGCAAACTTTTTGAGTTCCTTTGACATTTACAAGCCCCGAACAGCATTAAACATCATTGACGAATGGAATCGACAATTATTTATAATTCAAGTGTCTACTTTCTGCAGTTCACCCTCACCACCATCAAATTGACAATTCAAGTTCAAGTTTATTTATCATGCAATTGTACCATTACAACCCGAGAAAATAATGTTCTTGATCCACCGTGCAAAACACTGCAAACACACATACAGACAAGGACAGTACATATATTTTAAATAAATATTGATAAATATTGGTGTCTTGGAATGTTGTTTTAATAGTTCATCAGTCATTCAATAGTTTCAATGTCTGTGGGAAGAAGCAGTTCCTCAGCCTAATGGTTCTGGCTCTGATGGTCCTGTATCTCTTTCCTGACAGGAGTAGCTGGAAGATGCTGTGTGTGGGGTGGTAAGTATCATCACTGATTATACAAGCCCTCTTTAAACAACAATCCCATAAATCACATCAATGTGAGTTAGGGAGACCCTGGTGATCCTCTCTGCTGCTGTTATGGTCCTGTGGCTTGACCTCTTATCCAATTCTCTACAGTAACCGTTCCACACTATGATGCACCCAGCCAGGACGTTCTCGATAGACCCCCTGTAGAATGTTGATAGTAGGGTGGCTGGTAGCAAGCCCGCCTCAGCCGTCTAAGGAAATGCAGTCACTGTTGCGCCTTCCTGACAAGTGAAGAGATGTCATGTGGACTATAAAGAATTTGGTGTTCTCCATTCTCTGCACTATTGAGCTATTGTTGTGTAGGGGAGGGTGGTCATCTCTGGACATCCTGAGGTCCACATTCATCTACTTCATCTTGTCCACATTGAGACTCAGGTTGTTACTCTCGCAACATTTCACAAGACTTTTCACCTCTTCTCTGTAGAGTGACTCATCATTGCTGAGTGCTGAGTCCAACCACTGTCATGTTACCTGCAAACTGATGAGCCAGTTGGAGCTAGATCTGGCAATACAGTCATGGGTCAGTAGCATGAACAGGGGTGGGTTGAGCACACAACCTTGAAGTGCACCAGTCCTTAGCATAATGCTGCTTGATAGTCTACTGCCAACCCGGATAGATTGTGGTCTTTCTGTCAGGACCATGAGTTCCAGTGAAGACAGCTGCTCCTCTAGCCTCTGGAGTACAATAGTATTAAACGCTGAGTTGAAGTCTACGTACAGCAGTCTAGCGTATGAGGTATCATTCCCAGATGGGTCAGGACGGAGTGGGGGGATAAGGCTGTAGGCAGTGGAATGGTTGCATCTGTAGTAGAATTGAAATAGGTCCAATCTCTTTGGGAGGTGCATTTTCATATGTTCCATTACCAGATGCTCAAAGCATTCATCATGGTGGAGGCCAGTGCCACTGAACAGTAGTCACTCAGACCTATTATTGTTGCACCCTTTCATTCCAGGATGATGCTGGCTTTCCTTAAAGCCACAGGAATGATGGACTGCTGCAATTATGTGTTGAAGATATGTGTATGGACATCCATCAGTTAGACTGCACAGCCCTTCTAAGTATGTTGTTTGGTCCCGTTGCCTTGTGTGTGTTTACCTTGAATAGGATTCTCCTCACCTCGGCCACTGCTATGCAGGGGGCCAGTTCATCATGGGGACACCACGTTTTCTTTTTTTTAGACATACAGCATGGTAACAGGCCACTTCGGCCCATGAGTCTTACACCCCATTAACCCACATCCCCGGTACATTTTGAACAGTGGGAGGAACTGGAGCACCCAGAGAAAACTCACGCAGACAAGGGGAGAACATACAAACTCCTTACAGACAGCACAAGATTCAAACCCACCCCCCCCCCCATCTGGTCCCGATCGCTGGTGCTGTAAAGGCATTGCACTAAGAGCTACGCCAACCGTGCTGTCTTTCTTTGGCATCAGCCTGTGCTTTTCGTTGGGCCACGTATAGAAGATGTTTAGTCTATTCCAGTGGTTCTCAACCTTTTTATTTCCATTCCCATACTATCTTATGAGGTCTGCATGTCTTTAGCATATAAAAGTCCATCAGGGCCAATCTCTTGTCCGGCAGGTTCCTGGTCCTCCAGTGTCACTACATTTGCTACTCCCAACATTTCTCTTCCAATTGAATATTTAAACCTCTCTGATGGCATAGGTGCCCTGTGGTTAGTAAGGGATTACTTAAAGTGCTATGTGAGTGAACAAAAAGGTTGAGAACCACTGGAATCTACTTACCAGAGTAGTTCTTTTGGACCTGCATGAGATAGCAAATTAATTAGTTTCAATAAATACATTCCTTTGTATACTGTTCTATCTCCAAACATGATATAATTTTTGATTGGCTTTTTTCTAGAAGTGAGAAAATTTACTAGTGTTAAACTTAAATTTGGCTCTGAAGATACTGTTTGGATGATGTATGAATGGAGATCAGTATAAGCACTTGGCTATCACTTTGCATGGGCACATTCTTTTTTAATTTTAACTTGAAATACTAAAGAAAGTTTTGCCTTGACTTCCTGGGTGGTAATTCACCAACCAGTTCAACACCTAATGTCGTCGTTAAATTAACATCCTGTTGATAAACTTGGAAGATTTAACCATGCTACTTGTATGATCGTATATTGTCAATATTCACATACAATTGTTACATGATTTGCTACAGAGCCAAATCATGGATAAAAGAAATCATTTATTTTGAGTAAATGGAAATATTTCAACCAACTCAAATCTCCCAGTTCCATTATTTCCTGCTCCCAAGAAAGTGTCACACTTAAGGCTCTGGTAATGTTTCAGCCTCTGTTCAAAACCAGTGGAGTCTGTTTCAGTTGATTAATTTCAACACCCAGACCAGCTGTGAATTTTTTTTTTCTCTCTCCTGTCATTTGTGAGATTATCTATTTTTTTTTCTGCAATGCCAAAACATTTATTATAGTGTGCCTGGCTTCGGGATTTGTTTTTTTTTTGGTCTGAAAGCTTATTATTTTACACAGCAGTAGATCTTACCATAGTTGACCTTTATTTTAACTAATTTTTGGTGAGGCTTGCAGGTTTGCAGTGAATAATCCAGCTTATCCATCTTCACTGACACTAATGGCAGATGAAATATTTTCTTTATGGCTGTGACATTTGGCCAAAAGGAACAAAAGGTCAAAGAGAAATTTTGGGAATAAATTATTTTGGGTACAATAAAAATAAATTGTCAAAGTAGTTACTACAGGATATGATTTATTACAATACCATCAGCCATTACTGCAATCTCAGCTGAGGAAGGGAACTATATTCCCTTCCTAAGATTTTTCTGGATTCCTTGTCAATAATTAATCTTATTCATCACCCTTGCAAGCAATTGTTTGTTTGAAATTGCATGTGATCTCAATCTAATATAATTCACAAACTCACAAAGCTTGGTAAACAGAAATGGTTTGATGTTTTTCTGAAAATAAAAAAAAACCCAAGAGTGACAATAAAGTATTCAGCTTGAACCACCTATATTATAGTCCTTGAAAACAACTATAATATCTTTCACAGGAGTTAGTAAGGTCAAGCTAAAAGGTCTGGTGTTAAATAATAATAAATAAATTTCTATCCTTGATTTAAACATTGCATGAATTTTGAAATAAAAACAGAAAATGCTGGAGATTTTTACAGATCATGGGCCATCTGTGAAAGAGGAACAGTTCTGCTCTTTATAAAAACCAACATTTAATTTTAATTAATTGATCAGTTTGAATACACTGAGAAAAATGATACAGAAGGGACACACACCCTACATACCTGGTGCCAATCACACTGAAAGCTGTGAATACATTTCATTATAATGGTTGCAGTGTAGAAACACTGCTGAATGTACAGCTTTGGGTATTTTCACAACAGGTGCAATGTCTTCAGTTCCTGGGACCAAGTGAACACAACTGATGCACATGGAGTTATGGTGTCAATACAGCACAGGAGGAAGTCACAGGCTTGTTGCTGAACAGTATGATTTCCTTGTTTTGGTCCCAGTTGCTCACAATAGGCCCATACCCATTCAATCTGCATCAGCAAGTCATAAAATGGGACTATACAGTATGTCTGCTTTATAAAATATGTTTGATGCCATGACAAATCAAGCATCAGAGTTGCAAACCTGATTCTCAAGAACTACAATATGCAAGTTTATTGAAGGGACCTTCTCTCTGCAAATGTTCTCCTGTTTAATATTAAAATAGAAGTGAAAGCAGAGGGTTGGGAAAATTAGCATGGAAGCAATACAAGTCTGCATTCCTCTAAGGGGTTTAATATCCCGATGTATAGTCAAGGTGAATGAAAGCACCAATGAATCCTGCTTTAAAATTTTTAAATGTTGCCATACCACACGGTAACAGGCCCTTCAAGTCTATGAGCACGTGCTATATATGTTTGGAGGGTGTGTTACGGGCCCAAAGGACCCCAAAACCCAGCAGCAATAGAAATTCACCAAAATAAATGGTTACTTAAACGAAAGGCATTTTTAAGTTGTTTAAACATAAAAAACAGGATCAAAATTTAACATTACTATTAACTTAAGCTAACCTTACTTAACACCCTTCTAATTCTAAGCACACGTATATGTAATGGGTATATAAGTTCAGAAAAGTTCTTTGATTCACAGTCCAATCCCACTTCTCGCTCCTCCAAGATCAGACAATTCTTATACTGGACACAAAATTTAACATTAATAAATTTTCACCAAGCTCTGGTGCTTAAAGGTAATTGGTTACTGCCCAGGAAGTTCTTGTTGGTTTCAGAGAGAGATTTGTTGCTCATTGGACACATACAAACTGATATCCCCTGATCAGCCACTTCAGTGTCTTGCTGAAGAAACTTGCCCCATCAGGGTTTTCCAAATGATAACCTCTTCTTCTGCAGGTCACTACAGAGTTCCATTTGTTTCCTCTATTTCAGGTGAAACACTCTAGCCAGCCATTTCCTCTTGTATGAACCACAAGGATTTTCATCAGGCTGAACTCAGAACTCACAACCCATCTTCAAAATGGAGTTTCAACAAGTTGCCAGCTTGCCATGACTGCAGAAGCCATTTCTCTCTCTCTCTCTCTCTCTCTCTCTCTCTCTCTCTCTCTCTCTCTCTCTCTCTCTCTCTCTCTCTCTCTCTGCTTGCAAAACCACATGACCTTCTTAGAACAGCAAACTGCAACCAGACAGATTGGGGCACCAGACCCAAACTTCTGAGTCTGTTCATCTGTTGCTTTCAAAACAATAATCCATTTACACCTGCCTTTGAAATTCTTTAGCAAAGTACTCTCTTGGTTTTATTGTCTTTGCAAAGGCTCCCGGTGCCTGCATGACTCACTTTCAGCAAAGCTCTGGCATTTAAATGAGATCTGTTTTGTGAAGTGTTTGTGTTTGTTTGTGACCTACACTAACCCCACAATCTATATCCTTTAAAAACATATATATATACAATATAAAATATTATATAATCCATCATAGGTGGGAGGAAACCAAGCACCCAGGGAAAACTCATGAAGACATGGGGAGAACATACAAACTCCTTACAGAGAGCAAAGGATTCTAACTCAGGCTCTTGGCACTGTAACAGTGTTGTACTAACTGCTATACTAACCATGCCACCCAAAGGTTTGTGGACTAAAACTCACAACTACATTCACATATACTTCTCCATCTCCTATCCCACAACAAGCTCTGTTAATCATCGATCCAACTGTGCATATTTTTAAACACGTAGCCATTGGCAAGTAGATCATGCAGACACAGTGCAGTCTGCTCAATGATGCCCATACATATTTGCCCTGCTGAAGAAGGTGGCACACAATTAGCTTCTATCAGAGCAAAATGCAGCAGACATGACCATGAGGATAAATGGCCCAGAGAAAAGGCTGCAGAGAGTTCATGAAGATGATAATCATACTTATTTCAAAAGCTTCTTCTCACATCTTTCTCAATCCTCATAACATAATTCTCTCTCTCTCTCTCTCTCTCTCTCTCCCTTCCTTCCTTTCCTCTGGAAAGGTACTAATGATTTGGCTATGTTTCTTTATCTTGCCCTATTCACTTCCCAACCTTACACTGTATTGTGCTGTTCTCAGTGAAACTCAATGGACTGTTTAACATAGAACATAGAACACTACAGCACAGTTCAGGCTCTTTTGCTCTTGATGTTGTCCCAACCCATATTTTCCTTATAAAATACTAAACCCTCCCTACCCCCATAACCCTCTATTTTACTTCCATCCATGTCCCAGTCTAAGACTCTGTTAAATGCCCTATGTTTCAGACTCCACCACCATCCCTGGCAAAGCATTCCAGGCACTCACTAAAAAAAACCCTGATATCTCCCCTAAACTTCTCTGCCTTCACTTTGCATCTATGTCCTCTGGTATTTGCTATTCCTGCCCAAGGAAACATGCACTGGCTGTCCAAACTATCTATGCCTCTCATAACCTTGTAGGCCTCTATTCAGTATCCTCTCATCCTTCTACGATCTAAAGAGAAAAGTCCAATCTCTGCTAACCTTGCCTCATAAGACTTATTTTCCAATCCAGGCAGCATCCTGGTAAATCTCATTTGCACTCTCTCCATATCTTCCATGTCCTTCCTATAATGAGGTGACTAGAACTTAACACAAAACTCTAAGTGTGGTCTCACCAGAGATTTGTAGATTTGCAATGTGACCTCTTGACTATTGAACTCAATCCCCCTATTAATGAAGCCCAACATCCCATTGGCATTCATAACTATCCTATCATCCTAAGGGATAGTCTTGAGGAATGTTTGATTTTGGCCAAAGGTCCCTCTGTTCATCCACACTCTTAAGAAACTGACCATTAACCCTGTACTCAGTCTTCTGTTTTGCTCTTCCAAAATGCATCACCTCACAATTATCTGAATTGAACTCCATCTGCTACTTTTCTGCCCAATGCTGCATCCTGTCTATATTCTTTTGTAGCCTACAACAACCTTCAGCACCATCCACAACTCCTCCAACCTTTGTATCATCCACAAACTTACTGACCCATCCTTTTGCCTTTTCTATTAGGTCATTTATAAACATCACAAAGAGGAGTGGTCCCAAAACAGATCTTTGCAGAACTTCACTAGTCAGTAACATCTAGGCAGAATACTTTCCTTCCACCATTAGGGCAGGATCGATGTGTAGTTAGTGATCAGATACATTGAGGGAGGTGAAGCTCCCTCATAAAGCTCGTGCTTTATGACCTTCTTAGCGTGGAAACAGGCCCTTTGCTCAACTTGCCCACTCTGACCAAAATGACCCAACTGCCATCATTTAGTTCGGCCCATATACCCCTAAACCTATCCTATCCATGTATCCATCCATTTTTTCTTAAATACTGTAATAGTATCTGCCTCAACCACCCCCTCTGGCATCACATTCCATACACTCACTAGCCTCTATGTAAAAAAAAGTTATCCCTCAGGTTCCTATTAAATCTTTCCCCCTCACTTTCTTTTTTTTAAATTTTATTTATTCATTCAAAATACAAAAAAAAAGGAAAAGAACCCCCCCCCCCACTTCAGCCAACTCTCCTAAGGAGAGCCATAAAGAAAGAAAAAAGAAAAAATATTAAAGAAAAATTAAATATACATATTAAGATCTAATCAATGTAAATTGAAATGTAAATATTCTGAATATACCAACCACTTATTAATAAAAAAATTATAATTATCACACGAAACATATGTAATTTTTTCCATTATTAGATATCTCATCTCATTATGTCATTTATTAATATCAATCATATTTGTATCTTTCCACGTACTAGCAATACATTTTTTCAATACAGATAAAGCTAAATATACAAAAGGAAGCTGAAACTTATCTAATCCCAAGCCTTTCAGAGGTTGCAAACTACCCAATAAAAATACTGTCGGATCTAAAAGTATTTTAATCTTATACAAGTATTCTAAAAATGATTTAATTTTCTTCCAAAAAGATTGACCAAACAACATGAAAAAAAGTTCCAACCATATCACCACATCTAAAACACAAATCTGATTCATAAAAACCATACTTTTTTAAATTTTTCAGGTGTTAAGTATAATTGATGTAAAAAATTATAGTTAATCATTGCATAACATGCATTTATCAATCTCGTTACACTATCATAACAGATATCTAACCAATCATCTTCAGGAAAAATAAAACCAGTATCCACTTCCCATTTACTTTTAGATTTATCCCAACCCTTTTTATCCATACCATCCTGTAATATTTGATACATAGATGAAATATAACCCTTCTCTGGTACCTTCATAAGAAAAGTCTCAAATTTAGTCATTTCAGGTAAAATAATATCTCTACCAAACATATATTTTACAAAGATTGAATTTGATAATAGAGAAACAAAGAGTTCTTATCAATACCAAAACTTTCCCTCATCTGATTAAAAGTTAAAAATTTACGCTCTTTAAAACAATCTCCCAAATTTTTCACACCTTTAAATCTCCAATTCAATAAACTTCGATTATGTATTGAAAAAGAAATAAGTTGATTATTATACAACAGAGTCAAAGCTGATAATTTACCCCGAGCCTATCATTTTATTTTTCTTTATCCATAACTTCATTAAATATTTTAGTATAGGCACATTATATTGTTGTAACAAATTTATATTCCATCTAAACAAAAATTGATGTATTTCAAATTCAGAAATATTTGCCATCTCAATTTTGGCCCAACTAGGAGGCCGTACCAAATCTATCAATGAACTAATAAATTTAAGTTGGGCAGCTTCATAATAATTTTGAAAATGTGGTAAACGTAATCCCCCTAACTCATATTTCCAAGTTAATTTATTCAAAGCTACTCTCGAAAATATACCTCTCCATAAAAACTCTCTAACCATTTTATTCAAGTCTCGAAAAAAAATATTATCAAGTAAATACAGATTAGATTGAAACAAATATTGTATACACGGAAAAATATTCATCTTAATTGTATTTATCCTACCCATTAAATTAATAGGTAAATCTTTCCATTTAATCAAATCAGTTTTAACTTTTTTCATTAATGGAACATAATTTAATTTATATAAAGATTGATAATTAACATTCAAAATTATACCCAAATATTTAATTCGATCATTCCATTTCAAATTAATAATATTCTTATAAACTGAATAATCTCCTTCACTTACTGGTAATATTTCACTTTTTTCCCAATTAACTTTGTATCCAGAAAGACATCCATATTGTATTAAACACTCCTTCAAGTGCAAAAGTGACTGAGCTGGGTTTATTAAATACACCAATACATCATCAGCAAATAAATTAATTTTATACTCCTCATCTAAAACTTTCTTACCTTGTATCTGTGTATTTTGTCTTATCAGCTGTGCTAAAGGTTCAATCGCTAACGCAAACAAAGCTGGTGATAAAGGACAACCTTGACGAGTTGATCGAGTTAACTTAAAGGGTTCCGAAATCAAACCATTCGTCAATACTCTAGCTTCTGGTTTGCTATATAGAGCCCTAATCCAACCAATAAAGAAAGGACCAAACTTAAATTTCTCCAAAACTTTAAACAAAAAATTCCATTCAACTCTCTCAAATGCCTTTTCTGCATCTAGAGATATCACCATCGGATGATCTGAAGATTGTCAAAATCTATTAATCAAACAAATCACACGCAAAATATTATCTGAAGCATATCTATTCTTTATAAAACCTGTTTGATCCATATGAATCAAATTAGGTAAAAATTTAGCCAATCTATTCACTAATATTTTAGCTATTATTTTATAATCTACATTTAACAATGAAATTGGTCTATATGAAGATACTTTCAAAGGAACTCTATCTTTTTTTGGGATTACTGTAATTAAAGCACTAGAACAAGTCTCAGGTAATTCATAATGTTCTCCAACTTGATGTAATACATTCCCAAACACTGTAGATAAATCATCATAAATGATTTTATAAAATTCAACCAGGCGATTTACCGTTCGGCATTTCCAGCACAGCCATTTTAATTTCCGAATCAGTAAATGGTTCTTCTAACTCCTGTATATTTGCATCCTCTAATATCGGTAAATTCAACTGTGATTAAAAAAAAGATCAAACGATCTAGTTTCTTGTTTTCCTTCAGATGTATATAACTTTTTATAAAATGAACAAAATTCATCATTAATCTCACAAAGTTTATAAGTAATAAGAGAATTCCGTCGAACAGCATTAATAGTCCTCGAGATCTGTTCTTTCTTTAATTGTCATGCCAATACCTTATGTGCTTTCTCACCCCATTCATAATACCGTTCTTTAGTCCTATTAATCACTCATTCAAATTGATAAGATTCCAAAGTATTATATTCCAATTTCAACCTAGATAATTCTATTTTCTGATCTTCTGTAGCATCTTTCTGGAATTCCTTTTCTAACTCATCAATCTGTTTCTCTAATTCAACACTCTGATTTAATCGATTATTTTTTTATTTTAGAAGTATTACTAATTATTTGTCCTCTCAAATAAGCTTTCATAGCATCCCATAATACAAACTTACTTTGAACAGAATTAGAATTTTCTTTCGAAAAAAAATTAATTTGTTTTTTCAAAAAATCAATAAATTCCATATTTTTTAACAACATTGTATTAAACCTCCAACGATAGGCCACGTGAATTTTCTCAGAAGTTGCATATGTAAAATATAACAAAGAATGATCTGAATTCACCCTACTTTTATATTCCGCTTGTTGTATTTTCCCTTGTAAGTGTGCCGATACTAAAAAGAAGTCAATCCTTGAAAACGATTCATGTCTAGATGAATAAAAGGAGAAATCTTTCTCGTCGGATTAAGACATCTCCAAATATCTACTAAATTAAGATCTTTCATCAATGCTTGAACCTGAGCTGCCATCCTGAATTTCTTAACTTTCTTTGGAGATTTATCTAATAAAGGTTCCAAAGTACAATTAAAATCACCATTATCATTAGCCTGACCTAAACATAAAAATGCATCTGAAATAAATGTTTCATCATCTGCATTTGGGGCATAAACATTAAGTAAAGTCCAAAATTCACTAAAAATCTTACAGTTCAATTTAAGAATACATCCTGCCTTTTCCTCCATTGATTGTAATTCAAAAGATAAATTTTTATGTATCAAAATTGCTACACCTTTAGACCTGGAATTAAATGAAGAAGAATATACATACCCAACCCAGTCCCTCTTTAATTTCCTTCACATTCAAATGTGTTTCTTGTAAAAAATCAATATCAATTTTCATTTTCTTAATATACGCCAAGACTCGCTTACGCTTAATCCTCGAACATTAAAAGTAGCAAACCTCAACTTTGACATACTTACTATTATTACTAGATACCAATAATATCTTTATATTAAAAACTCAAATCAACATATATAGGCCCTCCAATAGAAAGAAAATCACAAATTAAAAATTAACTAAAATGAAAATTTAAAAAAAATAAAGAAAAAAAAATCCCACCCCCTAAAAAAACTACCAAAAGGTAGTAATCCCATAAGCAAAAATTGGGTGTGGGTCACCCACCAGTGGCTGATGACTAGTAAAGAACTTAAAGCAAATCTCTCCCTCCCCAGCCAAACAATGAATAACATCAAAATATCATAATAACAAAAAAAAGAGTAAGAAAAAGAAAATTCTTCTTTTCATCCAAGAGATTCCAATCTCGAAGATCCCATTTCAGAAGAAGTTGGACTCTTTCCATTCCCGTTTTTCCCATTTCTGCCATTTCTTCCGTTTCCAGAACAACCAGATTTTTCTTTAGGAGACAATGGTGGACTACGTCTTTGTCCTCTTATATCTGGCAATGAATCAGCAGAAATCATTGCTTCACAATCATTCTCAAAAAAACTGAGATTGATAGTCTCCATGAAACACCTTCAACACTGCAGGGTAGCGAAAAGTAGACTTATAACCTTTAAACCACAAAACTTCTTTAACTGGATTAAATCGACGTCAACGTTGAATGACCTCTTGACTTAAATCAGAATTTAAAAAAACTCTGCTATTCTGAATCAATAACGGAGTTTGTCGTTCTCTCACATTTTGCACTGCTAATCGAAGTATTGCTTCTCTGTCCAAATAACTCAAACATCTAATTATTACTGGTGTCGGTGGTTGACCAGCTGAGGGTGTTCTTCTTAGAGCTCTGTGGGCTCTTTCCAGTACCAATCTTCCAGAAAAAAATTCTTGCCCTAATACTTGCGGGATCCAGTCTTTAATGAAACGAAGAGGATCTTGTCCTTCTATACCTTCTGGCAAACCAACAATTTTCACATTATTCCTTCTGCTTTGATTCTCCAAGTAGTCTATTTTCCTCTCTAGCTCCTTCTCAAGTTCTCTCAATTCTATGACTGATTTTTCAACCTTCAACACTTTTTCTGTGTTAGAAACCACTTGTTGAGTACAGTCCGAAAAAGCAGTCTGAAATTTTAAAAATTCTTCATAAGATGCATCCACACGTGCTTTATTGTATTCAATTCTGAACTTGTACTAGCATTCATTTGAACCATCTCTTTCATTAGAGGCTGAATAACTGCATTTAGTTGCATACACTGTAGATCAGAAAAGCTCAGCCCTGCTCCCTCTGACATAGTGGCAGAACAAGGTAACTGCAGCTCCTGCTGGAACTCAACAGAAGGCATTTGAAAAGTTTTACTGCGGGTCTGGACTCCCAATGACGGCACCCTGACTTCCTCAGGGGGTTGCCGCTGGTCTCCCCCTGCATCTCATTGTTTTTTCACAAAATCACGAAGGTAAGCAATTTCTTCAGGTTGAAATGCTTTCTGATGCATTTCCAAAAATTGAGTCGTCTTCCTGCGTGCTCCCTCTGTTGAAATCGAAAGGCTTTCCAAATTGGGGTCCATTTCTTGGGAACACGCACCTTCTTCCAGAGATCGGGTAATTCCTGCGCCATCCTTCACTTGGTGAGTAATAGACATTTTTTTTCAACTCCCACAGACAGTCTTTGAGGTTTAGACACTGAAGAGATTAAGCCTGAGGCTGTATCAAGTCGTCTAGGTCTCAAATCTTCAGCACTTCGAAAATGTAACTTCTTCTGCACTTGAGGTTTAATCTTTTTACCATTAGTGGTCATAATAGTTCCTTGATACTTTAAACTAAAATTTAAAAAGTTTAAACTTGAAAACAAAGGGTTAAAAAACAGGTACTTAAAAGTCTGGCCAGAGAGGTCGAGATTACATGTCTAGACTCTACGCCATCTTGCCACGCACCTCCCCCTCACTTTCTTGCAAGAGTCTATCTAGTTCCTTTTTCCCTGGTTGACTCAATCCACCACCATCTTCAGGCAGTGGATTCAGGTCCAATCCATTTTTATTGAAGAGTTTCCTTCACACTCAAACAAAAAAAACTGAATCGTTATGCTGCCTCAGTTATAATTAACTTGGAAAATCAGAATGTCCAAGCTACCTCCCGTCTACAATCCAAGGAAAAAGAAGAATGCCTTCCTTGAATGGAGATCCACCCTGAAGTTGCAAATTCAATCGTAGGAAGTAAACAGCAACAAGACAGAGTAAAATTCAAAGCCCAAATTTAAAGCATTGCATTATAATTCATTTTAAGTCTGTTCACTGCATATTTACTGTCACATCATTTATGTTAAGCATGAGGAAGCATGGGATTTATCAAAAACATGTATTTTCTGTGAAATTTGGTTTGATAATAAATGCCTATTTCCATTCAGACTGTTCTTCCTTTCTCGTACCATGCTAGCTTTAATGAAATTACTTGAGGGACAAATAAAAGTTGATTTAATCAACTCCTGTACATGCCTGAAGGGAGATTTTAAAGAAAGAAAAGCAATGAATGCTGAAACATAGCAGAGATATCCATTTACTGCAAATGTAAAAATTAGTCACTATTATTTTATGCCTTGTTCAAATTATATTGAATTCTCAGAAGTAGGTTTTACAATGCTTGGTTTATCAGGTTAAACGTTTTTACGATAACAACTCTAAAATTATGCTGCTTCAATTATCTTTGTTCTTTTCCTTTTGCTATTTTGTACATCCATAAACTGACCAACTATGAATGACCCATTTTTGCAAAGCCTATGCAAACTAACCCATCAGTGCTTTCTCTCACTCCTAATAGTTATGAAAGTTGCCCACTTCCTTGGCTTCTACCTTGGCTCTAACCAACCGGCATGGTTGGCGTAGCAGTTTGCGCAAAGCTTTTGCAGCGCCAGTGATTGGGACAAGGGTTCGAATCTCGCGCTGTCTGTAAGGAGTTTGTACATTCTCCCCGTGTCTGCATGGGTTTTCCCCATGGGCTCTGGTTTCCTACCACCATTCAAAATGTATCAGGGGTGTAGGTTAATTGAGAGTAAATTGGGCAGCATGGGCTCGTGGGCCAAAATGGCCTGCACTGTGCTATATGTCTAATTTTTTAAAGAATTAAATTTACCTTGCTACTCTGGCATCTTATAGTATGTTATGGTACCCAGCACAGTTGGTGAGTTATGGTTCAAGGTTGATTTAGCTTTTAGGGTCATCTATCCTGATTTTAAATCCAGACTTCTTTTCAATAAACAATCAGAGTTTGAAAGTAATATTGCAGTGGAAGGGTCTAAGTTTAGATTGTTTCAAGTTTTATCTTAATACATATGTGATATTCCATTTTCAGTTTTGTTCCCTTTTCTTCATTGTATAGCTTATAAAAAACAATAAAAAAGATTTTTTTTTAAAGTAACCCACCCCATCCCCCACTCCAATATCTTATTGTATATTTTCGATGCCCTTCTGGTAAAAAGTTGCTGGGAAGCCAACTCTTTAGGTCCTGAGACAGCACCTGATAGGTAGGATAGGCTGCCCAGTCATCAGATGAGTCTCTTAATCACTTGGAGAAGTTGAAGGAAAGGATTAGCAGAGCTTTCTCAGTGGGGTAGAGAGGGATTGCATACAAAGAAAATTGGAACCTTACCATTTGGACTGCCTCCAATCACTTTTATAATGGGTGAGTAAATCCAATTTGGTCACTTCTTCAGGATGCGATGCGTATATAGAAAAGGCTGTGAGGAGTTTGATGGACAGGAAACAACAAAAGTTTTAGCTTGAGATAACTATGTTATTGATATATTTGGACTTCAGGAACTGAGTTACAGAGAAAGGTTAAACAGATCACAATTTACTCCCTGGAGTGTAGAAGAATGAGGGGAGATTTGACAGAGGTATTTAAAATTATGAGGGGGGATGAAGAGTAAATGTAGGTAGGCTTTTTCCCAATGACAATAGGTGAGATACAAACCAAAGGACACTGATTAAGAGTGAAAGGGGAAAAAGTTTAGGGAGAACATGAGGGGGATCTTCTTCACGCAGAGAGTGGTTGGAGTGTTAAATGAGTTTCCAGCTGAAGTAGTAAATGTGGGCTCAATTTTAACATTTAAGAAAAATTTGGACAGGGACATGAATGGGAGGTGTATGGAGGGCTATGGACTGGGTGCACTATGCATTAAAAATGACTAGGCATAAAAAAAAATGGTTTGGCACAGACTAGAAGGGCCAAAATGGCCTATTTCTGTGTAGTAATGTTCTATGGTTCTGTTGTGGTCATTCAGTGTTTTTCCAGAATATTTGTCTGCATATGCTTGCTAATTTACTTTTTTTTCCCAAGAACCTATAGCCCTAATGAGTGTTATTTTTGATTCTTGGCACAAGATAGTTAGGATTTAAAGCCTCTCCCTAGGTGCTGGAGAGAATTTTTTTTTAAAACTGCTGCAGCTTCTGTGCTGAATGTTCTTCTACAGTGCTATTCTGAGACAAAAATCAACAGGTTTCACACAATGATAGTGTAAGACTTGGAAAGAACCTCACATGGGTATTTATCATAGTACTCTTGTCTATATCCTTTAGACATGTTTGGAGGAGACTCCTCAACAATAAAACTCAATCAATGGCTCATTTAAAGGGCTCTTACTTTTACACATTGATTTTTTTTCCCTCCCTGTATTCCAGTTTATTTATATTTCTTGATTTGTTTGCCTGTGTAAGTTGTATACAAATTTTTTTTTGCACTTCCAATAAGGGGTAATTCTGCGTCGCCCACAGGAAAATGAATCTTAAGATCGTGTGATGTCAAGTATGTAGTCTGACAATAAATCTGAAATCTTAATCTACTGGATCAGATATCCAGCGCTTGTAGTGAAGAAAATCAATGTTTGAAGTGGTGGGTGGCATGCCTTTTTGTTATTAGATTAGTGTGGAAATTATTGAAGGCTCTGGATCTTTCGCATCGTGATGTCGAGAATGTTTTATAACACTCCTGAAATGGAATTTATACATGGCCAGAAGGCCATGGGAACTCAAGAGATGAGTTAGTTGCCGCAGAATATCCAGCATTTGCAATGGTATTATTGGTATTGGAACATAATTTTGGCTGTAATCCATAAGTATGTGGTTTTTAATTAATACTGGCTGGTGTACGGACATTGGGGTCATGTCGACCTCCTACTCCACTGCCTCTGAGCCAATCTCAAATAAATGCAGACCCTTCTATCTACCCTGAGAGTTCTTCTTTGGCTTGGCTTCGCGGACGAAGATTTAAGGAGGGGGTAAATGTCCACGACAGCTGCAGGCTCGTTTGTGGCTGACAAGTCCGATGCGGGACAGGCAGACACGGTTGCAGCGGTTGCAGGGGAAAATTGGTGGGTTGGGGTTGGGTGTTGGGTTTTTCCTCCTTTGCCTTTTGTCAGTGAGGTGGGCTCTGCGGTCTTCTTCAAAGGAGGTTGCTGCCCGCCAAACTGTGAGGCGCCAAGATGCACGGTTTGAGGCGATATCAGCCCACTGGCGGTGGTCAATGTGGCAGGCACCAAGAGATTTCTTTAGGCAGTCCTTGTACCTCTTCTTTGGTGCACCTCTAACACGATGGCCAGTGGAGAGCTCGCCATATAACACGATCTTGGGAAGGCGATGGTCCTCCATTCTGGAGACGTGACCCACCCAGCGCAGCTGGATCTTCAGCAGCGTGGACTCGATGCTGTCGACCTCTGCCATCTCGAGTACTTCGACGTTAGGGATGAAAGCGCTCCAATGGATGTTGAGGATGGAGCGGAGACAACGCTGGTGGAAGCGTTCTAGGAGCCGTAGGTGATGCCGGTAGAGGACCCATGATTTGGAGCCGAACAGGAGTGTGGGTATGACAACGGCTCTGTATACGCTTATCTTTGTGAGGTTTTTCAGTTGGTTGTTTTTCCAGACTCTTTTGTGTAGTCTTCCAAAGGCGCTATTTGCCTTGGCGAGTCTGTTGTCTATCTCATTGTCGATCCTTGCATCTGATGAAATGGTGCAGCCGAGATAGGTAAACTGGTTGACCGTTTTGAGTTTTGTGTGCCCGATGGAGATGTGGGGGGGCTGGTAGTCATGGTGGGGAGCTGGCTGATGGAGGACCTCAGTTTTCTTCAGGCTGACTTCCAGGCCAAACATTTTGGCAGTTTCCGCAAAACAGGACGTCAAGCGCTGAAGAGCTGGCTCTGAATGGGCAACTAAAGCGGCATCATCTGCAAAGAGTAGTTCACAGACAAGTTGCTCTTGTGTCTTGGTGTGAGCTTGCAGGCGCCTCAGATTGAAGAGACTGCCATCCGTGCGGTACCGGATGTAAACAGCGTCTTCATTGTTCATTGTTCAATCTTCTTCAGCATGATGCTAAACCAAACCCTGAGAGTACTCATTGGAGAATCTCAATGGTGTTTATATCCCTCCCGATGCCATCAATAAACAGACACTTTGCCGAGCTGCGTGATGTGGTCTGTAAACAAGAGACAGCCTGTCCCGATGGACCACAAATCATTGTCGGTGACTTTAAGCAGGCCTGTCTCCAGATAACCCTGCCCACTTACCATCAGCACATAACCTGCCGTACCAGAGCTCCCAGCACACTTGATCACTGCAACACCAAGATAGGGAAGCCCGAGCTTCTTTCCCAAGACTGCATTTTGGCAAGTCGGATCATCTGGTTGTGCTCCGGGTCTTCATACATAGAGCCTAAAAAGAGAGGTTTCAGACATCAGGATAGCCAGAAGGTGAATGTGGGAGGCTAAAGAGCTGTAACAGTTCAGTCTTGATTCAGTGTGATGTTCAAGAACTCAGCTGAGGATCTGAATGATTACACCAGGATCATTACAGACTTTATCAAAACAGCTACTGATGTGTGTGTCCCCACCAAATCATTTAGGGTTTTCCCCAACCAGAAGCCCTGGATGAACAATGAAATCGACAACCTGCTGAGACCTGGCAGCAAAATCTTTATCAAATGATCTCATTCATGTTCATTTTCACAGGATTTGTGATTGGGGTAATGAAACATAGTAAATCCATTGCTAAAGTTCTAACTTAACATCAAAAACTGTTCCCAATATGGCACCTCTATATTGTGGGATACCTGTGACCTGTTGGTTTTGTTCTGCTGACATCAGAAGTATCAGAAATTCCTGATTAAAAATTTATATTTATTTTATAATATCCTCAGTTAAATTTTAGAATGTGTAATATTCTATCTGATATATAGAATACTTAAAAAAATGCAAGAGTTTAATGCAAGAACCTAAGAAAAAAGGTATTGAACTGTGTGACAATCTGAATGGCTGTTAAAAATAACATTTGTGTAGGAAATACTAATACTAGTGTTACAAGCCCAGAGGACCCCAAAACCCAGCAGCAATAGATATTCACCAAGACAAATGGTTACTTAAACAAAAGTTGCTTTTAATTATTTTTAAACATGAAAATAGAATCACACTTTAACTTATCACTATTAACTTAACCCCCTTCTAATTCTAAGCACACGTGTGTGTAAATTTAAGAAAAGTTCTTTGGTTCACAGTCCAATCTCACTTCTCACTCCTCCAAGTTCACTGGTTGCAGGGTATTCTTATACTGTGCACAGAATTTAATATTTATATAGTTCACCGGGCTTTGGTGCTTGAAAGGTAAATGATTACCACTCAGGAGGTTCTTGTCGGTTTTCAGAGAGAGACTTATTGTACGTTGACATCCACAACTGATTCCTTTTTAATCAGCCACGCCAGTGTCTTGCTGACTAAACTTGCCCCATCAGGGTTCTCCAGATGATAAGCTCTTTCTTTCAGGTCACCACAGAGTTCCTTTTTGTTTTACTTATTCCAAGTGAAACATTAGACAGCCAGTCCTCTCCTCTTGCATGAACCACAAAGTGTCAAATGGGCGTTCCATAAGCTTGCCAGCTTGTCCTGTTCCAGCCCCAGCTACTTCTGCTGGCTGTAACACTGTACAAGTGATCTGTGTGCGTGTGTGTGTGTGTGTGTGTGTGTGTGTGTGTGTGTGTGTGTGTGTGTGTGTGTGTGTGTGTGTGTGTGTGTGTGTCTCTCTCTCTCTCTCTCTCTCTCTCTCTCTGAGAGAAAGCCTGTTTGACTCACTCTCTGCTTGCAAACCACATTATCCCCTTAGAACAGCAAGCCCTCTTCCAGACAATCTGTGGCTCCAGCAAGATCTTTTATCTGTTGCCTTTTGTAAACAATAATCCATTAGTGAAGTCTCTTGAGCACTATTCAAAGCTCTTGCAAAAGCTCTAAGGCCCAGATATGACTAGCATGGGGCAGAGCTCCAGTATTTCAAATAAGATCTGTTTTAAAGTGTTTGTATGTGACCTCTCTAACAAACCTTTCACAATTTATCTCTCAAAAACTTATCTATATACTCTGTCACAGTTGATTGGTTTTATTTCAATCTTCCAAGTACACTAATGGTGCATAATTTAGTTCAAATAATTTTTTATCAGTAGCCAATTATAATTTTGGTGCAATAACATACAGAGAAGTTATATGTTAACATTAGTAGCAAATCAAAGACAGTTGAAGCCGGCAAAATATTTCAAGAGGAAAGTTTAATATTAAAGCATATAACGGTCTTTTTATATTGCAAGCATTCACAAAAAAATTATCTTCGAGTAACAGGGAGACTCTGACAGCAGTTGTCAAGATAAGTTTAAAATTACTGTTTTAAGATCATTCAAAATACAGAATATTGTGACAGAAAAGGTTTCATAAAAGAAGGCTTGCCAAGGATATCAATGAAGTACCCATCTCCCATGATTTCTTAAGATTCCTGATGTTTTGTTCAACAGAATAAAATTAAATACCCAAATTTTCTCAGCCAAGAAAATAATGGCAGACTATTTGAGTTCCCCATTGATGCATTTTTAAGTTTTATCATATCTACGTCTATCATAAATGTTCAAATTGTGAAAAAGCATTGATGTCATTATTCCCCATGTTACAATAGTAACTTATTCATCTATCCAAAAGTTAAATTTCTTTAAATGCATTTGGTAGTAGTTATCCAAGTAATAGTTACGGTGCATACTTTAATGCATAATATGTTTAAAATAAACTTTCAGGAGAGGGAAGGTGATGCACCATCAATTACTCAAAAGAATGTCATGGAGAAACTAATAGGCTTTCATTCATTTAAGAACAATGGCGCATCCATACTGTTTGACTGTCCTGCACTTGAGGAGGTGGCTGTGGAACAGCCACCTTTATACAGGAGCCTGTGGGGAGGGACCATAGGTACAATTGGCCAATAGGTGTGACTGACCAGACAATTATACATAACAGTGGTTTACAACATTAACCCCTTGTTCTTAAAAAGAGTCCAGTGGGGTGAAGTGGAACTTTCAAAGTTACAATTCAAAGTCACAAGTTCAGTCTTTCAGGTGGTCTGGTCGTTCGATGGGACCGTCGTAGTACTGGTTGGGGCTGTGGTGCAGCAGTGGGGTCCTGGATGGTCTTGGGTGTCTGTACATACTCAGCAGTGTTGTGTTAGTTGATAGGCACTGATGAGTCCAGTGTCCCTTGGGGCAGAGGTAGGGTACCAGGTTCAGGTGCATAATGTGTGTTCAATAGTGAGGGGGGTATGGGGTGATCAGCAGTAGTCTCCAGGACCCTTGAGAGAGCCAAGTTCCTGACAGAGGTGGTGTTTATGTGTCTGTCAGGGTATGCTATGTAGGCATATTGGGGGTTGGCATGGAGGAGGTGGACCCTTTTGACCAGGCAGTCAGACTTATGGCTCGCATTCTTCTGGAGTAGGACCGGCTCTGGGGACATCAGCCACATCAATAGTGTTGCAGGTTTCCTGGGAAAGGAAAGCACATGTTCATGAGGACCTGATAGAGTGGAATACCACCAGGAGGACCTTTCGCAAGTGGGAGACTGGGAGGACCTTAGAGCACAAGGTTAGGAGGACTGCCTTCCAAACTGTAGTTTTCTCCCTCTACACTTCCCATTATCCTAGGGGTTGTAACTAGTGTTCCTGCTCGTGTCAATGCCCCTGGCCAACAGGTACTGGCCCAGTTCATCACTCATAAAGGAAAGCCCCTGGTCACTGCAGATATAACTGGGGAAGCCAAATAGAGTGAAGAATCTGCACAGGCCTTAATGACTGTGGCAGTAATCATGTCCAAGCAGATGGAAAATGGGAGTATTCATCAATGATGTTAAGAAAATACACATTTGCAGTCAGTGAAGAGCAGGGGTCCTTTAAAATCAACACTGAGTTGCTCAAAGAGGTGGGTGGTTTTAATTAATTGTGCCCTGTCTGGCCAGTAGAATTGCAGTTTGCACTCAGCACAAACCTGGCTGGCAGTTCTTTGTCATGGACCTGATCTCATTGATGGAGTACGGCAGGTTGCATGCTTTGACAAAATGAAAAACCTGTTAACTCCGGGGTGACAGAGATCATTGTCGGGGTTTTGCAACTGGTCGATCTGTGCACTGGCGGGATAGGGCGTCTGGCGGCTCATTGGATTTCCCTGGCCGGTACAAAATGTCACAAGTGTAGGTGGACAGTTCAATCCTCCACCTCAGTATTTTTGTCATTTTTGATTTTACCCTGCAGCTGATTGTTAAACATGAATGCATATTTGGGGACCCATTGAGCATAGTGGGAAAAGAATCCAAAGCATCTTTTCAGGGCCTTGAGGCTGTGTGGAAGTGAAAAATTCAGGGTCCAGACCGATGACTCCATTCTCCACGACACAGCCAAGGAAGGCCAGACGGGTTGTGAGAAATAGCACTTGGCCTTGAATGTAAGGTTAAGGAGCTTGGCTGTTTCAAGAAATCTCTGGAGATTGGCATCATGGCTCTGCAGGTTATGGTCGAAGATGGTGATGCTAATGAAGTATGGGAAAATGGTTCACAACTTGTACTGATCCATCATGCCATCCATCTACCATTTGAAAACTGAGTCACCATTCATGACACCAAAGGGAACTCACAGGAAGTGGTAGAAAAGGCCATCCGCCTCAAATGCTGTATACTGGTGGTCCTCTGGGTGGATAGGGAGATGGTGGTATGCCGGCTTCAGGTCAATGGTCGAAAAGACCCAATATTGGAGAATTTTGTTGACCATGTCAGCGATGCATGAGAGAGGCGATACATCCGATTCCATGTATCTGTTGATGGTCTGACTGTAGTTGATGGCCATCCTGTTCTTTGTCCCATTCCACACTACCACTACCTGTGCTCTCCAAGGACTGGTTCTGGGTTCAATAATTCCCTCGTTGAGTAAGCACTGCCCAGATGAAGGCCCTGTGCCCGGTACTGTACTGCCTATTTTTAGTGGTGATAGGTTTATAATTGGGTGTAAGGTTGGAGAATGATGATGAAGGGGTAATTTTAAGTGTGGAGAGCCCTCAGGTCGTGCGTGGTGTGCGGTTGGTTTGTTAGTCATTTACGATAATTGGTTGCAGAGGGAGAATGGTGCGCAGTGGTCGGTTTGAAAATTGCCATTTATACACAGTGAGGGGTGGATGGGGCCCATCGAAGTCCATCATTACACTTTTAAGGGGACACTGGAAATCTAGTCCCAATAGCACAGCAGCACCGAGCTGTAGCGTTACCATCAGTCTAAAGTTTTTATATTCAGTACCCGCACTGTTAGAGTCACTACGCAGAAGCCTCGGACATCCACTGTGTGCGACTTGGATGCCATGGAGTCCTTCTGGTTTACTGGCAAAATTGTAAGGGAAAGGCACCATGTGTCCAGGTGTATAAAGCTTTCTGTGCTCCTATCAAATAAGCAACTTATCTCATGCTGTTTATCTGAATATCCATCATCAACCTGGCAAGTTGATGTGGGCTGTCCTGGTCAAGTGTGAGGGAGGCCAATATCGGCTTGCTGCATGTGGTGGTACACCACCAGCCTACTGCAGTGGGCAACGTCTGTACCTGAAGGAGTATACCGCCGGCCTACTGCAGGGGGCAACCTCTGTACCTGTAGGAGAGTAAAGGGGACAAGACTACACCTGGCCGGCTGTCAATCAGTCGACCTGAATTGATCAAGCCCCACTCAGTCGGGTGTCAATCATCTCCAGGATATAAGCCTGTGCTGGCCTCTGAAGTCTCTCAGAGTTACTGCAGCTACAGCCAGCCTGGCTCTGTGGAAGTCTTTGTGGATTAAAGCCTGTTATGCAGTCTTTACCTTGTGTGTGTCTGATTCTGTTGAACAGCGCACAACAATGTAATCCACAAAAGGACTTTTTTTCCCACGGCTGCCATGGAAAAACTGAGTGCAGAGAGCTTAGAAGTCGACCCTCACCACCCAGAAGCCCAGACACGCTTCAAAATCTGGCGGCACGCGAGTGAAGCAATCATCGAGGCGCACACAGGTGGCATCCTGAACTCAGATCGGAAGAGACTGATCCTACTCCAGTCAAAGCTGGGTCCCCACGCCTTCCAGGCAACCAAAGGCTGCTCCAAGTACAAGGAAGCAATGGACACTCTCGAGACCTTGTACAAGCCCCCCATGAATGCGGCCTTTGCAAGGTACCTCCTCATTACCTGAGCACAGCCACCCGGGGAGATGGCTGAGTCTTACTTGGGACACCTGCGAGAATTGGCCCGACTGTGTCTGGCAGAACCCGGGGTAGGTGCAGAGGAGGTCGAGAGACTGATGCAGGACGCCTTCGTCCAAGGGCTATGCTCAAGGGTCATCCAGCAGAAGCTGTTGGAAGACAATATCTACGCCCTGACCAAGACTGCGGAAGAGGTCCGAACCTTGGAAGCTGCAGCCCTGCACATCGAAGCCTTCAATTCCAGGTTCCCCCAGGCTAGGCTCCTTCATGGCCGCCTCACACTGCAGCTGCAGCCCTAGACCGAGCTGGGGAGGAGAACATCGCTGCGGCAGGTGCCTGGCGCCCTGGTAAGTACTGTGGGTCCTGGTGGGGGTCAGACTGACGATCGTGCCAAAACTGGCCAGCTAGGAACCAGTACTGTTCCCGATGTGGCAAGAAAGGTCACTTTGCTAACGTGTGCCTTTCAAAACCAGCCGGCAGCTCAGCGGCCCTCTATGACTTCCCGACCAACCCTGCGGACCTCTCCATGTGTGCGTGCTGGGTGGCGCCATTGTCCCCGCTACGACTTCCACCTTCCCTGACCCTGACAGTGCAGTATCCGGCCCCACCAGCGACAATCACAGTGTGTGCCCCATGCACCCAGACCAGCCAAAAACTGCAGTGACGTCACTTCCGGCTGAGGGAATTACATCACTTCCGCCGGCTGCAACGACGTCACTTCCCCCAGCATGATGAACATGGCTGGGGAAGTAGGCCAACCACACCACAGGCCCACACGTGTCACTGCCATCTTGGGCTGGGCAGAGGCCAACACGGAGGGCCCCCAACGACAACAGGGACAACGTGGTCAATACAGGCAATGACCAGGCAGCCCCACTGATGCTCCCCAAGCCTCCAGATGACATCAGTTGCCGCAAGCCGCACCCACGACTGACGACAATGTGGTCAACATGGGCAATGACCAGGCCGATGTACCGACGCTCCCCACACCTCCGGACACCGTAAATTGCTACACACAGCCAGAGAGTGACGACTCCAACTCCAAGATGGTCCTGGCTGCCACCACTCTGACCAAAGACATCCCTCACGACCTCGGGCGCTCCATGATGGACGTGCAAGTAAACAGGCAGGTAACAAAGTGCCTGTTCGACAGTGGCAGCACTGATAGCTTCATTCACCCGAGCGTGGCCCACTCCCTGAAATTAAAAGTCCACCCCATCACCTTCTCGATTGCCCTCGCCGCCAAGGATAAGACTGTTGGTACCCTCGGGCACTGCTCGGTTGATATAACTGTGGGAGCGGAGACATACACGGGGTTCAGGCTTCTGGTCATCCCCAAACTCTGCACCCCAGTCCTCCTGGGCCTGGACTTCCAGTGCCATCTGCAGAGTGTCACCCTTCGGGGGGGCCCCAACCTCCATTCACGTTACACAGCAAGCCAACTTACCAGCCCTGGCCAACCTGTAGCCTCTCCACACTATGCATCACCCCCCACCACCGGCGCTCTTCCCATGTCTTACTCTAGGCTGCAAGCTGATTGCTGCCAGAAGTAGGCGCTATTGTGCCGCAGACAGAGACTTTTCAAGGCAAAGATGCGGCAACTCCTGGCGGAAGGTTTCATAGAGCCCATTAACAGCCCTTGGAGAGCCCAAGTCCGGGTGGTCAAAGGGGGAAGTAAGCCGAGGATGGTCCAATACATCATTAGAATTGGGAGACCTTTAATATGACATATGCTTAATATGGTCCATTATTTTGGGTCACCGCTACCCTCAGCCAAGGGGGGGGCGCCTCGTCGCTTTTTCTCTAGGATTCTCCACGGTTCTGAGCTAGGGCATTCCACCATTGAAAAGGGGCCCAGGAGATTGTGGAAGCGGTCTCCCACTGATGCTGCTACCTGGCCGGCAGGAGATTCACCCTCCTCGCCGACCAGCTGGCCATGGCGTTCATGTTTAACACTACCCACAAGAGCAAGATCAAGAACGACAAGATCCTGAGCTGGAGAGTCGAGCTGGCACCCTACAGCTACGACATCAAGTACCGTCCTGGAAAGTTTAATGACTCCCCCAATTCCCTCTTTTGGACCTGCGTGTCTATGCACGACGACAGGCTGCAGGCACTCCATGATTCCCTCTGCCATTCGGGTGTCACCAGGTTGTACCGCTTCATTAAGTCCTGGAACCTGCCGTACAACATCAGGGACATCAGGGACATGACCGAGGCCTACTGGGTATGCACGGAGTGTAAACCCCACTTGTTCCGCCCGCCCCAGGCCCATGTCGTAAAGGCCACTCAGCCCTTCGAGCGAATTGACATGGATTTTAAAGGGCTCCTGCCTTTCTAGAACCAAAACATCTACTTCCTCACAGTAGTGGACAAGTATACAAGGTTCCCTTTCTCTATCCCTTGCCTGGACATCTCCATGGTCACCATCATCAGGGCCCTGGAACAGATCTTTACCATGTTTGGCTACCCCGCTTTCATCCACAGCGACCGGGGGTCTAGATTTATGAGTGACGAGCTGCGCCAGTACCTGATGGCAAGGGGAATCGTGACTAGCCGCATGACTAGTTATAACCTGAGAGGCAATGGGCAGGTGGAACGCAAAAAGAGGGTGGTCTGGAAGGCAGTCATTCTGGCCCTCAAGTCAAAAGGGTGGGCTGTTGAATACTGGCAGGACATCCTGCCCAAAGCACTCCATGCCATTCGGTCGGTTCCGTGTATGGCTACCAACGAGACCCCTCATGAACGTCTGTTCTCATTCCCCAGGAAGTTGGTAACTGGAATGTCCCTCCCGGCATGGCTTGCGTCCCTGGGACTGATCCTCCTGCATAAGCACATACGGGCACACGACACCGAACCTCTGGTCAAACAGGTTTTCCTCCTACACGCGAACCACAGCTACGCCTACGTTAGGTTCAGGAGTGGCAGGGAGGAGACCGTCTGAACCAGGGACCTGGCACCATTAGGAGCATCCACCATTCCACGGCATCCTTCAGCTCAGGACGATGCCAACCAGGCATATATCCTGTCCCCAGTCAGCTATGGGGCGCGCAGGTCCTCCTTGATCACCAGGGGCCCACTTCAGCCATGGGGGATGAACCTGTTCCCGCCCACCCATCCAATTTGACTCTCACACGTCGACTCTGGCCCTCTCAGCCATCCCTCCATGCAGCACCACACCAGTCACTCAGAACCCTGCCTCCAGCCCCCACCCCCACTTACCCTCTGACTGGCGACCAGGTGTCAGTCCTATGATGGTCAGAGAGACTTCGGCAGCCGCCGGATCATCTCAATCTGTAAATAGTGTATTTGTATAGTTGGTACGATTCATTGTTACTGCCCCCCACAACCAGGACAATTTTAAAGAAGGGGGTGAATGTAGTGGTACACCACCAGCCTACTGCAGGGGGAAACCTCTGTACCTGCAGGAGTCTACTGCCGGCCTACTGCAGGGGGCAACCTCTGTACCTGAAGGAGAGTAAAGGGGAATCAATCAGTCGACCTGAATGGATCAAGCCCCACCCGGTTGGGTGTCAATCACCCTCCGGGATATAAGCCTGCACTGGCCTCCGAAGTCTCTCAGAGTTACTGCAGCTACAGCCAGCCTGGCTCTAAGGAGGTTTTTGTGGATTAAAGCCTGTTGTACAGTCTTTACCTTGTGTGTGTTTGATTCTGTCTAAACAGCACACCACACTACACATCATTGCTGTGGAGGATGGTGGTGTCCAAGATGGCAGCCCCCAGGACCTGCATGCCGCACTGCTGGGTCACGAAAATGGCACCCAAGATAGCGGCCCCCACAGATTGCACATGGTGCTGCTGGCCCTGTGTGATGATGGTGTCCAGGACAGTGGCCCCCATGATCCAAACACAGAGCTGCTTGGAATGAGTTTTGACTTAGTGGCCCCTCTTCCCACAGCTGGAACAGGTTGAATCCTTCACTGGGCAGCTTTTCCTCTGATACTTGCCCAGGCTGCAGAAGAAGCACTTTGGGTGCTCCTGTACCATCGCAGCTGTGATCAGGTCATCACTGGAGATGGACGAAAGTGATAAGAGGTGGTTGCGGAGCACTGGTGTGGTTGAGTTGTTAGCGTAGTCAAAGGATGGCAGAGCATCCCAAGATAGTGGCAACTGGGGTAACCATAAGGTGGTTGCTTTGTCGGTTGAGTAGGCCTCCATGTTCCAGAAAAACCACCTCCAGCATTCCTACCAGATCGACTGCTCTCCACAGACTGAGCTCCCCTTGCTCCGAGAGTCTCCGTTGGATGTAGTTCAACCTGATCCCTGTGATGTAGGCATCCCAGATCAGGTCCTCTGTGCATTCCACGGCGGACAAGGCCTTGCATTCAGAGGCCCTGCTGAGTGCTCGCAGGGCCTGAAGATATTCAGCATTGGACTCATCGGGTCATTGCTTGTGGGTCACTAGAAGGTGTCTGGCATAGCTGACATTCATCTTACGCAGGTACTGTCCTTTGATTATGTCCTTGGTTTCCTGGTATGATGTTGCATCCCTGATCATGGAATACACCAGGGTGCCAACCAGGCAGTGCAGCACTTGTAGCTTATCGGTCTCAGATCGCACAGTAGTGGAGAAATACTTCAAAACAGCGCAGCCAGAGCTGCCTCAGGTGGATGCCTCAAGCGATTGAGGGTTGATGGAATATTGCCTCCCAGGTGCCAGGGTCAGGGTTGTCTCAGATTGAGTCCACAGCATTCTCAAGCAGGAGGGTGAACAGACAGATGTTGTGGTCCACATTGGTACCAATAACATAGATAGGAAAGGGGATAAGGTCTTGAAGAGTGAATTTCAAGAGTTAGGAAGGAAGCTAAAAAGCAGGACCTCATGGATCGTCATCTCAGGATTGCTGCCTATTCCACATGCCAGAGAGAGCAGGATAGGAAGTTACAGCAGCTGAGTGGGTGGCTGAAGAGCTGGTTCAGGGGGCTAAGGTTTCAGATTCATATATCATTGTGGTCTCTTCTAGGAAAGGTATATCACTTATAATACAAAAAAGGACGGGTTGCACCTGAACCAGAGAGGGAACAATATCTTAGCGGGTAGGTTTCCTATAGCTATGAGGAGGGTTTAAACTAGTTTGGCTGGTGGATGGGAATCAGAATGAGAGGGCAGGCAAAAGAACAAGTGGTGGAAAGGTTGATACGATGTATCGTGTGCTTGTGAAGAAAGACAAACAGTGGAGGAAGCCCATGGGGTGACTTGCAATCATCAGAGGGCGTCCATACAAGGTGAGGGGAGTAACGTTCAGAGGAGATGTTGGGGTAAGATATTGCACTGAGAATAGTGGGTGCCTGGAATGCATTGTCAGGCATGATGGTGGAGCCTGGTACAATAAGGATATTTAAAAGACAGGCACATGAATGGAAGTGAAATAGAGATTTATGTGTGAGAGGTAGGAAAGATTTCATTTGTTGAGTAGACTGAACATTGCGGGCTGAAAGGTTTGTACTGTGCTGTAATGTTTTGTATTCTATATTCTAAGTCCTTAAGGTTTTGATAGAATGGACTGAGTGGAGAAATTCCATTCACTGGAATAGTCAAAACAAAAGGTAATCAATTTAATATAGTGACCAGAAGATCAAATGGGGAATTCACAACTTTTTTAACCAGAGAATGGTGAGAGTAGAATTTAGATCGGCAAGTAATAGATAAGGAGGTTAATTTAAAGAGAATCTATATAAACTGGGAAAAAAAATATCTTGTAAAGTAAATGTCCACAGCCATTTCAAAATTCACTCATGTCGTCAGCAGTACAAATCAACTGTTTCACACTTCCTTTCACATGCTACTTGAGCATAGAAAAAAGAATGCTGTAGGAACAAGGCCAAGGTTAAGTCTAAGATTCAGCAGTGGGTAGTGTGCTAGAGCCTGAGAGTCCCCTGGAAACTGGGATAGGGAGAGTGAGACTATGGGCAGGGAATAGGCAAGGTATTAATGCCAGATATCAAAAGCTAGTGGGAGTAGAATGAGGGGTTGATGAGATCTTGGTTTGGATTTGATGAACGGGGTCAGAGAGATCATTGAAAGATCATGGGATATTGTGCAAAGGAGGTTAGGAACAGGTTGGAGTGCCAATAAATTGAAAATTATGAATTAGCAATGTCTGATTCCCAGTGCAGCATTCAAAGTTGCTTCGCTATGGAAATGGGCAATTTACAAGCATGCAATGTTGATAAAAGCAAGATGTATTCAAAAAAGAACAGGAGGCAACTCAAGTGGACATTTATGGACTCAATTATTGAATAACATTCTTTCATACTCTACATTTTATGCAACAGAGAGGGACTATTCTTTCTACTCAAGGGTGCATGACTCATATACAAGAATCAATTTATTTAAATAGGGCGATGAAATCAGAATATTTACTGAGGTTACTTTCTGACCATTCACCATTTACGCTGACTATTTCAATAGCAGAAAAACAGGAATGTGCTTATAGATGCTGTCTGAATCCGATAATATTAAAATGGGAGGATTTTAAACAATTTATTAGACAACAAATAGAAATCGTTTGTGAAACAAATCTGGGTTCAACAGATAATAGCTTTTTAATATGAGGTACAATGAAGCCTTTTTTGTTAGGTCAGATTATTTCATCTATGAAAAATCTGAATAATACAGAATTAAATAATTTGGGAAGACATCTCTCGAGAAAAAGAATATCAGAGAACAGGATAAATATAGAATAATGGAAATTTTAAAAAAATACATTATAACACTTTACAAATATACAAAGTGGAAAAACAATATTTAAGAATAGACAGAAATTTTATGAACTGGTGAATGGGTTCTTTAGGCGCAGGCATGGCAATTAAAGGTGGAAGAATCAGCAAGGGTGATAAGTGCAATAGAAAAAGAAGCCAATGTAGTTACATATAATCAGAAAGAAACAAAAGATGCCTTTTGACAATACTACATTGATCTTCATAAATCAAATATACTGGGGGATGAAAACTAAATATATGTTTTTGAAGGGGTTGAATTACCTGAATTGGATGAAAATGATAGAAATGACCTGGATGTTGCCTTTGCAAGAGAGGAGATTGAGAAAGCACTGTGTACTTTACAGGCTAACAAGTCCATGGGAGAGGATAGGTTTCTACCAGAGTTCTATAAAGAATTTAAAGATATGTTAATGCCATTTCTGATGGTTGTATTGGACCAAGCGGTAGAGACGCAGACACTTCCGGAATCTTTTTCAATGGTGATAATTACAGTATTACCTAAAAAAAATAGAGACCCATTATAAACGTCGTTTACAGGCTAATTTCTCTTCTCAATGTTGACTATAAAATTGTAGCAAAGACACTAGCTAGTAGGCTAGGGCAATATCTACTGAAATTAATACATCTGGATCAGGTAGGATTTGTAAAGGGTAGACATTCAGTGAATAATTTAGCCAGATTGTTTAATATAATACATATGGCAAAGTCAGAGCATAATTCAAATATAAAAGTTTCTCTAGATGCAGAAAAAGACATTCAACCAATTAGAATGGTCTTTTTTGTTTAAAACATCAGAGAAATTTCGTATAGGAAGGAGATTTACTAATTAGATCAAGGCACTTTATCATAATCCACTGGCAAAGATAATTACGGATAGTAAAATGTTGAAGGTAGATTCAATCTACCCTTTGAGTAGATTCAATAGGCAAGGATGCACTGTCTCTGGTACTGTTCATACTGGCAATTGTACCTCTGGATGAAATTATTAGAAGAGATCCTGAGATTAAGGGCTTTGTGGTCAAACAGGATGAGCATAAAATTAGTCTATTTGCGGATGATGTATTACTATATTTGTCAGATCCGGGAGGACCCCTGGAAAAGTTACAGGAGATACTTAGAAAAAATGGTAGAGTGTCTGGTTACAAAATTAATATAGATAAAAATGAAATAATGCCCTTAACAAATCATAATTACAACAGATATAAAAGATATAGTAGGTTTAAATGGAAAACAGATGGAATTAAATATTTGGAGTAGAAAAAGGCAATAATTTACAAAATTTGTATAAGCTTAACTATGTTCCTCTGCTTAGTAAAATAGAATAGGAGTTACAAAGATGAAAGGATTTGTCATTAACATTAAGGGGAAGAATGAGTTGTGTAAAAATAAAAATGATGCCAAGACTTCAATATTTGCTCCAATCATTGCCTATAGCTGTACCTAAGAATTTTTTAAAGTTCTTAAACAATCAAGTAAGACAATTCCTATGGAATAACAAAGTGCCCAGAAAAGTCTAACCCTGGATTATAAATTAGGGGGGGGTGGGTGGGGTGTGCTGAGACTTCCAGATTTAAAAAAAAAATACTATCTGGCTGCATAGGCATCATTTCCGGCTCCTTTCTTTGAAGGAAATTCATCAAATTGGGTTTGTATGAGGCTACATTCAATGAGTGAAGGAATAGCTAAAGACTTTATCTATAAGTGGAACCTTAAATCAATAAAAAGGAAGACAAACAATCCTATTTTTATCATATAGTAAGAAATTAATGAATGTATTGGGAGAAAAGTGGGTATTTCATTAAGAGCTCTGTTATGCAATAATGTATTGATACCTATGAATATGGGTAACAAAATTTTAAACATATGGTTGGTTATAAGAAGGTATATGTAGATTGTTACAAAGAACAAATGAGACAGACCTATGATGTACCTAATGAAACCTTTCTATGTTTTCTCCAACTGAGAGCTTTCTTGAGGGAAAGATGGGGACAGGCATTGACTCCTCCAGGAGTTAGTGAAATGGAACGGACATTCTGGATGGGCAATATACCCACATTTATTGCTGGAATGTACTTTGCTCTTCAATAAGAATGTGTAAAACCTGTTCTGCATAGATCAAGGGAAAGGTGGGAGTCCGACTTTAATGTTGCAATATCAGAACCATCCTGGTCAGAATGGTGCTTGGATAGTGTAACTTCAACAATTAATGCAAGATATGGGTTGGTTCAATATCATTTTTTACACCAACTATATCTTACTCCACAGAAGTTGCACAAATCTAGGCCAGAAATATCAGAATTATGCTTTAGGTGTGAAATAGAAGATGGAACATTTTTTTCATACAACCTGGTCATGTGTGAAGGTTAGACCATTTTGGCAAGAAATTTCTGAAGTAATAACAAAGATGACCTTCTTGAGGGATCCAGAACTTTATGTATTAGGCAATTTTGTAGATATAAACAAAGATCTCACACAGTTTCAAATTTTGTTTGTTAAAATTGCTTTGGCAGTGCCCAAAAAGTGTATTGCAATCACTTGAAAGTCAGACTCTCCGGTTACCTTGGCAAGGGGGATAGCAGAGATGATAAAATAACATACAATGGAAAAAATAACATACAATTTAGGGAACAATTGCAATATTATTTTGAAAATATGGCAACCATTCTTTGAACTATGTCAGTAATCTACTTCAATAATGCTGCTAAAATCAAAATGTTATCTCTCCCTTAATTCTGAGGTTAATTTAAACTGTGAGCTCTAAAGGTGAACAAAAAAAATTAATAGTGGGGGGGAATAAAAGGGGATAGAGTAAGGGTTTTTTGTATGTATGTATTTTTTCCTTAAATAAAATGTTATATATATTTTTTGTTGAAATTTTATAATTGTTAATTTTATTTTTATGAAAAATAAAATATTCCAAAAAAAGGAAAGTTAGTGAAATTAGAATAATGTGTTACACCTTGAAATTTCAATCTACCACGCAACGCTGAATCATGGTCATGTGGTGTGGATTTAGGCATTCTAAACAGTGAATAGACACTTCTGGATATCTAGTTCAGATATATTTTAACAAATTCATTACATTATGGTGACACTGAAATATATAAACAAGCTTGGTGCCAGGTCCAATCCTTGTTCTCCACTGAGTTGCATTTCACAGTAAATCTTTTCCAGTATTTTAATGCAATCTAGCGTTCAGAGAAAAAAATGTTTTATGGTGCTGATAAAACCAAACCGATTATTTGTTATAAGCAATGTAATTGCAGGCATGAGTGAACCCGATCGCTATTTTGATCTGATAGAGGGGAGCCTCTGTCATTAAGATCTGGTTACATAAGAATGTATATTGATTTTGCTGACCTACAAACATATTCGAACACATTAATATATTTGCTATAATCAAGAGTCTTATCAAACAAATAAAACAAATTTTGCAAATTTGTTCACTTTCACACCAAATCCAAGTTCTAATGCAAGCAAGGTCTTAAACCACAGAAACAAGCCTCTGTGGCCCTTCTAGTCTATGCCGAATCATTTTTCAGTATAGTCTCACTGGCATGCCCCCAGTCCATAGCCCTCCATACCTCTCCCATTCATGTACCTGTCCAAATTCTACTTAAATATTAAAAATTGAGCCCGGATTCTCCACTTCACCTGTCAGCTCATTCCACACTCCCATGCCTCTCTTTGGGAATAAGTTCCCCCTCATGTTTCCCATTAAACTTTTCCCTTTTCATCCTTAACCCACGTCCTCTGGTTTGTATCTCACCTACCCTCAGTAGAAAAAGATTACCTTCATTTAGGCTGTCTGTCCCCCTCACAAATTTAAATACCTCTATAAAATCTCCCCTCATTCTTCTAGGCTCCAGGGAATGGAGTCCTAACCTGTTTAACCATTCACTGTAACTCAATTCCTGAAGGTGGGCTGCATCCCAGTAAATCTTCTCTACACTCTTTCCATCTTATTGATATCTTTCCTGTAGTTAGGTGACCAAAACTGCACAGAATACTCCAAATATGGCCTCACCAATGTCTTGTACAACTTTACCATAACATCCCAACTCCTATATTCAATACTTTGATTTATGATGGCCAAGATGCCAAAAGCTCTCTTTACAACTCTATTCACCTGTGACACCACTTTCAAGGAATTATGTATCTTTATTCCCAGATCCCTCTGTTCTACTGCACTCCTCAGTGCCCTACCATTTACCGTGTATGTCCTTCCTTGGTTTGTCCTTCCAAAATGCAAAACTCACACTTGTCTGCATTAAACTCCATCTGCCAATCTTCAGCCCATTTTCCCAGCTGCTCCAGATCCCTCTGCAAGCTTTGAAGCCTTTTTTGCTGTCCACAACACCTCTCATCTTAGTGTCATCTTCAAACTTATGATCCAATTTACCACATTATCATCCAGATAATTGATATAGATGAAGCATAACAATGGCCCCAGCACTGATCCCTAAGACACACCACTAGTCACAGGCCCCCAGTCTGAGAAGCAATCATCCACCACCACACTGGCTTCTCCCATCCAGCCACTGTCAAATCCACTTCACTACTTCACCATGAATATCTAGCTTTTGAATCTTCGTGACTAACCTCCCATGCGGGACCTTGTGAAAGCCCCTACTAAAGTCCATGTAGACAACATCCACAGCCTTTTCTTCATCAAATTTCCTGGTAACCTTAACAAGTTTGGTTAAACATGACCTACTACACAGAAAGCCTTGTTGACTATCCGTAATCAGTTTATGGCTATCCAAATAATTGATATCCATTCTCTTAGAACACCTTCCAATAATTTCTAATGTCAGACTCACCAGCCTATAATTTCTAGTTACTTTTGGAGCCTTTTTTCAACAACAGAACAATGTGAGCTACCCTCCAAACATCCGGCACCACACCTGTGGCTAAGGACATTTTAATATTTCTGCCAGAGCCCCTGTGATTTCTACACTATCCCCCCTCATAGTGACCTCAAGGTCTGAGAAAATTATCTTGTCAGGCCCTAGGATTTATACACTGTAGCGACTGCTACACAGATTGAAACACACCACAACCATGTTGGAGGTTTCAATGAACTGTTTATTAAAACTTCGCGCGCGTCCCTTTAAGTGTGATGTCACCACACTCGCCCAAGGAGCATGCCTTCCTCTAACCCATGCAGCATGGAGGTCCCTCGATGGTGCCATCTTCTCACGCCAGCGCAGCGGTACATGTGGGGCCAGTTTGCCACGAGGATCTGCGCCACCACACAACACCCCTAGAACTGGCTTATGCATCTCACCGCCTGGGCAACCGAACTCATCATTTCAGTTGGGCCATCACTACCAGCTAGCTAAGGTCCAGGTGCGCCGCCTTGAGTCGGTCGACTGTGAACAATTCCCCCTTGCCCCCGATGTCCAGGGGGAATGTCTTGCCTGAGCATTGCAGGACTAAGAAGGGGCCTTCTTAGGGGGCTGCAGGGGTGCGGTGTGTGGACCTCGCCAGATGAAAATGAAGTCAGCTGTGGCCAGCTCCTTGGGGTTGCAGGATGGGCGGCTGCCGTGGTTGGTCGGTGATGGGGGCGCTAGTGAGGCTTACCCTGCAAGTCTGCCAGCAAGGTCCAACTCTCGTTCACGGTACCGATGCTCGGGGCAAAGAACTCTCCGGGTAGTGACAATGGCGTGCCGTACACCAACTCCACGGATGATACCTCTATGTCTTCTTTCAGAACCATTCTGATGCTGAGCAGAACCCAGGGCAATTCATCCGTTCAGCTGGAACCGGTGATGCGAGCCATGAGGGCCTACTTTAGGTGTCGGTGGAAGTGCTCCACTAGACCGTTGGCTTGGGGATGTTATGTAGTGGTGTGGTGGAGCTTGATCCCCAAGAGGTTTGCCAGCTGGACCAGAGGGCGGATGTGAACTGGGCACCCCTGTCACGTCATGTGCACCGGGACCCCGAACCTGGCGATCCAGTGCATGAGTAGGTTCCTGGTGCAGGTCTTGGCAGATGTCTCTCTCAGTGGAATGGCTTCCAGCCACCTTGTCGCGCGGTCGACCATTGTCAACAAATAGCAGGCATCCCTGGACACTGGCAGGGGCCCACGATGTTGATGTGTATGTGCTCGAACCTCTTGGATGTGGAGTCAAACTGCTGTACCGGGGCCTTTACATGATGCTGGACTTTAGAGGTCTGACACTGCATGCAGTTTCTTGCCATCTGGGCTACCTGCTTCTTGAGGCCGTGCCACACGAACCGTTCCACCACCATGCGAACCGAGGTCTTGACTGAGGGATGGGCCAAATTGTGGACCATGCTGAAGGCCTGTGGCCTCCATTGCAGTGGATCTACTGGGCATGGAGAGCCAGTAGAGATGTTGCAGAGCAGCGTGTCGGGGTTATCCGGCATTTTGAGGTCCTGGAGCTGGAGACCAGTGATGGCGGTGTGGAAAGCTTGTGTGTCCGCATCCTCCTTGTGCACCTGCGCTATCTGGGTGTAGTCCAGGCCAGGGGAAAGGCTGTGGATGGTGGGCCTGGAGAGCACATCTGCCACGACATTGTCCTTACATGCTCGGGGTGTCAGATGTCGGTGGTGAACTCCGATACACAGGACAGATGCTGCTGCTGGAGCTCTGACCAGGGGTCCTTTGACATTGCGAGGGCCTAAGTGAGTGGTCTGTGGTCTGTGAACACGGTGAATGGCCTGCCCTCCAGGAAGTACCAGAAGTGTCTAATGGCCAGGTACAGGGCCAGGAATTCCCTGTCAAAGGCGCTGTATTTCAGTTCCAGAGGGCGGAGGTACCTGCTGAAGAAAGCAAGTGGACACCACTAGCCATTGACTGATAGCTCCAGGACGCCTCCGAACGCTGTGGCTGATGCATCCACCGAGAGTGTGATGTGGGTGTCTGGCTGCGGGTGGGCTTGTAGGGTGGCGCTCACCAGGGCATCTATCATCACAATGAAAGTGTTCTCAGCCTCTTCCGTCCATTCCAGTGTTTTGTTTTTGGAGGCAATCAGAGCGAACAATGGCCGCATGATGCAAGCTGCCCCCGGGATGATACGGTGGTAAAAGTTGACCATGTCAGCGAATTCCTGTAGACCCTTGAGGGTGTCGGACTTCAGGAACTGGGTACGGCTGCAACCTTCTCGGGTACCGGGATGGCTCCATCGACGGAAATGGTATAGCCCAGGAACTGCAGGGACTGTTTGCCGAACTGGCACTTGGCCATGTTGACTGTGAGGCTGAGCTCTGCCAGGCAGGTGAATAGTGCATGGAGATGGACCTTGTGTTCGACGTGGTCCTGACTGGCGATGAGGATGTCGTCAAGATAGATAAACACAAAGTCTAAGACTCTGCTCACTGCATCCATCAGGCGTTGGAATGACTGGGCCACATTTTTGAGGCTGAAGGACATCCACAGTTACTCGAAGAGGCTGAATGCGGTCTTGTCAATGTTGTTGGGGTGGACCAGGACCTTGTGGTAACCCTGTTATCAGGTCGACTTTCGAGAAAACCCGGAGGCCGTGCAAGTAGGCTGTAAAGTCCTGTATGTGCGGGATGGGGTATTGGTCCGGCGTGGTCCGGTATTGGTCCGGCATGTGCTCCAACCCCAGGAAGCCTTGGGGACCATGTGGAGGGGGAAGGACCAAGGGCTATCCGATCTACGGATGATCCCCAGCTCCTACAGTCAGGAGAACTCCTCCTTTGCCAGTTGCAGCTTCTTGTGGGGAAACCGCCTGGCTTTGGCATGGAGGGGGGCCCTGGTCAAGATGTCATAGCAGACTCCATGTTGGGACATGGCAGAAGTAAACTGCGGTTGCAGGATGGATGAGCATGCAAGAATACTCGTCCTTGGTGGCGCTGATGGAAGCTATCCCCGGGCTGCACTCGTCTGTGGCGTTGAGGCGGACAGATTGGAAGGTGCGGGCATTTACCAACTGTTTGCCTTTGGCATCTACCAACAAGCTGTGCACCCAGGGGAAATCGGCTCCCAACAGCGCTGTGCCCACAGAGGCCAGTACGAACTTCCAGCGGAACTTGTCCTTGTCGATCTGGATCTGTGCGCTGTGTGTGCTGAAGGTCTTCTTTTTTTGAAAATTTTATTTAAAAATTTTGTAAAATTAAACATAAAATACAAATAAAATACAGAAAAAAATACAAAATATCCCCTCCCCTTAACTAAATTAAACTAAGCTAAACTAAAGTGCCCCCCCCCCTTCCCGGAGCCTTAAACACAAAAAAATAGATGGGTATTAAATGATGTTTGGTGTGCCAATTCTGTACAAATCATCTATACATTCTAAATATAGACTCCACATTTAAAAAAAAGAACAATTATTTCACAAATTATAGGTTATTTTTCCAAATATAGACATGATTGTAGTTCATTATGCCATCTTTGTACACTCAATTCTGCATCATTCTTCCATGTAAAAGCTATACATTTTCTCGATACTGCTAACCCTAATCATACAAAAGCTAAATATGGTTTATTCATCCGTAACCTTGCATTTAATACATTCAATAAACACATCATTGGATCCAATTACAAATCAATTTTGAACAAATCACTCAAAAACTTAACAACTTTCTCCCAAAAAGATTTAACTTTTCCACATGACCAAACAGAATACGTAAAAGTACCTCTGTTCCCCATATCTAAAACACAAATCAAACAAACTAAATCTATATTTCTTCAATGTATAAAATTATAATTGACCATATTATACCTTACATTAAATAATTTTGTAACACTATCAGTACACATATTTGACCATTCTTCCCAAGACAAAACAATATCTTAATCTTTCTCTCATTTCTCCTTCATTTTATATATATCAACTTTATCCATTTTTTTCTGTAACAACCTATACATATCCGAGATAAACCCCTTTCCACCTTTATTTGCAATTAATAACTCAAACTTCATTTGACCTGGCAAAACCAAATCCCGTCCAAAATATGTTTGTAAAAAATTCTGAACTTGATAATAAGCTAATAAAGAATTTGGCAAAATACTAAACTTCTGTAATCTATTAAATGTATCAAATCTTCCTGCCTCAAAACAATCCAATATCATACCTATTCCTTTCATTTCCCAATCTTTCAAATAAATATTATATAAAGAAAAAGGAATTAATTTATTTTAATATATCGGTGATTTTATAGATATTTGTGGCAAGATGGCATAAGGTGAAGACATGGGAACTCATCTCTCCTCAACTGGTCAGTTGAAAACCCAGATTTAATGACTTGATAAACATCTGAAAACTTCAGCGAAAAATTGTTTGTCACATAAGAATGAAAGTGGTGAGAAAAGGGAAAGTTCAACAATTTAAAAAAATTGAATTTTAAAGTACTTGAAAAAACTTATCATATTGAGTGTTGGGGCTACAAGAAATGAAGAAAGGAAGAGGTCAGAAACAAAAGAAATTAGTTATTAATGTTATGGGAAAAGGTGAAAAATCTGGGTCTACTGCTCAAGAGAAGCACCAGGATCGATTTAGTGTGGATCCAAAGCTTCAGAGGATGTCCTCAGCAGAGTCTGAAAGAAGGTCGGCTTCTCCGAAGCTCCAGCAGATGAAAGATAGTGCTGATGTAGACCTGGTGATCGGCCAGGACATTCGTGGTTGTGGCGAAAGTAGTGTGGCCGGGGGTGGTGAGCTGAGTGCAGCCGCATTGGGATACAAGCAGGGAGGTATGGTAGGCAATGCACTGATGCGCGTCAACATGCCAGCAGGCACACGTTCCGCACAGGCTCCACGCTACGGGCCCTATGAAGATAGAATGGACCAGATGGAGGAATCTGTAATGGGATGGGAGGTGCAAAAGAATGTATTTTTGCAAAAATTAAATTCATTGGAAAATCAAAGTTGACCAAATAATATAAAAATAGTTGGACTTCCTGAAGATATTGAAGGACAAGACCCTACAAAATTTTTCCATAAATGGATTCCGGAAATGTTGGGGGAGGAATCATTTCCAGAAGGATTGGAACTGGATAAAGGTCATTGAGCATTAAGAAGGAAGCCTTTTCCGGGGCAGTCTCCTCAAGCGGTTTTCATTAGATGTTTAAGATATCAGGACAGGGAGACAATTTTGCGTCTTGTGGGGCAGAAAGCCCGCATTGATCAGAACCCAATAATGGTTCAGGGCAGCAGGGTTTTCTTTTATGCTGATTTAATTCAGGAGGTTATACAGAGACATAAGGAGTTTAATCAGACTAAGATAGTGCTGTGGAAGAAGGGGTGTAAATCAGCATTTAGATATACAGCAGTATTGAAGGTGTTTTATGGGCAATATCAGGATCAGTTTTTTTTTGAGAAAGCTCAAGATGCATTAATTTTTGCTAATTCATTGCCAGACAACAAGTTGAATCATGATCTTTCCATGAAGCCATTGATCAACATTGCCAAGTGTTACAAGATCAAACCAGCAACCACTAAGAAGGCATATCACACAGGGGTAAAGATGAACAATTACTTTATTAACAAAAATTCACCTTCAAACTTTAATCCAAAATCTCCCCTTTTATAACAATGCCCCATGGTTACTATACAAATTCCTATAACAGTGTAAAACTAATAAATTCCCCAGCCTGAATATAACATATGTAATTAAAGTCTCAGTTATATTTCCAACCAGCCCACAGAAAAACTTAAACACAAAACAAACACAAAACACACAAGACTCACAAAAGTTCGATCTCAACTGAAGGAAAGATCATAAACAAAATTCAGTTTGTTTGGTAAACTAAAGCCAAATGATCTTTGAGAGTGAGAGAGCACAAAATTTGAAGTTGTCTTGTGTTGCTTGCAGAGAGAGGAAACGCTCCAGATCCTTCTGGCTGCCTTCGGAATGTTCATCCTTTTTGAAATTCCAACATTCTAAACTGTCCTCCAGACATGACTCATGCTCTGGGCCTTCTTCTACTCCACAACACTCCCAGTGGTGGTTTATCGTCCAAGTCCAGCAATTTTTAGATCATTTTCTGCACATGCTCAGTCTGTCTCCTACTCTCTCAGCAGTCCACCTTCACCTTGGCTCTTAAAGGCAAACTGTCACTTTTTTAATATAAACCACACAACACATCGGTCAAAACACAACACAGAACTCTGTAACACAGGTTAAGAATGGAAATGGTAATGGGTTGCAGAAGATGGAAACAATGTAATTGGTGGAAGTGACAGAAGATACTCAAATTCAACCTGGACAACAAAGCGATGAACTATTTTTTTAAAGTCTGACGGGGAGGGATAGATGACCCTGCTGAATTCGAAGTCATCTGCCACTAGTGGTATTGACCACACCTGATCAATGAGGGGTTACTGCTTTGCAGTTTTTTTTGGGGGAGGAGGGGTTTTTTTTGTTTTTTTATATTAATTTTGTTTTGTTTTGGGATTACTTTTTCTTATTTTTTTTAAATTAATTTTAGGAGGTGGATTTATTTTTTAAAAAGAGCCATATTTGGTGTAAAGGTTGACTGTTTGGTGCCACTCTATAAGGTGTAATGAATAATCTGAATTTTGCAACTTTTAATGTTAAGGGGTTAAATCATCCAATAAATGGAAATGTATTTTGGATTATATTAAGAAGCTGAAGGTGGACATTGCCTTTTTGCAAGAAACTTAACTGATAGAGAAGGAACATTTAAAATTTAAAAGGGATTGGGTAGAACATGAGACTGCTTCTTCTTTTAATTCGAAAGCCAGAGGGGTTGCAATTTTGGTAAATAAAAAAGAACCTTTTGTTTTAGATTATTTTTCTGCTAATGCAGGTAGAGAATTAACCATAACCATATAACCGTTTATAGCATGGAAACAGGCCATATTGGCCCTTCAAGTCCATACCGGTTCACTTGAACAACTCCACTAGCTCCTCCGCAAACTCCTGAGGAAGTAGAGGCTTTCATCATGATGCCATCGGTGTGTTGGTTCCAGGAAAGATCTTCCGAGATAGTGACTACTTGAATATAGATTACTTTGACAATAAATCGGAGCTTTGAAAAGCTCATGTCTGTATGACAGAGATCTCAGTTTAAAAGCACATTGTAAAGACAATGGAGCACTCCTTCAGTTCTGACACTGGGGCTGTCAACCTCCACTCTGCTCAAGGACACCCAATGAAACTTGGAACAGAACATTCTGACTCAGAGGCAGAAATGCTGTCCACCATACAATGCAGTAAAGCAAAATGTTACCAGTTAACAAATTGGAACAGCGAGTTCCGAATGAGCCTTCCCAAGTATCCATTTACCTGACAGAAAGGGACCATAGCCCCTTTCACACGGCGAACCGCTAAATTGGCGGTTCAGCGAACTGTTTTAAAATACCTCTGCACCCATTTACACTAGACCATTGGTGACCAGATACAACAATTTCAGTGAAATCACAGTCACTCTTATGAAACAGGCAATTTATGAACAGCAAATATGGAAGGGACTGGGTAATTATTGGTCAGGTCATCAGGAAGGATGGTCCTTGCAAGCATTACTTCAGCCAAGAAGCCTTTTCACCCAAAACACTAATGCCTGGCATTCCGTCAGTGATGCACTGGGACTATCGCTCCACCGTAAACACAGTATCGCTGGCTCTCCACTCAGCTCTGCAGCACCTCGAAAACAGCAACTCATACATCTGGTTGCTCTTCATCGACTACAGCTCAGCCTTTGATGGTTAATTGTAAAATATTTTCTGAAACTTGGACGTTGATGAATATTTATGGACCAAATTAAGATGATGAAGCATTTGTTACCAATGCTTTTTAAAATCTGAATCAATCGAATGAGAGTGTTTTGATAGGAGGGGATTTCAATTGTTGTTTAGATCCATTGTTGGACAAATCTCTGAAAACTGTAAAGAGAACTAAAATGGCAAAAAGAATAATTGAGATGATGAGAGATTTGAATTTGGTTGAAGTATGGAGGAAATTGAATCCAACTGAAAAAGATTTTTCTTTTTACTCTGCTTGACATAATTCCTTTTCTAGAATTGATATATTTTTAGCTTTAGTGCAGTTGCAGGGTAGGTTTATTCATGCTGAATATAAAAGTAGAACATTGTCTATTGTTAGTTTCATATTTAGGTACTGAGGTGGTAGAGACTGCCTATTGTTGGAGATTTAATGAAATGTTGTTAAAAAGGCCTGATTTTGTTAAGTACATAAGAGATCAAATTAATTTTTATTTACCAAATGAATGAAGGTCCAGTACAGAGTAAATTTGTTTTATGGGATGCTTTGAAAGTGTATTTAAGAGGTCAGATTATTAGCTATACAGCTAAGGTTAAAAAAACAATATTTACTAGAGACTCAAAACTTGGAAAAATAAATTGAAGCATTAGAGAAAAAAGTTTCATAAAAGATAATAAGATACAATTATCTAAATTAAAATTATGTTATAATACTTGGCAAACTTATAAATTTGAGAAAATGATTCAGCAATTCATAATAACAACGTTATTATGAATTGGGTGAAAGAGCGCATAAAGTTTTAGCTTGGCAATTGAAAACTGAACAAGCATCTAGAATTATTAATCCAATTAGGAAGAATTCAGAAATTACATATAAACCAAAGGAAATTAATGAGGAATTTTTAAAATTCTACCAAGATCTGTATACATCAGAGGGTACTCAAGATAAAGATCAGATTGATCTTTTTTTAATCTAATTTAAATTTACCATCATTAAGTGAGACAGATATTAAAGATTTAGATAGTTCATTTATTGATTTAGAGCTTAAGGAAGTGTTGCAATCAATGCCTGGAGGGAAGTCCCCTGGAGAGGATGGGTTTACAATGGAGTTTTATAAATAATTTAATGATTTATTGTTTCTGATATATATATATATATATAAGTTTTGAAACAAGCAACTGAAACTGGTTCATTTCCAGAGTCTTTTTCAAGGGCATTCCAAAGAAAGATAGAGATCCTTTAAAAGTGGCTTCATATAGACCAATATCTTTATTAAATGTGGATTATAAGACTGTGGTGAAGGTATTAACTAATAGAGTAGCAAATTTCACCAAATTTAGTGCATATTGATCAAGCACATTTTATTAAAGGTAGATATTCTGCAGATAATATTGTTAAATTAATCTCACTAGTAAATGCTGCAAGACAACAGATTAATCAACCAATGATAGTAGCATTAGATGTGGAAAAAACATTTGACCGGATTGAATGGAATTTCTTGTTTAAAGTCTTAGAAAGATTTAATTTTGGTCCACTTTTTATTGGTTGGATCAAAGCCTTATTTACCAGCCCTTCAGCAAGAGTGATGATGAATAGACAGATCTCAAGGGCATTTAATTTGTCTTGTTCAACTAGACAGGGTTGTCCTCTTTCTCCAGCTGTATTTGCTTTGGTAATAGAACCCAAGCTATAAGGCAAGATTCTAGGATTAAAGGAATTACTATAGGAGAACAAGAGTATAAAATTAATTTATTTGCAGATGATGTGTTGATATATTTCACATATCCTAAAGATTCGTTAGAATCTTTGCAAAATTTGTTAAATCGATATGGTATGTTTTCAGGTTATAAAGTTAATTGGGAAAAAAGTGAGATATTATCTATATCAGATGAAAATTATACAGAGTGTAGACAAATTACTAAGTTTAGATGGTCTAATAAAGTTAAATATTTAGGAGTTGCAGTGAATAGAGAATATCAAGATTTATATAGTTTAAATTATATACTGTTATTAAATAAAATCAAAGCTGATTTATGTAGATGGAAAGATTTACCGTTGACTTTAATTGGGAGAGTGAATTGTATAAAAATGAATATTTATCTCCGAATACAATATCTTTTTCAATCTATTCCAAGTGTAATACCAAAGAAATTTTTAAAGGAGTTTAATAAAGTAATTCGATTATTTTTGTGGAAAGGTAAATTGTCAAGAGTTTCTATGCAAAAATTAACATGGCGGTATGAATGGGGTTGCCACATTTTCAAAATTATTATGAGGCAGCACAAATGAAATTTATTAATAGGTTATTTGATATTGAAAAACCCCGTATGTGGGCAAAAGTTGAATTGGATCAGATTTCTGAAAATAACATTTTATTTATAAATGGAGTCCTCATTTGTTACAAAAATATAAATTACCTGTATTGCGGCATATAATGGATATTTGGTATAAGCAAAATCGACTTATAGGTTCTAAAGGAAAAATCTCCATAAAATCACCGATATATCAAAATAAATCAATCTCTTTTTCTTTAAATAATCCTCATTTGAAAAATTGGGAAATGAAAGGAATTAGTGTGATACAGGATTGTTTTGAGGCAGGTAGATTTTCTACATTTAATAGATTACGAGAGAAATTTGGTATTTCATCAAATTCTTTTCTTTCTTTTTAACAAGTTAGGGATTTTATACAAATAAATTTTGGACAGGATTTGGTTTTGCCAGGTCAAACAAAATTCGAGATGTTAATTGCAGATATAGAAAATAAGGGGTTTATTTCAGATATGTATAGGTTGTTGCAGGAAAAAATAGATAAAGTTGACATACATAAAATAAAGGAGAAATGGGAGAAAGATTTAAATATTATTTTGTCCTGGGAAGAGTGGTCAAATATCTGTACTGATAGTGTTACAAAATCACTTAATGTGAGGTATAATATGGTAAATTTTAATTTTATACATCAATTGTATTTAACTCCTGAAAAGTTGAAGAAATATGGATTTCGATTGTCAGATTTGTGTTTTAGATGTGGGGAACAGACTGGTACTTTTATGCTTTCTGTTTGGTCATGTGGAAAAGTTAAACCTTTTTGGGAACAAGTTATAAAGTTTTAAATTGATTTGTTTAAAATTGATTTGCAATTGGATAAATCATATGATTGGACAAATCATATTTGGCTTTTGCATGATTAGGGTTAGCAGTAGTGAGAAAATGTATAGCTGTTACTTGGAAAAATGATGTAGAGTTGAATATACAAAGATGGCATAATGAATTATAATTGTGTATATATTTGGAAAAAATAACATAATTTGTGAAATAATTATTCTTTTTTTTAAATGTGGAGTTATATTTAGAATATATGGCTATAGACCTTAAGCAGATGATTTGTACAGAGTTGGCATACCAAACAGTTAGTAATTTATACCCAGAATTTTTTTGTGTGCTTAAGGCTCCAAGGCGAGGGTGGGGGGGGGGGGGTGGGGAAGGTGGGGAGAGGGATAGTTTAGATGAGGGGGGAAAGGGGAGTTTTGTTTATGTATTTTTTGTGCATTTAATTTTACATATTTGTTATGTTTATAATGTTGTGAAATTTTTAAATAAAATTTTCCAAAAAAAAACCAATGTTTAATATTGTTTCATAAACTTTGGAAAATTCAACTCAACTTTAGTATGAATTAGTTTGTATGAGTCTACAACAACTTTTCTGATCCTCCAAGCGACTATAAAGGAAAGTAGTCATTATTGTTTAAGTCAACAGAAATGGAATTAAATTGATAGGAAGTTTGAAATTGGATTTGGTATTTGAATTGGATTGATTGCACTTTGTTTAGAGCATTTTGAATTGAAGAAAATATGATCGTCAACAGCATCATCAAAGCTATTTGTTACAAACTAAAAATCTTATTCATACTAACAAATGAACAGCAATGGGAAGTTTACCAGACTGGATTTAAAATTCAAAATAATAGTTTTTATTAAACTATTAATAACATAACAATTCTTATTTATCTGTAATCCAAAACCATTACAGTTTAAGCTGGATTTGGAAAAAGTCTATTTTAAAGTCCAATTTCAAACATCTTGTTGAACTTTGAGGATCCTTTTAAATCACAGTTCAGAGGTAATTATGAAGCTCTTTTAAACATTATATTTTCAGATTCCTTTAACCTCATAAGTCTCCTCATGAGCTGTCTTTCAGATAGATAATCTTCAAACAATAGTGACCATCTTCTGAGCACAAATAAGGCTGCCTCTCTTTTCATAAAAGAATTGTCAGAAATAGTCTTACTTATTTAAAAGCCCCTTATGTTGTGTATCTCCTGTGATAAGGATGATGCAACACAGAACAGCATCTCCCTCTCTTTCTAGAGATTACTGCCCCAATCCTGTCTTTCCAGGAGGTCAAGTGTTTCTTCAATCTCTTCAGTCTTCTGTTTTTAGTCTTCTGTCTTCAGACTTATCAGTCTTCAAATTCAAAATGTCTGTCTTCAGTATATAGTTCTTTGACATTACCACAGTTTTAGTTTCATTTCTGCAAAACCTCCTGTCTTTCTTCAAAACCACTCCATATCCATAACAACCTCTGACCTCACCTCTATTCACGTGGCTTAAATGGTTTACCACACCAGAAAGTCTGATGACCACAAGCAAAAACCTGTGTTTACTTAAACAGTTCTTCTTCAGTTCTTGAATACTTCAGTCTTTAATAAAGCAAATACCCCATTGTTCTTGCATCAATTCAAATTGACCATTAGCTCCTTCTTTCCAAAACTCGTTGACTCTGAAAATGAACACTTTTTCTGAGTTTAATGGTGTACCTGGAAATGTGCTATGACATGTGTGTAGCCCTGTACCAGCCCATAGCTAACTTACTAAGAATACATATACAATATTTTAACTCTATAATTTACTTTACTAAGATATTTTACATGAAATATAACTTAACATTAACCTAAATATTAATATTAACAGTGATACATTACAAATTGAAGAATCAGTAAGCCTTACTTAAGGATTCCATATGTGTGTTTATTGCAAGTTAGAATACAATTTGGAGAAACTCCTGCTTGTCTTTTGAGGACTGTTTTGGTTTTGGAGTTGTTGTTGTGCAGGTTTGATGTCTGACTGTGACGGTCGTCTGAATGGATAAAGATATGGCAGGCGCCACTGGAATAGCCCTTGATGAGCTGCATATTGAGGAGATGAAGGTCAAGGAACTTAAAGAAGAATTCCAACTTCAAGAATTAGATACAAGTGGAGCCAAAACTACTCTTCAAGGAAGACTGAATGAGACAATAGAAAGAAAGAAGGTAATGGCTGCTGGGAGAATAAATCCCACAGAATTACAGCAAAAAAAGCAACAAAGAAAACATAAATAGAATCTAAGATCAGCCACATGGAAATAGCTGAAGGTGTGCCACAAGATGGTTGTGTGGAGGATGGGCAATCCAGAGTGGAGACAAAGGCAACATCTGATATACAGGATGACGCATGACCAGAAGAGAGTGTGTCAAATACTGGAAACAGGAGAAACAAGAGGAGTTCTACAGCAGGTTCCGGAGTTTCAAGTACTACATCTACACGTTTAAAGGTTCAAGCAGACATGGCAGCTCTTGAAGTGGAAAAATAAATGCTTAAAAACAAATTGGCCTTAGAGGAGCAGGAGAAGCAGATAAGAAGAAGACGGGATCAACTATGGATGGATAAGGAGCTGTGGGAGGAGCAGCTAAGGAGGGAGGTGGAGCGGGAGGAGGTGCAGCTAAAAAGGCAAAAGGATCAACTGCAACTGGATACCAAAATTGTTGTTTATCAGGCTAGGGAGAAGATATTAGAAAGCTCAGAGGTATCTGCTGTTCAGAGTAAATTATCTAGATCATCCAATGTTTTGGTGTTGCGTTTTGAGGTAGGACATCAGTAAAAGAAAATATTTAATACCAAAGAAGATCCAGGGCCATGGTTACATCTGAACAAAGCAGGTAAAACACGGTGGTGCCAGATCTCGAATTCCATTAATGACCCCAGTGGACAGAAATGTGAGCCAGGTACTATCTTATGATGCAGGATGCTTTCCGCACCTGTCATGAAACAGGAATTTGGGTGAACAAAGAAACATATGCTCAGGCATGAGAAAGCAAGATCGAATGGCTGCATTGTTAATCCAGTTGAAATCTCTCTCTTCTTTCCCCAAGAGAGAGATTCCAGTTTTTAATGGTGACCCACTTCAGTTTCCAGTGTTCTTAAGAAACTTTGAACACAGTATTGAAAATAAGATCCAAAACTCGGAGGTTTGTCCATATTATTTGAAACAGTTTATGAGCAGACAACATAAGAACTTGCAAGGAGTTGCCATCATATGGCCCTGAACGAATGATTCAAAAAGCTAAGTCTTTACTAAAGAAGCATTTTGGCAACAAGCATAAAATTGCTATAGCTTGTGTAGAGAAGGCACTTTCACAATTGTCAATAAAATTGGATGGCACAAAGGCTTTACAAGCTTACGTCCTTTTGCTAAGAGGATGTTGCAATGTCATGACAGAGATCGGCCATCTACAAGAGCTTGACATGTCTACTAATTTACTAATCATTTTAAATAAATTACCCTGCCAGATGAGAGAACTATGGAGGTTCAATTGTTGAATACCAGAAAAGATGTGATAAAACAACTACTTTTGAGGATTTATTGGAGTTTATAGTGGGTGTTGTCACAGATCCAGTGTATGAAAATATCAGACACTCATGCATTAAGTAAAGAATTTGAGAATCATACCCTCAACAAAAATTGAAAAAAAAAACATTTGCCACCTCACTGGCAGTAGTGGATAAAGAAATTAAAGAAAAGGAAAGTTTGTCTGCTGGAAAGAAATGTTTGTTCCTTAATGATATGCATGCTTTGGGAAAGTGTGTACAGTTAGGAAAGAGGATGTATAGTGAGAAAATTGCTTTCTGAAGGAAAATGGAGAATGTTTTGGCTGTTTATGTAAAGGACACATCAGCAAGAATTTCAAAAAGTGACTAAACTGCGACATATGTAATCAAAAGCATCCTAAAATGCTACATATCTTCCAGGAAAAGATAAATATGGAAAAGGCACAAACAGCAAAAAAAGAAGCAGATGAAAACAATGTTGAAGCCTCAATACAGACAAATGGTTTTACTGGGGCCAGTGAGAACAATTGTAAACCTTTGAAGTTAAAGCCAAAAAGGGAAGTGCAATAGTGCATTCTTATGCCTTTCTTGACCCAGGTAGCACTGCAACATTTTGCACTGTGGGGCTAATGAATAAGCTTAATCTTCAAAGAAGAAGGTCAAAAATTCTATTGAGAACTATAGGTCAAGTTAAACACATTGAAACCAATGCTGTTTTGGGTCTAGAGATTGCTGGACTGGATAGTAACAAATGTTATGAAAATCCAGGTGTATACACTCAGAAAACTATGCCTGTACTTAAAGGAAACATCCCACATCAAAACAACATTGAACTATGGACACATTTGAAAAAATGTTTGTTTGCACAATATCAACTCTGAGATAGAGTTGCTGATTGGTTCAGATGTACTAAAAGCCTTAGAATCACCATAATAAGTGTGGGAGATGAACTTTGTGCTGTCAAAATTTTGCTTGGTTGGATGATTTATAGACCATTAGGAGAGAGAAATGAGATTCAAGACTAGACAGCTATAAATGTCAACAAGATTTCAATTATTAAACTTCATGAGCAGTGGGAACAACAGGTTAAGATTGACTTTCTGAGTCAAAATCTGCCAAGCTCGTTAATGATCATTATTCCATTGGATTACCTGTAAAGAAAAAGGAAATATGCATGCCTGATAATAGAAGTTTTGTTGAACAATATACCCTGATTTTAAAGAGAAGATTCAAGAAAGATTCTTCCTTTCATTCAGACTACATCAACTCTGTAATATTATGTCTGACATAATATTTAAAGGTGATGTAGAGAAAGTATCAGAAGATATTTTAGAATGTGCTGATGGCAAAAAAAAGGTACTTACCACACCATGGGGTTTTGCATCCACAAAAGAAAAAAAGCTTTGATATGGTGTTTGATTGTGGAGCAACCATTCAGGGAGTTTCACTAAATTGTAAACTCTTATAGGGTCCAGATTTGATCAGTACATTAATAGGAGTCTTAACTAGATTCTGTAAAACATCTATTACTGCAGACAGTAAAGCAATACTCCACCAGGTGAAAGTATTGAATGAAAACCGTGGCTTGTTGTGATTCCTTTGGTGGCCTGATGGAGATTATGGTCAGAACATGATGGAATACACCATCTATTTGGAGTGACTTCATCACTAAGGTGTGCAAATTTTGTCTTTAGGTAATGTGCAGATGACAATATGGAACAATTTATCTCTCAAGCTAGAAGCACCATCAGGAATAACTTCTATGTAGATAACTGATTCACTTATGCAGCTACAGTAAAAGAAGCAAGAGCTCTTTATCATGAGTTGCAAGTGATCTGTCTCAAGGGAGGCTTTCCAATTAACAAATGGATAAGTAACAGTCATCATATATTGGCAGCCTTACCTGAAGGAGAAAGAGCAAAATAAATGAATAATTTGGAAGAACTTTGACGACCTTCCTGTGGGGAGAATGTTAGGTGTACAATGGGATGTTCAGTGTGACATTTTTAAGTTCAAAATTATTTTGAAGGACTAACCTCTCACAAGAAGGTGGATTCTATCAAAAGTCAGTTCATTATATGATCCTCTACGAATATTGCCACCAGTTGTCCTGACTACCAAGAAGATCTTACAAGATTTGTATCGGAAAAAGATTGGTTGGGATGGCAAGATACCAAAATCCATTGTATAAGAATGGATGTGTTGGATTCAGGCTCTTCGTATGGTGGAAGACCAAGAATGACAGATGATAGAAGACAGTTGCAGAATTGCCAAATACTGTATGATAACCAGGATCAGATACATTGTGGATTTGTAATGGGAAGGGCCAGAGTGGCTCCATTGAAACCAGTCACTATCCCTAGAATGGAATTGAAGGCTGCTACCATGGTGAGCAGAATGGACACACTGTTGAAAAGAGAGTTGCATTTTCTGAAAATATGGAGTCCATATTTACAATATGTTGGTTTGAAGATTGAAACTCACTATAGTTCATCCTGGTGGTGATTTTCGGTTTCACAGCAATTGATTTGAAATTATGTATTGTTACGAGCCCAAAGGACCCCAAAACCCAGCAGCAATAGACATTCACCAAGACAAGTAGTTATTAAACAAAAATTGTTTTTAATTATCTTTAAACATGAAAACAGAATTAAATTTTAACTTATTTCTATTAACTTAACTAACTTTAACCCCCTTCTAATTCTAAGCGCATGTGTATGTAATGTGTGTGTAAATTTAAGAAAAGTTCTTTGGTTCACAGTTCAATCTCACTTCTCCTTCCAAGTGTTCTGGATGCAGGCAATTCTTATACTGTGCACAGAATTTAACACGTATAAAGTTCACCAGGCTTTGGTGCTCGAAAGGTAAATATTTACTGCTCAGGAAGGTTCTTTGGAGGTTTGCAGAGAGAGATTTGTTGTTCCAGGATTCCACAACTGAAGTACCACCATTAGTCACCTCAGTGTCTTGCTGATGAAACTTGCCCCATCAGGGCTCTCCAGATGATAACTTCTTTCTTTCAGCCTACAACAGAGTTCCTTTTTGTTCCCTTATTTACAAGAGAAACATCAGACAGATAGCACTTCGAGCCATCCGCCACTCTGGAGCTTTTCATGCGTCTCAACAAGCTTCCTGGCTTGCACTGTTCAGCTGCTTTCACTGTCACACACACTAGCTGAGAGAGCTTGTTTCACCTCCCTCTCTCTCTCTCCAACCCTCTCTCTCTCTCCAACTGACACTGCTAGAAAGCCCATGTGACTTTCTCACTTACAAAAACCCCCCACCTTCTTCAGCAAAGAACAGGAGTTAGTCTTGTTGGTCAAGCTGTTGCCTTTAGGTAAACAAAACCCAGGTGTGACCTTTCTGTGAGCACTAAAGATACTTGAAAACAGACAGAGTGTCTCCATTCCAAAACATTGGTCAATTCATTTTATGACATCATTTCAATTAGCACCTACTCTTGAAATGTGCATAGCATTCTCCATAGTTTCTGTAAAGTCCACTGAACATGAATTCTTCAGTATTTCAAATAAGATCTGTTTTAAAATGTGTGTATGTATGTAACCTACTCTAATTTTACCAATTTTTCTCCCAAATATATATACATTTCAGTATGTATTTTTTGTAAATCTCCTTTTCTTTTTAGGGGTAGATGGAAGGGAGGAGGGTGGTGGTGGGGGGAGGGGGTCTAGGATTATATGTATTTATATATATATATATATATATATATATATAAATCATTATTAATTGAAAATGTATTTGTGGTTAAAACTTTGAAAATAAAATATTTTTAAAAAAGAAGAGAGTTGCAGATGGAACTAACAGACTCCATATTTGAGACTGATAGCACCTCTGTACTCAAATACATCAATAATAAAACTGCAAGGTTTTGAATTTTTGTGCCTAACAGAGTCACTGAAATTGATATGGTCTCACTTACAATACAGTTGAGATATGTTAATGCAGTTAACAATCTTGCTGATCTAGCATCCTGAGGTTTGAAAGTCAAGTATTTTCAAAAGAAATAAATGTGCATGTCCAGGCCTTGATTTCTCTCCAGCCTCAAAAGGAGTGGCCTCAAAATCATAATAAATTAAAATAAATTTTATCAAAGGACCCTGAAATCAGGAGTAAGACTGCAAATGTTGTGCAGATAATGTCTGAATAGATGGATACAGTTACCCACTTAATCCATTATTTCTCATCCTGGAATCGTTTGAAAAAGGCAACAGCATGGATGCTCAGACTTAAAAGACTGTTTCTGAATTGTAGCAGAAAGGAAAAACAAACCAGTGGTGTTCCTGCTCAGTTTCAATTGGATAACATCCATCAAAGAGATGGACCACAAATAGAGACAGGAGATCTTGAGACTCAAGAAAAAGATGGTCTCACAGTTGAAGAATTGGTTAATACTGAGAAGTTAATCTGCTTTTGCCCAAGGAAGAGAGTTGCAGATGAAATTTCAAGTCTGAAAAAGAGAATGAATATTAAAAGGACAAGCCACATTCGTAAACTCAACCCCAATCTGGAGAATAGTGTATTAAGAGTTGGGGGCGACTTAGCAGAGCAGCAATGCCAGAAGAGATGAAACATCCTGTCACACTGGCCATGGATCTTTACATCTCTGATATGATTCTTCGGCATATTCATGAAAAGCTGGGCCATAGTCATTGTAATCAATGTTAATTAATCTATGCCAAAATATTGGATTTATGGTCAATCAGAAAAATTATGTCAAAATGTGTTGTGTCCACAAAATTCAGTGTTTTATCTCAAATTGTGTTGTCAGCATGCACATGCTACTCCTGGACAACAGCAGATGGTAGATTTGCTCGTGTACAGAGTCTCTCCTGATGAACCTTCATTTACATAAGTTGGAGCTGATTATTTTGGATGCTTTGGAGTAAAGCGTGGAAGGAGTATCATGAAATACTATGATGTTATTTTCACATGTTTAGCCATAAGAGCAATCCACATCAAAGTGGCATCAACACTTGACACAGACCCTTCATTAATGCCCTTCAGTGTTTTATTGCCAGGCGTGGTCAGGCAAAAGAACTATGATCTGACAATAGTATTAATTGCGTGGGTGCTCAACATGAATTGAAGAAAGCACTTATAGACTGGAATCAGGATCAGTTTCATGATGTACTACTCCAGAAAGGAATTAATTGGATCTTCCATCCCCCTTTTGGCTCACACCATGGAGGTATATGGGAAAGATAGATTAGATCAGTGAGAAAGGTTCTCAATTGCATACTAGAGGGACAAAATCTTAAAGAGGAGTGTCTTTGGACAGTTCTATGTCAAGTTGAAACTATCCTCAACAGTCGTCCAATCTCTAAGACTTCTACAGATCCAAATTATATTGGAGCACATACCCTGAACCACCTTTTGCTTCTTAAAACTAAGCTTTCATTGCCACTATGGTAGTTTCAGAAGGAAGATATATATGCATGCTGCAGGTGGAAGCAGGTCCAATTTATATCGGATTTGTTCTGGAAAAGATGGGTGAAAGAATATCTTCCACTGTTACAAGAACAACAGAAATGGTCTAAGATCAGGCACAATTTCATGTCCAGGGATATAGTGATCATCATGCACAATTCCATGCCTTAAAATTCCTGGTTGATGGGGAAGATTGTTGAAACCATCCAGGACAAAGGAGGATTTGTACGCCAAGTTCGGATTAACACTAAAACTGGCTTTCTGAACAGTCCAATTACCAAAATTTGTCTTTTCCAAGAGTCAGAAAGCTTTGATAATTGACTTTTATTTTCTTTTGAAATTTCAATAATATGCTATTATGTTCTATGTTTGATTTTTTTTCTTTGTAATTGCAATTATTATTTTTTAAAATATAATTAGGGCTGGTATTATAAGGATTAAAATGGATTGGAAATTTGCAAGTAATTCTGTATGTGGCTTTCTGGATTTTGTTTAACATATTTTTGAGTGCCTCTTAGCAACATCTTAGAGCCAAGGTTACAGTTTGATTCTCAGCCATGTGAGAGAGATTACATTCTTTTTTTTGTTCTTATGTTCTGTGAAATGGACAGATCGGAAGAGGTTCTGACAATTTCTATTGACCATCTAATAATGTTTTAATGGCTTGTTGTTACAATGCATAGCAACTGATAATGACATTAACAATGTTTAATATTGTTTAATAAACTTTGGGAAACTCAACTCAACTTTAATACAAATTTGTTTGAATGAGTTGTAGACAACTTTTCTGATCGTCCAAGTGACTACAATTGAAAATAGTCGCTACACTCCTCAAGAACCTAATTTACTCCATGTTGCCTATACCTGTTATACACCTCTCTCTTCTTCTGAACCAGATCCCCAATATCCCTTGAAAACTAAAGTTCCCTATGCCTGTCAACTTTGCTTTTAATCCTGCGAGGAACATACAAACTCTGTACTCTTAAACTTTCACCTTTGAAGTTCTTCCACTTGCCTCACACATCCTTGCCAGAAAATGCGTGATCCTAATACACGCATTCCAAATCCTTGCTCATTTCTTCAAAATTGGTCTTTCTCCAATTTAGAATCTCAACCCAAGGCCCAGACCTATCTTTCTCCATAATTAACTTGAAACTATGGCATTATGATCACTGAACCCAAAATATTCCCCTAAACTTTCTTATGTTCCTTGTCCTGTCTCATTCTCTAATGGGAGGTCCAGTATTGCTCTCTCTCTAGTTGGTTTATATTGATTTAGAAAACTTTCTTGAACACATTTGACTGACTCCAAGCCAATCCAGCCCTTTTACTATCACAACCTTATGTTTCCTGTAACTGTCTGCTATCTCTCTACAGATTTGGCAGAGAGACGTTGTTGAACTTTGCCTCAGCCCTGCAAACTTGAGCAGGTGTTCCCTGCTCCTTGTACTCCAATCCTTCCAGGAGGGAAATAGCTTCCTGGACAATTTTCCTAGACACCAGTCCCTTGAGGTACAAGACCACCCCTCCAAAGACAGGCCATGCGCTGGTGACTAAATTGCCTGCCAAAGCACCAGTTACTTTTGTGTTCCCTGGGAAGTGGACCTCATGGGTGCACCCATAGATATTCATGATCAGTATCCACTCCCTAACAATCATGTCCCTAAGCCAATGATATGCCACTGAGGCTGACTGTGTAGGCCACATTATAGAAGGGCAGGGTACCTGATACCACCCATTCCCATAGGGTAACGCCATCAATGATCCCTTCTGGCAGCAGCCTCAAGGTGTGACAATCATCTGTTGTTCTGACAGACCACCCAGGGAGCTCGCTTCCCAGTGAGAGAGGCAGACATTGGGGGGCCCCCTCTTCCCACAGCTATGGCAGTGGCAAGTCTTGGGGTTCGCCTAGCCACAAGTGGTATTGGTCCTCTAGTCTGGTTAGCTCATTTGCAGAGTAGTCCTGGGTCTCCATTATCTCACAGTGACCACATACGTGCCCATCCAAGGACCCCCCATTTTCAGATACCTCTCAGTTTTGAAGGGTCATCGGGGTGCCCACATGGCAGGCCTGGGACTGTGTGGTCACTGGTTGGACGTGAAAAGGCTTAGGTACACAATGGGGAGGATGTGTGTTACAGGACTCAGATTCCTCATGGTCATCACTATCCATCCACAGATACCCACCCCCCCAACCAGGTGTTGATCCCCTCCCCCCACTGGACAATGGTTTAGACTTTGCCTGAGTCAAGCTGCCAGCCAGACCAGTGAGCTGCTTCCAGCTACTGCATTTCAATTAGCTTGGAAGCTGCCTCCATGACTTTCATTTCTAGGTTGGTCACTCGCACTTGGTCAGTATGCACTGCCTCCTGTAGTGCACAACAGCAATGCTGCAGGGATTCAATCTCCATACCTTTCTGTGCATCTTGTTGGCTAATTCTCCTGCAATTTTGTGTTGGTGTCTCAGGAGCGATATAAGCCAAAAGGCCCCTCCATGACTCCCCTCAGTCTTTGGAAATCCCAATTTCTCAAGGAGGGATGCCACATGGCGCCCTATCTTTTCTCTGTGGAGTCCAGCCTATCAATCGGCCGGTATGGCATAGCTTGCTAGCCACACTGCCAAATGGCTGAACACCTGTCGGTCATTAGACCACCTGGGGATTTTATATTCCAACCAAGTGATGCAACCTCCAAATAAGTTTCAGATAGGAAAGTCACGTGGCCATCCACAATGTTCCAGATAAACAAATTAAGCAATTAAGCAAAGTGTAATTAAGATAAAATATTGTAACTTCCCTCATTCTAACCTTTCTTCCTCACAGGTTTACAGTTCCCATTAAGACAAATGTGCTTGGGAATCCTATGCATGGAACTAAAGAACAGATTACTGAGCATGAATGGAGGGAAATTGTAGCAATTTCCTGTTCATCAGTGGACGCTATGGTAAGTAGTAGAATCCAGTGGACAAATGTCCAGCAGAATTTAGTTAGTCAACCAGTAATGTCTCAAACTTGCCAAATGCTACCTTTTCCATACAGAATTGTTGACAAGATCTGGCAAAATCTGGGCCAATTTTACAACTTTATAAATCTCTGGTGAGCCATCAGGTGGGCATTTGCAAACAATTCAATAAAGCACACATCAGGAAAAAATGTAAAGGCCTTTGAAAGTATAAAAAAAGAGTTTATAATTTTATTTCCATGAAGAGGAGAAATAGATGTTAAACTTTTTCTCGAAATGTGTATGGGTAAGAAATGCCCTTATACAAAAAAAAAATTCACTGATAATTGAGTCAATTATAAAACATAGATTTAAAATTATAAGCAGATATTTACCGCAATTGAATATTTCCATAACTTGGAAAAGTTAAGGCGTTCAGGGCTTTTTCCTCCATTGGAGACTTCTCTGTATTTACCATTGGTTGAATTTTGTTTGAAAACCCATGAATCCATTTGGCTTTAATGAGCAAACACCCTGAGCCCCCTTTGTAAGGATCACAAATGTTCTGGTGGAGGAAGCTCTTGTAGTGGGCGAAGTCTCTCAGGATCTGGCTCAATGAGACCCTTCCCCACACAGGATCCAAGGACATTAATGGACCTCACAGTCTTTGAATTGTTCAGTGTTAGGTGCCTCTGATGGTCTTTAGGAATTTCTTTACATTTTGATCATGTCCCTCTTGTGTATGTCCAGCAATACTGATATTATCAAAGTAAGGGAAGACACCTTGCAGTTATTCTTCTCTAATTAATGTCCATGGCTCGCTGGAAGACGGCTACCACATTTGTGACTCCAAATGGATTCCTACAAAATTGATATTGGCTTGAAAAGCTATATACTTCTTACCTGACTCTTTCAATAACACTTGGTGGTCAAAGGTAGAGAACACACCATATTTTGCAAGTTTGTTCACCATTTCGTCAATTCTTGGAAAGGGGTAAGCATCCAATTCCGTATATTGATTGATTGTGAAAAATCCACACATTCACTTCTTGTGTTGGTGGGTAGGATCCTTCACCATGGTGATATTCATGTCTCAATTATGACTTCTGAAGTAATTAGCGAATTTCCTCTGCAATGAAGTCCTGATCATCTTTGTTAAAGCATCTTGATTTAGTAGCAATTGGTTTACAGCTTGATGATAAGTTTTGAAAAAGGGATGGCTCTTCTATTTTTGCTCCTGTCAGTGCACAGATATGATCATCACCATTCACAGTTATCTCAGTCAAGGGTCCTCCATATTCAAATTTCACACTCAGATGCTAACGCTGGAAATCCTGGCCAAGTATTAGTCAGAACATAGGTCCTTCAATACACCAAGATGTGTGGTAGCATATGACTAGCTATTAAGTCCAAAGATTTAGGTCAACAGCAACATATCCTTGGGAACTAGTGTTTAATGTTTTCTGAGCATAATGTCTTTATTGGATGGAATAATGTGTAGTTTTAGTTCCAAAGTGACCTTCTTGCTAATGTAGCTATCAGTGCTGCATGAATCCAACAGAGCACTTAACCTTTTACCATTCACAGTCACAAAAGTTGCGGCTTCAGTGAGTCCATACTAAGTGTACCTGAGAATTGACCACTGTTGCCGATGAGCTTGATGAGGCCTTGGATTTGCACACCCGGGCATAATGTCCCTTATTGGCACATTTATTGCAAGTAGCACCCACATGCTGGACAGTTATCCTGTGAATGGTAAGAGAAACCAGAGAAGAAACATTTCTGTTTTGCATTGTAGGTAGCAGCTACAGCTGGCTTCTTAAGAGCAAACAGAAGGTTATCAGGCAGCCCTGCTAAAAAACCCTTCTCACATACCTGCAATACCTGTGATGGTTCGGGGTTCACTACTGTAGCTATATAGGATGTTGGGGTAGCGTATGCATCATTATTGTGTTGAGTTATGTCTGACGCAGTAGCTTGGTTATAAGCAGTCTGTAAGTCCAGTGTTTTGTTTTCTAAGAGACGCTAGTGTATTGCCAGAAGCCCTAAAAACTATACTTTCTTTGTTGTGTACTGCCACTAACACGACCCCACATGAACGTATCTTTTCTTTCACAAGGAAAGCCACGACGGGCACAGTGCTGCCTAAATGGATGATGACACAAGGACCTGTTTTCCTCCGGAAGCACTGCAGACCCCACAAAGCGGACCCGCTGGTGGATCAAGTGGAGTTGAGGCACGCGAACCAGCAGTACGCCTTCGTCACGTTCCCAGATGGAAGAGAAGACTCAGTGGTCACCAGGGATCTCGCGTCAGCCGGGTGTGTGAACAACACGGAGGAAACACAGATGTCTACAGATCAACAAGGAGCACAGCAGCAGTCACTAGAACAGTCGTCCATTGAGTCACCCCTGAGGACTATACCACCCACCCCGGAAATCAGGACCCTAGGTACGCACTCCCCACAAAATATCACCACCCTAGACTTGATGGCAGGACCTAATCCCATACAAGAGGATCACCAGCCCACACGGCCATATGACCAACCAGTACTTCCCACTCCCACACCTTCTCCAAGAAAGGCCGAAAGGCAGACCGCACTCCCCACCCCTATACGAGGAGGTCCAGAAGGCAACAGAAGCCACGACAAATTTTGGACTTATCAACTTACAAACAAGGGAAGGAGGACGATGGGGGGGGGTTAAGATAACAATTTTTTAAGGGGGGGTTGAATGTGGTGATATGTAATTACACCACTAGGTCACCAGAGGTCATCCTGGTGACCTTGTATATAAAGCAGTCCAGAGCTCCAGTCTAGCCTTCCAGGTTTGTCTTGCAGAGAGACAAGACCTCTTAGTGTACACCAAGCTTTCCTCAACTTAATTGTACAGTTACAGTTACAATTAGAATTTAAAACAAATGCGTGAGGCAGCAGCTAGGAGCTGCTTTGTATGTCAATCTTGCTGTGATGCATTGCAGGTTCCAGGCATGTTTGTTTCCCTGGCATTGGCACTGGCAGAGCAGTTCCAGGTGCATGGGGGATTATGGGTAACAAAGATGGCCATTGATCCCACTGTGATGCTAATAACGTTAAGCTGTGGGTCACAATACCTCATTTGGGGGGCAATGTCCTCGAACAGGTGGGGAGGTCACAATACCTCATGGGGGGGAATTTCCACCAATGTCCCCCCGGTACAAACCTTGCATCTGGCCACCCTGACAGCGCCTCTTTGAGGTCTGCATCCTAGGCGGCTGCCTAGAGAGCCTAATGGTAGCGCCAGCCCTGCTGACAGTCACAGGAAAAAAAAATCCTTCAAAGATCCACTTTTCCACAGTTGGACAAAGAGCATCCATTGGTGCTGTTAGTTTAATTGAAGGGCTGTACATGTTGTTTCCAAAGGGGAGAGTTTAAAAAAATGCTTAAATCTACTATCTAAGTTGACCTGAAAAAGGAATTTATTACTGGAAGTGGTGAATGGATTTTGGAATCCAGAGAAATTAATTGAAATAATTCAATAATTCTTTGATGTTTCAAGTGGTTCGAATATAGAAATAATATAATCCTTATTCTCAATGTAGTGTTAAATAACGATACGTCTTCACCTCATTACCGTACTTTTCACTTGCACAGAAATGTAGCTTGTAATTGTTTCTTTTATAGCTTCATGGATTCCAGCATGGCATTCTGTAATTCTGAAAGAGAATAAGATTAGGATTGGAGGGTAGCTTTTAAACCTTCTCTTGAGAGGTTTTTGTTGATAAGGAAGCTTCTTACAGGATTACCAGACACAGTTTAGCTATGAGCAAATGCTTGGAGCACGTCTTTGACTAAAGTGGCATTGGTCTGTAGGCCCACATCAAAGTATGCTGTAATGATATATATATATATATATATATATATATCTATATCTATAGCAGTTGTGAATAGCATTCTTAGGCTTTTGCTACAATCAATCTGCTGGAGGAACTTAGTGGTTCAGGCAGCATCAATTCCACCAGCAGATTGTGTTTAGCTTCAGATTCCAGTGTCTGCAGTCTCCTGTGTGTCTCTTTCTTAGCCTTTTAATTGAATTGACTTGTTTTGTCACGTACCAATATACTTAAAAAGCTTTGTTTTGTGTGCTATCCAGGCAGCCAAATCATTTGCGATAATAACAAAAGAAAACAAATAAATAAAACAACAAAAAGTAATAACATAAATCAAGTAATGCAGGATATGGAGACGAGTACAATAAAAAAGATGCAACTTCTGCCGATGTGAGTTCCATTTAAGAGTTTTAAGATAAAAGCAGAAAGGACTGTCATGAATCCGAAAGTGCATATCTCCCAACCCATGTATCTCCTGCCTGATGGAAGAAAGGAGAAGAGTTGGATGAGTCCTTTACTATGCAAGCATATTTCCTGAGAGGTAAATTAGGATAGAATTGGACATTTTGGCACCCACATTTTGATGATGAACATTTTGGCACTCGCATTTTGGTGGTGAATATTTTGGCACTCACATTTTGGGGTGGACATTTTGGTGATGGACAATTTGGAGGAAAATAAGACTTTTGTAGCCCTTTGGACATTTTAGTGCCCAGAGTTTGGTGCTGGCCCAGCAATCCCTGGCATTATAGCATTTTAGAAATATTTTGCGATTTATTTTTATACTTATTAAATAATCATTTTATACAAATACAAATAATCTAACCCTATCGGGCAAATATTTTGGGATTTATTATTATACTTAGGTTCATGTTTGTGCTGGCCGAGCTCCCCATGGCGTTCCAGCACTGCCTGAACCCCCGGTATTTCAGGAACCACTGTCTGAATCTTTGACACTTCAAAAACCGTTTCCTGAACATCCTGCATTGCAGAAACTCCCTCCCCCCAGGAAACTGTGTCCCCCAGTAAAAGTGGCCAGTGGAGCTGTCACCGTGCAGCCAGTGGGGCTATCACAGGGCAGCCTGTGGGGCTGCCACAGGGAAGCTGGTGGGGCTGTCAGTATGCAGTTGGCAGGGCTGCCGGTGGCGCAGTCGCAGGGCAGCCAGCCAGGCTGTTAGCATGTGGTCAGTGGAGTTGCCACAGGGCAGCCAGTGAGTGGGGCGATCACAGGGCAGCTTGTGTGGCTGTCACAGGGCTGCCGGTGGGACAGAATCAGCCAGCAAACAGCAAATAGGGCAGCGGACCAAAATGTCCAGCACAAAAATGTCCAATGTCAAAATGTCCACTGCCAAACTGTGGGCGCCAAAATATCCAGCGCCAAATTGTGGGTGCCAAACTGTGAGTGTCAAAATGTCCACGACCCATATCAGGAAGTTTGGACCGAGATGATGTAAAGGAAGTTGTTTTCTGAGCTGCATTTACACATTGGAGGTTTTTGCAGTCTTGGCACAGCAGTAGCTCTACCAGGCTGTGATACATCTGGACTGGATACTTTCTATGGTGCTACTGTAAAAGTTGGTAAGATAGCTCAGGGACGCCCTTTTCTCAGTTTTCTGAGGAAGTAGAGCCTTTCGTGCACATTCTTGGTCGTATCGTGATGGGACCAGAACATATTTTTGGTGATTACGTACTCCTAATAACCTGAATCTTTTCACCACCTCCAATGTTGAAATATACAGGGATACGTGCTCATGTTTATTTCCGAGTAAATGACAAGCTACTTAGTTTTGCTGACATTGAGGGAGAGATTGTTATCCTGACATCAGGCCACCAGATTCTCTACAGATTGAATTAAACCCTCCCAGCTACATTTATGTCTATAAAAAGTTTCAATGGCAGTCCACAAACAGCTCTTGAATAATCTAGTCCTACTTTAAATGCGATGTACCAAATTAGATACCCTGCTATGACTTTGTTGAAAGTTGAGATCTCGTTGAACAGACATGCATTGAACTGTTATTCTTATGGACCCTGCTTTCTCCCTGTTTAATTTGATATGTTTAAAAGTTATCAAGAAAGATATCTCCTCCCATGAAGCCAGGTGAGGGAGTTTCAACTGAAAAATCAAGATACCCAAGGTGGTGATTCAGAAATCTGACATTCAATCAGGTCTAGGAATCAGGAATAAAAGGACAAACAGAAGTTATAGGACCCAAGATCCTAGTGAATTATTTTGCAATTTGATCTCAGTGGATGAGTGTCAAGGAGCATCCTTCTCCACTCCCGAATCATTTTGCTACACTTATTGCTCGGAAAACTAACACACAAAAGGTTCTGTTGACATGGTCCAATTTGTAGATCTCTCACTTTCAAGTCAGGAAATAAAAATTGCAGATTCAACACACTTAAAGTTAAGAAATTTCTCAGACTTAAATGGTTTAGTCTCCGACCTGGATTGGCCTCACCTTCACCCTCATCTCAATGAGTTCTGCACAAACCATGATGCTGAACTCTTCCACTGTTGTCTCCGTTTCTGTACCTACTTCTTCAACTAGGATTCTCCAACCGCCCTACTGAAGACCCTTTCTCCTCCTTAAGCCTTCTTCCTCCTCTTGAACCCCATTCTGGTCTTTGACCCACTCTGGATTATTTTATTTTCCACTGCCACTGAGATATCAGCCTTCTTGACTTCACCATTCCTCTCACTTATTCTAATCTTATTACCTGCTCAGAATACACTGCCCTCCACTTTGATCGCAAACTTACTAAATAACCCACAGACAAGGGTGACAACCTTACCAAGGCTAGACAACAATTCTCGGACATCCCTTCTTACCCCTCAAACAGGTCCCTACCACAAAACATTAAGTCACCATCTCCTGCACCATCTTTGATCTCATCTCTTTCAGTCATCTCCCTCCTACAGCTTTTGAACTCATTGTTTCCCAACTACAATGTCCAGTTCTATCTCCTACCCAAGCTCCACAAACCCAATTGTCCTGGTAAAACCATTGTTTCCACATGTTCCCGCCCCACTGAACAGGTATTATCTTACCTCAACTGCTTTATATCCTCCCCAGTCCATTGCCTTCCTATATACATCTGTGATACCTCACATGCCTTCCATCACTTAAGTAACTTGCAGTTCCCTACACTCGATCTCCTCAATTCCACAATGAACATCCAATCTCTATATACCTCCAATCTCATACTCATAGATCTTAAAGCCCTTCACTTATTTCTCCTTTGGCTCATCCTGCTTTCTTCAAGACAGAGGGATGAGCTTGGGTCCCAGATATGTCTGCTTTTTGTTAGCTCGTGGAGTGACTCATGCTACAAAATTATACACGCAAGACTCCTCCTCTACATCTATGACTGGAGGCAAATCCATGGATACTCGGTGACTCTGGGGGGAACTCTCTTTTGCTTATCTTACTCTAACTATAAGAGGAGCTTCAGGCAATTTCTGCCAATGGTGAATCTGTCTGCCTTACAGCTGCAAAAAGAAAATTTGGTGTAATATGACACTGTTTTTATTACATGACAATAAATTGAATCTTGAATCTTGTCTACACCCATGATGAGCTCATCAACTTTATCGAGTTTGCTGCTAACTTTAACCCCAATCTCAAATTCACTTGAGTATTTAGCTCGATGACACCTCTTCACACCCTGTCCCCTGTAAGAATTCTATTCCTTTCTCTCAATTACTCTGTCTGTCAAATCTGCTCCAGGGTGAGGTCATCCATTACAGAACATCTGAGATATCCTTCTTCTTCAAAAAACAGGTTTTCCCCTCTACTGCCATCAACTCCTCTATTTCCCACGTATCTGCCCTGGCCCCATCTGCTTTGAGTTATAATGAGGACGGGATTCGCCACGTTCTCACCTACTACCCCACTAGTCTCTGCATCCAACATATTATCCTCCCAAATTTCCACCACCTACAACTTGATCCCAACACCAGACACATCTTCCCCTCTCCTTCCCTCTCCACTTTCCACAGGAACCACTCTCTCTGAGCCTCTCTTGCCAACTCATCCCATCCCACTAATTGCTCCACTGGTACCTATCTGTGACTGCAAGAAATGTAACACTTGCGTCCACACCTTCTCCCTCACTATATTTCAGGGTCCAAAAAAGTAATTCCACGTGAATCTGCAGGGTCATCTCCTGTATCCAATATTCCTGTTGTGGCATCCTCTACGTCAGGGGTCTCAAACTCAAATTCACGGAGGGCCAAAATTCAAAACTTGGACTAAGTCGAGGGCCGAACTAAATATTTATTGAAAATTTTCAACAACATCTGCATGTTTTCTCTTCTTTCAACATATGTAATGTTAAACTTTTTCTTATTAAAATAAATGTTTAATAATAGTTTTGGATAAACTCTTTCCAGAAGCATTAACAAATGAGAAATAAAATATTCAATAAATAATATTTCTCTATAGAGGATTTGTCAAATGTTGCTAGTGTGCTGTCGAATAGTAAAATTTGAGGGCTATTGAGAATGTGGGAGAATAACATGATTCCTGAAACAATCATATGGGTGACTGATTGTGGGCATGAACTCTAGCAGGGTTATTTGCCATGCCCTTTTTCCATTGGTACAGATATCCTTTGATTTACACACTTTTCAAGTTTTATGCCTAATGAGCTTGTATCCAGGTGCAGGACCATTTTTAACCAGGAATATATTTATCACTGTGACATGAAACTATTGGAAGATCGTTTTATCCTGAGATTAAAGTTCATAACACTTACTCAGGCCTGTGTGCGGGAGGTCGGGGTTTGCGGGCGATCGGGTTGGACAACGACAGTGCGGGGGCATCGGCTCTCGCTGCAGGGTGGAATCTCAGCGGATCAGCGGCCCCGTCACTGTGAGTCGCGGATCGGCCTGCGGCAGGGAGGAGGAGTGGGCAACGGTCCTGGCAAGGTCAGGCCCAAGGCCTCCGGTTCCGGGCGCTGGGAAGCGGCCTTGGCTTCCCCTGACACCGGCCAGGCCCCAAAACCAGAGTCCACGGTGAGACCCTGCAACGTAAACAGAGGAGGTGGAGGCGATTAGCAGGCTGACGACAATGCATTCTGGGATTTGTTGTATTACTGTGCATGCGCTATACTGGCGCGGCAGCCAGCGGGCCACCTCTAATACATTTTTGAAATGATCTTGCGGGCCAAATATAATTATATCGCGGGCCAAATTTGGCCCATGGGCCAGAGTTTGACATGTGTGCTCTACGTCATTGATTACCTTCACTCTGTACATTGCAATAGTGGGGACCTCCTAGTGGCCAACCATTTTCAGTCCATACACCATTCCCACACCAATATGTCTATCCATGGCCTCATGGTCTGCAAAACCGAGGCTACTGCAAATTGGAGAAACACCTCATATTCTGTCTAACCAAATGAGCTTGTATCCAGGTGCAGGACCATTTTCAGTCCATACACCATTCCCACACCAATATGTCTATCCATGGCCTCATGGTCTGCAAAACCGAGGCTACTGCAAATTGGAGAAACACCTCATATTCTGTCTAACCAAATGACATTGACACTGACTTCTCCAGTTTCTGTTAAACCCCTCCCTTGAGTTTCTCTCTTTTCCTATCCCTGCCTCCTTTCCTCCAACTCCCCAGCGCCTTCCATTCCCTCTCCAGTAAGAGCAACTCCCTCCTCATCATCTCTCAGCTTTCTGCACTTCGATCCTCCCAAATATATCTACCCGAGACCTCTTACCCAATAGCCCGTACGTTTTCCTCTGTCCTTTTCTTCCTCCTCTAATGCCTTCCTGATTTTTGCTCATATCTTGACCAAGGGCTCAGGCCAAAAACATTGGATTGTGGCGGCCCGCGGCAGCGGTGATCGAACTGGCACTCCGGGCAGCAAGTGCAACCAAAGGCCAGCAGCCAGTGCAGCAGTACTGGCCCCAACAAGAACGGCAAGGGCAGCTTAAAGGCCAGTGATCCCAAGATGGCACTGGCCTTGCAGCACAGCCAACAAACAAGGACAGCGCGCAGGGAAGGGCATTGTTATGCAGAAAAGTACCTGCAACCAGGAAACCCACTTTTGTAATGCATGTTTTGAAGTCAGCCAAGGGGGACACGGCAGGAACAGTGCAAATATAAAAGTATAGCCTGTGCCCTAATAAAACTCAAAGCTTAACCTGACTACACACATTGCCATGAGTGTGTGTGATTTCTTTTTTGAGTAGCATGGGGCTTTACTTCCAAGAAAGTAACTTGTTGCTTAACTTGTTGAGTTTCTCCAGTATTTTTGTGTATTACATTACAATCCCAGCACTCTGCAGACTTTCTGTTTAACTGCTTGCACCTTGTCTGCCCAGCTTATATTATTTCATATAACATACACTTATTAGATACAGTGCCCTCCATAATGTTTCAAAGACACTTTTATCCTTTATTTGCCCATGTGCTCCACAGTTTTAAATTTGCAATCAAGCAATTCACGTGATTAAAATATACATTGTAGATTTTATTAACTATTATTTGTACACATTTTGGTTTGACCATATACTTTTTAGACATAATCCTCTCATTTCAGTGCAGCATAATATTTAGGAGTATTGGTATGCATATTAATGTAGTCATGTTTAGAACTTTGATATCATCAGGTGCATAGTATCTTCACTGATGATGCTCTGCCAGGCCTCTATTGCAGCCATCTTCATCTTCTCCTTGTTTCAGGAGCTTGTCCCTTTATGTTTTCTCTTCAGCATATGGAAGGCATGCTGAATTGGATTGAGATTGGTGATTGACTTGGCCATTCAAAGTTTTCCAGATTTTAGCTTTGAAAAACTCCATTGTTGCTTTAACAGTATGCTTGGGATCATTGTTGTTTGTTATCTATATCATTGATCTGGATGATAATCCGGTAAATTGCATCATCATGTTTGCAGATGAAACTAAGATTGAGGCATTGTGGAGAGAGAAAAATGTTTTCAAGGTTGCAGAGGGATCTGAACCAGCTGGAAAAATTAGCTGAAAAATAGCAGGTGGAATTTAGTACAGACAAGTTTGAGGTTTTGCATTTTGGAAGGACAAACCAAGAAAGGACATACATGGTAAATGGTAGGGCACTGAGGAGTGCAGTAGAACAGAGGGATCTGGGAATACAGATACATAATTCCCTAAAAGTGGCATCACAGGTGGACAGGGTTGTAAAGAGAGTTTTGGGCATACTGCCTTCATAAATCACTGTATTGACTATAGGAGTTAGGATGTTATGGTAAAGGTGTACAAGACATTGGTGAGGCCAAATTTGGAGTATTGTGTGGAGTTTTTGTCACTCAACTACAGGAAAGGTATCAATAAGATAGAAAAAGGGCAGTTAAGATTTACTAGGATGTTACCCGGACTTCAAAAACTGAGTTGCAGTGAAAAGTTAAACAAGTTAGGACTTTATTCCCTGGAGCCGAGAAGAATGAGGGGAGATTTTATAGAGGTATTTAAAATTATGATGGGGATAGATAGAGTAAATGTAGACAGGCTTTTTCCACTGAATGTAGGTGAGATACAAACCAGAGGAAATGGGTTAAGGGTGAAAGGAGAAAGGTTTAGGAGAAACATGAAGCGGAACTTCTTCATACAAAGAGTGGTAGGAGTGTGGAATGAGCTGACAGTTGAAGTGGTGAATGCAGGCACATTTTTAATATTTAAGAAGAATGTCGACAGGTACATGAATGGGAGAGGTATGGAGAGCTCTGGACTGGGTGCAGGTCAGTGGGACTATACTGAAAAATGATTCGGCACAGACTAGAAGGGCCAAAGATACCCGTTTCTGTGCTGTGGTGTTCTATTGTCTTGCTGTAAGATGAAGAGCCATCCAATGCATTTGCTCAAAGTTAAGCAGATATGATGTTTCTATGCACCTCAGAATTCATTTTGCTACTGACATCAGCAGTTACATCATCAATGATAAGTGTGCTAGTACCTGTGCCACCAGACATGCCCAGGCCATAACACCCCCACCACCTTGGCTCACAGGTGAGATATTTGCTTTAGATCTTGGCAGTTCCTTTACACCTTCACACTGTGCTCTTACCATCACTCTGATACAAGTTAACTTTGATCTCATCTGTCCTCAGAACTCTACAGGCTCTTTTAAATACTTCTTTGCAAATTGTAATTTCGCCATCCTGTTTCAGTGGCTAACTAGTGGTTTGCATTTTGCAGTGTAGCCTCTGTATTTTTGTTCATGAAGTCTTCTGAGGATAGTAGTGATTTAGACCATTCACAGCACCAGAGTGATTAATGAGTTAGCTCAGCGGGTCTTTTATACTTCCTCCCACCAAGAGTCAGAGCCCGATTAATCTTTACTCACCTTCCCTGGATGGGACCTTTCACACTGCCAAATTACCCACTAAATTAAATCCATTTTATTTGGTGGTGTGAAAGGGGCCATTGACACATCACCACCTGCCTTCTAAAGAGTGTTTCTGACCTGATGGAGATTTTTATTCATTATGATGAGAATCCTTCAGTCATCAGAGGTTCAGCTCTTCCTTGACCTATCAGTCCCTTTGCGATTATTGAGCTCACCAGGGCGCTCTTTCTTCTCAATGATATTCCAAACAGTTGATTTTGGTAATCCTAAAGTTTGGGCGATGTCTCGGTTTCATTCTTGTTTTTCATCTTCAATGGCATCTTCGACTTTCATTGGCACAACTCTGGTCCTCATGTTGAAAAATGGCAACCACAGACTCCAAAGGTGATTAAAAGCTTAGAGGCAAGCCTAGCTCTCTTATACTTGCACTAATGAACCAATTATACATACCTGAGTGATCACAAACACTTGTCAAACATTATGGTGCCCTGAAATGGGGAACTATGTATAAAAAGTGCTGTAATTTCTAAATATTCCTATCAAAATCTATACAACTAACCTTGAATAAAATCTGGAATATGTACTTCAATCATGTGGAAATTGTTTGATTGCAGGTTAAAACTGTGGAGCACAAAGGCAAATAGAGGAAATAAAAATGTCTTTGTCCCAAACAATATGGAGGGCACTGTATTACATCTTTTAAATACATATTTTATACATATGGGATGTTCTGAAAGGGTGATAAAAGTTGTGACCCCTCTTGCTTTCATCGCTCCCACACAGGATGTCATCTTTGCCACCCTGAGAACTCGGCTCTGTCCTCCCTGGAAAGTCTGAGGTGCCTCTTGATCCTTTCAACCTCATCTTATTTCCAAACTGATGAAATTACAAAGTGCAATTCCTCAAACGCGGAAAGTAAGTGCCACGTTAAAGGAAAAGCTCACTTTATGAAATGGAAATTCATTGGAAAATGAGGCAGCAATGTGGAATCTTTCACGACACCCTGGGTGATTAAGTTGATGTGTCAGAAAATACCCCGAGTACCATGTTTTGCATGCACCTGTGATGGGGGGGGGGGGGGGGGGGGGGTCATCAACCCTTGTGTGATGCATGTCCAGAGAGCTTCATTTACAGCCTTCAGCATGGACAGGGGCCAATCAGAGAATTCTGACCCTGGACTGGCCACAGTCAACCTGCACCAAATCTGGCTTCCTCCGCCTCGAGTCGAAGCGACAAACAAATGCAAGCAAACCGCCCGCTTCCCCGGTGCCGCCGACCCAGATACCTGCTCGAAACGAGCCGCTGGCGGAGCACAAAGCCTTGCAGGGTTGACCGGAGGAGCGGAGCGGGCGACGGCCCAACGTGGAGAAGGGCGGTCGGAAATGGGCTCCTCACCGACGGGAAGTTTATGGTGAGCGAACTGCGAAAACAAAAGGCCAGCAGCGGACCGCCTGCACGACCCGCGCTGCTCGGAGGGGGTGGGAAACCCGAGTGCAGTCCCCACCTCACCCCCACCCAGAGCCAGAACCTCCCACCCAGTGGATTTTGCACCCGACCGGCCGCGTTGGCTTGTTTCCACCCGGTCGCAAAGTTTGCGGAGGAGTAGTTTTGCCAAACTCGGGAGTGGAGGGCAAGTTTTGGCCCGCGGTGGTGCGGGGCGACCCCGCAGGTGGTGCGCTGGGCTGAGGCATTCCTTTGTGTGCCCAGCCGCCGCCTCGGCGTTACTGCTGCTGCTCCGGGGGCAGCCGCGCGCTGTCTCCCGGCCCCGCGGCCCCCCCCCCCTCTCTCTCTCTCTCTTCCCACCCCCCGCCGCCTGCCGGGGGGGGGCTTCTCTGCTGGAGGCCGCGGACACAAAGAGATGCGGGCGGCACGGCGCTGAGCGAAACGTGATGGGACGACTCCAGCCCGCCGACGGCGTGTCCACGGGCGGCTGAAGTTTAGTCGCCGGGCGCCGTCGCTTGGACTTTGGATGGGGCGTTGCGGTGCATCGTAGGCCCTGGTGGTGGGGGCTTTCTGCTCGTTTCTGTTCGCCAGCCCCCCGGAAAGTTTGCTGCCATTTGCTGCGACTGGCGGGGGGGGGGGGGAACAACTAATTGCAAAATACCCGAAGGAAAATGAAATCTCGACTCGCGGGCGTGGAGTTGTCGGGGGCGTTTGTGTTGCTGGTGGTCGGCGTTGGCATCGCTCTGCCGAGTGGTTGCAAACGCTCCGATGAACGTCCAAAGAACGCCTGGAAACTTTCCTCCGCTGCTCTCCCGGCGGTCACTCTCGCCCCCGGGACGGCCGACCAGAAGATTGTTTGCACTCATTTGGAGCTGACAGAGGTTTTCCCTCTGGACTCCCTTCCCGACCGGACAGTCACTTTGTAAGTATGGCACGCGTGAAGTTGCGCCGAAGTGACCGCCGGGCTTTAATGTCTTTTGATTCTAAGAACCCATTTAACTTCTAGATAATTGGATACCATTTAACGGAGATGCAGTGATTTTGTTTGGTTGTTTCCCGCAAAAAAAAGTAATGCAGAAACTGGAGTCACTGCATAATGCAATGCTCGCTGAGAGACCTTGCCATTTATTCATCGATCAACTGGTAGCGTTGCAGTCTCGGAATAGAAAGTTGTGCGTTCCGGTCCTCCTGCACTGATTGAGGGCAGGTGCCTAATGGAAACGATTGCTGCATGATCACGAAGCCTCCAATTCGGAGGGTCCGGGACCATGATGATCGCCCACGCCCAACGGCAAGGCACCTGGAGGTGACATTTCCACGAGGAGGTTCGATTGCATCCGCGCTGATCATTTGTAGATGTGAGATCTAGCTCTGTTATGTCACCTCTCTATTTTTCAACTTGCTGCTTTTGTGGGAGTTTCTTGCACTCTGATGGTTTGTTCCTTGCCTTGGGTAGAAAATATTTGGGAAAGATGCAACTCTTTTATGTTGATAAAGGACCAATATTGATTTTATTGGATAAGGGCCAACGAGTAAAATCAGTCAAGTTGAGTAGAGTAAAATTTGTATTTATTTTTAATATTGTATTCTTCACAGACAGCATAATAGAAACCCACTCAAAAGCGACTCGGCTATTCCTGCAAGGGTGACCAATGCATAAAAAAGTAGAATTCGCTAGGCTTTAGAGAAAACCATTTGCTGTGTTATGGGAGAAAAGGATTGACGAGATGGCACTGCCAAGCAAGCCCTGGTATACTACTGGAGTGCTAATTTTTTTAGGTGCCGGAGCTCACCAAAAACGATGATGAGGAGGGGCCGGAGCTGTCCCCGAGGTGCTGGAGTGGAGCTCTGTTGAGGTCTGGTAGCTCTGCACCCCTGGTCTACTACTGGGGTGAATGACAGCCTCCTGCCCTTGAACAATTCAATGGTTCACTTCTGTGATTGCTTGAGAATTGAATTGTAATTATTTGCAGTTGGTATCAGATCAGCATTGCAACAATTATATTTTTGGGTTTTGGGTGGGATGCAGTGTCTGTGGATATGGATTCTGTGTAAGAAAGCACTTTGCAACACAATAATAACACATGGAATGAATGTTTTACTTTGAAACGGATTGTCACTGCAATTGTCAGATCTGAAGTTGACTCCCCTATTACAATCATCAATTTAGTCAAGATGGATTATTTTTGCAGTACATATATTTATCATTGGTTTGAAAGTGAAAATTACTTTGTATGTATGGAATAAATGTTTAAAAAAATTGTATAATATGGTATAGGAAAATTCTTTGTGACTTTGAATTAAGTTACTGCCTTTAGTTTAACTGTAAATTGCCTATTTGACCAAGTTCTACAATGCTTGAATGACTAGTTGACTCTGTTAACAGCTGTCTATGAAGCTGTCTATGAAGAATGGCAAAATGATAAGAAAAGATAACACCAGGTCGAAAAATCCACAACAAAGACAGTTCATTTATCTGCAAAACGTTTATAGCTAGCATCTTGAATAGAATTGGTGCGCAGCATGTTGGATTCTTTGCAATATAATAATATGCAAGTCTAAAAGTTACAAGCCATTGGAGGAGATCTAAACTAATTTCCTCTGGCAGCAAAACCTTGAGGCCTCCAAGCACAGGAGTCTGAAAAAGCAAAATATAGCCAATAACTGGAATTCTTTAATCAAATTTTGATTGAAAGTAGATTTATTTTTTAACTTCACTCAATAGATGTGTCTAAAATGCACTAGTTTAGAAAAATTTCCTACTTACAGATGATGGATGACTGAACAGTGACAGTAGCAGAGGTTTGGGAGTGAATTTTAAGGGTCGAGATCTGAAATCCAGCGCTATACTAATGAGTAGAATTTTCATGGCTTCACAAGAAAAATCATTCTGTCAATTCAAAAATAGAAGATTTGAATAAAGTACGTAATACAATTTCAGTATCCAGTCATAGCTCTTGAGATGGTTGAAAAAATGGTGCATAGATAATAGGTTGTATCTACAATTTCAATTGATGATTTGGGGATTTTACTTTTACTCTAGCATAATCATTTTGAAGGCACTACAAAAGTGGTGCAGCATTTATTTCTCAAGTTATAACAAATTTTTAATGAAGATGCAGGTTGATATTATTTATTGTTTGGAAATAGTAAGGAAATAATTCTATTTGATGTGTCTGCATAGTGGATTCACTTTAGCAGCACTGGTTTTCTACTTGAATTATGAAGTCTACAAGATTCTGGGAGGTATAGATAGGGGAGACAATCAGCACCTTTTTCCCAGGGCTGGAGTAGCAAGCACCAGAGGACAAGGTAAAGTAAAGGGAAGAAAGTTTGGGGAAGACATCAGGAGTAAGTTTTTTTTTACACTGAGTTGTGATAGGCTGCAATACATTGCCAGAGGTGGTAGTGGAGGCTGAAACAATAGGGTAATTTAAGAGACTTTTAGGCACATAATCAAATAAATATTGAGGGTTATGAGGTAGTGAGGGTTTAGTTTTTTTGGTTTGGTAGGTACTGTATATACAAATCACAACATCATGGGCTGTTATGTTCTAATTGCAATATGGCAGTTCAGGCTTTTTTTTTACTACAAAAGCAATATCATGCAATCTGTCTGACACAGTTTCAAAAGGTTAACAGCATCCCTGTTCCTGAGCTATCTGGCCCTTGGAATTGCCTGCTTCCCATTAGACTGCTCCTGGGATAGCAGGTTTTATAGTCGACTGACTTTAGGAAATTTCTCAAAATAATACAAAGTAAATATTGCTTTTGGTCATCTTTGTCTATTTCATAACTTAATAAAGTACACCCCACAGTTTGTGTAGTACCATGAATGTACACTGCTAGGAAACAGGAGCAAATTGTTTTTTGACCAGTTGATGGGGGGAAAAAAGTCATAAAATTTAAAACCAAATAGAACAATGATCCTGTAAATTCTAGAATAAGAAAGCTATTTTGTATTGGCCTGCAAGCAAATCGGGGTGGTCTGCTTTGCTTGCAGTTAATAAATTTTTGTGCTTATAGAGAACATTTAGGGTCAACGTATGCATGCTTTTTCTAGTATGCTCCCAGTGAAATATTCTAGTCCTGTTAATTAGTGTATACTATATAATTACCTACAATGCTCAATTTTCTGCATGTTGAGAATGTTCATCATTTACATTGATGACTTGGAGGAGGGGACAAAATGTGGTGTTGCCAAGTTTGCGGATGACACCAAATTGAGTGGAAGGGCAAATTGTAATGAGGATGTGGAGAGTCTGCAGAGGGATATAGTTAAGCTGGATGAGTGGGCAAAGGTCTAGCAGATGGAGTACAATGTTAGTAAGTGTGAGGTTATCCACTTTGGCAAGAAAAATAAAAGAGCTGAATATTATTTAAAGGGTGAAAAACTGCAGCATGCTGTTGTGCAGAGGGACTTGGGAGTGCTTATGCATGAATCGCAAAAAGTTAGGTTGCAGGTGCAGCAGGTTATTAAGAAGGCAGATGGAATGTTGGCCTTCATAGCTAGAGGAATTGAATTCAGGAGTAGGGAGGTAATGTTGCAACTGTTTAAGGTATGGTGAGACCGCACCTGGAATACTGTGCCCAGTTCTGGTCTCCATATTTGAGGAAGGATATACTAGCTTTGGAGACGTCCAGAGGAGGTTTACTAGGTTGATCCCTGGGATGAAGGGGTTGACTTATGATGAAAGATTAAATCGTCTAGGATTGTATTCGCTCGAGTTCAGATGAGAGGAGATCTTATAGAAACATATAGGATTATGAATGGTATGGATAGGATAGATGTAGGAAGGTTTTTTGAGCTGGCCGGGGAAACTAATTCTAGAGGACACAGTCTCAAGATTCGGGGAAGTAGATTTAGGACAGAGATGAGGAAAAATAGTTTTTCCCAGAGAGTAGTGAATGTTTGGAATTCTCTAATCAGGGAAGTGGTTGAGGCTGCCTCATTAAACATATTTAAAATTCAGTTACATAAATTTTTACATGATAGAGGAATTAGGGGATATGGGGAGAAGGCAGGTAGGTGGAGTTAGGTCATAAATTTGATCAGCCATGATCGTATTGAATGGTGGAGCAGGCTCGATGGGCCATTTTTTTGGCCTACTCCTGTTCCTACTTTCTATGTTCCTAGTTGAATAAGAAAAATATTCTGTACCATGTAAAATAACAACTGCAGTATACACAATGAGAAAATTACAATTTGTCTCTTTTGCAAATTTTATCTTAGAATTGTGAATTAATCCAATTACAGTATAGCAGAATACTACATGTTTAAGGTACTCCATTTAACAAGCTACTTTCTTGTTCATTTGCATTTAACATCTGAGCTGCATGTTGACTGAAGAGTGAATTCAAATGCAAGACACAGTAAAGACTGAAAAAGTGCATGAAAATATTTTCATTTTCTATTATGATGTGTAAACAATACATTGGATGTATGCTCACTTTCAGAAACCATTGACATTGTCTTTCATGTCAGACATAAAGCTAAGGAAGGAATTGCCAGACAATAGAAAGGTGTGATTAGTCATTGGGAACAGTTCCAGTTCACTGGTGGTAAATGGTATCCCACAATACTGTGGTTGCTGCTTTGGGCTATTAATGACTGTTCTGAGGATATAGTTAGCAGATGATAACCAACTGTGGGGAAAAAAAGATCTGCAGATAAAGGTACAGCTCAAAGGAATTTAGATTTGAACAGATGTGTTGGAGAAGGATAAAGACCAAGTTAGTTGTAAGTGTTTGCATTTCTGCCGAAAGGATAATACTGTGGTAATATTCTCATGATGACTTGCTTGTGTTTACGGAATGGAAGGCTTTGATTTGTTCTATATGGAGGGAGTTTCATCAAGCTCATTTGAAAATGTATTCACTTTCAGTCAACTTGTTTATATAAAGATTCAGACTGAAATCTTAATTTTTATATTATTTAATTTAAGTATATATACACAAAAGAAGGACTCAATGAAGGTGTATACAAATATACAAAAAATTATATCCTTAAAATGTGCAGAAATTGTAGAATTTACAGGATCATTGTTCTTATTTGGTTTAAATTTTATGACTTTTTTTTCCCCATCAACTGGTCAAAAGACAATTTGCTCCTGTTTCATAGCAGTGTACATTCATGGTACTACCTAAATTGTGGGATGTACTTTATTAAGTTATGAAATAGACAAAGATGACAAAAAGCAATATTTACTTTGTAATATTTTGAGAAATTTCCTAAAGTCAGCTGACTAAAAAAAAACCTGCTATCCCAGGAGCAGTCTAATGGGAAGCAGGCAATTCCAAGGGCCAGACAGCTCAGGAACAGGGATGCTGTTAACCTTTTGAAACTGTGTCAGACAGATTGCATGATATTGCTTTTGTAGTTAAAAAATAAAAGCCTGAACTGCCATATTGCAATTAGAACATAACAGCCCATGATGTTGTGATTTGTATATACAGTACCTACCAAATAACCCCTCTGTACCTTGAGAGAAAGGAAAATAAACCATACACAGGAAGAAGGAGGAATAGGAGAAAGAGCTGGCATCAACATTTAATACAATTTTCTTAAAAAAGTAAAAATATTAAATTGCCAATAATGGATGAAAATTAAATATAAAATATTTAATAAATAGACTAAACAATCTGGGCATTTAAATAATTCAAATAAGGAATATCTATGAATATGTTGTACTCATTTCTAAGATTATAAGTAATTTTCTCCAGGGGTACACAACTTTTCATTTCCATATTCTAACGATCAATATGTAAGGGGGAATTTGATTTCTTTGTTATTGCTATACAATTCCTGGCTAAGGCCAAAACAATTTTAATAAATTTGGATTTATTTTTGGAGAAGTTACCATTCATGACAGCCATTTCTCCAAAAGGAACAATTGTGGATCAAGAGGGAAGTCCACCCCCATAATTTTTATTAATATTTCCCCCGAATTTATCCAAAAAGTCTTAATTTCATGCATGTATTTATAAAGTACTAATGTCTATGCCATACCTAAAGCACATATTTGAGATTTCCAATTATGTAACTTTTGAGTGTGAGATGTAGTTGCACAGACTGGATTTGTTGCTTCCTTTTTTAATCAGATGGCCATTCCTCCCTGGGTTACAATTGGTTTGCGCATGGTTGTAGAAGAGATGGCAAACTCTAAATTAATCAGGAAAAAAAAAACAAATAATCCTCTATTGAAGCATGTATTTTATGTCTGGGACAAGATCAAACAATTTATGGTAGTAAAAGAGGGATTATCCTCAAAGACACCTTTATTTTAAAAACCTGGTACCAAAACAGTATCAGGTGCATTGAGGATTGTTACAATCAAGAGATAATTCCTGTCTTTTGAGAAATTAAAAAAATAAATATTATTTGACTAATTAAATATTCTTCTGCTATCTCCAATTACAATCTTTTTTTAAGGGATGAGTTAAGACCTTCATTGGCCCCACCAATGTGCACAGATATGGACGTTCTAATTCAAAAGGGGGGGGGGGGGAATGCAATTCAATTTATTTCTACTATGTATTTCCTGCTCCAAGGCCAAAACCCACAAATTGAGTTGCATAGTTCTCGGGAGAGATGGGAATTGGATTTGAGCATTGCAATTGAAATCTTAATTTAACAAAACCAAATATTTGGAAATGCTTAGAGTATGAAAAATTCATGGGAGTATCTGCTTTAACTTTAGCGCCTATTATTGTCAATTGGATCAGCAAACCTTGAGTTTAGTTTCATGGATTGAGGTAAATGTGGCCTTTTTTAAAAATTGAAGCTTTAACCACATTATTATTTTTTAAAAAAAGTTGCTTATGTTATAATCATGATCAAAATCAAAAGTACTTTATTTACTGTAATAGGTGTGGTGTGGGACAGACCAAGGCTGAAAAGGTTACCACAGAAATAGGTTTTCCTCTGACTCCTTTCTTTCTCCCACTTTCTCTTTCCTCCATCTTTTGTTCCTTTCCTTTCCTTCCCCTGCCATTCTCATTATTGCTAACACATTTTTATCAAGTTAACTGTGAACTACTGACATGTGTTTTCTTAAGTACTATTCTCAGAATTCTTCAAGAACCAAAATGTAAGGGATGGAAGCCAAGAAGTTTACAGACAGGAGAAGCTGTGTCTGTGCCTGCTTGTTGCTAGACCAATGGCATAATCTTTCCTGCTTTCCTAACCTGTCCTGCTTTGCCTAAAATTTAATTTCCTTTTCAATTAAATGAAATCATTTCTGCCTCCATTCATTTATGATGTATTTTTTTTATTGATCTCCCTCTTAATTTCTGTTGTTGACACGTCATCATTATCTTTCTAATGATGGAAGAACTTTTTTTCAGTCAATGATAAAGCAACACTTCAGACATTAACTTTTGTGAGCTTTTTTTAAAAAGCTATATTGGGTCACAGCATGTAGGGAAACTCTGGTTGTTTCATTCATATTTTGCCATTTCTTTGCTTAGGTGCCACTTGATTCAGAACTGCTGCTCAAATTGACAGATGTTCTTTGGCATTTACATGAAAGAACCTGTGTCATTTGCACAGCACTTGCGTTGGGTTATCTGCCAACTGTACCCGAGTCTGGTTACACCCCTGTGCTGGAGAAGCAAATTTGTTCATTTGAGTGGGAAGGAATTTCTGGGAAGAACAGATAATTCATGTCTTTTTGACTGATTTGTCTTGAGTTCAGAATTTAATTTTTGTTTAATGTCAGTGACATTCTGACATAACACTTTGTGTTCCCAGCTAAGCTGGGAAGATGGCTTCACAGGATATCAATATTTTCTTTTAGCTATTTTATGGGTGCTGTCTCGAAAGGCTTTGCTATTGAGGATTGTGGCAACTTTGGGCAGTGAGGGTGGATACTTCATGGATTAGTAGTTAACCTCTTGATCTTGTATTTAAATATAGTACAAATATTAAATGCTATTCTTTCACGTATGTCCTGGCTATTGCCACAAAATTCACTGTGTGCTCTTTATCTTGTATTTCATACCACTCTGTGAAACATAACATGTTATTGAGCTTTGGTTGCTATAGTTGAGATTTTTCTTTGTCTTTGAAGTGACCCATATTGACAAGATTGGATTTGTCCTTTGAGCCTAACTTTTCAGTGTATAGTAATTTGGCATCTTCATGAAATTCTGCTGTGATGCTACTCCAAAATTATTATTGGATGAATAACTTAAAATGATTCATGCCAGTTAAAATGTGAAATATTTCTGAGCACCATCTGCTGAAGAACTTGAGGCTTTCAGCAGTAACAGTGAGAGAAAAAGAATGGTTGACATTCAAGCCAAAAAACATCAAGACTAGGGACGTTGGACAGGATGAGACAAGTAGGATGTAGTCATAGAGCTGGAGAGCAGTGAGAGAGGGACTTGCAGAACTCCTGTTGAATAGAGGTAGAAAATATCTTGCAAGTCAGCATGCCTTGAAGAGATTTAGCAGTGGAGTGGTGAACTAGAGACACAAGCCCATTTCACATAGCCCAAAAGTTGAGATGTAAAGGTGGAGAAACTTGGCCAAAACACTTAATCAACTACCTCTCTGAATGTGCGGAGGCAGTCTCCGAGCCGCATATTCCAACCCCTCTCCGAGAGGGATAATCTCCACAGCGCAGCCCTCTGCCAATTGATCTGAATGTACAGCCGTGCTAAGCGGCTGTTTAGGGGCGGGCTGATGATATCGACAGCCCGCAACACATCTCCCTCTAAGTCAGGGGCAGTAGGAGCTGTTAACAGGAGCCCTTGGGGTAGTGGGAGTGGGGGCCGTCAGGGCAGCGGGAGTTATCAGGGGCAGCCAGTGAAGGCTGAGACAGCCACACCAGGCCGCTTCGGCTGTCGGGACAGCTCTCTGTGGCTGAGCAATGGCCGTGTTCCCTACCAATATCCCCCATGCAGCTGGAACTGTTCTGGGAACCATAACGGCTAATGCTCTGCTACATTTTTATGATGGGTGCTGCTACAGCACCAGTTGCCCCAGATCTGGAGGGTGCTATGAGGCACCTCTGGAATGAATGGGATGCTGGAGCAGCCTTTTTGGGATGCTGGAGCAGCCTTTTTGGGATGCTGGAGCAGCCTTTTTGGGATGCTGGAGCAGCCTTTTTGGGATGCTGGAGCAGCCTTTTTGGGATGCTGGAGCAGCCTTTTTGGGATGCTGGAGCAGCCTTTTTGGGATGCTGGAGCAGCCTTTTTGGGATGCTGGAGCAGCCTTTTTGGGATGCTGGAGCAGCCTTTTTGGGATGCTGGAGCAGCCTTTTTGGGATGCTGGAGCAGCCTTTTTGGGATGCTGGAGCAGCCTTTTTGGGATGCTGGAGCAGCCTTTTTGGGATGCTGGAGCAGCCTTTTTGGGATGCTGGAGCAGCCTTTTTGGGATGCTGGAGCAGCCTTTTTGGGATGCTGGAGCAGCCTTTTTGGGATGCTGGAGCAGCCTTTTTGGGATGCTGGAGCAGCCTTTTTGGGATGCTGGAGCAGCCTTTTTGGGATGCTGGAGCAGCCTTTTTGGGATGCTGGAGCAGCCTTTTTGGGATGCTGGAGCAGCCTTTTTGGGATGCTGGAGCAGCCTTTTTGGGATGCTGGAGCAGCCTTTTTGGGATGCTGGAGCAGCCTTTTTGGGATGCTGGAGCAGCCTTTTTGGGATGCTGGAGCAGCCTTTTTGGGATGCTGGAGCAGCCTTTTTGGGATGCTGGAGCAGCCTTTTTGGGATGCTGGAGCAGCCTTTTTGGGATGCTGGAGCAGCCTTTTTGGGATGCTGGAGCAGCCTTTTTGGGATGCTGGAGCAGCCTTTTTGGGATGCTGGAGCAGCCTCTTTGGGATGCTGGAGCAGCCTTTTTGGGATGCTGGAGCAGCCTCTTTGGGATGCTGGAGCAGCCTCTTTGGGATGCTGGAGCAGCCTCTTTGGGATGCTGGAGCAGCCTCTTTGGGATGCTGGAGCAGCCTCTTTGGGATGCTGGAGCAGCCTCTTTGGGATGCTGGAGCAGCCTCTTTGGGATGCTGGAGCAGCCTCTTTGGGATGCTGGAGCAGCCTCTTTGGGATGCTGGAGCAGCCTCTTTGGGATGCTGGAGCAGCCTCTTTGGGATGCTGGAGCAGCCTCTTTGGGATGCTGGAGCAGCCTCTTTGGGATGCTGGAGCAGCCTCTTTGGGATGCTGGAGCAGCCTCTTTGGGATGCTGGAGCAGCCTCTTTGGGATGCTGGAGCAGCCTCTTTGGGATGCTGGAGCAGCCTCTTTGGGATGCTGGAGCAGCCTCTTTGGGATGCTGGAGCAGCCTCTTTGGGATGCTGGAGCAGCCTCTTTGGGATGCTGGAGCAGCCTCTTTGGGATGCTGGAGCAGCCTCTTTGGGATGCTGGAGCAGCCTCTTTGGGATGCTGGAGCAGCCTCTTTGGGATGCTGGAGCAGCCTCTTTGGGATGCTGGAGCAGCCTCTTTGGGATGCTGGAGCAGCCTCTTTGGGATGCTGGAGCAGCCTCTTTGGGATGCTGGAGCAGCCTCTTTGGGATGCTGGAGCAGCCTCTTTGGGATGCTGGAGCAGCCTCTTTGGGATGCTGGAGCAGCCTCTTTGGGATGCTGGAGCAGCCTCTTTGGGATGCTGGAGCAGCCTCTTTGGGATGCTGGAGCAGCCTCTTTGGGATGCTGGAGCAGCCTCTTTGGGATGCTGGAGCAGCCTCTTTGGGATGCTGGAGCAGCCTCTTTGGGATGCTGGAGCAGCCTCTTTGGGATGCTGGAGCAGCCTCTTTGGGATGCTGGAGCAGCCTCTTTGGGATGCTGGAGCAGCCTCTTTGGGATGCTGGAGCAGCCTCTTTGGGATGCTGGAGCAGCCTCTTTGGGATGCTGGAGCAGCCTCTTTGGGATGCTGGAGCAGCCTCTTTGGGATGCTGGAGCAGCCTCTTTGGGATGCTGGAGCAGCCTCTTTGGGATGCTGGAGCAGCCTCTTTGGGATGCTGGAGCAGCCTCTTTGGGATGCTGGAGCAGCCTCTTTGGGATGCTGGAGCAGCCTCTTTGGGATGCTGGAGCAGCCTCTTTGGGATGCTGGAGCAGCCTCTTTGGGATGCTGGAGCAGCCTCTTTGGGATGCTGGAGCAGCCTCTTTGGGATGCTGGAGCAGCCTCTTTGGGATGCTGGAGCAGCCTCTTTGGGATGCTGGAGCAGCCTCTTTGGGATGCTGGAGCAGCCTCTTTGGGATGCTGGAGCAGCCTCTTTGGGATGCTGGAGCAGCCTCTTTGGGATGCTGGAGCAGCCTCTTTGGGATGCTGGAGCAGCCTCTTTGGGATGCTGGAGCAGCCTCTTTGGGATGCTGGAGCAGCCTCTTTGGGATGCTGGAGCAGCCTCTTTGGGATGCTGGAGCAGCCTCTTTGGGATGCTGGAGCAGCCTCTTTGGGATGCTGGAGCAGCCTCTTTGGGATGCTGGAGCAGCCTCTTTGGGATGCTGGAGCAGCCTCTTTGGGATGCTGGAGCAGCCTCTTTGGGATGCTGGAGCAGCCTCTTTGGGATGCTGGAGCAGCCTCTTTGGGATGCTGGAGCAGCCTCTTTGGGATGCTGGAGCAGCCTCTTTGGGATGCTGGAGCAGCCTCTTTGGGATGCTGGAGCAGCCTCTTTGGGATGCTGGAGCAGCCTCTTTGGGATGCTGGAGCAGCCTCTTTGGGATGCTGGAGCAGCCTCTTTGGGATGCTGGAGCAGCCTCTTTGGGATGCTGGAGCAGCCTCTTTGGGATGCTGGAGCAGCCTCTTTGGGATGCTGGAGCAGCCTCTTTGGGATGCTGGAGCAGCCTCTTTGGGATGCTGGAGCAGCCTCTTTGGGATGCTGGAGCAGCCTCTTTGGGATGCTGGAGCAGCCTCTTTGGGATGCTGGAGCAGCCTCTTTGGGATGCTGGAGCAGCCTCTTTGGGATGCTGGAGCAGCCTCTTTGGGATGCTGGAGCAGCCTCTTTGGGATGCTGGAGCAGCCTCTTTGGGATGCTGGAGCAGCCTCTTTGGGATGCTGGAGCAGCCTCTTTGGGATGCTGGAGCAGCCTCTTTGGGATGCTGGAGCAGCCTCTTTGGGATGCTGGAGCAGCCTCTTTGGGATGCTGGAGCAGCCTCTTTGGGATGCTGGAGCAGCCTCTTTGGGATGCTGGAGCAGCCTCTTTGGGATGCTGGAGCAGCCTCTTTGGGATGCTGGAGCAGCCTCTTTGGGATGCTGGAGCAGCCTCTTTGGGATGCTGGAGCAGCCTCTTTGGGATGCTGGAGCAGCCTCTTTGGGATGCTGGAGCAGCCTCTTTGGGATGCTGGAGCAGCCTCTTTGGGATGCTGGAGCAGCCTCTTTGGGATGCTGGAGCAGCCTCTTTGGGATGCTGGAGCAGCCTCTTTGGGATGCTGGAGCAGCCTCTTTGGGATGCTGGAGCAGCCTCTTTGGGATGCTGGAGCAGCCTCTTTGGGATGCTGGAGCAGCCTCTTTGGGATGCTGGAGCAGCCTCTTTGGGATGCTGGAGCAGCCTCTTTGGGATGCTGGAGCAGCCTCTTTGGGATGCTGGAGCAGCCTCTTTGGGATGCTGGAGCAGCCTCTTTGGGATGCTGGAGCAGCCTCTTTGGGATGCTGGAGCAGCCTCTTTGGGATGCTGGAGCAGCCTCTTTGGGATGCTGGAGCAGCCTCTTTGGGATGCTGGAGCAGCCTCTTTGGGATGCTGGAGCAGCCTCTTTGGGATGCTGGAGCAGCCTCTTTGGGATGCTGGAGCAGCCTCTTTGGGATGCTGGAGCAGCCTCTTTGGGATGCTGGAGCAGCCTCTTTGGGATGCTGGAGCAGCCTCTTTGGGATGCTGGAGCAGCCTCTTTGGGATGCTGGAGCAGCCTCTTTGGGATGCTGGAGCAGCCTCTTTGGGATGCTGGAGCAGCCTCTTTGGGATGCTGGAGCAGCCTCTTTGGGATGCTGGAGCAGCCTCTTTGGGATGCTGGAGCAGCCTCTTTGGGATGCTGGAGCAGCCTCTTTGGGATGCTGGAGCAGCCTCTTTGGGATGCTGGAGCAGCCTCTTTGGGATGCTGGAGCAGCCTCTTTGGGATGCTGGAGCAGCCTCTTTGGGATGCTGGAGCAGCCTCTTTGGGATGCTGGAGCAGCCTCTTTGGGATGCTGGAGCAGCCTCTTTGGGATGCTGGAGCAGCCTCTTTGGGATGCTGGAGCAGCCTCTTTGGGATGCTGGAGCAGCCTCTTTGGGATGCTGGAGCAGCCTCTTTGGGATGCTGGAGCAGCCTCTTTGGGATGCTGGAGCAGCCTCTTTGGGATGCTGGAGCAGCCTCTTTGGGATGCTGGAGCAGCCTCTTTGGGATGCTGGAGCAGCCTCTTTGGGATGCTGGAGCAGCCTCTTTGGGATGCTGGAGCAGCCTCTTTGGGATGCTGGAGCAGCCTCTTTGGGATGCTGGAGCAGCCTCTTTGGGATGCTGGAGCAGCCTCTTTGGGATGCTGGAGCAGCCTCTTTGGGATGCTGGAGCAGCCTCTTTGGGATGCTGGAGCAGCCTCTTTGGGATGCTGGAGCAGCCTCTTTGGGATGCTGGAGCAGCCTCTTTGGGATGCTGGAGCAGCCTCTTTGGGATGCTGGAGCAGCCTCTTTGGGATGCTGGAGCAGCCTCTTTGGGATGCTGGAGCAGCCTCTTTGGGATGCTGGAGCAGCCTCTTTGGGATGCTGGAGCAGCCTCTTTGGGATGCTGGAGCAGCCTCTTTGGGATGCTGGAGCAGCCTCTTTGGGATGCTGGAGCAGCCTCTTTGGGATGCTGGAGCAGCCTCTTTGGGATGCTGGAGCAGCCTCTTTGGGATGCTGGAGCAGCCTCTTTGGGATGCTGGAGCAGCCTCTTTGGGATGCTGGAGCAGCCTCTTTGGGATGCTGGAGCAGCCTCTTTGGGATGCTGGAGCAGCCTCTTTGGGATGCTGGAGCAGCCTCTTTGGGATGCTGGAGCAGCCTCTTTGGGATGCTGGAGCAGCCTCTTTGGGATGCTGGAGCAGCCTCTTTGGGATGCTGGAGCAGCCTCTTTGGGATGCTGGAGCAGCCTCTTTGGGATGCTGGAGCAGCCTCTTTGGGATGCTGGAGCAGCCTCTTTGGGATGCTGGAGCAGCCTCTTTGGGATGCTGGAGCAGCCTCTTTGGGATGCTGGAGCAGCCTCTTTGGGATGCTGGAGCAGCCTCTTTGGGATGCTGGAGCAGCCTCTTTGGGATGCTGGAGCAGCCTCTTTGGGATGCTGGAGCAGCCTCTTTGGGATGCTGGAGCAGCCTCTTTGGGATGCTGGAGCAGCCTCTTTGGGATGCTGGAGCAGCCTCTTTGGGATGCTGGAGCAGCCTCTTTGGGATGCTGGAGCAGCCTCTTTGGGATGCTGGAGCAGCCTCTTTGGGATGCTGGAGCAGCCTCTTTGGGATGCTGGAGCAGCCTCTTTGGGATGCTGGAGCAGCCTCTTTGGGATGCTGGAGCAGCCTCTTTGGGATGCTGGAGCAGCCTCTTTGGGATGCTGGAGCAGCCTCTTTGGGATGCTGGAGCAGCCTCTTTGGGATGCTGGAGCAGCCTCTTTGGGATGCTGGAGCAGCCTCTTTGGGATGCTGGAGCAGCCTCTTTGGGATGCTGGAGCAGCCTCTTTGGGATGCTGGAGCAGCCTCTTTGGGATGCTGGAGCAGCCTCTTTGGGATGCTGGAGCAGCCTCTTTGGGATGCTGGAGCAGCCTCTTTGGGATGCTGGAGCAGCCTCTTTGGGATGCTGGAGCAGCCTCTTTGGGATGCTGGAGCAGCCTCTTTGGGATGCTGGAGCAGCCTCTTTGGGATGCTGGAGCAGCCTCTTTGGGATGCTGGAGCAGCCTCTTTGGGATGCTGGAGCAGCCTCTTTGGGATGCTGGAGCAGCCTCTTTGGGATGCTGGAGCAGCCTCTTTGGGATGCTGGAGCAGCCTCTTTGGGATGCTGGAGCAGCCTCTTTGGGATGCTGGAGCAGCCTCTTTGGGATGCTGGAGCAGCCTCTTTGGGATGCTGGAGCAGCCTCTTTGGGATGCTGGAGCAGCCTCTTTGGGATGCTGGAGCAGCCTCTTTGGGATGCTGGAGCAGCCTCTTTGGGATGCTGGAGCAGCCTCTTTGGGATGCTGGAGCAGCCTCTTTGGGATGCTGGAGCAGCCTCTTTGGGATGCTGGAGCAGCCTCTTTGGGATGCTGGAGCAGCCTCTTTGGGATGCTGGAGCAGCCTCTTTGGGATGCTGGAGCAGCCTCTTTGGGATGCTGGAGCAGCCTCTTTGGGATGCTGGAGCAGCCTCTTTGGGATGCTGGAGCAGCCTCTTTGGGATGCTGGAGCAGCCTCTTTGGGATGCTGGAGCAGCCTCTTTGGGATGCTGGAGCAGCCTCTTTGGGATGCTGGAGCAGCCTCTTTGGGATGCTGGAGCAGCCTCTTTGGGATGCTGGAGCAGCCTCTTTGGGATGCTGGAGCAGCCTCTTTGGGATGCTGGAGCAGCCTCTTTGGGATGCTGGAGCAGCCTCTTTGGGATGCTGGAGCAGCCTCTTTGGGATGCTGGAGCAGCCTCTTTGGGATGCTGGAGCAGCCTCTTTGGGATGCTGGAGCAGCCTCTTTGGGATGCTGGAGCAGCCTCTTTGGGATGCTGGAGCAGCCTCTTTGGGATGCTGGAGCAGCCTCTTTGGGATGCTGGAGCAGCCTCTTTGGGATGCTGGAGCAGCCTCTTTGGGATGCTGGAGCAGCCTCTTTGGGATGCTGGAGCAGCCTCTTTGGGATGCTGGAGCAGCCTCTTTGGGATGCTGGAGCAGCCTCTTTGGGATGCTGGAGCAGCCTCTTTGGGATGCTGGAGCAGCCTCTTTGGGATGCTGGAGCAGCCTCTTTGGGATGCTGGAGCAGCCTCTTTGGGATGCTGGAGCAGCCTCTTTGGGATGCTGGAGCAGCCTCTTTGGGATGCTGGAGCAGCCTCTTTGGGATGCTGGAGCAGCCTTTCTGGGATGCTGTCTGAAAGGTATGTTCCCATTTTTCCATCCGCTCCGTAGACGGTCTCAAGGCAGAGGCCTAATGTGAAATGGCCTACACTCTCCAGGAGGCTGTTTCATATTCCAATATCTACAGTTTCTTGTGTGTCTCATGAGTGCTTCTAAATTGGATTGTGGTCTAGTTTGAAGGGTCACAGAGAATCTAATGAGTGATATTACTGTTTCTGCCAACTTCAGTAGAAGAGATCTGAGTGAGCTGATTTTAAACTGCTTTTGAATCTTGCAATTTGTAAGAATGTATTTACCCTCATTATTGTTGATACATGTTGGCTATATTTTCCCTTTTGCGGATGATGTAAAAAGTGTTTTGTGATACACCTTGCTTGACTACATTTAACTATAATATTTATTTTTGTCTTTAAAATGCTATAGTAAATACCTGCTCCCTTTGGCAAATCAAAGTGATGTTCAAGATTGACCTGAAACATTGCTTACCTTTGAATTCCTAAGGATGCCACACAACCTGCTGAGTTTTTCTAGCACATTTATTTACTGCACATCAAGATTGGCTCCTTTATTTCTAAATTCTCTCCATATTTTCACAATAATGATTTTTTTAAAATGCCCAACTTGGCTATGGATACTTAATTTATTCTTCTTGGGTGGGGAGAGTCCTGATAGTACTACTGCTCAATCCAGTAGCAAATATTTTGCATTTATAAAGCTTGACAATGTTGTAATAAGAGTCCTTACTATTTCCCCTTTTTATCCCATTACACACAATGGATTAGATTGCCCTGCTGCCCATCCCCCCCCCCCCCTCCCCCCCACACTTTTCACATAGCTACACTTGTAAATTGTTGCTATGTGATTCCACTTAAATGCAGTCTGTGTAGCCAAGCCACAAGACAGCTAAGCCTCTGGAAGTGGAATCTGAGGCTCTTCCCAGCCCCTCCCCCTGCCTTGGATTGCCCTAACGGTCTTCAACAGCTCATTAGCTTCAAAAGCCTTTGAGCTATTTTATATGTATCTGATAAGAGAAATTTTTAAAAAGTTGAAATAATTTAAAAAAAATTGTTTAAGTGAACATTTAAAAGCAGTTAACTAATTTAATTTAGCCTTTGAACAATTTTTATGTATATCTAAGAAAAAAAGTTGAAATAGATGCTAATAATGTTTTAATTATTTAAGTGAAAATAAAAATGTAAAAGCAGAAATTAATTAAAACAAAGTTCAACAAACAATGTTACCATCTGCAGTTATCTATTTTATCAAGGTCCGTGACCTCAGTTGAGAATGAATAGGGTAACATTCTTTGTACCCATCAACCCATGCTTTTCAGGTTATGCACTTGGCATTCAGTCCCTCAGTTTAACATGTTTATGCTCAGCCTTGGATTTTGGTCAGCCCTGTTTGACCTCCAGCTTAGCTCTGACATCCACGTTTGCAATGCACAGAAGCAGGAGACTGGAACAAGTTGACCTGCTTGGAGGGCTTTAGTGATACTCTGGAAACCCATTGATTAGGATGTCTAAATACCCACTCATTTAGGTTGTCTAAATATTTCTCAGTTCTGTTGATTATTTCTAAACCAATTATTTTTCCTCTTTGATATCAAAGCCAAAATTTAATTTCTTGCTCAACAAAATGAAGTCCCCCAGTATCCAGCACCTATGGGGAATTTTCCGGTTTCTTGAGATTGCATTTTGCATGATTGGTAAATTAAAGGCGAAGTGTGCCAATTTTAAACTTCTGTATTTTTTTACTTGTATTCTACAATTTTTTTGCTAGTTGCTTGAATTCTAGGTAATAGGGGTTTTACTGAATAGCCTTTTCATCTTGCATTGTTAGAACATAGCACAGTACAGGCCCTTCAGTCCACAATGTTGTGCTGACCTATATAAATCTACTCAACAATTGAGACCTTCCCTACTTTGCATAGATAATCCTCTTTTTTGCATTGATGTGCCTGATGAACTTTTAAATGTCCCAAATGTACCAGCCTCCACCACCACCCCTGGCAATGAATTCCAGGCATCCGCCACTCTGTGTTTTTAAAAAAATATATATATAAAAATTATCCTTCATGTCTCCCCTCAACTTTCCTCCCCTGTACACAATATTCCATATACAGTCGAACCAGAGTTTCATAGAGCTGCCGTATTACACCTGACTAGTGAACTCAAACCCCCAACCAATGAAGGCTGAAATTCCATAAGCTTCTTATTTACTCTAGCAACCTGTGTGGCACCCTTGAGAGGTCTATGGATGTGGAGAGGTCTGCTCCCAAATTGCTCTTCCCAGTTTCTGCCTAATCCCATCATAGTAAATAAGCCCTTTCCTAATTAAACACTTTTTCATTTTATCTACTATTCTTGTCAAAGGTCAGGAAGTTATGGTCACAATCACTGAAACTGAGGTCTGTCACCTGACCATGTTCATTACCCAGTATTAAATCCAGTATGGGACTCTCCTCTTATCAGCTTTTTCATATTACTGTATCAGGAATCCTTGGACCATCTGACAAATTCTGCTCCATCTCTCCCTCGCAGTAAGGTAGTGCTAGTCAGTATTGAGGAAGTTAAGGTCTCCCATAACAGCAACCCCATTATTTTTAAACTACTCCAAAATATGCTACTTATAATCTCTTTACTGATCCTAGGGCAATTTGAGGATCTATAGACTACTCCCAATACAGTAATTGCTTCCTTCTTGTTTCTGACTCCACCCGCACAGACTTGGTGGACAATCCCACCAGAATTTAAAAAAAAACAACAAAATGCTGGAGAAACTCAGCTGGTCAAACAGTGCAATGGTAAAATTACATACCCAACGTTTCGGGCTTGAGCCCTTCATCAAGGCATGGAAGAAAGTCGGCAGGCGTCCAGAACAAAAAAGGATGGGGTGTGGACAGGGGGAGGGGTGTAAAGGTAGGAGATGATGGGTAGAGAAGGGAGGGGGGGTGGACAGTAGTGATCCTGGGAGCATTGATGGATGGGTGATGGGGGAAGGGAGGGGAAGAAATGGAAAAGGGGAGGGGGAGAAAAGGCGAGCGGGTTAGCAGAAAGCAGAGGAGTTGAGTTGATGCCATCTGGCTGGAGAGTGCTCAAATTTGTAGATTGTGTTGAAGCAGAATTTGTCTGCACAGTCATGCGTGTTGGGGGAATAGAGTAGGGAACTAAGCACACAGCCTTGGGTAGCTTCTGTGTTGATGGAGAAGGAGAAGGAGGTGATGTTGCTAATTTCAGTGCTGATGAGGAAGTCAAAAATCCAGTTACTCAAGGATGGGTAGAGTCCCAGAGATTTCTGCTTGGTCATAAGTTCTGCAGGTATGATTATGTTAAATGCTGATCAGTAGTTGCTGAACAACAGCCTAATATTGCTGTTTCTGTGGTTTAGGTGATCTATTGTAGAGTGTAGGGTCAGCATGATTGAATCTGCCCTTGACCTGCTGTGGTGATAGTTGAAGTGGGCTCAGGTCCTTCCTGAGAAAGGAATTGATGTGCTCTGTAGCCAACATCTCAAAGTCTTTAACAGAGCAGATTTTTAACTTCTCGGGACACTGTCAGTTTAATTTAGTCTCTGTCCTCCCTGTCTTGAGACACTTTCACATAGAAAAAAAATGCCTAATTTACAAATGGATGAACCGCCTTGGAAGCCTGATTGGCTGTTCACATAAAGTAGAAGAAAAGCCTGGTGGTCACTGTGTCTGTTCACCAAAAGAGGCAGGGCATGAAGCACAGCAACATTGGCGCATAATGTGATGTATAACATGTATGCTGGGCGATGACATTAAAAATGGTGGACGAACAACACTATCTCATGCTAGTCCTGTACATTTTGTCCAGTCTTCAGACGCAGACAAATCTTCTCTGCATCGTATTCACCCTTTTGATGTATGCAATGTCGCATGCACGTGAACATGTTTGTGCAATCAGAAATGCGTGGAGGGGAATTTAAAGAGAGGCGGGAGCAGTTTGAGGCAGACAGGTCTGCTGACATTAGATGCCATAGACGGAGACACTTTTGCTTATTATGAGTCAATTTGCGATGGGTCTCCAATAGAAGAATGTGGAGGGGAGAGAGAGAGACCATATAGGCCTGTGTTCTGATCTAATGTCCTCAACAATTTTGATGGAGGAGTGGAGGATTCATTTTCGTATGTCTTGGGACACTTTTGTTTTTATATTGGGGCTCATTGAGCCCCACCTGAGGCCCAAGGCAGCAAACTGGTGACAGCCTCTGGAACTTGGGTTTAGACTTGGTGTTGCTTTGTGGTGGTATGCAACCCCAAGTGAATATCAATCCATCAGTTGTATTTTTGAAGTGGTGTCTCCACTGTGTGTATGTGTGTGCTGGTATGCCAGGTCACTGGAGCATTGACGGTGGCCCTAGCCAAACATTATGTCCATTTACCAAGTGATGCACATCTTCAGGAGGCAATGGACGGATTTGCAGAATTGGGGTATTCATTGTGCACCGGTGCCATCGATGGCACACACATTCTCATCACTGCACCCCTCCTTGAAGATGCTTGGGCCTACTACAATCGGAAAGGATGGCACTCAATTCTTCCTCAAGCTGTTATTGACCACAACTTCTGGTAAGGATCTTGGCCTGAGTGACAATCTTTCATCATCAATTCACATGCAGCAAATGTTAATGCACTCGTTTCTTTTGCTCTTTCAGCTTCAAATGTGGGGGTGGGTTGGCTTGGCTGCACAAATGATCCTTGAGTTTTAGCCTACTCACCCGTCAACAGAAGGGCCGAAGATCAAGGCGGGTACCTCTTCCCAAGTGAAGTAAGTTTCTATACCCCATTATACAGAGATGTTTGTATAGATCAGGCAATCACTCTTAATTTTTTGTGTCCCATGTGACCAAGCAGGGTGCAATGACAATGAGATATATACTTAACTGAAAGAATGGCTGACTGACTCTATTTGAAATGAAACTTTTGAACAAGTACAAATTCTATAATTTTATAAACGTTCACCAGAAAGCATTATTGAACTGATTGTTTGAGATGTCAGAGGATGCTTAAAGTAATTAAACATCTACATTTATCTGCCCACAGAATTCTGAATTTGTCAACAGTGTGGAAATCCCCATACATCAAATCAGAGACCCCGCCTATCCCCTCAGGAAGTGGCTGATGAAGAGTTCACTAACCACCACTCACTTGATCAATGCCAATGAATCTTTAACCAACGTTGGAGCTCACCAAGGATGGTGGTAGAAAATACCTTTGGACGCCTCAAAGGTTGCTGGAGGTGCCTGGCCAAGAAACTTGATATTGGAACCGTTCGTGTATTAGATATTGTTGCCTGTTGTGTTCTAAACAACAGATGTGAAATTAGAAAGGAGCACTTCATGCCTGATGGACCATTGAGCTACTCCATTTCCCTGAGCCTGAGTGAGTTGCCTATCAGGGGGCACAAGCACATGGATGCCAGGCTATCCATGAAGCAATTATGTCAATTCTGTAAAGTAAATCAGTGATCAGATTAAAGCAAAAATTAATGATTTTCATTCAAGGTCTAAGGCACTTGTTCGAGAAATGTAGTGCAAAGGTAAAATGTGAAATAAAGAGTGCAAATCGAACATCATTAAACTTAATTAGTGCAAAATAAGAGCACAGTCATAAGCATGTTCAGAGGTGATCACTCCAGCAGATGGAAGAATGAGGATAAAACAACTCGTATGCCTCATTGGTCTTAATGAAGATGTGACTTGTCATTTGTCGATGGGGAAAAGTATTGCCTCTGGGGTGCAGGAACACAGAACTGGCCTGAGAGAGTTTAGTGGTATGGAGAGGGAAGGGCATGCGCGTAATCAGGTCCTGCAGAAGGAAGGCCTGATTTTTCATATCACGCTGCCTGTCTTGCAAAATGGTGCCAAGTGAATTCGCGTGGTCCTGTGCTACCAACTCAGTCTCGTGGTCTGCTCTTTGCATCCAACCCTCTGCTGCTTCTCCAGGCATTTGCAATCGCAGTCTGTCATCCTGCTCCATTGACCTCTTTTATTTCTTTGGCAGATTCCTGTACCCTTGTCATATTTTGCCTTTTCAGCTGTGGCTGGCACCCAAGAAAGTAAAACAGCACAAAGTCTTTATGACAGACATGCACTCATCAAACCAAATTAGATTTATCATAATTATGAACCTGAAATGATGTTTTACCTGGAGAATCTTTGATCAGCATGTCAGTTTCCAATCCGGTGGCCACACCAGCTTCTGCAGTGATGCTGGAGGATGGAGATGCAGCAGGGATGGCATTGGAGACTGCTGGCTTGTGCTTAAGAGGGAGACCAGAGAGGCTGGTCCCCCAGATGGACTGGTACAGGTCAAAATAGCACACAGTCCAGACGGCCTCTACCACTTCTCCCATTGTGGTCCATTACCTGATGGGATTTCTTGTGGAGGCTTTTCAGCTTTGTTTTCACCTGAGCTTTGCTCCTGGTGAACCAATGCTCCATGAGCTGTATAGACAGCCTGTCAAGTATTGAACCATCTTTCACTGTACCGGTCATCTGCCATTTGATTTCCTCCTGAGCCCTGAGGGTCAGAAGCTCGTTGATTTTGTTGTTGCTCCAATTTGTAGACATTACTATTTTTGTTTGTGCGTAGGTCAATTGCTGACTCGTGGCTTTCATTTGTTTCTTGAAAATCTTGGACCAAATGGCGCACATGTACGATGTCATCATGACATCCCATTCAGTTGCTGTGCAAGCCGTTTTTCACATTCACAACACTTCGGCTCTGAGACTACCTCGTTTGGGGGAATTAAAGGAGGATTATAAATGATCTCCCAAGCTCCTTTGGTATTGTTCAGGAGGTAGGTGGAACATTGAAGAAGTGTACGATAGCCAGTTTGTACCGGCAGTATGAAAGTGCCTTTGCATTCATGTGCTCCATGTGTGGATAGGTGTCATAATCGATGAATTTGATGCCAAAATAAATGTTTCAAATACAATCATTCAAGTTATTGGCTTTCTTTGTATCTAGCCTTATTTTCTAACACTTTGATTGCTATTTTCCTATGGCACTCAAGTTCATGGAAACTACTTTGTTTAAACACAAATTATGATTTAGCAAGTGCAGACAAAGGAAATCATTACTTTTGATGTGTTTACTTTGCCTCCTGTCAGATATTTTGTAGATGTGGAAACACGAGAGACTGTAGATGCTGGAATCTGGGGGCAAAACATAATCAGTTGGAGGAAGTTGATGGACAAGCAGCATCTGTGGGAGAAAAAGAATGGTCAACTATTTGGGTTGGAACCTTTTATCAACATTGAACGCAGTTGTAATGATGACAGGGTGGCAGGAGTTGGACAAGAGTTTAACTATATAGCTTCCCGGAGATGGAGGCAGAGATCCAGAAAGAGGGGAGAAGTGTCAGAAATGGTCCAAGTGAATTTGAGAGCGATGTGAAGGTTAGTAGCAAAGTTTATAAAATTGATGAGTTCAACATGCGTGCAGGAAGCAACTCTAATGCAGTCATCGATGTAACGGAAGAAGAGTTTGGGGGATAGTTGGCTGCTGGGGTAGGTTTGGAACAAAAATTGTTTTACACAGCCAACAAAAGGGCAGACCCTGCTGGGACCCATGTGAGTGTCATGGCTACACATTTGATTTGAAGGAAATGAGAGGCATCAAAAAAGAAGTTAAGGGTGAAAATAAATTCTGCCAGATGGATGAGAGAGTTGGTGGATGGAAACTGGTTGGGAAATTATGCCTGGAAGGTTTTAAGACCTTCTTGATGTGGTACAGAGTTGACCAGGGACTGATATCTATGGTAAAGATGAGGCATTGGAGGAATCAAAAGTTGTCAGTGGTGTGGATCATGCGAGGTATCTTGGATGTATGTGGGAAGGGAGTGGTCAAGGAAAGAGAGGATGGAGTCAAGATATGAGAGATGTGTTCGGCAGGGCAAGAGCAGGGGGAAACAATGGGCCTGCCAGGACAGACCTGTTGGTGGATCTTGGATCAGAAATAGAAGCGAGAAGTGTGGAGTTGGGGCATCATCAGGTTGGACTCTGGACAGGAGATCCAATGCAATGAGATCTGTGACAGTCTGGGAGATTGGGAGATTGTGGTTTGGAGTATGTCAGTGAAGTCCTGATCTGGGGTAGATGATGAGGTGACTTGGTGTCTGGTCTCTGAAAAGTTGAGATCAAGTTGCGAGACCACTACAGCACCATCCATGTCTGCAGGTGTGATGACAATGTTGAGGTTTGTGTAAAGAAAGTGGGAGTGTTGTGCATTGTGACCATGTGAGGGTAAAGTGGGTAATAGTAGAGAAGATAATTACTGTCACGTCAGCAGTTAAAAATGAAAATGTGAAGAGATTTTTAAAAAACCCAAAGTGTATGTCTGAGAGGAAGGGTTGGAGGGTGAGAAGGGGTCATCAGTGGGTGGTGAGGACTCTTTGCCTACTTCACCCCTCACCCTCAATCCAATCTAATCCCTTCAACCCTGTTCTTATTATACTACATATTCCCCCTCCACCCTCTCAATCTTGTTGAAGGGTTTCAACCTGAAACATTGACCATCCTTTTACTCCCACTGATGCTGCTCAACCTGCTAAGCTCCTCCAATAGATTATGTTTAGCTTTAGGCCCTTTCAGCAAGGAAAACATCCGACTGTAAAGGTTGAGGTTCTCCGCCCTTGCGTCTAGAGGCTTACCTTTCTGAATGCACTGTGGCTAGCTTCGAGGCACCGATTGCAACCCTTCTTGGGGAAGGTTAATCGGTGGAGCACTGCGCTCTGCTGCCCCACCTGAATGTACAGCCACTGCAACCAGCTGTTTAGGGGCAGGCTGATGACGACTCACTGGGCTGCTTAGGCCTTCAAGGATGCTCTCTGCGGCTCAAAACACAGGGCAATGGTCGTCTTCCCTACCATAATCCCCCACACATTTGGACCTGTTCTGGGAAACAGAGCGGTTCCAGCTGCGTGGGGGATTATGGGTAGGGAAGACTATCATTGCTGCGTATTTATGACGGATAGTGCTATAGAACTAATCATCCCGTCTCCATCGGCTCCGGAGAGCATTACGAGACGTCTCTCAACATGAATATTATGTTGTAGCAACCTTTTAGGGCTGCTCTATGAAAGGTAAATTTTTTCCCTCCTCTTGTAGCTGGCCTCCAGGCGAAGAAGGCCTGGCATGAAATGGACTTTTGAGTAGATGCTGGCCCTCTCTTCATGTGCATTTTCAGTTTGTGTTGCAAACCAGGTCAATGGATGTTCATGATGATGTGATTGCTGTTATTTGCATTTCATTGGACAGCAGAACATTGCTATGGCAATGAAGAAGCCACTGAGAACTGAACTGCAAATCTGCATTTATGATGTGGAAGAAAAAAATCCCATTAAAACCTGACCAGCTTTTTTTGTGCACTAGGGGTTTAGAAATTGCTGAATTTATAATGTTCAGTGAAAGATGAATAACAGGGATAAATGGAAGGAAAATCTGAATGGTGAAAATCTGAGTTAAAAGAAAATATGCAGTGAATCTGAGCAATCCTGTCAGTATGTCAAACACAAAGGTTAGTTCACACTTGGTTGAGAACTTTTAATAGAACTGTCCCTCTAGTTTGCATTTGCTTAGCTTACATGAAGATTCACATATATAATATAAAGCTATTTAGGAAGCATTAAAAAATGTTCACATGCCTGAACTAAGACACCATTCAGTCTGTTGATTTCCTGCAGAGCGCTAGCATTGCCCATACAAGTGTTGGATAGTAAACTGACTTGATTTCTACATTTGCTGTTGTTTGATTCAGCAGATCATACTGATTCTTATAATTTCTGTCTGAAAACAGAACACCATCTTAGAAAGAGATGGGAAAGGATTTTAAGGTTTTCTCCATGTTTCTTTGCTATAATAAGACAATGCTCTTTAATTTTCAGTTATTTGTTGACTTCTGGTCTTTGAATAAAATTAACTGTCCATTTATCCTTATGGATTAGCTCATTTAGTAGCAAGATATTCTCCTTTTTGAGTGCTAATTTCTTCAATAATTTTAACGTGATACATTTGTAGGGACAGACTGGTTACTGCTTTAAAATGCTTTTTAAAAATGCTTGTCTTTATAGTACACCTTACAAAAAAGGTGATCGCTGATGCTATTAATACTTGTTCAGCCTTTGGTGCACATTTGGGACTTTTAAACTGTTTATACAGCTGTTAGCTATTTTAGCTTGCTTGATGTATCACAGTTATAGTCAAGATTATTTCCTGCTTGGATTTCAACATGATTCAATCTGTTACTGTTAAGTTTCTTTGGTGAATTGTACCACCATTAATCTATGTCCACAGTTTCTTTAAAAAAAAAATCCACATTTGAGTTGTGAAGCCAAATAAAACCCTGAGCTTCTGTTAATGAATGAAATGCTGTTTTGGAGACTAATATATTAATTAAAATATAAGATTTAGAATTCTAAGGAGCAGTAGAAAACTAATAAGCTGTTTCTTTCAAGTGTATTTTTTTTGTTGGGATGTGCAGATCTTTTGTAATTTGCATTGTCATTTGATGTTGTAATAATGTTCTATGAAAGGTAAATTGAAAACTTTGGCTGAGTTGATTAACACCATAACTGCAGCACAAGTGCACAGTTATTCTGCTTTACATCTATGTTTCATTTATAGCCAGGATATAGGATTGGGGGCCCCAACCTAACATTGGTGTTGAATGCTGTGAGACCCACTTGACAATGTAGTTTATCTGCTGTTATTTTCATAGACAGTTATATTAATGCCCAATTCATATTTAAGGTTAGGCTTTGTGAAAGTGGAACCACTTTGAAACACAAGCTGAATTGTATTTTGTGCAGACAATTCCTGGGTAATGGATGACGACTTTAATTTTTTAATATATATTTTAGGGATACAGCATGGTAACAGGTCCTTCCAGCCTACAAGCCCATGCTGCTCAAATACACCAACTTACAAACCTTGTATATCTTTTGGAAGGTGGGAGAAAACTGGAGCACTCAAAGGAAACCCTTGGAGGTTAGGGGGAGAATGTACAAATCCCTTATAGTTACTGCTAAATTTGAACCTAGGTTGCTAGCGCTGCAGTAGCATGGTGTTTATCACTCTGCTAACTGCCACACTAACTTGTGGAGATACAACTTCACGCAAATTCTTCCATGTCAAAAATAAGTTAAGCTGCTGTTCATCCTTTTTTGTGGTGGGGGGGTGGGGTGTGAAACATTCCTTCTACAAAGGTCACTGAACTTTATTTTCCAAAGCAGAAATTGAGTGATTTCTTTCCTTAACATTAAGACCATAAGACATAGGAGCAGAAATGGGCTATTTCTGCCCCACCATTCAATCGGATGAATTTTCCCACTCAGTCCCACTGCCCAGCTTTCTCCCCATAACCTTTGATGCCCTGGCTAATTGAGAACCATCAAGCTCTCCCATAATGTTTTTTAAATATTTATTTCCCCCAGATAAATAAAAAAAATTTTTAAAAAATATTTCCATGAAAATTCTTACTTCAAAAGAATCAGAAGTAGTCTATAGTCTAAATTTAACAGTGCAGTTTACAGGGGACACTTTTCAATGGACATTCAGTTCAAACAAAATTTGCTGCCTGGGTATTTTTTTCAGTCTGAACGTCAGATTGTAATATCTCCACAAATAATTAGTTTGAAGGAAATTGTTTGTTACTGACCTGTGGAAATTTTGGTTTATGGACATTTCTCACACTTGTGTAATCTGAGGACTTTAGTTTTTAGTGATTTTTAGTTCAGTTTAATCTGATGTGAATTGTGTAGCTTTATTTCGCATGAAGTAGAATGACATGGGGCATATAAATGGGTTTTATTTATTGAGTAATTTAAACTTTACACTGAAACAAACAATAAGTAATTTGAAAAAGTTTGTAAAAATGGGAAATGTGCCCAAATAATAATTACAGAAGCTGTTTTTTTTAAATGTACAAGCAGAAGAATTTTTTCTATTTATCAAAGTCTTCCAAGTTGTTGCCAGTACATCATTATTAGAGATTTTTTTAAAAATTGGCATTTCATTTAGGCAAGTCCAGATAATTGTTTCTGAACTGTTGATAGCCATTCAGTATGTAAAGCTGGTTGTCATCTGGATTTGGCTCTCAAAATCTCTTCTACATGTCTTTGGGTTTCTTCTTTCTCCTATATGTTTTCACTTTTTACAGTTAATAGATGGCTTCCTGAAGTGAAGAAGGAGGGTACTTGGGGTCAGAGCCCCATGTTCAACAGCAACACTGGGTTTAATGAAAGAAGCTCTCTTTTGAATAGAATTTTGGCTGATGGTGAAATATTCAAGGTTGATATTAATATTGAAACCCAAGTTTTCCTTCTATAAGCATAATTATTGTAAAAACTATACAACAGTCTGTAGTGTAACTTGCATATAGTATTCTCCTCCCCCCCCCCCCCCCCCCCCCATGACCCCTGTTTATGGCATCCAATTGAGAACAGCCTTTATTTTGAAATTCTTGTTTTCAAATCTTTTCTTGGCTTCATTTTTTTTCCTGTCCATCTAATATACACCATCCATGATGCTTCCAAGATGTATGTGCACCTGTCTAACTCTGGCTAATGGAGCACTCCCAATTTGATTACTCCATTTCTAGCAACTTTACCTTCACCATAGACCTCTTCCTCCAACTTTTTTCCACCCTGAAAAGTTGAATTTTTAACTAAGTAGTTTTGTTGGACTTTGGGTATAGTAAGTAAGGCTAGCATTTATTTGCTACTCCTTGAGATGGTGGTGTGTTGTCATCTTCAAACACGGCATTTTTTTTGCTGAGGGTGCTGTTTGAGTAAGAAGTTTCAGGGTTTACATCACTGATGAAGAGGGAATTGGGAAATCAAATCAGAATTTGTGATTGGAGGCAGACCTGCATGTGGTGGCGTTCCTAGCTCTCTGTTGACTTTGCCTTTCTTGTCAGTAGTCCTTACAAAATACATCCATAATATGGCTTTGTAAAATGTTGATATATCTGGTCAAGCACTTCGGGGCACTTGCTTTTTTTAAAGCTGCCTTGTACAAATACAAGTTGCTACTGTTATAAATGACTTGGCTCTGGGATGTTTTCTTTCCCAAAATGGATTATAGCTGAATTCTACCTCAATGTAGCTGCTACATCAATGCCTTAATCAATCAAAAATCATTTGATGTCATCCAGAAAGATTTTGGTTGATCTGCGATTGCAGCATTTAGTCAAAGTTTTATGCTCTTTTTTAAAAAAACATTTATTTTCAAGAAAATTTCTGAAATAAAGTAGGGCAAAGTGAAAAGAGAGATATAGGCAGCATTTTCAAGCTTTAGAATGAGATTAGTTATTTACATAGTGTCTTGCATAACTTGAACCTGCGAGAAGGTAATTGGGAAAAAGTTGACTGCTTTGGCTACATTTGAAATAAACACAACCTGAAACGTATTGTGGGAAGGAAGTTAGAGTGGCAAACTCTGGTCAATCAGTGAAATGTTGTGCTATGGCAGAGCTGGAAGGTGGGCTTATCTAGTTCTGTACTTCTGGTGAAAGTTAAGGGAGGCAGGTCAGTTCTGAATGAGAATGAGGGCTTGTGTGGAAGGGACAGAACAGCACCACCTGCTGGAAACCTTTGCAAATCAAGAAGCAATTATTTTAACATGAACAGTTAAGTGACAAAGCAATTTAAAATGTGGATGATGTTCAGTCAACTTGTGATTATCCAGTGCCTGGTCTACCAGTCTGTGGCTTAACATGCAAGTTGGGTTCAACATGCTGAGGAGGAAGTCAGCCTTGGTCAAACATCTGCAGAGCATAATAAAAATAAGTTCATTGTATGAAGCGCATGTGAACCAAAATTCTTACTTGTTACAGCAATACAGGTACTGTTTTAAAAAAAAAACTGCAAAAGATTCAATAAATACAAAAGGCAATTTGCCATAGAGCAAAAAAAAAAGTGATTTTACACTAATGCAGACAATTGTGTTGAAACAGTCTATAATTAGTGTAATGGGAGTCCAAAAGCCTGATGGCTGATGGAAGGAAACTGTCCTTGAACGTACAGGTGCTGGTCTTCTAGCTTCTGTACTTTCTGCCCAGAGGTAGCAATGAACAGAGGTTGTGAGGGTCATTCATGTTGGCTGCCCTTTTGAAGCATTGCCTTTGATAGATGTCTGCAGTGGATGAGAGATCAGAGCCGGTGATGGACTTGGCTATGTTTGCTACCTTCTGCAGGCTTCTGCATTTCTGAGCATTTGAATTACCAAACTAGACTGTGATGCATCCAGTTAATATACTTTCTACACTGCACCTGTATAAATATGAGTATTTATAAATCTCATAACTTCTTGGAAAGTTGAAGAGTTGGTGTGCTGCCTTCATGGTTGTCTCAAAGTTCTTTCTCCAGTGAGGTCTTCTGAAATACTTGAAAGAGCGGACAGGTGCATGGTCCCTTGCTCTCTCATTCATAAAATAATCTTGGTGATGCTGAGTGCAAGCTTATTGTTCTGGAACCACCCAACCAGATTCTCGATCTCCATGCTGCCTTCGTCTCATCATTTCCATTAATTCAGCCAACATCAGTGGGGTTGTCAGTGAATTTGTAGGTTAGGTTGAAGCGGAATTTGGCTATGGAGTATGGGTGTGCAGGGAGCAGAGAAGGGGACTAAGCATGTACCAGAGAGGTGCCCCAGTGTTGATGGTCAGAGTGGAGGAGTTGATGTTACTTATGAAGATGTCAAGGATCCAGTTGGAGAGGGACAGATTCCCAGCTCCCTTAGTTTTGTGCTGAGCTTTGCTGGTTTGATGGTGTTGAGTGCTGAGCTGCAGTCAGTGAACAACAGCCTGACAAATGTTTTCCTGTGGTCTAGGTTTCTTAAGATGGAGTGGAGGGTCAGCGAGATGGCATCTGCCATTGACCTATTGTGACAATAGGCAAGCTAGGTCCTTTCTTAGATAGGAATTGATCTGTTCCATACCCACCCTCTCAAATCACCATCACAATAGATGTTGGTGCCAGCATCTGATAGTCATTGAGGCAGGTCAGATTGCTATTCCTGGGCACTGGATTAATGCATGCCCTTTTGAAGTGGTGTGAACCTGTGACTGTTATTGTGAGAGATTGATACTCCAGCCAGCTGGTTTGTACAGTTTTTGTCACAGCCTTAATGGGCTTGTCTGTGCTTGATGATTTCCAGCCCCTCCCTATCCCACTCTGGTTTGGTGTGGATGATACCTGGGGGTTTTCCTCATTTGTTCCATGCTATTGGGACCCTGTCTCATTGAACCTTGCAGACATGGCTCTGAAGCTCTGCTTTGGTCTTGAACGTGAACCAGGACAGGGACTCCTTGTCACACTGGCATCCTACAAGCTTCTTGAGAAACCCTTCTGGCCATCAGACAGTGCAGACAGAATTGGGTGTTGCTTTACTTGTAACCACTCCATTACACCTTGTGGCAGCAGCTCCTGAAGACTGGAGATTACTCGGCACTGAACAAATTTTGCACTGGCAGGTCCACACCTGCTTAGGCTTGTTCAGGTGCAAGGTCATTGGCTTGATCTGTAGCACAGTCAAATTGGTCAATACTTATTAGTGTGGTGAATGGCTGTAGCTGATACTGGAGACTGGAACGTAGCCCACTGTCACTGATTGGGTTGTTTCTGTTGACATTGGAATTCTGTGCATTTGTTTTTATATTATCCCCTCAATTAACCTGGGTAATTGAGAATCCACTGTGGTGTGGTTACCATAGACAACAGACTCGCCAAGGCAAATAGCGCCTTTGGAAGACTACACAAAAGAGTCTGGAAAAACAACCAACTGAAAAACCTCACAAAGATAAGCATATACAGAGCCGTTGTCATACCCACACTCCTGTTCGGCTCCGAATCATGGGTCCTCTACCGGCATCACCTACGGCTCCTAGAACGCTTCCACCAGCGTTGTCTCCGCTCCATCCTCAACATCCATTGGAGTGCTTTCATCCCTAACGTCGAAGTACTCGAGATGGCAGAGGTCGACAGCATCGAGTCCACGCTGCTGAAGATCCAGCTGCGCTGGGTGGGTCACGTCTCCAGAATGGAGGACCATCGCCTTCCCAAGATCGTGTTATATGGGGAGCTCTCCACTGGCCACCGTGACAGAGGTGCACCAAAGAAAAGGTACAAGGACTGCCTAAAGAAATCTCTTGGTGCCTGCCACATTGACCACCGCCAGTGGGCTGATATTGCCTCAAACCGTGCATCTTGGCGCCTCACAATTTGGCGGGCAGCAACCTCCTTTGAAGAAGACCGCAGAGCCCACCTCACTGACAAAAGGCAAAGGAGGAAAAACCCAACACCCAACCCCAACCAACCAATTTTCCCCTGCAGCCGCTGCAACCGTGTCTGCCTGTCCCGCATCGGACTGGTCAGCCACAAACGAGCCTGCAGCTGACGTGGACTTTTGCCCCCTCCATAAATCTTCGTCCGCGAAGCCAAGCCAAAGATTCTATGCCAGTTTAAAATTGGGTTTATAGTTATGGTTCACACTTTGTAAAAAAAAAAAATGAATCCTTTCCAAGCTTTCATAAGAAAATCAACCAATCCATATGTAATTGATTATCTTGCCCGTAACATCTGAAAACAAATACAAAGCCTACCATTTGGTGTGGAGCCCCATCTTAATTTTATATTTGCATCTGTTCTTTTAGACTACTTTTACTTCATTGCTAGAGCTCAAGGGGCTTCATGCATCTTTCGCTGTGCCACTGACCCTGAACTTTATCGAGGTTATCAAGATTTATTGAGAACTGGTGCACAATTGTCTCAGTTGTGAAGACCTGCTCAGCAGAGAGAGAAAGCACCTGCTGGTGAAATGCAGACCCTTCTACCTGCCCAGGGATTTTTGGCTACACAGATTATTGTAGTTTACATTCTGGCTTTGGATAATGAGGTTGAGGCCTTGAAGGAGCGTGCGAAGCCCTGACGTTCCACCCTGATGGTACCATGATTATTGCTGGTGACTTCAATCAAATCAACCTGAAAATAGTCTTACTACAGTTTCAGCAGTGCATAATCTTTGCCATCAGAGGAGAGAACACACTGGATCCGGTGTACACCAATGTCCCTGATGCGTACAAGGCTGCAACTCACCCCACTTTGGTTTCTCGCGTTAAATATTTGTCCTGCTAACTCCAGTGTATAGACCACTGGCAAAGCAAAACTAAGTCAGTACGCAGGGAGATCAGGCTGGGGAGGGGAAGGGGGCGACAGCAGATGCTGCAAGGCTGCTTTAAGACTATGGACTAGATCTGTTTCAGGGAGGCGGCCATCTTCAATGGTTCATGTAAACATAAAGGAGTACACAAGCTATATCAGCAAGCGTATTGAGGATGTCACCAAAATCAAATGCTTCACAACCAAGGTTAACCAGAGGCTAGGGCCCTTCTTAGAGATCATAATGCTGCCTCAGGACAGGATTTAGGATGGCAAAAAGATCAGCCAGGGCTGAACTCTTTTGTGTAATCCAGAAGGCAAAATGGGGGTACACAGAGAAGATCCTTAGGCAGTTGTGCAACTCGAGGCACATGTTGCAAGGGATCAAGTCTATAACTGATCACAAGTCAACCTTGTGAGTTACAGGCAAAGACGCCTCCCTTCTGGACAGACTGAACATTTTATATGTATGGTTAATAAGAAGAACAAGATGACTCTGAAGAAAGCTCCATGTTCTCCTGATGAACAGTCGCCCTGCATAGCCACAGCTGAGGTGAGAAGAACCCTATCTATGGTTAATCCAGAGAAGGTGGCAAGACCAGAGAACATACCTAGTCAGGTACTGACGGACTGTGCAGACTAATTAATGGAGGTCTTCACTGATATCTTCAACACCTCACTGCAGCAGACAATCATTCCTGCAGGGGTCAAGATAGCCACATCATCCAGGTACCCAAGGTGTGGGGTGGGGGGGGACTATAACATGCCTCAATTACTACTGCCCTGTGGCACTGGCCACCGTTCTGAACTGCTTCAAGTGTTTGGTGATGGAACACATTAAAGCACACCTCCCAGAGATGCTGAACCCATTTCAATTCGCCTATAGAATAAATCATTCCACAAATAATGCTAGAGCATTGTCCCTTCACTCTGTCCTGACCCACCTGGAGAATGACATCATATGCTAGACTGCTGTTCATTGCATTTAAAATGATGATTACCCAGAGGCTGGTGGTGAAGCTGTCCTCACTGGGACTCAACGCTTCTCTCTGTTACTGGATTCTGGACTTCCTAACAGAAAGACCAGTCTGGGACAGAGGCAGAACATCAAGCACTGTCTTGCTGAATACTGGCACACCTCAGGTCTGTGTGCTCTGCCCACTTACATTCACTCAACTGATCCATGATGGCATTGCTTGATCCAGCTCCAACAGTTTCATGAAGTTGACAGAGGACTCTTACAGTAATTGGACTCCTCAGCAACAACGATGAGCCACACGACAGAGAAGAGGTGGGAGAAACTCCAAGAGTAGCACCCTGTTGACAAGATGAAGGAGATGATTGTGGACTTCAGGTGGACCAGGAGCAACCACCTTCCACTACCCATCAGCAACTCTATCATAGAGAGTGGAGAGCACCAAATTCTTTGGCGTTCACTTAACTAGTGACCTATCATAGACACTCAACATCTCCTCACTTGTCAGGAAGGCTCAAGAGCGACTGCACTTCCTGAGAAGATTGAAGTAGGCAAGGCTACCGGCCACATTATGTCAATCTTCTATGGGAGCTCTATCGAGAGCGTCCAGTAAAATCTGGCAACAGGTTAGATATCCAGATAAGTAAAACGTGGCCTAAGAAATGGATCCTAAGGTTTCTTTTTTAAAGAAATAGAGACGTGGTGTGATTTAAAGAGGGAATTCAAAAGGTTGGGCCCAGATTCAACTGTTTATTGAGAATGGAAGAATATTTATAAATGGAAGAATCTGGAATTGTTCAAGATTTTTAGGGCAAGAGGTTCATGAGAAAGGCCATGGAAGGATTTGAATATAAAGGAGAAGATTTTGTTGTGGTTTTGGGCTGTGAGACAATGTAGAGCAGTGATGCTGTATAATTGATGAGCATGTGATCTGAATGAGGTTCTGGTGGAGGAGAAGTTTGAATGAGATCAGTTTTACAAATGATGGATAATGGCAGATTGACTCAGAGTATACAATATTTGAGTCTGAAGGTAATAAAAGAACGGATATCTGTTTAAACACTAGGTGAGTTAAGACTGGGGACCTTGGGTCCTCTCCGTTTGCATGTTCTCCCTGTGGCAACATGGACTCCACTCTATCCTGAGCTTCCTCCCACATCTTAAATATGAGCTTGGAGTTGTCTATTGTACTGTGGTTAATTGTCAAAAGAATCAAAGTGGGGATGATGGGTATGTGAGAAGAAAAATATTACCAGTCTGCAGGGGAAAGGAAGGGGGTGGGATTTGCAATGGATGGGTTAAATGCCAGCTTTCTTAGGTGATGCTATAATATGTTAAAGTAGGCAGTCTTATACTGGTGCTTCTCAAGGATGTGTACTCAGTTCCCTATTACCTTGGCACCGACAATTGTACAGCTAAATGCAATTCCAACTTCAAATTTGTTGACAGTGCCACAAGGTTAGGTCGTGCATTATATGACAAGGTGGAAGACAAAAAAACAGATTGAAAATCTAATGGCATAGTAACAAGATAAAGAACTCCCTCAAGGTCAGTAAGGCAAAGATGATGATCATTTATTTCAGGGGAGGGGGCAGAATCTACACCCCTATCCATTTTAATGGTACTTCAAGCCCTTAGGAATAAATATCTTTGACTTGGGACATGTTAATGGGATCATCAAGAAAATGTACCAAAACCTTTACTTTCCCAGAAGATCAAATAACTTTGGCACATCCCTTTTGTCCCTCAACAACTTCTGCAGGTGCATCATGAAAGGCATACCTGTTGGATGCTTCACAGAGTGGTATGGGTTCTTTGGTCAAGATGAGAATAAACTATGGAAGATAGTGTGTAAAAGTTTGCCCACACTGCAAATTTACCTGTGAATAAAGAAGACAACAGCAAACCAGAGAAACAAGATTTAAATACAAACGGTTTTAATATTTCAATGCAATAACATCAGTGGGAGAAAGGGACTCTATGAAAAGTCAGTGACTCTTCTCTAGTGCCAAGTCCTTTCTCAAATGTTCATGCAGAACTGTGTCTCCTTATATAGTGAATATTATCACTGCCTACATATGGTTTTACATTCTCACGAATTGGAAAACAACTTTTACATTTGTTCATTATATTAGAATTTGTAGCATTTTTTGTCTGATCACTTGACAGATTAATTCTTATCACTGTCATATTTTGCAACTCCCAAAAGCTGTGGACTCTCTCAGCTAGCCCATCTGGAAAGAGATAATACTGTCTTTGCAGCTGGAAGTTACGTGACAGCACTCCTTACTAATTATAGTCTCTTTGTTCTACTTCTAAGGCAACAGTCCTGTAATCCTTTGCATTCTATGTTGGCTTTTACACCAAAGTCCTAGGATCCTTTACAATGTCACAAAATGATATTAAATTGTCCATAAACTTTGACAAGTCAATGCAGCTTGAAGTATAATGTAAATTCCCTCCCTTCTGTGGACTCCATCCACATCGCCTGATCCCTAGAAAAAGCAGCCAACGTACTGAAAGACCCATCACACTCCATACACACGCTCTTCTCCCTCCTCCTATTAGAGAGAAGGCTGAAGAGTATAAAAGCGTGCACCAACAGACTTAATGACAGTGGGGAAGAAACTGCCTTTAGGCTTCTGAATGGTCCCCATGACAGTGCTGTCACACTGCCCTTGCTTGGTGTGAATTGATCTTTTCTTTGCAACGTGAAATTGTGTAATTGTGCTCTTTACACAGCAAACAAATTTTAGAGATAACCTGTTGGACTGCTCACAAAAGAACTGAAGGTATTTTCTTACAAATAAAACAAAATTTGAATATCATGCTTGTGCCTGTGGATGACACTTCAATTATATTCACAATATGCACAAAGTGAACTTGCTGTAACAATAAACTTGAAAAATCCAGATTTCCTATTTGTTTAAAATGGCTATTCTCAATTTTTTTTCTTCCATCCCTCTGCAACTGGATCCTTTCTCATTGGAAGACCACAGTTAGTGCGAAATGAAAGCAACATCTCCTCCTCACTGATTATCAACCCAGGCACACCCCAAAGATGTGTGCTTAGGCCACTGCTCTACTCATTAGTCACCCATGACTGTGTTGCCAGGCACAATTCCAATGCTATCTATAAGTTTGCTGATAACACCATAGTTGTCGGCAGAATTATAAACTGCAATGAGGAAGCATAGAGGAGGGAGATAGATCAGCTCTTGATACATCAACAACCTTGCACTCAACACGAGCAAAACCAAGGAGATGATTATGGACTTCAAGAGGAAGTCAGAGAACACCACCCAGTCCTCATTGAGGGCTCAAGAACTTCAAATTTGTGGGGGTCAATATCTCCGAGAATTTCTCCTGGAGCCCCCATGTCGATACAATCATAAAGAAGGCCCCAGTGGCTATACTTTGTGAGTGCTTGAGTAGATTTGGTATGTCACTAAAGACTCCTGAAAACCTACAAATGTAGTGTGGAGAGGATTCTAGCAGATTGTATCACTGTCTGATGCCACATCTCAGGACAAGAAAAAAAATTCTACAGGGTTGTTAACTTGGCCTTTGACATCACAGTCACCACACTTCACTCCATTGAGAGTGTCTCTTTCCTCAAAGACCTCCACCACCTAGCCATGTCCTCTTCACTCTGCTATCATCAGGAAGGGGGTACAGGAGCCTAAAGATGAGCACTCAACGGCACAGGAATAGCTTCCCTGCTGCCATCAGCTTCCTGAATGAAGACACTGCCTTCCTTTTCGTGCACTATTATTTTTATTTTTTTATATATTATTGTTGTTAGATGGTTTATAATGTGAAAGTTTGCACTCTGATGCTGCCACAAAACACCAAATTTTGTGACTTGTTCATGACAATAAATTCTGAATCTGATTCTGACTTCTCTCCTACCGACTACATAAAAAAAATACATTTACATGTGAGGTGAAAAGAAATCTAGACTTTTATTAGTGCTGTGTACCAGGGTGGGGCCCCCTAGAGAATTGCTGGTTTAAAAGACAGCTGGTATTGGTGTTTTTTAGAGAAATTTCCTGAAAGTCATTCACTGAAGAATAATACTGGAACAGAGGAAAAAAATGATTTTGGTTGTAGCCTTTATCAACTACACCCATTTTAGTGTGGTTGCGGAACACCGTTTTATTTTGCTTTTGCTTTAAGAAGAGAATACTGACTGAAAGTTGATATCTAGAGTTAAAATATATTGTTGAATAGGATTTCGCCACAGGGAAACAATGGACCTTGTATGATGAAGAATCTTTGGATTTGTGATCCTCATGGCCAAGGACTCTCGGATGCTATTCACTATGATCTTGCATAGCTCCATTAACCTGGTCATTTGTAATTAGAAAATGCTGGAAAGACTCGGCAGTGTGAAGAGAGAAAAAGATTTAAGTATTTTCCAACATTTTTGTTTTTATTTCAGATTTCCAGCATCTGGATTTGTTTGATTTCCACATTTCTACTGCTGTTTGCTTGGACTTGGAAAGTCGGGCTCTAATTTTTTAGCCCTTGACCCCTTATCTTTGACTCCAGACTAGTGGACATAATTTCTCCCCATTCATCCTTTAACATCTCCAACTTCAAGCAAAGTTGACATTGTTTACCTTGTAATTCAAGCATAAGTTAAATGTTTTTAATTTACTCAGAAGGCTGTTTAAAGCATTTATTTAAGTAGCATGTTCAATTATTTATATCTGAACTGAAACTATCTTAAGCTATATTTTGGTTATAAATCAGAGGAACTATGAAAATTGTGTAATATTCCTGACAATCATGGAGGACAAATTATGTGTGGAATTCTGTCTTCTGTATTTTGGGACATTTATTTTGGCACAAAGTATGTTAAGGCATTCAATACTGTACTTTAAGGTTTCCAAAGGCCATTTCATTGTCGGACGTCCACCTGGAGGCCGGCAATAAGCGCAGAGGGAAAACTTAAAACTTTCATAGAGCAGCCCTACAATGGAGCCAATGGAGGCGCGGTATATTTGGATTTCCAGAAAGCGTTTGATAAGGTGCCGCACAAGAGACTTATCAGTAAGTTACAGGAAAGTGGAGTCCGGGGAAGTATATTGGCCTGGATTGAAAATTGGTTGTCTGACAGGAGGCAGAGAGTCGGGATAAATGGGAGTTTTTCAGGTTGGCAGAGAGTGGCGAGTGGGGTGCCGCAGGGGTCGGTGCTAGGCCCACAACTGTTCATCATTTACATTGATGACTTGGAGGAGGGGACAAAATGTGGTGTTGCCAAGTTTGCGGATGACACCAAATTGAGTGGAAGAGCAAATTGTAATGAGGATGTGGAAAGTCTGCAGAGGGATATAGTTAAGCTGGATGAGTGGGCAAAGGTCTGGCAGATGGAGTACAATGTTAGTAAGTGTGAGGTTATCCACTTTGGCAAGAAAAATAAAAGAGCTGAATATTATTTAAAGGGTGAAAAACTACAGCATGCTGTTGTGCAGAGGGACTTGGGAGTGCTTGTGCATGAATCGCAAAAAGTTAGGTTGCAGGTGCAGCAGGTTATTAAGAAGGCAAATGGAATGTTGGCCTTCATCGCTAAAGGAATTGAATTCAGGAGTAGGGAGGTAATGTTGCAACTGTATAAGGTACTGGTGAGACCGCACCTGGAGTACTGTGTCCAGTTCTGGTCTCCATATTTGAGGAAGGATATACTGGCTTTGGAGACGGTCCAGAGGAGGTTTACTAGGTTGATCCCTGGGATGAAGGGATTGACTTATGATGAAAGATTAAATCATCTAGGAATGTATTCGCTCGAGTTCAGAAGAATGAGAGGAGATCTTATAGAAACATATAGGATTATGAAGGGTATGGATAGGATAGATGTAGGAAGATTTTTTTGAGCTGGCCGGGGAAACTAAAACGAGAGGACACAGTCTCAAGATTCGGGGGAGTAGATTTAGGACAGAGATGAGAAAAAATAGTTTTTCCCAGAGAGTAGTGAATGTTTGGAATTCTCCAACCAGGGAAGTGGTTGAGGCTGCCTCATTAAACATATTTAAAATTCAGTTACATAAATTTTTACATGATAGAGGAATTAGGGGATATGGGGAGAAGGCAGGTAGGTGGAGTTAGGTCATAAATTAATCAGCCATGATCGTATTGAATGGCGGAGCAGGCTCGATGGGCCATTTTTGGCCTACTCCTGTTCCTTACTTCCTATGGATCATAAATATGTGGCAGAGCAATGGCCATCTTCCCCACCCATAATCGCCCATGGAGCTGGAACTGCTCTGTTTCCCAGAACAGTTCCAGCTGCATGGGGGATTTTTCTTGGGGAAGACTGCCATTGCTTTGCTGCATTTTGAGCTGGAGAGAGTGGCCCTGAAGGCTAAAGCGGCCTAGTGAGGGTGTCACAGCCCACACTGGCCACCTCCTGTTGGCTCCCGCTCACCGCTCCTGCTTTGAGAAGGTCATGGAGGGAGAGGGGTGAGTGGGGAGATGGGTCACTGACTGACGGCGTCATCAGCCTGCCCCTAACCAGCTGCTTGCAGCGACTGTTCATCCACATGGAATGGCGGAGTGCTGCGCTCCACTGATTTATCCTTCGGAGCCTCGGATCCAGCCACAGTACATTGAGAAAAGTAAGTATCTAAGGGTGGAGAACCTTCTCCTTTACAGTAAGGCATTTTCCTTGCTGGAAAGGGCCTTAAGACAGCAGTGTTCAGAACAAAGTTTTTTTTTAAGAGCCCATTTGCAGACTGGGCAAACCAGTAAATCTACATGAATGGTATTACTTAGTTGAAATTTAATATGCTCATTTTTAACATTGGTGGGGCAACTAGAATATTGAACTGAAACCAATAGCTTTGCAGAATACAGACTGGGTTACATTTTGAAGCTTGCTTAATCATTGTTACAGTCTGCACGAGATATTTGCTCTATTCTTATGTTTATGCTTGATTTTACGTGCAGTTTTTCATTGAATAATGGGACTCTTCTTCTGATTTGGATATTTGCTCTGGAAATGTATGCTTTTAGACAAATTAGTAACTAAATTTTTGTTAGTAATATAATTTATTACAAGTGCATACAACTAACTTAATTGTAAGGTGAAGCAGTTTCAATTTTTTTAAATGAATATTCTAATTGTCTAGACCATTCCTTCAAAATAACAATCAATAACTTCCTGTGTAATTATGTGCTACTGAAATCTGTATACCATAATTAACTGATAGAAAGCCCCTTGCTGTTGGTGTGTAAACCCTAGCAACGGGCTCCTGCAGGGCATATCTATGAGTCGTGGGATTTAATTTTGTTTAATGACCTGAAAACTGCACAATTAAAATTACTTTTGCTTTGATATAGAAACACTGCAGGGTGGTCCTGATTGCTTTTGCGGATCTCCTTTCATCATAGTGCAGTATGGTATTCAGTGAAAGGAAGCTCTTCCAATAATAACATCCCATTCGCACACTTTTAATCGAGAAGCAAGGTGTAGAATGTGATTGGATATGCTCATGTTATAAACAAATAAAGTTTTATTAAGACATTGAATGTATCGAAATTAATTAGGTAAGCAAATTTTAAGATGTAGAAAATTAACCAAGTTTAAAGTTGGAGAATTATTTTTCCTTTCTATAATTTCTACACCTGGCAACATACTGGTGAACCTCCTCTGTACCCTTTCCAAAGCCATCCCATTCTTCTTGTAATGGGTTGACCAGAATTGCACACAGTATTCCAAGTGGGTCCTTTAACCGGAGTTTTGTGCAGTTGCATTATGCATGACTCCTTGCTCAACACTAAGCATTCCATACACCTTTTACCACCCTATCTACTTGTGTGGCCACTTGCAATGGGCTATGAACCTGGACCTCCAGATCCCTCTGCTCATAAATATTTTTAAGAGTCCTGCCATTAACTGTGTACAATCTTGCATTTGAACTGCCAAAGCATAACAGCCCACATTTGTCTGGATTAAGCATCGTGTGGCAAATTCTCTGCCCATACCTATAACTGATCTATATCCTGTTCTTTAACTCTCTACACAGGCTTCCACCACTACCCCGTGTCTTCTATGGGCTAGCCAATTTTGTATCAAAACTAACAACTCACCATGTATCTGAACCTTCTGAATATATCATCTTCTCATTTACTCATTTAGCATGAATGTAATTTATGTTCCTAGTCATCTTATTTTACTTTTACATTTTGTGGTATTTTGATTTTAATCTGTCTTTGTGAATTTTTATTTTTTGGCCATTTGGTTTGAATACTTTGTTATCCCTTTGAATATTTATATAAAAAAAATTATATTCCGCTCTCAAGCGTGACAAAACATTTTTTTTGCTTTGACTTGCACTTATACAATTGCTTTATTTAAACAAGAGCCATGATTTTATTAGAAAATATGATTTAATTAAAAATCTGAGTGTCGCATGCCAGGAGCTCCACAATTCCTGTCCAGAACAAGTAGGTACAGGCGAAGTGATCACGATTGAGTTTTTTTTTTGCGTTATAGATTGTTCTCAACTAAGTAGATGAGATGTGTTCCAAAGACAGTGTTGATTTATCAAGAACTAAATGCACCTGCTTGACAAATGGCCAAATTCCAAAGATGTATGGGATTAGAAAGTTAATTGGTAATGTGTGTATTTGGGTGATGCAACCTTGTGGGCCAGAAGGGTCTGAACTTTTATATATCAAAGCAATAAAAAAATATAATGGAATTACTTTTATTTAATAATTTTGCCTATTTTAGCATACATTTGGCAATATTGATTTCTTCCTTACCGATTGTGCACACCCTTCACAGTTTTAATTACCATTTTACCATTCTCTTTCACAAGTTTGCCAGACATTTGTGCTCTATCTGTTGGTCTAAGATTGAACTCCCAGTAGCTAACCATTTCAATTTCTCACAGCATTCCCACAGATATTTCTGTTCTTGACCTTTTCCATTGTCAGGTTGAGCTTAAATGTAAACTTGAGCAAAAATGCCACATATTCCTCCTGGACAACCTTAAACCTAATAGTGTAAACAGCTATTTTTTTCTAATGCCAGGCAGCCCCAAATTCTATCTGGTCCACTGTTTCCTTTTATTTACTTTTTTAACCTCCTATATAACCATATGCAGCACAGAACAGGCCAGTTTGGCCTTACTAGTCCATGCTGGAACAAATCCACACCCTCCTAGTCCCACTGACCAGCACCTGGTCCATACCCCTCCAATCCTCTCCCCTCCATGTAATTATCCTGTCTCCTTAAATGTAAATAACGTCCTTGCTTCAACCACCTCTGACAGAAGCTTATTCCACATCCCAACCACCCTTTGCGTGAAGAAATTTCCCCTCGTATTCCCCTTATAATTTTCCCCTTGCAATCTCAAACCATGCCCTCTGGTTTGAATATCCCCCACTCTTAATTGAAAAATCTTATACTCATTGACTCTCTCTGTCCCTTTTAAAATCTTGAACACTTCCATCAAATCCCCCCTCAATCTTCTACGCTCCAGAGAAAAAAGCCACAGACTGCTCAACCTTTCTCTGTAACTCAAACCCTGACATCCTGTCAACATTCTCGTGAACCTTCTCTGCACTCTCTCTATTTTGTTTATATTCTTTCTATAATTCGGTAACCAAAACTGCACACAGTATTCCAAACTTGGCCTCACCAATGCTTTGTACAATTTCATCATAACATCCCAACTCTTGAATTCAATACTCCGATTTATGAAGGCCAACATTCCAAATGCCTTCTTCGCCACTCTATCTACCTATCAACTTTGAGGGTACTATTTACCATAACTCCTAAATCCCTTTGATGCTCTGCACTCCTCAATTGTCTACCATTCAATGTATATGACCTATTTAGATTTGCCTTTCCAAAATGCAACACTTCACACTTAACTGTATTAAGTTCCATCAGCCATTTCTCAGCCCAATCCTCTAGCTTTCCTATATCTCTTTTTAAGCTACGGTAATCTTCCTCACTGTCCACAATACCACCAATCTTTGTATCATCTGCAAACTTACTTATCCAATTTACCACCCCTTCTTCCAGATTGTTAATATATATATAAAACAAACAATAGTGGACCCAGGACCAATCCCTGAGGAACTCCACTAGTCACCGGCCTCCAATTTGACAAACAATTTTCTACCAGTACTCTCTGACGCCTCCCATCCAACCATTGCTGAATCAATTTCACTACCTCCTTATTTATACCTAATGCCTCCACCTTTTTTACTAAAGTCTAAATAGACAACATCCACAGCCTTCCCTTCATCAATCTTTTTTGTAACCCCCTCGAAAAACTCTGTTCGTTAAGCATGATCTACCCCTGACAAAACCATGCTGATTACTCCCTATCAATCCCTGTTCTTCCAAATATTTGTAAATGCCATCCCTCAGAACATTTTCCATCAACTTACTCACCACAGACGTAAGACTCACAGGTCTATAATTTCCTGGCTTACATTTGGACCCTTAAACAGCAGAACAACATGACCCACCCTCCAATCCTCTGGCACTACCCCCGTGACCAGTGACATTCTAAATATCTCTGTTAATGGCCCCACTAACTGTCCACTAGCCTCCCTGAGTGTCCTAGGGAATACTTTGTCCGGTCCGGGAGATTTATCCACCTTTATCTTTTTTAACACAGCCATCACTACCTCCTCGGTTATCCTTGTATGTTTCATGGCCTCCCCACTATTTTTCTTTACTTCAACTGGTACAATATTTTTTTCCTTAGTGAATACCGAGGAAAAGAAATCATTTAAAATTTCCCCCATCTCCTCTGACTTTTCACATAGCCTACCCTCCCTATCTACAAGGGTCCAATTCTATCCCTCACTAATCTTTTACTTTTAATGTACCTATAGAAACCCTTTGGATTTATTCTTACTCTGGCTGTCAAAGCTTCTTTGTACCTCTTTTTGACCTTTCTAATTTTTTTTCTTAAGATTTTTTCCACACTCCTTGTAGTCCTCTTTCAATTTCTCATCACCCTGCTGTTTATACCTCTTTCTCCTAACCAAATTTCTAATATTCCTCGAAAACCAAGACTCCCTATGACTTCCAGCCTTTCCTTTGATCCTCATTGGGACATATCTACTCTGTACTCTCAAAATTTATTATTTGAATATTCTCCATTTTTCATTTACATCCTTTCCTGAAAAAATCATGTCCCACTCAATACTCCCTAAAGCCATTCTCATTCCTTCAAAATTTACTTTTCTCCAATCCAGAACCTCAACTTTAGGCCTTTCTTTGCTCTTCCCTAAAACTACCCTAAAACTAATAGAGTTGTGATCACTAGACCCAATTTGTTCTCCAACATTAATGTCTGATACCTGACCTAGCTCATTCCCTAACAGGAGATCCAGTATTCCACTATCCCGAGTCGGTTCTTCTACTAATTGATTCAGAAAACAATCTTGAACACATTTAACGAACTCTAGCCCATCCAGCCCTCTAACTGTATGGGTATCCCAATCAATGTGAGGGAAGTTAAAATCTCCCATGATCACTACCTTATGTTTCTCACACATATGCGTTATCTCTCTACACATTTGTTCCTCTAGTTTTCTTGACCCATTTTGTGGTCTGTAATACACCCCTATTAGTACCCTCATGCCTCCTCCACCCCTCAATTCCACCCAAACAGCCTCACTGGACGATTCCTCCAAACCATCCTGCCACCTCACAGCAGTAATGTCCTCCTTAACAAGAAGAGCAACTCCTCCCCCTTTTTCAACCCCTTGTTCTATCACATCTAAAACATTTGTATTCTGGAATATTTAGTTGCCAGTCCTGACCCTCCTGTAACCAGGTCTCACTAATTGCCACAACATCATGATTCCAAGTGCCAATCCATGCTCTAAGCTCATCTACCTTGTTCACTATGCTTCTTGCATTAAAGTACATGCATTTCAGAGAATGACCCTCACATATATTCCCTATTCTACCTTAACCTCCATCCTTCTTTTGTTATCTTTATCATTCTTAACTAGGTGGCCATGCACCCTAGACACTGCTCGCAAACTCTGCTCCCCACCCCCCTGCCAAACTAGTTTAAACCCTCCCCCACAGCTCAAGCAAATCTGCTTGCCAGGATATTGGTCCCCCTCCAGTTCAAGTGGAGCCAGTCCCTTTTGTACAGGACCGACTTTCCCCAGAAGAGATCCCAGTGATCCAAAAATCTTATCCCCTGACCCCTGCACCAGCTCTTTAGCCACGCATTCATCCTCCACATCCTCCTATTACTACTCTCTCTAGTGCGTGGCACCGGCAGCAATCCAGAGATTACTACCTGAGAGGTCCTGTTTTTTAACTTCCTGCCTAATTCTATGTATTCCTGTTTCAGGACCTCATCCCCACTTCTAATTAAGTCATTGGTCCCCACATGGACCACGACTTCTGGCTGCTCACCTTCCCCTTGTTCACATTTTTCTCTCCATACCCCTTCCCACCCCCATGGTCTTTCAATCTTCCTCTCTCTTTACCTTTTCTATCCTCTGTCTAATTTTCTGTCATCTATTGGCCCCTCACCAGCATCTCTCCCCTTTAACATATGTAATCTTGAAAACCTATTGGAATTCTTTGAGGAGGTAACAGGAAGGACAGACAAAGGAGTCAGTGGATGTAGTTTGCTTGGATATTTTGAAGGTGTTTGACAAAGTGCCATACATGAGGCTGCTAAGCAAGATAAGAGCCCATGGTATTACAGAAAGGTATTAGCATGGAGAGAAGTTTAGCTGACTGGCAAGAGGCAGAGAGTGGGGATAAATTGGGCCTTTTCTGATTGGCTGCCAGTGACCAGTGGCATGCGTACCAAGGACTTGGGCCTCGTAACAGTCCCAACACTAAGGCCTCTAAAAGGAGCAGCAACAGAAATTCACCAAGACAATGGCTACTTAAACACAACTGATTTTAGTTTCTTAACACAGAATAAGATCAATATTTAACTTGTCACTCTCAACTCCCTCCTAATTCTAAGCATGTGTGTGTATGTCTGTTCAAGATGGTTCTTTCTCACTGTCCTGTCAGTTACTATTCACTTCTCCAGGTTTGCTGCTATCAGCAGTTTTCGGTACTATGAACCGTCATTACGTTGAACAGGCTCTGGTGCCTTAAGTTGTTATCAACAGGAAGGCCTTTTGTGGGTGCAGAGAAAGGTTTGTTGTTTGTGGAGATGCAAACTGATTTGCTTCAATCAATAAGCGAAGTGTCTCTCTAAAGAAACATGTCTTCTTCCAATTACCGCAAAAAGTTCTTCTTTTCCCCTATTTCAGGAGAAACGCAATAACCAGCCACTACAGAGATTTTGAATAGACTGAACTCTGAATTCACAATGCTTAAAATAGGGTCTTTAGCAGGCTTTTCTCTTGCCAGCCTTTCACTGACTGCTGCCCTTCACTCTGCTTCGTTACCTTCTGCAGCCTTGCGCTGACTGCTGCAGCCTTTATCTTCTCTCTCTCTTGTTTATTTTCTGTTCCTGTCTCTGCTTCTGTCTCTCTTTCTGTTTTTAAAATGTGGTGTTTGTTTGTGAAAAGTGACCTAAATGACCTAATCTTCTTCCCCTTTTAAAACATTTTATTTTTCTGTTACACTCTCCCTCTACAAAGGTATTTTTTAGCTCTTGTGCTGAAATTATTTTTATACAAATTGTGAATTTAACCATCTCCTCAATGATAACAATGCACAATATACGTCGTGTCATAACATATCCCGATAATGAAAGTTTTTTTTTCTTTACATGATCCTTTCAACATCTAGACAAGCAATCTGCGATCACATTATTTGTACCTTTTGATATGATTAATTTGCAGATTATATTCTTGCAAGATCAGATTCCAGTTTAATAATCTATTTTTTTTATTCTTCATCTTATTCAAAAACACCACAGGATTGTGATCAGTAAATATTACTGGTTCATAGGTTATACCCAGATGCATATCAAAGTTCTGCAGAGTGAGTATTAGAGATAATAGTTCCTTCTCAATAGTAGAATAATTCCTTTGATGAACAAAGAATTTTTTTTGAAAAGTAGACAACTGGATGGTCAATTTTATCATGTTTTTGTAATAACACTGCACCAGCTGCCCCCTCACTGGCATCCACTGCTAACAAAAATGGTTTGTCAAAATCAGGAGATTTAAATACAAGGTTATGGCATAGCATTTCCTTTAAATTCTCTAAAGATTTTATCCACACAAACTTCTCTCCTTTCTTCAAAAGATTGGTTAAAGGAAGAGCAATTCTTGCAAAACTTCATATAATACCCTACCATTCCTAAAAAGCCAATGGGAATAGGGAATTCAGAAATTGCCTGCACTTTTGCTCCAACAGTCGCAACTTTGCTCTGACCAAGTACATGTCCTAAATATGTCACTGTAGCATGTCCAAATTCACTTTTAGCTAGGTTGACAGTTAGTTTTGCTTCAGAAAACATTCCAATTCCACCAGATTTTTTTTTCCCACGTGTCACTTTTTGTGACCAAGTCATCAATTTAAGAAACTGTGTTTTAACCCTTGGATTACAGAATTTATCATCCTTTGGAACATTGCAGGGGAACTTTTCATGCCAAAAGGTAGCATATTATATTCATACAAGCCTGATGGTGTCACAAATTTGGAAATATTCCTTCCTTCCTCTATTAGTGGCACACACCAATAACCCTTCATCAGATCCATTTTAGTAAGAAATTTAGCCTTCCCAATTTTATCAATGCAATCATCAATTCTAAAATAGGATAAGCATCATTTTTGGTTACTGTATTAACCGTCCTGTAATTTGTACAGAATCTAACAGTTCTATCTGATTTAGGTATCAGAACACTGCTATCTATAAACTAACCATTTCAATGAAAGAAAGCAAGCACATTCTTTTAATATTGGTATTCTGAATTTTAATTAACTTATTTGCAAAGTTTGGGGTGCACAGACACCCATGCTATAAGCGATTCCACGGATTAACGATTCACGTTCTAATGAGGTTTCAGTGTAGTTAATATCATTCAGTTTTGGCCCAGAAAACTTCGCTCTAAGAGCACTGTCATGTGTTCGGAACAAAATGAACACTTTATTTCCTGGCTTAAGATTCCTCATTTGAGTCTTCCTGTCAAATAATTGCTTTATTTTAACTTGAGCCATTTTTAAATTCTTTTGATCCAAAGTCCACACTTTTTGTAACATAATCTAAAAAAAAATCCAACTGTACATCCTCATTAACCCACTGTTCTTTTACCAACCTTAAAGGCTGTCTAACATGATGTTCAAACACAATTTCAAAAGGGCTGAAATCTAATGAATCCTGCACAGATTCTCTTACAACAATGAATACCTTCGTCCAAATCCTTTCCATTCTCCAGACAGTAAATCCTCATCATATTTTTAAGAGTAGAATGAAATCTTTCCAAAGCTCCGAGTTTCAGAATGGTACACAAATGAAGTGATTTATTTAATTCCCAGCTCACAAGTCAACTGGTGAAACAGCTGTGACGTGAAATTGCTTCCTTGATTGCTCTGGATCTCAAGGTAATCCAAAAACTCAAAAATTTTTTGCAAAGCCTTTACCACTGTTTTTGCTTTGATATTCCTCTAGAAATCTGGATGCTGTACATGTAATGGTTAATGAGTACTAATTCACAGATTTTGTTTTAGGCAGGGGACCCACACAATCCACAATAACCCTCTTGAAAGGTTCCCCAACAACTGGAATTTTGCAAGGGAGCTACCGGAGGACTCTGGTTAGGTTTACTCACAGCCTGACAAAGGTGACATCTCTGGCAACAATTTACAACTTACTTCCTCAGATTGGACAGAAGAATTGTTACAAAAATTTTATTCATGGTCTTTACACCTAGATTAAGTACTATGGGCCAAATTTAAAATTTCATTCCGATAGGCTTTAGGATGACCGCCCATTTTTCATTTACATGGACATCACAAGGTTCTATTTCCTCATTAACAATTCATCCTTCCAGTAATATCCACAGAGTATTTCCTTAATCTCCTCCTCATCCACAGCCTTCTCTCTCAAGGCAGTGAGATCAGAATCTGTCTTTTGCTGCTTAATTAACTCTTTCTTGACAAAGACAAATCCTAACTCAAATTTAACCTGCTTTTTCTGGACTATTTCAGAAGTATTGGGCAAGTTTCTATCAACTGGATCTTTCTCTGCTCTCATCATTTTCTTAGAAAAGACCTTGTCACAGCACATGCAGGATATATCTCAAAATCTTCATCACTCTAATCTTTACATGGCTCATTTGTTAATCTCAATATTGACCTAACTTTATCCTCCACCAAGTCATTCCCTAGTCATAGTGAGACTCTTCACATGGGCAACTTTGAAATAACTCCCAGTTCAACCAGTCCTTTAACTAATTCTGAATTCAACTCTACTTTGTGAAGAGCTATTGATTCTACATCTCCACCAACACCTCTAATCCAAGTTGTCTCTCCTGTGTCCATCTTTTGATCCAGGGTCAAGACATTCTCCAACAACGATGAGAATTTTAACTGGCACTTGGGAAGTTCCTTTCTTTACTGAAATTAAGCTCTCTGATACAAAAGGTTTGAATATATCTAAAACATCCTTACCAGGTATAAAGCCTCTGTTCTCACTAAGTTTAACTGTCTGAGTACAAGCTTCTGGTAATATCTCCTTTCTTTTTCAGCACTTAACCATTTTCTATTAACCATCATCACGAACATGACCAAGTTTCTTACAGTAATAACAGACAAATCCCTATAATTCTGTCCTTTTCTATTTTACCCTCATCTTTTCTCAATATTCTCTTCAGGCTCACTGGTCTGTTCCACATCAACCTTCTGAAAAGGTTTACTGTGCTGAAACTTGTTTTTGTGAGTTAACGCAGATTGGCCCCCTAACCTACCCTGTTGCCATGTTCCCATATCTTTCTCATCCAGGTATAATTTGATCTCATTGCAAATACACTTTTTAAATTTCCTCAATATCAATTCTCGTACTCTGTTGAAATTATTATTTATTCCTTTTGAGACACAGCAATGATCAAAGCATCCAGATTTTTCAAATGGTTTCCCCAAATTCCTAATTTTTTGCCCATATGCTTCTGGAACCAAATCATAAGTTTTTAATACTGCTTGTTTAACAGTCTCATAATGTGAAACTTGCTCTGCATTCACACTGGAGTATGCCAGTTGTGCTTTTCCCTTTAAAACACTTTGGACCATAAGAGGCCAGTGTGAGTTCTGAGCAACCTTTTCAAAAAGCTGAAAAAATGTATCTATATCCCTCTTATCGAGATGAACTAAATTAGCCTCTCTACTAGCCAAAACCTTCTCTCCAGGAGTTTGAGCTTCAGTCCTCTTATCTCTCTCCATCTTCACTTTTCTAATTCATAAAGCCTCTGTCTTTCAGCTTCTTCTACCATGTTTTTTTTTCTCTCTCTCTCAAACTCCAATTTTTTTCACAGTTGCATTTCAACAGATTTATCTTCAGGAAAATTTTCTAAGTCTTCCTCTTCAAATTGTCCCTCACTTATATAATATTTCACTATGATCCTCTGTACTTCTATTTTCATCATAAAACCCTTCACTTCAGCCAATTTTAATTCCCTAGCAATGTTTGCAAGTGATGGTAGTTCCAAAAAAAACCACTTAATATTTGTGGCTATTGTTTTTCCCCACACGCACTTTAAATGAGCTTGGAAAAACCATTTGCTAATAAATCGCCAAAACCTCAAAAGTTTATAATCCCAAAACTCCAAATTTTTTAGTTCCCAACTCCAAATATTTCAAATTGCAACAGATGAGCCCCCACTTGTTATGAGGCCTAAAACTAGCAGCAACAGAAATTTACCAAGACAATGGCTATTTTTAAAAAATGGGTTTTATTTTCATAATACAAAATAATAGAATCAACATTTAACTTATCACTCATAAGTTACTTAACTTAACCCCCTCCTAATTCTATGTGTGTGTGTGTTTGTTTTCAAGATGGTTCTTTTTCACTGCTCAGTCATTTACTGTTCACTTCTCCAAATTCACTGGTGTCAGGCTGTTTTTAATTCTGTGCACAGAATTAAGCCGTCATTACATTCAGCAGGCTCTGGTGCCTTAATTTAAGTTGTTACCAGCAGGAAGGCTTTTGGTGGATGCAGAGAGAGGTTTGTTGGACATGCAAACTGATTTCCTTCAATCAGTAAGCGAAGTGTCTTTCTGAAGAAACATGCCTTCTCCCAGGCTTCCGCAAAGAGTTCTTCTTTTCCCCTATTTCAGGAGAAATCCAATAGCCAGCCACTACAGAGATTTTGAATAGGTTGAACTCAGAAACCTTTCTTAAAATGGAGTTTTTAGCAGGGTTTTCACTTGCCAGCCTTTCACTGATTGCTGCCTCTCATTCTGCAGCTTTACACTGACTGCTGGAGTTTTTAAAATCTCCTCTCTTATTGTTTCAGCTTCCGCCTCCGCCTTTTCCGCCTCTTTTTCAGCTTCTGTCTGTTTTTGAAATGTGATGTTTGATTGGGTTAAGTGACCTAAACTTCCTAATCTTATCCCCCCCTCCCCCTCCCTTTTTAAACATCTATTTTTAACTTATTCCATTACAGGACCGTTTCTTTCCATGTTATGTGTCAGTTGTTTGGCTTTGTGGGCAAGTTTGTGGAAGATACAAAGATTGGAAGAAGGGCAGGTAATGTGGAAACAGGAGGACTTGGACAGGCTAAGAGATTGAGCAAGGAAATGGCAGATGGAATAAAGTGCATGATCATGCACTTTGGTGGAAGAAAAAAGGATGCGGACTATTTTCTAAACAAGAAAATGAATTCAGAAATCAGAGATGCAGAGGAAAATGAGAGTCATTGAGCAAGATTTCCTGAAGGTCAGTCAGCAGTTAGTCAGTGGTAACAAAGGGAATAGCAATGCTAACATTACTTTTGAGAAGAATAGAACATAAAAGCAGGGATGTAATGTTGAGACTTTCTAAGGTATTGGTCAAACCACACAGAGTATTGTGAGCAGTTTTAGGCTCCTTGCCTAAAGAAGAATGTGTTGGCATTAGATAGGGTCAAGGAAATCTTCACTAAAATTATGTGAAACTGGAAAGTCTGGAGATATTGTAATTGAATACACAAAGGTGCTGGGAAAACTAAGCCGGTTTCACAACGTTTATACGAAGCAAAGGGATTTAACCAAGATTTCAGTTGTGAGCCCTTCATTAGGCTATGAATAAAAAGCAGACAGACACCTGAACAAAAAAGGTGGGGAGAGGGAAGAAGGGGCAGGGCTAGGAGCAACAGGCAAGGGGTCATAGGTGCATATGCGTGGAAGGACAGATGAGACAAAAGCTGAGAAGTGATGAGGGGAGGGTGTTTCTCTCTGAGTGGAAGGGGAAGGGGGTGGGGAGCTGGAGAAAAGCTAGAGATAGGGAGGGGCCTAATAGAAACTAACAAAGTCGATATTAATGCCATATAGTTGGAGAGTGCCAGTCAGATGAAATATTAGGTGTGGATTTGAAATGGTTGGCAGCAGCAGATAGAGTGAACACAGACAGGGAAATTGTTTTGTGGAGCACCATTTTGTCCACTACAATAGCAGTGGCCAACCATTTCATTTTAACACCCCATTCCCACACTGACATGCCTCAGACCAAGACAATCTGCATATGGGAAAAACAAAACCTAAGTTGCCATATGACCACTCTCCAAACAGATGGTATTAACATTGACCTCCAGTCTCCATTAGTCCCCTCCTCTGCTTGACTCTCACTCTCCCATCCCTCTGTCTCCTTTCCTCCAACTCTCCACCTCTTTCCTTCTCCATTCAGAGAGCTTCCTTATCACAAGTTTTTTTTAAATCTTCTGGATGCCTGCCAACATTTTTCCACACCTTGATGAAGGGTTCAAGCCAGAAACGTTGATTAAGTATTTTTACCTTTTCTATGTAAAGGAAGCTGTTTGACCTGCTAAGTTTCTCCAGGTTTGTGTATTTTTACTCTGTTCTGAAATGTTGACTGAACATTTCTGCCCCTGGAGATTTTCCAACAGCTCATTGTTTGGAATAGGTTTTCTTAGACATGCTGCTTATTTTTCATTATAGAATCTGATCTTACAAGTTATTCCTAATATAGGAAGTGTCTTGTCATTATAATTGAGATGTTCCATTAGCAATGAATGTCAGGCAGCTAATATCAAAAACGAGCAGTGCTTTAACATCAATCTTGATCATCTCCCGCAGGCAGGAAATTAAAAAGCTATGCATCCACACCTAGAGATCTTTATCTGAAATGACATATAGCTGTGGAATAAAGAAGGACCTCTCCACTTTCTGTGTTTATATCTTTCACCATTAGAATGTGTGTGTGAGAGAGCCTCTGCAAGTATGATTGTCTGTATTTTAAAATTCTTCGACAAATAGTATGGATGTGAGGCAAGATTTAAAATCTTGGTTGCATAATAAGACACACTTTTTAAGCAATTTTAATTTTTTTAGGATTTTCCCCCTCCTCAGAATTTTTGTTATACTGCAGCAGGCATAATATTACCATGCAATGGCATTATAGATTAGTCTGTTTTGATCATATCTTGGCATTATTTCATGTTCAGTTTGGCATCTTTACTGTAAAAAAAGAACTGCCTGATGAATATAAATTTGTTGTCTTGCTTATAGAGTAAAGGGAATGGAGGTGTGTTGGAATATGTGAAAAGAATATGGGGAAATTATTGAAGGGAATGACTAATGAAATTGCAAGGGCTTAAACATAGAAATGTAGCTGGATCCTGATTCTACATCTTAGATTAAGTAGTGTATGGGAAAAGATAGAAAGCTTAGGTGGGTTTAAAAATTACTAATCCCGAGGGTCTGATGCTCTGCATCCCAAAGTATTGGGGGGAGGGGGGAAGGGGTGGAAAGTGCCCCATTACTATAATGTACAATGTGCCAAATTTAACCCCACTGTTTTATTAAAAAGAAATGACAGACAATTAACCTAATAGCAGAAATTGGTGGCGGGGGGGGGGGGGGGTGGTGAAGCAAAATGAAACATATTTGCTTATTAAAATTTGCAATCGTAGGACACTTGTACTGCATTAACAGGTCTGAACAAAATTGGCATGAGTTTGTAAAAAGGAACCTGTGCTCAACAAATTTATTACAGTTTTTTGAGTTTGCATCGTGGGAAAGAAAAGAGAATGAGTGAATGTGATACATTTGGGCTTTTAGAATGTAATTGATAAGGACCCACTTGAAAAACAATCAGTGAGGATTGGCAAGACCATCTCCACAATCTTCATCTGTACCGGAGCACCTCAGTGCTGGGTTCCTAGCTCCCTGCTCTAATCACTTTACACCTGTGACTCTGTAGTTCGGTATGGCAATAACACCATCTACAAATTTGCTGATATTACCATTGTAGTGGGTTATATATAGAAAAGTGATGAGTCAGCATACAGGAGGGAGATTGAAAACTTGGCTGAATGGTACACCAACCTTGCACTCAATGTCACCAAAACTATTAACTTCAGGAAGGGAAAACCAGAGGTATGTAATCCAGTGATCATTGGGAGATCAGAGGTGGAGAGGGGGAGCAAATTTAAGTACTTGGGAATCCCTATCTTGGAGGATCTTTCCTGGACCGAACACATCAATGGAATCATGAAGAAAGCATGTCACTGGCTCTACTTCATCAGGATTTGCGGAGGTTTGGTATGACATCAGAAACCCTGGCACATTTCTACAGCAATGTGCTGGAAAGTGCTGACCGGCTGCATCATGATCTGCTATGGGGACACCAATACCCCTGGGTGTGAAGCCATGCAAAAGTTAATGGACACCGCCTAGGACTTTACAGGCAAAATCCTCTCCACTTTCAAGAACATCTACAGGGGACACTCATCGGAGAGCAGCAACAATCATCATGGATCCACACCACTCAGTACATGCTCTGTCTTTGCTGCTGCCATCATGAAAGAGGTCACAAAACTCTCACCACCAGGTTCAGGAACAGCTACTACCCCTCCACCATCAGACTCCTCAATAACAAACTCAATCAGGGACTCATTTCAGGACTCTTAATTGTGCATTTTATTGATTTTAATTCTCTTGTTATTACACAGTCAATATTGTTACAACATTCATTATGTTTACAGTTCTTTATTTGTTTACATGTGTACACAGTGTACAGTTTTTTTTGCACTGCCAATAAGTGCTGGTTCTGCCTCACTTACAGAAAAAGAATCTCAAGGTTATAAGTATATACTCTGGCAATAAATCTGAAATCTGAAGCTTGTGTGCAAAATTAAGGAATGTAGGACATAGATAATATATCAGTGTTGATTGAGAATTGGTTAACAGGAAATAAAAATTAGGAATAAATGGATCTTTTTATAAGTGGTGGTTAACAACCAATGAGCTGCCAAAAAGATCAGTGATAAGACCTTGTTCACAATATATCAACATTTTGGATAAGGGGACAAAATGTGCTTTTTCCAGGCTGCTAGGTTAGGGGGAGGAGAATGCAGAACAGCTCCAATGTGATTTAGAAATGTGCATGGCAGATGCTGATTAACGTGGATCAACGTGAAGCTGTTCACTTCAATTCTAAAATCAGAGACAGTTCATTGAATGGTGATAGATTGTGAAGGGATGGTAAAATTACTTGGATGTCCATGTAACACTATTCACCTTTCTCAAGTCAAATGCCTGGCAGATGTAGTTTGGATAAAGGTTCCATGAATTGCTGACCCGTTGAGTTCTCTAGCCTCTCAATGTTTGCTTATAGATTCTAATATTAGCAGGTCTTGATATTAGTAGAATCTTTTTATCTGGAGAATGGTGAACCTGTGGAATTGTCTACCACTTAAAACAATGGGAGGCTAAGTTGTTAAACATGTTCAAGAAGGAAATAGATATTTTTTAACACTACAGTATATAGATCAAGAGATATGAAGAGAAGATGGGAACTGGCTTTGAAGTGGATGCCTGCCCAGTATTGTGGTGAATTGGGGACAAAATTGATTAGCCCCCTGCTGGTCACATTTGTTATGATTCTGAAATGGATCCTATTTTGTATATATTTTTTGGTGTGGGAATAGTCCCAGCAAATACAAATCTTGCACTCTTTTATGAAAGAGAAAGGAAACTTTGGCCAGTTATTTTCAAATGGGTCCTTACAAATGTGGATTGTGTAAAATTGAATGAAATTGGCCTTTTTTGTTTACTGTCTCGTGTTGGGGTACAGGAGTGAGTGCCAGTTATTGTTTGGCTCCTGTCCATCAGGGCCAAAGGGAGGTTGGGCAAGGTTCGAAGATGGTAAGCATGGGAAGTTATCTTGACGAAGGGCTCAGGCCTTAAATCTGGGTTACCAACTTTGCTTCCTATTGATGGTGCGTGACCTACTGAGTTTCTCTAGCTCATTTGTGTATTGCACTACAATCACTGCAGTCTTTGTTGTTTAACTCAAAATAACTTAAATCCTCTTCTCTTAAAAATGACATTATTAGAATAATAAGTACATTCTTAGTCTCTCATAAGGGGTTGGAATTTATATCCTTTTATTCATTCATCCATTCCTTAATTTATTCATCCACCCAGCTGAGTGCACACTTCCTACTCATCTTGCCCTCTCTCTCTGTGGGCTCTGTGGTGTGTTGTCTATATGAAAGGTACTTTTTATAAATGCAGGTTGTTTAGTTGTTGAAGATTCAGATATTGCATCAGGACTTAAAGAAGCAATACAGATTAAGTTTTATAGAATGTGTAATCTCAATGCTGAATTATTTACCTACGGCCTCTCAGTTTGGTTGGAACTATAGTGAACAGTGGGCGAATTCTTATAGTATTTTGACTGACATTCCTCACCAGTATCACAAATCAGTTGTTATTTTCCCTTGATGCATATTGTGGATACTTTTGCCACTGCTGTGTGGGTTATAATGAAAAGCATTTCCATACTTCAGAAGTATTATCTTTGTTTGTTCATGCTGTCGAGCATTCCTGTGTGGATCTGCAGCAAATTTGAAATAGAAAATAAAGATTATAGATCGTTCTACAGGCTGGTGAAAGGTACAAAGTGTCTTAAATATGAAATGGTGCTAAAATGCACTATTTACATGTTCAATTGAGATTTGCAGATACCACCTTATTGGGTGCATGATATTAAAAAAAAAGTGCAAACAATTGTTATTTCTGTTTGTCTGTCTGCATATTTTGCACCAAGGAATGGAGAATGATGTTGTCAGGTTGTATTTGTACAATCAGATGACATTAAACTTGACTTGAGGAAAAAAAAAGTGAGGTAGTGTCTATGGTTCATTGTCCATTCAGAAATCTGATGGCAGAGGGGAAGAGCTGTTTTTGTAATATTGGATGTTCATCTTCAAGCTCCTATACTTCTTCCCAATCAGGAATTTATCTATCTTAAATGACTTGGTCTCCACAGCTGTCCATGGCAACAAACACTACCCTCTACATAAAGTAATTCCTTATTTTCTCTGATCTAAAAGGATTTTTTTGTTCTGAGGCTGTACCTTCTGGTCCCAGACTCTTCCATCGTGGAAAAACAGCATCTCCATATCCACTTTATCTAGAACGCTCAGTATTCAATGGGTTTCAATGAGATTCCCCCTTCTAAACTCCAACAAATACAATCCCAGAGTTAAAAGTTTTGGAAAATGCAGACAAAGTATAGGTGTATGTATTTGGAGGCAACTGCAAATTTGTTGACAAAACAGAAATGCTGGAAATTCTCAGCATATCAGACATCTGTGGGAAGAAAAATTGTCGTTGTTTCAGATCTAAGACCCTTTGTCAGAACTGAAAAGGAGATGATAACTTGTAAAGGTGTGGAGAGGGCAGTGTCTCTGACAGATTAAAACCAGGGTGACCTTGGGAGTAAGCAGTAAATAAGTTTAACTGGTGAATGGGAGTAGTTTGATGATGAGAATGTAGACAAAATACAGATGTGGGAGTTGCAGAATGCAGAGGAGGATTTCAAGACCAGCAAGTCAGGCTGCACATGTTCTCTTCTCCCAGAGAGGGGAAATAAAAGCATAGCTAATATGACCGATGGGTGTCTGATCTAGACCAAGAAAGCAGTTTCCTGATGTTGTATAATTCCGTATCAAGTTGAGAAGGCTGCAACGTGCCCAGCAGGAAAATTAAAGTGCTGATCATCAAGTTTGCATCGGGCCTCTGACACAACAGATCAAAGACTGGTAGATCAATGTGATGAAGAATTAAAGTGGCAGGCAGCAAATGGCTCAGGGTCACTCCTGCAGACACCTCGTGTTTCGACTGGGCACCTCCCCCCCCCCCCCCCCAAACATTAATATCGACTTCTCTGGCTTTCATTAACATCCCCACCCCTGCTCATCTTTCCTTTCCCTATCTACTTTTTCACAGACATGATAAATTCTCACCTAGTCCCTTATATATCCAATTAATATCTTTTGTTGGCCTGGATTCCTCCCCCATTATTAGAATTCTGACAATTTCTGATCATATCCGGCTTCTGCCTTTTCTGATCTTTATTTTCCTTGAAGAAGGGTTTAGGCCCGAAATGTCGGCAATATATTTTTGTCTCCTATAAATGCTGAACAGACCTGCTGACGTCCTCCAGCATTTTGTTGTGTTGACTAAAAGCCCATGTTCTGCAAAATAATCGTCCAATCTGTGTTTGGCTTCTTCATTATCACATAATTCTGTTGACATTGTACATACTTTTGTGTAAGCAGGTTCAATTCTATATTGGAGAGGTATAGGTTCTGTCCTAAATTTTGTTTAAATATGTTATGCAAAAGCAAACTCACAGCTCTTAGCAACAGCCATTATGATCTGAAAACTTTCTGTTGAGAATGTCATACAGAATTAGTCATTGGTTGGTCTTCTTTATCTCATGTGAGCTATCTGAACAAAATGTAATCTTAGTTGACTTTTTTATATACATATTACTGTATAGATGTCAATCTGTTGATATCGTGCTCTGAAAAACATTTTCAAAGGAACAGCTTCTAGCTACACCTGCGATAAATATTTATCTTGAGACATTTCATTGTGTATTGAAATGGTATTTTGTCTCATCCCTTATGCAATTGGAAAACAAATCAATTGAAAATGCATTAGAATTATCTGTTGCCAGAATTGCTAGGCAGCCAAAAATACAAACCTTTTAACAGATTAAATCTTAATAATATCCATGATCCTTCAAACAGTGCCAATCCATAAATAAACATGGCTATATTGTAATGTGATTCAATTTGTTAGTACTTTAATTTGAAAATTAAAATATTTGGTGGCTAGAGTAACAGTTGAGAAATATACTCTCAGAAAAATGTTTTTATTAAATTTGATCTTTGACTCTGAGTAGATTTTGGAGAAAAGTCACCTTGAAAAAATGTTTTATATGAGAAAGTATAGTGAGATAGGTGGGAACAGTAAGGATCTTACAAAATTGGTTTATGACTGTTTTGAGCACAGAAGGTCCCAGAGAGTCGGTAGTGTTTTTTAGACACCAATTGTAGGGAAAAACCTGTGAAAAAATTTAACATAAATTAACATAATTACTCACCTTGTGGTCGTTTACACTGCACCTCTTAAGTTCCTGTATGCTTTAGTACTGGTGGTTTTACATGAAGCAATGTGGCCGGAGGTTTTACATGAAGCAATGTGGCCGGAGGTTTGACATGAAGCAATGTGGCCAGAGGTTTGACATGAAGCAATGTGGCCGGAGGTTTGACATGAAGCAATGTGGCCGGAGGTTTTACATGAAGCAATGTGGCTGGAGTCATCAGCTGAATGTCAAATTCATGAGGTGAGTTTTGCGGTGCAATTTAGACTGCAGGCTTCCCCTGAAAAATAGTAGGGGCTCTGTAGGATAAATCACAGTGCAGGAATTGATTAAAAATGCCTGCATTTCCTTTTTAGACTGCCCATGTGATGGCAAATCTTGTTGATTGTGCCATCACATGGCTTCAGTCTTAAAAACCCTTTGTGATTAAGTGAAACATGAAAGTCTGCAGATGCTGTGATTGTAGTAAAAACACAGAAATGCTGGAGGAACTCAGCTGGTCTTCTCAATGTCCAAAAAAAGCAAAGGTATATTGCTGACATTTCAGGCAGGATTGATGGGCCGGTTGGCCTACTCCTGGTCCTATTTTTTTCTTATGTTCATCAAGGAATAAGAAGAACAAGCCAGAAGCTGGATGTCTCAGAAAATCTAAGAATTCAGACAATGTTGGTTGGGGAGGAATCCAGACCTACAAAAGGTGTTAATTGGGTATAATAAAGGACGAGGTAAGAATTTATAATGTTTGTGCAAAAGGAGACGGAAAAAGGAGAGGAAAGGGGGAGAGAGTCAGAGCTGGAGGAAGGTGACGGGGAAGAAGTGAGGGAGTAGTGTGCTGAGTTACATTTTATATTATATATAAATATGCCTTTAAAAGAGATTGTGGGGAGTTTAGTGTAGGTCACCACAAAGACAGTAACACTTCAGTAATAACATCTCCTTTAAAATGCAAGAGCTTTGGTCAAGATGGACACTCAGGCACCAGAGATTTTGCAAAGACAATGAAACTGCTTTGCTAAAGAATTTCAAAAGCAGGTGCAAATGGAAGAGTCGGGGCTCAAGAGGCTCATAAGATCTTTCAAAGATTGGGTGTGGAGCCTTGGGGTCTTGTGGTTTTTCAAACAGTGAGAGAGAAAAACATGTCGTTCTTTGGAGAGAGAAAATTCAGTTCTTCAGTGGCTTTTGAGTCTGCAACATGATAACCTGGCAAGCTTGGTTGAAAATCCCATTTGAAGATGGGTAGTGAGTTCTGAGTTCAGCCTGTTGAAAAGGAAATGACTAGCTAGAGTGTTTCACCAGAAATAAGGGAAACAAGAGGAACTCTGTGGTGATCTGGAAGAAAAGGTCATTTGGAAAACCCTGTTGGTACAAGTTTCTTTGGCAAGACATTGAAGTGACTGATGGAAGTAAATCAGTTTGTGTGTGTCCAATAAGCAATGAATCTCTCTCTAAAACCAACAAGAACCTTCCTAACTGGTAACCATTTAACTTTAAGCCACAAAATCAGGTGAAAATTCATAAATGTTGAATTCTGTGAACAGTATAAGAATTGCCTGATACTGGTGAACTTGGAGGTGTGAGAAGTGAGATTGGACTCTGAATTAAAGAACTTTTCTGAACATATAAACATTATATACACATGCACATATAAGTTGTTAATAGTAATAAGTTAAAGTTTGATCCTGTTTTTATGTTTAAGGAAAATTAAAAGCAACTTTTGTTTAAGTAACCATTTGTCTTGGTGTAGTTCTATTGCTACTGTGTTTTGGTGTCCTCTGGACCCATAATAGTGGGTTTTAAATGAAAGCTAGAGGTCGACATTGCACGAAAACCAACAAGGTCGGGTCAGATACAGCAATGAGCTCTCTGAACCCTTCTCCATAAACAATGGCGTGAAGCAAGGCTGCGTTCTCGCACCAATCTCTTTTCAATCTTCTTCAGCATGATGCTGAAACAAGCCATGAAAGACCTCAACAATGAAGACGCTGTTTACATCCGGTACCGCACGGATGGCAGTCTCTTCAATCTGAGGTGCCTGCAAGCTCACACCAAGACACAAAAGCAACTTGTCCGTGAACTACTCTTTGCGGACGATGCCGCTTTAGTTGCCCATTCAGAGCCAGCTCTTCAGCGCTTGACGTCCTGTTTTGCGGAAACTGCCAAAATGTTTGGCCTGGAAGTCAGCCTGAAGAAAACTGAGGTCCTCCATCAGCCAGCTCCCCACCATGACTACCAGACCCCCCACATCTCCATCGGGCACACAAAACTCAAAACGGTCAACCAGTTTACCTATCTCGGCTGCACCATTTCATCGGATGCAAGGATTGACAACGAGATAGACAACAGACTTGCCAAGGCAAATAGCGCCTTTGGAAGACTACACAAAAGAGTCTGGAAAAACAACCAAATGAAAAATCTCATAAATATTAGCATATACAGAGCCGTTGTCATACCCACACTCCTGTTCGGCTCCGAATCATGGGTCCTCTACCGGCATCACCTACGGCTCCAAGAACGCTTCTACCAGCGTTGTCTCCGCTCCATCCTCAACGTTCATTGGAGCGACTTCATCTCCAACATTGAAGTACTCGAGATGGCAGAGGTCGACAGCATCGAATCCACGCTGCTGAAGATCAAACTGCGCTGGGTAGGTCACGTCTCCAGAATGGAGGACCATCGCCTTCCCAAGATCGTGTTCTATGGCGAGCTCTCCACTGGCCACCAAGACAGAGGTGTACCAAAGAAGAGGTACAAGGACTGCCTAAAGAAATCTCTTGGTGCCTGCCACATTGACCACCGCCAGTGGGCTGATATCGCCTCAAACCGTGCATCTTGGCGCCTCACAGTTCAGCAGGCTGCAACCTCCTTTGAAGAAGATTGCAGAGCCCACCTCACTGACAAAAGACAAAGGAGGAAAAACCCAACACCCAACCCCAACCAACCAATTTTCCCTTGCAACCGCTGTAACCGTATCTGCCTGTCCCGCATCGGACTTGTCAGCCACAAACAAGCCTGCAGCTGACGTGGACATTACCCCCCCATAAATCTTCGTCCGCGAAGCTAAGCCAAAGAAGAAGAAGAGAGGTCGACATTAAAGCCTTCTGGTTAGAAGATGCCCAGTCAGAAATTAAGATGGTTTTCCTCCAGTTTGCAGGTGGTCTCAGTCTAGCAGTGCATGAGACCATGGACAGACATGTCAGCAAGAGAATGGGATGCGAAATTGAAAGGGTGGCCCATTGATTGTGATTTAAATGCAGGAGAAATACCATGCTCTTGAACATCTATTGTCTTTTGTGTGTGCATATTTCACTCAGTGAGTAATTGTTCACAGCTGAACAAATTATCCAGTGACTTAATTTGACAAGACATGGTAATGTTGGGTTAAAACTTCTAGAGGCAAGAAACTGAGCTGCCTTCACACTTTATACCTAACATTGAAGAGAATTGTATCTGAAGCTTTACCAGGGGTATTCAGAATGCATGTTTGGATTAAAGCAAAAAGTTGAGAATAGTTTCATAGCTTTTGTGTTCTTGATTAAACATGAAAGGCTGACATTAACAACTGTTATAATCTTGTTCCAGGATTTGTGAGATGGAGATCCATTATCTAACCTCATCTTTTTCAAACAGATAGATAGGTAATTTGAAGAGGTCCTGCAAGGAGAGTTCAGGGAGTTAGGACTAGGACAGGAGGTTAAAGATGTGGTGCTCCTGCTGCCTTCAAACAGGCAGAGCCTGAAAGAGAGGTTCCAGTGGACAGGACAGCTAGGAAGTGGTCGCAAACAGCTGAAGAATGGTTACAGGACTTCCTTGAGTCAGCGGATTGAGCTGTGTTTAAGAACTCTGTTGACAACCTGAACAAGTATACTGAGGCTGTCACCCACTTTATCAAAACAGCTATGGATGACTGTGTCCCCAGCAAATTATTCAGGGTTTTCCCCAACCAGAAACCTTTGATGAACAGTGAAATCCAGAACCTGCAGAGAGCCAGATCACAGGCATTTAAGTTCAGAGACCCAGATCAGTACAGCAGGAGCAGGTATGACCAGCAGAAAGCTATCTCCTGAGCAAAGTAGAGATTACAGATGAAAATGAAAACAACAAAGGACAACTGTGGCTGGGCCTAAATGCCATAACCTATTGTAAAACCAAATCTGGTAAAATAGCTGACAGAAAAGCTTCTCTCCCAAAGGAACTTATTGGCTTCTACGCTCAATTTGACAACAATAACAGCAAAGATCCACCCTTCCCCACGTCAGCTGACGATCCCATCCTGTCCATATCTGAGGATGACGTGCATGCTGCCTTCAAGAGAGTGAATCTGAGGAAAGCTTCCAGCCCAGATGGAATACCTGGTCAAGTATTAAAGATCTCTGCTGACCAACTTACCAAGGTATTCATGGATATCTTCAAAATCTCACTCCAGCAGAGCATGATACCCACCTGTTTCAAACAGGCATCAATCATACTGGAGCCCAAGAGAGTGCGGTAACTTGACTTAATGACTATTGACCAGTCGCACTTACATCAACAGTGATGAAGTGATTTGAAAGGCAGGTGATGAAGCAGATCAGTTCCTGTCTGAGCAGTGACAGTTTGCCCATCGTAGAACAGGTCTATGGCAGATGCCATATAACTGGCTCTGCACAAAGCCCTGGAACACCTGGACAGCAAAGATGCATACATCAGGATGCTCTTTATCGATTAAAGTTCGGCATTTAACACCATGATCCACTTAAAACCGATCAGCAAACTCCCAAGACCTGTGGAGTTAACACCCCACTGTGAAATTGGATTATAGATTTCCTCACCTCCATCCACAATCAGCAAAAGTTGATAAGAACTTCTCCATAATCTCTATCAGTACTGGAGCACCACAAGCTGTGTCTTTTGCCCCCACCCCCCACTCTAATAAGTTTACTCTTACAACTGTGTGGCTCAGTACAACAATAACACCTTATATAAATTTGCAGACAATACATTCTTATGGGTTTATATATATATATATATATACATATATATATATATATATATACATATATATATATATATACATATATATATATACATATATATATACATACATATATATATATACATATATATATATATACATATATATATATACATATATATATATATACATATATATATATATATACATATATACATATATATATACATATATATATACATATATATATATATACATATATATATACATATATATATATACATATATATATATACATATACATATACATACATATATATATACATATATATATATATACATATATATATATATATATACATATATATATACATATATATATATACATATATATATACATATATATATATATATATACATATATATATATACATATATATATACATATACATATATACATACATATATATATACATACATATATATATATATATACATATATATATACATACATATATATATATATATATTTTATGTATATATCCATATATATATAAACCCATAAGAATGTATTGTCTGCAAATTTATATAAGGTGTTATTCAGAGCCAGCTCTTCAGCGCTTGACATCCTGCTTTGCGGAAACTGCCAAAATGTTTGGCCTGGAAGTCAGCCTGAAGAAAACTGAAGTCCTCCATCAGCCAGCTCCCCACCATGACTACCAGCCCCCCCACATCTCCATCGGGCACACAAAACTCAAAACGGTCAACCAGTTTACCTATCTCGGCTGCACCATTTCATCAGATGCAAGGATCGACAACGAGATAGACAACAGACTCGCCAAGGCAAATAGCGCCTTTGGAAGACTACACAAAAGAGTCTGGAAAAACAACCAACTGAAAAACCTCACAAAGATAAGCGTATACAGAGCCGTTGTCAAACCCACACTCCTGTTCGGCTCCGAATCATGGGTCCTCTACCGGCACCACCTACGGCTCCTAGAACGCTTCCACCAGCGTGGTCTCCGCTCCATCCTCAACATCCATTGGAGCGCTTACATCCCTAACGTCGAAGTACTCGAGATGGCAGAGGTCGACAGCATCGAGTCCACGCTGCTGAAGATCCAGCTGCGCTGGATGGGTCACGTCTCCAGAATGGAGGACCATCGCCTTCCCAAGATCGTGTTATATGGCGAGCTCTCCACTGGCCACCGTGAGAGAGGTGCACCAAAGAAAAGGTACAAGGACTGCCTAAAGAAATCTCTTGGTGCCTGCCACATTGACCACCGCCAGTGGGCTGATAACGCCTCAAACCGTGCATCTTGGCGCCTCACAGTTTGGCGGGCAGCAACCTCCTTTGAAGAAGACCGCAGAGCCCACCTCACTGACAAAAGGCAAAGGAGGAAAAACCCAACACCCAACCCCAACCAACCAATTTTCCCCTGCAACCGCTGCAATCGTGTCTGCCTGTCCCGCATCGGACTTGTCAGCCACAAACGAGCCTGCAGCTGACATGGACTTTTTACCCCCTCCATAAATCTTCGTCCGCGAACCCAAGCCAAAGAAGAAGAAAGAAGAAGAATATATACACACACACACATATATCTTTCTTCTTTGGCTTGGCTTCGCGGACGAAGATTTATGGAAGGATAATGTCCACGTCAGCTGCAGGCTTGTTTGTGACTGACAAGACCGATGCGGGACAGGCAGACACGGTTGCAGCGGTTGCAAGGGAAAATTGGTTGGTTGGGGTTGGGTGTTGGGTTTTTCCTCCTTTGTCTTTTGTCAGTGAGGTGGGCTCTGCGGTCTTCTTCAAAGGAGGTTGCAGCCTGCCGAACTGTGACGTGCCAAGATGCACGGTTTGAGGCGATATCAGCCCACTGGCGGTGGTCAATGTGGCAGGCACCAAGAGATTTCTTTAGGCAGTCCTTGTACCTCTTTTTTGGTGCACCTCTGTCTCGGTGGCCAGTGGAGAGCTTGCCATATAACACGATCTTGGGAAGGCAATGGTCCTCCATTCTGGAGACGTGACCTACCCAGCGCAGTTTGATCTTCAGCAGCATGGATTCGATGCTGTCGGCCTCTGCCATCTCGAGTACTTCGATGTTGGAGATGAAGTCGCTCCAATGAATGTTGAGGATGGAGCGGAGACAACGCTGGTGGAAGCGTTCTAGGAGCCGTAGGTGATGCCAGTAAAGGACCCATGATTCAGAGCCGAACAGGAGTGTGGGTATGACAACAGCTCTGTATACACTAATCTTTGTGAGGTTTTTCAGTTGGTTGTTTTTATAGACTCTTTTGTGTAGTCTTCCAAAGGCGCTATTTGCCTTGGTGAGACTGTTGTCTATCTCGTTGTCGATCCTTGCATCCGATGAAATGGTGCAGCCGAGATAGGTAAACTGGTTGACCGTTTTGAGTTTTGTGTGCCCGATGGAGATGTGGGGGGGCTGGTCGTCATGGTGGGGAGCTGGCTGATGGAGGACCTCAGTTTTCTTCAGGCTGACTTCCAGGCCAAATATTTTGGCAGTTTCCGCAAAACAGGACGTCAAGCGCTGAAGAGCTGGCTTTGAATGGGCAACTAAAGCGGCATCGTCTGCAAAGAGTAGTTCAAGGACAAGTTGCTTTTGTGTCTTGGTGTGAGCTTGCAGGCGCCTCAGATTGAAGAGACTGCCATCCGTGCGGAACCGGATGTAAACAGCGGATGTAAACCATTGTTGAGGTCTTTCATGATATCTATAGATATCTATAGATATTTATATATCTATAGATCTATCTATAGATCTATATATCTATAGATCTATAGATCTATAGATATATCTAAAGATATCTATCTAGATATATATCTAAATAGATATCATGAAAGACCTCAACAATGGTTTACATCCGCTGTTTACATCCGGTACTTCACGGATGGCAGTCTCTTCAATCTGAGGCGCCTGCAAGCTATATATAGAAATATAAGGTACACAATCTGGTGATCATTTGGTATCAGAGGTGGAGAGGGTGAACAAATTTAAGTTCTTCGGGAGTCACTTTCTCGGAGGATTTTTCCTGGACCCAAAACGCCAAGGGTATCGTGAAGAAAGAATGATAGCTCATCTACTTCATCAGGAGTTTGTGGAGATTTGGTATTACAGTATAAATCCTGGAAAATTTCTACAGGTGTATGGTGGAAAGTATGCTGACCGGCTGCATCATGGTCTGTTATGGGAACACCAATACCCCTGAACATAAAGCCTTCCAGAAGATAGTGGACACAGCCCAGGACATCAGAGACAAAAGTCTACCAACTCTTGAGTACATCTATGGGGAACACAGCCATCGGATAGCAGCAGTAATCATCAAAGACCCACGCCACCCAGCACATGTTCTGTTTTCACTGCTGCCATCAGGAAAGAGGTATAGGTGCCACGAGGTTGAGGAACAGCTGCTACCCTCTACCATCAGACTCCTCAATGACAAACTCTGAGACTAATTTACAGACTCCTACTTGTGCACTTTATTGATATTTTTTATTCTCTCTCTAATCCACAGTCAGTTTGTTTACATTTAATACCTGTTTACAGTTCTTTTATTTGTTTACATTTATTGTGTGTACTGTTTATTTTTTTTTCCACACTACTAATTAGTGGTAATTGTGCCATGCCTGCAGGAAAAGGGAATATCAGGGTCGTATGTGATGTCATGTATGTACTCTGACAATAAATCTGAACCTGAGGGCTTCAGGTTTCTGGATCATGGGCTCTCTTCCAGGGAAGGTGGTTCCTGTTCCAACAGTGCGGTTTGCATCTGAATGGAGGGAGATTAATATCCTTGCAGGAATGTTTGCAAGTGCGGCTGTGGTGGGTTTAAACTAGATTGTGATGGGTTTAAACTAGATTGTGGTGGGTTTAAACAGAGTGCCAGAGATGAGAGGAGTGGAGAAGGAAAATATGATGTGAAAATTGCATGCACTGTTAGAAGACAATGGTACAAGATAGAAATGTTCTCGGGTGCATCTATTTCAATGCAAGGAGTATTGTAGGAAAGGCAGATGAGCTTAGAATGTGGATTGCCACGTGGAATGATGACATTGTGGCCGTTAGTGAAACTTGGTTGTAAGAGGGGCAAGACTGGCAGCTCAATGTTCTAGGCTTCCGTCGCTTTAGCTGCGATAGGATGGAGTGGGATAAAAAGGGCGGGGGGAGAGTGGCATTGCTCATCACGAATAATATTGCAGCTGTACTCAGGGAAGACATACCAGAGGGCTTGTTTACTGAGGCTATATGGATGGAGCTGTGGAACAGGAAAGATATGACCGCTCTAATCGGGTTGTATTATAGACTGCCCAATCGTCAAAGAGAATTGGAGGAGCAATTCTGTAGCGAGATAGTAGACAGCTGCAGAAAACATAAGGTTGTGATCATAGGAGATTTTAATTTTCCACATATTGACTAGGACTTCCATACTGTAAAAAGGGCTGGATGTCTTGGAGTTTGTCAAATGGGTTTAGGAAAGTTTTCAAAATCAATATATAGACATGCCAGCTGGAGAGAGTGCAATACTGGATCTCCTATTAAGGAATGAGACAGGACTGATGATGAATTATATGTGGGAGAACATTTTGGGTTCAATGATCATAATGCCATTAGCTTTAAGTTAATTATGGAGACAGATAGGTCTGGTCTTTGGGCTGAGATTCTAAATTGGAGGAAGGCCAATTTTGAAGAAATTAAAAAGCATCTAGAATGTGTGGATTGGGATAAATTGTTTTTCGGGCAAGGGTGCGCGAGGTAAGTGGAGAACCTACAAAGGTGAAATTTTGAGAAAATAGGGTTTGTCTATTCCTGTCAGGATAGAAGGTAAGATGAGCAGACATAAGGAACCTTGGTTTTCGAGGGATATTGGGGATCTGGTTCAGAAGAAGCGAGAGGTGTACAGTACGTACAGGCAATATGGACAAAATAAGGTACTTCAGGAGTATAAAAAAAAATGCAAGAAAAACCTCAAGAAAGAAATCAGGAAGGGTAAAAGAAGCCACGAGTTTGCTTTGTAAGACGATGTGAAGGAAAATCTTAAAAGGTTTATACAGTACGTTAAGAGTAAAAGGATAGTAAGGGACAAAATTAGTCCCCTTGAAGATCAGAGTGGTCGGCTATGTATGGAGCCATAAGAGATGGGGGGATCTTTTTTCATTAGTATTCACTCAGAAAATGGACACAGATCCATGGAAAGTAAAGAAAACAAGCAATGAGGTCATGGAAACTAAACAGATTAAAGAGGAGGAAGTGCTTGCTGCCTTAAAACAAATAAGGGTGGATAAATCCTCAGGGCCTGACAAGATATTCCCTCAGATCTGGAGGGAGGCTAGTGTAGAAATTGCAGGGGCGCTGGCAGAAATAATTAATAAATTATTAGCCATCGGTGTGGTGCCAGAGGATCGAAGGTAGCTCACATTATTCTTTTGTTTAAAAAGGCTCCAAAAGTAACCCTGGAAATTATAGGCAGGTGATCCTGACGTCAGTTGTTGGTAAAATGTTGGAAGATGTTCTAAGAGTTCAGATATACAATTATTTAAATAGCCAAAAACTGATTAGTGATAGTCAAGATGGCTTTGTGAGTGGTAGGTCGTGTTTAACTAGTCTTGTAGAGTTTTTCAAAGAGGTTACCGGGAAAGTTGTGGATGCTGTCTCCGTGGTCTTTAGTAAGGCCTTTGACAAGATCCCACATGGTAGCTTAGTCAGGAAGGTTCATATACTCAGAATTCATTGTGAAGTTGTGAACTGGATTTGATAATGGCTGGACAGGAGAAGTCATAGATTAGTAGTCGATCAATGTTTCTTGGACTGGAGGCCTGTGATTAGTGGTGTGCCTCAGCAATCAGTGCTGGGACCATTGTTGTTTGTCATCTATATCATTGATCTGGATGATAATGTGGTAAATTGGATCAGCAAGTTTGTAGATGAAACTAAGATTAAAGCAGTGTGGACAGTGGAACAAAGTGTTTTCAAAGTTTGCAGAAGGATCTGGCCAGCTGGAAAAATGCACTGAAAAATGCAAGATGGAATTTAATGTAGACAAGTATGAGGTTTTGGATTTTGGAAGGACAAACTAAGGAAGGATATACATGGTAAATGGTAGGGCACTGAGGAGTGCAGTAGAACAGAGGGATCTGGGAATACAGATACATAATTACCTGAAAGTGGCATCACAGGTGAGCTTTTGGCACATTGGCCTTTGTAGCGACCTGTGGCCTACTCCACAGCCTGACACGACTTGCAACGTCTGAACATGACAAAAGTGCAGGCAGCACTGGCCTCGACAGCCTTCTTCCATAGGCCACAATGACAACGTAGGAAATGGACCAATCAGCAATCGATGGATCATAAAGCCACCATTCAGCATTCGGCGGAGCATAGGCGATGCCTGCTAATGACATAGTAGCAAGGCTCAGTGGCCTATAAAAGGCAGAGTGAATGACCCAATAAATATGTACTCTTTGTACTCTTGAGCGTAGGCATCTTCTCTGGAGCTCAAACCCAGAGCTATAACTACAGCCACACGCTACACCTTTATAAATCAAAGTACTGAGTATAGGAGTTGGTATGTTATGGTAAAATTGTACAAGACATTGATGAAGCCAAATTGTGTGCAGTTTTGGTCACCTAACTACAAGAAAGATATTAATAAATAAAGAATGTTGCCTGGATTCAGGAACTGAGTTACAGGGAAAGGTTAAACAGATTTAGGACCCTGGTGCGTAGAAGAACGAGGGGCGATATGGTGGAGGAATTTAAAACTATGAAGGGGATAGGCAGAGTAAATATAGATAGGCTTTTTTCATTGAGGGTAGGTGAGAGGGTAGCATTGAATCCACGCTGCTGAAGTCCCAACTGCGCTGGGTGGATCATGTCTCCAGAATGGAGGACCATCGCCTTCCCAAGATCGTGTTATATGGCGAGCTCTCCACTGGCCACCGAGACAGAGGTGCACCAAAGAAGATGTACAAGGACTGCTTAAAGAAATCTCTTGGTGCCTCCATTTCCTACATTGACCACCACCAGTGGGCTGATATCTCCTCCAACCGTGTATCTTGGTGCCTCACATTTCGGCGGGGTGCAACCTCCTTTGAAGAAGACCACAGAGCCCACCTCACTGACAAAAGACAAAGGAGGAAAAACCCAACACCCAACCCCAACCAACCAATTTTCCCTTGCAACCGCTGCAACCGTGCCTGCCTGTCCTGCATCGGACTTGTCAGTCACCAACGAGCCTGCAGCAGACATGGACATACCCCTCCATAAATCTTCGTCTGCGAAGCCAAGCCAGAGGACATGGGTTAAGAATGAAAGGGGAAAAAGTTTAGGAAAAACTTGAAGGGGGGTACTTCTTCACACAGAGTGGTGGGAGTGTGGAAGAAATTGCCAGCTAAAGTGGTGAATATATTTTCAATTTTAACATTTAAGAATTTGGACAGGTACATGGATGGGAGAGGTATGGAGAGCTATGGAGTAGGTGCAGATCAGTGGGATCAGGCAAAAAATTGGTTTGACACAGACTAGAAGGGCTTGTTTCTGTGCCATAATGTTCTATGGTTCTTTGTTATAGATAGTAAACAGTATTGTAGAATGGGCTTTCCTGTTGCTTCATATAGTTCTTTCTTGAACTGTCAAGTCCCAGGTGTGAAACTTGATATCCAGTGTGTATGATCAATAATTTTTGGATATTCATATTCCATTGGAGTAATGTAATATATAATACAAAGATTGCTGATAGGTTGGAATTGCTGAAACATTTCTATGTCAAGATGAGTTTTCTAGCCTTCTCCTGGTACAAGTACCAAATAATAAATGAAAAGGTTAATCTTAAAAGGAACAATGATGACTTGAAAGTCGAAAATTGTTGGAAATGCCCAGCAGGCCATACACAATTTGGGGAGGGAGAGAGATTCAATTTTAATGTTTTGGTTGATCACTTTTTGTTAGGTTTGGGTACAGTTAGAAGTCCAGCATGCTTAAAATTGCAGTAAAATGAAAATAATAGTATTATCGGTTATCGGATGGAAATCAAGAAAGACTAATGAGAAAAATGGTGGTGGTAGAAGGGGAGAAGACTTGTTAATCGTAGCACATCTATCTGGAAGAGATGTAAAGGGAAGAAAATTAATGACAATTTTAGAGCTGCACGGTTGGCGTTGCAGTTAGCGCAACACAGTTACAGCGTCAGCATTGGGACCCAGGTTCGAATCCCATGCTGACTGTAAGGAGTTTGTACATTCTCCCTGAGTCTGAGTGGGTTTTCCTCGGGGCTCCGGTTTCCTCCCACCATTCAAAATGTACCGAGGGGTGTAGATTAATTGGGTGTAATTGGGCAGCATGGGCTTGTGGGCTGAAAGGGCCTGTTACTGTGCTGTGTGTGTAAATTTAAAAAAAAATGGATCTGGAAATCTGTAGTAAAAGGAAATGCTCAAATTACTTATTAGGTGGAATATCTGTAGAGAAAGAAAAATTAAGTGAATTGCCTTTTATCAGAACAAGCCTATTCTCTGAAATTGTTGAATTCAATGTTGAGTCCAATGGCCAGTCAAAATGCCCACACAGAAGTTGGTATGGTATTCCTTGAGTTTACATTGGGTTCTGTTGGAACAATGTAACATCAGATTATTTCAGTGTTGAGTGCTGAATGCATTTCATTAAATTTGACAATGAACTGTCATATTATTTAGTAGGAATTTTTTTGTCTGGCTCTGGACAAAGGGAGGGAAGGCAATGCATTTTTTTTTACATTTGCAAGGAAAGTGCATGGAAAAGGGAAGTGGAAGTGTGAATCAAGATGGGAACAGTCCCTTCAGAATGACAAGAGCAGAAGTGTCTGATGTGGTATTGCTTTGAAGATGGTAGAAATAGGGGGAGATCCATAGAATGTAGAGAAACACACTAACTGCAAATGCTGGAGTTTTAAATGAACAAAGAGAATGTGGAGGGATTCTGCAGGTCAGGCAGTATTGATGGAGAGCAATGATCAGTCAGCATTTTGGTCAAGACCCTTTATTGAGTCAACCAGATATTTCTATTTCCTTTTTGCAAAAGTTATGAATATAAATTTTCTTATTGAAGGAGCATTCTATTTTATCTGATGAAAATTGATGAAAAAAAGATGAGCTAACAGCTCAATCACAGCTGCCACTGACTAACTGCCATGGGAGAGAGGAAGGATATGCTTTTTTTTGGTCCTGATGCTTTAATCTCAGTGCTCAAGTATAAGCGTCAAGCGAGGAATCAACATGAATTCTGATCATAGTTATTTTCTGGTTAGGAGAGCTTTCAACTGCCTTTTATTTTGAAGTGACTAACCAAGACTGTTTATAAGCAAAGTGGAGGCATCTTTATTTATCCCTGGTGAGGTTTTTGGGAGCCAGGATCCCAGTGAGCCAAAGGGAAGTGTGGGGGCTAGGGTCCTGGTGAGCCGAAGGGGAGCCAGGGCCCTGGTGAACTTTGGAAACTGGAATTTTTGAATAGTGGATCACAGTAATTTTATGACACAGACTGTAATTTGTGTGTTTATCATCTCAATTTTGAGCAAACTCTAAATTCCAAACACAACTTGTTTTCATTGTTGAGAGAAGGATTATTTGATCTGTCTTCCTATCTTTATAGTTGTTTGTTTAATTAGGTACTCATCTGATTTGAAAGCATTCAGTTCAAAGTTTTAACTCAAATTGTGAAAATTGCACGTTGACATGATGTGGGCATTTCCTTCTCAGCCCTCACTCCCGCTCTGAAATCTTTGGACATTTTTGATCCAACAAATGATAACACCCTCAGTGTTGCTCTGTCTTGTGTTGTGATCACAGATATGTATTTCTAAAAGACATTAAATTCACCAGTCTATTTTCTTGCTTTTTTTGTATTTTCCTTTCTGGCCCAGACGAAGACACAAAAGATTTTTTGTTAGTTTTGTCATTACTGCCCAGGTACTTGCTATAGAGTGGGTCTCAGTGGGACAGCATATCCTAGAATACAGTAGATGTGGCAAAGTTGTTTCCCATGGTAAGGGAGTGGAGGACAATTTCAGGATTGAAGGGCGCAAATTTTACAGAGGAATTTCTTGAGCCAGAGAGTGGTGAACCTTTGGAATTTACTACTATGTGTGGCTGTGGAGTCCAGGATGATGGGTATATTTAAGGCAGAAATGAATAGGTATCTAAATAGTCAAGGCATCAAAGGTTATGAGGAGAAGGCAGAGGAGTAGGAGTGAGTGTGAGAATGGATCAGCACATGATGGAATGGCGGCGCAGACTTGAAGGGCCGAATGTCCTACTGCTCCTATGGTCATAGTCTAAAGTGAGAATCGGAGGGAGGGCGTGGAGTGTCAGTGGAAAGGTATTTTGATGCAGTCTTTCATTTTACTGAAAATTGGGCTCTTCTGCCCAATTACACCCAATTAATCTACAACTCCTGTATGTCTTGAAGTATGGGAGGAAACTAGAGCACCTGGAGGAAACCCATGCTGACATGGGGAGAATGTACATATGCCTTACAATAGTGCCAGAATCGAACCCGGGTCGCTGCAACAGCGTTGCGCTAACCATGCCATTTTTTTAGAAATTCTATTTGACATTTGTTTGCTCAGATTAGAGAAGTGGCAAACTACTTTTGTTAATTGACTATCTCACCATTGAACTCTGATTATATACTTAGCACAAATACTTTCATGAGTCCAAACACTTTAATTTCGCATTGCTTCATAAGTATTATAGTCAAGTTAAACATAATGAGAATTGTTCTGTCATTTCCAGCAATGCAGTAGTCATTTGTGTATTTCGTGTACCATGGGCCTGTTCATGGGAGGGAAAACATTAGGAAACCGTCAAAAATGAGTGAGTCTGTGACAAACTCTAAATCCTATGAAGTAGGATTGATTGAAAACTGACAGACTTGTATAGTCACATTATCTGTAACCTTATGGTCATGCAGATTCTTCAGTCTTGATGTATGCAGTGTGCCATGAGCAACAAAAATGAAGTTATCAGATTGGTGAAGTTACAAGAAGAATTGCTAACAGTAAGAGAAGCATGGACACCAGCAAATTAGAAGTAGCAATAATTGTATTGTTCTCGCCTAGCATCTCCAGATCATGAAATAGTCTGGATCCAATTGCAAAATGATCAGACAAATATCCAGAATTGACTTTAAGCAGGAAATAACTCTCCTAAGCTTACATGACTTTCCATGGCCTTATGCACTGATAAAATAAAGCCACCCTCAATTTGAGGAACATCACCTCAATCTATCTAGACTCTCCAAACAGAAGACATTAACATCAACTTTTCTGGTTTCTGTTAGCGCTCTCTCGCACTCACTCACACACATCCTTGTCTCCTTATCTACGTCTCCCCACCCCCTTCCCACTCTATTTAGAGAGCTATCCCCTCCCCACCACTTACCAGCATTTTTTCTCTTCTGCTACACCATTATCCATCTATTGCCTCTTGCCTGTGGGGCTGTGCTCTTCCCCTGTCCCTCCCCGCCACTATTTTATTCAGGGACCTGCTTGCGCTTTGCTAGTACCTTGACAAAGGGCTCAGGCCTGAAACATTGGTTATATATATTTGCTACATAAAGAAAGCTGTGTAACCTGCTGAGAAGAAAGGAGTGCAAACAAACTGCAATACTGAAAATAAATATTCAATAATAAATAATGTGTAATGAAAAAGTCCTTAAATGATCTTCGGTTGAGTTTGTTGTTTAGGATCCTGATGGTGGGGAGGTAGCCAGTACTCCTGAACCTGGCAGTATGAGTCTTGTGGCACCTGTACCTCTTTCTTGATGGCAGCAGTGAGAACAGAGCATGTCCTGGGTGGTGTCGATCCTTGATGATTACTGCTGCTCTCCAACAGCAGTGTTTCACGCAGATTTTCTCGATGGTGGGCTGTGTTCACTACCTTTTGTAGGGCTGTATGCTCAGAGGTATTGGTGCCCCCACATCAGGCTGTGACACAGCTGGTCACCACACATCTCTGGAAGTTTCCAAAGGTTTTCCAATGTCATACCAAACCTCCACAAACTCCTGAGAAAGTAAAAACACTGAATGTAAGAGCTATTTAAAAAAAATAGAAGGCTTGCTACTGTGGCAACTATGGGAGTTGGCAGATTCACATTCACAGTGAGTCAAAAACAATTTGGTGAGTTGTTGGATGAGAACTCTCATGATGCAATAATAAAAATAACGCATGCAGAGCTGTGATAATAATGAGTGGTATAGGATTACAAATTCATTAGAAATGTCTGGGTAAAATACTAAATGACTAAAACGGTACCAGAAGAATGTGCAGGCATCTGGGCTCAGTGAACAAGTGATGACATCTAAAGCTTGGTAAAGTGAGGCTGGAGAAGACGATAGAAATATTTTGACAGTACTAAAACACATCTTTTAACAAGCTGTATATTTAATCTAATTACTGTTTACTATGGGGAAAATGTATTGGTGGAAATGTCACCTAATAGCCTGAATATGCTTGGGATTGTCTGATACTGGAAGCTAAGCAGACGCAGGACTGGTCAGTAGTTGGAGGGGAGACAATCTGGGAATACCAGTGCTGTAAATTTCTGTGTGGGTTGCTGGACAAAGTGGCTATTCTGTGTACCTTATGGTAGACAAAAGTTAGAAATTCATGTATGTTACGTTCTAAAACATGTAGTATTATATGACAATAATAGAATATTATTGATATTAGATATCACAACTGTATTGCATTCTTGTCTGAATACAATTAAGGGTAAGGATTACAGTGGTCGTACCTGACTGTTACAGCATGCTGAAGAGTATTTAGCTGATGGGATCTATTCCAGTGCACCATGATCTCAGAAGGCCTTTAGTTAATAGTGTGTTATTACCACTTTTGAACATTACAGCAAAGTAGGAGTGGTGTGGAAAAAAAATGGAGCAAAGGAAATGCGGCTAGTTTGGACAAGCACTACATCATGTGTAGCTTTAACACGAATTACTGAAATGCACAATAATATGTCATATCAGTTAGTGGGTACTTTGGACTGGTATTTTAATTTTGCTTTTGTTTATGACAGGATCCTCAGCAACAACAAATTAAAGGAGTTGAAGAATAACTCATTTGCTGGACAGAGATATCTTGAGAGACTGTAAGTAATAAAGCAATACTGTTTTCAAATATGTACTCTTCGGCCCACGAATTGCCATTTGATAATGATTTCTGAAACTAAATCTATTTTGAAAATAACTATTTCACCCTTGGCTATTTTACTTCATGCTTTATGTTTCTAGAGCTTTGAGTGTTTTTTTCCAGCAGATAACATTTAAATACTGTTGCTTAATGCTTGGAGTGGAGGGAATTGGAATCTAAAAATATCTGGAGATTTTGACGAGAGTGATTTTCCAAATCTTTGGTGTACTACAAACTCGTCAGGTAGCAATCGATTAAAGTTGAAAAGAGCATTTACGGATTATCAGTATAAACGGTAGAGAAGGGTCAATTAAAATCTATTCCACAAGTTAGATTTTATCTGGTACAAAAGCATAGGTGCTGTGTTTACTAATGTATTGGAAATTGTTAATCCCAATTCCAAAAAGCAGGTGTGAAAAATTGTTTGTGGATAGTTTTGTTTTTTTTAAGGAAGACCTAACAGTTGGCAGCAAATTCAGAATAATGTGTTAAGAACTTCCACTTGTTACCTTCAATTGGAAATTATAGTAGATGTTCTGCACCTTACGATATCTCTTGATTGCCAGCATCCTCAGCTTCAACAAAGGCTGCACCCTCCCCTTTGCTGTTAAGTCTATCAAATGTCTTTCTAACTTAACTGTACTTGTTGAATACTAACTTTTCATTTCAAGTTGTTGTCTTCTGCACTCAAATAGCCCCATATTTCAACTCCTTTTCAGCTTTTGGTTCAATCGTGACTGGGTGATGATGAGATTAATTTGTATAAAGTTGTTCGCTCTTTTTAGGTGTAATGACTGTTTCATGAAACAAAAGTAAAAAATTTAGAAAAAATTGACATTTTCAAAGTATTGTTAGTGCAACAATCTTTGGCTTGGCTTCGCGGACGAAGATTTATGGAGGGGGTAAAAAGTCCACGTCAGCTGCAGGCTCGTTTGTGGCTGACCAGTCCGATGCGGGACAGGCAGACACGATTGCAGCGGTTGCAAGGGAAAATTGGTTGGTTGGGGTTGGGTGTTGGGTTTTTCCTCCTTTGCCTTTTGTCAGTGAGGTAGGCTCTGCGGTCTTCTTCAAAGGAGGCTGCTGCCCGCCAAACTGTGAGGCGCCAAGATGCACGGTTTGAGGCGTTATCAGCCCACTGGCGGTGGTCAATGTGGCAGGCACCAAGAGATTTCTTTAGGCAGTCCTTGTACCTTTTCTTTGGTGCACCTCTGTCACGGTGGCCAGTGGAGAGCTCGCCATATAATACGATCTTGGGAAGGCGATGGTCCTCCATTCTGGAGACGTGACCCATCCAGCGCAGCTGGATCTTCAGCAGCGTGGACTCGATGCTGTCGACCTCTGCCATCTCGAGTACCTCGACGTTAGGGGTGTGAGCGCTCCAATGGATGTTGAGGATGGAGCGGAGACAACGCTGGTGGAAGCGTTCTAGGAGCCGTAGGTGGTGCCGGTAGAGGACCCATGATTCGGAGCCGAACAGGAGTGTGGGTATGACAACGGCTCTGTATACGCTTATCTTTGTGAGGTTTTTCAGTTGGTTGTTTCTCCAGACTCTTTTGTGTAGTCTTCCAAAGGCGCTATTTGCCTTGGCGAGTCTGTTGTCTATCTCATTGTCGATCCTTGCATCTGATGAAATAGTGCAGCCGAGATAGGTAAACTGGTTGACCGTTTTGAGTTTTGTGTGCCCGATGGAGATGTGGGGGGGCTGGTAGTCATGGTGGGGAGCTGGCTGATGGAGGACCTCAGTTTTCTTCAGGCTGACTTCCAGGCCAAACATTTTGGCAGTTTCCGCAAAGCAGGACGTCAAGCGCTGAAGAGCTGGCTCTGAATGGGCAACTAAAGCGGCATCATCTGCAAAGAGTAGTTCACGGACAAGTTTCTCTTGTGTCTTGGTGTGAGCTTGCAGGCGCCTCAGATTGAAGAGACTGCCATCCGTGCGGTACCGGATGTAAACAGCGTCTTCATTGTTGGGGTCCTTCATGGCTTGGTTCAGCATCATGCTGAAGAAGATTGAAAAGAGGGTTGGCGCGAGAACACAGCCCCGCTTCACGCCACCGTCAAAGGAGAAGGGTTCAGAGAGCTCATTGCTGTATCTGACCCGACCTTGTTGGTTTTCGTGCAGTTGGACAATCATGTTGAGGAACTTTGGGGGACATCCGATGCGCTCTAGTATTTGCCAAAGCCCTTTCCTGCTCACGGTGTCGAAGGCTTTGGTGAGGCCAACAAAGGTGATGCAGAGTCCCCCGCCCTGTTCTCTGCACTTTTCTTGGAGCTGTCTGAGGGCAAAGACCATGTCAGTGGTTCCTCTGTTTGCGCGAAAGCCGCACTGTGATTCTGGGAGAATATTCTCAGCGACACTAGGCACCATTCTATCCAGTAGAATCCTAGCGAAGATTTTGCCTGCAATGGAGAGCAACGTGATTCCCCTGTAGTTTGAGCAGTCTGATTTCTCGCCTTTGTTTTTGTACAGGGTGATGATGGTGGCATCACGAAGATCCTGAGGCAGTTTACCTTGGTCCCAACAAAGCTTGAAAAACTCATGCAGTTTGGCATGCAGAGTTTTGCCGCCAGCCTTCCAGACTTCTGGGGGGATTCCATCCATACCTGCTGCTTTGCCACTTTTCAGTTGTTCGATTGCCTTATATGTCTCATCCAGGGTGGGAACCTCATCCAGCTCTAGCCTTAGGGGCTGTTGAGGGAGCTGGAGCAGGGCGGAATCTTGGACTGAGCGGTTGGTACTGAAAAGAGATTGGAAGTGTTCTGACCATCGGTTGAGGATGGAGATCTTGTCGCTGAGGAGGACTTTGCCGTCTGAGCTGCGCAGCGGGCTTTGGACTTGGGGTGAGGGGCCGTACACAGCCTTTAGAGCCTCGTAGAAACCCCTGAAGTCGCCAATGTCCGCGCTGAGCTGTGTTCGTTTGGCGAGGCTAGTCCACCACTCATTTTGGATCCCCCGGAGTTTGCGCTGAAGATGGCTGCATGCGCGACGGAAGGCTTGTTTCTTCTCTGGACAGGACGGCTTTGTAAGGTGAGCCTGGTGGGCAGCTCGCTTCTTTGCCAGCAGCTCCTGGATTTCCTGGCTGTTTTCGTCAAACCAGTCCTTGTTTTTCCTGGAGGAGAAGCTCAGTACCTCTTCAGTGGATTGCAGTATGGTAGTCTTCAACTGATCCCAGAGGGTTTCAGGGGACGGGTCCGTGAGGCGGGTTGCAACGTCGAGCTTTGCTTTGAGGTTTGCCTGGAAGTTTCCTCTCGCTTCGTCTGACTGCAGTTTTCCAACATTGAACCTCTTTCTGGGGGCAACAATATTACAGTGCCAATGACCTCGGTTCAAATCCAGCACAGTTTGCAAAGAGCTTGTACTTTCTCCCAATGATCTGCATAGGTTTCATCCAGAGGCTTCGATTTCTTCCCACCTTTCAAAAACGTACGGAGGTTGTAAATTAATTGATGTTTTTGAGTGGCATGGGCTCAGGGCCTGGAAGGGCCTGTTGTTGTGATGTATGTCTAAAATTTTAAAAAATCTATCCTGTTCTGTTGTAACATTCACAATTTCTTGTAATTTTTATTTTAATGTAATAAATGAAAGAAATGGGCAGTGGTAATTTTATTCATGAAGTTTGTCTCAAAGTATGGTACTGAATCAGTTCAAATCATTCTACTTGCAGCATATAAATTGTCTTAATTTTCAATTAATGCAAATAGTTTTGTATAAACTAAAGACTGAAATGCAAGCTGTAGTTGAGTGGGGAGAATGAGTGCTCAGTTTCTCCATGATATTCACTTAGCAAGAAAAAGTGCAGAAAATAAGCCAACCTCAATTTTCTTCATTGATAAAATAGTGTTGAATTATTGATAAATACAATTTAAAACTGCTCTTAGCTTGGCACTCTTCTTGATACCAATGAAATTAATTGCTGCTTTCTTTTTGCAAGGATAACTTTGAGTGTACTAGGCACGAGCACCAAAACTATAAACTGGCAAAAAAGTTAGGAAGATGCATATGAGTCATTCATCTGAAACGTTAGCTCTATTTTTTTTTACCCTGAGTTGCTGCTTACCTTCAGTAGAAACATGGAATTATAGAACGCCACAGCACAGAAGACAGGCCATTTGGCCCTCTAGTCTGTGCTGACCATTATTTTGCTAGTCTCATTGACCTGCTCCCATTCTATAACCCTCCAGACCTCTCCCATCCATGCATCTATCCAATGAATTCGTAAAACATGATCAAGGCCACATTCAGCACACCAGATAGTAGCCCATTCCACACTCCCACCATTCTCTGAATGAAGACTTTTCCTCTTTCCGCTTAAAACTATGACCTCTCATATTTATCTCCCACAATCTAATTGGAAAAAACCTATTCACATCCTCTCATAATCTTGTAAACCTCTGTCAAATTTCCCCCATTCTTCTTCACTCCAAGGAATAAAGTCCTAGCCTGTTAAATCTTACCCTGTAACTCAACTCCTGAAGACCCAGCAATGTCCAAGTAAATTTTCTCTGCACTCTTTCAATTTTATTGATATCCTTCTGGAACTTAGGTGACCAGAACTCCAAACAATATTTCACATTTGGCTCACTAACATCTTAAACAACTTCAACATAACATCCCAATTCCTATACTCAGTACTTTGATTTATAAAGGCTAAGATGCCAAAAGCTTTCTCTCTGTTCCTCTGCACTACTCAGTGCCCTACTGTGTATGTCCTACCTTGGTTTGCCCTTCCAAAATGCATCACCTCACATTTGTCTGCTTTAAACTTCTTATCCAATTTTTTTTTTGGCCCATTCTCCCAGTTGGTCCTGATCCCTCTACCGGCTTTGAAAATGTTCCTCGCTACTTACACCTCCTATCTTTGTGTCATCAGCAAACTTGTTGATCCAATTCACCACATCATCCAGATCATTGATATATACAACAAACCACAATGGTCCCAACACAGATCCCTTGGGCACACCACTACTCACAGGCCTCCAGTCTCAGAAGCAACCATCCACTACCACTCTGTATTTTTTCCCCACCCAGCCAATTATGAATCCAGTTTACAACCTCTCCATGGATGCCTAGTGTCATAACCTTCTGAACTAACCTCCATGTGGGACCTTGTCAAAGGCATTACTAAAGTACATTTAGACAATATCCGCAGCCTTTTCTTCATCTGCCTTCTTGGTAACCTCTTCAAAAAACTCTACAAGATTCATTAAACATGACATATCACACAGTCAGCCATATTGACTGTCCTTAATCAGCCCATGACTGTCCAAATACCTACATATCCTATCTCTCAGAACTCCTTCCAATAATTTACCTACTACTGACCTATAATTACCTGGTTTATTTTTGGAGTTTTTTTTAAATAATGGGACAACATGAGCTACCCTCCAATCCTCTGGCACCTCACACGTGACTAAGGACATTTTGAATATATCAGCCAGAGCCCCTGCAATTTCTACACTCATCTCCCTCAAGGTCCGAGAGAAGATAATTTCTGGCCCGGGTGATTTATCTAATTTTATTCGCTGTAAGGCAGCAAAAACCTCTTCCTTCTTAATCTCCATATGTTCAATGATCCTTCTCTTTGTTTCCCTTCCTTCCTTATACACTATGCCAGTTTCCTGAGTAAATACTGATGCAAAAAATTTGTTTGGTCTCCTCCACTGCGTGAGGTTCCACACATAGTTGACCACGCTGATCCTCGAGTATTTTCTTGCATTTTCTATACTCCTCAAGTACGTCATTTCCTCCTTGTTGCATATACCTTCCAAATTCTTCTCTTTTTAACCAGATCACCAATATCCCCTGAAAACCAGGGTTCCCTATGCCTGTTAACTTTGCCTTTAATCCTAACAGGAACATGCTAACTCTGCACTCTCAAGATTTCGCCTTTTGAAGGTCATCCACATGCTCTTGCCAGAAAACAACCTTCCCCAATCCACTCTTCCAAGATCCCTTCTCATTTCCACAAAATTTGCTTTTCTCCAATTTCGAATCCCAACGAGGACCAGACTTGTCCTTTTCTATAATTAGCCTTGCAGATGTAGGCAGCCTCCAAGAACGCGGCGCGGGCTACACACTCTACTGGTCTGGCAAGCCTATGGATGAACGATGCCTATCTGGTGTAGGCTTCATGGTCAAGAACTCCATTGCCTCCAAACTCGAAAACCTCCCGACAGGCCACTCGGACCGGATCATGTCCATGCGACTCCCCCTTCAAAACAAGCGTTGCATCACCCTCATCAACCCTCCAGGCGGAACCAGCAGAAAAGGACAAGTTCTACACTGATCGACGCAACCTCATTCAATGCACCCCTACAGCTGAAAAGGTTGTCATCCTTGGCGACTTCAACGATCGCGTCGGCAAAGACTCAGAAACCTGGCCAGGAATCCTGGGCAAGCATGGTGTCGGCAAGTGCAACGACAACGGGCGCCTCCTGTTGGAGCTCTGCGCAGAACAGCGGCTTGTCATTACAAACACCCTTTTTCAGCAGAGGGACAGCCTGAAGACTACCTGGATGCATCCCCGACCCAAACACTAGCACCTCCTGGACTACGTCCTGGTACGAAAAAGAGACAAACGAGATGTGCTCCACACCAAGGTCATGCCCTGCGCGGAATGCCACACTGACCACCGGCTGGTTCGCTGCAAGCTCAACCTTCACTTCAAGCCAAAGTCCAGGAACAGTAAAGCCCCCAGAAAGAGGTTCAATGTTGGAAACTTGCAGTCAGACGAAGTGAGAGGAAACTTCCAGGCAAACCTCAAAGCAAAGCTCGGATGCAATCCGCCTCACGGACTCGTCCCCTGAAACCCTCTGGCAATCCACTGAAGAGGTACTGGGCTTCTCCTCCAGGAAAAACAAGGACTGGTTCAACGAAAACAACCAGGAAATCCAGGAGCTGCTGGCAAAGAAGCGATCTGCCCACCAGGCTCACCTTGCAAAGCCATCCTGGCCAGAGAAGAAACGAGCCTTCTGTCGCGCATGCAGCCATCTTCAGCGCAAACTCCGGGAGATCCAAAATGAGTAGTGGGCTAGCCTCGCCAAACGAACCCAGCTCAGCGCGGACCTTGGCGACTTCAGGGGTAAAGGCTGTGTACGGCCCCTCACCCCAAGTCCAAAGCCCGCTGCGCAGCTCATACGGCAAAGTCCTCCTCAGCGACAAGATCTCCATCCTCAACCGATGGTCAGAACACTTCCAATCTCAATTCAGTGCCAACCGCTCAGTCCAAGAATCCGCCCTGCTCCAGCTCCCTCAATAGCCCTTAAGGCTAGAGCTGGATGAGGTCCTCATCCGGGAAGAGACATCTAAGGCAATTGAACAACTGAAAAGTGGTAAAGCAGCAGGTATGGATGGAATCCCCCCCAGAGGTCTGGAAGGCTGGCGGCAAAACTCTGCATGCCAAACTGCATGAGTTTTTCAAGCTCTGCTGGGACCAAGGAAAGCTGCCTCAGGACCTTCGTGATGCCATCATCATCACCCTGTACAAAAACAAAGGCGAGAAATCAGACTGCTCAAACTACAGGGGAATTACGCTGCTCTCCATTCCAAGCAAAATCTTCGCTAGGATTCTCCTAAATAGAATAATACCTAGTGTCGCCGAAAATGTTCTCCCAGAATCATAGTTCGGCTTTCGCGCAAACAGAGGAACTACAGACGTGGTCCTTGCCCTCAGACAGCTCCAATAAAAGTGCAGAGAACAAAACAAAGGACTCTACATCTCCTTTGTTGACCTCATCAAAGCCTTCGACACCTTGAGTAGGAAAGGTCTTTGGCAAATACTAGAGCGCCTCGAATGCCCCCCAAAGTTCCTCATCATGGTTATCCAACTGCACGAAAACCAACAAGGTCGGGTCAGATACAGCAATGAGCTCTCTGAACCCTTCTCCATTAACAATGGCGTGAAGCAAGGCTGCGTTCTCACACCAACCCTCTTTTCAATCTTCTTCAGCATGATGCTGAAACAAGCCATGAAAGACCTCAACAATGAAGATGCTGTTTACATCCTGTACCGCACGGATGGCAGTCTCTTCAATCTGAGGCGCCTGCAAGCTCACAACAAGACACAAGAGCAACTTGTCCGTGAACAACTCTTTGCAGACGATGCAGCTTTAGTTGCCCATTCAGAGCCAGCTCTTCAGCGCTTGACGTCCTGTTTTGCGGAAACTGCCAAAATGTTTGGCCTGGAAGTCAGCCTGAAGAAAACTGAGGTCCTCCATCAGCCAGCTCCCCACCATGTACATCTCCATTGGGCACACAAAACTCAAAACGGTCAACCAGTTTACCTATCTCGGCTGCACCATTTCATCGGATGCAAGATTCGACAACGAGATAGACAACAGACTCGCCAAGGCAAATAGCGCCTTTGGAAGACTACACGAAAGAGTCTGGAAAAACAACCAACTGAAAAACCTCACAAAGATTAGCGTATACAGAGCTGTTGTCATACCCACACTCCTGTTCGGCTCTGAATCATGGGTCCTTTACTGGCATAACCTATGGCTCCTAGAACGCTTCCACCAGCGTTGTCTCCGCTCCATCCTCAACATTCATTGGAGCGACTTCATCTCCAACATCGAAGTATTCGAGATGGCAGAGGCCGACAGCATCGAATCCACGCTGCTGAAGATCAAACTGCGCTGGGTAGGTCACGTCTCCAGAATGGAGGACCATCGCCTTCCCAAGATCGTGTTATATGGCGAGTTCTCCACTTGGCCACCGAGACAGAGGTGCACCAAAGAAGATGTACAAGGACTGCCTATAGAAATCTCTTGGTGCCTGCCATATTGACCACCGCCAGTGGGCTGATATCGCCTCAAACTGTGCATCTTGGCGCCTCACAGTTCGGCGGGCAGCAACCTCCTTTGAAGAAGACCGCAGAGCCCACCTCACTGTCAAAAGACAAAGGAGGAAAAACCCAACACCCAACCCCAACCAACCAATTTTCCCTTGCAACCGCTGCAACCGTGTCTGCCTGTCCCGCATCAGACATGTCAGCCACAAACGAGCCTGCAGCTGACGTGGACTTTACCCCTCCATAAATCTTCATCCGCGAAGCCAAGCCAAAGAAAGAATTACATAATGGTTACTGGACCCAAAATATTCACCTACACATACCTGTCTTGTCCCTTAATGGGTATCAAGTATTGCGCCTCTATATATTGATTTAGAAAATTTTCCTGGACACATTTGACAAACTCCAAGCTATCCAGGGCTTTTACAGTTTGGGAGTCCCAGTCAATATGAATAAGGAATTAAAACAACTTTCTGCTTCTTGCGCACACTCTCTCTCTCTCTCTCTCTCCAGATTTGCTCCTCCCATTCTCTCTGACTTTTGGCCGGTCTATAATAAAACCCTATCAGTGTGGTCACACCTTTCTCATTCCTCAACCTCACCCATATGCCCATATGATTTTTGTTATAGAAATATCATTAGGTAGTGGCTACTATGGTAGAGCTACTAAAGTAATTCAAACACATGCCAGATTAGTCAACTCAAGACTGATTTATTCAGAGTTTACAAGCTTCTTTTATATACTGCATGTCCCAGGCTCCACAGGACAAGGTGGGAAGTCACTACGAGTTTACTGCTGATCCACGGGACCGGCAGGTTTAAATTGAGCCTTGTAAGTGTACCACGCCTTCCGGCAGGAGACTCAACACCTCAAAGTGGTGTTCCTTGTCACTCAGTATCTCTCGCGTGCAGTCCATTAGGTGAGTACGCAGCCATCCGTTTGAGTCTGTCTACACTAAACAACTGTGAATGCACCCCAATGTCCAAAGTAAAAACAACCCCATCCCTCTTAATCACATAGAAAGGACCCTCATATGGTCGTTGTAATGGCATTCCTGGGACCTGTCTGTGTACAAAAACAAAATCAGCATCCAGGAGCGGTAGGGGCACATGTTGTTCAGGGGTTCTATGCCAGTTGGTAGGAACAGGTTTCCTACTAGTGATACCACGCCGAAGCTGCTGAAGGACATCGAGGTCAGAATTGGTTGCAAAATGCATGTCCCCTGGAACCGTAAGGATCGTATCATAAACCATCGCTGCAGATGATGCAGACAAATCCTCCTTTGGGGCCATGTGAACTCCCAGTAGAACCCATGGCAACTCATTGACCCAGTTGAGACCGGTGAGTTGGGCTTTAAGTGCAGACTTTAGTTGCCGATGGAAATGTTCCACACGGCCGTTGGACTATGGATGGTATGGTGCGGTGCAGGTGTGTGCCACAAAAGTGCGCAAGGGCAGACCATAATTCAGAGGTGAATTGTGCTCCACGGTCTGAAGTTATGTGCTTTGGAACACCAAATCTAGTTGCAAAATTGTCACTGCTTAGGATATCCATGTCTAATGTACTTTTTTAAAAGAACAAATGTAGCCATGTTATGTTGAACATGGTGTCAGAGATAGGGTGGTCAAGAAGGTTTTTGGCACATTGGCCTTCATTACTTAGAATAATGAAGTTGAGAAGTCATATTGCAGTTGTATAATATTGGTGGGACCCCATTTGAAGTATTTTGTTCAGTTTTGATTACCATGCTACAGGAAAAATATCGTTAAATTGGAGAGTGTGCAGAGAAGATTTGCGAGGACATTGCCAGGACTTGTAGGCTTGAGCAGTAGGGAGAAGTTGCGCAAACTGGGGCTTTATTTCGGAGCCAAAGAGAATGAGGGGTGATCTCAGAGAAGTGTACAGGATCATAAGAATCGATCGGGTGAACACAGAGTATTTTGCCCAGAATAGGGCAATCAGAAACCAGATGGCAAATGTTCAAGTTAAGGAGAGAGAGGGATTTAACAGGAACCTGAATGGTAACTTTTTGACATAGATGTTGGTGAATTTATGGAATGAGCTGCTGGAGGATGTAGTTGAGGCAAGTACCATTGCAACATTGAAGAAAAATCGGGCAGATATATGGATAGGATAGGTTGAGAGGGATATGGGTCAAACGTTGGCTGTTGGGACTCATGAGGGTGGGACATTTTGGATATTGAAGGCAATTTGGGCTGAAGGGCTTATTTCCATGCTGAATTACGCTATAGCTCCACATCAAATTTGTCTTCATTTATTTTAAAATGTATCCCATCCTGTTTATTTTGAAATGTAGATAAATCTTGGGAGAATTTGGAAAAATTAGAGTAGGTTACTTACATACACACACACATTTTAAAACAGACCTTATTTGAAATACTGAAGAATTCATATTCAGTGAACTTTACAGAAACTATGGAGAATGCTATGCACATTTCACAAGTAGGTTCTAATTGAAATGATGTAATAAAATGAATAGACCATTTTCTTGGGCTGGAGACACTTTTGTTTTCTGTTTGCAAGGATCTACAAAGTGCTCACAGAAAGGTCACCCCTGGGTTCTTGTTTAGCTAAAACAACAGATGGGAGCAAATGACTAACCCCTATTGTTTGCTGGAGAAGGTCAGGGGTTTTGCAAGTGAGAGAGTCACATGGGCTTTCTGTCTGTCAGTTGCTCTCTCAGATGAGAGAGAGAGAGAGAGAGAGACAGAGAGAGATAGCTGAAGCAAGCAGGAAGCTTGTTGGAATTGAAACTGAAAGCTCCAGAGTGGTGAATGGCTGGAAGTGCTATCTGTCTGATGTTTCTCTTGGAATAAGTGGAACAGAAAGGACCACCGTGATAGCCTGAAAGGGACAAGTTGTCCCTGATGGGACAAGTTTCATCAGCAAGATATTGAGGTGACTAATGGTGGTACCTTAGTTGTGGAAATCCTGGAACAACAAATCTCTCTCTGCAAACCCTACGAGAACCTTCGTGAGTGGTAAACATTTATCTTTCGAGCAACAAATCCTAGTGAACTTTATACATGTTAAATTCTGTGCACAGTATAAGAATTACCTGCAACTAGAGAACTTGGAAGAATGAGAAGTGAGATTAAAATGTGAACCAAAGAACTTTTCTTAAATTTACACACACATTGCATATTCGTGCACTTAGAATTAGAAGGGGGTTAAGTTGGGTTTAGTTAAGTTAATAGAGATAAGTTAACGTTAGATTCTCTTTTCATGTTTAAAGATAACTAAAAACAACTTTTGTTTAAGTAACTACTTGTCGTGGTGAATATGTATTGCTGCTGGGTTTTGGGGTCCTTTGGGCTCGTAAAAATGCTGCTTTATGATTGTTGAATAATATTAGGTTTAAAGAAAACAAATTAATCGACTGCAGCTGAGGTTTGAATATATGATGACAAATCATTGTCACTGAAGATGATCTGAAATTGTTTCAGACGTGCTTTCCTTGAAATAAAATTTCCTTAGAAATATTGTTCTACCTAACACTTGTATTTACTCTTTAACCTATTCATTCATATTTGACTGTTGTCCATAAGGATTTGTGTTTGTGAGATCAGTGCTCTTTATCTAGGATTATTTTAGAACTCTTTCCAAGGGATAGTCAAGTCAGACAAAAGATTTTCATTCTTGACTTTGCAGGTTATGTGTCCCCATTATTTAAACATGAAAGATTTCCTCATAAGAGACTTTCTTGCTCAGAATTCAAGTGAAGTGAGTATTGATTCAGCAACTGAATTGATTGTTTTCCCATCTCTTCGTAATGTAGATGGTGGTGTGAAAATTGCACCTCCACACTTAAGAAATCGCATGACTTTCTGTGGCTTATAGCTGTACATCTGGTTTTGTAGCTATTTTTCATGCAACAGCTTTGGGAGAACTCATTCACAATTCTGCTGAAATAACTTTTCAGTATGAATTGTTCTGAACTTCTGTGTGTTGATAGAATTACTTTTTAATTTAATTGAGAGGCACAGTGTAGCAACAAGCCCTTCCAGCCCATGCCACCCAATACACACTTGTGACCAATGAACCTAACCTCATACATCTTTGGAATGTGGGAAGAAACCCATACAAACTTGGGAGAACATACAAACTCCTTACACAGTGGTGGGTTCTTGTGATTGATGCCTTTAAGATTCAAGTTGTGTCAGCTTGATTGTCCTCATAACTTGGAAGAAATAGTGTCTTAAGAGTCTTAAGCCATTGAGTTCACAATCAAACTGTGAGAAACTAGAAACAGAAACACATCAAAACATTTACATGTATAATAAATGGAAACTAGATATTATACAACCATCAGATGATCAGCAGCTACGAAAGAAGAGACAAACTTGCTGGTGGAGCTGCACACAATGCTTCCGCTTGTCATTGTTACCTTACAGAAATATTACCCCTGTCTAGTACTTGGTAAAATTCCACACAGGATGTTAGCTGTGATTAATAAGCAAGTTTTGATAATATTCCAGGAAAGTAGCATTTAGATCAATGGTTCCCAACCTTGTTCTTTCCTCTCACGTACCACTTTAAGTATTCCCTAAACCATAGGTGCTTTGTGATTAGTAAGGGATTGCTTAAGGTGGTATGTGAGTGAAAGAAAAAGGATGAAAACTACTGTTTTAATATTTCAGTAACAATTGGGTCTATGACAGTGATTCTCAACCTTCCCTTCTCACTCACATACCACCTTAACCAATCCCTTACTAATCACAAAGCACTGATGGCATAGGGATTACTTAAAGTGGTATGTGAATGGAAAGAACAAGGTTGAGAACCACTGACGTAGATAAAGGATAAGGCATTATCAGAATAAACCTGATATCAACAGATTGACTAATGGACCTATTGACGATATGAATTGATAACTGATTAGGACTGGCGGAATGTTGCTGTAGTCGAGGATCACTCAGGAAAGAGACAGTTAAAATTGTTATATTGCAAGTGCTGTTTGGGTCAAGAAAGGATCAAACACCAGAGTTGCAAATGTAGTAAAATCTCCATTATCTGGCACCTGCTGGAATTGCGGATGCTGGAAATGCTAATTTTCTGCCTGACTGAGACGCACAATGTCTAACTAATGCATCTGCATTAAGAATACCGTTTAAAAGACAAAAGCAGTGCAAAATGTAAAGTAATTTTAAAAAAATCAATATTGTAGTCTTTAATTATGTAAAGTTTACTTTAATCAAGTAATTTCCATAACTTGCAGAATTTAAATTAGAACCTTGGTCACTGGCACTGTAACATTGTTGAGCTAGCCACTACACTAACAGTGCCGTCGTCATAATTAACCCCTTCCCTTTCCCCAAGTTTATAGATAAATAAATTACTACTAATACTAATAAATATATAGATTCTTACTAGGCAGGGATAGGGAGACACTTTGGGAGAGTCACCCCAGCAACAAGCAATATCGACCAGCTTGTCATCCGGTCAGGCTCTCAGCGCAACCCGATTCACCTCCATGCAAGTGCCCTGGTCAGACCCTCAGCACACCTTCTCTGCACTGACAACCTGACTCACTTCCATGCAGGTGTCCCAGTCAGGCCTCTCCGCACCATCCTTTAAATTTGAATCCCAGTAGCTAGCATTGTATCAGCATTGCACTAACTGTGCTGCTATCATAATTAAGTCCCCTCCTCAAGTTTGCAGGTAAAGCCTTACTAATATGCTTAATAATATACTTAAAAGACTCTAACTAGGCAGGGATAGGGAGAGTCACCCCAGTACAAAGTGGTATCAGCCTGCTCTTCATCCTGGGTGCCACCATTTTATTTAAACACAACTATATTGAGACTTTATTCAAACAGCTGCTGGTGCGGTCAGGGAATGACTGGGGCAATCCACTGATTAAATGTTTGCTCCCAAGGTGCAATGCGTTGCTTCAGAAAACATTTACTTTTACAATTTACAATGGTGTTGGGCGGCATGGTTAGCATAGTGGCTAACACAACACCTTACAGCGCCAGGGATTGAGACTGTGGTTCGAATCCCACACTGTCTGTAAGGAGTTTGTACGTTTTCCCTGAGTCTGTGTGGGTTTCCCTCGGGGGCTCTGGTTTCCTCCCAATATTTGAAATGTACTGTGGATGTAAGTTAATTGGGTGTAAATTAGAACCTTGGTCACTGGTTCCCAGAGCCAGGTAAAAGTGCACAACCGCGCATGTGCGAGGAGTCGCGCATGCGCGATGCGCATGACAAAAAAAACACTGACGGAAGGGGGGGGTCTCAAAAGAAATATTTTAAAAAATACTCTTTTATTTAAAGCTTTATTTGTTCTTATTTAATTTGAAAAAAAAATTTTTTTTTCCCCCAAATGTTTTTTTGCCGGCAGTCTTGTGTTTCTGGTTGATTGAATAAAGGATAATGGGGATTTTACAAAGTACTTTTTTGCTCCCAGCGACCGACAGAGATTCAAGTCTAGAGATGCCTCAGCAGTGATTTATGAAAGGCAAGCATATGATTAAAAAATGTGTGTGTGTGTGTGTGTGTGTGTGTGTGTGTGTGTGTGTGTATAAAATGCTGATGTATTTGAAGATTGTCATATAGCTGAGTGACTTGTAAAGTGAATGAAGGTAAGATGCAATAAACCCCTGAGCTCAGTTTTTTTTGTTTATTAACTAATTTCTATTTGTAAGATGATGTGTTGGATCTTGTACATAAAAAAAAATTAGAATCTGAAGTAGGGCAATCAATCCTTCAGATCTTCTCCATTCAGTAAGATATTGGATGATCTCTAACCCAATTTATTGTACTACCCACATCCTTGTTTCCCTTAATATCCAAATATCTGCCAATTTCTGTCTCAAGCATACTTAGTGAAAAGCCCTGAAGGCAGTCTTTGGAATTTTCCATCCCAAATTCAAACCCTTTTGTTACAAGTCCAGAGGACCCCAAAACTCAGCAGCAATAGAAATTCACCAAGACAAATAACAAAAGTTGTTTTTAATTTTCTTTCAACTTTTAACTTAACCTAACAACCCCATTCTAATTCTAAGTGTACATGTATGTAATGTGTATATGTTCAGGAAAGTTCTTTGATTCACAGTCCAATCTCACTTCTCATTCTTCCAAGTCACTGGTATTAGGTAATTCTTATACTGTGCACAGAATTTAACATTTATGAATTTTCACCAAGCTCTGGTGCTTAAAGGTTACTGCTCAGGAAGGTTCTTGTTGGTTTCAGAGAGAGGGATATGTTGCTCATTGGACCCACACAAATTGATTCCCTCCGATCAGCCAGTTCAGTGTCTTGCTGAAAAAAGTTGCTCCATCATGGGTTTTCCAAATGATGACCTCTTCATCCAGGTCACCACAGAGTTCCTCTTGTTTCAGGAGAAACACTCTCGATAGCCATTTCCTCTTGTAAGGACTACAAGTGTTTTCAACAGGCTGAACTCAGAACTCACAACCCGTTTTCAAAATGGAGTTTCAACAAGCCTGCCAGCTTGTCATGTTCCAGTCCCAGCTGCTGAACTGAATTCTCTCCCTCTCTCTCCAAAGAATCATATGTTTTTCTCTTGGCTTGCAAAACTACATGACTCCTCTTAGAACAGCAAACTGCAACCAGACAAATTGCCGGCACTGGAATCATGAAATCTTGAGGCTTAGATGAAGAATATGATGACATATCAACTTCTTTCTTGTTCTCATTGTTTTCTGTGTTCTCTTCCTGTTGTTGTGTTGCAGCTGTCATCCTCAGCTGTGGAGATCGACTCCTCAGCTGGTCCCCCCTCCCGTCAGTGTTTTTTTTGTCATCAATTGTCTTATTTGTGGAAGGTTTATCTCCCTCAAGTTGATTCTGAGGTAGAGATGCTGATTGGTTCAAATGTACCAAAGGGTTTGGAACCAGTAGATGTACAAAGTAGGGGAGATTAAACTTATGCTGTTAAAATTTGGCTTGGTTGGACAATTAATGGACCTTTAGAAGGAAATAATTATATTGCTTGGGAACAGTTCGATACAAGGGTTCACAGGATTTCAGTTGTGAAATTTGATGAGTTGTGTGAACACAAAAGAAATTCACTTCTGTAGGAAAAAAAAAGATCAATGTGAAAATAAATCAAAGGCATCTAAACAATATTGAAGGAATTATTTTAATAAGAAATTAGAAGATGTTGCAAATACTGTTGGTGATTTTTCCTGTGTAATTAAATCAGAGGGAGGACTAAAACAAAAGACTGAGAACAAATTTGAAAGTTTTTGTAGCTCGGAGATTACAGCAGATAAAGTCGAAGAAGAAATATTGCAACATGCTACAAAATTGGCGAACATAGAAAATTGCACTGATGGAATAAAGAACCATGTGACTGATAAATTGGTGCAATTGCATTCAGAGAACAAAGTGTTGAAAAGGGGCTTGGAAATATTAGATAGTCATGAAAACAGAGAACAGAAAGATTTTGTACTTGAAATCAAAACTGGATTTCAAAAGGATGTGAATGAATCCAATGATTCTTCAGTTTCGAAAGTGACTGAGGGAAAGGTTCAGAAAGGGGTTGACAAGAATAAAGATTTAATTGTAAATAAAATTTGCAAGGTCTGGAGGAGTCATGTGATGGAGTAGTGACCAGTCAGGAAACTCCAGCCCTCTCCGGAAAAGTTTTAAAAAAAAATACACTAAACACAAAGGCACAAGAATAAAAATTAAAACAAAGTGAAAGTAAAGGTGGGAAGAAAATGGCAGTGAAGAAAGAAAAGTCGAAAGCAACAGGAAGAAAAGAAGAAGAAAGAATGTCAGAAGAAGAAGGTGAAGGCCTTACCTGTCCGAGGAGGCCCGCCGCGGAGAGAGAAGCCTGCTCCCTAAGGTCAGTGGAAGTCCCGAGCTCGGGACTACAAAAATGGCTCCTGGAGCCAGGTAAAAGTGTGCAACCGCGCATGCGCGACGCGCATGACAAAAAAACACTGACAGAAGGGGGGACCAGCTGAGGAGTCGATCTCCACAGCTGAGATGACAGCTGCAACACAACAGCAGGAAGAGAACACAGAAAACAACGAGAACAAGAAAGAAGAGTAAAAAGAAAACAAGGAAACAACAGATGACCAACCCAGAGTAAGAAGAAGAAAAAGAACATAGAGAAATGGAAGAAGAAGGGAAAGGCAAGACAATGGATATATATTTTTTTTAAAGAATATATGGAATCAGTAAAAGAATGGCAATTACAAGAATTTAGTGAAATAAAAAGAATTAAAAGTGCAGAAAAAATGAATAGAATAGAGATGGTCATGTCAGATATAGGAAAAAGAGTGGACAAGATGGAAGAATGAGAAACAGCCATAGAAATGGAAGTAGAGGACTTAAAAAAGAAATTAGAAGAATCTAATAAAAAAGTTAAAGAGACACAAGAGCTGTTAGCTCAGAAGATAGATATAATGGAAAATTATAATAGAAGAAATAATATAAAGATAGTGGGCCTTAAGGAAGATGAAGAAGGCAAGAATATGAGAGAATTTATAAAAGATTGGATCCCCAGGGTCCGAGGAAGACCAGAATTACAGGAAGAGATGGAAATAGAAAGGGCACATAGAACATTAGCCCCGAAACCACAGCCACAACAAAAAACAAGATCCATTTTAGTAAAATTCTTAAGATATACAACAAGAGAAAATATATTGGAGAAAGCAATGAAGAAAATAAGAGAAGACAAAAAGCCACTGGAATACAAAGGTCAAAAAATATTTTTCTATCCAGACATAAGTTTTGAACTCCTGAAGAAGAGAAAGGAGTTTAATACAGCAAAAACGATCCTATGGAAAAAAGGATATAAATTTATGCTAAAGTACCCAACGGTACTTAAAATAGTTATTCCAGGGCAGCAAAACAGACTATTCTCGGATCCGGAGGAAGCACGAAAATTTGCAGAACAACTACAAAACAGGCAGAGAGATGAAGACATGTAACGAGAGTAAAAATGACCACGAACTATATGTATGTGTGTGTATATGTGTGTATGTATATATGTGTGTACATGAATGTATCTGTATTTAAAGGAAAATATATAGAGTATAGATAAGAATTAATAAGGGAATGAAAGAGAAGAGAGGAAGTAAGGAGGGAATTAAGAGAGTGACCTTTGTTATATATGAAAATTGAAATCTTTTCTGGGGGGGGCTGGGTGGGGAGGAGTTACGGTCACTGCGAAATCAGTTGACGCTTGCGAGTGAATTCACAAATCCAAATGGAGAAGGGAGATGTGGTTGCCCAACAAAGGATAAAGGGCAACTCAGGAAGGGGAGGGGATAGTGGGGTTAAAGAAATTTTAGATAGGAGAATAAGGGAAATGTTTTAGAAATGTTGTCTTATAAAGTGTTCAAAACAAGAAAGCAGAAATGGATAAGAAGGAAAGGTGATGATGAGGAAACGGAAAGGAAAGATAAACAAAGTATGAAATGGCTACGTTGAACTATATGACTTTAAGTATTAACGGAATACATAACCAAATCAAAAGGAAGAAACTGCTAAATTTACTGAAAAAAGAAAAAATTGATATAGCATTCATGCAAGAAACACACTTAAATGAAATGGAGCACAAGAAATTAAAGAGAGATTGGATAGGACATGTAACAGCAGCGTCATATAATTCAAAAGCTAGAGGAGTAGCTATATTAATCAGTAAAAATGTACCAATTAAAATAGAAGAGGAAATAATAGATCCAGCAGGGAGATATGTAATGATAAAATGTCAGATATACTCGGAGTTTTGGAATTTACTCAATGTATATTCACCTAATGAAGAAGATCAAAAATTTATGCAAGATATTTTTTTGAAGATAGCAGACACACAAGGGGATTTCAACCTTAATTTGGATTCAAACATAGATAAAACTGGGAAAAAAATTAACAGAAAGAACAAAGTAACCAAATTTATAATTAAATCGATGGAAGAAATGCAACTTTTGGATATATGGAGCAAACAACACCCAAAGGAAAAGGAATATTCATATTATTCGGGTAGACATAAAACATACTCAAGAATAGACCTATTCCTGTTATCAGCTCGTATGCAAGACAGAGTAAGAAAAAGAGAATATAAAGCTAGAATATTATCGGATCACTCACCCCTGATATTGACAATAGAGTTAGAGGACATCCCTCCAAGAATGTATAGATGGAGATTAAATTTCATGCTACTTAAAAGGCAGGATTTTAGAGAATTAATTGAAAGACAAATTAAAGTGTACTTTGAAATAAATACGGAATCAGTGAAAGATAAGTTTATACTATGGGACGCAATGAAAGCTTTCATCAGAGGGCAAATAATAAGTTGTGTAACCAAGATGAAGAAGGACTACAATCAGGAAACAGAGCAGTTGGAAAGGGAAATAGTAAATATAGAAAAAGAATTGGCAATGAAGGAAGACACAACTAAAAGAAGAGAATTGGCAGATAAAAAAAATAAAATATGAAACACTACAAACATATAAGGTGGAGAAGAACATAATGAAGATAAAACAAATATTATGAACTAGGAGAAAAAGCGCACAAAATTCTAGCATGGCAGCTTAAGACAGAACAAACTAAGAGAATGGTATTGGCATCAAGGAAAAAAGACAAACAAATCACATATAATCCAACGGAGATTAATGAAAACTTCAGAGAATTCTACGAACAATTACACCAAACTGAAAACGAAGGGAAAGAAGACAAAATAGATGAATTTTTAACTAAAATTGAACTACCAAAATTACAAATAGAGGAACAAAATAAATTAACAGAACCATTTGAAATACTAGAAATACAAGAGATAATAAAAAAACTACCAAATAATAAAACACCAGGAGAGGATGGATTCCCAATAGAATTCTATAAAACATTTAAAGATTTATTAATTTGTCCCCTCCTGAAAGTAATCAACCAGATTGATAAAACACAAAGCTTACCAGATTCATGCAAAACAGCAATAATTACAGTAATACCAAAGACAGGGAAAGATCCACTCACACCAGCGTCATATAGACCAATATCTTTACTTAACACAGATTATAAGATAATAGCTAAACTATTAGCAAACAGATTAGGCGACTATGATAGTAAATCTAGACCAAACTAGATTTATTAAAAAAAGACGAACAACAGACAATATTTGTAAATTTATTAACTTAATTCATGCAGTAGAAGGGAATAAAGCTCCAACGGTAGCAGTTGCTTTAGACGCAGAGAAGGCCTTTGACAGAGTAGAATGGAATTATTTATTCAAAGTATTGCAAAAATTCAGTTTACCAGAGAAGTATATTAATTGGATTAAAGCATTATATAAGGGGCCATTGGTGAAAGTGACAGTAAATGGATATATATCAAAGCAATTTAACTTAAGCAGATCAACAAGGCAGGGATGCCCACTATCACCCTTATTGTTCGCGTTAGCTATAGAACCACTAGCAGAATTAATAAGAACAGAAAATAAAATAAAAGGGATAAAAATAAAAGACAAGGAATATAAAATCAGTTTATTTGCAGATAACGTTATAGTATACTTAACAGAACCAGAAATATCAATAAAAGAATTACATAAGAAATTGAAGGAATATGGAGAAGTGTCGGGATACAAGATTAACGCAAATAAAAGTGAAGCAAAGCCAATGAATAATGCGGATTTCTCAAAATTTAAGAAAGAATCACCATTCAGATGGCAAATGCAAGCAATACGATACCTAGGTATACAAATAAATAAAAACCTCGGCCATCTATATAAACTCAATTATTATCCACTAATGAAAAAATTACAGGACGACTTAGAGCATTGGAAAGACTTACCACTAACACTAATAGGAAGGATAAACTGTATTAAAATGAACATTTTCCCAAGGATACAATACCTATTTCAGGCATTGCCAATACACTTGACGGAGAAATTCTTCAAGGAGTTAAAGAAAATAATAAGGAAATTTTTATGGAAAAGGGGGAAACCGAGGCTAGCACTAGATAAATTAACAGAATGGTATAAACAAGGAGGCTTACAACTGCCAAACTTTAAAAATTATTATAGAGCCACCCAATTAAGATACCTATCAGATTTTTATCAAACAAGGGAAAAGCCAGATTGGACTAGATTAGAACTAGATAAAATAGGGGAGAAGATACCTGAACATATATTATATAAATGGGATGAAAAATTGGTACAACATAGGAATTCTCCAGTATTACATCATCTGCTCAATATTTGGAAGAAGATTCATGTAGAAAGGAATAAAACAAATTACCAATTACCAAAACTAATACTGACGCAAAATCAGCTAATCCCTTTTACAATAGATAACCTTTCCTTTAGAGAATGGGAGAAAAAAGGGATCAAAAGAATAGAAAATTGCTTTTCAGGAAATAAATTACTATCCTTTGAACAAATGAAGGATAAATATAATATTACTCAAGATACAGTGTTGGCATACTGCCAACTGAGATCCTACTTGAAGGACAAATTGAGAAGCAGTCTGAGGTTACCAGAGGGAAGTAACTTTGAATATGTGATTACAGATACAATGATAATTAAAAGATTTATAACAAATATGTATATTAAACTGCAAGAAAAGGAGAATGAGGAAACAAATGGTAAAACTAAACAAAAATGGGAACAAGATTTAAACTTAAAGTTAAAGTAGGAAACATGGGAGAAGTTATGCTCTGGAACTATGAGAAATACAATAAACATGAGGTTACGTATGATACAATATAACTGGATACACAGGCTATACATTACACCTCAAAAGTTAAATAAATGGGACTCAACGGTATCTGACAGATGTTTTCGTTGTAAAAAAGAAATGGGAACAACAATTCATGCAATCTTGAAGTGTGAGAAAGTGAAAAAATTTTGGGAAGATCTAAACCAGATATTAAATAAAATCACAGAAAGCAATATACCAAAAAACCCAGAGATCTTCCTCCTAAGTAACATAAAAAACAAAGAATTTGGACTTGATTTGGATGGTGCACAAAAAAGATTTGTTAGGATAGCCCTAGCCGTAGCAAAAAAATGTATTATGTCAGCCTGGAAATTAGAAGATAACTTGAGAATACAACAATGGTATATAGAAATGAATAAATGTATTCCATTAGAAAAAATAACATATAATTTAAGAATAATATTACAATATTTGAACAAATATGGGAGCCATACATGAAACACAATAGAGAAAACCTACCGGGGACATCTACCACCTAAAATGACAGAAGGAGAAGGAAATGAAAAGAATTGACTCAGTGGAATTTCTTGTTTATTTTTATTGAGTGACAACATTGTTTGACGGGTTTAATGTATTTTAGATTCTGTAATATAAATGAATGGGAGATAAATGAATGGGAGGGGAGGTAGGGAGGGTGGGATGGGAAGGGGGGGAGAAAATGACACTATATATTTGAAAAGAAAAATGTATGTATCTTGATCAATGTGGTTTATAGTGTGAAAAATAAAAAATTTAAAAAAAAATTTGCAAGGTCAGAAAATGGAAGAAAATAATAACTGCTGAAGAAATGAATACAGTTATTGAGGAAAGAGATACAACATTATTAAGATGTAAAAGGCTAGAGGAAGAGATTCATCTTTTGAATGAGAATAAGTCATTGCTCAATAACACAAAACAGTTGACTACAGAAAACAAACAAGAATGTAATTTGAAGGATCATTTATTAACAATGCAGAAAGAAAGCGTAATTGCATTTCAACAATGTGACAAACAAGATGAAGAAATAATGTCATTTGAATCTTATTTAAAACCATCTGCTAGAATGAAAGAAAAACATGTTGCAGGGAAGGTTAAAGAGATTCATTTATTAAAATGGAGAGGATCAGATAAATTTTCAAAATTTGGTTTTAAGAGTTCAAATTCTTCCTTTGAGAAGCAGAATGCTGAAGAAAGCCAAAAGGGCATGCTGAAGAAGTACCTCATGTTAAATTTAAGTGGAAAGTTGTCTATTTTGTCTGAGGAAGATTTGAGGTTTACCGGTCGATGTTTTAACTCAGATTCTGGAGACAAAGAAACTTTGATAAGTACAAACTGACTGTATTTTGTTGTTATTGCTGTCAATGGAGATAACAGATTTTATTGATCCAGAGTGGTGGTAAAATTACTCTTTTCAAGGTAATCTCTGGCTGTATAAAGAAACAAGATCTATATATTGGTTGAATGTTATATGTTTAATTGTTATTTGTAATTGATTATGCAATTATTATTTAAGACATTGCATTAAATTATAATATTTAGAGGCCGGTATTGTAGGGGCCAAAAATGAGTAATTTGTTTGCTTACCTTATTAGGTCAGCATCCATTTGGTTACAGCGAGCATCAGAGGAATCGTTTGTCTTTCCATGGCTAGTTTTGTTGTGCACATGAGTGAATTCCAGGAGCATGTGTCGTGTCTTTGTGTATTAGAGTGCCGGCTGGAACTTGCGTGGTACGTTCACGTGTTGTGCCTGTTGTTGCTGCGCGGTGGGGCAGGGTCCAAATTGGGAGCTAGAGAATATATTATAACATGGCAACACAGAGAAGGGTGAGTGAAACACTCATAATTATTGTTGGTATTCATGTTTACATGGAGATCGATACAGATGTTATTAAATGTTTATAAATATGTTATTTATGGACATTTCAATGTTAAAGAAGATGATTTCAAACTTGTGTTAAAATGAAGGATTTAAATACATTTGGACTTGGATATAATTAAAATGTGTCACAACTAAAGTGTCTCACTTAGCCTTAAAGTGACAATTGGATTGAAGTCGCTATAACCCCAATTACCCTACAACCCTGTACGTTTTGAAGTGTGAGAGGCAGTAAGAGCACCCAGAGGAAATCTATGCAGACAGAGGGAGAACATACAAATTTACAGAGGGTGCAAGATTCAAACCCAGTGTCGCTGGGCTCTAATAATGTTTATGTTGATCTATTGGGATAGTCATGTTTTGGAAAAATATAAAACCATTCATTCAAAATGATGATTTATTGGAGACTTTGTTTATGCTTACTATTGGAGTTGTATTTTTTTAAACGAGAACTTGTTTGGCTGCAACAAGTAAGATTTTCAGTGCATAGTTATATTGTACTTATTTTTTTATGAGAATAAACTTGTCTTCATTATACAGAATTGCACAAAATAGACAAGAAATAAGTGCATACGATTTTATTCATTGTTATTTGAATATATTTTGGTTTGACCATGTAGAAATTACAGCACTTTTTAGACATTGTCCCATCATTTCAGGACACTATAAAGTTTGGGGCATTTGGCTTCACAGGTGTTTGTGAGTATACAGGTATGTTTAAGTGCTTTATTGGTGCAGGTATAAGAGCTAGGGTTGCTTCTACATTTTTGATCACCTTTGGAGTCTGTAGTTGCCTTTTTTCAACACGAGGACCAGAGCTGTGCCAATGAAAGTCAACCATTCCATTATGAGGCTGAAAAACAAGAATAAAACAGTAAGAGTCATTGCCCAAACCTTAGGATGACCAAAATCAACTGTTGAAAGTTCATTAAGAAGAAAGCGCATACTGGTGAGCTCAGTAACCTCAAAGGGACTGGAAGGGCAAGGAAGATCTCCACTGCTGATGACAGAAGAATTCTCATCATGATGAAGAAAAATTCCCAAATGTCTGTCCAACAGATCAGAAACACGCTTCAGGAGGCAGGTGTGGATGTGTCAATGTCTACTGTCTGCAAGATGCAAATCATGGCGAAGGTGGTATGTTTTAGATCTTGGCCAGTTCCTTTACACCTATACACTTTGCTCTTGCCATCACTCTGATACAGGTTAATCTTGGTCTCATCTGTCCACAAGACCTTTTTGCAGAATTTTGCAGGCTCTTTTAAATACTTGTTGGGGAATCAATCTGGCTATCCTTTCTGTAGCTAACTAGTGGCTTGCATCTTGCAGCGAAGCCTCTGTATTTCTGTTCATGAAGTCGTTGATACATCATGGTGTCATCCATAGAATTATAGATAGAGTTGGAGTAATTTGGACAGGCTGCCATGTGTACACAGGGAGTATAGAAGAGGACTGAGTACACAGCCTTGCAGAGCCCCTCTGTTGTGGAGAAGGTGCTGTCACCTATCCTCACTGATAGCCACTTGAGGATAGGAAGTTGTAGATTCCATTGGAACTGAGGGTGTTGTGCCTAGGTCACAGAGTTTGGAAGCAGCTTATAAATTTAAATTTAGATGTACAGCATGGTAATGGGCCATTTTGGCCCATGTGTCTGTGCCACCCAATTTGCATCCAATTAAGCTACACCCCTGGTAGCTTAATTTTCGTTTTGAACAGTGGGAGGAAACTGGAGCCCCCAGGGAAAACCCATGCAGACTCGGGGAGAACGTACAGACTCCTTATAGACAGCATGAGATTCAAATTCCAGACCCGATCACTGGTGCTGTAAAGGCATTGCACTAACCGCTATGCCAACTGTGCCACCCAAATAAGCATTTACAATACCTTTGTTGACAAGGGATTCAAACTCGAATATCACACTGCAGTCTTAGCTTCAGCGGAGGATGAATGGATGGTCACGCCAAGTGCAAGAAAGGTGTTTAGTGCAAGGATTTCTATGGTAGCAAAGGCTGGTACGATTAGGGACAGAGTGATGGCTTCTTAGGTGGGTACTGGGCAAGGACAGTTACTCTGGCATGGAGGGTGCATTACTGGGTCCTTGACTGATTCATGGATTGACTGTTTGCACCAATTTCCCATTGGCTGAAGACTAAGCAGCTTCTGGAATTGAGTGACACTGAGAAAAAATTGGATTTTTCTCTTGCATTGGAATGCAAGAAAGCCCAATTGATATCGAGATTAATCTTGATATTTTGCTTTCACCACCTGGTTTTCCCTGAATGAAAGATGTGTATTTTTTAATGTCATTTTGGTGGTTAGCCTCAAGAGATGCAACTCTACAAATGAAGCAAAGCTCTTTGCTGAACCTCCTAAAAACAGGAATCATTACCTGCAAGTACATGCTAATGCAATTTAATCCTCTCCTTATCATTGACTGGTCAAATTAGCACCATTAAATTGATTATTTTACTACTTGTTATTTCAGACAGTTCCAACCTTCATCCCTAAGTCTTTTTTTGATAATATTGATTCTAGATTTTCTTCATGTATGGCAGAATAAGAACCCTAGGTTAAGTAAAAAAAAAAAATTTACAGAAATTAAAAAAGGATGGCAGTATGGCATTGCATAATTTTAGATTTTATTATTGGGAAAATAATATTTGATATATAATTTCCTGGACACAAGATTTGGATGAAATTCAATATCCACGAAGGATGAGTCCTGAATGTGGGTTTGTGCAGGGGTTCTTATTGGCTTCTATTTTAGGGGCTTCATTCCCCTTTTCACTCATTAAATTGAATAAACAAATGACAAATCCTGTAATTAAACATTCAATATGAACATGGTTCCAATTTTGTAAATTTTTTGGATTGAACATATTTATCTTGTCAAGTCCTATTCTTTCTAATTTTTTCTTCCAACCATCTAGATTTGATCAAGCTTTTCTTTTATGGAATACAAAGGAAATAGTATATTTTCATGATTTGTTTATGGATAACTGTCTCATGTCTTTTGATCAGTTGTCTAATGAATATCATTTGCCTAGATCACTTTTTCCAAACAAATTAGGAAACTTTTAAAATGTTACTTTACCTACTTTCCCAATACCATATCAGACTGAAATTACTGATTAAAATTTTATGTTTAAACCCTCTTCAGAAGAGTTTAACAGCAACAATTTATAATTTGATCCTGAAAAGACATCCAGTGATTTCTGATTAAATTAAGAATGAATGGGAAAGAGAACTATAGATACCTTTACTTATAGCGACATGGGAGAAAATTCTCAAATTAGTTAACACTTCTTCAAAGTGTTCTCGATACTCTTTGATACATTTTAAGGTGTTTCATAGGGCCTATATGTCTAAGGACAAGCTAGCTCAATTTTACTCCCATCTGTGACAGATGTAATTCTGAGGTGGCTTCCCTGACGTGCATGTTTTGGTCATGTTCTTACCTGAAAAAAAAATTGGAAAGATATTTTCTGATATTATTTCAATAGTTTTGCTCATTGACCTACAACCTCATTCTCTGACTGCACTTTTTGATCTCTGCTTCAGCTTGTCATGTGATTGCATTTGTTACTTGTATAGCCAGGAGATCCATTCTACTCAAATGGAAAGAACCTAAACAACCTACTACGTTTCAATGGTTTTCGCAATTAGAAAATAAATAAAAGTGGTGCATTTGACCCTTTGGTTAAATGTGAAGAAACATGGAGCCATTCATTTAACATTTTCATTTGATGTCAGTTGATCCTTTCTGAATCCTTTTCAAGATTTTTTGTGTGAATGTGGAGGAGCAGAATTAACTACAAAATAATTGTTTAATTGCTGAAACAGGGTAGTCCGCAGCTACTGTTTTTTTTTGTTTCTTAGGGGGATGTTTTTGTAATAAAATTTGATTCCTTTTCATGTTTGGACTTTTAAGAGATTGGGAGGTTCCGTTTACATATGTTGCTCGATGTCTGTGTTTATATATGCTAACTTGTTAATGAAATCCAAATCTCTTTGTATCATTCTTATGTTTATTTATCTGGAACTTTAATGAAAAGATTGAAAAAGAAAAGGCTATCCTACTAAAACCAGCTGGTCTCTGGCTTTGTTATGTCATTATTTTACTAATTTATCATCATTATATTGACATATTTAAATGAATTTAAAACACAAGATGATGACAATATTATTATAGAGGAAATTCAGAATCTAAAAGACCATTCGAACACTGTGGCTAGATAATGAAAAGCAGAAGAATTAAATGATTGACCTGAAACAAAAATAGACACCATTGGACATATTCCCTTACCAACAAAGGTGTTGTAAATGCAGTGAGTTGTAAAGGTGTTGGACTAAAATATTAGTCGGAAAATGACGTACAGTGAGTGAGTGCTATTTTTTTCTGTAAAATGAAATTATTAGTATCTCCAAAAATGTGTGAATATTGCTACTAACCTGCTGATTTAATAATGGATCCAAATTAACGTGAACTGATGGTGGTGAGGTATTTACACGGAATTGTGATTAGCTGCTGGTTCACTTCTATTTGGATTAAAATGTAACCACTATTAAAAGTAACATTTAGATATCAGAAGTAATATTTTGTTCCAAGAGAGCTAGCTTCCAGTGATAACACACTGATCTAGTGAAAAATTACTGATGAATTTTAGATCTGATGGCAGCAACTCTCTTTTATCTGTCCCTGAATTTAAGCAATCTAATTTACCCTTAATTTTTACCAGCAGGGAATTTTTTTTACCAGCTGGGAAATGTTACCATGTTCCAAGCATATCTGCATTGCTTATAGTTAATGGAGTTCAGCATTTAACGTCCCATCCTTTCAAAACTGATCTGCAAACTCCAAGACCTGGGACTCAACACCCCACTGTGTAATTGGATCACAGATATCCTTTTTTTTTAATATTTATAATTTTTCAAACTCGGTGTCAACAATACATAATAAAAAAAAAACAACTACATTCCCCAATATGCAAGCTTCACCGTTGAGGCTAATTTTTTCTCCCCCCCTTTCACAAAAACTACATATGAAGACAAAATTAAATAGACAATCACCTCAGAGAAAGAAAAAGCAGCAATAAATTAGCCCTCGTCCCTTATTTCTATAACATTTATCAGTGTCCCTTTATCTTCCAGTCAAGTTAGGGACGTAAGGACAGAACATAAAACAAAACAATTTCACTTAAATAATTATTACAAAGAAATACAAACAAACCCAAAGGAAAAAACAGTAATGATAGGAATCATTGGGACCTTACCACCTGCCCCCAGGTATTTAAATTTTCAATTCTCAACCTGATTAAGATGGATCTCCCCCTTCCCTCCCTGGGAAAGGGCAAACTTTATAAATCAAAATATTGAGTACAGGAGTTGGGATGTTATGTTAAAGTTGTATAGGATTGGTGAGGCCAAATTTGGAGTATTGTGACCATTTTGGTCATCCAACTACAGGAAAGATATCGATAAGATAGAAAGACTGCAGAGAAGGGATAATTTACTTGGATGTTGCCTGGACTTCAGGAGTTGAGTTACAGGTGAAAATTAACAGGTTAGGACTTCATTCCCTGGAGTGTCAAAGAATGAGGGAAGATTTGATGGAGGCATTTAAAATTATGAGGGATATAGACAGAATAAATATGGATGTGCTTTTTCCACTGAGGGTTGGTGAGATACAAACTGGAGGACATGGGTTAAAGGTGAAAAGGGAAACGTTTTGGAGGCACATGAAGGGGAACTTCTTCACACACAGTGGTGACAGTGTGGAATGAGCTGGCAACTGAAATGGTGAATACAGACTCAATTTTAACATTAAAGAATAATTTAGACAGGTACATGGATGGGAGGGATATTGAGAGCTATGGACTGGATGCAAGTCAGTGAGACTAGGCAAAAAACAAAAATGGTTTGGCTTGGACTAGAAAAGCCAAAGGGCCCTGTTTCTCTGCAGTAATGTTCTATGGTTCTTGGGGGTCACTCTTGGAGGATCTTTCCTCGACCTAACACATCAATGGCATCGTGAAGAAAGCATGTCAGTGGCTTCCTCAGGAATTTGCGGAGTTTTGGTATGACTCCAGAAATACTTGCAAATTTCTACAGAGGTATGGTGGAAAGTATGCTGACCAGCGACATCACTGTCTGGTATAGGGACATCAATACTTCTGAGAATAAAGCCCTCCAAAAGATAGTGGTCACTGCCTAGGACATCACAGGCTAAACCCTCACCACTTTTTAGAGCATCTACAGGGAATGCTGCCATCAGAGAGCAGCACCAATCATCAAGGATCCACACCACCCAGCAAATGCTCTGTTCTTGTTGCTGCCATCATGAAAGAGGTATAGGTGTCATGAGACTCCCACCACCAGGTTCAGGAACGACTGCTACCCCTCCACCATCCGACACTTCAAAACAAACTCAATCAGGGCCTCATTTAAGGGCTCTTGTACACTTTATTTTTTTAAAATTCTCTGTATTGTGCAGTTTGATTACATTTGTTACCTGTTTACAGTTTTTTATTTGTTTACATGTCTGTGCTCTGCAGTTTTTGCACTACTAATAAGTGATAATCCTGCCTCGCTGACAGGAAAAAAGAATCTCAGGGTTGTACGTGATGTCTTGTATGTAATCTGGCAATAAATCTGAAATTTGAGTGAAAAAATAAAGTGGACACTTTATTTCTTTTGCACTGCTTGCACATGAAAAAGTTCAAAATATTTTCCAAATGAAACTCTTTGATAACAATATTTTGTCTCAATTTTTTCCTCAATTGTGAACTGGTAAATACATTACCCATAATTTGACTGGTGTTCTATATATGTTAGTCAAAGCTTTGAGCAGAAAGAAGCAGCAAGTTGTGTCTCAAATCTTGTCTCTACATTCCAATACTTTTATCTGGGTTCTGGTATTTTCGGCCACTATCATGTTTTGAAAGTGTATATGATTTGGCATGTCTCAACAAGCCAAAATGCAGCACTTAATTCTTTCACGGTGAAGTTTGTCATTTTGGGAACGCACTGCAACGTAAGGCACAGGCGATCAAAGATTGTTTTTCACTGGTATGTTTATGCTTGCATCGTGGTCCCTTGACATATTGATTCTTTGAAAAATGTATTATTGGCAAAGTAACTGTCAGGAGTGGGAGAGAGGTAGCAGATTATTTTTGTGACAGCCTCAGATAGGTGTTGAGTTCAGTTTTTAATGCTAAATATGTACAAGATGAAGGTTTGTGTTTCACTCTCAGCAAATTCATTTTGGTAGTAGAGATGATCAGTTTAAATTGTAAAAATGTTTACATATTTTGCAATCACTCTTTCCGTTTTCCAATTCTGAAGTCATAACAAGATCATTATCTATATTTTGCAATTTCAAAAAAAAGATGTGTACTTTTCCTGTATACCTTCTGCTTTATTGATTTTTGAAGTTGTACTCAAGCCTTACTAATTGTACTCGTATCTTTAAGAAATGGACAAAAAAAGTTAATTTACTTTATTGTTACATCAAACATTTGCCAATAGTCATTATAATTTAGTTTCACATCCAAACCTTTAAGTGAAGACCAACAAAATATTACCAGTTGTTAAATTTGAGTTATCTGTGCACTGTTAGAAATTGATCCAATCTGCTAGTTGATGACTTAAATTTCTTTCTTCTTCTTCTTTGGCTTGGCTTCGCGGACGAAGATTTATGGAGGGGGTAAAAGTCCACGTCAGCTGCAGGCTCGTTTGTGGCTGACAAGTCCGATGCGGGACAGGCAGACACGGTTGCAGCGGCTGCAGGGGAAAAATGGTTGGTTGGGGTTGGGTGTTGGGTTTTTCCTCCTTTGCCTTTTGTCAGTGAGGTGGGCTCTGCGGTCTTCTTCAAAGGAGGTTGCTGCCCGCCGAACTGTGAGGCGCCAAGATGCACGGTTTGAGGCGATATCAGCCCACTGGCGGTGGTCAATGGGGCAGGCACCAAGAGATTTCTTTAGGCAGTCCTTGTACCTTTTCTTTGGTGCACCTCTGTCACGGTGGCCAGTGGAGAGCTCGCCATATAACACGATCTTGGGAAGGCGATGGTCCTCCATTCTGGAGACGTGACCCACCCAGCGCAGCTGGATCTTCAGCAGCGTGGACTCGATGCTGTCGACGTCTGCCATCTCGAGTACTTCTTTACTGCATAGGAAAAGTGAAAACTTTGCATTTGGACAAATAAACTATTTCAAATAATGTTTTTATTCTTTCTTGCAGTGATATGAGGAACAACCTTATCAGGAATGTAGAGTTGGGTGCTTTCTGGGGACTCACATCACTGAAAAAACTGTGAGTATTGAAAAGCATCCACACATGCACCATAACTAGGATATTTCCACAAAAGATCCAGTGATACAAATTTAAATCCTGGTGTGACAGCCAGGGAATTTCTTTGTAAATAATTTGGAAGTAAAATTAAAACTAGTTGCAACAATTGTAGTAACTGGATTGTCATAGTAATCTATCTGGCCATGGAAAGAAAATCTATCTTCACCAAGTGGTTTGTCTTTAAAACTCCAGATCCGTCAATGTTGTTCTTTTTTCTGAACTGACTCCTCAGTTCAGTGGTAACCAGGAAATTTCAGCATTGCCAAAAATTAGCAAAACTTATGAGCTCGTTAGAAATACTGTTGCAATTTCTATATTGAATTAGGAATAGAAAAAAATATTTTGCAGCAAGTTTCCAGTGCTGGAAATCTCATTGGCAGTGGTAGGTTAAAGTAGGCAAATAAGAAAAAAATAGTTCATTTAAGAACCAACCCAAGTTTCATGGATTTGTGATAAATGAGAAACATTTTGTTAAAGTCAATACAGCAGCAAAATCTTTGTATATGTAAAAATCTGTGCCGTACAATTTCATAACTTTAATGAATTGTAAAATTGGAGGAGTTAATGATTGGTAGCTGATCTCAGTTTAGCATTCATCCCATCCCTCCTCTGGAAATGAAAGATGGAAATTTCACTCGTGTATTGGGAAGGGTTGCGGCTGTCATGTGACAGCACTGCCCTCGTACCTAGACAGGACACACCAACTGCCAATCAAGGTTTGGTTCTGCCTCACCCATTAATGTATATCTTGCTGTTGACTCATGTAAATTATCTGGAATGCACTCTCCAGCCTGCCTGTACTTGGCCTTGGGCCATTGCTGTTGAAATTAGAGTAACCCTCTTGGCCCCAAGCCATTGACTCCCAGTAAATGATGTGGGCTTGTCCCTCCAGGTGTCAGGTGCTCTTTGTTCTCTCTCTTTGCAAGCTTAGGACCACCCTGCTTCACTCCAGGCCTAGAAGGGTGCTGGAGAAACTGTTGGTAAGATGTGCACTGTTAAAAGGGTTGGGAGTGTTTAATTAGTGTCCCTTGGAGCACAGAGCTGTGCCTGCACTGAGTCAAGGGGTGGTGGGACATCATAGTGATTTTTCCTTGATCATTGCATGTACCAGTTCATTTTGTATTTGTGTGTGTGTGTATTTTGTTCCCATGCTATTTTCCCCACATTCATTATTAATTGTCCGCTATTTCTTTCCCACAGCTGTTGTGAACTTTGTGTGTGTGTGGGTGCTCCATCAGTTACCATTTCCCACACTTGCCTTCTGTAAATAAAATACTTCCCCATCAAAACTGTGTTCAGAGTCCTTGCGTTTCTGACCTACCAAACCTGTTTCCTCACTCACAACAGTTCTCTTGTAATAATTATCTATTGTTTGATGCATCATTCTTTTATACTGTTATTAAAATATTATAGCTTTAAATCAGAAATATGGATTTCTCAAATTGTGATCCTTGTAACTGGTGCATTTCCAACTCTGCGCCTCCAAATGTGCGAATGAAAAGAGCTGAAAACCCCAGGAGTTCATTTGTTTCTGCTCATCCATTGATTTACTAAATACTTGTCAGTATTGACCTAAAGGAGAAGTGACTTAGAGATTCAAGTTAATTATGACTGAAATTTGTGGCACAGATTTATTCAGTTAAGATGTAAGAATGCGTTGCTATATAGACTTTTAAAACAACAGTTCTTATTTATCACAAATCCATTAATCCCTTATTTCATTTTTTTTAAACTGGTGGCACAGGCCAAAAGAATTTTTTTCTACTCTGGCTCCCATTCACAAGGATCATTTTGCCACCCTGTTTATTCCGAGCCTCCAGCCCCACTTTCTGTTTCCTTTTTTTTGTACATTTATTGATACAATTAGATGTACAAGATACGGTGTACTGCTTAGTTTTAAACATTTATGTCATTGTCAACTTTCTGGCCTGGATTAGCAAAGGGATTTCTGAGCCAAGTTCCACATTAAGATTTCAAAGCCATTCTCCCTTTATTGTTTGGAAAAATAAATTTAAAAAGCTGATTGGAACTCCCTAGTACCTGTACATTTTTTGAAGAAAAATGTGTAGCGGTAGCTACCCACTCTGAAACACACCACAGGATGCTGAGGGGTTTCAGTTGAACTGATTTATTTGAACTTCGCGTGCGCCCTTTAAGGGCAGCGTGAGCTCCGTCCCGCGCTGGCGGTGATGTCATCACGTTTCCCGAGGCATGCGTGCGCTATGACACGAGCCAGTCACTGAGATACCTCCAACTGGCCCCCGATACAAATGGGGGCCGGTTCGCCACGAGAGATGTGCGCCACCACAAAAGTTCAATTTTTGTAATGGCTGATGAGCTTTGAGAGGAAAATAATTGCCCAAATTCAGGTGAGTTCACTGCCTGTTGTTGCTCCCCACATTCTCTATTCCTCCCCACCCATGTCCATCTAGCTTTAGTGAAATTGGGAAGAGAGAACTTGCTGAAACCAAGAGTAGTTAGGAAGCATTGAACAGCTGGCGTTTGAACTGATAGGAGCCTAGATGTGCTAGGTCTTGTCAGCTATGTGTGGTCTAGTTTCCTTTTGTGAAATTGTAAGAGAGGGCTATTATGAGTCGGAAGGGTGTCAATGGAGCAGCAGAATGCACAGAAATAAATTGCTGTGGAATAATGTTTGAAAAATATACCGAATGAGATACAAGTTTCACCGTTTCTCTTCCAATAAGAATTACTTAACCGAAAAAGAGCAAAAGATTAAATGAATAACCAGTAACATGTATGAGAGTATGCAAGTGTAGAAATAAAATGATAAACGAACTCTGCCAGTCGTAATCTAACCATTTTGATAGCTGACATGTGGGAAGAAGTCTCTACTAAACCTTTGCAAATCACAACATGTTAACTTTGTGGTACTGTACATTCTGGTTTTTTAATCTCCTCGAAGCAATGTCCATCCACAACAAAGCTCATTTTAAAAAAAACTTTGGATGCGAGCAAAGTAGTACAGCTGTATCAAGTTCTCTGAAATATGGAAGCATTCAGAATGATTAAAAAGAATGCAAGCTAAATTAAAATTTTGTTCACTCGAAAGCATTTATTTTTTAAGCGTTTATTTACATTTTTTTAATGGAAGTTACATTCATCGCAACCTTTTCCCTCATCTCTGATGAAGAGAACGTAGCAGAGGTTCAGCAAGTAGGTTCCCTACTGCCCGGGAAAATTCAGCTAGTTTGTGTTTTGTTCTTCCTCTCGGCAGGAGTCCTTTCTCATTGACAAAGGCAGAAATAATAGAAGTAGCTTTGGTGGGGAATTGCTGTTCGTAGAAAGCTGAACAACAGAAAACCTATGGGCATCTGGCCAGCAGAGCATTCTGATAACATGCCACTCCACATTTGAAGAGGTCTTGATTTAGAACTGCTTACTCACCAGGCATCCAGTGGGACCTGAAATAGAAACAAAAATAAGAAAAATATAAACTCAACCGGCCAGGCAGCATCCATTGAGGAGTACTGTGTCCCAAGGAAGGTTCAGGGACTCCAGCCAAGCCCTAATATTAGGAGCTACCAACTGTAGGCATTTGAGGAGTGGAGATAGTTTTGGCACTAAACCAGATGTGGAGAAGCAGTCCTACTCTTCATTCCACACACAGTGTAGCGGCCCTTGAATCAATGGCCGGAAAACGTGGCGATCACGAGGGCCAATGGCTATCTTCCCGTGTGGACAGCGGGAAGCAACAGGCAACGGCGGGAACGCCGGCCAGTTGGAGGTCGGCACTGCGATGACATCACTCCTCTCATCATTGGCAGGAAGCGAATACAAACAGGTGGCAGTGCAATTAAATCAGTCTTCGACCTCGACTCGACAGTGTGTGTGTCGTTCTTACTCCACACTTCGTGTAGCGCGCACGCTGCAACAGAATATTTAGTTGCCTCCTGGGAAGACAATAACATCTTAAAGCGTGTGCATGACATCCAGTCCAACTTGTGTTTTCCTAAATAGGAAAAGAGGATCGAACATTGTGGAACTTGATTTAAATGTAGAAGATCCAATACTTCAAGCAGGGAGGCAAAACTGTAAGTCCGTGTGATAACTTTGGAATGGATCAACAAAGTGATTCCTGTTCAGCAACACCACCTTGTTAATACAGATTCAGGTTGATTAAAACTGAACCAAGTTTTAAAAAAAAAACTGGGAACTGGATTGTGTTTATGCAGAGCTCTTCATGAGTGAAACAAATGGTCCACTTCAAACTCCATTGTGGCAAAAGTTATCCAAAGAAATAGTTCAAGTAATTTTGAATGGCTCCTTGAAAAATTGTAGCATCATCACTGACTTACTAGAATCTCTGGTCCACAATTGTTAGAACCTCTGAGAGAACTCTACAAACTTCTAACCCTCTTCATCTGCTCTATCTTTGAGTAGGGAAAGCACACTGCCCAGAACTGAAAGGAAGCAAGTCATCTTCACCCTCAACATATTATCCAAGAGGTGTTTGTATCTTGAGAGTTCAGCCGGAAGATGCCAGATGCAATGATCTAGCATATTTTAAATCTATATAATGAGGTTGTTGGTGAGTAGTTGACCTTGCAGCCCAGGGGAGAAAAATCTAGCGAAAGAAAGATAATGTTTGACTTCTGCTGATATACTTTTAAAGGAAGGAATAAAATATCTGCAAATGCATAAATTGTTTGATATAACCTGGTGAATTATTCTTTACTCTTCTTGCAGAGATTTATCTAACAACAAGATAAGCTGTTTAAATGGGGAAATATTCAGAGGCCTGTCAAATCTTATCCGATTGTAAGTAATTAATGACTATTTGTAATTTAGTTTAAAGTTCTCTTTTAATTGGTTTTGTTTTCATGTTGCATTAAGTACTTAAAGTTTTGTTTCCACTAAATTGCCTCAATACTGTTCAATGCATCTTCACCATGTTTTGCTGAATTCTGAATACTCAGCGGTCTCTGGTAAAAACATTTCTTTTGATAGTCTCCTGGATTTCTTGGTGACTGTTACTTTGATGGCTCTCAGCTTTGTCCTTCCAGGCAACTGTGCCACTCATAAAAACCTATTTGTTAGGTTACTTTTCCGATATGTCTAAAATGAAGCTCTTTAGAGTGCAGATTTTGGTGAATAAGGGTGATTTGAATGAGATTGGGTCACTTCAGCACTCTTTCTCCCCACTAAAATTCTGTTTTTCCAACTAATATGTGGCTGTCTCATTATTCATAGGAAAGTTAATGCAACTAGTGACCTAGTGATGTTGAAATGAGTTTTCCTATTCGACAAATATTATTCAAGTTTATAATTGTATCCTTTGAATTGGTTGACTATCCTCTCAATTTTATGTCATTTAAAAATCTAAAAATAACAATATGAAATTTGAGTCACAGTTATTTTAACTTTTTCAGAAACATTTCAGGAAACCTATTTTCTACACTGTCAGAAGGAATATTTAAGAACCTGCAGTTACTGAAATATGTGTAAGTCGGCCACTGACTATTTTTTATCTGTTTTACACAAAGTTGTCAATGTTCATTTTTATTTTATAAATAAAATAAGTTTTTCAGTAACAAGAAATACATGCTATCAACTTTAATTAATTATAAATGTTTCTCTCCAAAATAATTGATTGTTGACCCTTGTTTTGTACTATGATAAGAGTAATAGAGTTAAATCCAATATCCAATCATAAACGAAATTGATTAATTAGTAACTTTGAACATTATACAAAGGTAAAGAATTCGGCCATTTTCTTCTCAGATCGCACAGGAGACTGGATGTTAAAATCGGAAAGAAAACACAATCTGCTCGATGAACTCAGTGGTCAAGCTGTAACAGTTGGGAGCAAAAGAATGGCTAACATTTCTGACCAGAACCCTTCATCGATGATGAAAGCCTTCAGCCTGAAACACTAATCATTTTTCTCTCACCTAAACTGCTTAACCCACTGAGTTTCTCCAGCAGATTTTCTTTTGCTTCACATAATAGGCAGAAAATAAATAGTTTAAATGCTTTTGGAAACACTATCTTTATATCTTTATAGTAAAGAGTGGCCAAACTAAACTAACATTTCTTAGGTGCTCTTCTAATTAATTAACATAACGCTCATGCTAAGATTTCCTGAGCAAAAAGATGCAAATAGTTTGATGTAGTTGCTCAAGGATTCTATCTTAATGACAGTGGGAGATTGGGAGAAATCTATCCCCTTATGACACACATCAAAGATTATATCTGATAGTAGAGCACAGAGAAACTTTTTAGAGTATTTTATTTTCCCTCTAATATTGTCTGTTTTTAGGCAAAAATAATATAATTGCAAAAGATTATATTAAAGGGTATGAAAACACAGCACTGCTTCCACCACAAATTACTAGTAAAAATCACCATGAAAGCAAATGTATTTTTTGCTTTGTAATAATTTCTCAATGTTCCATTGAGCCCTCCATTTCAAATGTACTTTTAAGAGTAATTTCAGGAGGAATTTCTGAAAGTGTAATTGTTCAACATTTATTTGAGGATGTGATCAATGTGAGTGTTGTTCAATAGAACATTGAATTGTTTTCAAATTTAAAAAAAAAACCTGCTTCGTTTGGTGCTGGTCTGAGTTTCTTGAGGCTTTTTTCGTCCTTGAACTCTGTGCCACATTAGTAATTATGTTTCATAAGGCAGACAAGTTATTCCTCTGCTTCAGTTCATCCATCCAATCAATCAACCACCTGGTTATATAAAGTGCACTTGCTAATTAAGAAAGCATCCGGATTCTGTTCAGTATCTTCCCATTCAAAGTGGCTAAAGCAGGGGTGTCAAACTCATATTCACGGAGGGCCAAAATTAAAAACTTGGACTAAGTCGTGGGCCAAACTAAATATTTATTGAAAATTTTCAACATCTGCATGTTTTCTCTTCTTTCAACATATGTAATGTTAAACTTTTTCTTATTAAAATAAATGTTTAATAATAGTTTTGATTAAACTCTTTCCAGAAGAAGTATTAACAAATGAGAAATAAAATATTCAATAAATAATATTTCTCTATAGCCTTTAAGCTCCTTTTAAATATATTTTTTTTCACAAGCCAACAAGTCAAAAAAATAACAACTTGCTTCAATGAAAATCCAATCTTTCAACTCTGAACAGTCCAAAGTTAAACAAAGAAAATATTAATCCAAGCTTAGCTTGCTACACTCTGATGCACCTGAGTCTAAACCAGATACTTGGCATCTCTTCTTAGATGCAAGTTCATCAAACTCTGGGGTCAGAGTTTGCCTCCCACCTGTCTTGAAAGGTCCTGTTTTCTGTCTTTTGTTTGGCCATTTTTCGTAAGGGGTTTATTACATGTGAGTTGGGCGACAGGTCGCAGATGCTAATGAAAGCAAAGAGGTGGGGGCGATTAGCGGGCTGACGGGCCGGCGCCAACGCATTTGCAAAGCATTCTGGGATTTGTAGTATTAGCTGTGCATGCGCTATACTGGCACGGCGGCCAGCGGGCCAGCTCTAATACATATTTGATATGATCTTGCGGGCCAAATATAATTATATCACGGGCCAAATTTGGCCCGTGGGCCTGAGTTTGACGTGTGGGCTAAAGCACGTTAATAGAAAGAGACCTACATGTCAATCATCTGTTCATGGCATTATCCATTATACAAAATATCTGCAATTGATCATTTATTTCATCAGTAGGAAAAAATATTGATTTACTATCAAATTATTCATGTATATAAAGTGACAAAAGGTACTTATAAAGCAAGACTAAATACCATGGCTTTGTTAACTAGAAGTACAAAAGACAATACAAATATTAGATTTCTTGAAGTTCTTGTCACAATTTTCATGCCAATGACTTGAATATTTTTCAATTACTAGATGTGAAACAATGTAATTTTAGTGCCATTGTATCATTCTTAAAATTAAGTCCATTATTTCAAATTACAAAAATGAATAATCTTTTAGATTATACTACAAGGTAATTTGATATGTCTTGAATTAACTTTAGCTGAACTGGGGCGTGGCAAGATGGCGTAAGGATCAGACGTGCCTTCCAGTCCTCTCCTGACTCAATCTTATTGTTTTGTCTAGAAATGCCCGTTAAAATTCTTTAAACTTTAGCTGAACTGTGGATCAATGAATCAAACAAATGCAGAGTGTTTGTATTTATTGTTAACATTGATATTTTTAAAAAAAAATCATAATTGTAGGGGAAATTCAGAATCAGGATTTATTGTCATGAACAAGTCATGAAATCCGGTGTTTAACAGCAACATCATATATAATAATTATCTTATGACATTTTGTATTTGTAAAATAAGATATATTAGAAACCAATGCATTTAATTTTATAATTGGCAGAGAATTTCAGACAGATTATCTAATGTGCGATTGCAACTTGCTTTGGATGATACAATGGATAAAAACTAAAAATGTAACAGTCAGAGAAACTAAATGTGCCTATCCAAGGTCTCTACAAAGGCAGCTTGTGATGAGTGTTAAGAAAGAACTTCTGACTTGTGGTAAGCATCCATACTTTGGATTTGTATTGATTGCTTAAAAATAATGTAATTGAATGTGTTGCCCCGTATCTGAAATACTTGAGACTGGACGTTTTTCGGTTAGTGTTTTTTTTTTCAGTTATCGGAACGATGGCTTTAGGCAGCTCAGTAGCATCAGCCGAATCTTGTATCAGCGGTTAAACAACAAAAATAAATGGCAGGCTTTTCAAGCATGAAGTAATGTTTAATACATACCAAAAAATATCCTGATTTCTGCTTACAAAATAATGCTATATTCGTACAATACTGTTGTTATCAAAATGGCGCCCACAGAATGTCAGAAGCCCACATGGGCAAGTTGGGTGAGAATTTTTTTTTCCAACCTGTGATGTCATGTCCGCACTGCAAAAAGTTAGGTTTTTGGATCTTTTCGGTATTCAGAACTTTGAATATGGTGAAACATACTGTATTCTATCACAGTAAAGTGGATAAGAAATTTGCTGTATAAAACTGGATTCAATTACTTGTTGAACTATTACCAATAATATTAATCAAGGTAAGTTTTGTTGGTAAATGTCTCTAATTAAAATGGGTATTTGGTCAAAGCTTTGGAACACTTGAAGCAATTATGGAATTTATTATTAAGGAAGTAATTACAGAGCATTCTGAAAATTATAATATTGTCTCACAGTATCAACATGATTTTCTGAACCTTAAAATGCATATGTGCTGGAGAAACTTAGCAGGTCGAGCTGCAGCTATAGGAAGCAAAGATTAAACATTTTGGGCCTGAGGTATGAGCAAAAAGCAGCCAGGCGTCTGAATAAAAAGGTGGGGAGAGGACAGAAGGAAGGGGCAAGGTGGAGGGAGAGTACAGACTGACGTGTAAGAGAATATACATGGGAGGGTAGAAGAGGAAAAAGCTGAAATGCTATATGGGGATGGGTAGCTCTAAATGGGAAGGAAAGGGGTGGGAAGCTGGAGGATAGGCGACAAAGGGACAGAGGGACTTGGGAGAGGTTTAACAGAAACTGCTGTATGGTTGGATAGTGCTCAGATGGAATACAGGTGCTCACCTTTTATCCGGGATCGTTGAGTCTGGACACCTGCCGTAGTTCAGAATTATTTTAAAATGGCGTTCCCTTCAACCAAATGCGATGTTTCAAAATCACACAAAACGGGGCACGGGGTGTTGAATAAGATTAGATAAATAAAGACCTTCAAAATAAAACTGGCTCATATCCCCATCCCCACACTCTGTTACTTTTGATGGAAAGATGACTGTCGGCCCCGAGCACCCAGTGGGAGAGATGCAGGCTGCGGTTGGCAGCTGCTCAATGCAGGAACAATGGCTGTCTTCCTTACCCATAATCCCCCACCCAGCTGGAACCTTTCTGGCGCTGGCAGAGCAGCTCCAGCTGCATGGGGGATTATGGGTAACAAAGACAGCCATTGTTCACACATTGAGTCATCGCCAGCCGCTGCCGACGCAAATGTATTCCAGGCTCAGCAGCACTGCCCCCCTGCTGCCACATCAGGAGTTAGATGGGAGGGACAGGAAACCGGCTGGGGGGGTAGGAGTGAGGCATTTTTATTACCAGAAAATGTGCTGGTTTTGGTGTTCGGAACCCCAGATAAAAGGTCAGGCACCTGCATTAGGTGGTGTTTTCCAATTTGAGGGCAGTGCATGAGGCCATGGATAGGCATGCTGATGTGGGAATGGTGTATGGAATTAAAAAGGTTCACCTCTGGGAGGTCCCCTTTATTGCAATACACAGAGTAAAGGTGGTCATTGTAACATTCTCCATCTGCCTCCAGTCTTTCTGATGTAGAGAAGGCCACAGTGGAAGCACAGATGGTAGTAGATGACCTCTGCAGATTCACAAGTGAAGTATCATTTCACTTGGAAGGACTGTTTGGGCCCCAAATGGTGGTGGAGAAGGAAGTGTGGACTGAAATGCAGCATTTCTTGCAGTCACAGAGGTAGATACCGAGGGAACAATTAGTGGGAAGGGTTGAGTGGATGAAGGAGTCAAAGAGAGAGGGGTTTCTGTGGAGAGGGGAAGATGTGTCTGTGGTGAGATTATGTTGCAGGTGGTGAAAATTTGGGAAGATAATCTTTTGGATGCAGAGGCTAGTGGGATGGTAGGTGAGCAAAAGGGGAGCCAGGGCTGATATGTGGGAAATGAAGGAGTTGGGCTGGTCAGGGCTGAATTGATCCCCTCCTATCACTTCTCAGCACTTTTTCTCTGCTACCCTCACAACAATATCCACCTATGACCTCTTATCTGTTATTCTGTACTCTCTCTGCCACTTCCTCCTCCCCCCCCCCAAACCACCTTTATATTCAGGTGCCTGTCTGCCTTTGCTCATACCTTGACCAAGGGCTCAGGCCTGAAAACATTATATACAGGTGCGGCATGACCTGCCTCGTTTCTTCAGCACTTTTGTGTATTGTACTACAATCACATTGTCTGCAGACTTTACCATTTAATAATATTCTGAAAGAGTTATTATAGTTTGTTGAGGATATAATGATCTGGATGAATGAAGGAGAACCAGAAAGGGTAGTGTACTGGGAATTCCCTAAGTATCTGATAAAGGGAATACGTAATGTCATTAAAAAGCTGAGGCGAGATATTAGAGCAGCTAGAGCATTGGCTAACTGAGTATGCCTGAATCAGGATCAATGGTTCACTTATATGTTGGCAAGGTTTAATTACTGGGCTGCCATTTGAATCAATTCTGAACCCTCAATATTCACAATTAGTATTTATGTCTTAGATAAAAGGACTAGGTACATTGAAACCAAAAACCATGCAAAAACCGTACAGGCTAGAAATCTGAGATGAAAATGAAAAAGCTGTAAGTACTAAGCAGATCAGCTTTAGTGTTTCAGGTCAATAATCTTTCATTAGAACAGAGCTGATTAAAAAAGAAAAATGATGGCACTGCCAGGGCTGCTGTAATGGCAGCGCTCCTGCTGGTGCAGACCTGGGAAAGTGGACACAGCGCTGCTCCGAAAGGTTTAACTGATTGGTACCAATGCCGACAGCTCCATACAGGCTAATACTGGCCTATCAAAGGAGCCAACGGTGTTTTATTTTAACAACATGCAACTTGGTGCCTGTGCTTGGCAACGGCCTCAAGGGGTTGCTGACTTCAAGGTACCAGAAACTAGGATAACACTCCCCGTTGAGAAGGAGAAGCTGAGAAGATGATCCTTCAGGAAGATGTCCACAGCTGCGGACCAGCGGTTGAAAGATGCATTCAGTCTGAGGTTAGAAGACCCGAATGGGCTGCTGGGATCTGGCTTAAGGGAACTTGGTATCACAGCCAGGATTTGAGAGGGTGCTGAGGGCAACAAGGGTCTTTGAAGGGCCTCAGCCTCTGAAGGCTTCATGATTATGTCTGAGTTTTGATTCCTGAGCTTGGGTTGTTTAAGGATTGAACAGGAGTATGTGGCTGCATAAGTTGTGGGTGTGCAGGAGATGAATCCATAGAGACTTGTGCATCTGAAGGGATCTCTAGTTTGCTTCTCTTTCTATCATACTGTAAGGGATGCCAGGCAACATTAATGGCGACTCTTTGACTGCTTTATGGTAGGCAGAGGGCAATTGTGTAATCTTTCATGTTCTGACAAGAAAGGAATCAATAATAAAGGAATAAAGCAATCATAAAGAAATGTTATTGTCTTAATTATTTCTCCATCCACAGATGCTGCACGATTTGCCAAATATTTTCAATATCTTCAGCATGATGTCAATAGTAAATTTAATATTAATAATGTATAGTCTCCAAAATGAGACAGATACATTGATCAAATTGGTTAAAAAAATTAATAGATGAGTCATGGAAATGTGTCTCATAATTAAGCAGAATATTATTTGAGTTTAAAAATCTTGCATGAAAGACACCGAAATTTAGTATCCAGATGTAGCAAGTTCTTTATTTAAAAAAAAGACAGATGGGATGTTGGTTTTTATTGCAAAGGGGGCAGAGTGTAAAAAAAATGTCAGTTTGTCTACGATTGTCAGGATTTTAGTGAGGCAGCACCTTGTGCGCTTGCTATAGATTTTCTCACCATTTCACGGAGAAAGTTTACTACATTGACTTCTGGGAAGAAGGTCTGGTTGTATAAGAAACAAATTAAATGATTGGTTATGTACTCATTAGACTTTTAAAGAATTAAAGGCAATCTTAAAGACACATCTTGAGATCTTGACAGGGTAGATGCCAAGAAGTTATTTAATCTCGTGGGAATCTAGAAGTAGTAATTGTTGTTTCATGATACAAAGACTTGTCCATTTCAGATGGGGATGAGGAGCAATTTATTTTGTAAAAGGATTCTGAATGTTTTGTGTTCTGTAAATAAGTGAGCTGGAAAACTGAATTGCTGGTAATATTCAGCGCTAAAATAGATTTTTAATCCTTATTGTAGTCGAGGTAATAGGCAGGAAAATGTATTTGAGGACAAAATCAGATCAATCATGAGTTCACTGAATATCATCTCAGGCTTGAGGCCCAGTATGGCTTACTCTTGCTCAAATTTTTTATGCTCTTATATTGTATGAGATCTTAAGAAAAAGGGAATATGTTGTCCATTAGTTCATAGTTAAATATTTTTCAGGAATATCCTATTTTAAATGACATGCAAATGAGTATAGCATAATTTTTATCTGATGCAAGCTGTAATATTTCTTGTTATTTATTTAAATGTCAGGATTACTGATTGAAAATTTGTTTTATTTGGAGGGGTGAGGTGTTATGTTTGTCACAAACTGGCAAAAAACTAGCAAAGACAAGTAATTTGTATTTCTCGATTTTATTTTAAAGGAAATTATCTGTTGTCAGGTAAGTTTTACTGAGAGGATTTCCTGAGCATGAGTTGTAGCATCAACTACTTAAACAAGGCACCTTGAAATGTTTCTGAGAAGCGTCAGTTTTGGTGGTGTTATTAGAGAAACACAAAAGTGGAATATGTTGTGCATATGTTGGAATCTTGAGCAAACAAAGAATTGCTGGAGGATTTGAAATGGTTAGGCCCAGACACAAAACATTGACCATTGCAATCTGACCTGCTGAGTTCTTCCTGCATTTTTTGTGTTCTGGGTGTTGATATAGCAAGTGCAAAAAAATCTATCATACCAGAAAATGTAAATCTTCCCCTGAAAGAATTGTTTGCCCGTTGACTGCAATCTAATCATCTGTCCTAGTGCCTTGCCTGGTTTACTCCTAGACTGCCAACTACCTCAATGATCTGTGTTGATGTCCAAAGGAGCATTTTGACTGTCCTAGAGTGAGTAAGGAATGCACTATCTTTTGTCCAGATCCACCAAGGAGGAAATCTGTCTTATTAAGCCCTTTTGTGTCAAAAGAGTTCAAAAGATGGAATATCATAACATGGACATGGTATGTTTAAAGATAAAAAAGTAACCAAAGCTTTGGGGCTTGGCAGAGATTCATGGCCCACACTTTGGCTAAAAAAACAACTGGAGGGTAGACAGCAGCCATTTATTAACTTACGTGGTACGTTACCCAGCAGGCAAAGAACTTTGGCGCTTTAGTAAGGAGTAATGTGTCATATAATCTCTGACAGATTGTTAATCATATTGAGTGAGAATAGTCCTGAAGGTAAGCTTTAAAGAGATGTTTGTTTCTCAAGAGAAGCACAAGTTGAGTTGAATTCAGTCTAAATGCCGAGACGAATAACTGAGCAGCAGTGTGACTATCCGCATCGCATTGACATCAGCATTTCAAGATTTTTCTTCGAAAAGTTCTCTGCTTAAAGTGACAGATGTAGAAAGTAATATAGCGCTAATTTGTCACGCAGTTCTCACCTTTCTTGTCCATTCCTGTCTACAGAGAATTAGTGACTGATTCTAATCTGCATGTCTTGAGTTTTTAACAAAATACAGAAAATGGCATGCAAAAGAGAAATTTTGGATGACACAATGGTGCAACTAGTAACTGCTACTCAGTTCTGACTTCTGAGGGGTTTGTCTGGAGTTCGCAGATTTCCCCTTATCCTGTGTGAGTGTTCTACATTCCAATGCCGTAGGTTAATTGATCATTGAAAATTGTCCCACTGGTGAGGGTAAATGACATTGGGGTTTGGTTGAGGGGCAGGTATGTGATTGATGGGAACCTGGAGAGAATTAATAGGAGTAATATTGGATTGCTGTAAATGGATGCTTAAATGGTTTGACCAAACCTGGTGGGCAGAAAGGTCTGTTTCCAATTTGTGTAACTCCTTGGCTGGAATGCACTGTGTAACATTGAGATGCATTTCCATTAACAATCCAGGACACGGGTACAGAAAACCACGTTGGATGTGCTTTGTGTGTCCGTGGAATAAAACTTATTTGCCAGAATGACAAGTTCTCTATGATACATTTTTATTTCTTTAAATTAGAATTTCAAATGTTGGAATTTAAATCAGTATTTTCAGATTTGAGTCCTGTTCTTTTAATTCACGTGCTGTATCGAACGGACATGTTGTTTGAACATTGAATTTAATATTTTGTAAGTACATTGGTTTGTAAATCTCAGATAATCTCGCACACTGAGAAGTTTGGTACTAGCTTTGCAGATTTTCCCCTCTATTGGATATTTTACTTTCAGTACCCTAGCACATTTGAATTTGCTTTTATTTATGGATTATTGTTATTATAATATTATAGTCAACTTTGTAATGAATCCAGTGAGGGAGGAATGTGCATCACCTTGTGAACCAGATGCCAAACCATCAACATTTCTGAATGATGGATTATCAGAGTTTTACCATGCTTCATTTGGAGAGCTAACTTGAGTCTTTTTGAGATGGAATCACTTTATTTTTGACTAGCTTGTGTTGTGTTGCAGACGGTCCTCTTGAACTGCCATCCTTTCTCCTAAGTCCTTCCCATCGTCAAGTGGTGTTTGAGGGAGACAGTCTCCCTTTCCAATGTGTTGCTACTTACATTGACCAGAACATGCAGGTGCTCTGGTATCAAGATGGAAAGATGGTGGAAACTAACGAGTCCCAAGGAATTTATGTTGAAAAAAATATCGTTCATAATTGTTCCTTTATTTTAAGGTAATACAGCAGCTTACAACAATGTGTATCTTGGAATTAAGAGTAAGAATATTTCTTTCAAGAATGTGTAACATTGCAGTCATTCTAAAGTTCTTCCTCTATTCTAATTTAAAACATCAATTTTGTAAAACATTGAATTATTTACAAAAACAATATAGATCTTTTGGTTTTAGGTAGACCTATTGACCTAAGTTCATAAAAAACTTATCTTTTAAAAAAATATTTTAGTTCATCCATCTTGAAACAAAAAAAAACACATGGAAACTGAAGAATTTTAAATTAATTTAAATAAATCTATAATAAAAAATTAACTCATATCGAAGCTACTCGAGAGCAATTAAAGATAGACAGTAAACACTGGCCTTGCCAGTGATACCCATATCCTGTGGAAGAATTTAAAAAGAAATGTTTTCGCACCCTACTTGGTATTGTTTCTATACCATTTGTAAATCTGCAGATTTTTTTGTCAAACCAACTGAATTAATAGATGTAGAAGATATGTTCTTAGAATTATTTTGTATCTCAATAATTATTTTTTTTAATGAAGAAAACAACTTAATCCAGAATATACATTCACTGCAGAATTTAAGTGCTTGGCGTCAGATTATAAGAAACTTTTACATTTTTGTTCAGATTCTAAAGGTTTTGACCTTCAAAAATTATAATCTTTACTTTCAGTGTGTTTTAACATTTCACATGGTTTCATGTGCTAGCTTTTAAAACAGAACCATTGTGAAACAAGTTTATTTATCAAATTAATATGCAGTTAATATTAAATATTCTCTTTATTAAAATGCAGTTTTATGCAAACTTGAGCATTTTTTCCAGTTTTTTTGGTTGAATGTTAATGAAACTATTTCTTAATGCAGCACACTAACCATTTCAAATATCCAAATGGATTCTTCTGGAACTTGGGAATGCAGAGTCCAAGCCAAACGGGGAAATAACACAAAACAAGTCGACATAGTTGTTTTAGAAAGCTCAGCAAAGTACTGCCCTCCAGAGATGGTGATGAATAATAAAGGGGATTTCAGGTAAACTTAGATTAAGTTTATGAAACATTGATATCAGGTTTTATCTCTGTGATAGCCTTTTTTTTATCAGAATTAAAATGGTTTCTCATAATTTGAGTAATGAACTGCATCATTAGATGTAGATTCAGATTTCAGATTTATTGTCAGAGTACATACATGATATCACATTCCAGTTATTGGTAGTGGAAAAAAAATGTATACAATGAACACGTCAACAAATAAAGAACTATAGACTAATAACTAATGTAAACAAACCGTGTAATGCAAGAGAATAAAAAAATGCAAATAAAGTGCATAAGTAAGAGTTCTTAAATGAGTTTGTTGTTGAGGAGTCTTGATGGTAGAGGGGTAGCAGCTGTTCCTGAACCTGGTGGCGTGAGTCCTGTGGCACCTAGACCTTTTTCCTGATGGTAGGAGTGAGAACAGAGCATGTGCTGGGTATTGTGAATACTTGATGATTCCAGCTGCTTTTTGATGGCAGAGATTGTGCAGAGGGTTTTACCTGTGATGTCCTGGGCTGTGTCCACTACCTTTTGCAGGGCTTTGCGCTCATGCGTATTGGTATCCCCATACCAGACCATGATGCAGCCAGTCAGCATGCTTTCCATCACACATCTGTTGAAATTTGCCCAAGTTTATGGTATCATACGAAACCTCTGCAATCATGGTCATTAACTTACAATTTCCTACTAATGAATTGTTATCCATTTTCCATGATGTTAGTTCTTCTCGTGCAAGAGCTTCCCTGAAGAAACCATGGTTATTATTATCACCAGGACTTTGATAGCGCAAGCACTTGTAGATGTGTTAAATACATCAAATAGTTGGCCTGGAATTAGACCTTTGTGTAAAAACGGCAAAAAAAAATGACCAATCGGTAAAGCTGCACTCTTGGCTTAGCCTGATTTCACAAATTAATAATTAATGAAATATTTAAATGAATTAAAATAAAACATTAATTAAATTGCATGGATCTGGATCTTACAGTTACCTTCCATTGCAATGGAATTGCACTGCCGGTCTCACTTCTTATCTGCTGCTAATCCAGTGACTAGGTAGCTATAGCAAATCCTGGGGAACTGCAGGATACTAATGTCCTAAAACATCCACACACAACTGTCAGTATTGTAAAGGTGGTTAAAACCTTGTGTTTTTTAATTCTTAGTTAATTTTGTGCCTGTCTCTTTTTTGTAGTGTTACCATAGTGACTATGAAGTAATATGTCATAATATCTGCCCAGACTAACGACTTGCTCATTATTCAACCAGATATGAAGGAAGCGTGAGCACGAGAAATGTTTCTTTGAATTTTTTGTTTAAATTTCTTTATCATATTTTTTGCATCTCTTTAAGTACTTTTTTATGTATCTCTTTAAAGTTTGTATATCTTTATTATACAATAAATTTGTTATTCATCGTTATGAAAGTCTTAATGCAAGGCATTAATGCAAAATGTTTATCAGTTTTATCAACGAATTAAAGCTACATAAAGTAAAAGCCACAGAGTTTGATTTGTTGGATTAAAGAGATAGATAATATCATAGCTCATGCTTTGAAGATGACGCCTTGAAATTAGGATATATTAGAATAAGGGAAGTGTTCTCTATAAGTATTGTCAGAAATATCTGTGCTAATGAGTTTGATAAAATTGCTTTCAAAACCAGCCTTAAAATGTTTAACCATTAATTCACAAAAAGTATTTTGGTTTGTCTTTACAAGAATAAGATGTTTACAATTTTGAACCAGCTAACTCTAGCAAAAGTTATTTTGTGGTAGTTTAGTTAAATTAAAGGTTATTCTCTGGGCACTTTAGTGGTCAATAATTATGTTTCCAAATATGCATTAATAGCAACATTAAAGAAGATGGAGAAATAATTCTCTAATTGTAATGTTCTTTGTTTACAAAGCTTTTTTAGCATGCAGTTTGGATTGGTACATGGAAGGAATGCTACACCACTTTTAGGAGTTCTCTTGTAGCACAGTTGCTATTAAACAATAAATGAACTGGGTTGTAATCAAATGCAGCCCATTTAAACTAATCCAGATTTCTTGATTTTTTTTTGGTTGGGCTTGATGTGCTTAGTTGATCTGGCAGAATTACTTCATAATTTTTTTAGTGAATACAATGTTAGATCAGAAAACTTTAATTTTGGTTGATGCATGATATTTGAACAAGAATGGTCATTTTTGATTTTAACATCTATAATGTACACTGAAACATGTGAAGTTTTAAAATGTATTCTGTGATCCAAGATAGTTGCATTAGGCCAATTCTAGAGTTTATAATAATTAATAGACAAATACTAGAAGCAATACTGATGGGTTCAAATGTTCATGTCTCTGACAGAGCAGCAGAATTTGTCACAAAGTTAAAGTTGGAAAAATGTAGAATTTCCATTAATTCTGTGGTGAGGGTTAAAGCTGGTGGGGGGGGGAGGGGTGCGGGGTGCGAAGGTAATGTTGAGGCCCAAAGCTGTGGTGGAACAAGAAAAAGACTTTTAAATTTGAGTTGATGGATAGAAACCTGTGTAGATGAATTTGTGAAGGAATAAAGGCAAAGCAGCCTAGGAATTTGGATCCAGGCAGCAGAGTTGTGAAGTTAAACAGGAAAGTCTGCAGACGCTGTGATTGTTGCACAGTACACAAAAGAGGTGGACAAACTCAGCAGGTTATGCAGCATCTGCAGGAAGTACAGGGTAACCAATATTTTGGACCTGAGCTCTTTATCATGAAATAAGTGAAAAGCTGGCAGGTGCTTGTAATGATAGTGATCAGGGTTGCATTTGCTATTAGCAAGGTCGTAAGGATATAGTTCCTGTTTGATTATACTTGGCTGCCAGCCTCATGACCTGCCACATGGGCTGTTTACAACAACTTTAAAGTAAAGAACCTTTTCTTTCATCCATGTGTTGTCTAAGAACTCACACATATGAATACAAGATGAAACATTGCCTAAATAAAATGGTGAGGAGAGGAGGGAGGAAGGGCCAGGTGGAGGTGCACAGGCCAACAGGCAAGAGGTCCGAGGTGGATATAGGTAGGAAGGTAGAAGAGAATAAAAGCTGAGGTTAAAACCTGGGGAGTTGAACAAGAGAGTCTGCAGACAGATGGATGAGCTCAAAAGGTGATAGATGGAAGTCTGTCATTGTCAATTTCATGGAATAGATTGCTAATATTAAGAGATGATATTTCCTCTAAATCATGAGCAAAATAAATATTGCTTAAAAATGAAGATAATTAGAATATTGCTTTTCTTTTTATTGTAACATAGGATTCAATACTATTTGTATTGCTATATATGATTTGTTAATATTTTATTTTGTTGTCATGTACCTATGTAATATTTATTTGATAAAACCAATAAAAATATTGAAAAAAAGAAAGACAAGAACTAGTCAAGGGAAAAGAAACGAATTCAAATTCTTAGTGAGCCTCATTGTGTGAAATTCTGCTATTGTCATCTTTCAGCCATTATTTTGTGGAAAACTTGCTGCAATTTTGAATATAATATTCTGTAGTTTGTTCTCCAGCTGGTACTTTCACTAAGTCAAATGATCTTTCAGACCTTATGTTTATTGTTTAGATTTGTTGTGAATATATTAGAAATTCAACGCTGTTCCTTTTGCTCATAGACTATATTCTGGATCTCGTTCATTCATTTCCTTTTACCCATTCTGTGCTGTATTCCTTGACCTCTGAAGTGTAACTTTTTAAACTTGTTATTTCAGTTGATAGGAAAAACTGCATATTAGCTTTCGGGCACTGAATTTATTTTGTAATTTCCTCAGCTACAGAGACCATAATGTCATTTATTTTTTCAGTTTTAAAATGTGCTCTGGTATCTTCCCATGACAGATGAAGTACCTATCTGTTTTTTTCCTACCAGAGGAAATTTCAATAAATGTGCATTTGGTGTATAATTTCAAATGGGTTGAGGATTGTTGCTTTCTGTCAAATAGTTGAATTCTTTCATTCCATGGTGTGGAATTTTCAAATTGAAGCCCTCTGAGTAGATTGAATAAAAGAGCCTTCTGTATTCAGGTGGCCTCGCACATTGGCTGGCATTACTGCTTACCTGCTCTGCACCCGCTATTCCGCAAGCACTGGGATTTACCCCGGTGGGTCTCAGGATGAGAAGGCTTGGCGCAAATGTGATCGAGGAGGCTTTTGGTCTGATGACAACTATTCGGGATGTCAGTATGCAAATGATGTAACACGGGTTCTTTACATGTTTAACCAGGTACACAATCAGTCCTCAATAAATTATCACAATCTGTACCAATGTTCAAACTTGAGCCTGTATCGTAAATACAGTTTAATAATAAATGTAATAAGGCTGTTGATGCTTCTGTTGATCTATCATGTGCACAGTTTGATAAGTCATGTATTTGTTGGTGAAGAGCAATCTATCTTTGCAAAACTTCACGAATTCTGCAGTTGGTAGTTAGTTTGTTTGTACCTTTGACTCTGCAGGTATTCTCATCTATTACCAAAGATTGGCAGCTTAGGTATCACACTGGGATTTGAACCCACAGTCCAGACTATAAACCATTACATCATAACTTGTATTTTGCACTCCCTTCATCATTTCAAAATATCCCAATAAGATTTAGATGCATTATCAAAGCAATTTTGACAAATAAATTATGTCAGAAGATAGTCGAAGAAATGACCAAAAGCTGAATGTGTACATATTTTCATTTTGGGTGTCATGAACAAATTTCAGAGTTTAGAACCTCAGCAGCTGAGTGCATGTGAATTATTGCATGAACATCAAGTTTAGGGATGAGCTTCAGGACTTGCCAATAAGGACCAGAGTCGATTAAGGCAACTCTGTACTGTTGAAGAATCTTAAAACAAGTTTAAGAATTGAAATATCGACCGTATATTTCAGGTTCAAGTTGAGTCGTCAAACTCTTTATTAAAAACACATTCTCAAAAGGCGGGTGGGGGGTTGACTTGTATGCCGGATATACCTTTGAGACCTTAAATTCACCAAAAACCAGATTGATGTTGATTTGATGTGTAAGTTGATGATGGAAGCACTTTCCATCACTGGCACAGCTGCTCCCTGAAACCTCCCCACCACTGGGTGCCACCATAACCACTCCTATCTGGGGCCCTTGGGTCACTGTTGCTGCTATTGCCTGGTAGTACAACGTTTTTTTTTACTTACTTAATTTACAGCTTTGTTACTTGCGATTGGGGTGTTTTAAAAATTTTGGATTGTTCCTGAAAAATGGGGGTTGAATTATACACCAAAATATACGGTAGATTTTGTGTAAATTTGAGAGACTATAAATCAGCAAGAATTGGTCATTGGGATCTGGAGATGGGATGGACATTTAATTGAAGGATTTTTTTTTATTCTTCAACCCAAGCAGCCAGGGTTACAGGTCAATTCACTGATGGAAAATTCACCGACTTTCAAATAGACTCCAAGAAAATTAACTGACTAACAAATTCACTTACGGAAAAAGTAATTGACCATCAAATTCACCGACAATTGAATGAATTTAAAAATAGCTTGCAATATATTTTAATTTTTAATGAATTATGAAGTGTCATTTAATAAAGCTTTTAGTTAGGTGTTAATTGGTCATTCCTGCAGGCATTTGTCTAATAAGCTCCCTTTTGGTAGTTTCTCTCCCAGCTGCCTGTGCTAGTTCTTCCCCCCACCTCCCGACACCTGTGCACATGGAGGAGTTCACTTCTCCTGCTCCCCTCTGCATGGGGTTTTGGGCTGAATTTGTGCCACGGTCCAGGTCTCTAATGACATGGCCCCGCTCTCCGTGGGCAGCTCCTGGTCTTGAACGATCCCCCTCCCCATTCCCTCCTCCCTCCCCCACCAGTCACCTGAAAAGAGAGCTCTGCAGTCAGGGTCTGAGAGAGGATGCGCCAGATACATGGCAGAGCTGGAACGCATCTCAACTCAGGAGAGGATGGACCAGAGGACAGGTGAACATTTTAATTAATTTTGAAGTGGGTAAATTTTCCGTTGGAGAATTTTCTGTCGGTGAATTCGATGATCGAATTTTTTGTCAGTGATTTTTTTTGTCAGTCAATTTTCCATTGTTGAATTAAATAGTCAGTGATTTTTCTCGTTGGTAAATTTTTCATTGGTGAATTTTCCGTTGAAGGATTGATTTTGGTGAATCTACCGCACACCGCAATCAGATATTACAGACAAGCAAGCAGAGGCGGGGTTAAGCAGAAGATGCTGAGATTAGCTAGACGTCATCAGCACACGTAGAATCCAATGCTACTTTTGGATGATTCCATCAGATGTAGAATTAGATATGCACTAATTTCAAGTTTCTTGTGTGACTGTATATATAGACAAAACAGCATTTTTCTGGACCATGGTGCACGCACAGATATAATTTAAAATAAATATCAAAAATTTAGGATGATTTACCCAGTTTCGGGAAACTTCATCATTCTCACAGCCTGGGGGATGAAGCTATTTCCAAGCCTGGCATTCTGATTTTGATGCTCCTGCACCACCCCCTTCGTGGTCGTGGGTCGAAGATACTGTGTGCTGGATGGAAAGGGTCCTCAATAATTCTTTGAGCCCTATTTAAGCAATGCTCCCAGTAAATGTCATCATTAGTGGAAAGTGATCTTCTTGGCCTTTTTGATGATCCTCTGTATTGACTTCTGGTCTGATGCTTTATAGCTACCATACCACACAGCCAGGCAAGGCACTCTCAGTTGTGCGCCAGTAGCATACAAAAATGTTGGGTGTTGTGATTAATGGTGATAGCAGGGATGTTTTGTCTTTTGGATGAATCCTAGTTCTATTTCTGGTACAAATTATTTTTTGATACACATAGCCTGAGGCTCACTTCAGAATGGCAACTTTCTGAAGCCATAATCACAAAACCAGCATTTTTGGATGATTGCCAGTACTTTTAGTTCCATAATCAACTCCTCACTATGATAGTTTATCGTGCAAAGATATTCTGATGTCATAGTCAATGCAAAAATTTGCATTGTAGTGTACAACAAATTCTGAAAGTAAGTGAAATGAAATGTATTTGAGAACAATCCTCTTGACATGTTTCACAACATCTCACTTTCCCTCTGAGTGAAAGCATGCAGAGGTTTGAGAGCACCTATTCGCACACTTTGTTCATGCTGTCCAGCTGTTTCATGAAGATACCTGGCTTGGAATTGTATAGCTAAATTTACCTTTTATATAAATAGATGCCCTTGAATCTTACTAATGCTGTGGCAACAGCACAACAACTCCTAGCTTATACAGTGGAAGCAGCAAACTTTTCAGATAAGATGGATGTCATTTTTGTTGCTGAAATGATTGAAAAGTTTGGCAGATTTGCAGAGAAATACAAGGAGGTGAGCTTTTCTTTATCATTTTTTAATACTAGGTAATAAATACTGAAATACAATAAAATTGCATATGCTATTACATACACAAAAGTAATGTCTTGTAAGTAGATGACGCTTTGTGTACACGAGTTACTTAATGCAAATGTGTGGTAGTTCTAAGTCTCATTTAAGATTACTAGGTGAAAGCTTATTTTCTCCCAACTACTCTACTGTAATTTGATTATGAATAAACCTTGCTACAGCTATTTCCTTTTGTATTTTTTTAACCCTCTATCTCTTTGGCCCTTCAGCAAACTAGTCCATGCCCAAACCCCATTGACCAGCATCTTGGCTGTAGCCTTCTGTCACCTCCTATCCATGGACCTATCCAATCTTCTCTTAAATGTCTAAATCAAAACCACATCCACTTCTGCTGGCAACTCATTCCACACTTTTGCAACCCTCATTGTGATGAAGTTCCCCTTAAACATTTAATTTTCATCCTAACTCATGTCTTCTTGTTGTCATCTCACGTAATCTCTGTTTAATTTAAATCCTGTTTGAATTTATCCTAACTATACCCTTCATAATGTTGTTCACCTCTAACAAACTTCCCCTCATTATTTGGTGCTCTCCGGAATAAAGTCTTAATCTAGCCAGGCTTTCTCTATAAACAGGCTTTCAAGACCTGGCAAAGTCCTTGTAAATGTTTTCTGTACTCTTTCAGTCTTCTCTTTCTTGTAGGTATGTGGCCAAAACTGCTCACAATATTCCAAATTTAGTCTCCCCAATGTCTTGTACAACTTCAGCATAACATTCCAATTCCTGTACTCAATACTTTGATTTATGAAGGCCAATGTGCCAAAAGCTCTTTATAACCCTATCTATCTGTCACCATTTTCAAGGAATTATGCATTTGTATTCCCAGATCCCTCTGTTCTTCCATACTCCGCAATTCTTGACTATTTACTATTTGAGCCCGACCTGACTTGATCTCCCAAACCTCACACTTGTCTACAAAATGGGACAGGGGATTTAATGCAGCCCATTTTCCCAGCAGCTCCAGATCCCACGGCTTGCTTTAAAAGCTTTTCTCGCTATTCACTACATGCCTAATTTTAGTGTTTTTGAGCAAGATTGAATTTGTTAGTCAGTTTAGGTGACTGTATCCCAAATTGAATAAATATTTTCCACAATCTTTCAATTAGTCTGGTCTCCCCTGAATTTTTTTGTGATCATCCAATTCTTTAAAAAAATGCATTTTCATCTTATTATCCATATTGGTTGGTGAGAAAATTTTTTTCAGAAAAAGAATAATTGACATAAATTCTAATTAAGCAATTAAGGATTAGAATCTGCAAAGGGTCAAACTGCATTTATAAGACTTTACTGTCTTGTATCAATTATGTGTTCTGTAGGAAGTACAGCTACCTCAGGGCTCCAGCAACCTGAGTTTGATTCTGACCTCTGATGTTTTCTATATGAAGTTTACACATTTTTCCTGTGTTTGCCTGGGTTTCCCCCAGATTCTCCAGTTCTTTTTTTCCCTAAAATTATTAGTTTTACTGTTGCAATTACTATTGCAGTTTTTGTTAATAATTACTCATTTGATGATTGTTTTTAATGCATCATTCATACTGTTAGAATTCTGAAAGTGTTACAATTTGAGAAGGAAATGTGTCTGAGTTGAGCACAATCAAATTCCTTATTAACTTTTGTCAGTTTGTCAGACAATTTTAAATTTAAAAAAATATATTTTGCTATAAAGTTTATTTGGTTCTCAATTTTGATACTTTGTACTGTTCAACAATTTGATGAACATTTTGTCAAAGGATTACATTTCAAAGAGAATATTTATTCCTTTTAGCTTGGCGATGTCATGGTGGATATTGCCAGCAACATAATGTTAGCAGAAGAACATGTCCTCTGGATGGCACAATGGGAAGCAAAAGCCTGTACTCGAATTGTTCAGTGTTTACAACGGATTGCTACTTACAGGCTCGCCAGTGGAGCTCAAGTTTATTCCACAGTAAGAATGGGGTCTTCAAAATAGTTTGTAGTTACTGTATTTTCTGTATTCATTTAAACCATTCTGCCAAAAGTGTTGCTTACCCTCTGAGTTTGAATTGATTTGTTAAACCTTATTTTATAATTAAAGAATGTTGCACGTCCTCATTTCCCCTCTTTACAATACCCTACCTTGTAAAAGTGATGATTTATGGTGTAAATATTACAGTGTAAAATGCTTTCTGGTGTTTTTGTTTCATGCAGTATTCTCCAAACATTGCAATGGAAGCGTCTGTGGTGAAAGCCAGTGGGTTCACTGGAATGACGTGCACTGTATTCCAGAAGGTTGCCATGGCAGATCGAACAGGACTCGCTGATTTTGGACGAAGAGATCCTGATGGCAACCTTGACAAACAGTTCAGTTTTAAATGCAGTCCTGGCAATATAAGCAGCACGCTTTCCAGTTTTGTGATCAAGGTGAGTGGGTAATTAGAATAAGTAGGCTGCTGTACATTGTATTATTTTATAATATATTTTTAATTAAATTTGCTCTGATAATATTATGCCTGGTGTTTAAAAAGTGACTTCATTAAAAAAGGTAATTAAACACTGAAACAGGAAGCTTTTTGAAAAGAATGCCCACAGAGATTGGCAAAATAATTAGCTGGCTTTATTGAATTTCAAATAATTATTCAAAAGCAATTTGTGTTTATCTTTTCAACATAATTTAAGCCTTTTGACCTCTGCTAATTACTTTTTAATAAAATACGACAATGAGTTCAAGGATTAAGGAAAACCAGTTAAGTGGATGGGGTGGTGATGCTCTTCAGATTTTTTAACCTGTGGAGCCTTGAATGATGAGGTTAAAAAAGATTCACTAAGCATTCAAAATCTTCCTGCTAATGTTATAAAACAATTCTGGTAAAAATGAAATGTAGTATGAGCTACAACTGGACAGTCATCTTTTTTCTATATTTCATTGGAGAGGAGCCTCCAATTTTGAGGTCATGTTCCTTTATTCTATTCTAATATTTGCACTAACAAGGCAATAGCTTGTATATATCACGGAAATTCTTGCATTTTTTAGTCAGTAAGAAGCAGTAAAATTTGGTTAATGGACAATTTCAGATAGTGCAAATTGTATTGCAAGAACATCAGAAATAGAAGCAGGAGTGGGCCATTGTATCTGCACCAAAATGTATAAAATCAGAAAAACAATTGGTTTATGAAGGAATATCTCTGTAATGATTCAGCCTGTGCGAAGGCAATTTATCCAGTGTATTGCAGAAAAGATGAATTTTTTGAAATTAAAAAAAAAATTAGTTACAGCACAGTAACAAACAATTCTGGCTATTTCAACCTGTACCACCCAAATTAAACTACAACCTGTATGTTTTGGAGTGCGGGAGGAAATGGGAAAATCCTGGGAAAATCCACACAGACACGGGAGAACATACAAACTCCTTACAGACGGTGCCAGTTTCGAACCCATGTCACTAGCGCTGTATTAGTGCTGCGTGTATTCATGCTGCATTCATTGCTATGCTAACCGTGTCTGATGAACTTCTGAGTGGAGCAGTTGAATATTGTGCAAGGATTTCGTATATTTAGAAATGAAATGTTTTGGACAGTTTGGGCTGGAATATATTTAATTCTTGTAACGATGGTGTAATTATTTGAATTGAATTGCATATCTAAAATGTTCCAAAACTGGAGTGGTGATGACAAAAATTTATTGTACCTAACGAAACAATACTGCAAGTCAAACTACAATTTTGTTGCTTCCACTTGATAGATATCCTTCCGTTCCTCTCATTTTCATACTAAAAACCTCTTAAATGCTTTCACCACTACCTTATGTAGCCTTTTTCAAGCATCTGCCACTCTGTGTAAAATATTTGCTGAACACATCTCCCTTAAGCTTCCTCCCCCTCACCTTAGATGTATGCCCTCTCATTTGTGGTGCTTTTGCCCTGAGAATTTAAATCGTCCATCCTGACAATTTCCTTTATGATTTTGTATACTTTTATCAGGTCTCCCCTCAGTTTTCTATGCTCCAGAGAAACCAAACCACGTTTATCCAGCCTTTACCCATAACTCATCCTCTAAACCAGGCTACATACTGGTAAACCTATTCTGCAATCTTTCCAAAGCCTTCACACTCTTATTGTAATTGTGTGACCAGAACTGCAGACAGTATTACTTGTGCAGTCAACTCACTTTCATACAGCTGCAATTTTTGCATTTTGGCCAATGAAGCCAAGCATACCATTCACCTTCTTTACCACCCTGAAAACTGCATGGCCACTTTGAATGACCAATGGACCCGAACCCTCAGATCCCTCTGCACATTCTTGCTTTTAAAACTCCTGCAAATAGCACTATACATTCTCCTTACATTTAACCTCCCAAAATGCAACACCTCATACTTGTTCTAATTAATTGTATCTGCCATTTATTTGCCTGTGTATGTAACTGATGTATTCTTTGATAGCTCTCTGGACTGTCTACAACTCCAATCTTTTGCAAATATATCCACAGATATCATCTGCAAACTTACTAACCTACCCACATAATTTTTCATTCAGTTTATTTAGTTCATTTCATTCAGTTTTTGGGCAGCGTGGTTGGCATAGCATTTAGCACAACACCTTTACAGCACCAGCAATGGGTCCTATTGGTTTGAATCCTGTCCTGTCTGTAAGGAGTTTGTACATTCTCCCCATGTTTGCTCCAATTTCCTCCCACTTTTCAAAATGCACCAGGGGTGTAGGTAAAATGGGTGTGAATTGGGCAGCATGGACTCGTGGGCTGAAATGGCTTGTTACTGTGTTGTATGTCTAATTTTTAAAATTAAAAATTATGTATATCTCAAACAGAGGTTTCAACACTGGTCCTTGTGGAAAACGACTGGTTACAGGCCTCCAGCTGATTATAAAACATGATTTGCTCCTGCATACTGTCCCTAACCTGGCCATGACTTTTCAAATCTCCATAAAATACTGCCCTATAATTTCCTGAGTTTATCTTTTTTTCCCCTTCTGAACAAAGGTACATATTAACCACTCTCTAGTCCTTGAGGACTTCTTCTGTCGTGAGTGAGGATGCAGAGATCTTTTGCCAAGGCCCCAACAATCTCTTCACTGTTTCAATGTCTGTGGATACATTCCCTCAGTCCCATGATATTTATCCATTTTAGTGCTCAGCATAAGACACTTCACCTCCTGTTACTTGATTTCAAAATGCCCTGAGACATTATGCTTCCTATCAACATCTATGTCCATATTCTTGGTAATCATAATTTGTCCTTCCTCAATTTAGTATCTTTTTGCAAGGTCCAAGCTTGTTCATAACCATAGAACATTACAGTACCGAAACGGGGCCCTTTCAACCATTAAGTCTGTGCTGAACTATTATTCTGCCTAGTCTCAATGACTTGTAGCCAGATCATGGCCCTCCATACCTCTCCCATCTATGTATCTATTCAAATGTTTCTTAAATGTTAAAATTGGCAGCTCGTTCCACATTCTCGCCACTCTCTGCGTGAAGAAGTTCCCCCTATTTTTTTACCTTTAAACGTTGTACCTTTCACCCTCAGTCCAAGCCAATTCGGTGATTTGTCACCTAACCTTGGTGGAAAAAGCTTGCATTTACTCCAGCTATACCTCTCATAATTTTGTATACCTCTACCAAAATCCTCTTGTTTTTTATGCTCCAGGGAATAAAGTTCTAACCTATCATACAACTCAGTTCCTCAAGTCCCAACAACATCTTGGTAGATCTGACCAAGATAGTTGACAAGGGATGGATAGTAGACATTGTTTTTGGTAAACTTGAATGGTAGGCTGATCTGGATGGTTACATCAACTGAGATCTATGGTGAGCTAGCCAATTGGATACAAAGGTAAAACACGGAAATCTGTAGACACGGTGGTTGAAGTAAAAACACAATACTGGAGAAATTCAGTAGGTCCAACACTGTCCTTTATATTAGCAAAGGTAAAAATACAGAACTGATGTTTTGGGCTTGAACCCTTCAAGGTATAGAAAAATATTGGCAAGTGTCCAAACAAAAGTGTAGGGGAGATGTGGTCGTAAAGGCAGAAGGTAATAGGTAGAGAAGGGAAGGAGGAGATAGCAGCAAAAAGGGGAGGATGGATGGCTAGGTGAATAGAGAGCTGTGGGGGGGGGGGGGGGGAGAAAGAAGAGCAGGTCAGCAGAAACTGGAAAAGTTAATGTTAACGCTATCTGGCTGGAGAGTGCCCAGATGGAAAATCAGGTGTTGTTCCACCAATTTACGGATGGTCTTGGTGGAACAGTACATAAGGCCATGGACAGACATGCGAGTATGGGAGTATGACACAGAACTAAAATGGTTGGCTACTGGGAGGACTCTGTCATTGGTGCAGATGGAGCGAAGATGCTCAGCAAAGCAATTTCCCAATCTGCACCCAAGTCTCAAATGTAGAGAAGGCCACAAAGGGTGCACTGGTTGAGGTAAATCAATCCTGCGGGCCCTGTACTGTGGTGAGGGAGGAGATGTGGCACCTCCTGCAGCCACAGTTCAAGGTACCAGGAAGGAGATTGGTGGGTAGGGATGAGAGCATGATGGTCCCTACGAAAGGTGGGGGAGGGGGTGGGGGGGGGAGGTGGTTGGATCCTATTGTAGGTGCTGGAAATTCTGGAGGATAATGTGTTGAATTCAGATGCTGGTGGGATGGTATGTGAGGATAAGGGGGATTCTGTGTTTGTTGCGTCTGGAGGCAGAGGGGACCAAGGTAGATGAGCAGGAAATGGAGTAGATGCAGGTGCGGACTGAGTTGATGGTGGTGGAGAGTGTTATGAGCTCAGAGGTCCCAAAAATCCAGCAGCAATAGAAATTTACCAAGACAAATGGTTACTTAAACAAAAGTTACTTTAATTATCTTTAAACATGAAAATAGGCTCAAACTTTAAGTTATTACTATTAACTTAACCCCCTTACTAATTCTAAGTGCATGTGTATGAAATATGTGCTTAAGTTTAGAAAAGTTCTTTGATTCACATTCAAATCTCACTTCCCACTCCTGCAAGTTCACTGGTTTCAGTCAATTCTTATACTGTGCACAGAATTTAACATTTATGAATTTCACCAGGCTTTGATGCTTAAAAGGTAAATCTTTACTGCTCCGGAAGGTTCTTGTCCATTTTTAGAGAGAGATTTGTTGCTTGTTGGACACCCACAACTGATTCCTTGTAGCCAGCCACTTCAGTGTCTTGCCAAAGAAACTTGCCCCACTCTGAATCCTTTTGATGGCACTCATTAAGTTGGCATCTTTATTTGGCCTGGGGGAAAAAAAGTGCATCATGCATGTGCAAAAAAAAAAGTGCCACTTTGAACTAATTGATTGGATTGAGTGATGGTAATTATTTGCCTTCACGAAGAAGAGTTGCAGTAGCAGGAGTAGGACATTTGGTACATTGAGCCTGCTCTATTGATCTGGCCACTTACCTGATCTGGTCATAACCCTTAACTATCTCATTCTTCACAGCACTATCTCTCTGTGTCTTAAATATAGTCTCTACTGCTTCCTTAGGTGGGGCATTCTAGAAAGTCACTACTCCCTGGGAGAAGCAATTCCTCCTTGTCTGTGTCTCAAATCTACTCCCCAGAATCTTGAGGTTATGTCGTCTAGATATAGTTTTTAAAGGCTTTGATCATTCTTCTGCTATGTAGGATTTAATTGGCTATCAAAGATTTTGAATTATGTAGAGTGTGAAATGTGCAATATAAATCAATTCTTTGTTTTCATTATACAATAGCTTGTGACATTTTTTAAAACAATACTTGACTCTTGGATAGAATGTAAAATAACCAAAGTTTTTTTTTAAATCATTGTGTTTATATCTCTTTGCTCTGTTTGTATGACTTATCAATATATTCAACGTGAAACTTTTAAAACTATTTATTTAAATACTCCTTAGAATACTATTGCGGAGGCATCTATTCAATTGCCACCATCCTTGTTTTCTCAAAATCCTCTATCAACTCAAATGGAAAATGCAGTTTACAAATTGCACCTGATTGCTTTTCGGAATGGTAAACTTTTTCCAAGCACGGGGAATTCTTCAAATTTGGCAGATGATGGAAAGAGGCGGACTGTGGCCTCTCCAGTTATCTACACTAAAATAGGTAGGGAGGTATCCAAGTTCCTTTTCTCATTTCTATTTTAGAGTAATGGTTTTGAGAATTAATGATGACAATATGATGTACAGAGTGTTAGAAGAGATTTATGGTTCTATTAATACTTGAATTTTAAAAGTTATTCTTGGTGCAAAAATGTGTTAGATTTTTAAAGAATGTTTTAACGATGCAGCGTGGTAGGCTTTTTTGGCCCATGAAACCTGTGCAGCCCAATTGCACCCAGTTAACATTACCAATCCCATACTGTTCTCGAGGGTGGAAGGAAATCCACTCACGTCATGGGGTGAACATATAAACTCCATACAGTGCCAGATTCAAACCCAGGTTATTTGTGCTGTAAAAGCGATGTGCTCACTGTGCTACCCAAGATATCTTGAAGTTCTTTTGTAAATTATGATTTTAATTTGTCATGTTTGGAGTCAGAAATATTAAAGAGCAATACCGAGGCCCAATGTCTAACCAAGGAAAAGTTGACTTTTATATTATTGATTCAAGTTATTCAGCATTTATCCAAGAAACTTAATTTTTTTAGTTTTGGTATAAGAAAACAAGGCAAATGGTTCCAAGCAAATAATTTGAAGAATTCCTAAGTCCTTTAGAATATGATTTGTTGTTCTTAAAATGAACGCAGTTTTAAGCAAATGAACGAGAAGAAAAATAAATCTGTATTTTTGTTTTGGTTTTTGCCTTCAGTAAGCAGTCTTAGTGAAGAGATATGAAGGCAGGACTGTACACAAAGTCCTGGTTGTTGAAGGCAGATAATTGAAATCAATTCAAAAAGACTCAGCAAAACAGTTGGCTGATTTTTTTTTTTACTAACTCTGTGGAATTCACCAGTCATGCAATTTCAATTATATTTTTTTCTTGAATTAATAAAAACAGGTAATCTCATTCCAGTACGGTGTATTTGTATCCAAGACTACATAATCTTGTTGATGGATTTTCCAGCAGGGTAGCAAGAATAGCATTAGTGAATCCAAAAGCACGAAAAGTCAGTGCAGCTTCTAGATTTATCCCTTTATTACTTCATACATGGATTTTCAATTGGTCATATTTCTTTGCTTTCCTTTCAAAGATGACAACAGAGTGTATTCTCTCAGTCAGCCTATCACTATTACACTGCGTCGTTTCGCACATGGAGTTGATGCTGTTGCAGCGTACTGGGACTTCAACCTTATGAATGGTTATGGAGGATGGATTTCTGATGGCTGCCAGATTGTGACATCAGATGAGAATGTCACCATAATGCAGTGTTACACTTTGAACAACTATGCAATATTGATGGTAAAGATGATATTGCATGCCAATGCATCAAATTTGTTCTCTTTAGTTCTTTCTAAACTGTGATTAAACTATTGTGTTTACTCTTTAGTTGATGATTTTGAAAGCAATCTACATATCTACAGACCCAGTGCCAATGACCTATAAATAGTGCATCTTCTATTTGAGTAGTCATTGAACGTATCACAATGTGCCCTAGTATGGTATTATATTTTCATCTGTGTTGGCAGCCCAATATTATGGTCATTTGGGTAACAGAAATTTCCCCTTAAAGAATTCACAAATCACTACCCACAAGTTTGTAACGCGGAATAAAGTTTGTGTGGTGGTGGGAGGGTGGTGACAGTATGTGTAATTGCTGGCATTAAAGGTTATTCAGTTTACCATGTCTGTCTGTGAAGCTTTCTCCATTTATGCCATTGGGTCTACTGAACCTCTCATTCTTAAATTTCCTTGCTTGAAATCAATTCCGCTGAATCAATGTAGCCATAAAACCTAACTGACACATGTTTAGATAAAGTTACTTTCCGTTACAGAAAATTTTGATATAGACAGCTTTCGAGCAATCAACCCCCTTCCTCTCAATCATTTAATGGTATCCTTATTTTAAAAAATCTGTATAAAGTGTGTGTGAACATATGAAGTTACTGTGGCAGACAATGTGAAGGAAAATCATAAGGGCTTCTACAGGTATATTGTGAGCAAAAGGATAGGAAGGGACAAAATTGGTCCCCTTGAAGATCATAGTGGTTGACTATGTATGGAACCAAATGAGATGGGGAGATCTTAAAATGTTTTTTTTTATCATCTGTATTCTCTCAGGAAATTGGCACAGTCATTGGAAGTAAGGAAAACAAGCAGTGAGGTAATGGAACCCACACCGATTAAAGAGGAGGAATTGCTCACTGTCTTAAAGCAAATAAGGGTGGATAAATCCCCAAGACCTGATGAGATATTAACTTGGACCTTAAGGGAGGCTAATGTAGAAATTGCAGAGGCTCTGGCAGAAATATTTAAAATGTCCTTAGCCACTGGTGTGGTGCAAGAGGATTGGAGGGTGGCTCATGTTCCATTGCTCAAAAAGTAACCCTGAAAATTATAGGCCAGTGAAACTGACGTCAGTAGTCAGTAAATTATTGGAAGATGTTCTAAGCGATCGGATATACAATTATTTGGATATCCAGAAATTGATTAGGGATAGTCAACATGGCTTTGTGCATGGTAGATCGTGTTTAACCAATCTTTTAGAGCTTTTTGAGAGGTTACCAGGAAAGTTGACAAATGAAAGACTGTGGATGTTGTCTACATGGACTTTAGTAAGACCTTTGACAAAATCTCACATGGGTGGTTAGTCAGAAAGATTCATACATTAGGTATTCATGGTGAAGTAAGAACTGGATTCAACAATGGCTGGACAGGAGAAACCAGAGAATTGTAGTGGATGATTGCTTCTCAAACTGGAGGACTATGACTCGTGGTGTGCCTCAGGAATCGGTGCTGGGACCATTGTTTGTCATCTACAATCCATGATCTGGATGATAATGTGGTAAATTGAATCAGCAGGTTTGCAGATGAGATGCGCTGGAGGCATTGTAGATAGCGAAGAAGGTTTTCAAAGCTTGCAGAGAGATCTGGACCATCTGGAAAAATGGGCTGAAAAATGGCAGATGGAATTTAATACAGACAAGTGTGAGGTGTTGCATTTTGGAAGGATAAACCAAGAAAGGACATAGAAAATGGTAGAGCACTGAAGAGTGTGGTAGAAGAGCGGGACCTGGGAATACAGATACATATTTCCCTGAAACTGGTATCACAGGTGGATAGGGTTATAAAGAGAGCTTTTGGCATATTGGCCTTCATAAATCAAAGTATTGAATATAGGAGTTGGGATGTTATGGTAAAGTTGTATGAGACATTGGTGAGGCTAAATTTGGAGTATTGCGTGCAGTTTTGGTCACCTAACTACAGGAAAAATATCAATAAGATAGAAAGTGCAGAGAAGATTTACTAGGATGTTGCCTGAACTTCAGGAACTGAGTTACAGGGAAAAGTTAAATCAGGTTAGGACTTTATTGCATGGAACATAGATGAGTGAGGGGAGATTTGATGGAGGTATTTAAAATTATGAGGGAGATAGTCAGAATAAATGTAGATGGGTATTTTCCAGAGTGTCAGTGAGACACAAACAGAGGACATGGGTTAAGAGTGAAAGGGGAAAAGTTTAGGGGGAACATGAGGAGAAACTTCACGCAGAGATTGGTGGGACTGTGGAACAGGTTGCCAGGCTCAATTTTAACATTTAAGAAGAATTTGGACTGTTCATGGATGGAAGAGGTATGGAAGGCTATGGACTGGATGCAGGTTAGTTGGACCAAGTAAAAAAAAATGATTTGGCACAGACTAGAAGGGTGGAAGAGGCCTGTCTCTCTGCTATAGTGTTCTATGGTTCTATGTATATTTTGATTTTGTGTGAATATCACATTGCAAAGATATTTTCTTGTCTTTGTTACACTGTAGTTTTGGTCATCAGACTGCAATGCAGAAAAACATAAAAACTCCAGTGACTTATGCAACTGAATTATAAATAATAGCACCAAATTTGCTCCAAAGAAATATTTAAAATGGATTGAATTGTATCCATATACTTTTGAACTATTATCTCGCCTCCATTATCTAGTAATCCTGAAAATTATATTTAATCCCAAAGGTATTGGGAAAATAGACCTGGAGAGTGATAAATGTGGGTAAATAAGCTCTTGAAGAAGCAGTAGCATTGTAGATTCTGCAATATTGTAGTAAGACCACCTTAGAGGATCATGGTTTGGTATGAGGGGTAGTGATATTGTGTGTAACTGCTTGAATTAAAGTTAATTTTGCTTACCATTTCTGTGTAGCTTTATCGATTTAAAGCGATTGGGTCTACTGGATCTCTCTTATTTTCCTTGTTTGAAATCAATTCCACTAACTCATTGCAGCCACAGGCCTATTGTCATTTATCTCAGTGACACATGTGATATTATCTTGTGTCTGGTTATGGAACACCGCTGCTTATGCAGGCTGTATAACTGCTTTATATATGATAACATATTTTGCTATTACAGATTGTACCTCTCTTATCCGGAGCTCTGTGGCCTGGCAACTCCCGTGGTCTGGCACGTTTGAATCTGCTGCCATTAGTACAAACTCCTTACAGATAATGTGGGACTCTCATCCCGGTCCCAATTGCTAGGGCTGTAAAGACATTGTGCTTAATGCTACACCAACCATGCCACCCCATAGTATTATTTCCTCTTTTCAGTTTTGTTCTACCTTTGATATGTTTACATAGGGGGCTCCCTTAGGGGTTCATTTCTGTTTTCCGACATTTTCTGTGGTCCAGCAATGGCCAGGTCCCAACATTACTGGATTAAAGCGATACAACCTGAATTTGCCTTCTTAAGGAATTTATGTATTTCTTTCTTTAATTCTGACTGTTATTTGTACCCATCAGGATCTGACTGGTGCTGATTTCCTACTGCAGTCTGTTGAGCTCTTGCATCCTGTAATATATGTTGCTGCCACAGTATTGCTGGCTTGTTTGGTCATAATTATCGTAAGCTACATATATTATCAGAGGTAATACCTTTTATAACATTTTAATGTTGGTTCAAAGTAATGCATATCATATCATTTGAATAAAACTTGTCAGTTCAACATCACTTGCTGACTTTGAACCACATAGAATTTATGATGCAAGTTTGGAAAATCCTTTGTGACAAGAACATGGAAAAAATTTCAAATGTAATTAATCAAATTTATACAGTAAAATCACCATTATCAATTGTATACTAAAGCAAGCAGCAAAAAACCCCAGAGAAAATAAGTAAATAAATCAAATGGCTGAGACAGGGCGGATGGACCCCATGGGGACACGCCCCTCAATGCACACGCATTCTTTTCACTGGCGCCATTAGTGTGGAGGTGAGTCAGGTGATCAGCGCAAGGAAGTTGCACCAAGGGCCTAACCAGGATACTTGCGTGGTGGTGAGTTGCGTTGCTTTGGTGAAGATAGGAGCAAAAATTTAGCCAGTGGAGCACTCCTGTTGTGTACTTTTTTGATTAAAGTTTCAATAAAGTTGCATTGGATTGAAATGGCGCTGCCCAGGATTAAGACCCAGCTGATACTGCTGGGGTATTCTCCTCAAGTGTCTCCCTATCCCTATCTAGTAGGAATCTTTTATTTTTTAATGAATAATAAGTACATTAGTCAGGCTTTATCTGTAAACTTGGGGGAGGGGTTAATTATAACAGTGGGACAGTTAGCATCGAACTAGTGCAATGCTGATACAGTGTCAGCGATCGGGGTTCAATTTTTCTTTAAAGTTACGGAATTACTGGATTAAAGTGAACATTACATAATGAAAGACTACAAAACTGATTATTTTATCATACCACTTTACATTCTACACTGTCCTTTGTCTTCTAAATGGTGTATTCATAATGCAGGTGTATTAGTTAGATGTTGTAAGAGTGAGTCTCAATCAACCGGAAAATTTGCATTTCTGGCATCCGTGATCCCCGTAGGTGCCAGATAACGGGGATTTTACTGTACTTGATTTGCCCTTTAACCTCTCAGTGGCTATTTTGTAATTGCAGTACAAGCGCAAGCTTAACTATTAGGTCAGTGTCTTTAAAAATAAAGGTGCAAATTATGAGCCGATTCAATTGGAATTCAAAAAAAGATTTTATTAATTCACTACATTGTAATTTGCATCAGTGAAATCTTGTAACTGTTGAAAAAAATCAAGTTTTACTATACAATACTATGGAAGTGCATGGGATATGGGTAGGAAGGAAATATAACAACCTGAAATAATATTAGAGTTAAGTTGTGGTTTCTTTGGTAAGAGTCCTGATGATTTGTTCTGTTGTGGCAGTGTGGTGCGGATCAGCAGGAAGAGTTGGCATATGTTGGTTAACTTTTGCTTTCACGTTTTCCTGACGAGCGCAGTGTTTGTAGTTGGCATCAGTCAGACCAGGAATATTACTGTTTGCCAGGCGGTAAGTAAAATATATTTATTTCTTGTAATTGCTACGTAATGACAGTATTATTTTAAAAATGTTTTCCAATAGGACTATTTGTTCAATAATAGTAGGAAAATTTCAAAAAAAGCAACAAATTGGAATTATCTCTGAAAATAATTCAGTTGGAGAATGCAGTGATCTAATTTCAGATGTGGGATAAGAGAGTGATAAAATATTTTGGATTAATAGGATATTATCACAGCACTTTGAACATAGTGAAAATAAATCAGTGCTGCTCAGTAGAAAATGTTGAGAGACTGTGGAGAGAATATAATTACATTGGTATTCGTAAATTGGCTAGTACATCTTTAAGATTATTTTACTGTCATGTAATAATGCAGAAAATGTACAGTAAGAGAAAGAGGAGCTAAAAAGTGTCCCTTCAGAGATAGGCATAGATTCGCCTCCAGTGCTCCCACAGCCTCTGCAGCCATGCAAACCCCTGATCAATCCATTGGCAAACCGATACGATCAGGAAGCCCAAGGCCCTTTGGGAGCCCTTCGTGCCTTCAGCACCTTCTTGAATCCTGGCTCCAATGAGCCAGTTTCCAGCAGCCTGTCTGGATCCTTCAGCTGCTGAACCCATCGCTGGTTTCTGGTCTGTAGGGTAGTCCCCTTTGCTTCTCCTCAACTTGAGAGTGGGGGTAGGGGATGTTCTCTCTATTTCTGATGCCCTGCGCCAGTCTTCTACTTCACCAGAGTGGGTCATCTTGGACAGACCCCTCAGTTGCAAGATTTTAATTAAAAACACCATCGCCTCCTGTAACAGGCAGTTTAAAGCCTGTGTGGAGCCGTGGACATTAGGACCGGGCAGCTGGACTCCTTGGAGGAGTGCTGAGTCTCCGCTCCCCAGTCTTCTAGGTCCACATTAATGGCAGCAATGCCTTTTAAAAATTTCTTTATTGCAAATCAAACAAATTGTATACCCAACATTATTCCCCTGTACACTTCCAATTCCCTTGCATTACAAGGAAATGTCTGCACTATTGCAAAGTCACTTTTTTGTACTAGAATAACTGAATTTTAATATTATCTATCCATCTTTAGTATTTTTTTTGTCTATTTTAATTCAATTAAGGTTAATGTAGTTTTTACAAAGAACCTGTTCGGCTGCAGCAAGTTAGAATTTTGGTGCATACGTACATTGTATATGACCATAAACTCGTTTGGATCATTATTGAATGTTTCAAAAGTTTGTGAAATTTCTCTTTAACCACAGAAAACAGGTGTTAACCATTTTGTACTGTAGATTTGCCCCATTAGAACAACTGCAAAAGGATCTCATCAGGGAGGAGGGTTTCTCATGAAATAATGGTAGCACAAGCAGCAAATGTTCAACCGTGCATTAACACAGAATCACATTTTAACACAAATATGCTATTTATTTTTATGTACTAATATGACAAATATTTGCCCTTGTTGGGGCTTAAATTGGATGAAATGCCAACTTTCCAGTCGGACCTATCTTCAATTTATTTAGCTTCCAAATATTAGTATATATACCGATGCATGAGTCAGTCCAACTGTAACAATGCAGAAATGTGACAAATATTTGCCCTTGTTGGGGCTTAAATTGGATGAGATGTCAACTTTCCAGTCGGACCTATCTTCAATTTATTTAGCTTCCAAATATTAGTATATGTACCGATGCATGAGTCAGTCCAACTGTAACAGGTGCAGACTATGATTTCCATGATTTATTGGTATTATTTTAGAAATAATTTGACTGGATATTGTACTGAGTCCTGCTATTGATTTTAATTTTCTCCTTGGCTTGTGTTTGTTTCTGGCTAAGATTTAAAATTAGTGATGGGGCCCTAATCTTAAATTGAGAATTGGGAAAGGGAAATTCCATTTAAGTATCCATTAAAAGGGATGATTGCTAAGAGTGAGTTTTGCTTCTTAACTCTTGATTGAACGTGTGGACAAATTGGGAATTATAGTTTTAATATGATAGCTGAATAAATAAACTATAGTTAAAATGGGGTGGTTAAACCATAAAGAATTAAGAAAATGGATGGGGGAGACTATCAATGTGAAGTCAAGAATTTTGTGGTTTGCCTTTGAGGGGGTAATTTGTATACAATTTATTGTCTTTTTTTAGTTGCTTCTGTTATGTTTTATAATGAAATTGAGAGACATACCATTATCATTACAAAGCATCCACAATTTTTTGACTGGCTTCTAGATTGTATTTGCTTACATGTTGAATATTTTGAAAATGTAGGTTGGGATAATTCTACACTATTCTACTCTCGCCACCATCTTGTGGGTTGGTGTCACAGCACGAAATATTTTCAAACAGTTGACAAGGAAAGCGAAGAGATGTCAGGATCCAGAGGAACCACCTCCCCCACCGCGACCAATGCTAAGGTAGGCACAATATTTCATGTGACACATTTTCTAACATTCACTATGTTTGTGAAATTGAACAGATACGTCTACGTCTTCTAGAGTTTAGAAGACTGAGAGGTAATTTCACTGAAGCATGGCTGAGGTGATGAGAACTATATCCAAGGTGACCAGGCAACATAACTTGTCAGGTATTGAAGGATGCACTGACCAATTGACTAAAGTCCTCACGTACATCTTCAACACCCTACTGCATCAGTTCATCGTTCCCACAGGGTTTAAGACAGTCACCCACACTGCTCAAGAGGGCAACAATAACAGGCCTCGATGACTACCACCTTGGTGGCACTGACCTCCACCATTATGAAATGCTTTGAGTGTCTGGTGATGGAATGCATTAAAGCACACCTCCCAGAGATGCTAAACCTATTTCAATTCGCCTATAGAAGAAAACGTTCCACAGACAATGCTATAACCTTGTTCATTCACTCTGTCCTGACCCACATGGAGAATGACGCAACATGTACCAGCCTGCTGTTCTTTGAATTCAGCTTGCAATTAATATGATCATTACCCAGAGGCTAGTGGAGAAGCTGTCCTCATTGGCGCACAACACCCTTCTCTGTAGCTGGATACAGAAAGACTACAGCCTGTCTAGGTTGGTAGCAGAACTTTGAGAATTAGCGCACCTCATGGATGTGTGCTCAGCTGCTCTTGTTTCTGTTACTGAACTATGAAAGCAACGCCAGATCCAGCTCCAACCGTGTCATCAAGTTTGCAGATGACCCAACAGTAGTTGGCCTCACTAGCAACAACGATGAGTCACACAACAGAGAAGAAGTGGAAAATCTCATGAAATGGTGCAAGAATCATAGAATGTTACAACACAGAAATAGGCCTTTTCAGCCCTTCTAGTCTGGGCTAACATTTTTTTTGCCCAGTCACCCAGTCCATACCTCTCACATCCATGTACCTGTCCAAATTCCTCATGTTAAAATTGAGCCCACATTCACCACTTCAACAAGAAGCTCATTCACGCTCCCACCACTCTCTGTGTGAAGAAGTTCCCCCTAATGTTCCACCTAAACTTTTTTTCTTTCATTCTTAACCCATGTCCACTGGTTTGTATCTCACTTACCCTCAGTGGAAAAAACCTATCTACATTTACTCTGTCTAAACCCCCCCCCCCTCATAGTTTTATATGCATCTATCAAATTTCCCCTCATCCTTCTGCACTTCATGGAATTAAAGATCTGTTTAACCTTTTCCTGCAACCAGTTCCTGAAATCCTGGCAACATCCTAATAAATCTTCTCTGCACTCTTTCTACATTATTGATATCTTTCCTGTAGTTATGTGTCCAAAACTGCACACAATACTCCAAATTTGGCCTCACCAATGTTTTATACAACTTTAACATAACATCCCAACTCCTATACTCAATATTTTGATTTATGAAGGACAATATGCCAAAAGCTCTCTTTACAACCCTGTGGATACCTGTGAGGCCTTTTTCAGGGAATTACTGTATATCTTGGAGTACAAGTCAAGTTGTGAAACCCTAAAATATCTCTGAAAATTGGGGGAGGTTGACATATACGCCAGATATACTTTTGAGACCTTAAATTCAGCTCAAAAACCGCTTCAGACTGATTCAGCGTGTAAGTCGACCCTTGAAAACCAATTTGGCATATGTCGACCCTGTAAGCACTTCCCCACCGCCAGCACTACCACTCCCAACACCTCCCCATCGGTGGGTGCCACCATAATCCACCTAGACATTCTACAATTGTGGAGCCTGAGGTCCCCGCTCCTACCTGAGAGCCTGTGATTGCTGTTCCTGGCTGGCAAAGAGGAAGTTCTCACTCCTGCTGAGAGAACGAGGTCGCCACTCTTGCCCCCCCCCCCTCCTTTCATTTCACTTGTCCACATTAGCTCATACCACACAAATCCCCTTGCATCCATGTAGTTTTCCATGCCTTTCTTAAAAGGAGCTAATGTACCTGCTTCCACCACTTTGTATGGAAGTTCATTCCATAAATCCATCATCCTTGGAGTGAAAAACTGTCCCCTTGTGTTGCTTATAAATTCCAACTCTTCATCTTGTAGTTATCCCCTCTTATCTTGGATTCTCCCATTCTAGGGTACAGATGGTCACTATTCACCATATCAATGCTCTTCATTATTACATGGACCTAAATAAAGCCTCCTGTCAATCTGCAACATTCCAACAAAAACAGGCCTAATTTTCCTTTGCAATAACTCAACTTCCATAAACTTGGGAATAACTTAATAAACCTCTTGTATATCTTTTCCAACTTTATAATTTCTTCTACTACTAGGCAACTAAAACTGCACACTGTATTCCAAGTATGGTCCACCAGTGTATAACGTCAACATGATAACCCAACAGATATTTTTCAACGCCTTGAGCAATGGACCCTGGCTTTCCCTGTCACCTTCCCTTAGCGCACGCGCTCACTCTCTCTTTCCCTCCTCTCCATTCTGTCTCCTTTCACTCTAACATGAAAAATTCTTACATTGTCTCTTATATCCAATTAATACCTTTTGTTGATCTGAATTTCTTCTCGTGCCAGCATTGTCTGAATTCTGAGATTTCATGCCTCTGGCTTATTCTGCCTATTCCTTCAAGAAGGGCTCAAGTCCAAAATATAGGGAATATATCTTTGTCTCCTGTGGACAATGAATGCTGAGTTCCACCAGCATTCTGGCGTGTTTTACTTCACCTCCTGATCCTTGTGGTGCGGGGACCTATTCTTTCCCTCATGACCCTTTTATTCATAATATACTCATAAAATTATTTGGATTGTCCCTTGTGCTGTCTGACCAAGCCATCTCATAGCCTCTTTTAGCTCTCCTTATTTCCTCTTCACTATGCTCCAACATTCTTTTTTGACTCAGTCAGTGTGGTATCATAACTTGTCCTAAATGTCCCACCAATGTGAATTCCACCTGTCTGCACATATCTAAACTCATCCCATCTGTGTATCCATCCAATTTTTCTTAAATGTTGCAATAGTGCCTGCCTCAACACCACTTCTAGCATCCTGTTCCATATATCTACTACCATTTGTGTTTATATTTTTAAATAAAGTTACCAGCCAGGTTCCTGTAAAATCTCTTCTCCCTCACTTTTAACTTGTGTCCTCTGGTTATCAAGTCCTTGCTCTTGGCAAAAGAGCATTCACCTGATCTATCCTCACATGATTTTATACCACTCTACAATATCACTCTTCATCCTCATGTGCTCCAATGAATAAAGCCCTAGCCTGCTCAGCCTCTCCCTATAGCTCAGTCCCCCAAGTCCTGGAAGAATCCTCATAAATACTCACTGTACCCTTTCCAGTTTGAAAACCTCTTTCCAGTAGCATGGTGAGCAAAACTAAATGCAATACTCCAATTTGGGCCTCACCAACATCTTGTACAACTGCAACATAACCTCCCATCCTCTGCACTCAGTACTCTGACTGATGACGGCCAATGTGCTGAAAACCTGGTTGACCACTCTTTCCACATTCAAGATTCAATATATTGTCACGTCATGAAACAATGTCATATTATACAAAACTGTCTTTTCTCTGCTCGAAGGCAGACTGATTCACCATCAGCATAAATTGTGTGAAGCACCCATAGAAAGAGAAGCAAAAGAAAGTGTTTTTCTCTTCTCCCCCCCCCCCCCCCCCCAATACGATTAGGAACCCTTTGGCATCCTGGTTCTGATACCTGATACCCCTTCAGTCAGTTTCGAGCCAGTCTCCAGCAGTCCGCAGCCTGTGTAGGTTCTTTGCCTCAAGTCACTGACAATCCGCTGCAAAAAAAAATGATCAGCTTCTTAATATAAACGTAGCAGAACCAAAGCTTGGAAATGAAATTGGGAGATTATTTTTGTATTTTTTTTTAAATTGGTTGAGAATGTGGAATTCACAACCATGAGGAACATAGTTGAGGAGGGATTAATATGGAGAGGAGAAACAATAAAGCTGGGCTGAAAGAGTTAGATGAGGACAATTGGGAGGTGCTCAGCATAACTCTCTGCATGTGTTGTGACAAAGACTGTGTATTGTATTTCTGCTAATATTGAATTATTGTACCTTGCAAAGGTAAACTCTGTTTTGCAAAGTAACAGGCTACATACTTATTAACACAGCAGGACCTGTTACAGTTAAATAATTCACTCAGAAGTTAAAGAAAAATTAACTGAGCCAAATAACAAACTGCACTTGTGTTTGTGAAAATTGAATTTAATTAACCTGAAATAAATGTGCATTTCATACCACTGCTTAATTTAAATTTCAATCTTATTTTGTTTTGTGAGATGTACATGCAGTTGTGTAACACTTCCCTCGTGATTGTATCTTTAAAGGTTCTATTTGATTGGTGGAGGAATTCCGATCATTGTGTGTGGCATCACAGCGGCAGCTAATATTAAAAATTATGGAAGTAAAATGGATGCACCATAGTAAGTTCAATTTGTTTTGTATCTTCAGATTGAAAACCATTTTTTATTTTTTCATGTCTTTGACGTTGACTGATGCTCCAATCGAATTGAGAAGAGTTGGGAATAAAGAAGTTGCCTGAAATTGTGAATGATGAAAAATACCACCCCAAAAATTGGATAGATAATTGGATTTCATTATTTACCTTTGGTCTATTTACATTAATTCAGAATGTTCTTTTTATATGAAGACATAGCCAGAGACTAAATGTTTTGGATCATTTAAACTTATCAGGAATCACAACAAAACCACTCAATGTAGCACCCAAAAATTACCTATTTGGATTTTAATTTCATGGAAGTAGTTTAGTAATGTTTATATTAAAGATCTGGGAAAAGTAATATTTTAATTTTCTTTTTGGTAAGGGAAATCAGTATTTCATAATTCACAACTGGTTTCTCAGTATCTTGTACCTATCCAGATGAAATAGAAATGAATCCTGAATCAATGACGTTCTGGTGAAGGCCCTAAAATGACCTTTGTTTCAGAGGTTTTTTTAATTAAAAATAAAACCAGCATTGGCTGGGATCTGACTGTGAAGAGCCTTAGCAATGAACTCTTGTCCCTTGTGGCTGATTTACAATGTATCAGTGAGTGTTGGGGTGAATCACAAAATGATATTTAAATGTGTATTAAAGAAAATTTTCAGTGAAGAAGTTTATGAAGAAAACTGATTGAAAAACCAAGGGTGGAGGTAAAAAGATGCTGGGGTTCAGTGCAGTTGGGGAAACTCAGCATCCATTGGAAGACAAGGCAGTTAATGTTTTGGGCCTGAGCCCCTCTTGTGCTTTCTGTGGTTGCAGTGTGGCCTGCTGAGTTATTTTTGTGTAATGCGAAAAGCATGAGTGGAATTCTTTCAGGCTAGTACTACATTTAGAAAGCTACCAGTGATGTTTGTTTGTTTGTGTAGAGGCATTGACCAGTTTAATATTGAGGAATGGCCTCAGTTTTGCCCTAGAAACAAATTGAGCAAGTTCACTGTCTCCATTCTGCATATCGGAACCTACAATAAATTCTAGCATCCAATGAGTGCATGATCCAAGGGGAACGTGACTGAATGCACTCATAGAGACCAGTGCAAACACACTTTTAATAGCTTACACTCAATGGCCTGTAGACACAATAGGTGAATCTAAGATAAGGTGGGAAAACCAGAGTTTATATTGGGGTAGGTGAGGGAGGAGCCAGCCATCTGAACAATACACAGACAGTGAATTTCAGTTTACTGCACCAAGATTGTCATAATCAACGTGGAATGGCATACAGCAATGATAACTTCTAATTATTAGTACACATTGATAGAGTTAAAGATCTCAAAGCACTGTATAGCTGAAGAATGATCAATAGTATCTCAAAGGTAAGCAAGAGGCACTTTCAGGTGGCCAATTGCCCCGCATGTAAAGCTGCATATTTTGGCAAAATGCGGCTGTTGGGAGGCCACGTGAATGCGCAGGAGGCGCCTGTGACGCGAACTTTGCAACCCTCCTCCGAGAGGGATAATCGCTGCAGCACAGTGGCCTCCCCAGCCATCTGAATGCAGCTGCCTAAAAGCGGCTGCATTCGGGATGACAGTCAGCTGGCGAGTGCCTGACGCCTCCTCTCCCAGCCACCCCTTCCCATGGTGCAGAACGTCGGGGCCGAAACAATGCCGGTACCCGACTCGAGCGCGGCTATCAAACTTGGCGTCAGCATATTTAAGCCTTGGCGGAGGAAAGCAAGGTCACGGATGCAGTATCCCCGAGTTCCCAGCCCCCTTCTCCCCCGCCGGCCACCCCAGCCCCCTTCTCCCCCGCCGGCCACCCCAGCCCCCTTCTCCCCCGCCGGGGGGGCAGAGTGATCAATATGGGACCATTCCATGTGGGATGTCCCTGTGCTTATAGCTGCACTAGCTGTCCCAGCTGACAGCCAGCCATCCTAACAGCCCAAGAGACAGGAGCCGGAGTGCGCTCAGATACGCATCACAGTGCAGCTGTCACTTCAGGAGGCCAGCGCTGTGCTTTTAGCGCTGCAACCTGAACGTCAATTCAAAGGGCCACTTCCTCCTCTTCAGGTGCATTCTTAGTGGAGAATGCACCTGAAGAAGCCCAAGGTTACCTTTGGACAGAAGGCAAACAGATGGGGTGGATTTAAATTCCTTTGTTATCATATGTTAATACACAATGTAAAATACACCAAAAACACTTGCTTGCTGTAAATAAAGGGAGACGAAGAGATGTTGCTAGCATTGCTCGGTGCCTCAACAGTAAGAGAAGGTGAAAAGCCCTTTCAGGTGAACCCTCTGCCTTGAGGCCAGCAACAGGAGTGGATTTAAAACTGCTAATTCACCTTTCATGTGGCAGCCCTAAAAGGCTGCTGCATCGTTACCTGGTCCACCTGAAAGGACCTATTCATATCCAGAGGCACCTCATAGTGCCCTCCAGATCTGATGGAGGCGGGGCAACTAGTGCCACAGTGCCATCCATCATAAATATGTGGCATAGCAATGGCTATCTTCCCTACTCAATCCCCCATGCAGGTGGAACCGCTCGGTGTTTCCCACAACAATTCCACCTGCGTGGGGGATTATGGGTAGGGAAGACCGAACATTGCTATGCCGCATTTTGAGCCACAGAGAGAGGCCCAAAGACCGAAGTGTTCAGTGAGGTGCAGGAGCGGCCAGCCAGGCTGTCACAGCCTGTATCAGACGCCCCCAACATCCCCCGCCAGCCACCCCTGCCCCAATGGCTCTCACAGACTGCCCCTGCCCTGACAGCCCCCGCCAACCTCCCCTCCCCAGTGGGGCGGGGCTGTCAGGTAGTGGGGCTGGTGGGATATCTGTCAGGTAGTGAGGCCGGGGGGGTGGGGCTGTCAGGTAGTGGGTAGTTGGGTCGTCAGCCCGCCTCCCCCCCCCCCCCCCTCCCCACACACCCCCATGCAGCCACTTACAGTGGCTGCACATTCGGGAGCCCAGCACTCTGCCGCCTTGGAGGTGCTCTGGGTACCTTCAAGTGAATGGGTATTGAGTCACAAAGGGGGGGATATTCTGTGCCTTTACACTGGGATGTTCAGGCCATCTGAAAGGGATAAAGACAGGCCTTTCACAGAGTTTCTGTGGATTAGAAAATAAAACAGGAGTAGGTAAGAAAGAGATGAAAACAGTGGAATCACATCAAAGTAAATGTTACCAAAAATTAAGAAAATTGGCATGGATGTCGATTATACCTGCTGTCCTTTTCCAATTTTTCTTCCACTCTCTCAATAGTCTTACCCTCTTCTACCTTCTGCCCAATACCCTTTCTCCTCTTTCCCCAACCCTCCTGCTCCTTTCCCCTTTCATATCAGCCTCTTTTTCTTGTGGTCTTGATAAAGGGTGCTATCTGCAGACTTTCTATTTATCTTGATCCAGAATGTTGACTGCCCATAGATGTTGTCTGACACATTGAGTTTCTTTACCAGCTCATTGCTTGCTCAGTATTTCAACATCTGCTGTCTTTCCACCCCTCGACACCCTTGCCTCCCTGATGATCCCATCCTGTCCATAATCTGAGGATGATGTGTGTACTGCCTTCAGGAGAGTGAATCTGAGGAAATCCTGGACAGAGTACCTGGCCGAGTATTAAAATCTGTGCTGACCGACTTACCAGTGGATTCTAAGATATCTTCAACACCAGGCATGGTACCCACCTATTTCAAACAGGCTTCAATCATATTGGTGCCCAAGAAGAGTGCGGTAACCTACCTTAATGACAGTGATGAAGTGATTTGAAAGGCTGGTGTTGAAATATATCAGCTCCTGTTTGAGCGGTGACATGGATTCATTCCAGTTCACTTGTAATAGCCACAGGTCTACAGAGGCTGCTATCTCGCTAGCTCTATTACAAAGCCCTGGAAAACCTGGGCAGTAAAGATGCATTCATTTGGATGCACTTTATCGACTGCAGTTCAGCATTTAACACCATCATCCCCTCAAAATTGATTAGCAAACTCCAAGATCTGGGACTCAACACCCCACTGTGTACTCTGACAATAAATCTGAAAACTTTACACTTTAATGTTGCTCTGTTGAGTATGCTTCACAATTTGTTTTTAAGGGAACATTGCACCATCTAGTGCTAATAAAGGTGAACTCCATTAGTCACGTTGACTTCATGAGAAAGGATCTTTGTGAATAGGCCTCTATTTCCATTTGTTTTTGCATTAATTACACTGGCATTATAGTTGTACAACACATTATGAGTTATGAGGGGGAAGTGTATTCATACCCAAAACCTCCATGCCACTATGAAAGATACATCTGAAATACGTTATTTTTTATTACTTACCAATTTTGTCAACCAATAAGTTTTGGGTAAACTTGATATTTTTTACTAGGATTTAATAAGCAAGTGCTGACAATCTTATCAGATTCACATGCAAAATAACTACCTTTCCTTTGATTCCATTCTAAACGACATATTGAAATGACAATGGATTCATGTCACTGTTTGCCAAAATATATGTGGAAAATGTGAACATATTCCTTTTGAGGGAGAATGGTTAACAAATATTAAATAATGTTTAATGCAAAGGATCAGAACCCACATTCACTGTTCCATCTTGGGTGATCTATACCTTCTCTCCATTTTATCATTTGAGACATTTAGAATTTTTGGGGAAAATGGAACAGTTCAAAAATTCATCTTTATGGCCCATGACAAAGATTTTGCAACTTTTTGACTGAAGCTTTTGAATTTTTTTGGATTAGGATGATTGCATTTAAGTTTTGTTGCTCAGAACTTCTAACATAATTACTTTTCACATTTTCTTTTATCTTTCAGCTGCTGGATGGCGTGGGAACCCAGCCTTGGGGCATTTTATGGACCTGTTGGGTTTATTATCTTTGTAAACTGCATTTACTTTCTGAGCATATTTGTGCAGCTTAAACAACACCCTGAACGAAAGTATGAGCTTAAGGAAGCAGCAGATGAACACCAGCATTCAGCAAATACCGACCACAGAGAATCTAATGTCAACGATTCAACCTCTACATCTCAAGCAAATTGTTCTGTTCTTTCATCCTCTGCACTGGAGAATGAACACACTTTTCAAGCACAGCTACTCGGTACATGTTTGTCATTGTTTATGTATATTGCTCTGTGGGTATCTGGTGCATTGGCTGTATCCCAGTACTACCCAATGGATCTTATATTTAGCTGCCTGTTTGGGGCCACAGCTTTGAGCCTGGCTGCATTCCTTATACTTCATCATTGTATTAGCAGAGAAGATGTTCGACAGTGTTGGATGACCACTTGCTGTCCAGGGAGGAGTACTTATTCCATTCAAATTAATGTCCCACCAACAGATTCCAATCATGCTAATGGTGAAACTCCAAAACTTACCAACAGTAGCACAGAGTCCTCCTGCACAAACAAGACTGCTTCCAGCAATAACAAACTATCCCAAGGATGTAAGCTAACTAATCTTCATGTTGCTGCAGTACAGAACCAACATGTTCCTTTGGCAAGTAATTTATCAACGCAGCTTGATAACAGCCTGACAGAACATTCAATGGACAATGACCTCAAAATGCATGTGACTCCTGTGGAAGTGCCATTCCGTTCTAATGGACAAATGAACAGGCATCATAAAAACAGGACTAGGGCCCATCAAACTCATCGACACAGCAGGCTGACTGTGTTAAGAGAATATGCATATGATGTACCTACAAGTGTGGAAGGAAGTGTACATAACACCTTGTCCAAGAGCAGGCACAGTAACCATGAAAGTCATCATGGGATGAGAAAGCCTCGCTCTGCTTTTAGAGACCGTCAACAAAGTCGCAACCAACCTGATGGCAGTGATATCTGTTACACATTGCCTCAATGCAATCAAAATACAGCAAAGAACGGAGTTGGTGGCAATAAAGACAGCAAGCAAAAACCAACAGTGGTTGAACACGAGAACCATAAATCCTATGGTCTTAACTTGGCTAGTCAAAATGGACTACTGAAAGGCAGTGGTCAAGATGTTCCCTTACTAGGTGCAGACAGCACTGGGAATGTCAGAACTGGATTTTGGAGAAATGAAACTACTGTGTAGTGTGCAAAAACTCCTTAATTTTATCAAATCATATAAAACTGTGATGTGCATTCCTTTCTAGTTAAAATTATTGTAAGAGTTTACAAAATTGTTTTACATTGTGTATTGAAACTGAAGGTACAGTCCTACATTTAATATGTGAAACTACAAGTTTCTGTATTTAGTTTTCTATCTTTTTAAGAGATCCAAGGTTGCCACTTTTGTGAAGTTATGCTGAGAACAATTTTCACCTTTTCTATTTTTGTAGCATTTAGTCCTGTTTTGTTACACACTATTGGATGTTCTTATACATAAAATTGCATGAGAAATAGAGTTCAGAAGCAATGGGCAATATCTACTTCTGGGCATGTAATTTTCTAAATAATAAAAAGGTTTTCCTTGTGACATGATTATACGAGTCTGAGAGTGTTTAAGAAAATCAAGTTGGTTAAGTATTTTTATTGCTTGCTTTCAATTTGTGACATGCAAAATTTTAACTAATCTATTTTAACTTGACTGAAAAATACGCAAGCTGAAATAGGATGTTTAAGGAATGCAGGAAAGAATTTGAGCAAGGAATCAGGAGGGCAGAAAGGGGCCATGAAATGTCCTCAGCACATAGGATGAAGGATAGTCCCCAGGCAACCTACATATTCATTAAAAACAAAGCCATGGCCAGGGAAAGGGTCGGACCACTCAAGGACAAAAGCAGTTTAAGCCTGGAGCTAAAGGATGTTGATGAAGAGCTAAATGAATACTGAGCATCAGTATTTGCCTAGGGGAAGGACAGTGAGATCACGATAGTGCATGCTAACATTGGAAAATGTTGACATTGGAAAAGGTGGTGATTAGGATGGTTAAAGTCCCAAGGACCAGAAAAGATAATTTCCAGGTAACTGATAGAATTGTTGTGGGCCTTCGATAGAGATTCTTGTACTCTCTAGCTATTGGTGAGGTGCCAGAGGACTAGAGCATATCCAGTGTTGTTCTTTTGTTTAAGAAGGGCAGTTAGGGATAATTTAGCACATTATGAGCCAACTATTATGAAGAGAAGATTCTCAGAGATAGGATTTCCTTGCATAGATTTGTGCAGGGCAGGTTCTAGTTTTTTGAGGAGGTGACAAAGATGTCTGAGAGGAGGGCAGTGGATGTTGTCCACATGAACTTTAGTAAAGCTTTGGACAAGATGCGTCGAAACAAACATCCAAAATGTTAAGATACATGTGATCTACAATGACTTAATAGATTGGATTCTAATCAGCTTGGTCATTGAAGACAGGGTAATGGTGGAGGGTTATTTCTCTCAGAGGGACCTTTATGTTTTGTGATTCAAGTGATTTGCATAAAAATGTAGATGGACTGTTTGGTAAGTTGCAGGCGACATAAAGTTAGGTGGAGTTGTAGATGGTGAAGAAGGTTGGCAAAGGATACAACAGGATATAGGTTGGTTGAAGTTATGGGTAGGGAAATTGCAAATGGAGTTTAATCTGGACAAGTGTGAGGTGTTGCACTTTGGGAAGTAAATGGTCAGATCCTTGCAAGCATTGATGCATCGAGGTATTTTGGGGTCCATCCACAGCTCTCTGAAAATGATAGTGTCGAAGATAGGTCATGGTGTTATGCTGCAGCTGTATAAAAAGTTAGGGAGGCCATATTTGGAGTACTTTGTACAGATCTGGCTAATGCATTACAGGAAGGAATGTGGAGGCTTTGGAAAGGGAGCTAAAGAGCTTCACCAAGATGTTGCCTACATTGGAGAGTATTGGCTATAAAGGAGAAGTTGGACAAACTCTGATTGTTTTCTCTGGTGCTTCAGAGGCTGAGGGGTGACTTGATATTCAAAATATGAGAGCTACAGATAAGGGGAATCTATTCCCTGGGTGGAAATGTTAGGTACTAGAGAGCATAGCTTTAAAATGAGGGGGAAAGTTTAAAGGAAATGTGCAAGGTACGTTTTATTTGGAGTGGTAGGTATCTAGAACATGTTGCCAAGATGGGAGGCTGGACATTGAAGTGGAAACATTTTATGACATTTAGGAGACATTTACACAGAAATGTGAATAAGCAGGGAGTTGGATTACGTGCAGGTAGATGAGATTGCTACAGATATTGTGGGCTGACCGGATTATAGCATTATGATATCCAAACTAAGCCTGGTGTGCCAGCACTAGAATTGATATGTACTTTCCTTCAATAAACTGAAATCAGTAGAATTTGTATGATTCACTGCTCATAATTTACTGTTTCTTCTGGAAGTATCTCAATAGAATCTTAACGATAAGATAAACATTTAGGTTAATTGTGTATGGCTTGAGGCTCCCAACGTGTGTGTTTTAAAAAAAAAAGTTAATCATGGTTGGATTATGGATAATGGAGCAAAATTCCCCTGTCAATATGCATCTTCTGGAGTAATTACACAGGACCAGTTTTTATTTTCCCTTTGTAATTCTGGGATTGATTAGATGAATAATCTGATTTTTGATTATAGGAGGTGACCATGCAAATCTTCCCATTCTTCGTAAAGTACATTGTATATATTTTGTGCTTTATAACTGAGATTGAACATATTTCAAAATGTGCATCATTATGTACAGATTGGTGCCTTCCTGTGATCTAGAATGTGAGTTGATGAATAACCTTCAGAAGAGGGGGGTAGTCAATTTGCCAGGAAAAATAAAAAGAAAATGATTAATTTTCAAAGGTAGAAACCAAAATTTTGATGTCAGGTGAACAATGATAACTGTAGGTTTACAGAGACACGCCCAACAATTTTGGATGAATTATTTCTTGTGATTGGGTTCAGACTCATCCAACTGATGCCCTTTGAGATTTGACATATTCCCATGCTGGGATTGAACATCTTTCTGATGGCCCAGCAGAGGAGGGAGCTGAGTATTTTGTGAAAGACACAGTCTTCATGAAAGATATAGGAAAGGACTCCAAGCATTGAAGTTTCTCCATTTCGTTAATTTGGATATATTCTTCACACCAAAGGGAATTGGGGTCACTTGGGGTCCTCAGTGATGGTATAGTTTTGATTTTTGAGGAGATGCCAATTTAAAAATTAAATTCTCTTGAAGCAGTAAGTCGCCATCCCTAGTAACACATTTGTGTCAAAATTCCATCCTCTTGCCTCTCAGCAAGGCACCAATACAAAACCTCATTTTCCTATCTCTCAACACAGTCTTGTTCATCCAATTGTAGCCTGAAAAAAATTACTACAGGTTTACCTCTTGTGATGTGCTGTGGTGCAGCAAACACAAAACTTGAGAAGACTACTACCGGCTTTATAATCAGCTTAAAGTTGAAAACTAGGTCTCTGAGGCCTCTGGTTTCACATGCTCGACTGATTTAGGAAGGGGACAGCTCGTGTCTGTATATGGGCTAGTGACTGACAGCTGGCATAGTAGGGCCAGCCTCCCAGGTTGCCTACGTGCAGGTACAATGGTTGCCCCCTGCAGTAGGCCAGTAGGAGTGCAGCTATAGTAGTGATTGTATCACCACATTCACCCCCTTCTTAAAAGAGTCTGGGGGGTGGTGTTCTAGGATATTTACAAATTCAAGCAGTCCTTTGGGCGTCTTTGTCACTGGGACTGGTGCAGGGCAGGCTCCTCATCAATGGTTAGTGGGGGCTGGGCCGCTTAAAGGTCAATTGTATCTTGGGTGGTCATGGCGGCCAGTGGTGCAAGAGGGCTGGTGCCTGATAGAGTGGGGGTGTAGGTGCTGGGTGGGGGCTTGTGGAGAAGCAGCAGGTAGGGGTCATCCCTGGGGGGGGGGTCCTGGATCGGCCAGGGATGGCTGGGGTAGGGGGGGCTAGGTCCCTGCCAATGCCATATCCCTTGTCGAGAGAGACGGTGACCTCCTGTCCATTGCTGTACCTGATGTAGGTTAGGTGTAGTTTGGGTTTGCATGGAGGAGGTGCACCTGCTCGACCAGGGGGTCAGATTTGTGGGTTCTTGCATGCTTACAGAGGAATACTGGTCACAGAGATGCCAGTCACTAATTTCTTAGGAAAGGAGAAAAGGTGTTTTGGGGGCGGGGGAGGGGGGGGTTGATTGGTAGCCGTGCACCAGAGCGACCGTATGGCTTAAGTGCCTTGGCAGGGCCTCTTGCCAATAGTTGATGGATCATCCTTTTGACCTCAGGGCCAGGAGGACTGCCTTCCAGATTACCCCATTTTCACATTCAACCTGCCCATTGCCCCTGGGGTTGTAGCTAGTCATGCAACTAGATGCAATGCTTTGCACCGCCAGGTATTGGTGCAGCTCCTCACTCATGAAGCTGGACCTTCGGTCACTGGGGATGAATGTTGGGTATCCAAATATAGTGAAGATCTGCACCAACGCCTTGATAACGGAGGCAGTGGAGGTGTTGGGGAAAGGGATGGCGAAGGGAAAATGGGAGTATTTGTCTATAACCGAGAGAAAATATACATTCTTATTCATGGAAGGTAGTGGTGCATTGAAGTCAATACTGAGTCGCTCGAAGGGCCAAGTAGCATTTTCTACGTGGGCCTGTGGTGGGTGGAAGAAGCACAGCTTGCACTCTGCACTGACCCTGCAGGACTCGGTCATGGTCTGGACTTCTTGGGCGGTGAAGGAGACGTTCCAAAACTTAAAGAAGTGGTGCAGACGCGTGATGCCTGGGTGGCAGAGATTGTCGTGCAGCGCCTGAAGCTGTTCAGACTGCACACTGGCACATGTCTGGGACAGAGCATCAGGGGAGTAATTGAGTTCCCCCAGCCTATAATGGATGTCGTACCTGAACATGGCCAGCTCGACTCTCCAGCGCAAGATCTTGTCATTTTTTATCTTGCCTCTGTGGTTGGTGCTGAACATGAATGCTATTGCACACTGATTAGTGAGAAGGGTAAGTGGATTTGGATTGGTCAAGGGACTTTGTGTTGTGGACAGTGAGTGGGCCACCGAAGGCAAGGATGAGGCTGTGGATGTGACACTGGAAGTCTAGTCACAGGATAACTGGGACACAGAGCTTGGGCATGACCAGTAGCCTGAACCCTTGCTATGTCTCCCCCTCTCCCCTGTCAATAGAAACATAGAAACATAGAAGATAGGAGCACGAGTAGGTCATTCGACCCTTCGAGCCTGCTCCGCCATTCAACGAGATCATGGCTGATCTTAAAGTTCAGTACCCCGTCCCCGCCTTCTCTCCGTAACCTTTAATACCCTTATACTGAAGAAATAGATCTAATTCCCTCTTAAATATATTTAATGAACCTGCCTCTACTGCCCTCTGTGGCAATGAATTCCACAGATTCACCACCCTCTGGGTCAAGAAATTCCTCCTCATCTCGGTCCTAAATGGTTTGCCTATTATCCTCAAACCATGACCCCGGGTTCTGGATTTTCCCATCATTGGAAACATCCCATCTGCATCCATCCTGTCCAGTCCTGCCAGAATTTTATATGTCTCTTTGAGATCCCCTCTCAATCTTCTAAACTCCAGCGAGTACAATCCCAATTTGCGCAATCTTTCCTCATAAGTCATTCCTGCCATTCCAGGTATCAGCCTGGTGAATCGCCTCTGCACTCCCTCCATTGCAAGAACATCCTTCCTTAGATAAGGTGACCAAAACTGCACACAATACTCCAGGTGTGGTCTTACCAAGGCCCTGTAGTAAAGTATCCTTGTTCCTATACTCAAACTGTCTTGATATGAAGGCCAACATACCATTTGCCTTTTTAACCGCCTGCTGTACCTGCATGCTCGCCTTCAGAGACTGATGTACAAGTACCCCTAGGTCTCTCTGCACTTCCCCATCTCTTAATCTATTGCCATTCAAATAGTAATCTGCCCTCCGGTTTGTATTACCAAAGTGGATAACCTCACATTTATCCACATTGTAGTGCATTTGCCATGTATCTGCCCAGTCCCTCAATTTATCCAAATCACACTGGAGCTTCCTGACCCCCTCTTCCGTGCACACAACCCCTCCTAGCTTAGTGTCATCTGCAAATTTGGAGATATTACATCCAATCCCCTCATCCAGATCATTAATGTAAATTGTGAACAGCTGGGGTCCCAGTACAGATCCCTGAGGTACCCCACTGGTCACCGCCTGCCACTCAGAAAACGAACCATTTATCCCAACTCTCTGTCTTCTACCTGCCAGCCAGTTTTCAATCCACATCAATACTTTGCCCCCAATCCCATGAGCCTTGATTTTGGAAGCCAGTCGTTTATGCGGGACCTTATCGAACTTCACTGAGCAGCACCCCTGTGCAGTGATCGAGTGGTCCTGGGATGCTAAAGTGATGGGAAGTTTTGCTAGGTACACTGAGTTTCATTGTCCTGATCACATTCAGGTGCACAAAGCTCTCAGTACTACTGCTGTCAAACAGGCATTTTGTTATCTTCCCATTGACAGCTATGTCCATCAGAGTGCACCTGAGTCCATGGGGAATGTCCTCTATCCGCATGGTGGATGCTAGGACCTCCTTGGGGTCCTAGTCCCTGCTTCCCGATGATTGTGGCGAGCAGCAGCCGGTGGGTGGCCTTTGGAGTGCAGTGTGCAACGAGTGCGCGGTTTTGTGCACGCACGTGTTGACCAGGACATCTGGTCGGCGTGCCGATGCAGCTTGAGTCAGTGCAGCTGGGAGTTAGCTGGCCTATGAAGGCAGCACCCAGGGAATGGACACTGCATCTGCTCAGCCTGGTGGTCCAGTCGGAAGTGACATCACCATTACAGGCGGAGGTTCTGCTGGAAGTGACGTCATTGGTGCGGGCAGAAGTCTGGCTGGAATTGACATCATTGGTGCAGACAGAAGTTGGGTGGTGCCTGTGGTGAGCATAAGGCTGTAGCGTGGTTTGACGGCTGGGCTGGAAGTGACGACGGTGCAATAGGCAAGGTAATTGTGCCACCCAGCACTCGCACATGGAGGAGCCTAGGGGATCGGGAGGCACTCCTGGTGGGTTTGGGGATGTGTACTTTAGTGATGTGGCTTTACTTCCTGCATTGGGAGCAGTATGAGTTCCATGCAGGGCGGTTCTTATGGAGTGCGTGTCTAATCCATACCGGGACCCACAGTACGGCGACAGCAGCGGCAATCATCTCTTCCCTATGGGACCCTTCAGTTGCTGCTGCTGTTGTTGGTCAGGCCGGTGAGTGGGGGTGATGAGCACTGAAGACCTCCACATGGGCCATGAGCTTTTTCTGGTTCGTATTGATGACATCTGCTTGAGTGTGGATGATTGCCTTGATTGCATGCTTCCAGATCTCAAAGTATACTGGAGTGTCCAGGTGCTGAGAGTCTATGTCTAGCTTCTCAAGGGTGAGGAACCTCTCCATGAACCTTAAGATTTTAAGCTGATTAAATTGTGATGTGCTGTGGTGCAACAAACACAAAACTTGAGAAGACTGTACTACAGGCTTTAATCAGCTTAAAGTTGAACACCAAGCCTCTGTAGCTTCTGGTTCCATGTGCCTGACGGATTTAGGAAGGGGCTGGCTCAAGTCTTTATATGGGCTGCTGATTGACAGCTGGCATGGTGGGGCCAGCCTTCCAAGTTACTGACCTGCAGGTACAGTGTTTGACCACTGCAGTAGTCCAGTAGGAGTGTGGCTATAATAGTGGTTGTATCACCATACCTCTCTTATCCAGTGCTCTGTGGTCCGTCACATTAGAATCTGCTGCTGTTAGTATAAACTCCTTGGAGACAACACAGAAACTCGAATCCCGGTCCCGATTGCTGACGCTGTAAAGGCGTTTCAAAAACCGCCTCATAGTTTTATTTCCTGTTTTAAGCTTTGTTCTACCTTTGATATCAATTTATATTTCGGTGGAATATAAATTTATTACGGGAATATAATGTGCCGATATTAAAACGTTATTGATGTTATGGACATAAAAGAATAAGATTATAGGATCAAAAGGTAAATTAACTATTTTAACGCCATTATACAATAATCAGCTTATTTCTTTTTCATTATTTAATAGTCATTTAAAGAATTGGGATTTTAAGAGTATAAAAACATTGCAGGATTGTTTTGTAGAAGGTCAGTTTCTTTCATTTACTCAATTGAAAGAGCATTTTAATATTGCTGAAAATTCTTTATTTGTTTATTATCAACTTCGATCGTTGGTAAAAAATATGTATGGTGGAGGGATGATTTTACCTGTATTGTCAGAATTCGAGTCTTTGATTTCTTCTATACCTAAAAAGGGCTATATGTATGTATCAAGTATTACAAGATAATATGGATAAGCCGGAATGGGAGAAATCTAAGCTCAAATGGGAAAATAACTTAATTTTTGTTTTTCCTGAAGATTACTGGACGGATATGTGTCATGATCATGTTACTAGATTGACGAATGTACGATATGGAATGGTTAATTATAATTTTTTGCATAAGTTATATTTAACTCCTGAGAAATTGAAAAAATATGACTTTAGTAATTCAGATTCTCGTTTTAGATGTGGTACATGTGTTGGCACTTTATTACATGCTGTTTGGTCCTGTACATATGTACAACCATTTTGGGAAGAAATTAAGCTAATTTTGGAAAAATTGTACAAGTTTAAGTTACCATTAGATCCATCCATTATTTTTATTGGGTTATATGATTTCTTTAAAGGGATTGGGGTTGGATAAATTTCAAATTGCATTTTTATATTTAGCATTGTCCGTAGCTCGAAAATATATAGCAAGTACATGGAAAGATAATACAGTGATTAATATAATACGATAGTATAATGAAATGAAAGCTTGTATTGTTATGGAAAAAATTACATACGTTTTGCATGTTAATTATTCTTTTTTGTTAAAAAAGTGGTCACTATATTTGGACTATATGCATTAAGGTGTACTTTGATTTATTTTATTTATTAGTTTTTCTTTATATATTTCTTTGGCTCTCCTTAAAAGAGCTGGCTGAGGGGGGGAGTAGGAATTTAATTAAAAAAAATCTCTTTTTTCTTTATAAATCTTATTATGGTCTGTATTTTGTATGATTACTAATAATTTTTCAAATAAATAAAGTTTTAAAAAAGGAGAGACGATGCACAAATTATTGTTTTAAAGTCTGTAGTTGCCTCAGTTAGGCCAGCTGAAGTCAAGTCATTTTATTTATCATTCATATCATACTCGCACAGTAAAGATGAGATAGCGTTTCTCCAGGACCACAGAACATATATACATAAATATATGTTAGAAAGAAGGTAAACACATTAAAATATCAAGACATATACAGTAAGGGTCCATGGTACACTACCCACATATGTTCTGGTAATTCAGGAGACTGATAGCTTAGGGGAAATAGCCATTGCCCATTGGATTATGAGAATGCCTGCTGACAAAGACTGGAGGACTCCACCTGCCAGGATTGGCTTAAGTCAACAAACAGGCAGTCAGAAGGAGGTCAGTTTGGCAATCACAAGCCTCTCTGCCACTGAAGCCATATTTCCATTGACAAGAAAAGCAGGTACCACAGTTATTCATCTCAATGCCAGCTGGAAGGTCAGATGAACCGACACCCAACTGCTCATGAGAAAGTGCAACTTGGTTTAGCACAAATTAGTAGATGCATTCTGGCAGAATTTGATATGACATGTTAAAAAGCAGGGCACATCTAAGGGTTTTAAATTTAAGCAAATCTAATCTCAGAAGAATTAGGTAAAACCAGAGGACTGAACATCTAATTTATAAAGATGGAATAAACAGTGGGAGGTGTTCAAAGAAATTACTTGCACATATCCCTAAAGAACAAGCTCTCTTATTCCATTATTACAAGCTCACATTTCAATTAGTCACTGTCATTTTAAGGATTAGTGCAAGCTGCAACCATTCTCAACTTGTGGCAAGATGGAGTTGATTATTACTATAAAGAAAGTGATGCTCTGGAAGAAGGAAAAAGAACAATGGTTTTTATTCAGGAAAACAGGTGGTGAGTGAGTCGTGTGAGTGGAACACTTAAAGAAAGTCACGTGGTTGGGACACTTTAAAAAACAGAAGTGATTATTGATCAACCAGTCATCTAATGAACACAGGTGGAATGACTCTTTGTGACATGGACAAATATGCTGATTCTCCTTGTGAGGTGAATTATCGAACCACTGTAATGATCATTTTGTTTGACCCATATCTAGGTAAAGAAACAGGAGAATTCCTGCATTGGATTGTCATCATTGTGATGGTCATTTTAACTAACCCATGCCTGGGTTTTAGAAGCCTCAAAGAAGTCACATATTTTGTTTCTCTTATGCAAGGAAGATGGGAGTTGTGACATTTCTCTGGAAGAAACTCAACAAGGATTTGTGAGTTTCAATAGTCTGATCATTCAGTGTCTCACCTCCTTCGTGATTACTTCTGTGCAACAGTTTAAAAGTCCAGAATTGTGCCTAAGCTATAATGGTTTGGGTATCACATACACACATGCATAAGTATATTTGCACATAGTTGGGGTTAGTGAGCTAAGTTATTACATTATTAGTTGTTATTAATAAATAATTTGCTTTTAAAATAACAGTCTCTTGGTGAATTTTTATTGCTGTTGGTCTGTGACATAACACCATAATTAAGCAATCTTGATTATTTGTAGACAAGACTAAAAAAAGTATGTAAAAAGCATAGTCCAGATCTGCCGATGGGAGAAATATTAAAACATAAGTATATTTAAAGAGAGGTAATAATAAGTAGCTGCAAAATGAAAAGAAATTATTTTGAGAGATAGCAGAAAACACACAAAAAGTAATACAAATCTATTAGGAGACCAAGGAAATTTCAGACTTCTGAAATATTAATCTTCAGAGACATATCAAAAGTTTTAATATCAAAACTACAAGGAAAGTAAATTAAATAACACAAGCATATTTTACATGCATTGAATCTGAATAAAATAATGCTATTGAAAGTGATGTAATTTCTCCAGTGTAATAGTTTTAAGCTTAAAATAAATGAAATTTCTTATTATTTCAGATTAGCACCTTTTATCAAGACTTTGTGTACAGTTCTGGTCACCACACTACAAAAACACATGAAATCAATACGCTAATGAAGAGATTCACTAGGATTTATCTGGAATTAAAGGCTGTAGTTATAGGAAAAGGTTAGATAAGCAGTGTTTATTCCTACTACCAAACAGGTAGCTGAGAAGTAATTTACAGAAGTTTCTAAAATTTTTCTCAGGGCAGTAGAATCTTGAGCTAGAGGGCACACTCTAAAGTGAGAGGGAGACATCTAAAGAAATCCAAAGGGTAAGTTTTTCTACACAGGATGCTGAATATCTGGAATGAGCTGCAAGAGGAGATAGTGAATTCAGATACAATTATAGCATTTAAAATGTGTTTGAATAGAGATTTAGCTTGGGGAAGTGCAGAGGGGTACAGGCCTAAAACACAAATAGGATTAGCATGGATAGGCATCGTGGTCAGCATAGATGAGATGAGCTGAAGTAGCTGTTTCTATGCTGAACATTTCTGTGACTCCAAAGAAATTCCACACATATATTTGTTAGTATTGCCTTGGCACATATTTGATTCCTGTTGTCACCAACTTATGTTGACATATGTATTTGATATGGAGAATGTAGATTGTTGCTTCAATCTTAGATCATTCAAGATTTACAGCCCTCCAGCATATCAATTAAAACTCCAATTGAAATAAATACACTGCTAGGCTCTGAAATTCCATTGAAGATTTGTAACAGAGAAAATAAATTTGGTTCATTACTACCTTTGTGGACGTATAATTTGTTTATATAATTCTTATTTATAAGGATGAATGCGGTTAGATGCTGCTTGCATCACAGAAGTATATAATTAGAGCAAGGGGATAAAAATTATTATAAAAAGGGATGAACTGGTACTTGTGTATGCGGAAACAAAGGGCAGTTTTCTGTCATCTATAATTCACAAGAATTTTTTAATGTGTTCACCCATTCAAATATAAAACCATAATTTTATTCACAGTTTAAAGTAATATTTTAATAACTTTTATCATGGAAATTAGAGATTTTGTGACATATTCAGTCCCATTTACTTTGTCATTTGGAAGTTGCAGCAGTTTTTAAAATTAAATTAAATTTATTTACCACACGATAGAAGCCAATCCCAGCCATTGAAATCTGTGCTGTCCAATTACACCCAATTAACCTACCAATGCCATACATTTCTGGAGAGTGGGAGGAAACCAGAACACTGGGAAAATCCACACAAGTCACGGGAAGAAGGTATAAACTTCTTATAGACTGCGTAAAATTCGAACAAGGGTCACTGGCATTGTATTAGCATGGTGTGAACTGCTACACTAAATGTGGCATGCTCGTTTCCATTTCTTCAGGGACTCCAAGTTCATCCCAGCAGATTTAGCAATAGTAGACAATTATAATAGCAATTTGCAATTGTAAAGCACCAGGAATGTGGAAAACATATTGCAAGGTTGGAGAGATGTTTTGAGTAAAGATGGAAGGACTGATTTAATGAACCAACTTCAATGCTTAGGGGAAAAAAAAGTCAATGTGCAAAGTTCTTGAAGATGGGGAGGTAGGAGGTGTCTCTTTTTCAGAATATTTTATGTTTGACCTTCTCTTGCAAATTGATTGTTTATATGGCTCACTCAGTTATGTTTCTGACAATGGGTAGCAGAGTGGTCCAGTAGTTGGCATAGCTGTCTTACAGCTCCTGCAACCCAAGTCCAATCTGACCCTTGGTGTTGTCGGCATCAAGTTTGCATAGTCTCCCTGTCGCTATGTGGATTTCCCCATGTGCATTGGTTTCCTCATGTCTCAAATGTTAATTTGGCTACTGTAAATTACCTATTGTGTAAGCAAGTGTCAAAAAGAATTAAAAAAGACAGCCATGTGAGAGATGATAAGATTCAGTGTTACAGGGAAATTAGAGGAAAGGGTCTAATGGAATTATCCTGCTGTGAGCTGCGCCTGGAATCAATGGGCTGAATGGACTTCCTCTGTGTAGTAACAACAGATCTTTTTTATTGAAAATAGATTTGTCAACTCACAGTCCCCCAAGTGAGCAGGCATATTAACTGGAAGATACGCAAAACAAGGTCTTGATTTATGGCCTCCATGATGTCTTGAAACTTATAGACCATTAAGTCATAAAGGAAGGTGACAGTATATGATGATTTTATTTCTGGGGACAAGTGAGATTGATTTTGTTAACAATCTAACATTAAAAATTTAATTTAAATATAAGACTTGTCTTTCACTAAGAATTTATTAGTTTTAAGAATTATAGCAAATTAAAATTGTAGATTAGGGAAGAATGCCAGGACCTCTAAAATTCTCCAGGCCAGCTGTCTTAAATTGAGTCTTCAACTTGCAGAAGGGTGCGAGACTTGCTGTTTATTCAATGTTATATTGTGCCTTAAACTTAATGTTTTGTTAATCATTGACGTTACTTACTTCACTTTGATAACTTTGAACCCTTTTTCATTATTGAAGTGTTTTTTTGTAAAGAATTATTGGGCTTCTGCTGTAGTAAATAGGCTAACAAAGAATTAATGCTTTAATATAGTATACAGCTAAGCAGTTCTCAGTTGCAGAGACATCCCAGCCTTAGACAGGTTGGGAATATGAGGTAATATCATACTAGGATATCTCTGGTAAAGAGATGGGATGATTGATTACAGAAACTATGAAGGACAGGTGTAGCAAAACATTAGATTGCCAATTAGTGAAAAATATAGGCATCAGTCAAAAGGACTATAAACAACAGACTCGCCAAGGCAAATAGCGCTTTTGGAAGACTACATAAAGGATTCTGGAAAAACAACCAACTGAAAAACCTCACAAAGATTAGCGTATACAGAGCCGTTGTCATACCCACACTCCTGTTCGGCTCCGAATCATGGGTCCTCTACCGGCATCACCTACAGCTCCTAGAATGCTTCCACCAGCGTTGTCTCTGCTCCATCTTCAACATTCATTGGAGCGACCATCTCCAACATCAAAGTACTCGAGATGGCAGAGGCCGACAGCATCGAATCCACGCTGCTGAAGATCAAACTGCGCTGGGCAGGTCACGTCTCCAGAATGGAGGACCGTCGCCTTCCCAAGATCGTGCTATATGGCGAGCTCTCCACTGGCCACTGAGACAGAAGTACACCAAAGAAGCGGTACAAGGACTGCTTAAAGAAAGCTCTTGGTGCCTGCCACATTGACCATCGCCAGTGGGTTGATATCGCTTCAAACCGTGCATCTTGGCGCCTCACAGTTCAGTGGGCAGCAACCACCTTTGAAGAAGACCACAGAGCCCACCTCACTGTCAAAAGGCAAAAGAGGAAAAACCCAACACCCAACCCCAACAAACCAATTTTCCCTTGCAACCGCTGCAACCGTGTCTGCCTGTCCCGCATCGGACTTGTCAGCCACAAATGAGCCTGCAGCAGACGTGGACATTACCCCTCCATAAATCTTCATCCGCGAAGCCAAGCCAAAGAAAAGAAAAGATATGGAAAAGAATGAAAAAAAGGATGTCAAACATTACAGGAAAGGGGTCTTCTCTAGCCTTATAGATAAATAATCCCAATTAGGCTATAGACTGGAATAAGGTTGCATATGGATATGTTTGATAATAAAACCACAAGACAAGACTCAATTAATATAGAATGAACAAATATTAACATGTCTAAGGTTAATTAAGTTGCATATCTGTAAAAACCACAAGGACAGATGTTAATGAAAAACCAGAACATTCACCTGCAATTAATCTGTACAATTGAATTCTGAGACTGCATGTATCCCCCAACAAAAGTGCAATATAAGATGTACCAAAAGGCTGTATGAGTAGAGTAGGGCTCAGTGCAGAGATTGAGTGACATTCTTTGTACCCCTTAATCCAGGTAGCATAATACAATAAAGTTGATTGTAAGCTCATTGGCTTTGCTGTGTTCTGCTGTTTGTTTTATTGCAGCACAGGGAGACTTTCACATTTTCTCCCTCATTGATCCAAATCATTGAAAACATGCTTATTTTATCTTGATTACACTCTGAATCTTAATTAAAAAAAAGTAATGATGACCTCTGAAATGGTGGGAGATTCAAAGATCATGCTTCCAAATATTTTAAGGGGAAATAGCTGGAAATTCTTGTTCAAGATTGTAATTGCCTGGCACTTGGGCAATATGAATGTTACTTGCCATTAATCAGCTCTTGTCTTTATATTGTTCCAGCCTTGATGCATGCAGTCACAGAGCGCTTCATTAAGGAATGGAGCATTGATTTAATCATTATCGATCATCCTCACTTCAAGGCATAAGAAGGGAAAGTCAAAGATGAAGCAGCGACAGTCATTCATTGTTAATATATTATACCGTGAGTTCTTGTGTAATAACCTCTTGAATGACAGTATTCTGAAAATCTAAACTAGTGAGTATACAACCTCCTCAATGCATTTTCAAAAAATGTAAATTGAGCTGTTAACTAGATATCTCCTTACATAAAATAGTGACTCCAAAAGTCAAAGCAATTTTCCAAAGTCTTGTTATAGTAGACAAAATAAGATTATAACATTTTCACCTTTTTTGGTAATAGGCTGATTGGTCCTTGCTTTCTTCCTCCCATTTCTTAAAAGACACAAAAATCACAAGATATGGGAGCAGAAGTAGGCCCACTGACCCATTGAATCTGCTCTACAATCCTAATCATGAATTGATCCATCCTCCTACTTAGCCCCACTCCCTGGCTTTCTCCCCATAATCCTTGATGCCCTGACTAATCAAATATTTGTCAATCTCTGCTAAAATACACCTAACTCCCTCACTCCCACAGATACATGTGGCCACAAGCTCCACAGGCTCACGATGCTCTGACGAATTAAATTTCTCCACATCTCTGTTTTAAATTGATGCCTTTTTATCCTGAAGTTGCACCCTCTTGTCCTAGACATCCCCCCTTCCATGGGAAACATCCTTGCCACATCTTCTCATCCAAGCTTCACCCTCCCCCCATCCTAAACAAGTACAATCCAAAGGCCAATAAACTTTCCTCATAAGCTAAGCCTTTCATTCCTGTTATAATTCCTGTAAATCTTCTCTGAATCCTCTCCATCACCAGCACATCTTTTCTCAAATAAGGAGCCCAAAACTGCACACATGACTCCAAGTGAGATATCAACAGTGCTTTATAGAGTCTCAACATTTCATTCCTGCTCTTATTTGATATTCCTCTAGAAATGAATGCCAACTTTTGGATCTCTATTTGTAACTGTGGGAATAAGCTGCGAGTGTGGGGCAGAGAAAACAAGTTCGAAGCAGATAAATTGGCAGAGGGAGAGGTAAGTGTTCTTTTGATTCTCTCCATTGGCTAATTAGTTCTAGCCAATAAAAAGAGGGGAAGCACAAGTGGAGCGACCAGTGAGTGAGTGGCTCAGGGTAGGAGTGGGACTTTAAAGCTTTGGTGAGCAGAGGCTGAGGAGAAAGTGCAGGAGTTGATACAATGTAAGGACAAGTTTTTCTAACTTTTTCCCCCTATTTCATAAAGAGAGGGAATGGCAGCCATGACATTGCACCTTTTTCAGGATATGGATTGTTAGAGAAACCAACAGCATCCCTGACAATTTCATCTGTGAGATATGCATCCAACTGCAACTTCTTCCAAACAAAGAACTGGAACTGGGGTTGGATGAACTCCAGATCAGGCAGAGGGGTGACAGACCAGAATTACAGGGACGCTGTCACACCGTGGAGGCAGGTGGAAGGTCAGGAGAGGCAAAGGGAACCAACAGTCAGTGCAGAGCATACTTGTGGCAATTCCCCTCAATAACACATATTCTGTTTTGGTTACTTTGGGGGAGGGGTGGGGAATGACACAGCAGTCAGGTCTCTGGAATGGAGTCTGGCCTTGTGGTTAAGAAGGGAAGGAAGGGAGGAGAAGAGGTGAACTGTAGTGAAAGGGATTTCACAGTTAGGGGAACAGATAAGGTACTGTGAAAGAGAACCTTGATGGTACCAGGGTCTGAGATATCTCAGGTTAAGTTCACAGCATTCTCAGGAGGGAGGGTGAGCAGCCAGAAGTCAAGAAGTCAAGGCCTATGTAGGGTAGGAAGGGAGGAGGTCATGCAAGGAGAGTTCAGTGAGTTAGGCGCAAGGTTGAAAGCCATGATTTCAGGTTATGACCTCAGGTTTACTATCCATGCTACGTGCTAGTGAGGTTAGAAATAGGAGGATAATGCAACTTAACATGTGGTTAAATAGATGGTGCAGGAGGGAGCACTTTAGGTTTCTGGATCACTGGGCTCTCTTCCAGGGAAGGGGGGACCTGTACTGATGGGACAGTTTCCACCTGAACTGGAGGGGGACTAATATCTTTGATGGGAAGGTTTGCTAGAGCTTCTCTGGGGGGGTTTAAACTAGATTTTCAGGGGAATGGAAACCACAATAACAGAGAAGATACGGAAGTGGAGGGTAAAAAAGATGAAGTGAAGATTGCAGGTAACATATTGTCAAAAGGTTATATGTGATGGCAATTTTCACAGGTGCATCTATTTTAATTCAAGAAGCTTTGTAGGAAAGGCAGACGAGTTTAGAGTGTGGATTGGCACACAGAATTAAGTCATTGTGGCCATTAGTTGTAGGAGGGGCAGAACTGGCAGTTCAATGCTCGAGGCTTCTCTTGTTTTTGATGCTAGAGAACTGGGGGGGGGGGGGAAAGGGGGGGAAGAGGAGGGAGGAATGACATTGCTCATCAGGGAAAATATCACAGCTATGCTCAGGCAGGAGAGAACAGAGAACCCATCTGCTGAGGCTATATGGGTGGAGCTGAGAAACAGGAAAGGTGTAACCACACTCATGGGGTTGTGTTATAGACCGCCCAGTAGTCAGCGAGAATTGGAGGAGCTAATCAATATAGAGATAGCAGACAGCTGTATAAACAAAGTTGTGATAGTTAGAGATTTTAATTTTCCCCATATTGACTGGGACTCCCATATTGTAGAAGGGCTGGTTGGTTTGGTATTTGTCAAATGTATTCAGGAAAGTTTTATAAATCAATATATGGAGGTACCAACTAGAGAGAGTGCAACACTGGATCTCCTATTAGGGAATGAGGCAGGACCGGTGACAGTAGTCTGTGTAGGGGAATATGATGACTGCAGAGATCATAATGCCAATTATTTCAAGTTAATTATGGAGAAGGATAGGTCTGGTCCTTGGGTTGAAATTCTAAATTAGAGAAAGGACAATTTTGAAGAAATGAGAAAGGATCTAGAATGTGTGGATTGGAAGAAATTGTTTATTGGAAAGGGTGCGCTACCTAAGTGGAAGACCTTCAAAGGTGAAATTTGGGCTTCTGTTAGGATTCAAGGCAAAGTAAACAGGCTTGAGGAGCCTTGGTTTTTGAGGGATATTTGGGATCTTGTTCAGGAGAGAGAGGTGTGTAGCAGGTATAGGCAACTAAGAGCAAATGAGGTACTGTACTTGAAAAATATTAAAAAATGCAAGAAAAACTTAAAGGAAGAAATCAGGAAGGCTAAAAAACATGAAATTGTTTTGACAGACAATATGAAGGAAAATTCTAAGGGGTTCTCGAGGTATATTAAGAACAAAAGGAGAATAAGGGACAAAATTGATCCCCTTGAAGACCAGAATGGTCAGCTATATGTGGAACTAGAAGAGATGGGGAAGATCTTAAGTGGGTTTTTTGGAATAGAAAACCTGCACAGAGTCTAAGGAAGGAGGGAAAATAAGCAGTGAGGTTATGAAACCTATACAGATTAAAGAGGAGGAGATTCTTGCTGTCCTAAAGCAAATAAATGTGGATAAATCCTCAGGGTCTGACAAGATATTCTCTTGGACATTGAGGGAGACTAGTATAGAAATTGTAGAGGCTCTGGCAGAAATATTTAAAATGTCCTTAGCGATGGTGTGGTGCTGCAAGATTGGAGGGTAGCTCACTCTGGTCCGTTGTTTACAAAAGGCTCCAAAAGTCATGCTGGAAATTATAGACTGGTGAGCCTGATGTCAGTAGTAGGTAAATTATTGGAAGATGCTCTAAAAGATTGGATATACCATTATTTGGATTAAGGATCATCAACATGGCTTTGTGCATGGTAGTTCGTGTTTAACAAATTTGAGAGTTTTTCGAGGAGGTAACTTGGAAATTCCTTAAATTTAAATTTAGACATGCGGTACAGTAACAGGCCCTTTTAGCCCATGCCGCCCAATTACACCCAATTAACCTACAACCCCTCAGTTTCAAACATTAGGATGAAATCAAAGCCCCTGAGGAAAACTCACGCAGATATGAGAACCATTTCCTCGCAGACAATGTGGCCCCTATCGCTGACATTGTAATGGCATTGTGTTAACTGCAACACCACCCATACCACCCATGATTGTCAGCTGTGGATGTTGACTACATGAACTTTAGTAAGGCTTTTGACAAGATCTCACATGGCAGATTAGTCAGAAAGATTTAAACATTATGTTTTTTCAGATTTAGTGGAGAATTGTCTAGAGACTTTGACTAGAGACCTGTGACAAGTGGTGTGCCTCAGGAATCAGTGCTGGGACCATTGTTGGTTGTCATCCATATCAATGATATGGACATGTGGTAAATTGAATCAACAGATTTGCAGAAGACACTAAGATTGGAGGTGTGATGGACAGCAAGGAAGGTTTTCAAAGTTTGCAGAGGGATCTGGATCAGATTGCAAAATGGCAGATGGAATTTAATGCAGAGATATGTGAGGTGTTGCATTTTGGAAGGACAAACCAAGAAAGGACATAGATATTAAATGGTAGTGCAGTAGAACAAAGGGATCCGGGCATACAGGTACATAATTCCCTGAAAGTGGTGTCACATGTGGATAGGGTTGTAAAAAGAGCTTTTGGCATATTGGCCTTAATAAATCAAAGTAGTTGGGATGTACAGGTACACGATCCTTTATCTGGACATCTAAAATCTGGAAAACTCCAAAACCCGGCAAGTGGGGAGAGAGGCGGCAGTGCGAGTCAGGCGGCTGAGAGACCGGCAACATGAGTTGGGTGGGCAAGGGAGGGGGTTAGATCGGCAGTGCGAGTTGGGTGGGCGAGGGGCAAGGAAGACCGACAGTGTGAGTCAGGCAGGCGGGGGGGGGGGGGAGACCGACAGCACGAGTCAGGCAGCTGAGAGACCGGCAGCATGAGTCGGGCAGGCGAGGGAGGGGGTTAGATCGGCAGCGTGAGTTCGGCGGATGAGGGGCAGGGAAGACCGGCACTGTGAGTCAGGCAGGCGAGGGTGGGGGGAGACCGTCAGCACGAGTCAGGTAGCCGAGAGGGGGGAGATCTGCATCACGAGTCGGGCAGCCGGGAGACCGGCAGCGCGAGTCAGGCGGGCGAGGAGGGGTGGGGGGAGACAGCAGGGTGACTGGAAGGGGGTGGGGGTGGATACGCCAGCACAAATCGGGTGGGCTTAAGTCTGGTTTTCCAAAATCTGGAAAAATTCGGAACACACTGTCCCCCAAGGGTTCCGGATAAAGGATCGTGTACCTGTAATTGTAAAAGACATTGGTGAGGCCAAATTTGGAGTATTGTATGCGGTTTTGGTCACTGAACTAGAGATAAAAAGAGTGCAGAGAAGATTTACTAGGATATTGCCCAGATTTCAGGAACTAAGTTGCAAGGAAATGTGAATAGATTAAATGTAGGTAGGCTTTTCCACTAAAGGTAGGTAAGATACAAACTAGACAACATGAGTTAAGGGTGAAAGGGGAAAGTTTAGTGGGAACATTAGGGAAAACTTCACAGAGAGTGGTACAAGTGTGGAATAAGCTGCCAGCTGAAGAGGTGAATCCAGTCTCAATTTTAATTTTTAAGAAGAATTTGGATAGGTCCATGGATTGGAAGTGTATGGAGGGTTATGCTCAGGGTGCAGGTCAGTGGGACTAGGGAGAATAATAGTCAGACTAGAAGGGTCAAAAGGCCTGTTTCTATGCTGTATTGTTCTATAATTCTAACATTGCATTCGCTTCTACACAACCAACTCAACCTGGAGGTTAACCTTTCGAGTGTCATTCATGAGGACTCCCTAGTATGTTTGACCTCAGAATTTTGAATTTTCTCTCCATCTAAATCTTCCACCAAAGTGCATGACCATACACTTTTCAACATAATGTTTTATCTGCCATCACTTTGCCCATTCTCTTAAACTATCCAAGTCTCTCTGTAACCTTTCTGTATCCTCACCACTTCCTGCCCTACAAATTTAGCCACAAAGCTATAATCCATAATCCAAATCATTTATATACAATATAAATAAAAGTGGCCCCAACACCGACCCCGGCAGAATATCACTGGTAATCGGTAGCAAACCAGAATAGGACCCTTTATTCCTACTCTCTGTTTCCTGCCCATGCTAGTATCCTTCCTGAAATTCCATGGACTCTCATCTTGTTTAGCAGTTTTATCTGTGGAATCTTGTCAAAGGCCTTTTGAAAGTCCAAATACACAACATTCACTACATCTCGCTTATCTATACTACTTGTGATCTCTTCAAAAAATTTCAATAGGTTTGTCAGGCATGATTTTTCTTGAACAAAACAATGCTGATTTAGGCCTACCTTTTCATGCATCTTCAGTTATTTCGTAAATTCATCCTTGACAATTGACTCCAACGGTACTGACGTCAGGCTAATAGATCTATAATTTCCTTTCTGCTGCCTTGCTCCCTTCTTAAACAGCAGAGTGACATTCGTGATCCTCCAGTCCACCAGAACCATTCCAGAACCTATTGGTTCCTGGAAGATTATTATCAACACCTCCACAATCTCTACAGCTACCTCCTTCAGAACCCATAGTTGCATTCCAGGAGACTTATCTACCCCTAGACTATTTAGCTTCCCAAGTACTTGTACCCTTCTCTCTCATGATCTTGACTGCATTCACTTCTCTTCCCTGAGACCCATGAGAGTCTGGCACATTACTAATAAATTCCACAGTGAAGACTGATCCAAAATATTCATTCACTTCTGCCTCCTCCTTGTCTCCCATTGCAATTTTGCCAGCATCATTTTTTATCGGTCTGGTGTCTACTTTGGTCAATCTTTTAATCTTTATATATTTAAAAAGCTTTTGGTATCCTCTGATATTATTTGTTAACCTCCTTTCATAATTCATCTTTCCTTCCTAATCACCTTACTTAGTGGTCTTCTCTAAGTTTTTAAAAGCTTCCCAGTCCTCTATCTTCCCACTATTTTTTGCTTTCATGCATGTCCTTTCTTTTGTGTTTACTTTGGCTTTCATTTCAATTGTCACCCACAATTGTCTTATTTTTCCATTCACAAATTTATTTCTTCTTGGTGTGTACCTGCCCTGCAATTTCCTAATTTCTCCCAGAAACTCCAGCTATTGCTGATCTGCTGCTTTCTCCATTAGTGTGCTTTTCCAATCGACTTCGGCCATTTCCTCTTTAATCTGACTATAATTTCCTTTACTCCTCTGAAATACTGACATAATGGAATTTAACCTCTCCTTTTCAAATTTCAAAGCGAAGTCAATCATATTGTGATCACTTTAAGCTCTCTAATCACCTCTGGTTTATTACATAGCACCCAATCCAGAACAGCCAATTGTCCGGAGGGCTCATCAACAAGCTGCTCCATAAAGCCACCCCATAGACTGGGTATCATTGCCATGGAGATTGTCTGGAATTAAAGAGCTGTGAAAGACCACAGTCAATACACCCACTATTTACAGTAAGCAGGATCAATTTTTTTAGGTCATTTGTATTGTTGAGCCCAGAGGACCCCAAAACCCAGCAGCAATAGATATTCACCAAGACAAATGGTTACTTAAACAAAAGTTACCTTTAATGATCTTTTAACTTATCACTATTGACTTAACTAACCTAACTTAATCCCCTCCTAATTCTAAGCGCACATGTTTGTGATGTTTGTGTAAGTTCAGAAAAGTTCTTTAATTCATAGTCCAATCTCACTTCTCATTCCTCCAAGCTCACTAGTTGCAGGCAATTCTTATACTGTGCACAGAATTTAACGTTTATAAAGTTTACTAGGCTTTGGTGCTTGAACGGTAAATGGTTACCACTCAGGAAGGTTCTTGACAGTTTTCAGAGAGAGATTTGTTGTTCGCTGGACACCCACAACTGATTCCTTTTAAATCAGCCATGTCAGTAACTTGTCCCCTTCAGGGTTCTCCAGATGATAACCTCTTTGGTTCAGGTCACCACAGTGTGCCTTTTTGTTTCTCCTATTTCAATTGAAATATTAAACATCCAGTCCTCTCTTCTTGCATGAACCATAAGGGCTTTGACCAGGCTGAACTAAGCACTCACAACCCATCTTTCAAATGGGGGTTTTCCACAAGCTTGCCAGCTTGTCCTGTTCCAGTCCCAGCTACTGTTGCTGACTGTAACACTGCAGAACTGATCTCTCTCTCTCTCTCTCTGAAAAAAAGCTGTTCAACTCTCTCTGCTTGCAAAACCCCATGACCCTCTTAGAACAGCAAGCTGCACTCCCATTTGTTGCTTTTCAAAACAACAATCATTAGTGAAGTCTCTTGGGCACTCCCCAAAGTTTTTGCAAAGGCCCCAGGAACCATCCTGTCTTACTTGAGCAAAGCTCCAGTATTTTAAATGAGATCTGTTTTGAAGTGTTTGTATGTGATCTACACTAAAAAACTTGCCCCAATTTATCTCCCAAAAACATATCTATATACAATACAAACACAGCATAATCTGTCACACTACTAGTTCCTCACTGACCCTCTCAGGATCATTCAATACATCTTTTTTACTATTATTGAGCATGTGCACTTAAAACAAAATCTAAATTCAACCAATCCACCTTGTGAAGAGAATGCCACAATTCCATTTCAAGTCTTACCAACTGAGGGAAGGATGTAGAATAGTAGTTGCAAGAATGGAACAAATTTTATTGAGGAAAGATTGATCAAAAATATTTTAGAAGAGTCAGAAATAACATGTGTGAGGAAAGTACAATGTGATCCAGCTCCAACCTATTGATTACTGAGCAAAGGCACAACACTGAGAGCTTTTTTTGCTTCTTGGAGGCAGGTTAGCATTTCATATTTGTCAATCAAGCAAGTGAATGTAGTGTTAAGTCTCTGCAAAGTCCAAATATTTAATTAAAAATAGATTCTGATTTAATTTAAGGGGCGGCTGGGTTAGCATAGAGGTTAGTGTAACGCTGTTACAGTGCCAGTGATTGGGACCGGGGTTCAAATCCTGTGTTGTCTTTAAGGAGTTTGTACATTCTCCCCATGTCTATGTGAGTTTCCTCTGGATGCTCTTGTTTCCTCTCAGTCTTCAAAATGTTCTAGGGGTTTTAGATCAATTAGGTGTAATTGGGCAGTACGGGCTTGTGGGCTGAAAGGGGATGCTACTGTGCTATATGTCTAAATTTTAAATGCAATTTAATTTTGAGAGTTAATGCCTTGGTTATTCACACTGCTAGAACAGTTGTATTTTCCTCATTTTGTATGAACTATGTTCTGTGGGTTGAATTCACCCAACCAATAGAGAGGAGTGGAGGACCAGCTTTAATGTTTAAAAATGTCTTCAGAAGCTTTGGAGCTTGAGGATGGGTTTAATTTGAAGAAAGAGTGAGGTTGTAGTCACCTTCTATATGTTGTTGATGTAGGGCAATGGGCTAGGAGCTGCTTTATTCCTGAGTAAGATCAGCATTTTATTTATGTTGAATGGCTATGATTCAACCCACAAATAGTTGGTCATCCTTGGTATCAGGATACACAGGAGCTACAGTGCAACAATGAAAATATTGGGTACCTTTCTGTTTTCAAAATTTTAAGAAGAGGTACTTCTATTCTTCCCAGCATCCTGAGCTCCCCTGAATCAAATTTTTACTCTATATGATTCTATACAATATACAATACTATATAACAATATTATATAACTTGTACAACTCTATAGGACACTCACTCAGATTGAACCACAGCATTAAACAAAATTTCCTCTACTTCTGGCTTGGTATTCAATCCCTCCCAATGACTGGAGTGCATCTCTTCCTTTGGACAGACCTGATCTTGCAATCTACTCTGGGGTTTCTCTGCTCAACTGGAACCAACCTCCAGAAAAAGACCAAGACAAATGTTGTTGAGTTAAAAACTTAAAATCCATAAAGCTTTCCAGTTTCCACCAAAAATCCAACATTCATGTCTCATTATCTGCATCATCCACAATAATAATTTTTATGTCCATGCAAACAGGTCTCAAACTGTAGCATTATAATCATTCCTTTATAAAGAATTATAAATTCTTTTAAGTGCAACCACTCTTTGGATTTTAATTTTTCCCCTATCAATTGGGCATCACAGGGAATGTGGAGCATGTTTAAAATCATTCCTCAAAAAAGTTTGTTTGTGCTTCAAGAACCTAAATTTAAGACTATATGATGATGGAGCGGAAATAGTTTATTCAGCACATTGAGCGTGCTGGGCCATTTAATCATGAGCTGATCCATTTCGCAACTCAGCCCCACTGTCTGGTCTTCTCCTCATAACTATCAATGCCCTGGCCAATCAAGAATCTATTGTTATGGATCTATGTTAATAGTAGTATTTAGGTTAAGTTATATTTCTTCTTAAAAATGACTTAGTAAAGTTAATTATGGAGTTGGGATATGGGTTGTGGGCTGGTGCAGAGTCACACACAAGTCACGGTGCGTTTGCATTGTGCTTGGGGAGGAGAGTTCATTTTGGGAGTTGCAGAATCTTGGAAGGATAGAGATGGTGGATCTGAAGTGGTTCTTGGTTAATCAGGAACAATGAAGTTTTTGCTTTGACAGAAACTGAAGTATCTAGTGAATTTTCCATTGCTGTTCCTTTGTTAGTGCTAAAGGTTATTGGATGTATTTAAAACAGAGATTGATTATGTTATGAACGAACAACCCTTTTATTTTTGTTTTGTTTGGGACCAAACAAGGGTTGTTCGTTCGGAACATAATCAATCTCTATTTTAAATACATCCAATAACCTGGCCTCCGTAACCTCCTGTGGCAACAAATTCCACAGATTTACCATCCCCAGGCTGAAGAAATTCCTCTGCATCTCTGTTCTAAATAGACACCCTTCAATCCTGAAGTTGTGTGCTCTTGGACTCTCCCATCATGGGAAACAACCTTTCTACATGTACTCTGTCCACACTTTCAATGTTTCAATGAGATCCCCATTCATTCTCCTAAATTCCAATTAATACAGCCAAGAGCTATCAAATGCTTCTCATATGATAACCATTTCATTCTTGGAATCATCCTGGTCAAATTCATTTGAACCCGCTCCAATATCAGCACATAATTTCTTAAATGAGGAGCCCAAAACTGCTCACAATACTCCAAGTGAGGTCTCACAATGCCTTAGAAAACATCAACATCACATCCCTGCTCTTATGTTCTATTCCTCGTGAAACGAATGCCAGCATTGCATTTGCCTTATTCACCACACCATGCAAGTTTTACCTTTAGGCTACCCTACATGTGGACATTCAGGTTCCTGTCCATTCTGGTGTTACGGAGTCCAGAGGACCCCAAAAACCAGCAGCTATAGATATGCACCACAACATAGGGTTATTTAAACAAAAGGAGTTTTTAATTATTATTGAACAAGAAAACAGAATTAAACTTTAACTTATTACTCAACCTACCTAACCTACTTAATCCCCCCTCTAATACTAAGCACAGGTGTGTGTAATGTATATTTAAGATTAGAAAAGTTCTTTGGATCACAGTCCAATTTCACTGGTTGCAGGCAATTCTTGTACTGTGCACAGAAGTTTACATTAACAAAGTTCACCAGTCTTTAATGCTTAACATGCAAATGGTTACCACTTGGGAGGGTTCTTGCTGCTTTTCAAAGAGAGATTCCTTTTGTTCCAGGACATCTGCACCTGATTCCTTTCCAATCAGTCTTGCTGACGAAATTTGCCCCTTTCAGGGTTCTCCAGATGATCCTCTTTCTTTCGGGTCACCTCAGACAGCTAGTCTTCTCCTTTGACCAGACAGCCTTCCAAACATTTGCCAGCTTTGTCCTTCTGGAACTGATTTCTGTGTCTCTCCTCTCTGTTTCACTCCTTCCCTCATATGCTCTCCCGGGCCAGCTGTATCCTGCAACTTTTTGGGTCTTTCTGCAAAAGGCACTCTGCAAAAGTTCTGTTTTGAAATGTGTGTTTGTGCAAACTGCTCTAGCAATTCCTCCCAAGCCACCTCTAAATATTCTGTCGCACTGCATATTCCAATTTTTTCCCAATTTAAAAGGTAATCTGCCAAAGTATATGATTGTATACTTGACCTCTGCCCATTCTCTTAATCTGTCCAAGTATTTCTTCAGTCTCCTGTTTCCTCAGCACAACCTACTCCTGCACCTACCTTTATATCATCTCCAAACTTGCCCACAGAGCCATTCAATCCATAATCCAAATCATTAACGTACAACATAAAAAGAAGCGGCCACAACATCAACCCCTCTGGAATGCTACTAGCAACTGGAAGTCAATCATTGTATTCTGACTCTCTGCTTCCTGCCAATCAGCAAATGCTCTATGGACACTAGTATGTTTCCTGTTATACCATGGGCTCTTATCTTGTTAGAAGTAACCTCATATGCAGCACCTTGTCAGATGTCTTCTGAAAATCCAAAATACACACATCCATTGTACCTCCTTTATTTCGCCTGCTTGTCACTTCCTCAAAGAATTCTAACAGGTTGTCAAGCAAGATTTTCCCTAAAGGAAACCATGCTGGCTTTGGCCTATCCTGTTATGTGCCTCCAAGAACTCTGTAACCTCATCCTTTACAATTGACTCCAACATCTTCTCAACCATTGACATCAGGCAAATTGGCCTATGATTTCTGTTGCCTCATTCCTTCTTTGAATTGTGGGGTGACATTTGCGATTTTCCATTCCTTTGGGAACATATCAGAATCCACTGATTCCTGAAAGGTAAATACCAATGCTGCCAAAATCTCTACCACTGCAACTAGAGCAGCTTCTCCTTTGAAATAGTAACTGCACTCACTTCCCTTCCCTGATACCCTTTGATATCTGGTACACTTCCAGTGTCTTCCATAGTGAAGACTGATGCATAATACTCATTTAGTTGCTCTGCCATCTGTTTGTCTCCCATTATTATTTTACCAGCATCATTTGCTAGTGGTCCTATATCTATTCTCTTTTACTCGTTATATACTTGATTATCTTTTTGCATCCCCTTTGATATTATTTGCTAGCCCACTTTCACACTTCATCTTTTCCCTCATTATGATATTTTTAATAATCTGTTTTTTTTTTAAATTCCCAATTCTCTAAATTCTCACTTTATTTTTTTCTCATTTCTTGCAGAAATGCCATCCATTACTAATCTACCGTCTTCCCGACTAGAGCCCCCTTCGAATCTACTTTGGCCAGTTCCTCTCTCATGCCACTGTAATTCCTTTCACTCCATTGAAATACCAACACATCTGACTTTAGTTTCTCCTTTTTAAATCTCAAATTGAACTCAGTCATATTGTGATCACTGCCCCCCTAATGGGTCCTTCACTCTCAGCTCTCTAATCACTCCTGGTTTATTGCACCACACCCATTCCTGTACAGCATTTCCCCTCGTGGGCTTATTAACAAACTGCTCTAAAAAGCTATCTCGTAGGCATTTTACAAAATCTCTCTCTTAAGATCCAGTCCCAATCTAGTTTTCCCCTTCTACTTATATGTTAAAATCCCCCATGATTACCATAACACTGTTTGGAGGTCTGTATATATCACCCAACAGTGTATTTTTATGCTTGCCATTTCTTAACTCAACCCACAACAATTCTATGTCTTTTAATCCTATGTCACCTTTTTCTAATGATTTAATGTTGTTCCTTATCAACAGAGCCACACCACCTCCTCTTACTTACCTGCCTTTCCTTGGACATTCAACTCCAATTATATCTTTTAGCCACAACTCTGTGATGACCACAATATAATACCTACCAATGTGTATCTGTACTACAAGGTCATCTATTTTATTTCTTATGCTGCATGCATTTAAATACAAGACCTTTAGCCATTTATTTATTACATTTGACTCTGTGTCCCTGATGCATTGCAGTGCATCCCCATGAATGCAATTTTGCCCCTATCCTTACACACAAACTCCCAACCAGATGTCGCTATTTGTGTGCCAACCATCTCTTCCTCTGCTTCTTCACTTGGGTTCCCAATTCTCTCCGAATCTAGTTTGAACCTCTCTCACCAACAGCATCGACAAACCTCCCTGCCAGGATATTCCCATTGGGTTCAGGTGCAACCCCTCCTACTTGTACAGGTCATCCTTTCCTCAGAAAAGGTTCCAATGATCCAAGAACTCGAAACACAGCCCCATGCACCATCTCTTCAGCACTTGTTTGTCTGCTCTATCTTCCTGGTCTGAACTTCACTAGCTTGTGACACTGGGACTAATCCAAATATTACCACTTTGGAGGTCCTGCTCTTCAGCCTCTTTCCTACTTCCCTAAACTTACTTTGCAGGACCTCCACCCTACTTCTGCCTCTGTCATTAGTACCAATATGTGTCATGATCTATGGCTGATTACCCTCCTTCCTAATAATATTCTGCACCCACTCGGAGACATCGTAGACTCAAGCCCCTAGGAGGCAACTCAATAACTTGGAGCCTCTTTTGCAGCCAGAGAATTTCCCATTTGTTCCCCTGACTATCAATCCCTTATGACTATCGCTCTACCAGAGACTTCTGAGGCTTAGAGGTGACCATGGTGTTATTGCTGCTGCTCCCTTTCCCAGATAAGTCAGCCCCCTGCAGTTAATGAGGGGAAGAGCCACAGGAGTACCCTGCTCTGCCTGCCTGTCCCCTTTCCCTTTCCTGTTACCCAGCTACCTTTTGTCTGCCTACTAGGTGTGATCGCATCCCTATGATACCCATCCTATCACCCCCTCAGCCTCCCAAAGGATCCAGCGTTCATCCAGCTCCAGCTCCAGCTCCCTAACATGATGTGTTAGGAGCTGCAGTTGGATGCACTTCTTGCAGATGAAGTCATCAGTATAGGGTTGGCTTCCCTGCCTATCTCACTGACTATTAAAGACCATTTAAATGTTCTTATTAGAAAATCCTAGTTTTAGCACAATTTGAGAAATACATTAATCATTATGTGGTAGATAAAGCACTGATTCAAAAGTTTTAAATTCTGATTATATTCTTGGAGCATGCATATTATTGAAATAATAGCAGATTCAGGAAGAATATAATTAAGGAATAATAAATCAATTGTTAATACATATGGAAACGATATGCATACTGCTGATAAATTACATTATTTTTAAATGGAAAGAGTCCAGTTAGATTGAACGAATGATGTGAATAATCTCAATGATGGTTAACAAAAACTAAGGTGGTATAAATATTTTGTTAACTGCATGGAAAATACTTGATTGTAAATACTTAGTAAAAGCAACTGTAAAACTACATTGTTTAGCAACAGGGTGTCCTTGATTCTGCATTGTTTAAAAGTTTCAAATATTTCTATATACATTAAAGTATGTATGCAGTATTATCATTTTATCTATTTAGAGATAGCAGAATAATTTGTGCTGTTATGTGATTAAAGTTGTTGATTCAATTGATTAATTTTTTTGGAGCCTACTTTAAACATTGAATATGTAATTTATCTAGTCGTGAAATTGTGTTCAGCATTACCACTTGTAATATGTCCCATTATCTCTGATTCATCAATTGTGGGAAATGATTTCATTAAAGTACCTGCTGTTTTGGGAAACAGTTCAGTGTTATATTAACAAAACTGGGAAGGAGATAAAAAGGACATTCAGGGTCTTAGGACATGGGTGTAGTAAAAATGGAGGGTTATGGGGTGTGAGGGAAAGAAGGGTTAGATTGATTGTGGAGTAGGTTTATACAGGTCAGTACAACATTGTGGGCTGAAGGACCTGTACAATGTTCTATAATATTAAAAAGGTTCAGAGATAGACAATAACTCACCCTCCATTGGTTCATCTTCAATCACTATCACAAGCAGTAATTAGATTTTCTCTTATCTGATAACTCAAGGGCATTTATCCTATAAAGTTTCACATTGTTTCCTTGGGCTCTATATCTGATTTTGTTAAATCTGATCTGAACCCTTTGATCTCATTAAGCTCACACCAACTCTTCCAGTATAGTTCAGATGGTATCCTGTAGTAATTATTTCTTCACTGCTTTATATTGGATTTTTTCATTTCCCAGAATCCCTTCTAACATCTTGGTGTTTTGCACTGTTCGCCCCTGTTGGCTTAATTCAAAATTATAAAGAATGCAGATGTGTAAAATCTAAAAAGTAAACAGAAAATGCAAGAAACACTCAGCAGCTAAGGCTGGATCTGTGAAAAGGGAAACGTAATAATGAAGGGTCTTTATCAGAACTGGGAAGGAGACAAAAAGAGCATGTTAAGCTGCATGAAAGTTGGGGGAGAGGGATATCTCTGCCAGGATGAAACTGGAGTGTATATGGGGATAAGCTATAGATGTGTTTAGTTGTTCAATTTAAAGGTGGGGACATTGACAAAAGAACATAGACAAAAAGGATGTTGTAGTGTAAAATGTAGAGTAGGAAGACATGCCTGGCAGGCCAGGCTGGGAATATCCTTCACTTCCAGAGAGAAAATAAGGGGGAAAAAGGAGAAAAAAAAACCAAGCTGACACAGACTCCAAGAGAGAATGAAGTCATTCAGCCTAACTCCTCCATGCTGACCAAGTTGGCATTGTGTGCTGGTCTCATTTGGCATATGGCCCATATCGTTCTAAGATCTTCCTATCTATAAATGTATCATGTCTTTTAATACAGAAGCAAAGAAATGACCAAAACATAAAACAAGTATTTTATACAACTTCAATGAGAAAAATTGGTCCATAAATGGAACAGAATTAAATTATTAGTGTCTTAGAAGAGATGTCATTAGATAAATTAATGGGGCAAATACCCTAAACCTGATGATCTGCACCCTGTGTTTCTAAAAGTGACGTCTGCAGAGGATGTGCATTCATTATTGGTGATTAGATTTTGGAAAATTAGCAGCAGATTAGAGATTTTCAAATGCAATCTTACAAGTTACTGAGGATACAATAGAGAAATATATATCTATCAGATATTTGTTGCCAGTAAAACACTGGAATCAACCAGTAAGACTGTATTTACAAGACACTTAGAACATTGTACTGTGACTGGTAGAACCTATGTAGGTTTTATGAAGAGAAAATTTAAAAAATTATGCTTTACTATATTGATCAAATGTAGGATATTTTCAGTTTGGCAAACTGTTACTGGCTGTAGTGGTTATTCCCAGAATCTTTGTGGTTACAATTCACATCAATAACAGACAAAAATTAAAGTATAAAGTATTCATATAAAATGATGAAACTAAATCAGACGAAAAAATAAAAAACAAGGATGTGTAGAAGATGCAACATAGACAGGTGAGCGGTGAAGAAGATGAAGTGCAGAGTGGAAAACTGCAAGACCATGACTTCTTAACAGTAGTCAGACCCTCTTGATCAGCCATAATCGCAGTGAATAGCAAAGCAAGATGAAAGGTTTGAATATCCTTTTCCTGCTTCATTTTTTCTTCATTTTCTATGACCTAATTTCACTCTGATTTCATTCTAGGTTCTGAGCTGAACTGCTCTCTTTCTTGGATGGGCAGGTAGGTGGAGTGGTTTGAGAGGTGAAATGTTTCTTCTGTGGGTTAAAGAATGCTTCTGTGAGTTACTAATGCATGGCCTCAAAGTTCTCAAAACCACACATGGGACAGTTATTCTCAGAAGTCAGTGAGAATGTAGCAAATTTTTGAGCACACCCTTGAATCCTTTCCTCGCACAGAAATGAAAATAGTATGTTTGTTTTAAGAATCAAGTGTCAATTGTGTGAAAGATGCTGCCTCCCCAATTAAGCTGAATGAGGTTAATGGGGCCTTGTCGCTGGACTATATCATGACTGATGGTTCACTTATTGGTTCGTGGTAAGAAGAAGTGAAAAACTAAAGTCCTTTAAAATCTTCAGATGTTCTGATCTACAAGGTGCAGAAATAAAAGCAAGAGCAAGTATCTAGGAAAGGAAATGGGAGTGAACATAAGTCAATGTTGCTGAAGTTACGTGGGACTTTAATAAAGTCCTCAACTGAAGTAGTGCATGTAATTTGGTACCCAAGGGTGAAACTTGCCTTGGAGTCAGTGCAACCCAGGATGAGGGAATTGTCTGAAAAAGAAAATGGAATTATCCTACAGTCATGGGTACGTCCAGGTTTCTGAGAGGGATTGGCAGGGGTTTGCTGAGTGTTTGTGTCCCGTGGCAATTTTCTCTGATTTGTGTTTTCAAAATGAGGGGTAAATGTATATTTTACAATGTTGTCACTGCTCATATTGGCAAATAGGAATATAAAAATTCAGTTGCTGTTTCAGGATGCTGCAAAGCCATAAAAATGAAACATTTTGATGACCTGCTGTAATAGTATAAGGCCAGCAGAAACCTTAAAGCAGCAAAATAATTGCCTGAAATATAGCAAAAGGTGGGGCAACCCTTACAGAAAAAAACCTGACATTTTAATTTTATGTGCTCTTGAATTTTAACACACCAGTTAAGACTTTCAAAACAATCAGTCAATACAACAAAGGTCATGCCTTATGAAAGCTATTAAATGGTCACTGATATCAAAGGCACATGTTTAAATCTGCAATAAAACTGTTTCCTGTGCAAAATCAATGCAATATTATTATAGGCAGAGATCTAATCTGCTGTAACTACGTCTATATAGTGGCTTTCAAATGTTTCCCCATTAGTAATGATGCCCTCAGCAGTTTTATCTTGGTCTTCGTCACTGACATCAGCATATTTGATCTCATTCACATGCTTTATCGGCGTCGAATCAAATACATAAGAGATTTCACTGCAATGTCTGTCTGTAAATCTCTGCAACTTGAGTAACAAGACTGCAGCAGTATATTGCTCAAAAACATTGGTTTTGAGAAAAAAATTGTTAATTTGCGACAGATTCTATGTAAACTCTATTTTTTAATTGGTTTATTGGATGTGGATCTGACTGACATGGTCTGCCCATCCTTATAGCACACTGAACTTGCAAGACCAGATCAGATCGTCAATGACCCTAATGACTCCGAAGTCATGTGCAGATAAAATTGAAAAAGCAAAGCACATATCTTAAGGATATTATTGACTAGGTAAGTGGATTCACGGTCACTATCACAAATGCTCACATTTTTTTTTCTGATTTATATAATAATTGAATTTAAATTCTTTAGTGGCTATGGTGGAACTTGAATAGGCTAGAAATAGTTAACATTGTTAATATTCTAATCATAAAAATGATATCCAGGGAACAATATATTTTAACAGCCTGCTGCTGTGGTCTACCAGGCCATTCAGTTTTATCAAACAGTAAAAAAAAAGAAAAATAAATTCACTCTACAATAACCTAAATATAGAACCAGTATATAATAAAGATCTAGTTGTCCATTGTACCCCATCGATTAATTGTGCTTGGACTCATTATGGACTTTGCTCAGAATTATACTGGTGTAAAAGATTTCTCATCCTGTTAAATGGAATATAATTTAAATGGAACACCATCAGAAATACCACATTAGCAACCAAGCATTAAGAAAATATCTCCATAGCAAAGTTTGAGAAGTCAGATCCATTACCAATGATTTTCATTCTAATAAACAGGCAAGCTGTCAGTCCTAAGAACCTGAAGTGAGCAAGTGCTCACATTAAGAGTAACACTGGATTCCAATGCCATCTGAAGATGGGTCTCTTTCTGCTGTGGATGCACAGGGTTTTGTCCAGATGCTGTGTGATTTGCTGAGTTTCTCCTGTGTATAGCACTCAACCCCAGCACCTGAAGACTTTCATGCTAAACACAGTTCTAATCCAAGTTCTTCAAATTTCTTTGCTAACTGAAAACAACTTTAAGGGTTAAAATATTTTGGGTAATCGGCAGTGTAAGATCAGCAAACCAAAACCCTACAACAATAGAGTTATCACATCATCTCACATCATCTCTATTTAGAAACAGAAAAGAGGAACAGGAGAAGGCCATTTAGCCTTCAATCCTGCTCCACCATTCAATAGTATCATGGCTCATGATATGATTTCAGAACCCAATTCCTGCTTTCTCTCCATGCCCCCTTATCCAACAGGGCCACATCCTTTGAATATTTCTAATGGACTAGCCTCCATAAATTTCTGTAATTGGTATTTTCACAAGTTCACAACTCAAGGTAAAAATGTGACTCCTCATCTCAGTCTTTAATGGCTTCCCCCTTATCCATCGACTGTGATTTCTTGTTCTGGACTTCCCTGACAGCAGGAGCATTCTCCTTGTATTTAACCCTGTCTTTGCTCACCTCTCATTCCAGATTCCTTTATTGTCATGTACATAAATTTGTTAACTTTTGTTTGATATGAAGGCACACAAAGAGGCATCACTACCCATCGCCCCCATTAATAAAAGAAAGAAAATCAAAAGAGAGTCCCTTCAGAGTCACGGTGACCATGGATTCCACCTCCTGTAGCCCTGTAACCTCTGTTATTATAGGCAGAGATCTAATCTGCTGTAACATAAATGTCATGTACATAAATTTGTTAACTTTTGTTTGATATGAAGGCACACAAAGAGGCATCACTACCCATCGCCCCCATTAATAAAAGAAAGAAAATCAAAAGAGAGTCCCTTCAGAGTCACGGTGACCATGGATTCCACCTCCTGTAGCCCTGTAACCTCTGTAGCTGCACAATCTCCTGTTTGTTTCAGAAGTGATCTCAAGCTCTGAGTTCTAAATCTTCAATATAATCAGGAAGCTATTAACACCCAAGGCCATTTGGGAGCCATCAGCATCCTCACGAATCCTAGACCTTGTACCTGATTCTCATGAGCCTGTTTCTAAATTTCAATGAGTACAACTCTAGTCTGTCCAATCTTTCTTTAGTTGTCAGTTCTACAATTTAAAGAATCAGTCTGGTGAACCTTCACTGCCCTCCGTCAATAACCAAAATGTCCTTGTCCAGATTAGGAAACCAAAACTGCACATGATATTCAAAGTGTCACCTCACCAAGGTCCTTAACAACTTCATGCGATCTGCATTCAATTGTTCACACTAACAACAAAGCATTCACTCCATAGGACTCAGAGGAGATCTGATGGCAGAACTAAATTAACTGCAATGGCTTAATAGTAAAGAAGTGAAGGTGACATTCAAAACCTGAGAAAGTTCATGATCCACTACATTTCCACTTGCTGTTTGTTTGGCTCAATCTAGGCAAGAAAAAAAATGGACATGACCTAATAGCAACATACTTTGTAGAGACTGAGTTTTCGTGACCACTTGCAGAAGTCTGTGGCTGAAATTCAATGCTTTTTAATGTAATCTGCAAACTTACAGGTTCTATCTGTGGAGTCAACGAGGAGGTGTTATTGACCTGCACTCCTATGCTCATGCGGAGGGCCCTACAAATCCTCAAAGCAAACACCAGACCTACAGAATTGCACATCAAACATGGCCAGAGTAACCCTTTGCTAATTAGTACCAAGTGTCTTTCCCTTTGAAGGTTGAACAGTAGCTGTCTTTGTTGAGCACCTTTTCAACCATCAACAAAAGGTACTGAATGAATCCAAGGATGGAAACTTCACTGTCTATCAGTAGGTTCAGTAGAATCACCCTTGAGTTAGCAGCCTAAGTCCTGAAGGAACATAGCTGCCAATTTATCTCTGTAACAGGCAGTGAGAGAATAACCTAGTTGGCCTTGTCAAATACATGAGTGAATTTAAATTGGTTGCTAGAAATCCTACAGCAGCTTCTATTTTTGTCCTCAATTTTTGAAAGAACTCGGATCAATTTAACTGATCTCTCATCTTTTGAACCTGTCATACTTATATAATTGGTTTGGCTAAAACAACTGATCCATTTATCAGAATTAGAAACTTTATATTGCTTTCTGAGCAGTGTTTCTACTTGCTCTTGAAATTGTTATGAAACACTAACAGTTATCGTGATTAAACTGAGTAACCAAGTTCTCATTGTTTCTTTTACTTAATCAAGTCTGGAGCAACCAGGATGTCTAAAGCATTTTGTTTCTTTTCGTGACTGAGCATATATTTTGTGGTGTGGTTAAGTTGTGGAATGGGTGAAATACTAGGGTAATAATTGCCATTCTTGATATGCCAGGCATCTCCTGGTATTTCACCCATCTGAAGGCCATAGCCCCTATTACCTACTCCTGGACCATATCCCTCCCTACCCTTCCCATCCATGTACCTCTCCAAATTTTTCTTGAATGTCAACATTGAGGCCGCATTTACCACAATCTCAGAGCACACTCCCATCACTCTCTGCATGAAGTACTTCCCCCTAATGTTCCCTTTGAACATTTCACCTTTCACCCTTCACCTATGTTTTCTAGTTGTTGCCTCACCGAACATCGGTGGGAAAAGCCTGCTTGCGTTTACTACATTCTTATACAGCACCTAATTGCCTGAATATGTCTGGGAGAATCTAAGCAGGCACAGGACTAGTCAGTACTTGGAGGAGAGACTGCCTAGGAACACCAGGTGCTGTAGGTTTCTGTGAGGGACACTGGACAAAGTGGCGACTTTCTGTCTGCCTTAGGGTAGACAAAAGTTGAAGAATTTCATATATGTTATATTCTAAATATAGTATTACATGACAACAATGGAACCTTTGCTTTTTATCTTTGTTCCCATCAACTGCACATGGGGTCTACCACTCATGTGCAGACATGAGGAGATCTACAGTGGCTGATTTGGAATGTTGGAGGAAACCAGAGAACAACAGCAAACCCACACAAAAACAAGAATAGCATGCAAATACAGACAGCATCAGAGGTCAGGAATGAACCCAGGCCACCGCAGCAGTGAGCCAGCAGCAATATTCCCCGCACCACTGATGGCTATTAAAATATTTTCAAAATTTATAAAGTTGTTCTCCAAGAAATATTCTCCAGGATGCTACCTCCATGAAATTTGCTAAGCAAAGGATTGTTTTATAAAATGGATATGGTGTTTCTGTCTATCTAACAATGGCAACTTGAATTTAAAGATGGTAAATGTCAAAGATGTTAAATAGATCCCAAAACGGGTGGAATTCTGTAAACTTCCAGAGTATCAGACATTAAATATACATGAAGAAAGGGTCAGAAAAAGTAATCGAGTTTTAGATTCCAATGCCTACCTGAGCTAGTCCCATTTTCCTGCATTTAGTCATATACCTCTAAGCCTTTCCCATCCATGTACTTATCCAAATATCACTTAAATATTGTTACTGTATCCACCACTACTACTTCTCACTTTTATGTGTATAAATATATATACCCCTTCGAGTTTGACTTCCTCACCGAGGGGAAAAAACAGACTAACCACCCACCTTATTCATGCTTTTATAAAACTCTATAAAGTCACCCTCAGCCTCCCTTGCTCCAAAGAAATCAGTCCTAGGCTATCCAGTTTCTCCTGATAACTCAAGCCCTCCAAGTCCTGGCAATATCATTGTGAATCTTTTGTCCACCCTCTCCTAGCTTAACCATGCTCTTCCATTGCATGGCAACCAGGACTGCATACAATACTCCAGATACAATCTGACCATCTTTTACAGGAGTAATGTGATGCCCCAACTCTTTTACTCAGCCTGACTGATGAAGGCAAGCATGTAGAGCCTTCTTCACCACATCTACCTTGTGTCACCATTTTCAGGGAATTAATAAATGTACCTTCAGTCTCTGTGTTCTACAAAATGCTACAGAAAGTTTTCTGTATGTCCTGCATGGGATTAACTTCCAAAATGCTTCATTTGTCCAAATGTAATTCCATCCATCATTCTATTACCCACTTACCCCAATTGATCTACATTCCTTTGTTACTTTAGGCAACCAGCTGCTTTCTTATTTACACCACCAATTTTAGTGTTAGCTACAAATTTACTAATCATGTCATCTACATTTTCATCCAAGCCATTAATATAGTGAAAAACAGGGGATGTAAGGAATCCCTGTAACAAAACATGAGTCACAGGACTCCAATCTGAAAAACAACCCACTACTACTACACTTTGACTCCTACCACCAAGCCAATTGCTAGATCCCAGGTGATCTAATCTTCCAGACCACCCTACCAATTAAGGGACCTTGTCAAAATCCTTGCTAAATCTATGTAGACAACATTTACTGTACTGTCCTCATCCATCATCTTGGAACTTCATAAGACAAAGCACAATCAATTTCATGAATCATGATTTTCGATGCCCAAAGCTATGCTGACCATTACTAATCAGTTCTTGCTGCTTCAAATACAAAGAGATCCTCCCAGAATCCCATCCAGTAACTTACCCATTGGTGATGTTATGATTACTAGTCTGTAGTTCCCTGGCTTGTTCCTGCAGCACTTCTTTAATAAAGATACAACAATGCCTACCTTTCAGGCTTCATGCAACTCACTCATGACTAATGAAGATACAAAGATTTCTGCCAGAACTCCAGCTATTTCATTCCTAGCTTCCAACAATATCCTGACATACACTTGGTCACGTCCCAAGGCCACCAAAACCTCTTTTTTTGATAAGGTTCATACATTTCAGAAGATCACTGTTCCTTTCCCTGAATTCACTAACTTCCATGATTTCTCTATTGTTAATACAGATAAGAAGTATTTATTTAACATGTACCTCACCCATGATAAATGAAGATGCCACTCTCACCCTGTTTGCATGACACTGGATGACTCTCCTCTACATTCTCCATTTTTAATTTTTTTTTCACACTATGAACCATATTAACCAAAATACACACAAACATTTCCATCTTGAATATACACAGTGTCATTTTCTCCCCTTCCCTCCCTCCTTCCCACCCCCCTCCAAACCCATTAAATGTTCAACATATACAATACAATAAACCCATTAAACAATGTCATCACACAATGAAAATAAGCAAGAAAATTGTGTCATTTACTTTTACACACTGGGTCAGTTCATTTCATCTTCTTCTCATTCTGTCATTTTAGGGGGTGGAGGTCCGCGGTAGGCCCTCTGTTGTGTTCCATGTACGGTTCCCAAATTTGTTCGAATAATGTGAATTTATTTTTTAAATTATATGTTATTTTTTCCAATGGAATACATTTATTCAATTATATGTACCATTGCTGTATTCTCAGGCTCTCTTCTGATTTCCAAGTTGACATTATACTTTTTTTTGCTTCAGCTAAGGCCTCCACATAAGGCTATCATAATAAATCCTTTTTGCACTTTATCCAGTTTGAGGCCTAATTCTTTACTTCTTGTATTACTTAGAAGAAAGATCTCTAGATTTTTTGGTATGTTGCTTTTTGTGATTTTATTTAATACCTGATTTAGATCTTCCCAAAACATTTACATTCTCCATCTTGATGAAAATTCAGGCCCGAACGTTGCCATTTCTTCTTCTTCCACTGATGCTCGTGAGCAGCTGAATTCCTCCATCAGATTTCTTTTTGTAGGTTCCAACATCTGCAGTCTCTCATGCATTTCCCAATCCTTTTGGGGATTTATTTACTCCCCAGTTACCCCTTTGCTCTTACAATACTTTTAGAATTTTCTTTTCTCATATCCCTGATTTATTTCTTAAGTGTACTCCCTTATCCCTCATACTCAAACAATTCTCTTGATCCCTGCTACCTATACCTGACAAATACCTTGTTTTTTCAACCAGATCCTCAATATCCCTCATTAAGCAGGGTTTTATAATCCTGCCAGTCTTGCCCTTCAATGGAACATGAACATGTTGGTCCTGAACTCTCCCTATCTCACTTTCAAAAGCCTCCCAATTGCCCCATTAATTGCTGAAAGCCTCTCCCAATCAAACTTCCTAACTAATTACATCAAAATTAGACACCCCAATTTAAGATTATAACTCATGGACTCTAACTATTTTAAAACTAAGAAAATTGTGATTAATGGACTCAAACTGCTCCTTGCTGACATGTCAGCTACATGCCCAGTCTCATTTCCTAAAAGGAGATTGAGTTTAGCACTTTCTCTAGTAGGGCCATCTACATATTGCTTGAGAAAACATTGCTGGACACACTTAACAAATTTTGCCTCATCTAATCTCTTTGTAGTATGACAGTCCCAATCAAAATTCGGGAAGTTAAAATCAAGTGATTGCTAATAATGCTATTATTTCCAACACCTATTTGTGATGTCCCCGGTTCCCACCAACTTTTGTGGGAGGAGGGGAGTAGAGCACAATCCCAAAGTGATCATCCTTTACTTATTTGTTTTGCACAATCCCAAAGTGATCATCCTTTACTTATTTCAAAGTTCTAGCTATTTCGCTTTCCCCCAGAAATAGCCTCTCAAAATATTGCCTTGATGTGCTCCCTAATTAAATAGCCCTTTCATGCAAGGCTTTCGCCTGGAGCACAGAGGGAAAACATAAACTTACGTTACATAGAGCAACCTTAAAAGGCTGCTCCTGCGTCTCATTCATTTTGAGAGGCGCCTCGTAGCATCCTCTGGAGCTGATGAAGGCGGGGCAACTTGTGCCATGGTGCTGCCCATCATAAATACGCAACAGAGCAATGGCTGTCTTCCCGATCCATAATCCCCCATGTAATTGGAACCGCTCTGTGTTTCCCAAAACAGTTCCAGCTGCGTGGGGAATTATGGGTCAGGATTATTGCTCCGCCATGTTTTGAGCCACTGATGAGTGTCCCCAAAGTCTGAAGTGGCCCGGTGAGGTGCCAGAACGGCTGGCAGTGCTGTCACAGCCCGCATTGGCTGACCCCTGATGGCCCCCAACCTCACAGCTCCTTCCAACCACCTCTAACCTTTTGGCTCCCACCAGTTGCCCCTGCCTTGGAGGAAGAGGTTTGAGTGGTGGGAGAGAGTGGGGAGATAGGTTGCAGGCGTCATCACAACATCATCAGCCCACTCCTAGCCAGCCATTTGCAGAGGCTGTACATTCATGTGAGGTGGCAGACTGCAGCGATCCACCAATGATCCTTCCCGAGAAGGATTACAATCGGTGCCTTGGAGCCAGCCACAGCACATTCATAGAGGTAAGTCTCCCGACGTAAGGGCGGAGAATCTCTGCCTTTATAGTTGTTTTTTTTTCACTGCATGAAAGGGCCTAATATTGCATCTCCATTCCTTTCTTACCATCTGTACTCTGGATATTGAGCTGTCAGTACTGCCTCTCTCTCAACCACATTTCTATAATAGCTTTAACATTACAATCCCTGGTGCCTATCTATGCCAAGTTCATCTCCCTTACCTGTTAAGCTTGTTGCATTAAAATAAATGCAGTTTAGCTCTTCAGATAATCTTTGGTCTCAGCTCTGCCTCTGCCAGTTTGACTTGCTTACTTTAATTTCTATATTTGCTTCAATTTATCTGCTAAACAACAACTTTGGGGTTCTCCCATGTCAGACTATTTTAAATCCTCCTGAGAAGCTTTGGCAAATCTCTCTGCAAGTTGTTTAGAGATCTTGAGATGATGTGGAGCAAAATAGGACATTGAAAATATTGAAGAAGAATACTGAGGTATGAAAGCCACTGTGCAAAACTAATAATGGTAATCTATGTTTCTGTCAGATAGAATATGGAGACAGGAGGTTTAAGTGAGTTGATAATTACTGAGTATCAATGAGGTAAAGCCAGGGAGAGTTGAAATAGTTGGATTAAGATGACAGAGCTATGCATGAGAATTTCAACAGCATACATTTTGTACTCTAACTCTATTACAATCATTCATTGGTTTAGCAAAATTTCATTTTAATTCTAATTATTGAACAATCAGTCTTCCATTTCAACTTTCTTTAGATTTTACAAAATATATATATAAAATCACGAATTAAGAATCTCATCTGGCGAAATTTCATTTTTGTCTTCAGTTATTTGGACCTCTTATATATTGGTGAATTTAATGATGTTAATGGAGCCTACACTTTACAGATGTCCATAACAATGACAAAGTGATTTGTAAATTGACATGATTATTTTTATTTTATTATAATAAAACTCAACCATGGTTTTTTTAATCATTTTATTTAATTTATTCACAGGACACAAATATTTATTGTCCATCTCTGATTGTCCCGGAATTGAGAGGGGAGCTATGAGTCAACAAGATTTATGGGTCCAGTGTGACATTTAGGCCAGACAAAGGAGGCATGGCAGATTTCATTCCCCAAAGGACATTAGAGAACTAAATAGGCTTTTAATAACGAATTCAGCGCATCAAGCTTTCTCTCACTAAGATTAGTTTCTTTTCTCAATTAGGTTACTGGATTTTTTTCTTGTTGGCTATTACTGCCTGACATTTGTGAAACATGAATGTTACTTTCTATCTATCAGTCTGGGCCTGGATATTGTCCCAGTTTTGCTGCATTTAGTTCTGAACTTCTTAATTATCTGAGAAAGCAAAAGTCCCTTTCACACTGCCAACTCTCCTAGGATGCAGGAAAACTTAGGGCATGCTGCACATCTGGACCCTTTCCCACGACACCATGATTTTACTGGTTAATCGGCAACCCGGCATTTTAAGGGGGGCCCACCTCCAGTGGGGACAATGTGAGAGCCTGTTGGGCTTTCATACCGCCAGAAGGTGATTAGTGAGTTAACTTGGCTGGGCTCTGACCACCAAGTGTCAGAGCCTGGTTGAGTTTATCTTGCCCTGCCCGATTCTGATGCTTTACACTGCATGATTACTGGGAATGGACTTGCTAAATTAGCCAGTTAACCCACATGGAATCAGCAGTGTAAAATGGGCTGAAGGGATTCAATAGAATAGGCTGTATCTGAAAATAGTCAATGTTTTGTGTCGGGAGCCTTTCTCAAGTCTTGTGTCTCTTTCATTTTCTGAGGAGTTGCAAATGATACTGAACATTTTGCTATGATTAGCCACCATCTCAATTTCTGATCTTTGATTGAAGTAAGGTTATTCATGGCGAAGTTGAAAAGGGTTAGGCCTTGGAACTCCTGCAGAGATGTCCGATGACTGAGATGATTAACCTCCAATCACCACAGCAATCTTTTGTGCTGGGTATGAGTTAAACCAACGGGAGGTTCTCCCTGATTCCAATTAACTCCAGTTTACCAAGTCATTTGATGCCATAGTCGATCAAATGCTGCCTTGATCTAATTTTAACTTTGTCTATGTTTGGTCTAAGACTATAGTTTCACCAGTCTGATTTTCAATTGTACAGTATAACCTGATGATACAGCATTCTTTGGTTCACAGTGCAAAACAGTACAAGCACACATGCAGACAACACACTCACACAGACAAGTACGGTACATGTATACATATATTGACTGTATTTACTGACCTTCCAGACCACTATTATGGAAGACCTTGTCAAAGACCTTGCTAAAGTCTAAGTAGATGATGGTAAATTATGAAAACTTGTTGATTTCATGGTTGAATTAAAAATACAAAATGCTGGAGAAACTCAGCTGGTCAAACACTGTCCTTTATGTAGCAAAGGTAAAAACACATAACAGATGTTTCAGGCTTGAGCCCTTCATCAAGGTATGAAAGAGTGTCGGCAGGTGTCCAAATAAAAGAATGGGGCAGAGGGGTGGAGAAGGGAGAGAGGAGCCAGCAGCACTGTGGTATTGAGTCTGGATGAGTTACGACTGCAGGGGTTACAGATGAGGAGCAGTGAGAGAGAAACCCACAGAACTCCCTTTGGAGAGCAAAGGAGACAATATCTACTACCCTGCCCACATTAATCATATCTTCAAACAATTAATTCATGAGACACAATTTCCAATGCACGGAGTCATGCTGACCATCCCTGATCAGTCCTTGCCTTTCCAAATGGCTCTCAGAAACTGCTTCAGTCACTTATTCATGACTGATTTATAAGGAAAAAAAGTTTCAATTTTGATAAAGCTTGAATAATTATCATTTAATCTTGCATCCTTTGAACCCAAACTTAATAGGGTCACCCTTAAAAAAAATATAGACCTTCGCTAATAGATGAAATTTGCCATTTTGCATTTTCCTTATCAAAAATAGTCATTCTTGGTACAGATCTATCAAGGTGTACTTGCTATTTGGAGCTGGTTTCATTTTCAGGTGTGTGGCCATTCAATGTTAAACCTATATCCCATCATGTGAAATAGAATCAGAAACATGCAAAAAAGTATTTTGAAAATTACAAATGTTATGAACTAAAAGCATTAAAATTTACCTTAAACCTTAAGACAAGAGCAGAATTAGATCATTCACCCATTTGAGTCAGCTCTGCCAGTCAAGTCATGGCTGATGTACTTTTCCTTTGAAATCTGTTCTTCTGCCTTCTCCCACAACTTCTGACACCTGTACCAATCAAAACTTTATCAACTTCTGCTTTAAGTGTCAATATATACCAATACAAGTCCCTCTGCAAACATCCTACTTGCACAGCACCACCCACCTCTCCACCTATCTTCATATCATCTGCACACTCACCACAAACCATCAATTTTTAAATCATTTATATATAGCATGAAAAGGAGCAGACACAATATTGGCCCGTGTGGGACACTGCCAATCATCAATAGCCAGCTAGAAAAAGCCTCCTTTATTTTCACACTTTGACTTCTGCCAGTCCGCCAATCTTTTGTCCATACTCATACTTTAATCTAGATCTGTAAAATCTCTTGGTGCCTGCCACATTGACCACCGCCAGTGGGCTGATATCGCCTCAAACCGTGCATCTTGGCGCCTCACAATTTGGCGGGCAGCAACCTCCTTTGAAGAAGACCGCAGAGCCCACCTCACTGACAAAAGGCAAAGGAGGAAAAACCCAACACCCAACCCCAACCAACCAATTTTCCCTTGCAACCGCTGCAACCGTGTCTGCCTGTCCCGCATCGGACTGGTCAGCCACAAACGAGCCTGCAGCTGACGTGGACTTTTACCCCCTCCATAAATCTTCATCCGCGAAGCCAAGCCAAAGAAAGAAAAGAATATCATGAGCTCCTACCTTGTTTATCAGCCTCATGTGCAGCACCTTGTCAAAAACCTTCAGAAAATCCAACTAAATAACATCCAGTGAATCTCCATCATCTGTCCTGCTCACTAATTCCTCCAAGAATTGCAACATGTTCATCAGGCAAAATCTCCCATAAAGGAAACCAAGGTGATTTAAAAAAGATGTTTTGTTTATAAGTACTCTAGAACCTCGTCCTTAATAATGGATTCTGAAATCTTGCAACCACTGAAGTTAGGCTAACTGGCCTATAATTTCCTGTCTTTTCCCTTTCTCCTATCTCAAAGAATGGAGTGACATTTGTAATTTTCCAGTCACCTCGAAGCATTTCTGACTCAAGCTGTTCCTGAAATATCGCTATTAATGTGATTACAATCTCTTCCGCTTCCTTTTTTTTCCCACAATGACATATCTCCCTGTAGGGTCTGTCATAACACTTTGAATTTTAATTGGAAGATTTGGGATTTTTAAATCAAAATTGCTACACCCCTTGCCTTAGAATTAAATGAAGAGAACACAACACGTTCAATCCAATCCCTTTTTAATTTCAAATGTTCTTTTTCAGTTAAATAAGTTTCTTGAAGAAATTACACATCAGCTCCTATTTTCTTAATATATGTTAATACTCTTTTTACAGTTCTGTTTAACCCATTTACATTAAAAATTACTAACCTCAATAACTTACTCATTTAAGTAAGATACAATGAACCCTTTTCCATCACCTGCCCCTGTAAATCTCCTGTATTCCAGTAAGTAATATTTAATGAGCCAGTATGCATCTTCTCTAGCAATCTAATAAGAAAAATACAAATAAAGATACAATAATATGGAATCCCACAATTATAACAGTATTGATGTATAAAAAAACCTCCCCCTAAGTGTTATTTAAAAGTACAACACGACCTCCCTCCACTTTACGGGTTGTGACAGAAGACACAAAAACACACATAATCCCGCAGCAGTCAGCACCCCCACTCCTCCCAAATCCCTTGGTACATTTAGTACATAATATTTAAATATTTAATCAGTTTACCACAGTTAAAGTAACATCACAGAAATCAAAAGGAAAGAAAGAAGACTTCCCCATTTCCTATAATAATAAAATGAAAAAAAAAAGCAAAATAATTCATCCCATCAAAGATACAATGTCTCCTTGAGGCTGCACTCTAGGGAGACTACAAGCAAATTATTCTGCTTGAGCAAAGATAGTAAAGAATCTATTTTGGTCTCCAGGCACAAAAATCTTCAAAGTCGCAGGGTAATGAGAACAAATTTATAGTTTTTGTCATAGAGAATTTTCTTAACTGGGTTAACTTCTTTCCTTTCTAACCCCACTGAGGAGTACAAACGTGCTTTTAATAGGTTACAGTCAATGGCCAGTAGACACAATAGTTGTCTGGTGAATTTGAGGTAAGGTGGGAAAACCAGGGTTTATATTGGGGTAGGTGAGGGTGGAGCCAGGGGAGGAGCCAGCCATCTGAACAATACATGGACAGTGAATTCCAGTTCACTGCACCCTTCTCTTCAACAGATGTTCACTGAGATCACTGTAGAAAAAAATTCTATCTCCTTCCCACTGCAGCAGGCCTTGTCATTTCCTCCCCCCTTTCACAGCAAGACTTAAAATCTTCTCTCTGTCTTGATAATTTAAACATTTAATTAACATAAAACACGGTTTTTAATTAGGAAGAGGCTCTCTTCAGTTTCCTCTTTCAGGTGTAGACCATCTGATCCATATACAACTTATCCTTGGTAGTAGTGACTGCACTGACTCCTTTGAATTTCTGGCACATCACTGGTATCTTCCATGGTGAAGACTGATGCAAAATAACCATTCAGCTCATCTGTCATTTCTTTGTTCCCCATTTCTACTTTTCTAACTTCATTTTGCAGTAGTCTGATGTCCTCTCTTTTATTCTTTATATATTTAATAAAACTTCTGGTCCTCTTATGCTATTTGTTTGCTCACTTTCATATTTCATCTTTTCTCCCCTTATTGCATTTTTGTTGCCTTTGCTTTGTTTTTAAAAGCTACCCAATCCTCTGGCTTCCCACAATTTTTTTCAATACTGTATGCCCTCTCTTGTTTTTATGCTTTCATTTCCCTTGTCTGCCATGGTTGCCTCACCTTCCCTTTAGAATGCTTCTGCTTCTTTGGGATGAAATGATCTTTAAAAATATTCCCAGAAATTCCTGTCAATGTGTTCTACCATCTTCCCTGCTAAGGACCCTTTCCAATCAACTTTGGTCAGCTCCTCTCTCATGCCTCACAATTGTAACACTGGTACATCAGATTTTCCCTAATTTACCTGCACTTGGTCTCTCATAACAACTGTAACATTGCCTTTTTTTTAAATACATCTTCTCTAACTCCTGTTGAGTAGATGAGAACAATTTAAAAATAGCCAACAACAATGAACTTTGCCTTGGAAGATCAAAACCTTTCATCTCTGTTCAGCTCCTGAACAGGTCAAGCCTGACACATTCGTCTGAATCGATTCTTCAGTGAGAGGAAGTTGTTGCACCATACACAGCACCTTGAAAGTCCAGGAGGGGTTTGAAGCTGAGGTACAATTGAGAAAATGTTGGCGATGAGCGATGTTTGAAATTTTACTTCCACTTTTGCAGGGAAATGCCAATTATGGAGCTGTTGCCACTCACCATGACTGCCAAGCTGTTAGATCACTTTGAAAACCAAAGGCGACTCAAGCAGCATTATATTAATCTAATAAACTAGAGGACCAGCCAATGCAAGAAACGCTTGCTACCAATTCCACTCAAAAACATAACAGCTCAATTTAATATCCATGGTAAGATTACGATGGTTCCGATTCCTTTCGCCCAATGTCACAATATAAAACTGTTTATTCCACATCATGAAAGGAAAGCAAATTGATCTAAAGCTCTATAGAATAACATCTCAGTGTAAAATATATGTTCTTAATTTTCAACAGGTAAAAAGAAAGGTTTAAATTCTTCTGACAACTGTGAAATAAGCTTCATTGAAGCAGCAATTCAAAAGTGATAAATCTAAATTCCCATGTTATATTGGAAGCGCAGCATAATTAAATCATTTTGTTAGCTGCGGATTATAGACCTAATTTACTTTCTGCATAAGCTGTCATGCAGTTTTGTAGATAAGATTTTGAAACTTGGACTTCGATTTTAAGCAATAGGATTTTTATTTGAAATTTTTAATTGATTTTATAAAATTCTTTTAAAGAAAGATTGTTCCATTGCTTTGTTGAGTACAATTATTCAAAGTGATAATCTACAAATAAGAACATTTATTTATTTGGGTTATCCACATAATATGAACAACATGGCATGTTGAATCTTAATAATAGTAAAGGAATACATGGAAAAAAACCTGATCTAATTTTTTTCTCTGCCCACGATTCACAGCATAAAAATAGAATGATTATTATTAATCTGATGATGTTTTATGGATTTTAAAGAATACTTAAAATATACTACTATAGCAGTTGTGGGTAAAAGAAGAGGGTATCTTAAACTTCCATTCAGTACAACAGTTACAGCATTTAGAAAAGCTTTAACAATGTTTCCAGAGGTTAATTGGATGCACATTACACATAAAATATTGCATTTTCAGAATTCTGAGAAACAGAGGCGAGGCTTTAATAGGCTTTAGTAGTCAATGCTGTCACAAATGAATCATTCTGCTGTGTCAATTTGGTTTCTTGTCACCATTTTCTCCTTAGAGCTATTATTGTGATATATTATTATAATGACAAATAAATTATCTTTAACATTCACTTTTAGAAATACAAGATTTTCCTTTTTTTTCTTTCAAATACTCCCACACAGCTTTCTATCTATTCCCTTTCTCATCCTGTGAAACTTTATCAGATAAATTATCTAAGGTAGTTTGTCACAAATCCTCTCAGCAATCAACACATTATGTCAATTAAAATAATTCTTTAATAAAAGCTCTTTATGGGAAATATTTCTAAAATAAATTGCTTATAGAAATATACACCTGATCATAAAAGTTGACATGATTACTTTGATAGCTGATGTATAAACCTGAAAAGTACTGAGCTCCCATGGATGAAGAAGATAATCTTTCAAAGTCCTGCTACTGTGGAAGTTTTCCTGCTGAATCTTGTCCAAATTGGGCCAGGCGTTGCATTCACAAAGGTACAAAACAGTATGATTGAAATGTCAGGAAGTAGCCACAAAAAATGTATAAAATTAAGTGATGACCACATATGTAGTTTTTCCTCATTATATTGAAGATAATTTGCCCATTCCTATTCAACATTCTGCAGATTTAAATTTCTGCATGTGCCTCAAGATACTGAGAGATTTGGAGTGACTCCACCATATGAATGTGAGTTGTGTTTAGGTATGAGAGAACAGCAAGGAGAAGGCAGGAGCAGCAAATTCATCTGAACAGACGGATCACCAGATGGTGATGCATTAGTTCAAAGCACACAAAACACAAAGAAGCGTTCTTTAAAATAAATGTATATGCTTTGACAATTATTGTACAAGTAAGCAAACATCATATGCTTTTTCCTGGAGCAGATTTTATATTTCTTTTTCATAAGAATATTTCAAGAAAAAAATGGTAAATACAGACTTCAGAAATGTTCATGTAGTATAGTCTATTTTTCAGTGTTATTATCTGACATATTAAATAGGGTTAAAGAGACAAGTTGACAATTTTCTTAATATTGTCTAAAATTGATTTTTTTTATTTTATTTTTCACACTATGAACACACCAACATTTCCCTCTTAAATATACACAATGTCATTTTCTCCCCTTTTCCACCCCCTCCCTTCTTCCCACCCCCCTCCCTACCCACTAAACGTTCAACATATACAATACAATAAACTCATTAAACAATGTCATCACACAATAAAAATGAACAAGAAAATTGTGTCATCTACTTTTACACACTGGGTCAGTTCATTTCGACTTCTTCACATTCTATCATTTTAGGGGGGTAGAGGTCCACGGTAAGCCCTCTCTGTTGTGTTCCATGTACGGTTCCCAAATTTGTTCAAATAATGTGACTTTATTTTTTTAATTATATGTTATTTTTTCCAATGGAATACATTTATTCATTTCTATGTACAATTGCTGTACTCTCAGGCTCTCTTCTGATTTCCAAGTTGACATACATTTTTTTGCTACAGCTAAGGCTATCATAATAAATCTTTTTTGTGCTTCATCCAATTTGAGGCCTAATTCTTTACTTCTTATATTACTTAGAAGAAAGATCTCTGGATTTTTTGGTATGTTGCTTTTTTTGATTTTATTGAATACCTGATTTAAATCTTCCCAAAACTTTTCCACTTTCTCACATGCCCAAATTGCATGTACTGTTGTTCCCATTTCCTTCTTACAGTGAAAACATCTATCTGATACTGTTGGGTCCCATTTATTTAACTTTTGGGCCTGTGTAACCAATTATATTGTATCATGCATAACCTCGTGTTTATTGTACTTCTCATAGTTCCGGAGCATAGCTTTTCCCATATTTCATTTTTTATCATTATGGTTAGATCTTGTTCCGACTTTTGTTTGCATTTACAGCTTATTTCATCATTCTCTTTCTCTTGCAGCTTGATGTACATGTTTGTTATAAATCTTTTAATTATCATTGTGTCTGTAATTGCATATTCAAAGCTGCTTCCTTCTGGTAACCTCAGCCTGCTTCCTAATTTGTCCTTTAAGTAGGTTTTCAGTTGGTGGTATGCAAACATTGTACCGTGAGTTATTCCATATTTGTACTTCATTTGTTCAAATGATAATAAATTATTTCCCAAAAAACAATTTTCTATTCTTTTAATTCCTTTTCTCTCCCATTCTCTAAAGGAAAGGTTATCTATTGTGAAAGGGATTAGTTGATTTTGCGTCAATAATAATTTTGGTAGTTGGTAATTTTTTTTTTCCTTTCTAAGTGAATCTTCTTCCAAATGTTGAGCAGATGATGCAGTACATCAAAGATCTCTATAATAATTCTTAAAAGTTTGGTAGCTGCAAACCCCCTTGTTTGTACCATTCTGTTAATTTATCTAGCACTATCCTCGGTTTCCCCCCTTTCCATAAGAATTTTCTTATTTTCTTTAGCTCATTGAAGAATTTTTCTGTTAAGGGAATTGGTAACAATTGAAATAGGTATTGTATCCTTGGGAAGATATTCATTTTACTGCAATTTACCCTTCCTATCAATGTGAGTGGTAAATCTTTCCAATGTTCTAAGTCATCTTGTAATTTCTTCATTAATGGCTGATAATTTAATTTTTATAGATGGCCTAGATTATTATCTAGTCTAATACCTAGATATCGGATTGCTTGTGTTTGCCATTTAAATGGTGATTTTTTTCTTAAACTTTGTGAAATCCGCATTACTCATTGGCATCGCTTCACTTTTATTTGTGTTGATCTTGTACCCTGATATTTCTCCATATTCCTTCAATTTCTTATGTAATTCTTTTATTGATATTTCTGGTTCTCTTAAGTATACTATGATGTCATCTGCAAATAAACTGATTTTATATTTCTTCTCTTTTATTTTTATCCCTTTTATTTTATTTTCTGTTATCAGTTCTGCCAAGGGTTCTATAGCTAAAGTGAACAGTGAGGGAGATAGTGAACATCCCTGCCTAGTTGACCTGCTTAATTTAAATTGGTTCGATATATATCTATATACTGTCACCTTCGCCAATGGTCCCTTATATAATGCTTTAATCCAATTAATATATTTCTCTGGTAGATTGAACCTCTGAAGTACTTTAAATAAATAATTCCATTCTACCCTGTCAAAGGCTTTCTCTGCATCTAAAGCAACCACCACTGTTGGCAAATGATTTCCTTGTACTGCATGGATTAAGTTAATGAACTTAGAGATATTGTCCCTTGTTTGTCTTTTCTTAATAAATCCAGTTTGATCTAGTTTTACTATTTTGGTACACAATCGGCCAATCTGTTTGCTAATAGTTTAGCTATTATCTTATAATCTGTGTTAAGAAGAGATATTGGTCTATACGATGCTGGTGTTAGTGGATCTTTCCCCGTCTTTGGTATTACTGTAATTATTGCTGTTTTACATGAATCTGGGATGTTTTGTGTTTCTTCAATCTGGTTCATTACTTCCAGGAGAGGAGGAATTAATAACTCTTTAAATGTTTTATAGAATTCTATTGGGAGGCTGTCGTCTCCAGACATTTGTTCGGTAGCTTTTTTAATATATCCTGTATTTCCTCTATTTCAAATGGCTTTATCAATTTGTTTTGCTCCTCTTGCAATTTCAGTAGTTCAATTTTAGCTAGAAACTCATCTATTTTGTCTTCTTTCCCTTCATTTTCAGTTCAGTATAATTGCTTGTAAAATTCCTTGAAGTTTTCATTGATCTCTATTGGGTTATATGTAATTTGTTTGTCCTTTTTCCTTCATGCCAATACCGTTCTTTTAGCATGTTCAGTTTTAAGCTGCCAAGCTAGTATTTTGTGCATTTTTTCTCCTAGCTCATAATACTTCTGCTTTATCTTCATTATGTTCTTCTCCACCTTATACATTTGTAGCATTTCGTATTTTATTTTTTGTCCGCCAATTCTCTTCTTTTTGTTGTATTTTCCCTTGTTGCTAGTTCTTTTTCTTTACTTATTTATTTCCCTTTCCAGCTGTTCTATTTCCCAATTGTAGTCCTTCTTCATCTTAGTTACATAACTTGTTATCTGCCCTCTGATGAAGGCTTTCATTGCATAATATAAATTTGTCTTTCACTGATTCTGTATTTATTTCAAAGTACATTTTAATTTGGGACTCAATAAATTCTCTAAAATCCCATCTATACGTTCTTGGTGGGATGTCCTCCAGCTCTATTGCTAATAACAGGGGTGAATGATCAGATAACAATCTAGCTTTATATTCCGTTTTCCTAACTCTCCCTTGGATATGGGCTGACAACAGGAACAGGTCAATCCTTGAATATGTTTTATGTCTACTCGAATAATTTGAGTTTTCCTTCTCCTTTGGGTATTGCCTCCTCCATATATCCAAAAGTTGCATTTCCTGCATTGATTTAACCATAAATTTAGCAACTTTGTTCTTTTTGCTAGTCTTTTGTCCAGTTTTATCAATCTTTGGATCGAAATTAAGGTTAAAGTCCCCTCCTATCAATATATTCCCCTGCGTATCTACAATCTTCAAAAAAATATCTTGCATAAACTTTTGATCCTCTTCAAGAGGCTATTGAATTTACTGAAAAAAAAGAAAAAATAGATATAGCATTCGTGCAGGAAACGCATCTAACTGAAGTGGAACATAATAAATTAAGGAGAGACTGGACCAAATTTCAGAATTTGGTCACTACATATCTCCCTGCTGGAACTATTATTTCCTCCTCTGGTCCCCCCTCCCGCCAGTGTTCTCCTTGCCATGCACATCACACATGCGCAGTTGTGCACCCCAGTTTGGCTCCATGAGCCATTTTTGCAGTCCTGTGTTTAGTGAGTCGTGACCCTGCGGCGTCTCCACTATCCTCGGGGAGTGGATTTCTCTTTCTATGGCAGGTCCCTGCTTTTTCGTGCAGGTAAGGCCTTCACCTTTCTCTTCCGGCATCTTTCTTTCTTCTTTTCTTCCCATTGTTTTTGGCTTTTCTTTCTTAGATGCCATTTTCTCCACACCTTTATTTTTTATTTGTTGTGATTTGTGTGCCTGGGGCTTTGCTGTTTCTTCACTTTTTTCCTTCTTTTCTGGAGAGGGCTGGTATTCTCCTACCGGCCACTACTCCATCACGTGACTTCTCCCCCAATTTTGTCTAAAATTGTTTACACAAATTAAGATTTTAGACTCCACAGGACATTTAACCTGATCTATTTTTGATATAATTAAAATAAATTGTTACAATTAAATAAAAATCAATTAGTGTTACTAAATATAATTCGATTATGATTGCTTTGTAAAAATATGTTTTGATTTTTTGTTGTTGTGACTTTTGTACAAGTTATTGTTTGGGATTAGGCTTTTTGCACCAGGGCTTGCTATACATACTCTGTAATGAGATGCAGTATACTAGTGTTAACCTCAAGGTCAGAATATGATAATAAAGAATTGCCATGGTTGCACCACACAAAACATGGTTTCAAAAGTGAAAGCTGAGCAAGAGAGTGGATTGTTTCCATGTTTCAAAAGTGTTATTGGGACTGTAAGATAGCCAGCGCTCGAGATGTGGACTGTAACTCTGTTACAGAGTTCAGTGGAAGGATAGAGTTCTGTAAGTTTGAAATTGTGTATTTCTGATTACCAAAGTGACCTGCTAAGGCCTGGCCATGCTCCCGTGGATAAGTGGGGTTAACATAATGACTGAAGCCTTTTTTACCCATGTGTGTTCACACTTCCAAACACGGAAGTTGGGTTCATTCTTTTGTCAAAATGTACACTAGTGCTATAGTTTTTGATAGTTGCATATTTCTGTAGAGAAGGGGGAATTGATTGAGAAGCCACGGCATCTGCACATTTTCCAGTTCCAGCACCCATGGAAAGGAAAGGGGATTGGAGAGGAAATTGGAATTTTTTCCAGTCCCAGTAGCAGCAGAGCTAGACAAGAATCCAGATAACATTAGAGTAGTTACTTCGTTATCTCTCATGGGGAAAGAGTGCTACAAGAGAAGAACAAAGGCAAAGTGCACAAATTCTCAAAAAATTGAAGGAAGATTTTGAACCTTCTACGAATGTCATATATGAAAATGAAACCATAGATCAATATGTTACAGTGCTGAGGAAACTGGCTGAGTCGTGTGAGTTTGGAATGCTGAAGGAAGATTTAATTAGAGTGTGACAAGTTATATTTTATATATATATATATATATATATATATTTTTTTTTTAAAGATAGATTGTGAGGGGTTTACAGTTACAGAGTTCTGTGTTGTGTATTGGCCTATGTGTTGTGTGGTATTGTGTTGGAAAGTGACAGTTTGCCTGAGAGAGCCAAGGTGAAGGTGGACTTCTGAGAGAGTGGGAGACAGACCAGGCATGTGCAGAAAATGATCTAGAAATTTCTGGACTTGAAAGACAAACCACCACTGGGTGTGCCTGTGAAGTGGAAGGAGGCCCAAGCAGAGTCATTCTCTGGGAGACAGTTTAGAATGTTGGGCATTTTAAAATGGATGAACATTCTAAAGGCAGCCAGGAGGATCCAGACCAAGCCATTGTTCCTCTTTCTGCAAGCAACACAAGAAGACAACTTTGAATTTTGTTCTCTCTCTTTCTCTCTCTCTCTCTCTCTCTCTCTCTCTCAAAGATCTTTTGGCTTCAGTTTACCAAACAAACTGAATTTTGTTTATGATCTTTGCTTCAGTTCAGATCGAAGTTTTGTGAGTCTTGTGTGTTTTGTGTTTAAGTTTTTCTGTGAGCTGGTTGGAAATATAACTTTGACTTTAATTACATATGTTATATTTAGGCGGGGAATTTATTAGTTTTACACTGTTATAGAAATTTGCATAGTAACCAGTGGGCATTGTTATAAAAGGGCGGATTTTGAATTGAAGTTTGAAGGTGAATTTTTGTTAATAAAGTAATTGTTCATCTTTACCCCTGTGTGATATGCCTTCTTTGTGGTTGCTGGTTTGATCTTGTAACACCAGAAACAAAATCATTTTGCATCTCATTTAAAATGTGAGAGCTTTGCTGAAAATGATACATTGAGGCACCAAGTGCCTTTGCAAAGACAATAAAAACTATTTAGGAAATAAGGGAAACAAGAGAAACTCTGTGGTGACCTGGATGAAGAGTTTATCATTCAGAAAACCCTGATGGGACAGGTTTCTTTGGCAAGACACTGAAGTGACTGATGGAAGTAAATCAGTTTGTGTGTATCCAACGAGCAACTAATCTCTCTCTGAAACTAACAAGAACCATCCTGAGTGGTAATCAATTACCTTGAAGCATCAGAGATTGGAAAAAATTCATAAATGTCAAATTCTGTGCACAGTATAAGAATTGCCTGGTACCATTGAACTTGGAGGAGTGAGAAGCGAGATTGGACTGTGAATCAAATAACTTTTCCAAACTTACGCACACATTACATACACATCCGCTTAGAATTAGAAGGGGGTTAAGTTAATAGTAATAAGCTGAAGTTTGATCCTGTTCTTGTGTTTAAATAGAAATAAAAGTAACGTTTGTTTGTTTTGGTGAATTTCTATTGCTGCTGGGTTGTGGGTCCTCTGGGCCTGTCGTGGATGGAAAAGTTAGGCCATCTTAAATCACAAGAACAGAAGCAGTTGAAGCTGTTATTTTTGAAATAGGCAAATTTGTTTCCTGATGTGCCAAAAAGGACGTCAGTGTTTTGTCATGTTGTGGATGTGGGAGAAGGAAGTCCCATAAAACAACACCCATATAGAATAAACATTCAGAAGTGTAAAATCATGGATCAGGAGGTGGAATATATGTTGAGAACTGATGTTATTAGACCTTCGGATTGGAGTTCTCCTTGTATCCTGGTACCAAAATCATATGGAACTGTTAGGTTCTGAACAGATTACAGGAAGGTTAATTCAGTAACTAAAACAGATGCTTATCCTATTCCGAGAATAGATGACTGTATTGATGAAATTGGCAAAGCTAAATTTCTTACTAAGTTGGATTTGTTGAAGGGTTACTGGTGTGTGCCTCTAACTGAGAGAGGAAGGATTATTTCTGCTTTTGTAACTCCATGTAGTTTATACAAGTACAATGTGCTACTTTTTGGCATGAAAAATGCCCCTGCAACATTCCAAAGGATGAGTAATTCAATAATCCAAGATTTGACACAGATACTTATATTGATGACTTGATCACAAAAGGTGACACATGGGAAGAACATCTGAAGGAATTGGACAAATTTCAAGATTATCCGAAGAAAACTTAATTGTCAATTTATCTAAAAGTGAATTTGGACGTGCTATTTTGATATACTTAGGTCATGCAGTTGGTCTTTGCAAAGTTGCACCTATTCAAGCTAAAGTACATGCAATTTCTGAACTTCCTATTCCCAATGGCAAGAAAATGGTGGGAAGGTTTTTAGGGATGGTAGGATATTATAGGAAATGTTTTTTTCTGAAATTGCTCTTCTTTTAACCAATTTTTTGAAGAAAGGGGAGAAATTTGTGTGGACTAACGTTTATCAGAGAACTTTAGAAAATTTAAAGGAGATGCTATGCCATTACCCTGTTTTAAAATCTCCTGGTTTGAAACAAACCATTTTCTTTAGCAGTAGATGCCAATTAGGGGGCAGTAGATGCAACTTTGTTACAAAAATATGATGAAATTGACCACCCAGTTGCATACTTTAAAAAAAAATCAACGTTCATCAAAGGAACTATTCCACTATTGAGAAGGAATTGTTGTCAATAATACTTGCTCTGCAGAATTTTGATGCACATCTCCGTACCACTCATGATCCAATTGAGATATATATTGACCACAATCCTCTGGGGGTTTTAAATAAAATGAAGCATAAAAACAGAAGATAGTTAAATTGGAGTTTAATTTTGCAAGAATCTAATCTGCAAATTAATCATATCAGAGGTAAAACTAATGTGATAGCAGATTATCAAGATGTTAAAATTGATCATGAAAAGAAATATAAACTCTCACCATTGGGTTATGTTGTTATAACTTGTTATATATTGACTATTGTTATCACTTTAGTGATTGTAATGTCAGTTTAGTTATAACTGAATTTTAACTTACGATAAAATTCCTTTGTAAGGGAAAAGTGTGACTGTTTATGCTATATTTTATATTGTATATAGATATGTTTTAAAGGAGATGAATTGCTAGGCACAAAATATCCAGCTGTGAGAGCTCACTTGTTGAGGCAGCTTATGTTAAAGTCGATATCCTGTCAAGGTACAAAAGGTACAACCAAGCCACACAATACAATTCACAGACTTTATTCGTATAATGCTAGCGTGAATGAGCAGTCTGTAGTTTTGGTAGACTCTAAAACTGTTTGGTCTCATTCAAAGAACACAGTCACAGGGTACAATATTAAAGGCATTTTCCTGCAAACAGATTACATAACATTTGTTTGAAGGTATTGCTACAGCTTATGTTTTACATTTGAATATCCTCTTCCTAAAGACAGTGAAATGATTTGTTGTTGGTCATTTAATCTCATGTACCATTTATAATTAAGAACATCCTTCTGGTATACAAAAAATCAGCAGTAGTCTAGAAGGGTTGCTCACAGTACACATCAGTATCTATTCTCTGCCTACCTGATTTCTGGTTTCCAATTTACACATGTAAATGTCTAGTTTCATAATAATCTTAGATTCTTGAAGTTGACAATGGTGTCCAAAACTTCAGCACTGAAACAATGCCGTTCAGGGACTGAGTGGTGCTGAACGCTTATTGCAGCCTTTAGATCACGTCCAACAGGTAGTAGTCAGTTAGCACTACTGTGTTAAAGAGATCAGGCAGGCATTAGGATATGGCTCAGTAGAAGAGGTGAGAATTGATTCCTATATGGAATGTCCTTGGTTACTCTCCCTCTCTCTCTCCCCCAGTCTACTGGGAAAGTCTGTGAGATAGTTTCTTCATCATAATTCCCATAACTAGATATTCTACAGCTAATATTCTACACTTAAGCTTACGGTGCAGAAAGCAATCGACATGTGCAGGAGTACAGACGTCACGAAAGAGCATAGAGGGCTCAGTGAGCAAGACAGAGATAGTTCATGCAGTGAATAATTATGGAAAACAGAAGATACCACAAAGTATAGTGGGAGACAGCAGAGCAAAGCCAGCTCATCGCAGAAAGTCATTTGGAGGTGGATGAGAGTGCCAAGCCTGTTCAGCACCTACCTCAAAGAGTGCCACCAGCTCTCAAGAGCAGCCTGAAAGAGAAAATCGGAGGTCAAAATACTGTAAATACTCTTGTGGACATCATCAGAAGGAGAGAGAAGCCTGCCGAGCATGCATAATATGCAAAATGTAAAAAGAACAATAGTCTTCTTAGATAGAAAGTGTCTATCTAAGAAGTCACAAGCAGTGAAGTTTGTGGTACCAGAAGAGCCAACCGAGGATGACAGTGATGAATTGTTATACAACCATGGAGCTTGTGAGCAGTGAAAACACAAAAGGCCAGAAATGCATTGTCCAAGCATATCTTACTATCAACCAATAAAGTGTCAGACATGTATGAGGTGATGCAAAATGGAGATCCAGTCTTGCAAACATACATGGTCAAGCTGAAGCCATTTGGTGGAGAGTTGATACAACCTAGAGGGCAACAGGATTTGAACATACATTGCAATGGCACACTCTGTAGGGTTTGATTCCAGGTGGTGGATTCCGGTCACCAAACTTTGCTATCTGTACAAGTAAGTGAGCATCTTGGACTAGTCACATGCAATGTACCACAACAGGTCGATGTAACAGAGGTGCAGAAAAGTCTGCTCACTAGAGATGAAATCCTATGAGATTACAAGGATATATTCACTGGACTTGAATGTCTCCCTGGGGAATACCATTTGGAGGTTGACGAGAGGGTCAAGATTGTTCAGCACTTACCTCAAAGACAGCTCTCAAGACCAGCCTAAAAGAGAAAATCAAAGAGCTAGAGGACAAGTGATACAGAAAGTCACTGCTCCTACTGAATGGATCAGTAATATGGTTTCTGTGTGGAAACCTGGAAAGCTTAGGGTATGCCTAGACCCTAAAGACCTCAATAAGGAACTCAGAAGATCTCCCCACCCAATGTCAACTACAGAAGAAATTCTACCCCAGCTCACCAAAGCGAAGATGTTCATGATCCTTGATGCTAAGGATGGATACTGGCAGATAAAGTTGGTTGAGACCAGTAGATAATTTATGATTTTTTGGACACCATTTGGATGCTACAGATGGTTGCGCATGCCAGTTGGCATCTCCACTTCTCCTGGGGTGTATCAATGGAGAAAGCATGAAGTAGTCCAGGACCTGCCAGTTGGTGATCTCTTGGTGTATGGATGTAGAGATACACTAGATGAAGCCATTGCTGAGCATGATGAGAACCTCATCAGACTGCTAGAGAGAACACATCAGGTGAATCTGAAGCTGAACTAGAACAAGATGCAGCTCAGGAAGACTGAAGTGAAGTACATAGGCCATGTGTTTAATACTGAAGGACTTTATCTAGATCCTGAGAAGGTCTGAGCTGTACTAGTGATGGAATGACCTTCAGATGTCAAGGCCATTCAGTGCTTCATAGGCTTTCTGAACTAACTTGCAAAGTTCTTGCCCAACATGTCGTCGGAGTGTGAACCACTGAGAAAGCTGACAGAGAAGGATATTAAATGGTTTTTGGGCACAAACAAGAGTCAGCCTACAACCACATCAAGCACTTGGTCACCACTGCACCAGTGCTGAAGTACTATGATGTACATGATGAAGTGACACTACAGTGTGATGCCAGTGAAACAGGCCTTGGAGCAACTCTTATGTAATGCTCATTGCAGAGAGAAACTATGCCCGGATAGAAAAGGAATGTCTGGAGATCGCTTTTGCATGTGAACACTTCAACATTTCAACACTTCAACCAGTACTTGTTTGGCAAAGAGAAGATCATTGTGGAATGGATGCAAACCATCTTCATGAAACCTCTGCTAACAGCTCCCAAACATCTACAAAAGATGTTGCTAAAGTTACAGAAGTACAATCTGGATGTGAAGTACAAACAAGGAAAGCTCATGCACATAGCAGAACTGTTATCAAGTTTAGTTCTACCATTAAAGAAAGCAGAAGATGGCACAGATTATGAGATTTTTGCCATGAGTCAGCAAATAATAATTTCTTTAAATTATTAAAGAAATCAAGGAAATAAACCCAGCTTAGATGCTCAAGCTGACTGACAAGAGACTTCAGAAAATAATAGAATTGACTGAAAGAGATGAACCATTACAAGTACTCAAAGATGTGATGAAAGGTTGGCCAGATACAGTCAACATACCAGTCACCATATGAGACTATTGGGCATACAGGGATGAGGTTACAACCTGTGATAGCATACTCTACAAGGGTATGAGAGTCATGGTCCATAAGCAGACGAGATGGTACAGTGTGTCCATGCAAGGGACCAAGGAATCAAATCAAGTCTGAGGAAGGCTTAAGATGTAATATTCTGGCTCAACATGAGACATGAGATAAGACATGACATCAGACGGTGCAGGGCTTGTAACGAGTTTCAAGCCCAGCAAAGGAACCCCTCCAGACTCGTGCAATCCCAGACCCTGGATGAAAGAAGGAACAGACCAATTCACACTGAATGGAAAAGAACACTTGATTACAGTTGATTACTACTCAGACTTCTGGGAAGTCGATGAGATGGAGTTAACTACAAGTGCAGACACGATTGTGTGTCTCAAATCACATTTCAGCCACTATGGTATCCCAGATCAATTAGTGATTGATAATGGACCACAATTCACCAGTGATGAGTTTCAGCGTTTCATAGGTGAGTGGGAAATACAACACACGACATCATCACTTCATCATCTGCAATCCAACAGCAAGGCAGAATTAGCTGTGAAGATTGCCAATACAATCATGGAGAAATGTGCTCAGTCAGGAACAGATGTGCACAAAGCGATCTTCGAATGGAGAAATACTCCTACAGAAAGAATGTACTGCAGTCCAGTGCAGAAATTAATGTCATGCCAAACACGGACGACATTACCCACAGAAAAACAATTCCTGAAGCCAAAAGTTGTAAAGAGAGTGCAAAGGAAGAAGGGGGAGAAAAATACAAAGACAAAATCACAGTTTGACAGGTCAACAAAGCAACTATAAGAACTGAAAGTGGGAGAAGCTGTCAGAGTGCAGCTCTTCAAAGCTCTTAGTAAAGGACATCATATGTGGAAGCTTGGGGGGTGTGTATGAAAATAATATCACATCGGTCATAAAAGTCAATGGGCAACGGTATCGCCAAAATCAAAAGCACATCAGATCGATATATGAAGCAACCCCAAAAGACCTAGACAGAGCAGATAGCCACATTGATGGATATGTGAATACACAGGCAATTTGAACAACATCAGCAATTCCAGCAACAGTGCCCACGACTGCCGCCACACAGAGTCAATATGTGATCATCAACCACAGGATGCAGCAAGGGACCAGCGTCAACACCACCACGGCCAGTTACAACATGCACGAGAACCATCAAACCGCCAGTGCAATACAAGGATCTTGTAAAATACTGAGAATAGACATCTTTAAATGGAAATTCACTGTAAGATGTTGAACTTATAAAAGAACAATAATAACAACTAAACTGTAAAATTATTAGTTTTTTTATAGACTCGAGATTTAAAGACTGTTGAAAAAAATAATGATAATACATGTTTATGTTCATACTTCGATGGAAATGATGCAAGTCAATTAGCAAATCATTTTTGGTTTTGAAAAAAAAATGAAGGGAGAGATGTTTGGGATTAGGCTTTTTGCACCGGTGGCTTGGCATACATAATGGGATGCAGCATTCCACTGTTGACCTCAGGGGTCACAATATGGTAATAAAGGCTGTCATAGTTACAATGCACAAAGCATTATTCATCCCTTTTTTCTGCTCCCATTTTCAAGTTAGGCTTATGGGATTTTAATGCCAGGGTAAAAGGTAAGCTAATGGGGTTTCAAGTCAGGCTGTACAAAATTTAGCTACTCGAATGTATACAAGTGTAATACAGACGATTCTTTCATTTATTGTTGTATGCTAAATGCTAACATTTCCGCTTATTGCCCAACTATTAACACGGATTTTGAGGCTCAAGCTTATATCACATGTACCACAATGCAGTGATAAAGTTTGTTTTGAGGGCAATCCAGCTACACGTCTCATACACAAGACACAGTACAAATGTGCAGAGTTACAAAGAAAGATCAGTTTGTACAGAGCAAAGGCAACATAATTTTACAAGTGTGAGGTTCATTCAGGAGTCTGATAATGGTAGGAAAGACACTGTCCTTGATCTCAAGGTCATGATTGTTCTCCCCAATGGGAAGGGGATCAAGAGAGTATGACGAGAGTGGGATGAGTCTTCTGTTCAAATTTATCATCATTAGACTGTACACATTTAACCAAATGAAACAGCATTTCTTTGGACCACAGGACACACATATTTACAATATACAGCACATAATAATCACATATGTACATAAAATATCATATGAAATAAATAACTATTAAGAGTTATTAAATCACTTATAAGAGATCTAAGTCTGTCTCTCTAAATGTTGAGACCTGATTTAAAGGTGACAATTCAAAAATATTTCTTCATCAGTGAATCAAAATAAAAGGTTGACTTTGCCTTTATTACCTGGAAATTTTGCAAGTTCCTGCTATAATGTGTTAGGCAAGGCCACAGGTTATAGAGTAAAATACGAATTTATACCGTTATAGGCTTATATCATTTTGTTATTTGCATTTTTTATACATTATATTTTAGAAAATTACATTGGGGTTGGACAGGGAAACACACACCATTTTGAAGCAGATGTCAAGACACCTATATTCAGAGTCTTATTATTGTTCAATTGAAAATCTGAAACAATGGAATGTTTGCTCAAAATGACAGCCTGTCTGTTACTTAAGAGCTATAAGAGCTTGTTTATTGTTCAATTGAAATACTGAAACAATGGAATATTTACTCAGAAAGACATCTAGTCAAACAAGAGGCCATTTTCCACAATGATCCATGCTTTTGGAAAAAAAATGAAATTAAAACAGTATTGCTCAAGTCAGCCATGTGATTAAGATACTTCAAAAAGCAACTTGTGTATCATCAACCAGATTGATCGGAAGACAAAAATGCAGTGACATTCCATGAGATCAACACTATGTTGTGTTCTCCTTGCCAGAAGAAAACAATGATTTGCTGTGGCTAATGTTACAAGCCCAAAGGACCCCAAAATCCAGCAGCAATAGATATTTAAACAAAAGTTGTTTTTAATAATCTTTAAACATGAAAACAGAATCAAACTTATCTCTATATTTAACTAACCCAAATGAACCCCCTTCTAATTCTAAGCGCACATATATGTAATATGTAAAGCCCACCTCACTGACAAAAGGCAAAGGAGGAAAAACCCAACACCCAACCCCAACCAACCAATTTTCCCTTGCAACCGCTGCAATCGTGTCTGCCTGTCCCGCATCGGACTGGTCAGCCACAAACGAGCCTGCAGCTGACGTGGACTTTTTTACCCCCTCCATAAATCTTCGTCCGCGAAGCCAAGCCAAAGAAGAAAAAGATGTAAATTTAAGAAAAGTTCTTTGGTTCTTCTAAGTTCTTTGGATACAGGCAATTCTTATACTGTGCATGTATAAAGTTCACCAGGCTTTGGTGCTTGAAAGGTAAATGTTTAACACTCATGAAGGTTCGTGTAGGGTTTGCAGAGATAGATTTGTTGTTCTAGGATTTCCACAACTGAGGTACCACCTCAATGTCTCGCTGATGAAACTTGCCCCATCAGGGTTCTAGATTGTAACCTCTTTCTTTCAGGCTATAACATATAAATATAACAATTACAGCACGGAAACAGGCCATTAGGCCCTTCTAGTCCGCACCGAACCAAACACCCCTTTCTAGTCCCACCTCCCTGCACAATGCCCATAACCCTCCATCTTCTTCTCATCTATATACCTGTCCAACCTTTTCTTAAATAATACATTTGATTCCGCCACCACTATTTCTCCCGGAAGCTCATTCCACACGGCTACCACTCTCTGAGTAAAGAAGTTCCTCCTCATGTTACCTCTAAACCTCTGCCCCTTAATTCTTAACTCATGTCCTCTTGTTTTAATCTTTCCTCCTCTTAACGGAAATAGTCTATCCACATCCACTCTGTCTATCCCTTTCATAATCTTAAATACTTCTATCAAATCCCCTCTCAACCTTCTACGCTCCAAAGAATAAAGACCTAATCTGTCCAATCTCTCCCTATACTCTAGATGCTTAAACCCAGGTAACATTCTGGTAAACCTTCTCTGCACTCTCTCCACTCTGTTTATATCCTTCCTATAATTAGGATCACAGAGTTCCTTTCTGTTCCCCTTTTTCCAAGAAAAACATCAGATAGATAGCACTTCCAGCCATCCACTGCTCTGGAGCTTTCTGTTTCAACAAGCTTCCTGGCTTGCATTGTTCAGCTGCTTTCAGTGTCACCCACACTAGCTGAGAGAGCTTCTTGAACTTGTCTTCTCTCTCTCTCTCTCTCTCTCTCTCTCGCTCTCTCCCCAACTACCAGAAAGCCCATGTGACTCTCTCACTTGCAAAAACCCCCACCTTCTTCAGCAAACCACAGGAGTTCTCCTCTCTTGGTCCAGCTGTTGTCTTAGATAAACAAAGCCCAGATGTGACCTTTCTGTGAGCACCCTGTAGTTACTATTAATCAGCCAGTTTGTCGTCTCCAAACAATGGTCTATTCATTTCATGACATCATTTCAATTAGCATCTACTTGTGAAATGTGCATTGCATTCTCCATAGTTTTTGCAATGTTCCTGAATATGAATTCTTCAGTCTTTCAAATAAGATCTGTTTTAAAATGTGTGTATGTATGTAACCCACTAATCTTACCAAATTCCTCCCAATATTTATCCATTACACTATTGTAATGGTCACTTGTGACTACCTCGTATTTGGGTAAAGAAATCAAGATCATTCTTGCATTTGGATCATGACCATTTAGATGCCCTAGTCTGTGAAAGCATCATTGAGGTTACAAGCTTCATAACCCACTATGCAAAAAAGGGGGAAGTTGTGTCAAATCATTCATAAGAAGAAACATTTCTCTGTAAGCAACTTAACAAGACTGCGTGAGCTTTAAGAAGTCTGTGACTCGGTGTCTCATAATTACTTATGAATAACAGTTTTAAAAGTTTTAAGTTTCAATACAAGATTTCAAATACTGAACTTTAAATTTGACTTTTCAGAACTGTACCTAAGCTGTAATAGATTGGGCAATCTACTTAAATAAATTTGCATATAGTGGGGTTAATTTTAGTGTTAAGTAAAATATTATATTATTAATAATTATTAATAAAAATTATTGTTTTGAAGATACCATTTTCTTGGTGAATTTCTATTAATGGTAGCCTATGATGTAACAATATGAACAACTATTCACCAAGGACCTTCAAAACATGGGAGCAGCTCCTTTGATGACCAATGAAAACTGAAACTGTGGAAAGACTCAACAACTCATGGAATAATAATACAGAAAGAAACATTGTTCATTTCCCACAAATATTGCTGTTTTCTAATGCAGAACTTAGTAGTCCCTCTAATTTCTGATACTTCGGGGTGATGAGGTGAAAAGCTACCATTTAGAATTTCTGGCAGCTACACCAGAACTGTACTGATTGAACCGACACTTGTTGAAAGGATGAATACATTTTCTTTATGACCTATTGAACCAAAATCTGATATTGATGGTCTGCAAACTATGCCCAAAAGAGTCGCCTTTGTGGATTTTTTAAATACAAAATTTCCACCAACCACCCTTTTAAACATTTCTTGCAAATAAATTCCTTTCTTGATAAGGAGGCCTTATCTATTTTTTTGAATATTTTATTTTAAATTTTTAACCATACTTGCATTCAAATAATTTAAAATACAGATGTAATAATGTATTCAACATTATATACATGATGAAAATATCCCAACACCCCTTCCTCCACCCCTACCATCCCAAGAACAGATAAAAGAAAATAGAAACATATAGAATTAAATATGAAGAGAGGGAAAAAAAAGGAAGAAAGAAGAAAAAAATTAAGAATGCTACAAGTGTGAAAGTGTCTAAAATTCATATCTTTTTCATTATTAATAGGGTTCTATACAGGTTTTAAAAGCTAAGAAAAACATTTAGAAAACTAAAAAGTTAAAAATGTAATTCTTTTTTTGGAAATACGGGCACTTTAAATATCTATGCAATTTTCTCAAGGGGAATACAACTGTGCATTTTGGCATTCCATCGTTCCAAACTCAGGTGTGAGTAAAATTTCCAAACAACTGAAATACATTTTCTGGCCACTGCTAATGCAATTTTAACTAATTCTATCTGGTATTTAGTTAATTTCAATGTAGGTCTTATCCCTATAATATTACAACAGTAATATTACAACAGTAATATTACGACAGTAATTATTACAAAAATAATTCTGGATTTTATAGAAATTGGACTCCTATAATTTGTTCTAAAAAAAGGAGCCCTGATTTTGAAGTTCACTTATATCATCTCCATGAAGGAGATGCAGAACAAACATGAAATGAATAGTGAAAGATGCTTGAAATGAAACTATATCATCATAAGAATAGTGTACCAATCAAAAGTTAGCCTTTGCCCAGTGCCCTTCATAACATTCCCTAGAGCCATTTAAAAAAAACCACTGACCGTAGGATTTGTTTCCCATTGCATGCTGTCCATCAATAACTTTAAAAAAAATGAACAGGAAACAGACTTAAATTGAGCACAAAACTTCACTTAACATCATCGTATCACAGAGAATACTTGTTTCTTCTTAGAATTCTGCTTTTCTTTGTTCCTTTCTTGTTGCTACACTGAGATGCCACCAGAGGGATAAAAACATGAATAATCCTCACAGAATCTTGGACCCAGGACCAACATGGCCCCTGTTGCGTCCTCAGGCTGCAATCACAGGATTGGTGTAAGAAGAGTCCAACTCTCTGTGCTACTACATCAGCCTTCAGGTATTAGATTTAGTAATGGAGGGGTTTTTAGTCTCTCAATAAATAACTGAAATTGGGGATCCTCATCTGCAATTATCTTCTGCATTAACATTGTTGCTTTCCTAAGTAAAACTCTTCTTGAAATTCAAGATTCAATTTAATATCATAGTAATAAAAGTGTTATAATAACATGAAATTTCTTTTTGCCTGCTGCAAGGCAGACAGATTTGCCACTGGCAGGAATTGCCTAAGAGCCTCTTACAGTCAGGCAGAAGCAAAAGAGAGTCCCCCTAGAGTCACAGAGTGTCTGTAGATTTGCCTCAGCACATCAGCAGCCCCTGCAGCCACAGACTTCAGTCCAAACCATCAGCAACCCAAGCTCCAAATCTGAACCTCCAACACAGTTAGGAACCATTCAGGGCCCTCAGCACCTCCTCGCATCCAAGTTCTGACAACTGGTACCCCTCCAGCCAGATTGAGCCAGTCTCCAGCAGTCCTTAGCCCGATGCGAGTCTCCTGACAGCAGTCTCCAGCAGCCCACAGCTTCCACAAGTTCCTCGCCTCAAGTTGCCAGCAGCCCACTACATGCACTGGTCCCTTAGCCGCAGAGCCCCCTCACTGGTCTGCCGCCGTGGTCACCATCCCTGTGAGTCATCTCCTCTGCTTATCCTTCTCAGATGGTGCCTGATCATCATGTCCTCTGGTGCCCTGCTCCAGTCCTCTGCTTCCCTGGAGTTTGCAGCCCTCTGTAGCTGCTGCCAATTAATAGGTGCCGCCATCTTGGACATAGACCCGCAGTCACGGGATTTCAACTAAAACCACTGTTGGCTCCATTAACGGGCCATAAGCCCAGGCAGAACAGATGGCGTCAACTGGGCAGCTGGACCCCACTGGAGCACTGCATCCCCGTTCTCTCAATCCAGCAGGTCTGCACCAGTGGCACTGCTGCCGTCACAGCGACTCCAGCACCACCACTATCTTACTGACTGGATTTTAGCACACAGACTCCAGTTTCTGCATTGAACCAATTGATATACATTTTGAAAATGCCCACTGTAATGATGGAATCATGAGAATTATTAAGGATTATTAGGGCTGTATGTAGAACGTTCTCCTTGCATGCATTAATTTGCACTCTGGAAATCAGAATTTTTTTATATTACAACTCTCATTAAATATGTTCTTCAAAGAAAAATCTCATTTTATTGCACCATTTAAATCAGTTTGCTTTAGAGAATAATTAATCCTGGCTGAAGGTTAATTATCACTTGTCTGACAAAGAAAAGATTTATATGCTAATATTGATTGAGTGTAGAGCCATCATTATCAATCTTCTGTCATTGTTATAGCAATAATTCAATTTACAGCTGCTCTCCTGTCTATCTTTCCAAAGGATTGTTTGATTATGTATTTATGGTTTATGTCTGAACAATGAAGGACAGGAAAATACCCAGTAATCCATTCAGTCTGTAGTCTTCACATTTTTGTTCTAGACCATGCTCAAAAAGCACGTGATCACCTGGAAGAGGCAACAGAGGTCCCAGGCCATGTGGAGTAAGAAAAATCTTAAAAATACTTCTGACCCCTGTAGTTGATTGCCTTTAGTTAAAAGAAAGCTTCCATTAATATGAGGTCTTTTGCCAACGTAGATTAACACAACCATAAAAAGCTATAAAGCATTTTGAAGTGCTTTTGTGATGTGAGATATTTGGAAGATAATTTGTACATAAAAATTAGAAGATTGTTGAGTGAGGGAAAAATATTAGCCATGATAGCGGGGGCAGGAGTAATTTATTACATTAGCAGTATGGGATTGTTTACTTTCTTTTGAGAGGAAACACTGTAATGATAGTGATTGTGGTTGCATGGCAACTAGCAAGGCCTTACTGTTTGATTATAATTGGCTGTCACCGGAGGCTGACACAGAACAGGAGACACACAGTGTGCTGGATCTGTAATGGAGATTTGCAGCCTCATGGCATGCCTCATGTACTGTTCATATCAACTTTAAAGTAAAGAACCTTTTCCTTAATCCATGTGTTGTCTAAGAACTCAAACATACAAATACAAGAAGAAACAAGTACAGGCCTTCAGTTCCATCTCAAAGAAATAATAAATGAAGTGTTACCCTAGATCTTTGTGTTCAAAGGTTGGATATTTCTTTACACATTGAACAGTTTTGCACAGGAGCTCACTTCATTATCTGAGTGTGGCTTTGAGCTTCTGATATTCTACTTTACATGAAACCAGAAACATTCGCTTACAAAGGCTTTTTGTTCTTGACCATTTCCATTGCAGGGTAGCAGATTGTAGAGCACCTCAGGAGACAATTTTAGGCCCAGCTTTCCAAAGGGAAATTTTATGACAAAGGAAGTTAGAGCACTCGTAACTAAACCAAGATTAGAACATTTTTAAACATTGGATGATATAATGCTTATATTATATATCTTATATATTTCTTCTGTGGACAGAACAGATTCAGGTCTTGCTTAAAGGCATTCAACAAATCAGCCTCTTTTGCAAGACAGCATTGAGTTTTGAATTCTGAAAATCTCTGGGAAAAGAGACATTACCTGACATTTAATTTAGTGCTCGAATTGTGAATAGTAATGCTCAGTCTGTCTTGAAACAATCTAACTCTCTCATCTATTCCTTATTCATGTTAACAGTTTTCTTTAAGAAGCACAGGATTCCAACTATTCAAATTTGATATCCTAGAATTCTATGTAAACTCATCAACCACTATGCAAGGCAAACCAAAACAGATGGAATAATTTTTGTGGCCTAATCAAGGTTTATGCATGGAAAACATAATCCCAGTTCATTTATTATCATCCAATTGCCCAAGTACAACCAAATGAAGCAGCGTGCAAAACATGCAAGCACACAACCAGTCAAAGCACACATACAGACAAACAATATATAGCAGGACAAATATACATATAAATGATCAAATATTTTCAGAATCAGAATTTATTGTTATGAATAAGTCACAACATTTGGTGACTTTCATATTATAAACATTCATATTATAAACTATCTTACAACAATAAATTTTAAAAACTAGAGCATGAAAAGTAAGGCAGTGTCTTTAGTTCATTGATTATTCAGGAATATGATGTGTTACAGAGTTCTGTGTTGTGTATTGGCCTATGTGTTGTGTGGTTTTGCCTTAGAGAGCCAAGGTGAAGGTGAACTGCTGAGAGAATGGGAGACAGACTGGGGGCGTGGCAAGATGGCGTAGGGAGCGTACGTGCATTCCCGGTCTCCCCCAGGCAGTTATATAAATACCCGTTTTAAGAATATTTCTTTTCTGTTAAAAGTCTTTGTTTTGTTTATCAATTGTTTTTAGTTTAAAATGGCAACAAAGATTAAGGAAAATAGAGTTCAAATACAGAACAAAACTACACTCTCCGACTTTGGAAGAAACTCGGCCTACTTGCCCAGACAGAACCACGGAGTCAAGGCTGGAATTTTCTTAAGAACGGAGCTCATTAATTGGACTGTCGGATAAGCTGGCCTTGGACACCCCTCTGAAAGATGTTTAAAATGGCAACAAAGATTAAGGAAAATAGAGTTCAAATACAGAACAAAACTACACTCTCCGACTTTGGAAGAAACTCGGCCTACTTGCCCAGACAGAACCACGGAGTCAAGGCTGGAATTTTCTTAAGAACGGAGCTCATTAATTGGACTGTCGGATAAGCTGGTCTTGGACACCCCTCTGAAAGATGGTGATGAATATTGATTTGAAATGTTTTATGAAGATAAATTGCAGTAATTGGCATTGGTTGCCCGTGAGTTTTAAAAATCCAGATAACATTAAAGTTTATTAGTGATTTTTTTTGGTTAGAATATCAGAAGGATGAATTTATTATCTATAAATACAGAACAAAATTACATTCTTTGACTTTGGAAGAAATTTGACTTATTTGCCCAGACAGAGCCGGAGTTGGTGCTGGAATTTTCTCAAGAACAGAACTTATTAAAGTTGATTTCGGACTCCTTTTTGAAAGATGGCGACGAATGTTGATTTGAAATATTTTCTGAAGATAAACATATTTATGGAACTCCTTGACCTGCAATAAGGTTTATTAGTGATTTTTTTTTTGGATGGAATATTGGAAGAGTGAATTTATTATCTGTGAGTATGCATACATTGCAAACAGATTTTAATAGTTTTGAAAAGGTTTTTTTTTAAACTAAACAACAAGATCAGTTTAATGTTGAGAAAATTGGAAAAAACGGAAACTTTATTATTAAATTTGGAAATTCAGTAGAAAGAAACTATGAACAAGATTGATGATTTATAAAATTAAAGTCGAAGGAGCAATGTCCAAGAAGAGTTAAAAATTTTGAATAAGTTTTTCTTGAAAATAAACAATAATTTCAACTTAACATTGAGAAGATTGACAAAGTGGAAAATTTGGTATTAAATTGGGAAACACAGAAGAAAGAACTTATGAATAACATTGATGCTTTAGAAGATCAAGACCGAAGGAATTATGTTCAAGAAAATTTTAAAAGATTTGAAAAAAACTTTTTTTGAAAGTAAGCTACAAATTCAACTTGAGACTGAGAAGAATGAAAGATTCAGTGTTGAACTGGGATGTTCAGAGGTTTTTTAATTCAGTGGATGAAATTCAGGAAGACTTGAAAAAAAACTTTAAAAAAAAACTTTTATTGACTGTAAACAATGTTTAACTCAGTGTTGGGAGGGTGGAAAGGGTGCAAAATTTAATATCAAGTTTGGATTTTCAAAAAAAAGAGTTTATGAATAAGATTGGTTAAATTGATGGAACGGGGTTTTATGGATATAAGAAATGATGATTTTTCGGTTTATACGTGTATTTTGTCTGCCTGGGGGGGGGGGGGGGGAGGGAGTGGTACTTCTGCTCCCGAAAGTCATATGCCACTTGTGGTTTATACCACACCCATTTGGGTTTTTGGGAATTAACTACCACAAGGTGGTTTCCTAAGGGGTTAGGGGAGGTGGGGGTGAAAATTAGAAAATTATTTAGTATCTATTATGTAATATTATAATAAGTCAATTTGAAATGAATGTATGGAGATACTATAAATAAATTTCGAAAAAAAGAATGGGAGACAGACTGAGCATGTGCAGAAATTGATCTAAAAATTGCTGGACTTGGACGATAAGCCACCACTGGGAGTGTTATGGAGTAGAAGGCCCAGAGCATGAGACATGGTCTGGAGGACAGTTTAGAATGTTGGGATTTCAAAAAGGATGAACATTCTGAAGGCAGCCAGAAGGATCTGGACCAAGCCATTGTTCATCTCTTTGCAAGCAACAAAAGAAGACAACTTTGAATTTTGTGCTATCTCTCTCTCTCAAAAATCTTTTGGCCTCAGTTTACAAAACAAACTGAATTTTATTTATAATCTTTGCTTTGGATGAGATCGAAGTTTTGTGAGTCTTGTGTGTTTTGTGTTTGTTTTGTGTCTAAGTTTTTCTGTGGGCTGCTTGGAAATATGACAGACTTTAATTACATATGTTATATTTAGGCTGGGGAATTTATTAGTTTTACACTGTTATAGAGATTTGCATAGTAACCAGTGGGCATTGTTATAAAAGGGGGGATTTTGAATTGAAGTTTGAAGGTGAATTTTTGTTAATAAAGTAATTATTCATCTTTACCCCTGTGCGATATGCCTTCTTTGTGGTTGCTGGTTTGATCTTGCAACAGATGGCAGCGGGGAAGAAGCTATCCTTGTGCCACTGAGTGCTTGTTGTTCGGCTCCTGCACCTTTTCTCCTGATTGTAGCAGAGTGGAAGGTGTGGCCTGGTTAGTGTGAACATTTCTTTGGTTGTTCAGCATTTTTATTGCTGACGGGAAGAAGCTGTTTCTCAGCCTGGAGATGTTGGCTCTGATACACCTATATCTTTTTCCCAACATGAGTAGTTGAAAGATGCTATGCTTGGAATGGTAGGGGACCTGAATGATTTTGTGCTCTCTCTTCTGACAATGGTTCCGGTAGACTACCACAATTTGGGGGGGTGGGGTTAGGATGGTGAGGGACATCCTAGTGATCCTCTCTGCCACTCTTATAATCCTGTGGATTGACCTCTGATTCAATTCTCTATATTAATCCTGTCACACTGTGATGCAGCCGGCCAAGACACTCTCAATAGAGCTCCTAATAGAAGGTTGACACAATGGTGGCAGGTAGCCTTGCCTGCTTCAGTTTTCTCAGGAAGTGACATGTGGGAAATGTTGTGTATCCATGATACTCCTTGACTTATTGCGAAGGTTCCTTCATTCTGATTTTTTTCATCAGATGGAAGAATTAGGGTTAATTAGAGGTCTTGATTTTAGTTTGTATGTGCGATCCATGAAGAACTCGGTCAATGATTGGATGTGGTCCTCATTAATGGACAAAGGCAAAAGGAATCATTAAGAACTGTGTATATGACATGGTGTGACTTGTATACATGATTGTATTCTGCCTGAAGCAAGGTTTCAACTTGAAATGTCGACTGCTCATTTCCTTCTATGGACACCATTTCACCTGCTAAGTACCTCCAACAGTTTGTTTTTTTGTTTGAGATATCAGTATCTGCAGTCTTTTGTGTCTGTATGAGCCAGTATTGTTTAGTTGGAAGCCCTTAATCTTCAAAATAGTAAAATGCATTCTGTAGTGACTTGGTTCCAATATAGTCGCTTGGAGGCTGTTAGGTGTTTGTATCTGTGACACATTTTCAATTATTTCCAATACAAGTTCAGTTGTATTTAAATCCTTTATTTTTAACATACAAAACTTGTAGCCTTCTTCTTTAATGCTCAATGAAAAGTCTTTAAGTGACATTCTGTATGGTTGATTCTTCATAACAAATATTTGTATAAAAGGTTACATGATGTTTAATGTTATTACACATGTTTTAATTGTCAAGAGCAATTGTCGAAACCTAACTCACCCTTTTCTGGTCTCCAACTGATCATTCACACGTGCTCCTTTGTGCATGCACTGGGCCCAGCTGCAATGGCCCACTGCCAGGGGCAAGCAAAACATGCATGTGCCACCATGCTCCTCTAGCACAGCAAACTGCTGGCCTTCGCACATGCAGTAATCCTCATGGCCGCACATGGCCTAGTACCTCTGGGACAGCGCCAACACCCACGGAGACCAACGGGACGTTCCCCAACAACAGGCAAGGAGTGAGCCTTTGGCTCTTACACTGGCCCTAATTATTATGGTAAGAAACTAAGCCTATAATTATAATAATTACTATCATAAAGAAAAAGAAATACACAGAATATATAAATATAAAAAGATGCAAACAAAGGAAAAGTCAATGATCAAAACTGTCAGTTTCATGTAAAAGACAGATTGTCTTCAGCATGTCATTTGCCTTGCTTGCTTTCTTTCTTTCTGTTTTTTCCTTTTAGCACTAGATTTTGAAAATTTATCTGATCCTCATTGATTTTAATAAACAAGTCTCTTTAACCTTACCTCCAAAAGGTTTGATCATCTTTTTCTTTCTTCTCTGCAGTTGGTCATAGATAAGGTAAAATGACACTAATTCTTCAAGCTCCTCAACAGCCGCAGTATTTGTAGAATCCTTTTTTAAAAAAGTAAACAGCTTCCACTTATGGGTCCTGCAAATTTCTTTAACTAGAGCTGGCTTCTACTGGCTTCTATTGCCTCTTCCTGAAATTACAGATCCGATTTTGTTTTTTACATGGATTCGCAAATTCTATGGCAATTAAATTCTTGTCAACCGCTTTCAGGACCTTTCCCTTGGTCACTTTCAAAACTGTAGAATTATTAGATTCATTCTCATCCTTTTGAAATCCAGTTTTATTTCCACATACAAATTAAAATCACACTGGTTTTGTGATTATCTAATATTTCCAAGACATTTTTCAACATTTTGTTCTCTGAAGGCAGTTGCATCACATTGTCAATCACATGCTTCTTTATTCAATCAGTGCAATTTTCTGCTTTCCTCAGTTTTGCAGCATATTGCAGATCTCTTTATGGACTTTGCTGTAACCTCTGGGATACAGAAGCTACTTTCAGTTTTGTTCTCAGTCATTTGTTTTAGTCCTGCCTCTTATTCAATTATACAGGAGGAATCACCAGCAGTATTTGCAACATCTTCCAATACCATATTTTTGTCTACTGTCAACAAAAATAATTCCTTCATTATTGATTTAGATGTCATTGATTTATTTTCACATTGATCTGTTTTCTTTTCTTCAGAAGTAAATTTCTTATTTATAGTCATTTGCTGTTCCCTTAGCTCAAGTTTCACAACCCAAAATTCTGTCGACACTTATCACTAACTGTTCCTGAACAATATTATTCTTTCTTTTTAAAGATCCATTGATTGTCCATCCAAGCATAGTTCTAATACCATAAGGTCTATCTGTCTCACTCAGTATTACTTCTATTGATTCCAGAGCCTTTGGCACATCTAAACCAATTAGCATCTCTATCTCAGAGCTACCTTTCGGTAAATGAACTTTCCTAAAGTATGACCACTGATCCACATCATCTTGATGCGGGATGTTTCCTTTATACACAGGCATAGTCTTCTGGATGTGACCTGTACAGTAAGGACGGGTTACACTTAAATCCCAGGGGGACCAGAATCCTGGCAGAGGTATTTGCTAGGGCTACTCAGGATCCTTTAAACTAGAATGGTTGGGGGGAAGGAACAAAATAGTACAGAGCAGTAAGGAGAAGGTTAGAATGCAAACAAAGAAAGTTTGTAGTAAGTATTTGAATATGGATGGGCAGGTGATAGAGAAGGGAAATGCTCTGGAAGAAGATGAAGGGCAATTGGCAGGAAAAGTAAATAATGTTGTTATTAAAGATGAGGGAAAACAGGGATTAAAAATTGGGAAATCTCTGAAATTCATATATTTTAATGCCAGGAGTATTGTAAAAAAGGTGGATGAGCTGAAGGTGTGGATTAATACTTGGAAGTATGATGTGGTAGCAATTAGTGAGACATGGTTGCAGGAGGGATGTGATTGGCAGCTGAATATCCCTGGGTTTCGTTGTTTTAGGTGTGATAGAGTTGGAGGGGCAAGAGGAGGTGGGGTTGCATTGCTTGGCAGGGAAAATATTACAGCGGTGCCTAGGAAGGATAGATTAGTGGGCACATCCACGGAGGCTATTTGGGTGGAACTGAGGAGTAGGAAAGGAGAGGTTACATTTGTAGGGGTGTATTATAGACCACCCGGAGGGGACCGAGACCTAGAGGAGCAAATCTGTAGGGAGATAGTAGATATTTGTGATAAGCACAGGGTTGTAATTATGGGAGATTTTAATTTTCCACATTTAGATTGGGAAACACATTCTGTGAAAGGACTGGATGGGTTAGAGTTTGTGAAATGTGTGCAAGATGGTTTTTTACAACAATATGTAGAGGTGCCAACCAGAGAAGGAGCAGTGTTAGATCTACTGTTGGCAAATGGGATGGGTCAAGTGACGGAGGTTAGTGTTAGCGAGCACTTCGGGTCCAGTGATCATAATGCCATCAGCTTCAATGTCATTATGGAAAGAGAGAAGTCAGGGCCAAGGGTTGAGGTTTTTGATTGGGGAAAAGCTAGATTTGAGGAGATGCGAAAGGACTTGCAGGGTGTGCATTGGGACAATTTGTTTTATGGGCAGGATGTAGTAGAGAGATGGAAGTCTTTTAAAGATCAGATTTTGCGAGTGCAAAAGCTTTATGTTCCTGTTAGGTTAAAAGGAGGGGCAAAAGGTTTGAGAGAGCCGTGGTTTTCAAGGAATATTGGAAACTTGGTTCGAAGAAAAAGGGAGGCATACATTAGATATAAGAAGCATGGAGTTAAGGGGATGTTTGAAAGATACATTGAATGTAAGAGGAATCTTAAGAGAGGAATTAGGAAAGCTAAAAGAAAGTACGAGGAAACTATGGCAAGCAGGGTGAAAACTAATCCAAAAGAGTTCTACAAATATGTTAATGGTAAAAGGAAAGCTAGAGACAAAATTGGTCCCTTAGAGAATCAGAGTGGAAAACTGTGTGTGGAGCCTAGAGAAATGGGGGAGATATTGAACAGTTTATTTTCTTCGGTATTCACTAAGGAGAAGGATATTGGGAGATGTGAGATAAAAAAAAAAGCAAATTGGGTAAATATGGGGAATATAGAGATTACAAAAGATGTAGTTTTAGGGCTTTTGAAGAATATAAAGGTGGATAAGTCTCCGGGACCAGACGGGATCTTCCCCCAGGACATTGAGAGAAGTGAAAGAGGAAATAGCAGAGGCTCTGGCGGTAATTTTCCAAATGTCATTAGATATAGGGATAGTGCCGGAGGATTGGCACATTCCGCATGTGGTTCCGTTATTTAAAAAGGGTTCAAGGAGGAAGCCTGGCAACTATCGGCCTGTAAGTTTGACGTCTGTGGTAGGTAGATTAATGGAGAAAATTCTTAGCGATAGTATTTATAAACATCTGGATAGACAGGGTCTGATCAGGAGCACTCAACATGGATTTGTGGGAGGAAGGTCATGTTTGACCAATCTGATTGAATTTTTTGAAGAGGTGACTAGGAATGTGGATGAGGGTAGCGCAGTGTTGTCTATATGGACTTCAGTAAGGCCTTCAATAAGGTACCACATGGAAGGTTAGTTAAGAAGGTGCAGTCTTTAGGTATAAATTTTGAGATAGTCAAATGGATTGAACATTGGCTGAAAGGGAGAGGCCAGAGAGTGGTAGTGGATAATTGTCTGTCAGGTTGGAGGCTGGTGACCAGTGGTGTGCCTCAAGGATCTGTATTGGGCCCATTGTTGTTCATTATATACATTAATGATCTAGATGATGGGGTGGTAAATTGGATTAGTAAATATGCAGACGATACTAAGATAGGTGGAATAGTGGATAATGAAGAAGGTTTTCAAGGATTGCAGAGGGATTTGGGCTGGTTAGAAAAGTGGGCTGAAAAATGGCAGATGGAATTTAATGCTGATAAGTGTGAGGTGCTTCATTTTGGTAAGAAGAATCAGAACAGGACATACGAGGTAAATGGGAGAGCATTGAGGAATACAGAAGCAGAGAAAGATTTAGGAGTAACGGTACATCGTTCCCTGAAGGTAGAAACTCACGTGAATAGGGTGGTGAAGAAGGCTTTTAGTATGCTGGCCTTTATCAATCATTGCATGGAATATAGGAGTTGGGAGGTGATGTTGAGACTGTATAAGACGTTGGTGCGGCCTAATTTGGAGTTCTGTGTGCAGTTCTGGTCGCCTAATTATAGGAAGGATATAAACAGAGTGGAGAGAGTGCAGAGAAGGTTTACCAGAATGTTACCTGGGTTTAAGCATCTAGAGTATAGGGAGAGATTGGACAGATTAGGTCTTTATTCTTTGGAGCGTAGAAGGTTGAGAGGGGATTTGATAGAAGTATTTAAGATTATGAAAGGGATAGACAGAGTGGATGTGGATAGACTATTTCCGTTAAGAGGAGGAAAGATTAAAACAAGAGGACATGAGTTAAGAATTAAGGGGAAGAGGTTTAGAGGTAACATGAGGGGGAACTTCTTTACTCAGAGAGTGGTAGACGTGTGGAATGAGCTTCCGGGAGAAATAGTGGCGGTGGAGTCAAATGTATTATTTAAGAAAAGGTTGGACAGGTATATGGATGAGAAGAAGATGGAGGGTTATGGGCATTGTGCAGGGAGGTGGGACTAGAGAGGGGTGTTTGGTTCGGTGTGGACTAGAAGGGCCTAATGGCCTGTTTCCGTGCTGTAAATTGTTATGTTTATGTATGTTTATATATGCCTCAAAGATCACAAACATCATATCTGTGTATTCTAGGAACTTCTAATCCTGAAACCATATTAGTTTCAATGAGCCTTTTTTGTCCTAGGTTTTCTTTTTTCCTTCAAGATTAAGCCTTTTCATAAGCCCCACAGTGCAAAATGACAGTGCTTCCTGGGTCAAGAAATGTATGTATACATCCCACTGCATACCCGTTCTTGGCCTTGACTTGTACAGGCGCTATTGAGAGTTTGGAGTTACCCTTACTGGCTCCAGTAAGACTACTTGTCTGAACTGAGGCTATAAGCACTGGTTTTTTTGCTGATTCACTTGTTTTTGTTTGCTCATTTTCCAGTTTCTTGTTCCTTTTGATGAAAATGCAGCATTCTAGGATGCCTCAAACTGCATATGTTACCAACAAGTCACTTCTTGCAATTTTTACTGATGTGCCCTTTACACATACAGCCAAAACTTACTCTGCTTTCCTTTAAGAAAATGATCTTATTATGTTCCTTCTTTCCCAATTGAGAAAATATTTCCAAAGCACATGCACTTCCACAGAACAAACAACTCTTCTCAACAGGAAAACTCTCCTTTTCTTCAGTTACTTTATCTTTTTCCTTATTTACAATTGACACAGTAGTGGGAAAAGTACTCCTTTTCAATTTCAGACTAGGCTGTGACTTAGACTTCTTTACATTGCTCACTGTTGAAGTGTCCTTGACATTTCCAAATACTGCTACAGTTGCGATCTGCACATGCCAATGAAGGAACTTCACAATATCCTCAAAGGTAGCATTCTATGTTTTGTCTGAAGTTTGTAAACTCTTGTTCTCCACGATACCTTTAGCCTATAAGGCAATTTGCTTGTGATGATTAACATATTAGAAAGTAAGTCAAGCTCACACATATGGTTGATATCTTCCATGGCATGACAACATCCTCTTATACAGAGGGCGTATGCTTGTAAAGCCTTTGCATCCTCCGATTTTATTGACGACCGTGAAAGAACCTTATCTATATAGGGCCTGGCAATTTTATGTTCATTGCCAAAATGATCTTGTAGTCATACCTTCACCTTTGCGAATCCTCTTTCTGGATCCATTCGCAGTTAACTCCTCACCCGTTCCTTTGCCTGTTCTCCAGTGTACTGTTCCAGCTAAGAATGATGATCTCTGGCATTTTTATTCTTACTTTCTATATTATGTTTAATAATTTAATAAATGATTGATACTGAAGTGAATTTCAATAAAAAACTTGAATCTTCTTCTTAGGTAAGGAATGGAGACCTTGTTGCTGCACCAATAAAGCAGTAATTTCATTTTGCTTGGCCATGATTGACAATATATTGTTTTGTTTACCATGGCTTAAAATGGGTTCTGTAGTCAAAAATGTCACATGTTCTTGTTCACCCTGATTTATGACCTGACAGTGGTGAATAGAATTCTGGCTGGATAGATTGAAATCCACTCAAATCTCTGTCTTAGGCAGTAATTAGTGGTGTTTGTTTGAGCCCCTACGATGCCATGCTCAGGAAACTTGTCTATGTATATTCATGCCTTGTGACCGTTGTACAAAAGGCTCTGCCATAGCATCAAATACTACAATGTCACGTGACAACTTCCCACCACCAGACCTCCTAAATAGGTCGTTTGGAACAACAAATCCTTTTGAACTTATCAATTCCTTCACTTCAGCCTTTTTAGCAATGTCTTGATCTAAGATGCAATTGGTCAATTTTTCTCCTCAGCACCAGTTGTTGCCCCTCCTGTTCCATTCGCTGCCTTCTTAGCTGTTCCTCCTGTTCCATTAAGGGTATTTCTCATCAAACATATCTTGATGTGATTCAAGAGCAGCCAACTCAGCCTGAGCCTTTATATGTTGAGATGAAGTTCTTGAAGCATAGAAAGCCCCAGAGCCCATCTTGGAACTTCTTTTGCTTTTCCTGTTTCCAGCATTTGAGACATTGTCTTCTGGATTTATTTCTGGTGCATCAGCTATTGCCCGTAAATCTGGCTCCCCTTCAAACTTGAATCATACATCCTTTTCGCTTTTGTCCTCTTCTTCTTTAATTGCCAGCTTCAGTCTAGCATCGAGAGCACCTTTGTCACCTGTTGTATATAGCCTCTATTGGCGCAGTTCTTTCTTAAGATCTGCCTTCTTCCAGATTTTGATATGTTACTCCTGAATAGCAATGCCAGTGGCAGCTGCAGCCATTTTACTCATCATGTTCCACCATTCTTCAAGTTCGAGCACCAAGCACGCACAATACAAGCCAATTCAACAGACCTCAATGGATAGTGGCAGCAAATCCAAACTGTGTTCAAAACTTGCCACAATACACAGAAGGAGTCCACAGGTATAAGCTTATCGCTTCTAATGGCTGTAGTGTGCTGCTATTAATAAGTGAGTTTCCACCGCACCATCCAACTATACCTGTCCATTTTTTCCCCCAAGAAAACCCAATTTTCTGTTGACTTAATATAGTGACTTAGTTCCAATAAAATATAGTTGCTTGGAGGCTAAGTTAAGTGTTTGTATCTATGACAGGTTTTCAATTATTTCCAATACAAGTTCAGTTGTATTTAAATCTTTTATTTTTTAAACATAATAAACTTGTAACCATCTTCTTTAATGTTCTATGAAAGTTTTTAAGTGACATTCTATGTGGTTGATTCTTAATAACAAAATTGCTTAAACAAAGTTTAACATTATTAAACATGTTTTAACGGTCAACAGAAATTGTTGACATGAATGATCCACTCCTGGGGCTGAGCCAACTGCACATGCGCAACCATGCTCCTGCAGCACCACAAATGGTGCCAGCCTTTGTACATCTACCTGCTGGCACCTGCACACGTGTGCAGTAATCAACATGGCTGTGCATGGCCTACTAACCTCTGGGATGCCATCGACGCCGTGGGGACCAATGGGATGTTGCCCAACAACAGCTAAAGAAGAAACCTTCGACTGTAGCTAGTTGAGGAAAAAGACAGAGGAAATGGAGAAGATGCATAAAAGCTAAAAGGTAAAGGTTTCATTATTGTCTTGCAATACTACATTTAGAATGTAACATACATGAAATTCTTTCACTTTGTCTACCATATGAAAGACAGAGAGTTACCACTTTGTCCATCATCCCTCACAAAAATGAGGCCCCTGCAAGGAACAAACTCATGACCCCTGGTTTACAAGACCAATGCTCTAACGACTGAGCTATCAGAGTGTCAATGTACAAAGGTAATACCAGAAATATCAGAGTTTACAAATGAAGAAAGGATGAATAGATTGAAAAAAAAATGGAAGCTGAACAATGATGACAGAGATCTTTTTGACGAAGTTTACTGACTACAGACAGAAATAATGTTTTCAATTGTGAGAAAAGCCAAACTAGATAGCAACCAAGCAGTCCAACAGGAATTTCAGAAGAAACTCTTTCCAAAAGAGTGTTGAGAATGGAAGACTAAACAAGCATGAAGGAGAAGGGAAAAATAGAGCATAGAGGGTCATTCTAATTTTTGTGTGAAAATAGATGAACAATGTAGAAGATTAATTTGTATGCAACTAAGGACAGTGAAAGCATATGCTCATTGCTTTTCATTTGGTCAGCAATCAGCCTTGGAGTTTGCAGATAAACAATACAAGTAGAAAGAGGTAGCAGGCTGTAAAAACTCTCTGCTGGACCATATAGGAAAGTTTCATAGACTATTGTCATATAACAAAAAAAAACAAGCAGTCAATGGGAATTGATTTCATGACAGTGAGTAATCAGGACTATGAATTTATAAGATATCCCTGTGTTTACAACACATGCTCAAAGACCACAAAGGCCTCCCTGTGAAGAATTGAGAGTAAGGGACTGTTAGTTTATTCTTGGCATAATCACCACAAGGCAACACATTCCTTTCTCTCAGTCTGATATAGATGTATCAAAGTAAACAAACTCGTTAGCAGGAAAAAAAATCACCTTATGGAACAATATTGATTCAATGATATTGAAAAAAAAGAAAAACTAAGAGAGAAAAAAAACATGAAAATATGATTATATATAATACAAACCCTAAACTATTCCAACGTTGCATGAAAATATAAAGAAAAAGTACACCACTAGTAAAAATAAGGAAAGCAAATCCACGAGAATCACAAATTACATAATTATAATTCCCATTAAAGGATATAAAATTAATTCAAAAAGATTAGAAAAAAATTAAATTTTAAACACTTGTTGAACATCTTATTTCCTCCAAAGTTAAGTATGACCTAATATCATGTAACCATTGATTATGAGTGGGTGGACAGCATCTTTCCATCTGATCAAAATTGTTCATCTTGCAATAAGAGAAATGAAAGCCAATATATGATGTTGAGATGCAGGCAATTTCACTACCTTCTGCTCAATCATCCAAACAAGGTTATTAACAGATCTGGTGTTAAGTTTACATTACTAGTTATTGATACATTACGGAAAACCTCCTCCCATTATTTGACTAGGGTCGGACAAGAACAGAACATATGAATTAGTGAACCATATTCATTCCTACACCTGTCACAGAGAGCTAATATTAGGATAAATATGAGCTAATTTAACTTTGACACAACTTTAAATTGTAATAGTGAGTGACAGGTGCATTGTGATGACATATTAATCAACATAAAAATGGAATTCCAAGAATATTCAGGAACTGAGGTTCTGCTCCCATTTCTTTTTAATTTTGTCCAATGAGGTTTGCCTTGACTTCAACAAAGTGTCATATACAACAGATATTACCTTTCCTGAGATGGTTGTAGATTGTAAATTGTTTCTATCAATTTTTAATCCACACAGCTAAGGTTCCATGTATCCTATGCCTCATGACTTTCTGGACAAGTCCCTCATGCGAGACCTTGTGAAATGCTTTACTAAAATCCATATAGACCACATCTACTGCCCTACCTTCATCAATTTCTTTTGTTACCTCCTCAAAAAACTCAATTAGGCTTGTGAGGCACCACCTTCCCCATACAAAGCCAATGCTGTCTATCCCTGATTAGACAGTACTTCAAATGCTCAGGAATCCTATTTAATAGTTTGCACACCACTTATGTAAGATTCACTAGTCTATAATTCCCAGGATTCTCCCTATTTCCTATTTCAAACAACTGGACCATATTTGCCATTTTTCAATCCTCCAGCAGCTTCCCTGTAACCAAGGTGGACTCAAAGATCATAGCCAATGCCCCAGCTACTGTCATGATAATGAATATGTATGAGATGTACCGGAAGTCACGTGGTATGAGAGAGATAAGAGCACAAGCAGGAGAACAAAGGAAACTGGAACATAAAGACTCTGAGAAGTTTACATGACAAAACTTGTGTTCGATGTTTTATTAACTTCACATTTTGGGCCACAAATGTGACATTGGCGACGAGGATGAAAGAAGCTTGAAGAAAATTAAAGACAAAACAAGATTACAGAGGATTACAGACAACTTCAAGGTGATAAGAATTTTCTCTTTGACTCAGTACTTTTGGGGCTGCAATATTTCCTCATGGCTGGGGCAGACGGTGACTTTCTAACACATAGTGGAATTGCTCATTTTGACCCAACGGGTGATGCAAGCATTGTAAGTGTGAAGTGGAAGGCATGGCTGGAAGAATTTGAATCCTACGCCGACAGTCGTGGCCTATTTCTAGATATCGGTACAGTTGAACAAAAAGCGCAGAGGAGGGCGTTACTTCTTTTCACTGCTGGTCCCGCAGTTCGGGAAACATTTAAGACACTTTTGAATACTGGAAGGGAGGATGAGTACCGGAAAGCGGTAGATGCATTAAATGCACACTATGTAGTGACACCGAATGCTACATTTCAACGCCATTTGTTTCGGAGAACGAGACAAGAAGATGGCCAGACTATTGCTCAGTACGTGACAAGACTACGCCAGCTAGCTGTTGGATGCAATTACATGCCAGCTGATTTGGACAACCAATTATTGGATCAAGTCGTACAGCACTGCAGATCAGATAAACTCAGAAGACGTCTAGTGGAAAGAGGGAGTGAGTTGGAACTCACTGATGCTTTAACCATTGCTGCTGCATTAGAGGCTGTTGAAGGGCAATTTCATACCATGACCCTGAAAGACAACTCAAGCCAGCAAATTAAGAGGTTCTCACATCGCCATAATCAGCCAAGATATACGTCGACACAGGACGTGGAGTGTTATCGATGTGGAAACCGAGGTCACTTTGGAAAAGACCCATATTGCCCGGCCAAAGGCAAAGTTTGCAGAAAGTGTGGAGGTAAGGACCACTTTGCAAAGAAGTGCAAAAGCAAGTCCAATGCAGACCAGAAGAGGAAGAGTACAACTTCCAAAGGCAAAGCCTGGGGGAAAGGAAAGTATCCTGGAAAGAAAGATACCATTCGCCAGATAGACGGTGACGATGATGATGCCCAGGAGGGACAGAGGTGTTACCAATTTACGTTGAATGAAGTACATCATGAGAAGGTCCCAGTGATCATTGGTGGAGTGACAGTGCAGGTCATTGTAGACTCAGGCAGTGACAGTAATGTGATTGATCGACATTTATGGGAGAAGTTGAAAAGGAAAAAGATCATCTGTACCTCAAAGAAGTGTTCCAAGAAACTGTATCCATACACAGCAACCAAGCCATTGCAGACCATTGGATGTTTTACTGCAACTGTTGAAGCTGGAGATAAGTACACCGAAGCAGAGTTTATGGTCATAGAAGAGAGGGGAGAACCATTGTTGAGTAGAAGCACAGCGCAAGACCTGGCAATACTTCATATTGGAGCATGTGTCAATTCAATTCAGTCATACGAGGATATGAAGCAAGAATTCCCCGCAGTCTTCCAAGGAGTAGGAAAGCTGAAAGGTCGACAATTGAAGCTAGCGGTAGATGAAACGGTCAAACCCAAGGCACAACCAATGCGCCGAACTCCGTTTGGACTTCGTGGGAAAGTCGAAGCCAAAATTAAAGAATTGATCGAACAAGACATTATTGAACTGGTGGAACATTCGACACAATGGGTCAGTCCCGTAGTGATTGTGCCCAAACCAAAGGGTGACATAAGACTATGTGTTGACATGAGAATGGCCAATGAAGCTATAATTAGAGAACGACACCCTATACCAACAGTGGAGGAAATATTTCAAGAACTAACTACCTGCAAGGTATTCTCAAAAATTGATCTGAAATGGGGCTATCATCAATTAGAGCTGGATCCAGGTTCCCGAGATATAACAACATTTGTGACTCACTGTGGATTGTATCGTTACAAGAGACTATCATTTGGAATTAATGCAGCTTCGGAGATCTACCAGTATGAAATCCATCGAGTGATTCAAGGCATTCCTGGAGTTGCCAACATTTCTGATGACATCACAGTCCATGCACCAACGAAGGAAGAGCATGACAAACGGTTGAGGCGTGTACTATCTAGGCTACAGGAGGCAGGCCTTACGGTGAATGGAAACAAGTGCCAGTTCGGTGTGTCAGAAATGGACTTCATGGGACACAGACTTACACGGGAAGGACTAAACCCTGCAGAGGCCAAGGTGAAAGCTATTGCAGAGGCACGTGCACCTCAGAACGCAACAGAGGTGAGGAGTTTCCTGGGATTGGTCAATTTTTGTGCAAAGTTCATTCCTAATTTCGCTACAGTGGCAGAACCACTAAGGAAACTAACCAGGAAAGGTGTACCATTTCATTTTGGATCTGAGCAGAAGAAAGCGTTCACAGCGCTGAAGCAAAGCCTGACAGATGCAAAAACTCTTGGATATTACGATCCGGCGGCATCAACCAAAGTCATAGCGGATGCCAGTCCGGTTGGTTTAGGAGCCGTATTGGTCCAGATGCATGATGGAGGACCAAGAATCATTGCCTATGCCAGCAGATCGTTATCAGATGTGGAAAGAAGATACTCTCAGACAGAGAAAGAAGCACTCGGACTTGTATGGGCCTGTGAGAGGTTCCATGCATATTTATACGTCATTGAATTTGAACTCATCACAGATCATAAGCCATTAGAGGTGATCTATGCACCTAGATCCAAACCATGTGCCAGAATAGAGAGATGGGTACTCAGACTACAACCCTACAAATATAAAGTAATCCACATTGCAGGGAAAACAAACATTGCTGATCCACTGTCCAGATTGGTGAAGGATGGTGGTCCACAATCCAAGTCAGAATTGGGAACAGAAACAGAAAGCTTTGTACGCTTCGTAGCTATTCAGTCGACACCGAAAGCTGTGACTACGAAGGAGGTCGAGAGAGAATCCGAACGTGATCCAGAACTCATGGAAGCAAGAGAAATGTATCAGGTGTAAAAAGGTACCAGTCCAGAGATACATCGAGTGAAGAGGTTGAAAGGCCAATACGAGATGCTGAAACTGAGAGACCTGATGATGTTCCAGAGGCAGTTACCAGCACTCCTGATGAAGTGACTAGAGCGCCAGAAACACCCGAAGCCGTGGCGAGCAGTATTTCCGACGCCGAGAGTGAACAACCGAGAAGCGACGACAATATCGCAGGCAGGCTGAAACGAAACCGGAAACCGCCCAAACGATACGAAGACTTTGTGCCATAGTTTTAATAAGAACTTTGGGACAGTATTTTAATCTTATATCATAAAGTGCATGTATGAGTGCTGTAGGAAGTAAATTTTATGTAGTTGAGTTATAGTATTACCATTAGTTACGATGTTTGTATGTTTCCGAGGGATATTGGTAAGTGAAGGTAAAGTTTATTTCTGATTAAAGGAGGGATGTCATGATAATGAATATGTATGAGATGTACCAGAAGTCACGTGGTATGAGAGAGAGATAAGAGCACAAGCAGGAGAACAAAGGAAACTGGAAAATAAAGCCACTGAGAAGTTTACATGACAAAACTTGTGTTCGATGTTTTATTAACTTCACATTTCGGGCCACAAATGTGACAGCTACCTCTTCCCTCCCTTCCCACGGCAACTGGTGTATATTGAATCCAGCCCTGGGGACTTACCAATCTTAATGTTTTTAAGAAGATCTAGCATTTCCTCTTCCCTAATCTCAACAAGGTCCAGGACACAAGCCTGTTCAATTCAATCCTTACCCTGATCAACATCCTTTTCTCTTGTGAATACTGAAGCAAAGTATTCATTTAGGACCTCCCCAATCTCCTCCACCTCCAGGCACATGTTGCCCCACTTTCATTCTCATTATCCTTCTGTTCTTCACATATGCACCTTGTGGTTCTCCATAATTCTACTTGCCAAGGAGTTCCTTCCTGGCTACCATATAATTCTCATGATCCTTTCTTGTTTCTTGCTTCCAAAATCAAATGTATGCTTCCTTCTTCCTCTTAACCTGCGGTCTCACCTGTTTTGTCAACCACAGTTCCCTTTTCTCACCACTTTTTCCTTGTTACAGTGGGACAAATCTATCCGGAGCCTGGTGCAAGTGGTCCCAAAACACCCTCCACATTATTTATGTGCTTTTTCTGTGAAGATATGATGCCAATTTACTCTCATTAGTTCCTGCTTCATCCCATCATAATTAGTCCTCTAATTAAACACTTTCTCATTTTGTCTGCTTTTATCCTTGTCCATAGCGATGCTAAAGCTCAAGGAGTTGTGGTCACTATCACCAAAATGCCCCCCCACTTAGCGGTTTGTCACCTGACCGGGTTCATTACCCAGTATTAGATCCAGTCTGGGCTCTCCTCTAGTCAGCTGGTCCACATACTGTGTCAGGAATCCTTCTTGGACACATCTAACAAATTCTGCCCCATCTTGCAATCAAGAGGTACCAGTCAATATTAGTGAAATTGAACAACTCTGTAATTCCTGCAAATCTGCTACTTATCTGTTCCTCAGTGTCCAAAGAGCTATTTGGGGGCCTATAGACTACTCCCAGCACTGTGATTCCTCCCTTCCTATTTCTGACATGCACCCACATTGACTCAGTTGACAATCCCTCTACAGGATCCTCCCTTTCTATAGCCGTGATACTATCCCTGACAAGTAATGCTAATTACTAACACACTCCCATCCTATTCCTTTTAAATCACCTAAACCCTGGTACCTGCATCATTCAAATGCAATTTGCACCAACGTAAGCCAACAATTTGATCAAGATGAATAAGTTGGGACAAAGGGCCTGTTTACATGTTGTAAGACTCTATGGTTTTTGATGTCATGGATGAAACAGAGGTGACATGGGGTGCACCAAAGTCTAAAATGCAGCAAACATACCAGATAGCCCAAAACCTAAGGCATGTTTGCTGCTGTCAGTGCAGGCCAAAGCATTTGTAACTATAAGGTTACAGTCATGACAAATAGACATTTAATGTACCTGGTGACTGACAGGTACAAATGACTCCATTCATTAGTTACTGTTTGCAGGAGGTGCTGCTGAGTGCAATGTCAATGGGTAACAAGAATGGCATCCTGTGTGTGTTGGCTAAGGTGGTCCTGTAGATTCTCAGGGAAATGTATAATCCAAGGACCACAGAACATTACAGCCATTTGGCCCTTCTCATCTGTGCTGAAACATCATTCCTCTAGTCCCATTGACCTGGACCCAGAACATAAATCTCCAGACCTCTCCAATCCATGTATCTATCCAACTTATTTTTAAAACTTAAGAGAGAGCATGTATTTACCACATCAGATGGAAGTACATTCCACACTCCCACCACTCTCCCCTTAAACTTTTCCCCTTTCATCCTAAAGTCATGTCCTCTCATATTTATATCTCCTAATCTAAGTGGAAAGATCATTTACTCTGTCTATGTTCCTTATAATTTTGTAAACATCTATCAAATCTCATCTCATTCTTCTATGCTCCAAGGAATAAAGTCCTAACCTGTTTAATCTTCACTTGTAATTCAACTCCTGAAGACCTGGCAATACCCTAGTAAATTTTCTCTGCACTCTTTCAATCTTAATGATATCCTTCCTGTAGTTAGGTGACCAGAACTGCACACAATTCCAAATTTGGCCTCACCAATGTCTTATACAACCTCACCATAACCTCCCAACTCCTATACTCAATACTGATTTATGAAGGCCAAGATGCCAAAAGCTTTCTTTACAACCCTGTCTAACTGCAATGTCACTTTCAGAGAATTATGTATCTATATTCCCAGATCCCTTTGTTCCTCTGCACTTGTCATTTTACTGTGCCTGTCCTACCTTGTCTTGTCCTTCCAAATTGCAGTTCTTTTCTTTGGCTTGGCTTCGCGGACGAAGATTTATGGAGGGGGTAAAAAGTCCACGTCAGCTGCAGGCTCGTTTGTGGCGGGACAGGCAGACACGATTGCAGCGGTTGCAGGGGAAAATTGGTTGGTTGGGGTTGGGTGTTGGGTTTTTCCTCCTTTGCCTTTTGTCAGTGAGGTGGGCTCTGCGGTCTTCTTCAAAGGAGGTTGCTGCCCGCCAAACTGTGAGGCGCTAAGATGCACGGTTTGAGGCGTTTCAGCCCACTGGCGGTGGTCAATGTGGCAGGCACCAAGAGATTTCTTTAGGCAGTCCTTGTACCTTTTCTTTGGTGCACCTCTGTCACGGTGGCCAGTGGAGAGCTCGCCATATAACACGATCTTGGGAAGGCGATGGTCCTCCATTCTGGAGACGTGACCCATCCAGCGCAGCTGGATCTTCAGCAGCGTGGACTCGATGCTGTCGACCTCTGCCATCTCGAGTACTTCGACGTTAGGGATGTAAGCGCTCCAATGGATGATGAGGATGGAGCGGAGACAACGCTGGTAGAAGCGTTCTAGGAGCCGTAGGTGGTGCCGGTAGAGGACCCATGATTCGGAGCTGAACAGGAGTGTGGGTATGACAATGGCTCTGTATACGCTTATCTTTGTGAGGTTTTTCAGTTGGTTGTTTTTCCAGACTCTTTTGTGTAGTCTTCCAAAGGCGCTATTTGCCTTGGCGAGTCTGTTGTCTATCTCATTGTCGATTCTTGCATCTGATGAAATGGTGCAGCCGAGATAGGTAATCTGAGGCGCCTGCAAGCTCACACTAAGACACAAGAGAAACTTGTCCGTGAACTACTCTTTGCAGACGATGCCGCTTTAGTTGCCCATTCAGAGCCAGCTCTTCAGCGCTTGACGTCCTGCTTTGCGGAAACTGCCAAAATGTTTGGCCTGGAAGTCAGCCTGAAGAAAACTGAGGTCCTCCATCAGCCAGCTCCCCACCATGATTACCAGCCCCCCCACATCTCCATCGGGCACACAAAACTCAAATTGCAGTATCTTACACTTATCTGCATTAAATTCCATCTGCCATTTTCTGGCCCATTTTTCCAGTTGGTCCAGATCCATCTGCAAGCTATGAAAGCTTTCCTCGTTGTCCACAATGCCTCCAATCTTAGTGTCATCAGCAAACTTGCTGACCTAATTTCCCATATTATCATCCAGATCATTGATATATTCAGCAAACAACAATGATCCCAGCACCGATCCCTGCGGCACACCACTAATCACAGGCCTCCAGTCTGAGAAGCAATCATCCACTATCACTCTCTGTCTTCTCCCATTCAGCAAATTTTGAATCCAGTTTACAACCCCTCCATGTGGGACTTGTCAAAGACCTGACTAAGGTCCATGTAGACAACATCCTCAGACTTTCCTTCATTAAACTTTCTTGATAATCTCCTCAAAAAGCTCCACAAGATTCATTAAACATGACCTTCCATATACAAAGCCATGCTGCCTATCCATAGTTATCCCTTGGCTGTCCAAATAATTGGATATCCAATCTCTCAGAACACCCTCCAATAATTTACCTACGACTGACATCAGCCTCAATGGCCTGCAATTTCCTGGTTTACTTTTGGAGCCTTTTTAAAACAACAGAACAACATGAGCTACCCTCCAATCCTCTGGCAACTCACCTGTGGCTAAGAACATTTTAAATATTTCTGCCAAGTCTCCTGCAATTTTTATACATGTGTCCCTCAAGGTCCGAGGGAATATTTTGTCAGGCCTAGGAGATTTATTGACCTTTATTCACTGTATGCAACCTCATTGGTAATTGTCCCCATAACACTTAAGTTCTGCAATAATGTGAAGCTACAAAATTTCTCTGAACAAAATAGTTGATACCCACCCTATGGTTTATTCATGATGTTGTTAGTTATTGGATGTTTTTCACAAGCTCTCCCATGTCTCCTCTCTGTCAAATATAGGAAGTCAGAGCTTTCAGACAATTAATACACAAGAAGGGATTTTGTTGCTTACACCAAGTTGTCAGATCCAAAGATCTCAGAATCTGGAATGGATAAAATGCTGCAAGGCTTCTGAAAGTGCCCATGCAACCAAATTAATATCATCAATGCCTCTAGAATTAAGTTCTCAGCAAGATACAGAACAACAATGTACAGAACAATATCCATTTCTGTAGATCGATGCTTTTGGTTCATAATTCGGTACTGACGATAGACTGAACTGATGCTGTTTTGGATGTGAGATTGGTGTCACTGTGCTTCGCTTTTTCTTAGGATGCTTCAGCATTGCAGAGAGTTCAAGATCAACTTTTTGCAACACATGGCCCACCTGTGGAATTAGTTTCTGACAAAATGTCATGGTTAGGGTCAGTACAATTTGTTAGATTCCTCAACCCAAATGGGATCTGCTACAGCTTTATATTAGTCAGCATCTCACAGGGAAGCCAAATGATCTTCATGTACAGTGAAGGAAGCCATAAGGCATCAGTTCGCAGACAAGAGGTCCTTAAATAATGACTGGCAATGTTTCTGCTCATCTGTAAGGCCAACTTACATTCCACAAGATACACGACCATAAAACATAGGAGCAGAAATAGGCTAATTAGCCAGTTGAGTCTGCCCCACCATCCAATAATGAGCTGATCCATTTTCCCACTCAGACCCACTGCCAAGCCTTGTTTCCATGACCTTGGCTGCCCTGGATAATCAAGAACCTATTACTTTCTGCCTTAAATACACCCAATGACCTGATCTCCACAACAGCCTGCGGCAACAAATTCCACAGGTTCACTGCACACTGGCTGAAGAAATTCATCCACATCTCTGTTCTAAGTGGACAGTCTTTAATCTTGAATATGTGCCCTTTTGTCATACTTTCCCACCATGGGAAACAATGTTTGAACATCTACTCTGTCCACGCCTTTCAACATTTGAAATTTTCAATGAGATCCTAAATTTCAAAGAATATTGAGCAAGAACTGTCAAACACTCCTTGTCTGATAACCCTTTAATTCCCGGAATCATACTGGTGAACCTCATTTATATCCTCTCCAATGTCAGAATCTCATTTCTTAAATGAAGAGCCCAAAACTGCTCGCAATACTATAAGTGAGGTCTCCACCAGTGCCTGAGAAACCCTCAACATCACATGCCTGCTCTTATATTCTATCCATCTTGAAATTAATGCATTGCTTTTGCCTACTTCACTTCAGACTATCCTGCAAAAGGACTCCCAGGATTTCTCTCAACCAGCCATGTTGATGATGGCTTGGTTTGCCTACGTGTCTGAGCTTGGCACAACTTATTTTGGATGGCCAATGGAGGGAAATTAGAGGAGCCAGTAGTAGTAGTAGATGTCACATGAAGGGAGACTGTTTCAGGTGCAAACACTAGATACCAGATCTTGGAGCTCTGACAGGAGAGAGTCAAGGGATTATGTTCGAAATACAGGAAGTCAGCAATTAAATGGTAAAGATGTCCAAGAAGAAGGTGATCAGGAATACAATGTGAGGATAAGCATGAGGCACTTTTAGGTGTTCAGAAGAAGATTAGGCACCTGCAGCTGGCTCATTTAGGTGGCCATGGAATGGACGGCTTTCTGGCACCTAAATGTGCCAGCTGACTGCTAACTGCCTAGCAGCGAAAGCCGGCTACTCGGGACAGTTCCTAGTCTCGCCCACGCTGCCTTCACATCATAGCAGCACGTCAATGTGCTTCCTTCCAAATTCTAGCACAGATAATTTTAAGTCTCCCTCTCCAAAAAAAATGTATTAAACAGGTACCCCATCCCGACAAATTATATAAACTTTTCACATTTCTCTGTTGCTCTGTTTTTATTTGTGCCATGTCACTGAACATTTGAACGTGTCAGTATTGAGATGCCTTGTTGAGGCACTGCCGACACCACTTTACATTTCCTTGGTGAATCTGAAGCATGCTGAAAAATGAAAGCCATCACCTGCGGTTATGTAGGGGAAGGGGGAGGGGAGGTGGAATACATAAAGCATCTAATTTCTTGTCTTGCGAGCACATATTTCTTTGCCGGAGAGAACAATCCATTGCAACCCGCCTCACCTCTAGTGAAGACCAGTTCATCTTGGATGTGTTTGCACGTGTTCTACATTGAATGAATGAAAAATCTGCCCCAAGTCTCCCAGCTCCATCCTCCACCTCGGCAAGACGCAGCCCAGAGAAACAAAGATTGTTAAGTAGAAACTACCAAAAACAGCAAATTTTAAAATCCACATTGATACTCACCTTCCCTCATCAAAATCACTTCCAAGATCGATCACTTGCAAATGCACAATCATATTTGTTAATGTGGAGCAATGTCCTGAATGATGACTGAATGTCAGTGCTATTTCGACGCGTCTATTTGTGGAACGGCCTTATCTATTCTAATATATGTGAGTTGGTTTCATATTGAAGAACCTTATTGAATACTAAGTGGAGTGGCTGGAGGACTCGAGTCTCTTCTCTCTGTGTAACATTAGAGTTTTGATTTAAGTATCTGTGTAAACAGAACTGTTGGGTTAATGTAATAATTTAACCATATTACCATCAAATAGGCATTGCCCTTTAATTCCCAGTCCCTTGAGCTTAATTCGTCAGGCTGTAACTGGGAGGACCATAGTTAGTGAGTTACTTGGTGCCATTCCTAGCCCACGTTAAAGCCACAGAGGTGAGTCTGTCTGGTTCACGGAGTGAATTCATCCTGAGACAAATGAGGAAGTTAACCTGACTAGCCCCAAAGTGGAGCTTTCAAAGAGTCTGCTGATTTTAAAGAAAGGCTTAGGGACCCGATGAGTTGTAACTTTAAGGCGAGAAGGTCCATCAAATCGCAGTGATCCGCTGCAGCCTGTCGATTGCAGCTTGGGGATGTGTCGTGGCCATCAGTTCTCATCGCACTCCTAGTTCTCCTGGAGTCTGGCACAGCTCGGGAAACCTATGCGCCCCGTGTTTGCGGTGCACAATGTCAAAAAGCACACAAGTGCAGTGCCGGTGGGAGGAGCGGGGCTGGGCGATGGCCGCTGAACCAGGGCCATCCGGGGGTATTGTGATCAGAGTTGCCCTCCCTAACTAGCAGTGGTTGACGGACAAAGGGAATTTGTTACCGAGCGCGTCAAACCACAATCCTGCTTTCTCTTTAGATAGCTGCAGGTGCCGGGCGATGAAGCTCACACAGTCGATGGCTGACGACGTCACTGCGACATCATCAGCCCGCCCCCTGGCAGCCAGGGCTGCTTTCAGCTGTCACAGACTGAGACTCGAAGCAGGAGGAAGGTTTGGTAATTAGACCTCCTGACCGGCTTTTCCAGTTTCAGATGGCCACCCGACAGCCACACAGGAGTATAATGTACAGCTTTCCAGTCGGTTATTGTGGCCATCTGAAATTGGCTATGGATTTGAGTTACAGGATTAATTCTGTGATAGATGTTGCTGGGCAGGATATATTTGTGTTGTGAATGAACAAGGATTACAGGAAAAGATAACTAGCCATAATTAGGATACCTGGAGTGGATGCTTCAGTGTTTGCAAATGGAGTTGATCAATTGAACATGTAACTGATTTATTTGTTTGTTCATTTTAAATGGGAAGTAGCACAATGTATTTACTATTTGTGTGACTTTAAAAACTGCAGTACAATTTTGATGTATTGATGTACGAGCCACTTCTCTTTGAGAATCTGCTATTTTCAACGGAGGGTTCTTGTTATAGTTATTGGCTTTATAATTGGCCTACATGCACTAAATTGCACAGAATATTGAGTACAAAAGTTGGGAACATCGTGATACAGCTGTACATGATATTGGTGAGACCAGATTTGGAGTACTCTGCCATTCTCGTTGCCCATCTACAGGAAGGATATCAATATGTTGGAATGAGTGCTGAGAAGATCTACCAGGATGTTGCTGGGACTAGAAGGCTTAATTTGGAGGAAGAGGCTGCAATAGCTTGGGTCTTTATTCCTAGGAGCATAGGAGTGACTTTATGGAAGTTTATAAAATCATGAAACACATGGATATAGTAAATGCTCACAATCATTTTCATAGCGTAGATGAATATAAACTAGAGGACATAAGTTTAAGATGAGAGGGGAAAGATTTAAGAGAAACCTGATAGGCAACTTTTTTCTCTCAGGCTGTAATTGGTATCTGGATTAAGCTGGCGGAGGAAGCTATAGAAGTGGGTTCAATTATAAAAATTCAAAATACTGTTACGAGCCCAGAGGACCCCAAAACCAGCAGCAATAGATATTCATCAAGACAAATGGTTACTTAAACAAAAGTTTCTTTTAATTATCTTTAAACATGAAACAGAATCACACTTTAAATTATCACTATTGACTTAACTAACCTCACTTAACCCCCTTCTAATTCTAAGCACATGTGTATGTAATGTGTGTATTTTCAGAATGTTCTTTGGTTCACAGTCCAATTTCACTTCTCATTCCTCCAAGTTATTTATAAACTTCACCAGGCTTTGGTGCTTGAAAGGTAAATGGTTACCGCTCAGGAAGGTTCTTGTCGGTTTTCAGAGAGATTTGTTGTTCCAGGACATCCACAACTGATTCCTTTTAATCAGCCACTTCAGTGTCTTGCTGACAAAACTTACCCCCTCATGGTTCTCCAAATGATAACCTCTTTCTTTCAGGTCACCACAGAGTGCCATTTTGTTTCTCTTATTCCAAGTGAAACATTAGGCAGCCAGTCCTCTCCTCTTGCATGAACCACAAGGGCTGTGACCAGGCTGAACTATGCCCCATCTTCAAAATGGGGTTTTCCACAAGCTTGGCAGCTTGTCCTGTTCCAGTTGCTGTTGCTGACTGTAAAAGTGATCTCTCTTTCTCTCTCTCTCATACACACACACACACACACACACACACACACACACACACACACACACACACACACACACACACACACACACACACACACACAGAAAAAGCCTGTTTGACTCGCTCTGCTTGCAAAACCACATGACCCTCTTAGAAGAGCAGGTTCTCCTCCAGACTGTCTGTGGCTCTGACAAGCTCTTTCATCTGTTGCATTTTTGTAAACAACAATCAATTAGTGAAGTCTCTTGGGCACTCTCCAAAGCTTTTGCAAAGGCTCTGAGTCCCTGACATGTCTAGCATTAGCAGAGCTCCAGTATTTTAAATAAGATCTGTTTTAAAGTGTTTATACATGACCTACACTAACAACCCTGCCCCAACTTGTCTCCCAAAAACATATTTATATTCTGTCACAAGACACTGACAGATAAATGAACAGGAAGGGTTTACGATATGGCCAAAATGAAGGCAAACAGGACTAGCCCAGCATGCCAACATGGTTATCATGGATGAGTTGAGATGAAGAGCCTTTTCTGTGCTGTATAACTCTATGACTACAGGTACATGTGAGACTTTATAACTATAAAGTTTTTTTTTAATCAATGATTCTATATTAGCATTTCAACATGAAGTGTCCCCTTTAGTCCTGCTTTTATGAAAAACAAGTGGTTATTGTCTTGTGAAATAGATACAGTCATAAACCCCTTCCCATTTTAGTCTCATTAAAGGGGCCTGACACAAAACATTGATTTGACCATTTCTCTCCACAGATGCTGTCTGACCTGCTGAGTCCTTCCAGCTTCTCAGCACTCATGATCAAAACACTAATTCAGCCCCAGCTGGACTGCAGGCCTAATCCTGTACAATGTATTTCAGGAATCTTGCAATGATTCTGGATAGGATTCCACAAGGGAGCCTATTAGAATAGTTACAAAGAAAAGGCATTACTATTATGTGAATAGACTGGAGAATCTGAGTGTCAATGGTTGGAAAAATGGCAATAGTTCAAATAAACATCATTAGTCACTTTAGTAAACAGAAAGCATTCATTTGCAGGGGCATTTTCCTCAGAGAGGATTGGACATGTAGTAAGTTTGCAACAGTGTCTCCACTTTCCTTTGCACACCTCTATTTATCCTTAATGCAGTCTTATGTTGACATTTTTTGAACATATTGGCTTTATTTGCACTTCCTCAAGTTTGCGGGGTTGTTTCATTATGTATGGCTCCTTAGGAAATGTCACCAATTACCTTCACACCTGTACTTCTTGATGTTGATACATTCAGTTGCTGTGTAAACTATAAAAGTGGGTACAATTATGACATTCAAAAGACCTGACAGATAAATGGACAGGAGGGAATTTAGCTTACCATCTTCTTTGTGATTAACAGCAAAACCCCAAGTAAACATTCCTGGTTTTTGGTATTTTTATCCTCTGGAGTCTCTCCCAATATAAATATGCTGGCACCAAAGATGGATCTATCCCCTGAATATCTCTCCAATATTGACATAGTTTGGGACAGACCCAATAATATAGGTACGATGGCCAATCTTCCCACATTCTCTCCAGCATAATTCTGAGGTACTATTGTATCTTAAATACTCTCATTTTAATTTTAATTTTAATTCAAACTCCCTCCAGGTAGGGCTACTTGTTAACTTGTTAAGGCAGATTTCGTCTATAATACAAAAATATTCTAATTCCCATTTCTGTTTTATTTCCATAGTGTTTCCTGTTATGTTATCTTGAAGCCATCTGTATAATTGAGCTATCAGGTTCCTCTTTATCACTCCCTCCATCGTCAGCAGGAAAATCTTTTCTAATGTTGATGGTTTTATACATATCTGTTCCCAATCTGCATGGGTCTGGAGTGCCACACTTGAAGAAATCTAAAAAAATCCACATTCTTCCTGAAAATGTTCATATAATTTCCAAGTTTCCCAACAAAAAAGCAAATCCACAATAGTTAGCCTTTTTTCATTTTCTAAACCTGTTATCTACTTTTCCAGGAAGGAATTCTGGGATAGTTACTATTTTTAAAGCTCTGAATATAGAGTTAAAAAGGTTTAGTTGTTTTCTAAAAGCCAATCAAGTTTTCATTGAGAATTAAATCCATTCATTGTCTATTTTTAATTTCTTCCAGTTTTCTTGGTTTAGGAATGGTAGCCCTTTCAGGGAAATACTGGGGCATGAATTTTGTTCTATACTCACCCAACCCGTTTCCATATCATTTGTTATCCATGTTATCAGGGTCCTCAGCTGTGCTGCCCAGTAGTAATATTTAATGTACAAATTATGGTCTCATTTTTGTTTTGATAATAACAAAATGTTAAGTCTAACTCTAAGTTTTTTATTTTGCCATACGAATCTTGATATCAATTTGTCAAGAGCTTTAAATGCTATCAAAGGAACTCCTATCGGCAAAGGTTGGAATTAAAAGAAAAAGCAGTCTGGGCAAAACATTCATTCAGATAGTTTCAATTCTACCATTTAATGATAAGGGAAGAATCTCCCATCTGAGAATATCTGTCTTTATCTCCTTGAATAATTTTCCATAATTGGCTTCATACAATTTTAAGATAGAGGGAGTGACAGTAACACCTAGGGACCTGAAGCTCTCTCTAGACCAATGAAACCTGACCTGTTTATCTAATTGTGATGGCCATGTGCCCAACAACATGATTGATTCTGATTTTGAATCATTAATTTTATAACCAGATATTACTTCAGATTCTTTTAAAACTTGCATTATGCAAGGCACTGAAGAAATAGGATTCTGTCACATACAGCATGATGTCATCTACAAATAGGTATATCTTATGTTCCACCCTCATCATCTTTTATACCCTTTATATTACCTTCTTGACTCATAATTTCAGCAAGTGGCTCTAAGCATATATTGAGGGGCAGGCAACTCAAACTGTCTTCCTGCCTAACTCCACATTTTAACGTAAAAAAACTGAGAACAATATCCATTAACCCTCACTCTTGACCTTAGGTTTAAATATAGTACTTTCATCCAATTTATAAATTTTGGCTGAAACCCCATCTTATCTAATGTATGGTTGAGATAGAACCAGTATACTCTATTGAAAGCCTTTTGTGCATCTAAACTAAATATCATGTTAAGTCTGATCTTTCTTTTTTTGCACATGACATAATGTTAAGAACATGCCTAATGCTATTGGCTACCTATCTACCAGGTATAAATCCTGTTTGATCAGTGTGTATCAACGGTGTTATAACCTTTTGAATTCTCTATGTTAGTATAGTGCTAAGAATCTTTTGATCATTACAAAAAAGACTTATCGGCCTATAACCTTCACACTGTGGGGTCTTTCCCAACTTTGTGAATAACAGATAATAGCCTCAATAATAGCCTCTGCCCACAATTTAGGATGATTTCCTTCCAATAGGACCTAATTATACACCTTAAACAGAATTGGAGAGAACTCCTCCCTATAACACTTGTAGAATTCTCCCGGAATTCCATCGGTACCTGGAGACTTATTATTCTTACTTTTTTCAATTTTTTAATTGGTTTTTAAGAAAATAATATTAACTACATTGATACATATGATATAAAGACCAGGTAAAAGTAAATTAAAAATACAGAGAGTAAACCACAGTAAACGAGATACATATGATCCATGTTGTCGACAAAATAGGAAAAGTCTATAACTAATCTAATTTTAATCCCAACCTATTATCTGAGTGATTACAATCAAAGCCAGACATCAACTACTAATTTCAATAATAATAGATCAAAGAATGCAAAAAAAAACATTTTTAAATAAAAAGCAAATATAATTGATCTATAAACTTTAAAAATTATTGAAAAAAGAACCCTAAAGAGATTTTTTAACTTGTTTGATTAGATGAGGGACTTCATATTCTTTAGTTTATTACTAACTCCCTTTATTTCCTGTTCTTCTATACATGCTGTCATTTTTACCACATCTTCTTGGGAAAAGACGGGTAAATTTAATCTAGAAAAGAATGCTCTTATCTTCCCCTCTTTGTCTATGATTTTAGGATGGTCCATATAGTTCCTCTTAAAAGGATGCAAATTTTCCTGCTATTTCTCCGGTTGTGAAACTAACTTCCTTGAGGCCGGGTGAAAGACTTTGGAGACCACTCGATTAGCTTCTCTTTATGCAGCTGAAATGCTAAGAGGTGACTAGCTCTGTTCCCCTTCTCATAATATTTTGGTTTGATAATCTCAGGGCCCCTTTAGCTTTCTATGTCAAGAGCTTCTCTAATTTGTGTCTCTATTTGTCTTAATTCAGTTAGGAGTTCTTCATTTTTATTAATTTTTTATGTACTGACTTTAGTACCTTTATTTTACTTTCCAGATTTAATTGCTTCTTCAATCTCTATTTTCTTATTCTAATTGATAAATCAATAATTTTACCCCTTATTATTGCTTTAGCAGCATCCCAAAAGATGGATGGTGTATCTTGACCATTATCATTGATATCAAAATACTCCACCACACATTATTTAATTTCCTGAGTCAGTCAATAGAGAAATGTATGCTCTCCAGTATTTAACACTTTTACATTTCTAAATCCAGGGAGAGGGTTATAGTTGTGTGGTTACTGATTGTTACTGAGTCTATTTTACAATCAATTATTTTACACATATATTGTTTAGGAACACAAGACATATCTATGCGTGAACTACTCCCATGTATGTTTGAGAAGAAACTAAAGTCCCCACTCTTTGGGTTTCTGTGTTTCCAAGGGTCTCCTAACATGTTATTCAACGTTTTAGATTTTTTTGATTGCTTATGTGCTATCAGAGACCTATCCAATCTCCTATCCAGAAAAACATTAAAGTCTCCACCAACAACTATCATACCCTTAGCATTATTTGGAATTATATCTGCAATGTCTCCAAAGAATGAGGAATCATCTTCTGTGGGAGCATAAATATTCAATATTGATATATTTTTTACTAGTTATTGTACCGATTACCATGTCATATCTCCCTAGTGTGTCTTGGATCACTTTTTTCTGCAGAGAAGACTACACTCCTATTGAATAAGATGGCCACCCATTTCCTTTTCCCATAGGAGACACTAAATACATGGCCCACCCACTCTCTCTTATGCTTTTTTTTTATGCTCAATGTCCACTCTATCATAACCAACTTAAAATTCTTGGATGTGGAGTGGCAAAGAATTTTTCTCCTCTTTATTGGGTGATTTAGTCCATGAACATTATAGCTTACTATCTTTAAATTAGTCATTTTCCAACATTTTGTATTCTAAAATTAATTCTATGTGCCATTTATGTTTCTTGTTTTGGTTGGTCTGTATATGAGTGTGATACCTCAGATGAAATTTAAAGGACTGTGTTGCTGTAATATTGCTCCATGTATGAAAAAACATTTGTAAAATAAGCTAATATAGGAAAACAAGAAAAAAAGAAGGAAAAAAAGGTACTTGCCAAACCAACCCAAATGGACACCCAGAAAAATTGGTGTGCCAGCTCCTTGTACAGAGGAGAAAAGATATCACTAGATCTCCCCTGGGTGAGGCCACTTTTTGTGTGGTTGCAACTAAATGAGGTTGCTCAAAATCCTTCTTTGGGAATCCTAACAGTTATAAAGTAAATATCAGGTGTAACCCTCTGCAGTGAGAAAACCCTGTCCAGTCCCTCTCTTAGATATTACTTTTAAGTTAAATACAGAAATAAAATACATAAACAGCCTCGCTATCTATTGTTAAACATGGCATAGATAATTTTGTTTAAAACAACAAATTTATATATATATATATATACACACACACATTGTTTTCCCTTGTCTGTTCAATAATGACAATAGCCTTTTAACCATAACCATATAACCATTTACGGAGTGGAAACAGGCCATGTTGGCCTTTCGAGTCCGCACCGGATCACTGATTTTGTGCGCCCTCTTCAGGCATTGGTCCCGGTAGATCTTCATTCATTAATGATGGACGAATTCAATGCAGGTGGAATCAGTCATAGAAATGTTTGTGAAACGTGCAGTTTTGTTTTAATTTTCCATTCAATTCTCATTTCTGCATTTGTTTCAAACCTGTCTATAATTCTTCACCTGTGGTGCCAAGGAAAATGCAAAGATCTTTCTCTGATGGAGTTGATGGTCCTCTCTGCCCCCTAGTTCTTTGCTGACAACTGCTACAGTTCTCTATTCAGCTTCTCTCTGCGATCCGTTTTGATGAGGATCCCTATCTTTTCCAGTGTGGGCATTGCCTCAGACTGTGTCTGGAAAGCCTCGGCTCCAGAATCTAGAAAATCCTGATCTGCGCTGGGACTGGAGACTTGCCTTTGATGGTTTTCTCCAGTAGTTGTTTAATCACCTGCTGTAGCTCTTTGTGCTTTCTCTGAATTTCTGGAGACTAGCTTTGGTTAAAATACACTCTGTCTCCCTCGTATGATATCTGCCATTGTTTCCAAGCCTGCTGCAACACCACAGTTTTCATGTAATAGTCCAAAAATCTGACTATGATAGATCTTGTAGGGTTTGCTCCATTCTCAGTTTGTCTGCAAGAAGCCTATGTGCTCTCTCTATGTAGATATTTAGGTCTTCCTGCAGTTCTATTTATTTCTTTAAGAGTTCAGTAACATATTGTCTCGTCATTTTTAAATTTATTTTCCCTCTACATCTCCATAAATCTGCAGATTCTTACATCTTGCTCTATTTTCCAGGTCTGAACATTTCTCTGTCAGCTTAGCCTCTGATAACCCTCTCATGTCATATTTATCTGTCTTCTGTTCAGGTTACTCTGTCCTCTATTTCCTTCAGTTTCCCCTCCAGCTTTTCAAATCGAGCAGCTAAATCTTTCATATCATTCTCCACTCTCACTAGCCTCTGTTCATTATCTTCTGAGGTCACTTTGTGTTAACCATATAACAATTACAGTACGGAAACAGGCCATCTCAGCCCCTCTAGTCTGCACCAATTTAAGTGATCTCCTCTAGTCCCTCCTTCCTGCTCCCTGTTCATAACCCTCCAATCCCCTCAGATCCATGCATTTATCCAACCTTCTTTTATACTGAAACAATTGACCTTGCTGCAATCATCTCTTCCGAAAGGTCATTCCACTCAGCCACCACTCTCTGAGTGAAGAAGCCCCCTCTCATGTTACTGCTAAACCTTTTCCCCCTAACCCTTAACTTATGACCCCTCATTCCAATCTCACCTACCTTCAAGGGGAAGAGCCTATTCACATCTACTCTATCTATCCCCCTCATAATTTTAAATACCTCTATTAAATCCCCCCTCAACCTTCTATGCTCCAATGAATAAAGACCCAGTCTACTCAATTTTTCTTTTTATTCTAGATACTTCAATCCAGGCAACATTTTAGTATATCTTCTCGGCACCCGCTCTAACTTATTGATATCCTTCCGATAATGTTCAGGACCAGAACTGTACACAATATTCCAAATTTGGCCTCACCAATGCCTTGAACAGTCTCAACATCACCTCCCAGATCCTATATTCTATGCTTTGATTTATAAAGGCCAGCATACCAAAAACCTTCTTTACCACTCTATCTACATGAGAAACCACTTTCAAAGAATGATGAACCATTATTCCAAGATCTCTCTGCTCCTCTACATTCCTCAATGCCCTCCCCTTCTCTGCATACATCATGTTTTGATTATTCTTCTCAAAATGAAGCACTTCACACTTATTGATATTAAACTCCATCTGCCATCTTTCTGCCCACTCTTCTCAGCAGTCCAAATCCTTCTGCAGTCCCTAAAAACCAACTTCACTATCCACAACTCCCCCTATTTTGGCATCATATGCATATTTATTAACCCAATTTATCATCCCATCATCCAAATCATTAATGTAAATGACAAACAACAAGGAACCCCACACCGATCCCTGAGGCACACCGCTCATCACTGGCTTCCATCCTGACAGACAGTTATCCACCATGACTTTCTGGCACCTACCGTCTAGCAACTGTTGAATCTATCTGACTATCTCAACATTAATACCTAGCACCTGAACCTTCCTTACCAATCTTATTGAAAGCCTTACTGAAATCCATATAGACTACATCTATTGGTCTACCCTCATAAACCTTCTGAGTCACCTTCTCAAAAACTTTTCTTAGTTCACGGATCTCAGAGAGAATTAATGATCTTCATTATCAGACTCACTGCTGTTATGTGGGGGATGGTGTGGTGCCTTCTCCATCTGTCCTTGGTCATCACTTCCTCCCTTTCCTCCATGCTCATTAACTCTACTTTGGCTCCTCACATTCAAATAATCATTAATACTTGAATTATAGCTTATACCTCAGAATTTATTTTATATATGACTGGCTTAGTGGGCTCTTGATGAGTAAGTTGACTACTTAGCTGCCACTTTCATGACATCACTGAAACACTGAAATACAGTTCCTTTCTTTTTCAATCCATTTATTGAGTATTAAACATATATAAGAGGAGAATTACACTACATTCATGTAGTGTGTAAGAAAAAGAGCATATAAGTAGTTAACAAATACATATTAACCATAAATTTCTATTTCTTCTCCTCTTGTAAAACCAAAAGAAAGAAAGAGAAAAAATTATTTTATTGCAAAATCCCCTCTAACTAATCTAAAAAAAAGGAAGAGGGACTGGCAGTCCATTCTGAGAGTAACATAGGAAAACAAGGGGTGTCCTGGTTAAAACCAAATTTACTATGAGGAACTCAGAAAGAATCCAGTATAAAATTATGATTCTTAAACTCGATGGAAATATTGAATAAATGGTTGCCAAACATCTTCAAATTTAAAAGATGTATTAAATGTCTAACCCTAATTTTCTCCAAACTTAAGCATGACATGAAAGCAGAGAGCCATTGAAGTAGAGTAGGTGGGTTAGGATCCTTCCACTTAGGTAATATGGCTTTTCAAGTCAATAATGTTGAAAAAGCAATTATTTGCTCGGCCTATGTCCAGTCTCTGTTGGTATGATTCCAAAAAAAATCGGTTAATAGATTTGATTGTAATTCTAATCTAGAACTTTTGTTAGTGTTTCAAAGACACCTTTCCAGAAATTATCTATCTTTGAATATACAAGTTAAAGTGGCTACCTCAACTTTGTACCTGGTAAAAATGCATGCCAACTTATCTTTAGAAATATGTGCCCAAGGTACCACCAAGGTATGTGTGTTGAACTAGGTTTAAGATTGATTTTGGATAACATAGAGGAGCTCCCAGCAATGAGGCCAATGTATACCCCCTGCCTTCCCGCCCCCACTCCTGCCACTGAATTCCATTCCAATTCTACCCATAAAGGACATTTATGTATGTCTGAGTAATAAATCTAAAAGGTAATATATCAGATTTTAATAGCCTAACAATATAATATAAAATTAGGGAGAGACATTCCTCCATCTTTCTTTTGTTTCTGCAATGAAGGTTTGCTCAATCCAGGATTTTTATTATTCCAAATGTAAGAATATATCTTGGAGTCTACCTTATCAAAAAATATTTTAGGGATGAGGGAAGGTACTGCTTGAAAAATCTATAATCTTTGGTAAAATTATCATTTTAATTGCATTAATATGACCAACTAATGATAGTTGGAGACCATCTGGAAAGTGTTTATTTCATATATTCTATCAAGGGAAGATAATTATATTTATACAGATCCTTAAAAATTCTTGTAATTTTAATACCCAAATAAGTAAATTGGTTCTTAACAACTTTAAAGAGTATTCGATTGTATAAATACTCGTGATTATTAATAGGAAAAAGTTAACTCTTATAAAGATTTAATTTATATCCTGAAAAACTACCCAATTCAGAAAGTAGGGAGAGCATAAAAGGAATAAATTTCTTGGGATCAGAAATATAAACTAATAAATCGTCCAGATATAATGAAACCTTATGTATCGTATCACCTCTCCTGATATGAATATCATTGGAGACTCGAAGGGTAATAGCTAAAGGCTCCAGAGCCAAATTAAATAGCAAAGGACTAAGAGGGAAGCCCTGCCAAACAGGGAGGCTCCTGTACAGCCTAAAATATAGAGACTTTTGACTATTTGTAATAATTGCAGCCATTGGAGCTTGATAAATCATTTTAATCCAGGATATAAATTCTGTACCAAAATCAAATTGGTTTAAGAAAGCAAATAAGTAGGGCCATTCCACTCCATCAAATGCTTTTTCAGTATCAAGGGATTCAACACATTCAAGTTTTTCAGATGGAGAAGAGTAAAAAAAAATTAAATAATCTTCAAATATTACAATGAGAATACCTATTCTTAATGAACCCAGTTTGATCCTTAGATATAACTCTAGGTAGAATATTCTCAAGTCTGTTGGCTAAGGTTTTAGAAAGAATTTTAGAATCTATATTTAATAATGATATCAGCCTATAGGAGGCACCATCAGTTACATCTTTATCTCCTTTGGGAAGTCATGAAATAGATGCCTCATAAAATGCTTTAGGCAAAGTCCCAGAGGATAGAGTCACTGAAGACTTTACATAAATAAAGGATAGAGTATCAATGAAGGCTTTAAAAAAACTCCATTGTATATTCATTGGGTCCTGGTGCTTTACCTGACTGAAGGGAAGCTATTGTGAAGCACAGTTCCAAATGATATTTTGTAATACTTCATAGAAAATTTCAACTTTTTGTTATAAAATTATAACAATATTTGATATTTCTTAGTTGGAGACAATTCCTATTGAGAACACTGATTAAATTAATGATGAGGCAATGTGCAGATAAAGTATCACCTAAAATTTTTAGCCTGGTATGTGTGTAGAGTTAGTGTGTGCCAGGATTATTGTGAATTAAGAGTCCTCTTAAACACAATTAATTTACAACAGTTTTACCATTCTTGAATTTTAAAAATAATGATCAGACCACTTCAGATCTGAGAAATCAAGTTCAGCTTTATGTGTCATCCAATTGTACCAAATCAGTACAAATCAACAAAGGGATCATGATTTTCCAAATGTGCATAGATCCTGTCCCAAAGTACAATTTCCAATATTGTACCATGAATGGATATGAGGTTTATTGGACCATAATTTCCTGGATTACCCTTCATTCCATTCTTGAACAAAGACATAACATTAGCTACTTTCCAGACCTCTGGAACCTATCTGTCACTATTGGGAAGGCAAAGATTATTGTCAAGACCCAGCAATCTGTCTGCTTTCTTCTTTCAATAATCATGGATATATTCCATCATGCCCAGTGGAGTTGTCCATGTTAATGCTTTTCAAAAGACTCAACACCTAATCCTTGATATCAAGATACCCCAACACATGAGCATTCTCAACATTATGCTCCCTATAATTGAACATGTCCTTCTCCTTGATAAATACCAATGCAAAGTACTCAGTATGTAACTCTCTCATTTCCTCTGACTCTAAGCATACTTTTTCTCCTTTGTCTTTAAGTTTTCCTATCCTCTCCCTAGTTATCCTCTTGGTTTTGATGCAAGCATAAAATCCTTTAGGACTTTCTTTATTCCTGCTTGCTAAAGACATTTAATGGTTCTTTTTGGCTTTCCTAATCTGCCGCATGTGCTCTTTCCTACAATCAATATTTCTTTCTGCCCAGCCAGATTCTAAATGATAATTTTACTTAGTTGTGTCTGCTCTAGCCTCTGGTGGGGTGAATAAAAAATGGTTATGATAGGATGAGTGTAAGTGGGTGCTTAATGGTTGATACAGACTCAGTGGGCTGAAAGGCCTGCTTCCATGCTGTATTGCTTCAAGATTCTATACACAGATTTTGATGGAAGTGTGGTGCAAAATTTTACTACAATATAACATCAGGGATAAATTTCAACACTGATAAGTGCATTGCTTGCCTGAAGCTGTGACATTTTCATTGGTCAAAGTGGAGAGGTAAAAACTGACATTGGGTCCAGAAGAATAGAGAATTTTATAAGAAACACCCAGTGGTTGCTTTCAATCAAGTGTACACCACACAGAATTTAAATTGGACTTCGTCACTGATTTACTAATGCTTAGTATTACATCTACTAAGAATTTGCTTTTAGTCCAGAAGCAGAGAGATGAGAACAGTTCTGTGCCAAGACATCAGCAATAAATGGAGAAACGACTAAGATTTGTTTTATACATAAGGTATGTAGAATGAAAGAGTTAAATCTGTCAATATTAGATGGAAATTGAATGTTTATGATGCAAATAAAATAACACTTAAAGTAATAACTTTTGAATGCAATTCTGGGTTTCACAGTGGCCTCTGTGTCAGGTTGGTGATAAAATGAATGCTGTTGTTGGATCATTTCAGTAACAACACACTACCTTCCAGCCAATCTCTGTGTTCTAAAGTTATGGATATAACACTCATTCATTTTTGCTTTTTACTCTCCAGATTCACCGTAATAAAAATTCTGGGGCACAGAATATGTGCAGACTTCACTGCGTCGTCTCATTACCAAGGATCATATTGAGCATAGTGTTGGAGAAAAATCTTTACAAATGTGTAGAGCTGACAAGTGAGGCTTCTGAGCTTGTCACTATTGCTTCACTCATAGCTTTGTCTTCTTTCAAGAATTAATGTAGGCAACCTCACTGCAATGCGCAGCAGACCTCCAGCTGAAAGGTAGCCAGGGTCCTCCACTGATGTTCTCACTGCAGCAACAAGGGCAAGAACAAAGCAACATATGCCATATCATGTAGATTACTGTGTACAAAGGTTTTCTACTCAAGGAATGGTTCTCGTACATCCAAATATGGATCTAAACTGAGAAAGTTTGAAACAGCCAATTATTTCTGAAAGCAAACTACAGAAATTTCATGTTGTTTAACGAAAAATTGTGAACTACATCAACAAGTAGCATTTATTGTTCCTCATTAATACTGTGAGATCTTCAACGATGGCAACAACAAAATAGGCACTCAACTATCAGAATTTGATGTTCAACAAATAAAACATGGACTTTCCGCAACTGCAAACATTACCAGAGACCTATTGCTGCCAATATCCTACAAAAGCATGTTTTTGCTCCATGTAGATATTAGTTCCTTGTTTGTACTTTTGATTTAATGGCTAAATACTTTATTCAACTGACAGACAATTCAAAACTATGATTTCACCTCTTTACACCATTTAATGCAGAGTATCAATTTAAGATATTAAATGGCTTATTGTGCATTGCCCATTTGATGTCACTTTTGACAAAAGCATTATGATAAATTGACAATATCACTGTTGTTTTTTTTAATTAAAACTAGATATAGCTCTGCAAATTAAATTTCTGAAATATGAGGAAATCTACCTCACAGTCATCGAGTTCCACAACAGGGAAACAACCCTCTGTCCAATTTGACTGTGCTTACCAGGTTGTATACCCAAGTCACATTTACCCACATTTGGCTCATATCCCTTTAAAACTTTTTTTATCCACATACATGCTTAAATTTCTTTTAAACATTACAAATTATACCTACCTCTATTAATACTTCTGTAACTGGATTCTGGACTTGCTAACGGAAGTTTGGGGTGGTAGCTGAGCATCGAGCGCCTTCATGCTGAGCAATGGCTCACCTCAGGACTGTGTGCTCAGCCCACTCTTGTTAACACTACCGACCCATGACTGCATCATCAGCTCCAACAAAATTAGCAAGTTTTCAGATAGCATTACAGTAGTTGGCCTCATCAGCAACAACAAAGTGTCACCCTACAGATATGAAGGGAAAAATCTCGTGATATTGTGGAAGACTAACAACCTGAGTTTTAACATGGAGGAGATGATTATGGACTTCAGAAGGACCAGGAATGACCGTGCCCCACCCCACCCCCCCTACCATCCCCACCCACCCCTCAACCACTACATATCAATAACTCTGTCGTGGAAAGAATGGAGAGCACCAAGTTCCTTGCAGTCCATTTCACTAGTGACCTATCTGGGACACAGCTTTAAAGTTACGATTGTGGGCTCCCTCGTAAATGCCATTCACCAGTTCCCATTCCCTAATGAGAATGGTACTTTCACTGATCGAGTTCCATTGCGGCCGCTCATGTAAATCTCATTCGAGAAGGCTAGGGTTCCAGACTCTCATGGCAGTCACTACCCTATCCCACAGGGTATTGCCACCCCAGATCCCTTTCTGCAATTTCTGAGAGGATTGAAGTGTACAAGGCTATCAACCACCATTAGGTCAACCTTCTACAAGAGTTCTATTAGGAGTGTTCTGGCTGGCTGCATCACAGTGTGTCATGGTTGCTGCAGAGAAACAGGTCAGAGGTCCATCCACGAGATCATAAGAGTGGCAGTGGTGACCACTGGAGTCTCTCTCCACAACACACACCCACCCCCCCCACACCTCTTGCAACCCTGATGTGATCTATTAAGATTATTGTCTGAAGAGGGCACGGAAAATTATTGAGGACCCCTTCCACCCCACACACAGCAATCCATCCTCTAAGATCATCCACCTTACTTACAATGGTCACTCTGAGACTATAGAGACCCAGGAATTCTCAGCCAAGAGGCTTACCCAATTGGTAAGCGAGCACCTGTCCGCATGGGTGCCTCGACTGTGGGATGAGCGGGCCCCAACTAGGAAATGAGCAGGCCCCAACTAGGGAGCCTGTCTGACCAGCAGTGTTAACAATGCACTACAAGCATCCCAGAAAGGAATCTGGGGTGGCAATACCCTGTGGGATTGGGTAGTGACTGCCATGAGAGTCCAGAACCCTACCCTTCTCGAATGAGATTTACATGAGCGGCCGCAATGGAACTCGATCAGTGAAAGTACCATTCTCATTAGGGAATGGGAACTGGTGAATGGCATTTACGAGGGAGCCCACGATCATAACTTTAAAGAAAACAGCAAGGTGACCAGCACACTAGTGGGATACTTGGTCACCACCGCGAACCCTGATTTGAGACCAGTAGACCTTCCCCTCATGGAACTAGCTAATGCGAAAACCGTGCGTGACATCATCACCCTCCTGGAAATGGGGGCACCCACCAAGGTTCATAGGGTGGAGATGAGGGTTGAAGCACAACCCTTATTTTACGAGCAAACAGCTATACCTGGATCTGTGTATGCAGTGGTGGACTGCGCCAGCATTGATCATCCTAACTATTTACGTGCTGTGGAAAGAGCTTTGCGGGGGAAATCTGGCATGGGGAAAATCCACACCCCCTCTGGGATTCAGCTCAACAAAGGGGGTGCCTCTCATCCTCTGGACCACGCTGGCTGCTCCTGCCAGCATTGACGCTGCCTTTTCCCCTCCCCCACTCAAAACACTCTCCTGCCCTCAAGGCCAAACTCAGAGACCTGCTGAGACAGGAAGTTTCCCATCTCTGCCAACAGGAAACCTCATCCATCGGGTGTCAGATCTTTACCCCCACCTATAGGATGAAGGCCAGGGCCCCCAGCACAACTGTTCCACTGCCCTCTCCTGCCGGGGGACCTGAGGCCACACATACCTGTAGCTGTACACGGAGAGTGGGGAACATACAGAGGTGGATGGGACTCATTGATATAAGGGCACAACCCACCATCATCCTGATCGACCCCGCCAGATAGAAAGGAACACTGATGCAGATAAAGAAATTAGGGGTTTCCCTTTTATCTGCGGTCATGATTCGCATGGCCATCAGGAACCAAACTCCTCGATCTGTCACAGTTTTAATAGTGGCATCACCTGAATGTATTCTGGGGATCAATATTTTAAAGGGACTATCGGGGTCACACAGGCTGCAGCTGTAGTTAGGGCAGCCAAATGGGAACCAGTCGTAGTTCCCCCTCCCTCCAAGATTATCTTTAGCTGACAGTATAGAGTGCTGGGGGGACACCAAGATATTACAGAGGCCATCCAAGCCTTTCAACAGTCCTGTCTGGCTTGTACGCAAAATGAATGGGACATGGTGCACAATGATAGACTAAGACACCTTAACCTCGCTGCAGTAGTCATGCTAGTGGAGGATATTGCGAGATGCCCAGATAAGCTTTGGTATCTGGTGGCGGATTTATCTAATTCCTTCTTTCCCATACCCCTACAACCCAACTCCCAGGACAATTTGCATTTACCTGAGATGGGATACGATATCTATTCTGTCGCCTACTCAAGGCTAACTTCATAGCCCCACTATCTACCATGATTTACAGAGCATTCAATTTTCTCCAGAGTTGTTAATTGCCCATTATATCGATGACATCCTCCTATAAGGCCTATTTGAGACCATTGTCTCAGAGGCGCTTCATATGCTAATCTCCTCCCTCTGGGAATGGGCTGGTCCATTAATATTGATAAGGTTCAGGGCCCCAACAAGAATGTCTTGTTCCTCGGAATATAGGCACTTCCAGGTGGCCTGAACACTCCAGTGTAAAGCTGCAGAATATCCCCCACTGTGGCTCAATACCCATTCACCTGAATGCACCTCCGAGGCATCAACACCAATTAGCCTCTGGAAAGGAGGATAATCGGCGGAGCATCTGAATGTGCAGCCACTGTAAGCTACCTGACAGCCCCCGCCCTGCTACCATTGGAGAGGAGAGGTCGGTGGGAGTCGTCGGGGGAGGGGGCGGCCAGTGTGGGCTGTGACAGCCAGCTGGCCACTCCTGCACCTCACTCGGCACTTTGGTCTTCAAAACGCGGCATAGCAATGGTGTTCTTCCCTACCCATAATTCCCCATGCAGCTGAAACTGTTGTAGGAAACACAGAGCTTATTTATGATGGATGGCGCTGCAGCACCAGTTGCCCTGCCTCCATCAGCTGTGGAGGGCGCTACGATACGCCTCTGAATAGGAATAGGCCCTTTCAGGTGGACCAGATAATGCTGCAGCAGCCTTTTGGGGCTGCCACCTGACAGATGAGTTAGCAGTTTTAAATCACTCCTGTTGCCAGGTTCAAGGCGGAGGGTTCACCTGAAAGGACGTACTGACTTTCAGGCCAAAGAGGTATTCCCGAAACTGCCATGAATAAGATTTTGAATTTTGCCATCCTCTCAAATAAAACAAACACCTAGAGATCTGTGGGCCTCAGTGGTTATTGGCAGCAACATGTACCCCACATTACCATCCTCCTCAGATCACTCTATAGGGTCTCCTGAAAGAAGCCCACATTCTTATGGGGATCCAAACAATAGGCTGCTTTTAAAACAGCAAAGCAAGCTTTTCAACAAGCACTGTCACTTGCTCCCTGCCCTGCAGGTGTTCCTTTCGAATGACAAGTCTCGGCCAGTGAGACAGTCACCAAATGGAGCCTCTAGCAGAAGATCCAAGGGCGCAGAGTCCTGCTCGGCTTCTGGACTAAATCTCTCCCTCGAGCTGCCGCTTGCTACAGCCCAATTAGCCCCAGTTGCTTGCATGCTATCTGGTACTCCTCGCCACTGAGCATCAAACTGGCACCAACCCTATTGTCCTCTGCCCCTTCTTGCCTATAATGTGATGTGTCAAGTCACCTAATTCCAAAAGCGTCATGCCCAGAGAACCTCAATACTAAAATTGAAATGGTATGTCGCCGACTAAGTTGAAATCTGAAATCTAGACTTGATGAGTTGAATGATCTGCTTCCATATTGTAAAGAAATAATGATCAAATTATGTTGTGCACTTTAAACTTTGGTGTTCCATCAAACACCAGTTAATCAATGGAGACAGCACTAATTTTGACTGAAGGATAAATGCTCAGCATCGTGTGGGAAATTCAGAATATTTCATCTGTCCTCTTGGACATTTTGGGGTGGCACAGTTGGCGTAGCAGTTAGCCCAATGCCTTTTCAGCACTAGCGATTGGAACTTGCCTGGGGTTCCAATTCCATGCTGTCTGTAAGGAGTTTGTTCCTTCTCCCTGGGTCTGTATGGGTTTTCCCTGGGGGCTCCAGTTTCCTCCCACTGTTTGAAATGTACCAGGGATGTAGATTAATTGGGTGTAAATTGGGTGGCACTTTCGCATGGACCAATGTCGCTTGTTACCATGCTGTATGTCTAATTTTTTTTTAAATTTACTTTAAAAAAATGGTAAGAACTGTCAAAAGATTTCCAACTTTGGTGTGTAAATGGGTTCAAAGCAAGAAATATGAAAGACAAAACTTTGCAGGTAATAGTCATTCCATAGCCAAATATAGTTCAGAACAGTGATCAAGTAGACTTTTAGAATAAACCAGCAGTTCAAATTCTCAAACAAAAACAACAGTTACAATTATAACACCTCAAAAGATATAATTCCAAACTTGGCAACACAAGTTGAAGGTTGAAAAGGTTGGTAAAAAACCTAATGAAGTTAGTGGCATGAGGATAGATGAACAGTTCTGTTATAACCAATGCAATTTGTGAATGGTTCATTACTCCCTCATGGGAGACTTGAAAAACTTTCTGCAAAGGGGGACAAAAGGAGGAAATTATGGTCCATGGCAGAACCAACAGCAGAGGGAGGAAGAGGATGGAGTTCTTACAATTAAAATTTAAGGGTCAGAAGAGGGAAAAGTTCATCACCTCTGATAATTTTCCATTGTTCCAGGGTGAATAGAAATAAAATAATGCTTTAGATCAGTTGTTTTCAAATTGCCCCCAACCTCGCATGGAAGGAGAATTTGCCAGGTAGTTTGAAAACCACTGCTTTAGGTTAATGCAAGTATAGGGATGTACTGCATCTGGGCAGGTTTTATGCAGTTTTTCCATGACACCAAATGATGGAAATTAAATGGAAAAGCAAATTTGCAGGAAAATTACACTGGAGGTATGTGAAGTAAACTCACAAGATGGGCAACGGAAGTACCCCATGAACAAATGCTGGATACATTATATTACAGGCAGAAATGGTGATAGAATATTGAAACAGGTTCAGTAGAATTTTCAATGATCAAAATATTTCCTGCTTTATGTGCAAGGCACTGCATTCATTTCTGGGAAATGAAGTGGATCAGGAAGTGAGGGGATATGTTGGTGACAACAGTGTCGTGTCATTTAATTTAGTTATAGGCAAGTACTAGGATCGACCTAGAGTAAAAACTTAAGGTACAAAATTGATGACATTACTGGCCTAGATAAATTGGAGTCAAAATCCAGCAGAGAGAGAGAGTGTGTGAGAGAGAGAGAGAGAGAGAGAGAGAGAGAGAGAAATAAAGCATTGATTATGTTTTAAAGATACTATTTGGAACATTTCCATTAGCAAAAAATGAATTAAATAAAGGCAGTGTCCCAAGATGATAAAGGATGAAAGCAGAATGAAGCAAAAGAGAGTGCAAGACAAATGTTAACTTGATAATTCCAGAAAGAAACAGAAACAAATGATGACACACAAGAGACCGCAGACACTGGAATCTGAAGTTAATCTCCATCTTCTGGAGGAACTTAATGGGTCAAACACCATCTGTGGGAGTAAAACAATGATTGACATTTCAGGCTGAAACCCTTCAGGCAATGACCATTCTTTTTCTTCCACTGATGCTGCCTGACCCACGAGTTCCTCCAAAAGGTTGTGTGAAGAAACAAACAAATACAATAAAACAAATAGTACACGAATGGACTGTAGTTCAGTGTAATTAACTATTAACTGAAAAGCCACAAAATGAAAACTGACGATTGTAACTGGCTCACAGAGTACAGGTGAAAGGTGGTACGTTTTGGAAAGATGATACAAGAAAATATCCAAACAAATTCATAGTAAATACAAAAGAGGGCAAATCTTTAGAGCTTATCAGATAGGTAAACACAACAGCTAATGAGTTTTATAGAAGCATAAAATGCAAAGACCAAGTCTTTAAAAAAACATTGATTTAGACGTGGTGAAAGCGTGGTTCCATTTCTAAGCACTCCAGTTAAGATTTCTGTGCAAAGTTTCAGTGAGGTACACAAGATACCCAACTACCAATGATTTCAGAGTTGATTATAGTTTCATTATAAAGAGCTGTAATGATCCAAAGAATAGAGAATTCATGGAGAGATTTAAAACTCAATAAACAAAGAAAATCTATTTTCAATATCAGAAAGCATCCTAACTGGAAAGTACGAATGCAGAGATTGACAAAAAAAATCAGAAAGAATGAGCAAATGTCTTTAAATAATTATGATTTAGAATACACTGTTAGATTGTGTAATTTAAGTAGAAAGGAAAGAAAATATTTATTTGAAGGAGGAAACAGCAGAAAGAATATGAGGAAAGAACATAAATATATACTCTGAAAAAAATCAATCACAGATTGAATGGGCCAACTTGGTGTAATGTTGCTGTCTCAGCTTTCTTTCTTGAGACCTTGTATTCTTACTTACATAATGCCTTCAGCAGTCACTATTTTCTATCCTTCATTTCTCCCAAGTTCAAACCATTTTTTTTTCTTATTCCTTCAGTTGGTGAATCTTGGAGAGTTGTCACTCTGACGTACTGCATTTTAGTTTCCTGCCAGTTGAGTTGAAATCAAAGAGGTTCGGCATCATGCTTGAGGAGATGCAATAGTCATATTCGTTCTGTCCACCATTATCACTAGAGCAGAAGTATCTGTTTAGTAGATAAGTAAGTAGTAAAGAAATGGCTCATACAGTTATAATCCTAAACTTGGAGGGATCTGTGACATCTTTTGTGTGGCAATTTATGGTGTTCAATAAATACTTCAAGTCTTGGACTTCATTTTTGTTTGTAATTTTAGCTGCAGTGTCCTTTGTTTTTAATATTAAATAGATGATCATTTAATGAATCTGTGACAGACATATAAAATGTAATAACAATATATTTGAGCTATTTATGACATTCCTGGAAAACAATACTGCCTTACTGAATGCTACTTTGAAATGTATTTGAAGACACTGGATCTCTTCCTCTGGATGTCAGACAGCAATTCAGTTATTGCAGGGGTGTCAAACTCAAATTCACAGAGGGTCAAAATTAAAAACTTGGACTAAGTCGAGGGCCGAACTAAATATTTATTGAAAATTTTCAACAACATCTGCATGTTTTCTCTTCTTTCAACATATGTAATGTTAAACTTTAGGATATAACTTTAGGAGGATAATGTTACAGGTCAGGAGTAGGTAGCTCAAGTTCACCCTTTGCTTGACCTGAGGGAAACCTATTTGGTCCCTGTGGCGATGTAGTCAGCATTCACAGGCTGTGTCCATTTTGGCCTGCATCGGGACTCAGCATTTCCTGCTCACTCCTCAGGCTCTAGGCCTCTATTCACCCTCGACCCACCATCCCTCTACCTGACCAGTCCTTTACCCAACCTCTACTCACCCCTCACTCCACTCGCTCTGCCTCTACCCACCCCATCCTATACACGCCCCTCTACTGCCTCTCCCCTCAACCTGTTCCTCCCTCTACCCGTCTCTCACCCTCTAATCACCCCTCCCCTACTCACCCTGCCCCTCCCCTTTTACCTCTTCCCTATCCACCCCTCGTACTACTCATCCCTCCCTCTAACTGCCCCTCGCACCACCATAACTTCCCCTGCCCATTACTCCTCACCTACACCCTCTGCCCACCCCTGCTTACCCACCCACTCAGGCCCAGCACGCTACCGATCAGCCTTTGCGGACAGCCACCATCTCTCTCTTCACATGCATGGCCGAACCAGCCATTGCTAGGGTCCGCGCGGGTGCAAGTGCTGAAGGCCGTGGCGACTGGGAGAAGTGTGCTCGCGCTGTGGAAGGGCTGTCCGGTGCCAGTCGCGCGGGGCTCGCACTGCCTGCGGGCCGTGCGCAGCCTGCCATGCCTGTCGCGCTGACAGGAAATCACAGGCGCTCGCCCATCCGCCGCACCGCTCGACAGGTGGGAGAAGTGATTGGTTGTGCGGGGAGCCTTCCAACTGGCTTGCCGGCTGATGATATCGACAGACTTCTCGTGTTAAAATTTCTCGTGTTACAATGGGGAAGGATGTGCAATGAAGGGGGAGGATGGTGGGGGTGACATTACCAAAAAACAGCATCGGCTCTCGCTGCAGGGCGGGCCACCTCTAATACATTTTTGAAATGATCTTGCGGGCCAGAGTTTGACATGTGTGAGTTATTGGTTCAAATTATGCAAAACACAAACAAAAAGTTTGAATACTTTTTTAAATCTAAAATATAACAGTGAGAATGTTATAATTTTAAGTCTCAGACTTCTTTGGGTTTTTTTTTTTTACGCAGTCACTGAAAATACCAAAATAATGGTGAATCACCTTGACTTGTTGCAAGAAGAGAGCAACCTTCTCTCCCTTTCCCAGAGATAATTACTTTGTGCCTGAATTAAGCACCATCCCATCACAGAAATTCACAGAAAGATGAATGCTCTTTGAGGGTGAAACATGCTTTGTAGATAATTAATCTAATATTATCTTTCATTTTAACTAAATACAGACCCACAGGCAAATTATAATTTTAGCATCCAAGTGCTTCTTCAAGTTCCAGAGAAATTAGATTTTTCCTCTGCCATACTAGATTTCCTTCCCTTCTTGAGAACACAAAATTGGACTGGTCAAGCCACTGGAATGGGTTGCCAATGTTATGTTTCCAAACTAAAACATTATTTGGACCAGAAGACATAGGAGCATAAGTAGGTCATTCAACCATTTTCCCCCTGGCCCCACTGCCAGTCTTTTCTCCATCACCTTTGATGCCCTGGCTAATGCAGGTCCTATCAATCTCTCCCTTAAATACACCCAATTTCTTTGCCTCCACAACTGCCTGTGGCCATAGATGCACCACCTAATTACTAATCCTTGTGTTCACCAACTCAGGTCTTTTCCTTTTTTTACCATGTTTCCCAATTTCAAAATGGGCAATTATTGTCATCAATGAACTTCCTAGATTTGGTAAATAAAGTCCTTCTAGCTAGGAATATCTTATTGCTTGTGCAAGTATTTGTACTGGCCATATCCTTAAAATGTTTGTAAACTTACTGGCTGGAGTTTTTGTGGACATTTCAACCTTTCACAACAATGGCCGAAAGCCCCCACCTGCTCCGAAAAGGGCATCCATTATTCCAATGCCCCAGAAGAGGAAGGTGACTTGCCTCAATGATTATCACCCAGTGGCATAGATGTCTACTAAGTGCTTTGAGAGGTTCATTATGGAGCAATTACTATCTGGACCCACTTCAATTCACATATCATTATAACTGGTCAACAGCAAGTGCCATTTTGCTGGCCCTCTACTCTGCATTAGATCACCTAGTCCACAGGAATACTCTGTTATGATGTTGTTCATTTGCTACAGCTAGGAGTTCAATACCATCATACAGCTAGGAGTACAATACCATCATACAGCTAGGAGTTCAATACCATCATACAAGTAAAATATAATCAAACTAAAGCATCTGGGGCCCAGCTCATCTTTCTGCAACTGCATCCTCAGCTTCCTCGTTGGTGTCAATCAGCAACATTACATCCTCCACGTTGACCATCAACACAGCAGCATCCCAAAGCTGTGTCCTTAGTCCCCTTTTCTATTCCCTGTGCATTCATAATTCCATTGTCAAGTTCAGCTCCAATACAATCTACAAATTTATTGACAACACTACTGTTGGCCAAATAACTGGAAATTATGAAGCAGTGGACATGAAGGAGATCAAGAATCTAGTTGGGTGGTGTTGGAAGAACAATCTTGCTTGCCATGTCATCAAGACCAAGGAGCTTATTGTTAATTTTAAGAAGGGGTCACATACCTGTCCACATTTATAGGACAGTGATCAAGAGAATGAGTACCTTCAAGTTTTTGGGAGTCCATCTTTCAGAAGATCGTTCCTGGAACCAGCACAATGAAGCAAACATGACCAATGCCTCGGCTTTCTCAGGAGTCTGATGAGATTTCAAATGTTTTGAATATTCTATCAAGCCTCTGCAGATGAAATGTGAATAGTATACTGACTGCATCACAGCCTGGTATGGTATTTTGAATGCCCAGAACTCTGCAGAAGATAGCAAAAATAGCCAGACCGATTACAGGTTCAGATCTCCCATCCACTGAATACAACTATGTGAGGTGCTGCCCCAAGAAGACAGCCAACTCCCATTAAGAACCCCCCATCACCCTGGTTACAACCTTTTCTCACCGCCACCATCTGACAGAAGGTATAGAAGCCTGAAATCCAGCACTTCAAGGTTCAAGGACAGTTTCTTTCCAACTACTATCAGGCTTTTCAATCTCCACTTTTTATACAGATCATAGACTCCTTAGACATCATAAAATGACTTGCTGCACTGTTGTAAATCCACTTTTTTCTCCTCTAGGATAATTGTAAATATTTATTATCTATCTTCTGGATTTTTTGTCTCTTTTAATTCATTATGTAGTCTTTTATCAATGAAGCACCTGTTTGGCTGCAGCAAGGATGAATTTCAGTGTACATGGACATTGTACAATGCATCAGTCAATAAATTCATTATTGATTATCGTTTACCAGTGCAGGATGTTTCCTCATCCTTTCCTTTGGTTACTGTTACTTTTCTTTACATAATAAAAAATGATTTACAGAATGTTTGATTGAAAATTTATTCCAGAAGCATTATTTTTATTTAGCTGCTGCAAAAGCCAACTGAACATTTTTCAACTGTTGATATTGAACCTTCCTTCAATTAATACATTTCCTGGAACTGAAACTGGCAGGCTAAGAAATTATATTGCAGAAGGAAAACATTCAGCCCATTGTTCTGTCATTTGAAAAAAAGCACAATTAAATCCTCTCCTCTCAAGTATTGCTTCTGCAGTAACAAAGTATTTTTAAAATTTAAACATAATTCTCAATTCCTCATTGGACATTACCATCTGCTCACCCCACTCATTCACATTCTGCACATTCCAGGAATAATAACTTGGGACCTTAAAAGGAGGAAACCCCACTTTGGCCATTTTTTTTCTATTGACTTTTTTAAAAATGCTATGTTACAATATTTATGGTGGAATTGAAGTTCCATCTATCTTGGTTTGTTCCCCTAGTCACAGGGTTACATTCAAGGGACCCAAACTTTATTAATGCAATAGCTTAATGAGTCACATGATCACCTTTCCTGGCATACACCGGCCAGAATTGGCAATCCAAACTCATTAATTTTCAAGCAATTATATTATTCAAACTTTCCTCTCATTTGTTCCCATCTTACATGTTCCTAGAACTGGTGGTTATATATTATGCTGAATGCTTGGGAGATGGTTCAGAGTTTTCACTGAGAAAAGGATAACTAACCACTTCCTATGTTCAAATGACAGGCGAATCCAAAAGGAACACTAAAACTTTGTTTCAAATAGAATGATCATCCTCTCAATGAACGAATTCAGATTCACTCTTCAGTTTCAACCCTGAGGTTCTCTGGAATACCAGTTTATTTGAGGACCATCTGAAATTCTGATACACCTATACTTCTTTAATATTTCTCCTCCTGTACTACTGAGATTCTTGCACTCATTTGTTTAAATCATACATCTTAATTAGGATTGTCCATCTTTGTATTCTCGATGCTGCTATGGCAAGCATCATTGATTTGATATTACTGGTAGAGGTTTCTGATCGATTACAAGGGTAAATGATCCAACTATTTAAAAATAAAACTGGTACCATTTCTGGCTTATCCCTTATACCGAGCATAAATATTTCATACATTTTTAACAGTTTTTCATCAAAGTAAACTCGAGGTTTCTTTAGCTGAACAAGAAAATCATAGATGCTGGGCTGAATGCAAAACACAAATGCACTGAAGCAACTCAGCAGCTCACGCAGCATGCATTGGAAGTAAAGGCTGGGCAACTTGACAAGCCTGCAGAAAAGGGCTGGAGAAACTCAGCAGGTCACAGAGTGTTCTTTACATAGACATGATATGTCTTCAATATTTCAGGTCTGAGATCTTCATCATGATGTGAATAAAGAGGAGGCAGGCATCTGAATAAAATTGTAGGGGCTGCCAGGCAGGGAAGGAGCACAGGCCCACAGCAAGAGATCAGAGGTGATTATGAGTGGGAGGGCAGAAGAGAAAATGCTGGGAATTGATGGGGGAAGGGAGCTACAGAAAAGAAGACAGAGAAAGAGAGAGATAAATTTAGGGAAGGGCCTAACAGAAACCAGGGAACCAATGTTAATGATATCTGGAGAGTGCCCAGACAGAATATTTGGCGTTGTTCTTCTGATTTGAGGGTGGCCTCGGTTTGGCAGTGCATGATACCATGTTGACAAGTGAGTAGGGTGCAGAGTTGAAATGATTGGCACTGGGAGGTGTCCCCTATTGTAGCAGAGTGAAGGTGCTCAACGAATCGATTTCGCAGTCTGCGTCCAATTACTCTGATGTAGGAGTGGCCACAACAGGAGTGTCTGTTGCAGTAGATGACTCATGCAGATTCACAAGTGATGTTTTGGTTCACAACTCTGCCCTGAATGGTAATGAGGGTGGAGGTGTGGCAGTGATTCCAGAATTTGCTGTGGTCACAGGGGTAGGTACCAAGGGGTTGATTAGTGGAATGGGCTGAGTGGACAATGAGTCCTTGAAAGTGCAGAGGGGAGAAGGGGGATGATGTTTCTGGTGGTGTGATCACGCTGAGGTTGCATAAACTTTGGAGGAGGCTGGAATTCTCTCTTTGTTGCATCTAGGGGTGGATGGGGCCAGGGCAGATGTGTCAAAAATGGTGTTAGAGTTGATTTGATGGTGGTAGAGGGGAAGCCATATTTTTCAAACAAGGAGGACATCTTCGATGATCTAGAATGGAAGACCTCATCTTGGGAGAAAATCTGATGGATATGGAGTAATTGAGAAAAAGGAATGAAATCCTGTACAGGTTTTAACAAGATGACTTTTACCTTTGAAGGAAGAGAACATTCCTCAGCCACATGGTTCTGGTCCAATCAACATTGGGAACGTTGCTTTTTTTTTATACTCGTTTGTCACATTATTAATGGAAGCACATATATTGAGCTTTCCTTCAACTGGCATTGAAGAACCTGTCTATACAAGTTGAATACTTCACAAGCTTTGTCACTAATGCTGAGGCTCCTGTTAAAACTACTTATAGCTTTCAGAGCCAAGGGTTGTATGTTTCAACTTATTTTACCCATTTGTCAGGAGACAGTTGTACGTGCCATGATCTGCGCTGGGATCTTTCATCCTCACTTGCAAGGTCTTCAACAGGTGACTAGAAAATAAACATCAGGGCTGCAGATTCAAATGAGAATTCACAGTGTCTTCAGCAAACCCTACAACACTTCAGACAATTATCACAATTTCATAATTGCATTGAAACCTAATATATGTTGATACAAGAAAAGATGGTTTGCCTTCAAGGCAGCATGCTTAACCCTATTTGCATGATCAGCCTTTAAGCTAGATTTTAGATTTAGATTTCAGATTTATTGTTAGAGCACATACATGACATAACATACAAACCTGAGTATCTTTTTTCCAGCGGGCGAGGAAGAATTACCACTTGTTTACATACATATGTAAACAAATAAAGAACTGTAAACAGATAATGAATGTAAACACATTGACTGTGCCATACAGAGAGAATTAAAGAAAATCAATAAAGTAAGAATCCTTAAATGAGTCCTGATAGAGTTTGTTGTTGAGGAGTTTGATGTTGGAGGGGTAGCAGCTGTTCCTGAACCTGGTGGTGTAATGCTTGTGGCACCGATACCTCTTTCCTGATGGCAGCAGTGAAAATAGAATATGTGGTGGGTGGTGTGGATCCTTGTTGATTGCTGCTGCTCTTTGATAGCAGTGTTCCCTGTAGAAGTTCTTGATAGTGGGGAGGGTTTTGCCTGTGATGTTCTCGGCTGTGTCCACTACCTTTTGGAGGGCTTTTCGCACAGGGGCATTGGGTGTCCCCATACCAGACCATGATGCAACTGGTCAGCAACACTTTCCACCACACATCTGTAGAAATTTACCAAGGTTTCTGGCATCATATCAAATCTTTGCAAACTCCTGAGTAAGTAGAAGCGCTGATGTGCTTTCATCACAATGCCATTAGTGTGTTGGGTCCAGGAAAGATCATTCTAGATAGTGACTCCCAAGAACTTAAATTTGCTGATGCCCTCCACTTCTGATCATCCAATGATCACTGGAATGTATTAAGAACACAGCCCTGTGGTGCTCTGATACTGATGGATGTCCTTACCAATCCTCACTGATTGTGGTTTGGAGTGGAGAAAATCCATGATCCAATTATACATTGGAGTGTTGAGTCTCAGGTCTTGGAGTTTGCGAATCACTTTTGAGGGGATGATGGGGTAAATGCCAAATAGTAGTCGATAAAGATTAATGCATCTCTGCTGTCCAGGTGTTCCAGGGCTTTGTATTGACCCAGTGAGAATGCATCCACCTGATGCTACAATAGCAAACTGGAACAAATCATTATTGCCACTCAGACAAAAGCAGATATGCTTCAACAGTAGCCTTTCAAAAGACTTCATCACTGTTGATGTAAGTGCTTGTTGTGTGTGGAGGAATGTGACCACCCTCCCTGTCAGGAATGTGTGTATTGCAGGTGGTAATATGTCCTCCCTGTCTGCAATGTATTTGGAGTGAAAACCTTGCCTTTGACTAATTCAAATCACTCAGCATCACTGGTTAGACACACAGATTAGCACTGTATTTTGCATCAGCACACAGCATATTTCGTTCTCTCTGCCTCATGGTTTAAGCCCTGGACACAAATCCACACCAGGTCGCTGTGACTTGGAAGGGTCATGGGTGAGATGTGCACTACACTGATGCCGTAGCATTACTATAGTTTAAAATGCTATAGATTGATACTTGCAGTCGAACTGCATCTCCGGACGATCAGAGGTCCGGGAGTGTGTGTATATCCCTGCGTGTACAATGTACTAGAGCTGCCTCCCAATGATCAGGGGTCCGGGAGGGTGTGTAAAACCCCTGTTTATAGTGTGTGAATATTTGCACTGCCTATGTGAATTAGTAATTGTGCACTGCTTAACATTTTCCCATGCTCTTTTATAAATTGTGTGCACGTTTTAATCCTGTTACTATTTTCCCACACTCTATAAATTGTGTGCATGTGTGTTTTATTCCTGTTATGATTTTCCAATGCTCTTCTATAAATTGTTGTGTTTTACCACTGGACACGTGGAGTTTCAATCATGTGGGAGAGGGAGACTGGTTTAATCGTGTGGTAGATTGTATTGAATACTGTGGGTGTGGGTGTCCTGTTGGATGTATGGTTTATTCTGTACATGCTAACTAACAGGGCAGTCGGAAGCAACCCATAAGTAGGAAAGGGACCCAAGGGTCGGAGTTTAAGATCCCTACTTGGACCGATAACTGTCAGGGATTCAGCCATTTGGCGGCGTGGCTGGCAAGCCACATTAGGCCAATAGACTGGAACGACAGGTTGGACCCTCAAGGGTAGAAGATAGGCCACTATGTTGTCTCCCACATGGAGTTAATGGGGATTCCTGAGGCTTGGGGGTGGGGGGGGGGGAGAGTTGAGGGGCAATGCTAGGCTTACTGATATCCCTACTCAAGCCCCAGTGGGATATCATGTCTGAGCTAAGTAGTCAGAAATATAAGGAGATAGAATCCCTGTGAGATGAGTTTTAGGAAGGGCAACACGAGTGTTGGGAACTGCCAGAGGCAGTGCAGACTGCCCAAGGACAAGCAACCTTGAAAGATTGGGAGATAGAATCACTGAAACATGAATGTTTGGAACTGTAAGAGGCACAGCGGGTTGCCCAAGGAGCAACCAAGTTAGACTTTAAAATAAGCACAGCAGTTTCCACATTGATCGAAACAGAGCAGCTGGAAGCTCTCTGGTCTGGCTCACAGCAGGACTCAAAAAAAGTCCAAGCCATTGTCCAGCAGGGGGAGGGGATTGACACGAGTTTACGGGATGGGTCTCTTCTTCTTCTTTGGCTTGGCTTCGCGGACGAAGATTTATGGAGGGGGTAAAAGTCCACGTCAGCTGCAGGCTCGTTTGTGGCTGACAAGTCCGATGCGGGACAGGCAGACACGGTTGCAGCGGCTGCAGGGGAAAATTGTTTGGTTTGGGTTGGGTGTTGGTACTCGCACCAACCCTCTTTTCAATCTTCTTCAGCATGATGCTGAACCAAGCCATGAAAGACCCCAACAATGAAGACGCTGTTTACATCCGGTACCGCACGGATGGCAGTCTCTTCAATCTGAGGCGCCTGCAAGCTCACACCAAGACACAAGAGAAACTTGTCCGTGAACTACTCTTTGCAGATGATGCCGCTTTAGTTGCCCATTCAGAGCCAGCTCTTCAGCGCTTGACGTCCTGCTTTGCGGAAACTGCCAAAATGTTTGGCCTGGAAGTCAGCCTGAAGAAAACTGAGGTCCTCCATCAGCCAGCTCCCCACCATGACTACCAGCCCCCCCACATCTCCATCGGGCACACAAAACTCAAAACGGTCAACCAGTTTACCTATCTCGGCTGCACCATTTCATCAGATGCAAGGATCGACAATGAGATAGACAACAGACTCGCCAAGGCAAATAGCGCCTTTGGAAGACTACACAGAGTCTGGAAAAACAACCAACTGAAAAACCTCACAAAGATAAGCGTATACAGAGCCGTTGTCATACCCACACTCCTGTTCGGCTCCGAATCATGGGTCCTCTACGGCATCACCTACGGCTCCTAGAACGCTTCCACCAGCGTTGTCTCCGCTCCATCCTCAACATCCATTGGAGCGCTTTCATCCCTAACGTCGAAGTACTCGAGATGGCAGAGGTCGACAGCATCGAGTCCACGCTGCTGAAGATCCAGCTGCGCTGGACCATCGCCTTCCCAAGATCGTGTTATATGGCGAGCTCTCCACTGGCCACCGTGACAGAGGTGCACCAAAGAAAAGGTACAAGGACTGCCTAAAGAAATCTCTTGGTGCCTGCCACATTGACCACCGCCAGTGGGCTGATATCGCCTCAAACCGTGCATCTTGGTGCCTCACAGTTTGGTGGGCAGCAACCTCCTTTGAAGAAGACCACAGAGCCCACCTCACTGACAAAAGGCAAAGGAGAATATGTGTCGATGAATTGTGCTAACCCTGGGGAAACTGAGTCCCACTTGCTCCCCCATGTGCTTGAGCCTTTACCAGCCTGACCAGTGGCCACACGTCCCAGGTCTGCCAACTCTCCAAAACGGTGAGGTAGCCAAAAATGGGGGGACCTTGGGTGGGCATGTAGGTGGTTATAGTGATGTAATGGAGCCTGAGGACGACTCTGATAAAGGGCTAAACAGGTAAGGGTACCAATATCACCAGCGGCCAGGTGAACATTTAGCCATGCCACTGCTTCAGTTGGGAGAAAAAATGCTCCCAATTCTCTTCTCTCTCATTGCAAAGCAAGTGCCATGGGTGGTCAGTCTGACTAGTAGATGATTGCCAGCACCTTGTGGTCACCGCCAGAAGGGGTCGATAATGATACCACACCATGGGAATGGGTGATGACTGTGATCCAAGCTAGGTTCCCTGCCCTTAGAATGATGCTGACACGGCTGGCTATAGTGGCACCCCATCGACGTGGGGATGTGGATTGTTAGGGTGTGGGCATTGATTGTGGGTATCTATGGGGGCATTAATGATCACCTCCCAGGGAGCCCTTGGTGGGCTATTTAGTTACCGCCATACACCACCCCCCCTAGTTTTGGAGGGATGGTCTTGCAACCAAAAAGGCGATTAAGTACATCTTGGCGCCTCACAGTTTGGCGGGCAGCAACCTCCTTTGAAGAAGACCGCAGAGCCCACCTCACTGACAAAAGGCAAAGGAGGAAAAACCCAACACCCAACCTCAACCAACCAATTTTCCCCTGCAACCGCTGCAACCGTGTCTGCCTGTCCCGCATCGGACTTGTCAGCCACAAACGAGCCTGCAGCTGACGTGGACTTTTTACCCCCTCCATAAATCTTCGTCCGCGAAGCCAAGCCAAAGAAAGAAAGAAAGACATGGAGTAGAGAGCTCCTGCATAGGTTTCAGGGCTGAGGAAAAGTTCTGCGACGTCTCCCTGCTGGTAACTTACAGAGACGTGTGCTCTCTGGAGAGAGCATTGCGGGCCGGAGCCTCGTTGGGGTGGAGCTTCCTATGCGCTGCCCACTTCGACTTGGACCAGCCTCCCCTCTAGTCTTCCCCGACTGATATATCTTTTGAGCTCCTCCACAACCCCTTCCCAATAGAAGACTACCCTTCAAGCTGCTCCTCTTCTACAAAAACTCATCTCAACAGATTGCTACTCAACAGACTACTGCAACTGAATTACTGACAACTGTGGCCACTACTGCAGCTTGTTTAATCCAAGAACCAGTTTTGTCATTTATTATGTAAAGAACTCTCAAGTTAGCCATTACCATGGTAACCTAAACCTCAGCATTGGACATTTGATTGTACCGATTGCGATTTGTATTATGAGCATGGACTTTGTAATGAACCCTTTGTGTTTTTTCTTACTTTTTCCCCAATCACCCTGTAATAATGATGTATTATAAGTAGTGTCAGGTCATTCGAAGTTATAATTTATAGATTCATGGTTAAAATTTGTAGATTCAAAGTTACAGTTTAAATCAAACCATAGTTTGGAACGTATATATTTTGTTTCAGTTGACAAAGACAGTGTCACCCCAGAACTCCCATTAACAGAAAAACACCTCATGGGGTGGAGTCTTTGGGAGCTTTTATTTAAAAATACTAAATTGGCTAACTTTCAGTCCCGACTCCTCCTGGCTATCGTTACAGGAATCCAACACTGGCACTAGTGGCACCCGTTTGAAGAGAGAATGAGCCTGGAAAGCGGAGTGCTCTGGGTACATCCCAGAAATATGTCTGCCAGACTGCCCCCTGCCTCACCACAGCATAGTAAGGTGACAGACATCTGGGCTCTGTGCTTAGGGAGTGCCCAAGTAGGAGGTCAAGGCACGGGATGCGCAAACCAAAAGAGGGCTCTGGCTCCTGATGGATGACCTTGGATGGCCTGCTTACAGACATTGGTGGTAAGGGTGCTCACATTTGCCAACCAAGCTGGAGAACCCAGGCATATGAGTCGGTGACCAAACAAATTCCTTATTCTAACCTCCCCTCTGACACTGGGGAGCAGCTCCCACAACACCCTGCTCCATCAGAAACACAGCAACCCTGTTTGGTCAGAGGTTGGTGGGGGGGGGGGGGGTGGATTTGTGAGGTGCTATCATTAAATGTAATTATGTGCCTTGTCTAGCATGCGGAAGGCATTTATGTATATATTGATCTGGTTGATTAGTATCTTTAAAAAAAATATATATATTATTCTGTTTTTTTTAGTTGTAACATGTAAAGTCATTGATTGTCATCATAAGGCCCTTTTATGCAAAGAAAAAGCCCAACTGTAAAAGTGGAGGTTCTCCACCCTTGTGTCAGGAGACTTACCTTCTTGAATGTGCCATCGCCGTCTCCAAGGTTCCAACTGCATTCCCTCTCGAGGAAGGGTAATTGGTGGAGCATTGTGCTCCGCCGCCTCACTTGAACGTACAGCCACTGCAAGCAGTTAGTTAGAGGTGGCTTACCTTCTTGAATGTGCCATCGCCGTCTCCAAGGTTCCGACTGCATTCCCTCTCGAGGAAGGGTAATTGGTGGAGCATTGTGCTCCGCCGCCTCACTTGAATGTACAGCCACTGCAAGCAGTTAGTTAGAGGTGGCCTGATGATACTGTCAGCCAATAATCCCTCTCCCTCCATGAACTCCTCAAAGCAAGGGCAATTGGCAGGAGCCGTCATGGCAGGGGCAGCTGGCAGGAGCCATCAGGCCATGGGAGCCAGCAGGGGTCATCAGCTCATGGGTCGTCGGTGGGGGCTGTCAGGCAGCAGGATCCATCAGGTCAGGGGCAGTTGGCAGGGGCTCTCAGGCAGGGGGAGGGGCCATCAGGCAGGGGCAGGGGCCATTAGGGGGAAGCCGGTGTGGGCTGTGACAGCTCAGCTGGTCGCTCCGGCACCCCACTGGGCCATTTTGGCATTTGGGGCCACTCTGCGCGGCTCAAAACATTGCAGAACAATGGCCATCTTCCCTACGCATAATCTCCCATGCAGCTGGAACTGTTCTGGGAAATGCAGGGGGATTATGGGTAGGGAAGATGGCTGTTGTTCTGATGCGAATTTATGGCAGTTGGCGCTACAGTACCAGTCTCCATTCAGCTCCGGAGGGCGCTTCGAGACGCACTCAACATGAATGTGGTGCAGGAGCAGTCTTTTAGGGCAGTTCCATGAAAGGTAAGTTTTTTGTTTTTCCCTCCACACATGTAGTCGGCCTCCAAAGGGCCGATAGTAATTCCAGAGTGATGTGGCTTCTGATAGGTGGAATGTGTGTGTGGAGGAATGTGGCCTCCCTGCCTATCTGGGATGTATTTTGAAGTCACATCACCTGTCAATCAAGGTTGGGCTCCAGCAAGTAATTAGTGTGCACCGTGCCATTGGCTAAATCAAATCACTATTGGCTAGCAAACAGATTAGCGCTTATTTAGCACAAGCATAGAGCAGTCTCTCTGCCTCTTTGTTCAAGACCTGGACACTGCTCCATGCCAGGTCGCTTCTGTGAATGGCGCTTGGAAGGGTCGCGGATACTAAAGCTGAGCCATAATATCACTATGGTTCAGAATGCTATAGATCAATACTTGCAGTACAGTTGCACCTTCTGATAACCAGGGATCCAGGAGGGTGTGTAAAACCCCTACTTATAGTGTGCGAATGTCGGCACTGCCTGTGTGAATTAGTAATTGTGTACTGCTTAATGGTGTCCCAAGCTGTTTTATAAATGTGCGCATTTTATTCCAATTATAATTTTTCTACTCTTCTATAAATTGTGTGTTAATAAAAGCTACAGGTGATGGTAAACACTTGTGTCCAGACTCATCTCTCTGTGAACCCACCAATCCTGATACTCTTTCTCAACACAACAGTGCTACTGGTCGATTGACAATAAAGCAGGTTACTACATTCTTCTTGGGCACCAGTATAACTGACACCTTGAAGTGCCAGTTGATGAAGTAGACAAAGTGGTCAAACAATAATCATGGCTTTTATTAGCAGAAACTCATGGTACAATAATGAAAGACAATAGGCGCAGACACAGTTATACCCAAGGGGATCATCCTTAACAGTAGAGATAATACACAGCCAATGTTAGTACAGCAAGGCTCACCAGAGGGGAGACAGGCAGCTTGGCAGACATTCACCACACACCTGTTTGAAATAAGTGGGTACCAAACACTGCCAGAATGCGATTTTGAAGATATTTGTGGATACATTGGTAACTTGGTTGCAGCAAGCTGAATCTCTGTGACAACGGTACATTAAGAAGCAGGCACATCATGTGATAGTCATATGAATTAGGAGAACAAATCAAAAAGAATGTGCAATGTTACATATTCTACATAAATCAGGTTGGAAACTGACTCTGTATGAATTGAGTTTTTAATGTCAGCACACAGCAGATGGGTGAAATGTGATTCTTGGTATATCTTGAGCAATTCTTTGATCCCTTGTAATTTCTATGCAAGATGACTGGAAAAATGGAAATGTTAATTTTGTGCAATATTATGTATATTCTCCAGTAATTTGGTGGGATACTGACATAGTGGGAATTGAGCTTCTCACAAGAGAATGAAAGTACATCTCATCTTAATTTGTTTTGTTTCAGATTTTCAAAAGAGTTGGTCAAATATTCTTCTTCAACTTAGAATGCGTTACCAAACAAAACAGCAACCAATAAAAGACATTACCACTTCCATCTTAAGAGCACACAGTTTGACAGTAACTTCCAGGACATTATAACAAACTGAATTAGCTTGCATTAATTAGGAGAAAATATGGGAAAGTCATCCTCAGGTGGCTACATCTGAGGGAAGATGTTTAAAAATGAAGAAAAAACAAGTCATTCTGGATCGATTTAAAATTGGGTTGTCAATTTTCTAGTTAAATGTGGCAACTGATTATCAGAGATTTTCCCCTGCAGCCGCTGCAACCGTGTCTGCCTGCCCCTCATCGGACTTGTCAGCCACAAACGAGCCTGCAGCTGACGTGGACTTTTACCCCCTCCTTAAATCTTCGTCCGCGAAGCCAAGCCAAAGAAGAAAGAATCAGAGACTAGAATCTGTCAGGCCACCTCAGAATGTTAATTTTCCTATCACCAATAAACAACTGGAGCACAAAAAAAAGAATGAAAACTCAGCTATATTTCTTAAGAGTAAACACTTCAGAATCAAATCTTCAGCTACAGAATGGTTGCAACCATCTGACACTAAATCAAAATAGAGCAAGACTCACTGATAAGAGTTTAACTGTACTTTATATCAAGGTCAGTTCAAATGTAATATTCCACTTGTACTTCAATGGGTATAATTATGATGTTTAAGTATGTGCAAAAGAGTAAGTCCTACACCTTTCTTGTCTTTCAATTACCATTAATTGTGAAAAATCACAGAATGCTAAATTTAAAAAACTATTAGGTGCAAAGTGGATTTGGGCTCCTTGAGATTATTTATAATTTGGACCAGAAAGTAATTTTGTTTTTTTTTGTGTTCAAATAATAAATATTAATGGCAATTTTGTTTCAAACAATGTTTGCAGTAAATTCCTGAAGTAGAATCCAAGATTCCCTTGTGAATGCAGTCGTGGAAAATTAACAAGTGTCTCAGCAGCCATTATACAGGTTCTGCAAATATAATTCCTTAGACTGATAAAATTTGTCCCTTTGTGAAATGAAACCGTATGCCTTTACAAATGATGAGCTTTGCACAATATTTTGAGATATTTAAGATCATAAATTATTTTTAAAACTGCAGCAGAAGATTGCCTTATTTTAATCAGCAGAATCTTTCTACTAATGAAAACAACTGTGGACTTAATGGTATTGAGAAATCAAAATTCCATCTTCAGGAACAAAAAGTTGTTTGGAACTAAACATTAGTTTGATGCAGTTACAGGTGATGAAATTTGGCTGAGAGTTAGTTACAATAACACACTTGACATTTTGGGCATTACTATCTTTGCGATTAAATGGAGCAGTCTCGATAATTTACATGGTCGTAAATAGAATAAACATTTTTATTTCTCATTATTTGAGTCATTAAAATACCAGAAATGTAAGTAATTTTGGAGAACAGATGTTTAATCAATTACTCTGATAATGGTGCTTCAAGCTGTTAACAATTTCTTAAGCACTAGAAGGTTGGAAAAAGATGCTTAAAATATCACAAGTCAAAATAGACTGCTGCATAACTGAATATTTAAGAAGACACATTGTTTTTCACAAGTATCTTCTGCTATCTGGGTTTGGAAACTGCATACTGTTAATTTTTGTTTATCTGAAATAAGAATAAATCCATTGTGTAGATCAATAGATTAACTTAGGGCATCCATAATTAGATTTTCATTTGAATCTAATTTCTGTCTTTGCAACCTGATGTGAAACCTAGAGGTTCATAGAATCATGGAAACAGCACTGTTATGCCCAACTTATCCATGCCAACCATTATGCTTATCTATGCTAAACCCATTTGCCTACATGTAAGCACATAGTTCTCTGAACCTTTCCTGTCTGTGGCTGCACCTGTGCAAATGCCTTTTAACTGTTGTAATTGTCCCTGCCTCTACCACCTCTTCTGGCAGCTCATTCCAGATATTTACGGCCCTCTGGGCAAAAATAATGTACCCTCAATTCTCATTTAAATATTTCCCCTCTCTCTTTAAATGCATGTACTCCAGTTCGAGACTTCCATACACTGATGAAAAGTAAATCTATGCCCTCATAATCTATTTTTAATTAATAAGGTTACCCTTCAGCTTATCTTATATATGGGCGGAAAGGTTGGCATAGCAGATAGCGCAACGCCTTTACAGTGCCAGCGATCAGGACTGGGTTTTGAATCCTGTGCTGTCTGTAAGGAGTTTGTATGTTCTTCCTGTGTCTGCGCAGGTTTTTTCTGGGGGCTCCAGTTTCCTCCCACCATTCAAAAACATACTGTGGTGTACGTTAATGGGGTGTAAATTGGGCAGCATGGACTTGTAGGGCCGAATTGGCCCGTCATTAAAGATGAAATAGTGAAACTTTTGGAACATAAGGGTTCAATCAGGCAGACGCAGCATGGTTTTAGAAAGGGAAGATCTTGTTTGACAACTTGTTAGGATTTTTTGAGGATATAATGGGTGCGGTGGATAGAGGGGAACAGGTTGATGTCATATATTTGGATTTCCAGAAAGCGTTTGATAAGGTGCCGCACAAGAGTCTTATCAGTAAGTTACAGAAAAGTGGAGTCCGGGGAAGTATATTGGCCTGGATTGAAAATTGGTTGTCTGACAGGAGGCAGAGAGTCGGGATAAATGGGAGTTTTTCAGGTTGGCAGAGAGTGGTAAGTGGGGTGCCGCAGGGGTCAGTGTTAGGCCCACAACTTTTCATCATTTACATTGATGACTTGGAGGAGGGGACAAAATGTGGTGTAGCCAAGTTTGCAGATGACACCAAATTGAGTGGAAGAGCAAATTGTAATGAGGATGTGGAGAGTCTGCAGAGGGATATAGTTAAGCTGGATGAGTGGGCAAAGGTCTGGCAGATGGAGTACAATGTTAGTAAGTGTGAGGTTATCCACTTTGGCAAGAAAAATAAAAGAGCTGAATATTATTTAAAGGGTGAAAAACTACAGCATGCTGTTGTGCAGAGGGACTTGGGAGTGCTTGTGCATGAATCGCAAAAAAGTTAGGTTGCAGGTGCAGCAGGTTATTAAGAATGTTGGCCTTCATCGCTGGAGGAATTGAATTGAATTCAGGAGTAGGGAGGTAATGTTACAACTGTATAAGGTACTGGTGAGACTGCACCTGGAGTACTGTGTCCAGTTCTGGTCTCCATATTTGAGGAAGGATATAATGGCTTTGGAGACAGTCCAGAGGAGGTTTACTTGGTTGATCCCTGGGATGAAGGGGTTGACTTATGATGAAAGATTAAATCATCTAGGATTATATTCGCTCGAGTTCAGAAGCATGAGAGGAGATCTTATAGAAACATATAGGATTATGAAGGGTATGGATAGGATAGATGTAGGAAGGGTTTTTGAGCTGGCCGGGGAAACTAAAACAAGAGGACACAGTCTCAAGATTTGGGGGAGTAGATTTAGGACAGAGATGAGAAAAAATAGTTTTTCCCAGAGAGTAGTGAATGTTTGGAATTCTCTAACCAGGGAAGTGGTTGAGGCTGCCTCATTAAACATATTTAAAATTCGGTTAGATAAATTTTTACATGATAGAGGAATTAGGGGATATGGGGAGAAGGCAGGCAGGTGGAGTTAGGTCATAAATTAGATCAGCCATGATAGTATTGAATGGCGGTGCAGGCTCGATGGGCCATTTTTGGCCGACTCCTGTTCCTACTTCCTATGTTTCTATGTTAGGACTATATGATTCTCAGCTTTACCGTGCGAGTGTGGTTTGAACAATAAATGAAGGTGACTTGACTTTTGTGTCTATATTTAAAAATTTTAAATATTCCAGTGTAAATAAGCTCATCTTATCCTATATTGCCTGATAAACTACAATCCTGCATTTCATGCCACATCAATGGTTCCATCAAGGAAAGAGTGGAGAACACAACATTTCTGTGGTGTATATGGGCAACCTATCTTGGACCCACAACACTTCATTAGTCAAGAAGGTGCAGCAGCACCTACACTTCCTAATGAGGTTGAGGAGGGCAAGGCTACCACCTCACAGGATCAGAGTTGAGAGTATCCTACCTGGCTGCATCATTGTGTGATATGGTAACCACAAAGCATCAGACTACAAGTCTGTATAGAGCATCATTTAAACAGTCAAGAGGATCACTGTGGTCTCCCTTTCCTCTACTGACAACATTTACTGGTAGAGATGCCTAAATAGGGCTCAAAGAATTACAGAAGAGCCTTCCATTCAGAACACAGGATCTTTAACCTACCACCATCAAGTAGGAGGTACAGGAGCATCAAAATTAGGACTGCCAAGCTGGGTAACAGCTTCTTTCCAGAGAATATGAGACTGAAGAACAGTATCCTGTAACTATGTAAATCATCCCAAATATTTATTTAGATATTTAAATTATATATGTGATCATTATGTGCAGTGTGTTGTGTGTTCACCATGGTCTTGAGAGATACTGTTTCATCAGGTGAATCAGTAAAACCCCTGTTATCCGGAATTCAATTAACTGGTAACCTCAAGCAAATGGCAAAAAAAAAAATCTCAGAAAATAAATAGGTAAAAAAAATACGGGTTTAAAATCTATACACCTTTCTGTTAGTTCACCAATCCACACAACACGCGATCTCAAGCAACTGGAAAAATCACTTATCCAACACCAAGTGTTTTACTGTACTTGTATAATCAGATGACTTCCAGGCCAAACTGAGAAAACTGAGGTCCTCCATCAGCCAGCTCCCCACCATGACTACCAGCCCCCCCACATCTCCATCGGGCACACAAAACTCAAAACGGTCAACCAGTTTACCTATCTCGGCTGCACCATTTCATCAGATGCAAGGATCGACAATGAGATAGACAACAGACTCGCCAAGGCAAATAGCGCCTTTGGAAGACTACACAAAAGAGTCTGGAAAAACAACCAACTGAAAAACCTCACAAAGATAAGCGTATACAGAGCCGTTGTCATACCCACACTCCTGTTCAGCTCCGAATCATGGGTCCTCTACCGGCACCACCTACGGCTCCTAGAACGCTTCCACCAGCGTTGTCTCCGCTCCATCCTCAACATCCATTGGAGCGCTCACACCCCTAACGTCGAGGTACTCGAGATGGCAGAGGTCGACAGCATCGAGTCCACGCTGCTGAAGATCCAGCTGCGCTGGATGGGTCACGTCTCCAGAATGGAGGACCATCGCCTTCCCAAGATCGTATTATATGGCGAGCTCTCCACTGGCCACCGTGACAGAGGTGCACCAAAGAAAAGGTACAAGGACTGCCTAAAGAAATCTCTTGGTGCCTGCCACATTGACCACCGCCAATGGGCTGATAACGCCTCAAACCGTGCATCTTGGCGCCTCACAGTTTGGCGGGCAGCAGCCTCCTTTGAAGAAGACCGCAGAGCCCACCTCACTGACAAAAGGCAAAGGAGGAAAAACCCAACACCCAACCCCAACCAACCAATTTTCCCTTGCAACCGCTGCAATCGTGTCTGCCTGTCCCGCATCGGACTGGTCAGCCACAAACGAGCCTGCAGCTGACGTGGACTTTTTACCCCCTCCATAAATCTTCGTCCGCGAAGCCAAGCCAAAGAAAAAAAAGAAAGAAATAATCAGATGATAATAAACTTGAACATTCTGGTGAATCTCTTTTGAACTCTATCCTAATATGTGTGAAATAGGATGAAATGCATCATACAAAACAACATTTGCTTTGCTTCTTCCCAAATTCAAAAAATTCCTTTCACCAGAATCACATACTCCAAGAAAAATAACTGAACTGATTTTAAGTCTTCAAACATTTGTTTTCAGCGTATGGTTGCAAGAATTCAAACCTTTTGTACTACCCTTTTTAGAAAAAAAATGAACTTGCAAAAGTGCATCTATTCCAACCAAGACAACAGGATTAATGCTCCCAAGCTTTTAGCAATCTAACTCCTAAAAGCATACAGAAAATTGACAGTGAATCAATCTACTTCTAGTTCTTTCTTTCCTACAGTACTTAAATGAAAACACTGACATCAGCTATCTATTGAGGCAGATAATGAAGATAGGAAGGAAGTTAGAGATGTAACCTGTTATTTCACCTATCATTAAACATGCTGAAGTTCTGAAAAGCTGTATCACAGACCCACCAACCAAAACTCTTTCATTCTAAATTAGCATATTTGGATAGCTTCAAGAAATAACTGAAATACCCTGCTGCTAACTTACTTCCAGTCACAGAAGGTTTCCAAATCTCGCCATTCTTGCAAGAATCTCCTCAGTTTTAGATCTGTAAGGAATAAAATGAATGGTTTCACCTTATGGTTGTTGTATGAATAGATCTTGGAAGATTGGTCTTATCTTTGGTTAGAAAGGGCACCTGGTTATTGTAGCGGTTAATACAACTCTAATACAGTAACAATGACCTGGGTTTGAATTCAGCATTGTCTGTAAAAAGCTTGTACATTCTCCCCATGTCTGCATGGGTTTCCCCACAGGTGCTCCAGTTTTATCTCACATTCCAAGTATGTGTGGGCTTAGTAGGTTAATTGATCACATGGGTGCTTTTCAGAAGCATGGACTTGTGGACCAAAGGTCCTGTTACCTGTAATGTTAGTGATCACGTTTGCATGGCCACCAGCAAGGCCTTGATTATAGTTACTGTTTGATTAGAGTTGGCTGCCAGCAAGGGGCTGACACAGAGACTTGCAGCCTCATGGCATGCCTCATGTGCTGTTTACCTCAACTTTAAAGTAAATAACCTTTTCCTTCATCCATGTGTTGTCTAAGAACTCACACATACGAATACAAGATGAAACATTATTGTGCTGTATCTATATTAAAAAAAAACCTGTGTGGAATAATGTACAATTTCATCATTAAAAGGAAACCATTTTATATCAAAATGAGGAATACCCTCACCTTTGAAATTCTTCATTGCAAATGTTTGATGATGCTCAGTTATTTTGCTTCTACAAGGGAGTAGTGGATAGTGGTAGAAGAGAAACAGAGTTAACGATTCAGGTCTTTAATTGTTTCTCTTCCTACAGATGCAGCTTGGCTTACTGAGTGCTTTTGTGATTTTTTTTGCTTTTACTTTCAATTCCAGCATCAGCAGTTTTTATAATCAAGCCTAATGATATATTGCATTGAATCTCAAGAAAGCAAAGCCAGTAGTTCCACAAGAAATGGAAAAAAAAATTAATTCCACAGACTTGGACTGAGATATTTGTGTCCTCTTTAGCACAGGTGATGTCCAGAAGAGAGGAGAATAGCCAGAGGTGTTACTTTGTTTTAAAATTGGCAATCCAGAAAAAGTGTGGGCTAATTAGAGGCAGTCAACATGGCTTGGGCAGGGGAGGTCCTGTCTCACATATCTGATTTAGCTTTTTCTGAGGAGGAGATGAATATGATAGACAAGGGTAGGAAAATGCTGTCCACATGGTCTTTAGCATAACACTTGACAAGGTCCTTCCTGGTAGGCTGGTTCAAAAGATTGAGTCACATAAGATTCATAGCACATTGTAAGTTGGATATAAAATTGGCTTGGTCATGGACGGCAAAGGATGGTGGTGAAAGGTTACTTTTCTGACTGGTGGTCTTGTGATCAGCAGTGTTTTCAAGGATCAGTGCTACTTCAGGAATGCTTGTAATATATTTGTTAGTTTTCAGAAGGCACAAGAATTAGTAGAGCAGTGTATTGTAAGGAAGGTTATCCAATGACACAGCAGGACAAAGACCTGGTAGATGGAATTTAAGGCTGAAAAGTGTGAGGTGTTGCACTTTAGGAGGCTTAATGTGAAGGCAAAGTATACAGTAAATGGCAGGACCTTTCAGAGCACAGATGTTCAGAGGTATCTTGGAAGGCAACAAAAATAAATAGGATCATAAAGGAGGCATACAGCAAGTTTATTTTCTTTCATCTGGTATCGAGTATAAAAGTTCACGTCAAATTGCCATTGTATAAAACTTCGGTTGGATCACATTTGGAATGTTATGTTTTCTGTTCTTGTTGTCACATTACAAGAAGAATACAAGGTTTTGGGGAAGGTTCAGAAGAGGTTCATCAGGATGAGACTGGGATTAGAGAATATTAGCCATAAAGAGCAATTGAACTCACTTGGATTATTTTCTTTAAAGCGTCTGATAAAAAGTTAACCTGGGTTAAGTAACGACAATTTTGTTTTTGTTAATATGTTGTGAGTTTGTTGTTTCACCAATGAAGTGTGGGGTGAATGTTTTTTCCATTTGCTTGTGAAACTGCTGGCTTTGTAAAATTATAAGAGGCATGGATAAGTTAGATATCAGAGTCTTTAACTCAGGATGGAAATAAAAAAAAAACCAGAAGGCAGAGGTGAAAAGTTTGAAGGATATTTGGATTTTTTTTTGAAGAGTGGTAGTAGGTGCCTGGTACACACTGTCAGCAGAAATGATGCAAGTAGATACATGGAAAGAGGCTTTAAGACAGACAAATGTAGGTGAAATAACAGGTTTCATCTCTAACTTCCTTCCTATCTTCATTATCTGCCTCAATAGATAGCTGATGTCAGTGTTTTCATTTAAGTACTGTAGGAAAGAAAGAACTAGAAGTAGATTGATTCACTGTCAATTTTCTGTATGCTTTTAGGAGTTAGATTGCTAACAAAGGAATATGGATCACACACAGGCAGTTGTGATTAATTAGATTGGCATCATGGTGCCTGTTCCTGTGATATACTGTTCTGTGTTTGATTTACTGAAATTTAGGCAGATCATCCATGTTACTTTCCCATGGGAGTGTTCCTCTGTTCTGAGCACCTCAAGCTCAGAAGTGGACCACATTACAGTGCAAATTTACTGTTATGCAGTGTAAGCTTGACAGTAACAATATCCCGAGGATATTAATACTGAAAGATGGTCACAATAAAGCAGTATTTTAGAAGATAAAAAAAGCAATCAGGAGACAGCAAGTATATTCAAAAACAATAATGACAGAATTTTTTTTGACCTACAGCAGGTAGTAAGCTATTTCAGGTCACAAGCCAGTGCTGCCCAATTTACTCACAATTAACCTACAATCCCCAGTACATTTTGAACAGTGGGAGGAAACCGGAGCCCCTGGGGAAATCCCCCACAGACATGTTCAAGCTCCTTACAGACAGTGTGGGATTCTAACATGTCCCAATTGCTGGTGCTGTAAAGTCGTTGCACTAAACACAATGTCAACTATGCCAATGAAAGAGAAATGGAAACAAAAAATATACAAAATGGAGTTAAATCAAAGTTGCAAGATAGAAAATAAAATTAAGATAAAGATATGAAATACATAATGGGATTTGGAAAAATGAGACGAGACAATGTGTTTCAATCAATTTAAAGCAGTGGATTTAAACTTTTTATTTCCACTCACATCCCACGTTAAGTAATCGCTATGCCATTGGTGCTCTGTGATCAGTAAGGAATTGCTTAAGGGTTGAGAATCACTGCTCGAGACCCAAGAGTTAGTGAAATATTTTGCTTGAGAAAAATTGTCATTGACCCATTTCCTCTGGAGTTATGAAACTGTGCACGTAACGAGCCAATTAGGTACGATTAAAACAGTGGTTGTCAACCTTTTTCTTTCCACTCACATACCATCTTAAGCAATCCCTTACTAATCACAGAGCACCATGCAAGGGGAAAGAAAAAGGTTGACATCCACAGCCTTATGCCATAGGTGCTCTGTAATTAGTGAGGGATTACTTAACATGGTATGTGAGTGGAAAGAAAAAGTTTGACAACCAATGTTTTAATTGTACCAAATTGACTTGTTTTGTATACAGTTTCATAATTCCAAAGGAAATGGGCCAATGACAATTTTTTTCAAGCAAAATATTTCAGTAACAATTAGTTCTCAAGCAGTGGTTCGCAACCTTTTTCCACCAATCATATACCACCTTAACTAATCCCCAGCTAATCACAGAGCATCTATGGCATAGGGATTACTTAAGGTGTTATGTGAATGGAAAGAAGTTTGAAAATCACTGGTCTAAAGAAATGGCAGTGGCATTTGGGAGATTGTTGTTGGGAAAATAGATGGTAATAAAAGAAGGCAGTGGGACCAGACAATGTACTCTGTCAGGTACTGAAATTCTGTGCAGACCGATTGACGAAGGTCCATATGGACATCTTCAACATGTCATTGCAGCAGTCCATCATTTCCTTGGGTTTCAAGACAGCCACCATCATTCTGGTATGAAAAAGGCAACAGTAAAAGGTATCAATGATGAGAGACCAATGGTACAGACCTGCACCATTATGAAAAACTTCAAGCATCTGGTGATGGAACATATCAAAGCACACCTCCCAGAGACACTACACCCATTTCAATTCAACTTCAGATGAAACTGTTTCATGGACAATGCTATAGCCCTTGAGAATCCACTCTATCCTGATCTAACTGGAGAATGATGCCTCATATACCAGGCTGCTATTCATTGACTTCAGCTTAATATGAGGCTAATGGTGAAGCCATCCTCGCTGAGACTAAACACCTCTCTCTATAACTGGATTCTGGAGTTCCAAATGGAGAGATCACAGTCCATCCGGGTTGGCAGCAGAAAGTCAAGCACCATCACATTGAGCACAGGCGCACTTCAAGGCTGTGTGCTCAGCCCATTCCTATTCATACTACTGACCCACGACTACAATGCCAGCTCCAACAAAGTCAAAATACAGGCAGCCCCTGGGCTAAATATGTCTGATTTATGAACAACTCATACTTACTAACCAACAAGCCAGCTGGAAGCAGAATGCTGTCAACTTCCGGTTCGAGATCAGGACTAAAGGGAGTCTATATCCTAAAATGCCTCTAGCTCAAAATAGGTTAATTCCTTTATCAATAAACAATAAAATCCTGGAACTCCTGGTCCCAAAAAAGGGATCAGGTGTATTGAGGATTGTTATCACCAGGGGCAATTAATATCATTTGATCAATTAAAAATCAAAAATGACATAATTAATAATACTATCTTCTGCTATTTTCAATTAAGATCTTATCAAAGGGACAAACTGGGCCCAATGATAACCTTACCTCAGTGCAGTGAAGTAGAGACTCTTGTTCGAAAGGGGTCAACAAAGAAATTTATATCAAAAGTGTATTTCCTACTTCAAATGGGTACCTCAAAACAGGGGTTACATAAATCTAGACAAAGATGGGAGACTGATTTATGAAAAAAGCTGGTCCGATTTATGTTGGGGCAGCATGACCAATACTATTAATGTCAAGTATAGATCGGTGCAATATGATTTTTTGCACCAACTATATCTTATGCCACAAAAATTGTACATATTAAAATCAGAAATATCAATGTTTTAGAAGTGACTAAGAAACAGGAATGTTCTTGCATTCAACCTGGTCATGTTCCAAGGTGAGGCCTTTCTGGAAAGATTTGGAAAATCTTCTGGAACAAATCATTAATATTTGATTTATACAGATACTGGAATTGTTTACATTGGGAAATATAGCAGATGTAAGACCTAAAATGAGGCTGTAGAAACACCAATTAGAATTTGTAAAAATGACATTGGCGGTAGCCAGGAAGTATATAGTAATTACCTGGAAATCTGATTCCCATCTAGATCCAACTCGTATGAAAGTGGAAATATTTGCTTGTATTCCACTGGAGAAAATTACTTACAACATTAGGAAAAAATACAATGTTTTTTTCTAAAAATTTGGAGTCCAACATGTAGATTCTTAATGATGGCTCATGCCCTCAGCCCCTGCATCCATGATCCATATGGGATTCTGGGTAAGTCAGGATATTTGTTCCCTGGAAGAAGATTGATGAATCCAAATAAACCTTTTTCTTCTTTTCTTTTTATTCTCTTTTTTCTTTCATCTCTTCAATTCTATTGATATTTCTCTCCTTTTTTTCTCTGGAAGGATGGGACATGGTGGGAGGAAGGGTTAGGGCTGGTTCTTCTTTTCCTTTCCTTGTTTTTTTTAAATTTTCTTACTAAAAATCAACATTGAATAATAAGATTATGTTTATTTTATGTAATTGATGAATTTCATGTTTTTATGTTGATTTGAAAAACATAAATATATATTTTTTTAAATTCTGGTTCGAGCGTGGTTGAGGTCAGCATCGCAAGGGAATATGCTGTATGATACTCTTTTTCACCTGCAGTTTTAAATTTGCATCTGAAAAGTTTTATTGTTGTTGCTATTTAAACCACCTCATAATTTTTTGCAACACTCTAAAATATTTGAAATATAGACACTGAGCTGTGGAATGGAGATATTTAAGTGGCTGTCTTGAAAGTTATCACTGTCCCTGCTTTGATCAGGCTATCCCATAGCATGCTGCCTTACACTGATGGGAATGGTTATTTTCGTCTATGCTCTGATACAGCAGTCCAGCGCTAGACCACTAAACAAAGCATTAGTGTTAGGGTTATGGGTAAACTACATCAGAAAAATATTTTCTAAAATAAACTTATTGCCAATAAAGATCGAATGGCAATAGTTTTATATATCACTTTTATAGCATTGTAACGTATTACGCTAAAGTGTATTGTAATAATGCTTAGAACAGTGCAGTTTTCCATAGCACTGAACTTGCTGGGAGCACATTAACCATGTTGTACTCTTATTTTGTCTGGTTTACAAGTGACTCTTTACTGCCTCCTTGGTTTAAAGGCAGCTAGAAATGAATAGCCTTTTTGCAGCTGTTTCCACCTCGAAGTTTCACATGGGAAAAATCAAATCCTGACCCTCCAGCAGCAGGTTCATCCACTCCAACAGTAGCCATCTCTCTATCATTTTAGAACCATAGAACACTACAGCACAGAAAACAGGGTCTTCAGCCATTTTAGTTTGTGCTGAAATATCATTCCACTAGTCCCACTGACCTGCACCCATTCCATAACCCTCCAGACCTCTCCCATCCAATTTATTCTCAAAACTTAAGAGTGAGCCCACATTTACCACATCAGATGGCAGCTCGTTCCACACTCCCATCACTCTCTGAGTGAAGAAGTTCCCCTCTTCTTTTTCTCTTTGGCTTGGCTTCGCAGATGAAGATTTATGGAGGGGTAATGTCCACGTCAGCTGCAGGCTCGTTTGTGGCTGACAAGTCCGATGTGGGACAGGCAGCCAAGGTTGCAGCGGTTGCAAGGGAAAATTGGTTGGTTGGGGTTAGGTGTTGGGTTTTTCATCCTTTGTCTTTTATTGGTGAGGTGGGCTCTGCGGTCTTCTTCAAAGGAGGTTGCTGCCCGCCGAACTGTGAGGCGCCAAGATGCACGGTTTGAGGTGATATCAGCCCACTGGCGGTGGTCAATGTGGCAGGCACCAAGAGATTTCTTTAGGCAGTCCTTGTACCTCTTCTTTGGTGCACCTCTGTCACGGTGGCCAGTGGAGAGCTCGCCATATAACACGATCTTGGGAAGGCGATGGTCCTCCATTCTGGAGACGTGACCTACCCAGCGCACTTGGATCTTCAGCAGCGTGGATTCGATGCTGTCGGCCTCTGACATCTCGAGTACTTTGATGTTAGGGATGAAGTCGCTAGGTGATGCCGGTAGAGGACCCATGATTCGGAGCCGAACAGGAGTGTGGGTATGACAACGGCTCTGTATACGCTAATCTTTGTGAGGTTTTTCAGTTGGTTGTTTTTCCAGACTCTTTTGTGTAGTCTTCCAAAGGCGCTATTTGCCTTGGCAAGTCTGTTGTCTATCTCGTTGTCGATCCTTGCATATGATGAAATGGTGCAGCCGAGATAGGTAAACTGGTTGACCGTTTTGAGTTTTGTGTGCCCGATGGAGATGTGAGGGGGCTGGTAGTCATGGTGGGGAGCTGGCTGATGGAGGACCTCAGTTTTCTTCAGGCTGACTTCCAGGCCAAACATTTTGGCAGTTTCCACAAAACAGGACGTCAAGCGCTGAAGAGCTGGCTCTGAATGGGCAACTAAAGCGGCATCGTCTGCAAAGAGTAGTTCACGGACAAGTTGCTCTTGTGTCTTGGTATGAGCTTGCAGGAGCCTCAGATTGAAGAGACTGCCATCCGTGCGGTACCGAATGTAAACAGTGTCTTCATTGTTGAGGTCTTTCATGGCTTGTTTCAGCATCATACTGAAGAAGATTGAAAAGAGGGTTGGTGCGAGAACACAGCCTTGCTTCACGCCATTGTTAATGGAGAAGGGTTCAGAGAGCTCATTGCTGTATCTGACCCGACCTTGTTGGTTTTCGTGCAGTTGGATAACCATGTTGAGGAACTTTGGGGGGCATCCGAGGCGCTCTAGTATTTGCCAAAGCCCTTTCCTGCTCACGGTGTCGAAGGCTTTGGTGAGGTCAACAAAGGTGATGTAGAGTCCTTTGTTTTGTTCTCTGTACTTTTCTTGGAGCTGTCTGAGGGCAAAGACCATATCAGTAGTTCCTCTGTTTGCGCGAAAGCCGCACTGTGATTCTCGGAGAACATTTTCGGCAACACTAGGTATTATTCTATTTAGGAGAATCCTAGCGAAGATTTTGCCTGCAATGGAGAGCGGCGTGATTCCCCTGTAGTTTGAGCAGTCTGATTTCTCTCCTTTCTTTTTGTACAGGGAGATGATGATGGCATCATGGAGGTCCTGAGGCAGCTTTCCTTGGTCCCAGCAGAGCTTGAAAAACTCATGCAGTTTGGCATGCAGAGTTTTGCCGCCAGCCTTCCAGACCTCTGGGAGGGGAGGGGGATTCCATCCATACCTGCTGCTTTGCCACTTTTCAGTTGTTCAATTGCCTTATATGTCTCTTCCCGGGTGAGGATCTCATCCAGCTTTAGCCTTAAGGGCTGTTGAGGGAGCTGGAGCAGGGCGGATTCTTGGACTGAGCGGTTAGCACTGAAAAAGTTCCCCCTAAACCTTTCCCTTTTCACCGCAAAACCATGTCCTCTTGTATTTCTCTTCTAATCTAAGTGGAAAGAGCCTAGTTACATTTACTCTGTCTATACTCCTCATAATCTTGTAAACCTCTATCAAATCATTCCTCATTCTTCTACACTCAAAGGGAATAAAGTCCCAACCTATTTAATCTTTCCTTGTAACTCAACTCCTGACAACCTGGCAAAATACTAGTAAATCTTCTCTGCATTCTTTCAATCTTATTGATATTGTTCCTGTAGTTTGGTGACAAGAAATTTGGCGTGACTAATGTCTTATACAATCTCACCACAACATCCTAACTCCTATACTCAATACTGATTTATGAAGGCCAAGATGCCAAAAGCTTTCTTTACAACCCTGTCTACTTGTGACACCACTTACAGGAATCATGTATCTGTACACCCAGATCCCTTTGTTCCTTCTCAGTCCCCTACCATTTACTGTGCATGGCCTGCCTTAGCTTGTCCTTCCAAAATGCAACACCTACATTAAATTCCATCTGCATTTTCTTTCCCATTTTTTCAGTCTGTCCTGGTACCTTTGTGAGCTATGAAAGCCTTCCTTGCTGTCCACAGTGCCTCCAATCTTCACGTCATCAGCAAACTTGCTGATCCACTTTACCACATTGTCATTCAGATTATTGATATAGACAACCAACAACAATAGTCCCACCACGATCCCGGAGAAGCAATCATCCACTACCATTCTCTGTCTTTACTTATTCAGCCAATTTCAAATCCAGTTACAACCTCTCCATGCATATTTCGAGTCTGAACCTTCTGAACAAACCTCCCGTGTGGGACATTGTCAAAGGCCTTACTAAAGTCCATGCAGGCAACACCCACAGCCTTTTCTGCATTACTTTTTGATAAGCTCCTCGAAAAACTCTATAAGATTCGTTAAACATGACCTACCATGCACAAAGCCATACTGACTATCCTTAATCATCACTTGGCTGTCCAAATACTTGTATAACCGATCTCTCAGAATGCCCTCCAATAATTTACCTACTACTGACATCAAGCTCATTGGCCTGTAATTTCGTGGTTTACTTTTGAAGTCTTTTTTAAACAACGGAACATCATGAGCTACCCTCCAATCCTTCGGCACCATACCTAAGGATATTTTAGATATTTCTGCCAGAGACTCTGCAATTTCCACAGTGCAATGTTCTAGGGAATAACATGTCAGGCTCAGGGAATTTATTCCCCATAAAACAACAATCACCTCCTTCTCTTTAAACTCCATATTCCCTATGCCACCACTGCTTATTTCCCTTCCTTCCTTATACACTATGCCAGATTCCTGAGTAAATACTGATGTATAAAAAAATGTTTAAGGTCCCTCCCCTTTCATGAGGCTTCACACATAGTTGACCACTCTGATCCTCTAAAGGACCAATTTTGTCCCTTACTATTCTTTTACTCTTAACATACTTGTAGAAACTCTTCGGGTTTACCTTCACATTATTTGCCAAAGCAACCTCATGTCATCTTTTTGCCTTCCTGATTTCCTCCTTAAGTATTTTCTTACACTTTCTATACTCTTCTAGTGCCTCATTTGCTCCTTTTTGCCTATACCTGCTATACACCTCTCTCTTCTTCTTAACCAGATCACCAATATCCCTTGAAAAATAAGATTCCCTCTGCCTGTCAACTTTACCTTTAAACCTGACAGGAACATGCAAAATTTGCACCCTCAATATTTCACCCTTGAAGACCTTCCACTTACTGGACACATCCTTGCCAGAAAACAACATATCCCAATTCACTCCAAGATCCTTTCTCATTTCCACAAAATGGCCTTTCTCCAATTTAGAATCTCAACTCGAGGACCAGACCTATTCTTATCCATATTTAACTTGCAACAAATGATATTATGGTCATTGGACCCATATGTTCACCTATACATATTTCTGTCACCTGATCTATCTGGCAATCTCCAGCCATCCAGCCTTTTTACAGTGCCAGTCAATATGTGGAAAGTTAAATCTCCTATTATCACAACTTTCTGTTTCTTACATTGGCCTGCTATCGCTCTACAGATTTGCTCCTCCAATTCTCTCTAACTATTGGTTGATCTATAATACCACTGTGGTCACACCTTTCCCATTTCTCAGCTCCACTCATATGGCCTCTGTAGACGAGCCCTCTGGGCTCTCCTGTCTAAGCACAGCTGTGATATTGTCCATGACTATCAATACCACTCCTCCCCCTTTCATCGCTCCCCCTCTATCACATCTGAAACAATGGAACCCCGAACATTGAGCTGTCAGTCCTGCCCCTCCTGCAATCAAGTGTCACTAATAGCAATAATGTCATAATTCCACGTACCAATCCACACCCTAAACATCTGCCTTTCCGACAGTACTCCTTGCATTGAAATAAATGCACCTGAGAACATTTCTATCACATACAAATCTTTGATTTTTGTCTATACATGCAGTCCTCATGTGACTTTTATCCTCCCCCACCTCACTATCTGCTCTAACACTCTAGTTCCCATCCCCCTGCCAATCTAGTTTAAACCCCCCCCTGAAGCAGCACTAGCAAACTTACCTGTAAAGATGTTAGTCCCCCTCCAGTTCAAGTCCAAACTGTCCCATCAGAACAGATCCCACCTTCCCTGAAACAAACTACTATCGTCCAGAAACATGAAGCCCACCCTCCAGCACTATCTTATTAGCCACATATTTAGCTGCATTAACTTCCTATTTCTAGCCTCATTAGCATGAGGCACAGGTAGCACCCCTGAGATCGCAATCCTGGAGGTCCTATCCTTCAACTTTGAAACTAACTCCCCAAATTCTCTTTGTAGGACCTCCTCACTCTTCCTACCCACATCATTGGCCTCTACATGGACCACAACATCTGGCTGCTCACCCTCCCTCCTTACAATACTGAAAACTTGATCCAAGATATAGCGGAACCTGGCAACAGGGAGGCAACACACTGTTTGGGATTCTTGATCTCTCCCACGGAACCTCTCATCCAACTATCAAATCCCCTATCACTATGGCTCTATTTTTCTCCTTCCTTCCCTTCTGAGCTGAGAGTCCAGTCTCAGTGCCAGAAATATGACCAATCTAACATGCCCTTGGTAGATCATCCCCAGCAACAGTATCCAAAATGGGTATACTAGATGGGAATGGCCACAGGAGTTCCCTGCTTTCTCTGTCTATTCCTCTTCTCTCTCTAATGACAGTCACCCAGCTACCTGCCTCTTGACATTTGGGGGTGACTGTCTCCCCAAAACTCCTCTCTATCACTACCTCTACCTCCCCAATTATCCAGAGTTCATCCATCTCCCTAACTCGGTTTATCAGGAGCTACAGCTGGCTGCACCTTTTGCAGGTGTAGTCATCAAGGACAATCATGCTGTAACAGATTTCACACATCCAGAGCAATCCACTGCCCTAGCTGACTCCATTACCTATTCCTCATTTAATTAAAGGATTAAACTATCTCACCTGGCCTTAACTCATTGCAAACAAGCAAACTCTTCCTCAGCCTCTGTTCCCTGAAACCTCTCAAGCCAAAACCTCAAAGTTCCATTCCTACACTGGGCCATTCACTGGCCACTCCTCCTTAGCTATATCTTTTTATTTGTCCCTACCAATTGTCTCCAAGTACTCACTCCCACTGTGTTTAACCCTTCAGTTTCCCTACTTGCTCTTTTTTCTTTTTAAAATATTTTTAATGAATTTAATAGAAAAAACCCTTTATGCATGTTCTTCTAATTAATAACAGAAATCAAATCATATCATATACATATCACTGAAAAAATGTAAATCAGAAATATAACCATAATTATTTTCTTAACTTATCCCATTCAAAACATCGAATTCTATGATTATATTGAGTTAACAGTTAATCTATTCCTCATAATATAGCCAAAATTAATGATGAATAGAAAATAAATAAGATACAATTAAAATTCCCTTATGTATAAAAAATGGATTTATACTTCTCAGGTATTTTTGTCTTATTCTGTGATATGATATGATCAATATTAATGATCCACACTTAAAGCTATCTTTACCTAGTTTATCTCTACTAATAAAAAAATGAAAGAGAACACTCCTCATAATAATCCAATCCTTCCCTCTAAATAAGGTTAACTTGTATAAATTATATAGATATGAATTGAATAACGACTTTCAGAGACTAGACAGAGAGTTTCTGGAGAATCCAAACATCTTAAATCAACAATCTGTGATAATAATCCATGAATGGGCCCCACATCTTATCAATTTCAAACTTTACATCTTTGATGTTATATCAGATTTTTTTTTCTAAATTTAGGTAAGACACGATATCATGTAACCATTGAATGAGTAGGTGAAGAGTTATCTTTCCATTTCATCAGAATTGCTCTTCTAGCTATCAGTGAGATAAAAAGACAAGATTCTCTTTTGGGTTAAGTCAAGGAAAAAAAACAAATAAGGGCATCATTCTAATTTGATCTTAAGATTCACTGATAAAGTTTGGAAAATATTTTTCCAAAACTTTTCTAAATTAGGGCACTGCAAAGGTTAAAACCTTGTGTTTTTTTAAACTCAGTTAATTTTGTGCTCGCTTATTTAAGAGACTATTGTTTGTAGTGTTACCATAGTGACTATGATGTAATATGTCATAATGTCCACCCAGACTAACAACTTGCTCATTATTCGACAACATATGAAGTGTGAGCACGAGAAATTTTTCTTTGAATTTTTGTTTTTTTAAATTTATGTTTCTCTTTAAAATTTTAGCGTATTTATATACATTTATATCTCTATAATTATGCAGTAAAATGTCATTATGTTATGAGCCCAAAGGACCCCAAAACCCAGCAGCAATAGACATTCACAAGACAAGTTGTTTTTAAAACAAAAGTTATTTTTAATCAACTTTAAACTTGAAAACAGAATCAAACTTAAACTTATCTCTCTACTTAAGTAACCCAAATTAACTCCCTTCGAAGCGCACATGTATGTAATGTGTGTGTAAATTTAAGAAAAGTTCTTTGGCTCACTTCTCCTTCTTCCAAGTTTTCTGGATGCAGGCATTTCTTTTACTGTGCACAGAATTTAACATGTATAAAGTTCACTAGGCTTTGGTGCTCAAAAGGTCAATGTTTACCTCTCAAAAAGGTTCTTGTAGGGTTTGTAGAGAGAGATTTGTTGTTCCAGGATTTCCGCAACTGAGGTACCACCATTAGTCACCTCAATGTCTTGCTGATGAAACTTGCCCCATCAGGGTTTTCCAGATGGTAACCTCTTTCTTTCAGGCTACCACAGAGTTCCATTCTGTTCCTTTTATTCCAAGAGAAACATCAGGCAGATAGCACTTCCAGCCATCCATTGCTTTGGAAATTTGTTTCCAACCAGCTCTTCCTGTCTTGCACTGTTCAGCCATAATGGTTCAGTCTCTTTTCAATGTCACACACACTAGCTGAGAGGGCTTGTTTTTTCTCCCCTTCTCTCTCTCTCTCTCTCTCTTTTCAACTGAACTGCTAGAAAGTCCATGTGACTCTTTCACTTGCAAAAACCACCACCTTCTTCAGCAAACAACAGGAGTTCTTCTCCTTGGTCAAGATGTTGTCTTAGATAAACAAAACCCAGGAGTGACCTTTCTGTGTACTCTGTCAAAACCTTGAAAGAGCTTCCAACAGCTAGAGTGTCTCCAATCCATTCATTTTATGACAGCAGTTCAATTAGCACCTACTTGTGAAATGTGCATCACATTCTCCAGATATCCTGCAATGTTATTGAATATGAATTCTTCAGTCTTTCAAATAAGATCTGTTTTAAAATGTGTGTATGTATGTAACCCACTAATCTTACCAAAATCCCAAATATTTATAATCCATGACAGTTATGAAAGTATTAATCTGAAGTTATGCAAAATATTTATCTGTTTTATCAATCACAGCCACAGAGTTTGATTTATTGGATTAAAGAAATTGAAATGCGGAATATTGTAGCTCATACTTTTGGAAGATGATACTTTGAAATTAGGATATATTACACTTATCACATAGTGGATCAATATCAGAATAAAAACAAGATAATTTAACTTTAGCCATGTATATTCTATGCACCATCTTAAATTGTAACAATGTCATGCACAAAATGAGGACTCATTTATCAAATTAAGAGTGATGTCCCAGTCCTCATTTGAAAATGATATATTGAAATCATGATCCCAATCATTCTTAATCCCAGTGACTGAAGCTGTTTACATGTCCATTAAGTTATTATAAATAAATGATATTGATTCACCATGGGAAAATTGCAAATCAAAATGTAAATTAAGAATATTTATTTCTGGAATTCAAGGACAATTAGAAAAATTTGAACTGAGCAAAATGCCGAATTTGCAAATATCTGAAAATATGTATATGAGGAAGTTTAAATTTTACTGCCAATTGTTCAAAAAAGCAAAATTATCTGAAATAAACATACCTTTAAAACATTCTGTACCACTCCTTGAAATCTGTGTCTAACAAAGAAGGTTGAAAAGATGATTAGATAGGATAGGGCTGGCAAAGGAAAAACAAAATATTTCCTAAATTGTGGCCACATTCTCAACCGAAGCCTCATTATCAGATTATCTGACAATTTAGAAAAGGAAAAGGGTAAAAACAAACCTAAAGTTGCCAACATAGATGAGTTTTTTAGAAAAATTCAATTCCATTTCTACTCAAGAAGCACAGTCGACTAATTTGTCAAACTATAACAAGAAGAGTAAATTGCGTATATTGACCACCCAGTAATAAAATCTAAAATAAGGGAATGATCATTCTCTATTCCTTTTAGTCTTTTGGAAATGAGCCTTAGTTATAAAAGGTTGTTTTCCTTGCTATATATATGAAGAAATAAACTAATCCAATTAATTAAAAAAGGATTTAGGAATGAAAATGGGTAAAGATTGAAAAAGATACAAAAATTTAGATAAAATGATAATTTTAATTGAATTGGTATGCCCAAGTTCCAACTACTAACTGTTATTAAACTGCCTCCCTTCCACTCACCTCTCTGCCAAGACTTTTACTCTTCCTGTGATATAAAAGGCTCTTCTACATCATCCAATTATGTATTATTATGTTTAAGATATTTTAGAATATTTGTAAGTGTTTTACATGCATTGAAATGTAGAATATATACTATCTATGCAATATACCAAGATAAACATTTGACTAACTGACACTAAATAAAAACCGTTTGTGCTTGTTCTGATGAATAGAAATTCAGGTTAAAGACAGACCTCGGTTGCTGAACACTTTTTGAACCTGGGGACTGCCTGTATTGTTAAAATAAAAGAACCTAACTTTCTTTATTACTTAAAAGAAACATCACAGTTGTCCATCCAGGCCGTCAAGCCTACTCCCACTTTCGGTGAGATTGCAGCTGGTCTGGCCTTGGACCCAGCCTTTGTCGAATAATTCCCCTAGGATCTAAAAATCTATCTAACTGTATCTTAAATATATTTAACGAGGCAGCTTCTGCTCATTCCTTGGGCAGAGATTTCCACAGAAAATCAGTCAGCATTTTGAAAGTATTTTGTATGTATATGTGTACTTTTTGATTATTGAAACTAATACAAATTAGCAGTTAAAAAAATACATACATCTACATACATGTATTTTTAATTTTTTTAATTTATTTAAAAAAAATTTAGACATATACAGCATGGTAACAGGTTCTTTTGGTCACGAGCCCATGCCACCAGTATGCTTTAAAGGGTGGGAGGGAACTGGAGCCCCCAGGTAAAACCCATGCAGACACGGGGAGAAGGTACAAACTCATTGCAGACAGCCTGGGATTCAAATCCCAGTCCTGATTGCTGGCGCTGTTACAGCATTGTGCTAAAAGCAAAGCTAAACGTGCTGCCCTCAAAATTATTTCTTAATATTCAAGCAAAAGTTTTGTAACAAAATATGCATGCAAGAGTAAAAATATAGATGTAATATTTTGTAATGTGGCTCTCAAACATCTGAAGTTTATCATGTGTGGCTCTTACGCAAGTTTGGCCACCCCTGAATCAGAGGTCAATCCACAGGACCATAAAAGCAGCAGAGAGGATTACTGTGGTCTCCGTCCTCTCCCCCATCGATGTGATTTACCCATATCTTTGTTTAAGGAAGGCTAGTAAACTCAGTGAGGACCCTTACCACCCAGCATAGAGCATTTTCCAGCTATGCCTGACAAGGAAGAAAAACAGAAATACCAGGCTGAGGAACAGCTTCTTCCCATGGGCAAGGAGTCTGCTAGAACTGCTAGAATAACTCGAGGAGGGTCCACTATTTATTAACAATATTTTAAATACATGTACACATGCACTGAATTTATATGTACATGTGTTTGCACTGTTTTTCACTGTGGACTGAAGAACATTCTTTCATTGGGTTTTACTGGTACAATCGGATGATAAATAAACTTTAACTTGAAGTATATGTAATAATCTGACTCCCTCAGTAAATATTCCTCCATGCAGGAAATAAGATCTGTGCTACAAGAAAAGATTCCTGTGATGAGGCTGTCACAATTAAAGCCAGTTAGTTTTTTTATATATCATCCGTGCCCAATTGCCACTGAAAACATGGCTTGTGCAAATGTAGTTACTCCTGGATGTAGATCCAACAATCATTAAGGAGCTGTGAATGCATTTCCAAGTGTCATTGGAAGAGAATGTGCTGACAATAATTTTTCCATCAACTCCTGCACTTGTCATTCTTGGTGGTAGATTTGGGGAGGTCCTGCAGCAGTACGATTATGAAGATATGTTGTTCATTTTGTGTAGCACACACCACAGTGAGAGACAAGCTGGCAGTGGAGAAAGACAATTTTGGTCCAGGATCAATGAAGTGGAATGCTTTGACCTGAGGGGGTTTTGAGATGAGAGTCATGCAGACTATGGACTGTAGCAGGTTAACTACTCCCCAGGTGGCATACTCAATGTCATAGTATTTGTGTGGCTGTTTCAACTGAGTTCCTGTTCTTTATGACTCTCATATTTGTGATGGGAAACTAAGAGGTGGCAATCCTATTGAATGTTATAAGGGGATGGTTTGTTATTTCCTAGCATGTATGTGATGCAAAAATATCTATCTCTCTCAAAGTTGGGATCAAACTCAAGTCCCCAAAGCTGTTGAGACAGCAACACCAACTGCTGCCCCACACTTTTAAAGTACTAACTACAAATAGGAGGGCAAATCTCTAAGAGGTATCTTGGCCATGGAGAAAGGCAAGTCCTAACCAGCTGCAGGCTCCTTTTTTCACTTTTGGCCTGAAAACACGGGGACTAGAAAATATTGAAATGCTGGAGGTACTCAGTACATCCATAGAGGGTAAAGATATATTACTGACATTTCAGGCCTGAGCTCTTCTCGTCTGAGACATCTTTGCCTCCTTTGGAGGCTGAGAAACCTATTGAATTCATCCTGCATTTATGTTTTTTTTTAAACCACAACCACAACATCTGCAAACTTTTGTGTTTTGCTCTAGAAAAATATTCCATATTTTAAGGCAACCTTGGCTCAACTATACATCAGTGCTGCACTTCTCAGTGGTCTGCACTCTTATTTGCAGACGGTGCATTAAAAATGTGGGGCAGCAATTGGTGTTGCAGTCCCCACAGCTTTGGGGACTCGAGTTTGATCTCAAATTTGGGTGTGCTTGTTGTGGAGTTTATATTTTCAATAATATACTGATAAGTAAAATAGCTACCTTGCATTACCTGATATGTAGATAGGTGGCAAAAATAAGCAGAGAATTTGATAGGCATGTGAGGAAGAATCAATTGCAGAGCTACAGATAAAAGTGAAAAGGGAATGGGATGATGAAAGGCTCCAGAGGAAAATGATCCCTGGAAAGAGAGGGTTAACATACAAGGTGTGTTGATTGCTCTGTCCCTGGACTCACTGGAGTTCAGAAGGATGTGGAGGAATCCCATTGAAACATTCTGAATTTTGAAAGGGCTGGATAGAGTGGAAATGTTTCCAGCAGCAGAAGAGTCCAGGACAAGAGGGCACAGCCTCAGAATAAAAGGACATCCCTTTAAACCAGAGATGAGGATAAGTTTCTTCATTCAGAGGGTTTTGAATCTATGGAATCCATTGCCACATATGACTGTGGAAGCCAAGGTAGTGGGTATTTTTAAAGCAGAGGTGATGGGTACTTCATTAGTAAGGGTGTCAAAAGTTATGCGAAGAAGATTGTAAAATTTATATATCAGTCATGATTTGAATGGCAGAGCAGACTTGATTGTCTAAATTCTGTGTGGACACCTTATGGTCTTAATTGACTCTACTGGGATCTGGCATAGATTCAATAGGTTGAATTGCCTTCATCTGTGCCAAGGATAGCAAGGTATTGGAGAATTCGGATGAATACTTTTGCCTGCTGAATGAAAAATATAATTTTATGAATATATTTATTGTTCGCAGGGCAATTTTACTATAATTTTATAGTGCATGTACTGACTGATATAACCAGTGAGTTTAGTGTTACTGCAGTGGGTTGTGTGTGAGTGCAGCGAGAAGAACTGAGGCAACAGGCTGTGAGCTGTTAAGCACAACTAATTTACTTTGAAGTTTGCGCCACAGGCCCTCTGGAGCCCACCCCTTGCTTACGAGAATTTGTCACACTGACGTAAATGCGTGCACCTACTTTCTGTCTGTACCAGAAGAGAAGGACCCACAACACCAGCTTTGCTATGGCTGCTCTGCTGGCTGCGCATAACAAGTAGGGCCGATTCACCGCTGCAAACGTGCACCGTCACATTACTTTATATATATGGACAAGATGCATTCACAGAATAAATAAGACTTTCACTTCATTCAATTATTCTTTGCCAACAGCAAGATAAGACAGCAGTAGTTTCCAAATTCAATCATTGATCCAACTGACATTGATTTCTTCAAACTGAGCTTATTTGTAAACTTTACTCTGACCTAATCTCCTCAATCAGATCTAGTTTAATGTGACTTTATCTCACATGTTTGGCACAAGCTCAGGGCAATTTGCAACACAGAGTCTTTATCAATAGAACTTAGATTTTTATCTCAATTCTTAAGATAAGTACACATCATATTTGGTAGTTTATAATGGTCACCATTGTTAAATCTATGTTGATTTAGTCTTTATACATTTGTTTAATGCATATTATTTCTCATTATCGTTTTTGTAAAGATTTCATTATAAACTACCAAATGTTCCAAGTAAATGACAAAGTATACATTTGTTTAATGTATATTATTTCTCATTATTGTTTTTGTACTTTATCGTTTACTTGGAACATTGTCAAAACTCCTAAAAGTACCATATAATTTACCATTTTAAATGAGCAGTGATATTAAAAGGCCTGTGCTTCACACAATATGCCAAGATTGGTCTTCAACTTCACAAATTATTGATACACTTGCTACATACTTTTCCCACAGGTACTTCACTGACTTCTAAAATGCTTGTTCTAGCTGAAAGACCACTGTCAAAAGACCTGGGTTTACATCAAATAACTGGTGTAAAATTACAAAAATAAAAAAAAGACCTGTTATCCAAAGTTAGGGGAAATGGAACTTTGATAATACAAATTGATTGGATGCAAGGAGTAATTTTTAGCTTGTAGCATATAGTCTTTAAACATACCAATTACTGGCCCAGATTTTATGGAAAGCAAAACGATCGCTATGCCTTTTTTTAATGGAGGAGTTTAGACAGCTACTTTTAATGTCTGCAGGTAAGATAGCATTCAATAAACTGCTTTCCAATTTGGTTTGCTCCTCCACAGGTTTTACCAAAGCTGTAACCCATCAAACATCTGAAAAATGAGATATTCTTGCACTTCAGAAACAATAGAGGCAAGAGGCCACTCACACCACTATTTTACCTCATTTCTACTTTACAGTACATTCTATATCCCTTGATTGCTTTAATAGCCAAAAATTTATGGATCTGTCTTGAATCTATTCAATGACACCATCCAAGTCCTTTTGGATATAACATTTCAAAGTTTCTCTGCATACAAGTCAACATATATTGTTCGACTCAGATTTGTCAGTTCTACCAAGTTCTTAATGGTGTCTGTCATGCTTGATGTCTTGCATCAAACCAATACTGTATGTACCAATATGGTACATTTTCTTTAAATAATATTCCTCCACATTCAAAAATACTAAGAATTTCCAAGTGTACAAACTTGTTTAATGTGAAGTTGACATAAGGCTCCTGCTTGCTTCATTCTCTGAGTCATGACTCCTATCACAAGGGACTGTCTGAAATTTACCTTAAAAGTGTTGCGTAAATGGTTATAAAAGCAGTGCCATTCATTTGCTACTGCCAATCTTGTATGTATCAAATAAGTTCAATGACAACCGATACAAAAACAGCATGCTGTGGCGACTCACCACTAGGCAGGCGAACTGGCCCCGCTTGTAAGCCACACGGCAGGGCAGCCGGCCAAAATGGTGCCCTCGGGGGTGTTCCCTTCCTCCCAGTACGGGGCTCAGAAGCCCGCGCTGGGGGACCACGTGACGCCCGGGTGACGTCAGCGTCCTCCAGGCAGTTCTCAGCCAGGTCCAGGCTGGGAGTATAAGTACAGCCCAGCAGCCTGCAATAAACTAGTCTGCTCACTGAGCTCAACCCGTCTGGTTGTGTGTGTTCCTTCAGGAGCAGAGTAGCTGCCGCTACAATTGGTGACCCCGATTGGTTCAAACGTCTTTGAACCCATCATGAGCGAGCCTAGGATCAGCGCTATAGCTGTGAAACTGCCTGAATTCTGGGTTCAGGAGCCGGAGACCTGGTTTGGCCACGCAGAGGCTCAGTTTCACCTCCACCAGATTTCGTCCGACATGACCAAATTCTACCATGTGGTTGCTGACCTGGACCAGGCCACCGCCAGACACGTGCTGCACCTTGTTCAGCACCCACCCGCTGAAGACAAATACGAGACCATCAAGCGAGTGCTTACCAGATCCCTCGGACTATCCAGACACCAGCGAGCTGCTCAGATGCTGCACCTCGATGCCCTAGGGGACAGGTCCCCTATGGAGCTGATGGACGAGATGCTCACGCTCATGGGTGAGAACTCCAACTGCCCACTCTTCAAGCGCATTTTCCTCGACCATGTGCCTGGGGACATCTGGCCGCTGCTGGTCCAGGAAAGCTTCACCGACCCGAGGAAGGTCACCCAGAAGGCCCAAGAGCTATGGCTTGCATGATTCCTGGAGGGCTCAGTGGTCCAGCAGGTAATGAGGCACGGCATGACCATGCCAAGCCTGCCCCTAGCACTGCGGTAGAGCATCTGGCCCCTTCAGGGACTACCAAGAGTATAACCAAGGCCACAGCATCCGCTCCAGGCCTCTGCTTCTACCACCAATGCTGGGGAGCCAAGGCTCGGGAGTGTCATCAGCCCGGCTCGTTCCAGGGAAACGATCAGGCCAGCCGCTGTTAATGGCTGTGGCGGCTGGCCAAGGACACTGCCTCCTCTACTTGTGGGTCTCAGTCAGCGGCCGGTGGTTCCTCGTTGACACTAGAGCCCAGTTCAGCGTCATCTCAGCCATGGCCGTCGAGTCCAAGATCCGACCTTGTGGACCACCCCTCTGTGCGACCAATGCAACAGAAATCCAGATGTATGGAGACAAGACGGTCCACTTCCAGATCAGCCAACGAAATTTCACGTGGAGGTTCACCATCTTGTCCCTCCCAACTGCCATCCTGGGTGCAAACTTCCTCCTCGCACACGGGCTTCTGGTGGACATTCGAGGTAGGCGCCAGTTGGACACCCGTACCTCCCAGACTGTTTGCTTTAAAGCCTCCCGCTCGGAGATGGCCATGATCAGCATGCTCAGAGACGAGTTCCAGCGAATCCTGGATGAGTTCCCGATACTCTTCAAGCCACAGTTCTCCGCTGCCTCGCCATGCCATGGGGTGTTCCACCACATCCCCACCCAGGGCACACCAGTTCATGCCAAGGCACACCTGCTCCTGCCTGACAGGCTCCAAGTGGCGAAGGAGGAGTTTTCATGCCTGTTGGAACTGGGGATCATTCAATGGTCCAACACCCCATGGGCCTTGCCGCTCCACCTGGTCCCGAAATCCTCAGGCGGCTGGCGTCCCTGCGGAGACTATTGATGGCTCAATAATGCAACAGTTCCTGACTGTTACCCCATCCCTCACATCCAAGACTTTACGGCCAACCTGCACGGTGCGATGGTTTTCTCCAAGGTTGACCTGGTATGCGGATATTACCAGATCCCAGTGCAGCCTGAGGACATACCCAAGAAGGCCATCATCACCCACTTTGGCTTGTTCGAATTCCTGCGCATGCCGTTTGGGCTCAAGAACGCCGCTCAGACCTTGCAGCACCTCATGGACTCTGTGGGCAGGGACTTGGATTTCGTCTTTATTTATTTGGATGACATCCTCGTCGCCAGCAAGGACCAGGCGCCACACAAGGCCTATCTACGTGCCATTTCCTCCTGGCTGGCCGATTTTGGCCTTACCATCAACCCGGCCAAATACAAGTTCGGGAAAGAGTCCATGCAGTTGCAGGGCCATACCATCATGGCCGAAGGAGCCATGCCCGCCACTACAAAGGTCATCGCTATCAGGGAGTTCCAACGCCCAGACAGCCTCAAGAAGCTGCAGGAGTTCGTGGGTATGGTCAACATTTACAACCACTTCAGCCCAGGAGCTGTGCGCATCATGCAGCCGCTATTCGCCCCCATCTCAGCCAAGCACAAAACGCTCACTTGGAACCCAGAACCCTGCACCGCATTCAAGGGCTCCATGCTTGCCCACCCACACATCGACCTGCATATGGCACTCTCTGTCGATGCCTCTGCCACAGCTGTCAGTGCTGTCCTGGATCAGCATGTGAATGGACATTGGAAGCCGCTGGCATTCTTCAGTCGCCTGCCGGAACGCAAGTATAGTGCCCTCGACCATGAGTTACTGGGCATGTACCTGGCGGTGCGGCATTTCCACTATTTGTTGGAGGGGAGGACTTTTACCATCTTCACCGACCACAAACCCCTACCCAGGCGCTTGCTATGGTAAAGGATCCCTGGTCGGCCCGTCAGCAGCGTCACCTCTCCTTCGTGTCAGAGTTTACCACCGACATTCAGCACAAGGCGGGGAAGGACAATGTGATTGCCGATGCTCTCTTGCGACTTGCCATCTGCACGCTGACGCCCAGCCACGACTTTGACCAGCTCGCCCGGGACCAGAAATGTGATGAGGGGACGAGGGCCTTTGAGACCGCCTTCAAGGGCTGCAGTTCTGAGACCTCCCGACTCCAAGCGGCGAAGGCACCATCCTGTGCGATATCTCTATGGACACCCCACGACTAGTGGTTCACCAGCAGTAGTGCAGGAAGGTTTTCCGTCACATCCACGACCTTTCACATCCGTCCATCAGGTCCACAGTCTGGATAGTGGAAGAATGGTTCGTATGGCATGGGCTGCAGAAGCAGATTGCGAGCTGGACCAGAACATGCACCCATTCCCCGATGTCCAAGGTGCACAGGCACACCAGGGCACCCGTACAGGAGTTCAAGCATGTTCAGCCACATTCACGTGGATATTGTCGGGCCCTTACCCGTTTCCCGGGGCAACCATTACCTGTTTACGATGGTGGACTGCATCACTCGCTGGCCTGAGGTGATCCCGATGCCAGACGCCTCCACCGACTCCTGGTCCCGAGCACTGTTGCATGGTTGGGTCGCCCAGTTTGGGGTCCCGGTCCCTTCACCAGCGATCGGTGTGCCCAGTTCACATCTGCACTCTGGGCACAGCTCGCCAACAGGTTGGGGATCCAGGTACACCGCACCACAGCCTACCACCCGCAGGCCAATGGACTGGTCGAATGTCTGCATTGCCACCTTAAGTCGGCACTCATGGCCCGCCTCACCGGTCCTGACTGGGCGGACAAACTGCCTTGGGTGCTTCTCGGCATCCGCTCCACTCCCAATGAAGATCTGCAGGTGTCATCTGCTGAGCTGGTCTACGGTGTGCCGCTGGCACTACCTGGTGAGTTTGTCAATATACCTCACAATCCCCAGCGGTCGCCACATGAACTATTTCCTCACCTCAGGGCACGCTTGGATTCATTCGAACCCCCACCGCCGCCCAGGCATGGCACCTGCCTGTCTCACATTTCTGGTGAACTGCTTTCCGTGAAGTATGTTTTCGTTCGGTGGGGCCTGACCATGGCACCTCTGCAGCGACTGTACGAGGGGCTGTACAGGGTTGTACAGCGTTCCAGCTCCACATTCATACTGGACATTGGTGGCAGGCGGGAGCTGTTTATCGTGGACAGGCTGGAGCCAGCGCACCTCAATCCCACTGAGCCCGCGGTCATAGCCCAGCCCAAGAAGCGAGGCTACCCGGCGAAAAAGGACATTGACGCTGGTTCTGTGGGGGGGGGGGGGGGAGCTGTGTGGCAGCTCACCTCTAGGCAGGAGAACTGGCCCCGCTTGTATGCCAAGCGGCGGGGCAGCCCGCCAAAATGGCGCCGTCAGCGGTGTTCCCTTCCTCCCAGCACAGGGCTCAGAAGCCCGCGCTGGGGGTTCACGTGATGCCTGGGTGACGTCATTGCCCTCCAGCGCAGTTCTCAGCCAGGTTCGGGCTGGGGGTACAAGTACAGCCCAGCATAAACTAGTCCGCTCACTGAGCTCAACCCGTCTGGTTGTGTGTGTTCTTTCAGGATCAGTGTAGCTGCCGCTACAATGCAACATTAAAGTCATTGAGTAAATTCAACAGAATTCTAACTTATCACTATTATGTACATTGCCGACATGATAATGCATTTCCTACCATTTGAGAAGGATAGAATCAAAATCTACATGGTCAAGGGAAAGAAATATTCCTGCAGAGGTGAAAAAGTTCATAAATATTGAACACCATCAATTTGTCCTAATTTAATGTTAGCTATAAAACTCTGAAATGAATGCAGTTTCAACATAAGTGGTAAAATAGATGAGAACAATTGATCAAACATGCCTTCAAAAATTTTTGCTCATCTTGGTGAGTATTAAAATCCCAAACTAAGATTAATAACCAACAAACAGGTGGATATAATATTGCAAAATATTAAATTAACACAATAGGAGTGCTATTGAACCATATTTAACATAGATATTGGGATAGGTGACTATTGGATTTGAAGTGGTAGTCTTTAAGGAGTATCTGAAAGGACAAGAGGGAGACAGAGCTGGAGAGGTTAAGGGATTGAATTTCAAAACTTAGGCCCTCACCAGTGATTAATAGGGAGGAGGATCCACCTGAGGCTAGGTAAGGAGAAATACAACATATATTGATTGTAGGAGGTTATTGCAGTGAGTGACAGAACAGTTGGAAAAACTTGAGCAGAGGATAAAAATAGCCATTCATAGAATATTTGTTTGTGAAAATTATGCCACTAATTGTGAAGAAAAAGTGCATTTTCCCCAGTAATGGGGCACCGAGATCTGAAGATATGCAACAACTACAAATGCATAAACGTAAACTGGTCAATCAGCTGACCTGAATATAAACCTGAGCCGGCCCATCCTGAGCCAGTCACACAGGGAGCCACCAAGCCATGAACTGGTGTTAAGACTTTTACTGGAATCAAGCCTGTTGTACAGTCTTTTGAGTTTGTGCTTGCTTGCTGCTATCTCAGCGCTCCACAATCAGGGGCAACTTTTTTTTTTAAACACAGAGTTGTGGGTGCTTTGAATGTCTTGCCAGGGATGGTGGTGGAGGCTGAAATATTGGGGGCATTCAGAGACTCTTAGATGGACACATGGATGAAAGGAAAATAGAGTGCTATGGGTAGGCACAAAATCAAGGGCCAAAGGGCCTGTACTATGCTGTATGGTTCTATGTTCTAATGACCAAAAGGAATTATTGTAAATTAGATGTTATGCTGAAACTCAATTCAGATTTTGTATTTTGAACCTCCAAATTTGACTGGTCTAAATGTAGAACAAGGAACTACATTATGTCTCTATATGTCTGTGTGTGCATGTTGGAAGCAAGAGGGAGTTTGGAAGGGTACTCAAAAATCTATGAGAAGCAATGCATCAATATCTGGATTTATGTCGAATGAGTGATTTGGAAATATAGAACATAACAGCACAGTAATAAGCCAACAAAGCATGACAATCTAAATATTCTCTATGTCACACCCATAACCCTCTATTTTTCCTACATCTTTGTGCCTATCCAAGAGTCTTTTAGATGTTCTTGTTGTACCAGTCTCGACCACCAACCCCAGCATAGTGCATTTTCCCATCCAGAAAGTCAGCCATTAATCCAAAAAATGAAGAGATGATAGGAGTAGGAGAAAGGTCATAACATTAAAGCATCATTGACCAAGTGGTATCTAATTTTTCAGATACAATTTGAAATGGAATTTAGGAGAAATTATTTCTACTAGTTGGGTAATATCAAGCACAAAAAATAAATTATGATTGTGAGAGACCAATCATTTTAGCCCCAGAAAGCACTGCAGGAATTCTTCGTGACAGTATCCAAGACACTCGTCCTCAATTTACCAGTCATGGTACATGCAAAGATAAAGGAAATGGGCTAAAAATGAGTGAGCAACCTTTGTGTCTCACGTACTATCAAATGACTATTTCCACCATTAAAAATGACTACCTCTCCACGAGGTTCAATAGGATTTTCACATTCCCATAGAAGCAATATCTTGGGAAACCTTCTAAGTTGTAAATTTGTTTGGACAAGATACATAAATATTGTGGCTGCATGGCAGGTCAATGTTGAGTAATCTGTATCTTATAAAGACCCATAACAATTCTGGTCATTGACAAGGCATGAGTCAGAAGTGGGATGAAATGCTGTCTCCACTTATCTGGATGGGTGCAACATCAAAATTCAAGCTTAATGCAACAAAGCAATTCACTTGATTGAAATGCCATCTGCTCTGTTATGTTTACATTTATTAAGCAGGTTATACATCATTGAATGTACCATCCACAAAATATACAGTAGCTCTTGCAAGACATTTTTAATAGGACCTTCCAAATCAGCATTTCCAGCCAACTAGAAAGTTAAGAGGTGGTGGTGAATAGGAGGATCAGGACCATTTCCAAATTTCTCTCCATTTCATGCACTATATTGACTGAAATATGATGAATTATATTAATCCCACCTGGTGGTAATTTTGGTATTCATTATTTAGAACATATGCCTTCACAACATGGACTGAAACAATTCAGAAAGATGGCTCACTACCATCTCCTTGAAAACAAATAAGTCAATTTGTCACCCAAAAAAAACCTAGTATGGTGAGAAGGGTTCTTCTGTCAATAAACTAACAGAGTTCAGAGTACATACTTGACATCCAATACAATCCTGAAATTCTCTTTTTCTGTGGGCCAGGCAGAATTTCTACTTATCAGTCGTGCAAAGAAAAAAAACTACTCAAGAAAATATACATATACAAAAGAGAGAAATGTAAACAAGAAAGCAGTGCAAACTACTTGTGCAATACAAAAAATAAATTCAATAATAAATAATGTGCAAAATAAGAGTCCTTAAATGAATCTGTGATTAAGTTTGTTGTTTTGGTGTCTTTTGGTAGACGGGTAGTAAGTGCCTCCTGAACTGGTGGTACAAGGGTTGCGGCACTGATAACCTCTTCACTGACGGCAGCAGCAAGGACAAAGCGTATCTTAGATTGTGTGAACCTTCGTGATGATGCTGCTCTCTGATGACAGTGTTCCATGTAAATACTCTCAATGGTGGAGAAAGTATTGCCTATGACTATTGGGCTGTGTCAACTGCCTTTTGCAGGGCTTCCACTCAGAGGTATTGGTGCCCCGACACCAGACGGTAATGCCGCCAGTTTGTACACTTTCTGTAGAAGTTTGCTAACATTTTTGATGTCACGTCAAATCTTGAGAAAATAGAGGTGCTGATGTGCTTTCTTTATGATGATGTTTGTGTTTTGGGTCCAGGAAAAGTTCTCTAGAATAGTGACTCACAGAAATTTAAATTTTCCTCACCTTCCCCACCTCTGATCCACCAATGATCACGGATGTACACCTCTGGGTTTTCCCTCCTGAACTCCATGATCAGCTATTTGGTTTTGGTGTCATTGAGTGTGAGGTTGTTGCTAGTTTACCATTCAATCTCCCTCTGGTTGACTCATTGGCCACTACCAATATACAACCCAGTACCATGGCATGATGTTATCTCCAATATTTATACAGCTGTGTAAAGAGCACAATTTACAGAGTACAGGATAACAATGAAAAAGATCAGCACCAAGCAAGGGCAGCTTCATTGCAATGTTTTGGGGTTCATTCAGGAGCCCAATGTCTGCAGCCTGTTTGTGCATGGTTTCACCCTCTAAGGCCTTCTCCCTCATGGGAAGAGTGTGTGTCCAGTGTATGATTGGTCTTTCAGCACGTTGGCTGCAGTCCCAAAGCAGTTAGAAATACAGATGGAGTCCATGGATGGGAGGGTAGATTGCATTATGTTCTGCGCTCCATCTACTACCTTTTGTAATCTCCTCTGATCTTGAGCTGAACAGCTCCCATAATACACGGTGATGCATCCAGCAAGTATGCTTTCCATGTTGCCCAAGGAGAAGCCATTTAAAGACAAGTGGGATATGACAAATTTCCTCAGTTTTCTAAGAAAATAAAGGTATTGGCACACTTTCTTTACTGTCATGTCAATGTGCTTGTTCCAGATCAGGTAAATATATATATTTGTTCCAAAGAACATGAAGCTATTTACTCTTACAACTTCAGTACCATTAATGTGGACAGGGAAATGACCTCTGCTCCCCTCTTCTGATGTCAATGATCATTTTCCTCATCTTATTAACATTGAAAGAGAGATTATTATCTTGGCACAATGCTATTAGAATTCCAATCTCTTTCCTGTATTCAGCCTTGTCATTATTTGATACCCAGCCCACGACTGCTGTGCTGTTGACAAACTTGAAGATGGATTTGTAACAGTATTTGGGGGGGGGGGGGGGGTAGGAGACTGTGCACACATCCTGAAGGAGCATTGGAACAGATTTTGTTACCCATTTTCACTGATTTCAGCCTGTTAGACAGGAAGTCAAGGATCCAGTTGCAGAAAGTGGTGGTGGTGAGTTACTGGGGACTACAGTATCAAAGACAGTGGGTTTGAATACTTGTCAGTAATGCCCACTTTTCTTGTTGAATAATACCCATGCCACCTGCACAGACAAAATAAAACACGCAAAATGTAAAAAGGGTAAGTAGTCATTTTTCTTAGGAATTTAACTTGCTATTGATCTTACATAGTCATACATCCAACATTAAGGATTTTACAAAAAACCAAAGATCCGGCACGATTGAGTACAAGTCATGATTTGTTAAACTCTCACATCGACTTGTAAGTGGTTTCATAAATATAACGTTTCTTCGGAAATCTAATCAACATTACATTTATGCACAAATTAATCCTGATCTATTCTTCCAAGATTATTTACTCGAACATGCAATTATTTTGTATCTTCGATTTCACTCCCACCCCCCATGATATTGGAACATACAAGAACTTCATTTTTCTCTCTCCAATGACAGCATTGATCAAACCATCCATCTCCTCCTCTGCTTCAGTCACCAAAGCCTTTCCTAACGTTTTATTCCTCTTCAAAAGGAAAGCTCCTTTCATGTTTTTTTCTTAAATGGTCCTAAATACTGTACCAATAGATTTCCTTAACCTACAAGGTTACATCCTGAAGCGAATGTTGAACCCAAAATTAAAATGCAAGAAGTATAGGTGATGAGTTTCGTCCAGTGCAGAAACTCTACCTTGCAATTTCAGGAATTAAAACAATCAAAAATGCAAATTTGAAAATTCAACGTGCACTTACTTCCCAGTTCAGGTGAAAATCATCTAGAGTGAATAAAACCTGGAAACATCTTTTTAACGCCGAGACGGAACGCGAACCAGAAGTTCTGCTACCATGAGTGTTTGTTTGGGTGGGTTGGAGGAGGGGGGGGAGAAAGAGTGTATATGTCATTCAGCTGAAGTTTGGATTCATTTACCCTTCTGAACGGCTCCGTTACACAAATGGGGGACACGGACATCACCTACCGAGCAGATGGATAAGTACGAACACATTATGGTCAATTCATAATATTTGGGGGGTTCGGGCGTGGGCGGGAGCTTGCTTTGCCCAACCTGCTGATCGGAGGAAGACGCGGTTGCCGCCCGAGCACGCGCCGTCCCTCCGGGCTCGCGCTTTCCCTGAGCCAGCGGGTGTCGCCCGAGCACGCGCCGTCCCTCCGGGCTCGCTCTTTCCCTGACCCAGCGCGCGCCGCTCCGTCGTGGCCGTGCACAGGTGTTGCCCACTGGCGAGACGTGCACGCCACTCCATTTCTTCCCCTCTCTCGCATCTGCGGCGGATTGAATCCCTCCCTCCCTCGCTTACACTCCCCTCAACTCTCTTCCGAACCGGGTGGCCGGTAAGGTAGAAAGAATAAGCTCCCATGGACGCCAACAGAGTGGAGAGGGGTTCGGCGAAGCTGGAAGGCGGCTCGAGTCGCGGGAGGAGAGCCGGTTGTTGTGAGTGCCCTTCGCGGCCGGGGCATTGACCCTCTTCCTGGCTGACGTTTGTCTCTGCATGAAACTGTTCCCCCCAAACTATGCGCGGGCAATCAATCCACCAAGCATGGATGTTTGTTGTTGATCCACAAAACATTTTCGTGGTTGCACTGAGCGCTTCATGTACTTTTGCCTTTCCAGTTTACAAAAAAAAAGCAGTAGTATTGATAGTGGTGGATCGAGGATCTCTCGTTATTGATTGGAGAGGAATGTTAAACCCCATTTAAAACGCTTCAAGTTCTACCTGAACCAGGGCGTGAAGTGTGGATGGTGAAGAGAAACTCTACTCTTTCTGGTTGTGTTCGAGCTTGAAACTTGCGCTGCCATCCACCACTTCGTCTTGAAAGATGAGTCTCTCCGACAATTCCCTTTCGAGTTGATTGTGGGTGTGTTCCGCCAATATTCTGGCGAGACTATTATTTCTGTATCCATGTCCGCACTTTCCCGCGCGTGAAACATCAACTTTTACTGTGTCCTGAAATCTGGTGCTCAGTCCGAGGTTCCCCGTTTAACGGGAGATGGATATGGGATGGGGGGGGGGGGGGGGGGAATCACTCAAAGCAATATTTCTGTTTCACATACAGACGTTAACACGAACCCTCCCATCTCCTGTAGTTTCTTGATAGAAAGAGAAGTTAATTAAGAACCATACTTGTAAGGAAAAAAAATGTATATAACGGCATTTCTGTGAATGAGCTGTTATGTGAATGCATTACAGATGGCGGGGGGGGGGGGGGGAAAGAGAATATTCCTCACGAAGGTCATTGACTCTCGTGTGTCAGAACATGATCCTAAAGAATCGAATCCAGTAATCCTACCTCTTGTTTATTAAGATCATCAGTTGCTGAGAACCTTCCACCTTTCCGGAATGCTTACGAGAACACTGTCAGTCCTTGTCACACAGGAATGAACTTGTCTGCTTGAATGAGCAAATGTCTGCCCTTAATTTTCTCGTTTTAAATATGATAATTGTCCTTGAGTTGAATTGAGCATTTCATTCAACAGTTCAACAAAACACAAGTTTTGCTAACGTGTTGTTTTAATTCACGTTATCTAATGAATGAGTTTGAGGATGAAATTATTTTTTCATCCTGCCTTGTCCAATAGTGGAGGGGCAATGCAGTTGTATGATGTTAGATTTCTGTCTATATGTTAACCTGCATTCTTGACATTTTTTTGGACAACTACACTGTGTACCAAATGTGATGGTACTAAATTTGTTCTGTTTAACTGCCCTTGCTACCACCTTTGGTAGAATAGCAGATATCGATGCAAAGTATTAGTCTGTACTTAATAAGATGTTGCTCACCACCCTTTGGGGACGAGGCAGGGGGAGATGGGTGGGTTGGTGATTTCAGAATATTCACTGTAAACTTAACCCTGATTCAACTCGACTGATAATACCATATGCCAATTGGCTTATTTTATTATCAGCTTAAATCACAAGTTAATAAACAGAAGGGGTTTCACACAGGAAAATTGTTGTAACAGGTACATGAGTTGTAGGAATATTTAGTGCTTAACCATCAAGTGTAATGCCCGTTTTTAATCTTTAATGTTTCCCTCTCAGACTGCACTGGTGTGTTGATGAATCTTTTCTTTTAACACTTTCTTTGATCTATCAAGTTCTTGAACAATATTGTGAGAGCATAACTGCAGGTTTTTATTGGTTCTGACCAAATTTCATTCTGAAGAATTGATCATGTCAAGATGTTTGATTCCATGAAGTTCAGTTTTTACCAAAATGGAAAACTGCTTTCTTTGTTCAAATGTATATCTTGAGTATAAATACTATTCTCTGATTACAGTTGTTAAATAACAATAATTACTGTTTCAAAAGCCTTTGAGCAATTTTTTTTGCATGTTTTTTTCCTCCATGGTAATTTTGTCTGCCTTTTGCATACAAGGTTATAATTATTATTATCTGCTCCAGCTGCTTCTGGTTCTCTTCCATCTGTGTGATACCATATGGTATCCTTTGGTCAGGAAAGCAGCCGGAGAGTAACATTGATTAAAACAATTGTTGGTTGATGTAGTGAGACGGGTATCTTTCTGATGCTGGATAGAAGTGTCACAGAAATAGATTTTTAAAAAAGTGATTAAGGAAATCAAATGTCACTAACATACCTAAAGGCATACAAATAGACTACTTATATAAGCATCACATGAAATTGATCTACCTCCACCTAAATGACTCTTTTTCACATTGTTCTCTCACAACAATTTGGCTTTTCAGAGATTTTACTTAAAAAAAAAAAGTGAATAGGGTGCACCAACTTGCTATGTAGCTTGTGTACTAATCAAAAATATTAAATTGATAATATATCAGTATGAAGCTGCTTAAAAACAGTGAACTTCAAGACTTGTTCACTACGACAAATTCTGATTCTCTTGGCATTCCAATGATTTCTTCTCAGGGCTGTTTTACAGCTCCGAATACCACTTCTTTCGCTTTATTTGCAAAAGCTTTTTTCTCCACTTCTGCAGTCTCTTGTGTCTGGAAGAACTATAACATCTATTTGAGCTTTGCTATTGAACAATAAGAAACTTGTTGTTCTGTGATCTTTATTTTGAATTGTCAGATTTGAGCATTCTGATATGCATGTGAAATGTTTTTATTCCCTTTGAAAATGCCAAATTGACATGTATTATTTGTTTCATCAGCCCATTGCCAGGTTGTGTGTAACAAAAAAAATGGTAAGTTGAATACTTGCTCCCTTCTTTCGAGGTTTTTAAGAAGCTCAGCAATGGTTTTCAGAAGGATTGCTGAAGGCTGCCTTCGAGTTGATGTTGCTCAGTTTCTATAGCTGTTTGACACCAGGAAAAGATATGCCAACTCTTGTTCATTATCCATAGAGCCCAACCCCTCCCAGGATTTAGCTGCCTGAAAGTTTTGCATTTCAATCAGCCAAGATCTGTGCATTTCAAGACTAGGATGCTTTAGAATAGTGCTGCCTGTGGTTCTTGGGGATAAAACCACATTTCTAGAGTAAATTTCTGGCTGTGTGTATCCATTATGGAAGTGCTGTTATTTATTAATTTTTTTGCACTGTTCCTTTGCTTAAATTCAATTTATTTTCCATATTAAGTATAACATCAAATAAAAGCTCCTGAATCATTAAATGCATAATTTAGATGCATATTTTGTTTTGTACTAACTTTGAATCACTCTACCTGGCCCATTGGGGAGTTGCCTTTTGGTCTTTTTCCTCATCCAAGATTCTGAACCAAAAAGAGATAACTATTTTTGGGAGCACAAGACATTGTGGGGGAGGGGTGGGGAAGAGAGAGAGGAGTCTTGTTGCTTTTGGAACTTAATATGCAATGTGCTGGATTTTCGCTTGGTCCCAATATATGGTTGTACAATTACAACAATATTATTCTCCCGAAACCCAAGTTCTTGCAATGTTTTGCTGGAGATTTCATTAGATTCAGGGGTCTGAAAATCTGCAATAACATGCAACTGCTCTTTGAGATTATAAATCTATTTTGAGAGAATTTCCCAAAATTTCCTCTCCATGATGGATGTAACCTGGCCAAAAGGATGAATGATTTGAAGTGGAAGTTTCTGTTGCAGCAATCCTCTTTGAATTCATTTTACTTTTTTATCAAATTCGTGGTCTATTAAGGGCATCATCATTATTGAACTTGTTTGGGTAGCACGGTCAGTATAGTGTTTGTTAGTGTTTACAGTGCAAGCGACTGGGGTTTGATTCTGGTGTTGTTTGTAAGGAGTTTGAACCTTCTTCCTGTGTCAACTTGGCTTTCCTCAGGCACTCGGGTTACTTCCCATGGTTCAAAATGTACCAAGTTGTAGGATAATTGGGTGGCACAGGCTCATCGGCCAAAAGGGCCTGTTACTGTACTGCATATCTTTTTATATTAAAAAAATTATAAACTTGACTAGCCATACAATAAGCAAGGCTAAAAATTATGGTTTGATATTATTGTCATTTAATGCTATGATAATTAGTTTATTTTAAGCATAATTCTTCAATAGTATTGTTTTGCCTTAAAACTTATTTTGCAAGAGGCCATATGGCTTCTTGTCTAACAAATTTAATCTGATATAATTATAAATACAGTATACTAATTTTAAGTCTGACCCATTAAGCAATTCAGGGAGTTGATCAATTCTTATTGTCAATCATCCAGAAATGGGTAACTCAGTTTTCACCTTAACAATATTATTTGACATTGGTTCAGGTTTTGCAGGATTCATGTCAGATTACAGATATGTTTGAGTTATCTTAGTCAAGAGAAAAATCTTTTTAAATTGTTTTTTCAACATTTATGGTGTGGCATATTTAAAATCTAATTATCATTTTACACATTATTTAGCCTGCTGAGGCTCTGTCAATTCTTGAATTATTCCCAACTGTCTCATTTCACTGTATTTTCCCTATAACTTTTTAAAAATCATGGCCATGAACTTCCCCATTATTATGGTCTATCTACATAAGAGGACATTAATGGAGGCTGATTAATATACATGTCTTTTGGATGCAAGAGAAACGCACTCAGTCACGGGAAAAATCTAACAAATTTGATGATATCTGACCTTTATAATTTGTTAGCTGGAAATTCAGAAAATCTGGATAAATCACTCTACAATGACCTTGTGGTGATATACCACTAACCTACTGCAGGGGGTGACCACTGTATCTGCAGGAAGATCACTGGAGGACAGACAACACCTCGCTGGCTGTCAATCAGTCAACCTGAATGGACCAACCCCACCTTGTCAGCTGCCAATCATCCACCCGGGATATAAGCCACATCTGGCCCCTCTTGTGGTCAGTCACTCAGGAACCAGGCACAGCTAGCCACAGCAGAGACTTTTAAGCTGAACAAAGCCTGTTGTTCCAGTCTTTGAATCTTGTGTATGCTTACTGTCACTGCAGTACATCAGACCTAAAATAACCAAGATCATATCCATCAGCAGGAGCAGTAAGAATCTGCTATGGAAAAAGTTGGGGGTGTGGTGGTGGATTGGGACAGTTTTTGAGGGCAGGGTGAAGAGGGAGACCACTTCAAACTTTAAAGGCAATATTTCTGGAGGTAGCGCTGTCACACCAGGTACTGAGGCTGATTCTTGTATTAATGGTTATGATCTTGTGTTATATCCTTTGCCTGCAACTTTATCCATGCCATTTCATGATTTTATAAACCTCAAAAGTTCACCACTCTGCCTCCTATCCTGCAGGGAATAAAAATCCTAGCCTCTCCAACCTCTCCCTTTTACTGAACCCCTCCAGTCCTTGCAACATGGTGGTGAATCTCCTCTGCAACATTCAATATACTTGCTAGCTTGGGCAACCAGAACTGGACTCAGTACTTTTAAGTGTAGTCTCACCAAGGCTTTTTACAACTGTATCATGATGACCTGACCTTTGTACTCATCATTCCACTGAATGAAAGCAACTGTGGCACATACTTGGCCACACTATTCATTGTGTTGCCACTTTCGTGGAACTATTCAAATATACACCCAGGTCTCTTGTTTTCCAATACTATTCAGTCCTCTGCTATTTATTGTGTAAGTCCTGCCCTGGTTTGACTTTAAAGGCAATACCTCGTATTTGTTAAAATTAAATTCCATTTGCCAAAGTTCAGCAGAAAATCAATCACCTGAAGATGCATGATGCAATATCCTCTCTGCATTGCAATCCCAGTACTAAAGCTAGGGTGAACTTGAATTTGGAATATAGATACCATAAATACTATGCTATTGGTCCTGCAGATTAGTTCCACTTTAGTCAGAACAATGATAGAGAATGATTTGACACCAGTCTTCACTGAGATTAATAATTTTGTGGATTCAGAGTGATTTGGGTAATGGCGTGCAAGCAAATGCATGGTGGATATGCATTTCTGCAAATATCTGAATTTGAGGTGAGTGCTTAATTCAGTTGCTTCCAGTTGAAGACTTTGTGAGATAGAAAAGGCCATATGTTGTGTCAATGCTCACTGCTTTTTTCATGGATTATGTCCACGGTTATCCTTGGTGGAAGGAATCTCCATGGTGTTCTAGGAAGCAGGAATACTATTATTGGTTGAGGATATTCCTATCAAATGTTTTTCCTTGCGCTAGAAAGTGGGGAAAACTCATCTGTTGTTACTGCAATCAGACTTGTTCCCTTTATGGTCAGGATGATGATGCCCAAAACTCCCTGGTATATGCTCCTCTTTTTAATATGAACCATCTAATTTTGGATTTGTGCCTGAATCTTCTCAATGCTGAATTTTCCAAAAAAAAATTGACTTTTTGACTTTTGACTTTGTTTGTTGGTGATGTCAATAAGTTAGACCTGAAAAAGCTGCCTGGGGATGATGTATGTTAACATCAAATACAGTTGGGTAGATCTTCAGTTTCTTTCAGTAGGTGCTGATGGCCTCTGTGACTGTGAACACCACCACAATTCTTGGGTCAGGACTTGGATGAATTGCCTGTATTTGGCCTTCCTACTTCCAGCATTTTAAATTTAAAAAAAAAAAGCCAATGGACATCATCCTTTTAGTGAGTCACTGGGCCTCTTGAACTTCTCACACAACCTCTCTCCTTCTAATCACATTTTCTGCTGAAGTCTGTGGCTTCAAGAATAACTACATCAATGACAGAAGGAGCACATCACCTCATAAACTAATGTCTTGTCAGGCTCTACCTACACTACATTGGAAAGAGTCTGCAATTCCCACATTGGTTCCTGTAGATCTCTGAACCCACAACAGTGGTATGGAAGCAGGTCCTCCTTGATTCTGAGCAACTGCCTCAGAAGGAACCATTTTTCTTCCACTTTTTCTCTTTTAATTATCTGAAGTTTGGCTCTCCCTTCAGCTGGATGAATTTTTACCATTTTTAATGCCTTTTGAGTCTTCTAACACAAAGGCAGATTCTAAGTCTTAAAAAATGTGTCATTTTCTTATTTCCCATAATGAATTCTTCCATATCATTATGTAAAGAACTATTATTTTGGCAACTTCATTTGGTTGTAGAAACTCAAAGGGTATGTTTAAGCTTGTTGTTGGTTTACTTGCATCTATTTTGTTTGCCTTTGTTTTTAATCCTCCTTTGGTTGCTGAAATACTCCCAATCTTGCACACTAAACTTTCAATGTGGTACCATCAACTTGGTTCATCAGGTGGATCGCGTTAATTGGGTGGGGGGAAGGGATACTCCATTGATCCTCTCTGCCATTCTTAATGTTCCTGAGGATTTACCTCCAATCTGTTTCTCTGCAGCAATTGAACCACATGGTGATGCAGCCGGCCAGGACACTTTCGATAGAGTTCCTATAGAATGTTAACGTAATGGTGGCTGGTAGCCTTGCCTGCTTCAGTCTTCACAGGAAAGTGTTGTTATTGTGCTTTCCTATAAAATTTTTAAATTTGTAGAAAATTTATAAAAAAAATTCTGACAAGTGAGGAGGAGATGTTATGAACTTTGTGTTCTCAAATCTCCATAGAGTTGTTGGATTCGACAATAGCTGGATGGGAGAAGCCATAGAGTAGTGGTGGATGATTGCTTCTCAGTCAGGAACTTGTGACTAGCGGTGCTGAGACCATTGTTGTTTGTCATCCGAATGAATGATCTGGATGATAGCGTGATAAATTGGATCAGCAAGTTTGCAGATGATACTAAGATTGGAGGAGTTCTGGACAGCAGATTTTCAAAGTTTGCAGAGGGATCTGGACCAGCTTAGAAAATGGGGTGAAAAAAATTCATTTAGAAGTTAATGCAGACAACTGAGGTGTTGAGGTTTGAAAGGATAAACCCAGAAAAGGCATACACGGTATGTGGTAGGGCACTGAGCAGTGAGGTAGAACAGAGGGATCTGGGAATATAGGTACATAATTCCCTGAAAGTGGCATCACAGGTGGATAGGGTTGTAAAGAGATCCTTTGGCATATTGGCTTTTATAAATCAAAATGTTGGGTATAGGAGTTGGGATGTTATGGTAAAGTTGTATAAGATGTTGGTGAGGCTAAATATGGAGTATTGTGTGCAGTTTTGGTCACCTAACTACAGGAAAGATAAATAAGATGGAAAGAATGCAGAAAAGCTTAATTAGGATGTGGCCTGGACTTCAGGAATGGAGTTACAGGGAAGGGTTAAACAGGTTAGGACTTTATTTCCAGGAGTGTTGAAGAATGAGGGGAAATTTGATAGAGGTATTTAAAATTGAGGGGAATAGAGTAAATATAGGTTTTTTCCACTGAGGGTAGGTGAGATACAAACCAAAGGACAAGGGTTGAAATTGAAAGGGGAAAAGTTTAGGGGAAACATGAGGTGGAACTTATTCACACAGAGTAGTGGGAGTGTAGAATGAGCTGCCAGCTGGGGTGGTGAATGTGGGGTCAATGTTTAACATTTAAGAATATGGACCGGCACATGGATGGGAGAGGTATGGAGGACTATGAACAGGATGCAGGTCAGTGGGTCTAGGCAAAAGGCCAAAAAAGCCAGTTTCTTTGATGTAGTATTGAGGGTGGTTGTTCATGGTCCTCCTGATGTCTATGATCATCTCCTTAGTCTTGTCCACATTGAGACTCTTGTACCATTTCATGAGATTTTCTACCTCTTCTGTAGTGTGACTCATGGTTGTTGCTGATGAGACTGACTACTGTGGTATCATCTGCAAATTCGATGACACTTTTGGAGCTGGATGCATTTGTGGGAAAGTAGCATGAACAGGAGCCGGCTGAGCACACAGCCCTGAGAGTGACAGTGCTCTAAGTTCTACTTCTGACTCAGACAGGGGTCTGTGCAGTCTCTCAGTCCGCGACCAGTTATGTTGTCCAGTTCTGCTGCTTCGTGTGGGTTCATCTTGGATAGGGTTCTTCTAGCTGCGGCTATTCATGGGTGAAATTGAACTTTTTTCAGCATCATCCTGTTCTTCTCATCAAACCATGCATAGAAGACATTCAGTCTGACCAGAAGAGAGGTATCATTGTCCTTAACTGACAAGGCTGACTTGTGATCTGTAATAGTCTTGATTGTGATAGATATTTGTGAGGAGTTGGACAATTTGCAGCATCCATGGTGCTTAAATCTCTTTCTCTGAAGCCAATCAGTTATTTTGATTTGTGTATGGTGCTGCTTACTTCAAGTACTCTAATTTGGCAATTCTTTTCCATGTATCGGGCAATAATTATGGACTAATTATTGCATGAAATCAGAAAGGTGATAATTTTATTTAATCTTGGTGTTGATACTCATGTTCAATTTTAGTAGTCACACTTGTTTAAGATCAATAACTAGAGCTTTGACTGTCATTATGATCTTTTCCTAGCCCAGAACACCCATTTTGCTTCCCTGGTTTGTGGGAACGCAAAATATCAGGTTTAAATATTGTTCCATATACTCAAATTTTGTGTCTCAAGATCAAAACTTATTATTATTTAGCAACAGTTTTTGTTTTGATTTGCCCCCTTTAACCAAACACTTTTTTTCTTTAGTTTGTCCTAATGATTTATGAGTATATTTAAAAAAAAAATGCAATTGTCATTAATTCTTAATGTTTGCAGAAAGTCATTTACTTTTAATTATTGGTAGCTCGAAAAGGAGTAATGCTGTGCCAAAGCAGTTAGGTCTAAAATAATGTATTGATTTTTGATTAGAAATGAGATGAATTCAAAACATTTTATCGTGAACTTGTGAGCCATAACATCCTTTCTGGCATTATATAGTTTCCAATATTTGAGAGATTCTTAGTGCTTTTTGAATTTATCAAATTAAGTACATTTTTTGGCTTTCTCACTTATCCATTATCTACAATATCTTGACATTAACATGATTCAGCTCTTAACTGATTCTTCATTCTCATTGTTACACTGACAGTTGAGTCAGTCTTTTAATAGTGTATCATTCAGCAATACCATTTTAGAGTTGCAAATTAAAGTGCAACAAACCCTTTCATAATCTTGATTTGTATAACAGAAAAACACTTTGACAAAAGAAGTCATCAGTAATTTGTTCATGATTTAGTTATATGCTTTAAAGATGTCTCTCTGTAAAATTCTGCTTGTAATATTGAAATATTTCCTTACCTAAACTGGGAAATGCATTTTGGGAGCAAGGGACATTTATTTTCCTGGGATCCTCCGCATAATGTCTATTCTCTTTTCTTTGGCTTGGCTTCGCGGACGAAGATTTATGGAGGGGTAAAGTCCACGTCAGCTGCAGGCTCGTTTGTGGCTGACAAGTTTATTTCAGTAAATGCTGCACTTGAGGATGGCTTGGCATTGGGACCTTTCTCTGTGTGTATACTGTACATGCAAACTTTACTTGCCAATTGGATTTCACATTATAGATTGCAACAATGTCTTAAAATTGACAGGCATCTGCTTCACCTCCAGAAGAGTAGTACAGTCTTAACAGTTGAGCTGGCATTGGAATTCTTGTACATTCTTCATTTAAGGTTCTGTTTGGGAAAATAATTTGCTTTTCCTTTTCATGCCTTTTTATCAGTTTTGTATCATTTTGAGGATGGATTCACAATGATTAAGTTCCTGAATAAGTAATCAAGAGTCACAAGACCACGGAGCAGCATGGTTAGTGCAACACCTTTATGGTGCCAGCAATTGGGATCGGGGTTTGAATCCCATGCTGTCTGTAAGGAGTTGTTTTCCCTGTGTCTACGTGGGTTTTCCCTGGGGGGGGGGGGGGTGTCTGGTTTCCCCTCACTGTTCGAAACGTACTGGGGGTGTAGGTTAATTGGGTGTAAATTGGGCAACACGGACTCATGGGCAGAAATGGCCTGTTACTGTGCTGTATGTCTAAATTTTAAATTTAAAAGACCAATTTTTGAATAAAGTTACCGATGAATTTAATATCATTGGATTTTTAAAAAAAGGGCTGATGTCAGTTAGGCTGACCGAGTTTCAGACTGTCATTTGAAATGTCATTTTGAAATGTTTGGAAAATAGACATGCACCAATGAATAGCAAGCTCTTGGTGCTTTGCAAATTTACATGCACTTGGAGAAGCATAGGGATGCTTATTCTTGTTGGGGATGATTACCATGACTTGGTGAAAGGCAGGCAGTGCCTCATGAACTGAATTTAGGTTTCAAGGAGGTGACAAAGCAGATTGGTAGAGTATTGGATGTGGTGCATATGGATTTTTGTAAAATATTTCACAAAGTTCCTCATGGTAAGCTCATCCAGTAGGTCATGAGTCATGGAAATTTGGCTGCCTATATTTGGAATTGACTGACCTTCAGGAGTCTGAGATGATTGAATTCTGACTGAAGGTCAGTGATTGATGGTATTCAGTAGGGATCTATTCTGGGTCCCCTGGTCTTCATGATCTTCATAATTTGGATGAGGAAGTGGATGGGTTAGTAAGGAAATGGAGGTGTGGATAGTGTTGAAAGTTGTTGTAGGCTGCAGCAGAATATAGGGACAGGATGCAGAGTTGGATGGGGAAGTGGCAGATGGAGATTAGTCCAGAAAAGTAAGAACTAATGCACTTTGTACAATCAAACCTGAAGGCAGAATACAAGGTTAATGGCCATATCGTAACAGTGTGGAGCATCAGAGGGATCTTTTTAGTCTAAGCATATTAACCTTCATCAGCCGGGGCATGAGTTCAAGAGCTGTGAGGCAACGTTGCAGCTCTTTCAATCATTGGTTTCTGTGAGACCATAATTCGAGTATTATGTTTGGTTAGGGCTCCTCATTTCAGAATGTTGTGGAAGCTTTAGTGATGGTGCAGAGGACATTTACCAGGATGTTGCCTGAATTGGAGAACATGAGGAAAGGCTAAGTGAGCTAGGGCTTATTTCTTTGGAACAACGGGTGACAATAGAGGTCCCTTTAATGGATTATGAAGAGCATGGAGTAGACCTTTTTCTCAGGGCATGAATGGCCAATATTAGAAGATATCAGTTTAAGGTGTGTGGAGGAAAGTTTAGGGGAGATGGGTTTTTTATACAGTGGTGTCTACTTAGAATGTACTGCTGGGGTAAAGTTTGAGGCTGATATCTATCCTCTTGGATAGGAACATAAGATGTAAGAACATTGGAGTGGGGTTGTATCCTGTGAAGGAGGGAAGGGTTAGGGTTAGATTGATCATGAAGTTTGGTTTTTGGTTTCCACACAATCATTGACCAAAGGGCCTGTACACTGCTATAGTCTTCTTTGTTCTAAGTGAACACTTCCATCATAATGCCTGGATGGTGCCACAGTGGTATTGAGATAGGAATAAATTCTCAACATTGGTTCAGAATCGCATAATACCTTAAGGCATCACCTCAGATGTGGGCAAGAAAATCACCACCTGATTACCACATAATCTTTTCCCTTGGCTGATGAATTGGTATTCACTTCTTTTGAATAGGAATTGGAAGAAACAGAAGGTGGCAATGACATAGAATTAGTCAGTTTGATGGACTTTCATCAGTCATCATCAAAAGTGACTTGGTGGGATGATCACTAACGAAGTTGACTGAGTCTTTAGGGACATGAAAGCTGGACTATATTTGAAATGGATGATGAGTGAACAAAATTAAGGAAATCTTTATCAGACTAATTTGCTTTTTAAAGGCAGCATGCATTCAAGTAACAACAGTATAGTGTACGATGTGGCAAAATCTTGTCAGCACCTGGAAAACATCCTTCATATTATTCTATTTTACTAAATGAGTTGGACTCTGGTTATGGAGCTCATGAGACATTGACCTTTTGCAGTAGCAAATAGTATTTCACAATAGTCTGTGTGCTCTGCCCAATTTATCTCTCACTCGCATTGTAACGAAGCCAGCAGATCAACAATAGTTCAGTGGGGGGGGGGGGGGGGGGAAGGAGAAAATGTTGTGAATAGTATCAAATGTAATATCTCAGATGTAATGAAGAACGTGGTTTGAACCTGTCGATGGATACACAAGTGCATAAGATACCACTGGAATCATATGTGCGTGTGGCAAGCTAAGTGATCTTGAACCATGCAACAGCTGAAAACCTTGGTATCTCCCCACATTCAATCAAGAGTGATGGTATAAAACTTGAAAGTTAATTGAAGGATGTTGTTTTGAGAGCATTCCTATTCTCACTGAGTGCAAAAGAAAATGCTGATCCAGTTGCAAGGATCTTTATTTGGAAAGGTGGAGTAATTGATCCAAAATGGACACAGAAAATGCTGGAGGTGCTCAAAAGGTCAGACTGCCTCCCTGAAGAGGAAAACAATTGAATATTTTGTGTCAATGAACTTTCATCAGAATGATTCACTCTGCTGATATGGTAAGCTGAGTGAACTGGCTGAAAGTGATGGACGCAGGAGCACCTATGGGAACAGACAGGTTCAAGACGAAATATTTGGACTCTAAAGACAACATCAAGACAAATCCAATCTGGCTAATCGTCCAATTTAATGTACTGTCATTTATCAGAAAAACAATGGATGACATTGCTGCCAAATTCATTAAGTGGCCTAGTTCCCAATATGGACAAAAAAACTCGAACCCCAGAGTAGAGGTGAAAATGACTGCCTGGTATTAAAGCCATAAAAGTCAGTATGGGAATGATCTCTTTGGCCTAACTTTCCCATGTTACCTTAGCTGGTCCCATTTGCTGATGTTTGATCCATATCCCTCTGAACCTCTCTTATCTGTGTACCTGTCTTAATTATCTTTTAAATCTCGGCTGCACCATTTCATCGGATGCAAGGATCGACAATGAGATAGACAACAGACTCGCCAAGGCAAATAGTGCCTTTGGAAGACTACACAAGAGTCTGGAAAAACAACCAACTGAAAAACCTCAAAAGATTAGCGTATACAGAGCCGTTGTCATACCCACACTCCTGTTCGGCTCCGAATCATGGGTCCTTTACCGGCATCACCTACGGCTCCTAGAACGCTTCCACCAGCGTTGTCTCTGCTCCATCCTCAACATTCATTGGAGCGACTTCATCTCCAACATCGAAGTACTCGAGATGTCAGAGGCCGACAGCATCGAATCCACGCTGCTGAAGATCAAACTGCGCTGGATAGGTCAAGTCTCCAGAATGGAGGACCATCGCCTTCCCAAGATCGTGTTATATGGCGAGCTCTCTACTGGTCACCGAGACAGAGGTTCACCAAAGAAGATGTACAAGGACTGCCTAAAGAAAGCTCTTGGTGCCTGCCACATTGACCACTGCCAGTGGGCTGATATCGCCTCAAACCGTGCATCTTGGTGCCTCACAGTTCAGCAGGCAGCAACATCCTTTGAAGAAGACTGCAGAGCCCACCTCACTGTCAAAAGACTAAGGAGGAAAAACCTAGCACCCAACCCCAACCAACCAATTTTCCCTTGCAACCTCTGCAACCGTGTCTGCCTGTCCCGCATCGGACTTGTCAGGCACAAACGAGCCTGCAGCTGACGTGGACATTACCCCTCCATAAATCTTCGTCTGCGAAGCCAAGCCAAAGAAAAAGATTATAATTCTACCTACCTCATTCACTTTCTCTTGCAGTTCATTCCAAATACCTACCACCTTCAGGCTCCTTTTTCCATCTCTTTAAATCTATGTCCTTTAGTTTTGGACTCCCATACCCTTGAAAATGACTGCTCATTTTCTGTCTTCAATTGGTAATTCCTCTCAGCTCCTCAGAGAAAAATAAATCCTAGCCTCTGCAGCCTACCCTTGTAACTGATGCCCTCCAGTCACAATAATACCCTTGAAGGTCTTTTCTGCACACTTTTTAGCTTTATCAGACTTGGTTTTACTTGCATTTAACCTTCATTCAAATTTCTGACTGAACTGGTGTAATGGAGACAAATTCATTGGAGAAAGTGTTGGCTGCTAAATATGACCACCAGCATTTTGGGTATAGACCACTGAGGATCTTTGTTGTAAAAGCCACCATGGGTCCTGTTTTACTGACAATTTAAACCTTCAGAGGGTCATCGGAAGGGATGACTGGGCCGTTGCTCCTATGGAACAGGATTGGTCGGTCATGATCCCCTTTTTCCTAGAACTCTCAAGAGTTTGATGCTTTGGCAGATAATAGGTAGACTATTTGACCTATCAAGTCTGCTCTGCTTTTCCATCAAGAGTTCTCCCGCTCAGCCCCACACTCCTATCTTCGATATTCTGATCATTCAGATACCTATCAATACACCCAATGACCTGTCCTCCACAGCTGCCCATGGTAGGAAATTAGAGGATCACCACTCTATGGCTAAAGAAATTCCTTCGTATCTCTGTTTTAAATGGTTGTGCCCTCTTGTCCTGAACTCCCCTACCATGGGAAACAACTTTGTCATTTCTACTCTGTCCAGACCTTTCAACATTTGAAATGCTTCTAAGGTCCCCCTCATTCTTTTGAACTCCAAAGAGTGCAGACCAAAAGTTGTGAAACATTCCTCATATGCTAATCTCTTTATTCCAGGAATTATTCTTGTGAATCATGTCTGAACTCCATACACTTTGCAAGAAAAGAAATAAATGGGCAGTCTATTTTTTTTTAATTGGGAGAAAATTGAAAATATCTATATGCAAAGGGGCATGGGAGTCCTCGTGCAGGATGGCCTGAAGGTAAATTTGCATGTTGAGTTGGTGGTGAAAGCCAGTGCAATCCTGGTATTCATTTCAAGAGGAATAGAATACAAGAGAAGGGATGCGTTATTGAGGCTTCATAAGGCACTGGTAAGATCTCAGTTGGATAAATGTGAGCAGTTTTAGGCACCTCATTTAAGAAAGGATGTGCAAACATTGGAGAGAGTTCAGAGGAGGTTCACAAGGATGATTCTGGGAATGAAAGGGTTATATGAGGAGCATTTGACACGTCTTGCCCTTTTCTCATTGGAACTTAGGAGAATTGGCGGGGGGCGGGGGGGGGAGGGGTGGGGAATCTCATTGTCCATGCATTTCAACATTCAAATTATTTCCGAGTAGATGTTGAAAGGTTGTTTCCCATAGTGGGAGAGTCTAGGACAAGAGGGCACAAATTCAGGATGGAAGGGTGTCTGCAGAACAGATGTGTAGGAATTTCTTCCATTGAATTGTAAATTTGTGGAATTTGTTGCCACAGACACTTGTGGAGGCCTGGTCATTAGGTGTATTTAATGCAGAGATTGATGGGTTCCTGATTAACCAGGACATCAAATGAGGTGGGTGGGTGGGTGAGGGGAGGAACAGGATAGTGTGGGTGGCTGACTGGAAAATGAATTGGCTCATAATTGAAAGGTGGGCAGACTTAATGGGCTGAATAGCCTATTTCTGCTCTGGTCTTGTGGTCAATTCTTGCAGATGCTTTCTTAAATAAGGAGCCCAAAACTATTCTTGGTACTCCAGATGAGGCCTCTCCAGTGTCTTGTAAAGCCTCAACATTACATTCCTGCTCTTAAGCTTCCTACCCAAGTTCCTCTTTCAAAGACCTGAAGGGATTCTCATCATAATTTCCTTGAAACCTATCTGCCAGTTTTACCAAATCTGCTGAGTTGTAATCTCTTTGAATGATGTTTACTCACTTTCCAATGGAACAGGATTTCTTAATTTAATATTTCTGCTAATCTGCATGGTTCTGGGAGTAGCAGAAGAGAAGAATGTTGTGGCTAACAGGAGTTTGAACTTTATTGGATGAGAAGGCAAGCCAACAAGTACAAATGTGATGGTTGAACAAGGCTGGTTTAGACTTCTTATCGGAGAACTTTGCATGAGCTCGAGATTATTTTGGGTAGACAATGACAGATCAGCCAGAGGAGTATTGAACTTAACACATCTGGAAGAAAATCCAATAACAAAGGAATGGAGAAGGGTTTCAACAATTATGGCCTGAAACTGAAATAGAGGTTGAAGTGGAATGAGTTTGGAAGTGCATTGATTGATGCCAGTGACATGAATGCACTTTCTTCATCTGTGCTATTTAGATAGGTTTATTTATTTACTTTAAAAATGGAAGTCTAAGCTAACTTGATTGTAGAAATAAAATATTCCCAAATGCAATGGGATACAATGGACATTATTTTGCTGGTTACTTTCTTGTTGACCAGAAGTATGGTCAGAATTTAAAAAGTTCTTTCATTTTAATTTGAGGAAGTCAATATAACTAGAAAGTTGATACAAAGCCCTGTTGATAAATGGGGCAAGTAATACTGGCTCAAAAAAATCTTTTTTGAGAGGTGCAACCCTGTTTGCTAATATTTGACATGAGAGGGCAAAACAAAACTAGCAGGAATTAATTTGGAAGATTGTATTTGGGCTTGATGGATTCACTAATGCCTCATTTATTGAGAATATTGTTCTGGACAGTACTTTTCATAAAAGGAATATTTCCGATTGCAATGTCTTTCACCTCAGCAAAAATAGTTTAAAACTAAACTTGGAATTAGCATGTCTCTGAAGATTATAATTAACAAGTGAAGCTGCTTTATTCTTAAAGTAAGGTACTGAAGATCTTTTGGTAATCATTCTTGCTATTTATTTTTAATGCTTTTGAGCATCTGTTTGTTCATTTCCTACTTCCTTTTATTTGCTTTTTAGGTCTGTGATTTTTAAAAAAAAATTATTCCTGGCTGCTTTTTAGCAGCTGTGTAGAATTTGCAGTCTATTTCACATTCCATGTGCCACTGAACCACTTGAGGTCAAATTTATTTAATTTCTGATTGGTGATCCTTTTAATGTATTGGGTGCACATTGATAAGTTCATTTCTTGTCTTCTGTTCTGATGAAAAGGATATGAAAAGGGTTGTTCAGGCTAATGATGGTTTGGTTAATTCATTAGTGAACAACAAACATTGATCTTGCAAATATTTTTGATTTATTAATATCTGCAATTTATAGTTTCTTTGGCAGAAGTGAAATTCCAATTTGTGTAATGGGGCAGCAAAAAAAAAAGCACATTGGCTAATGCCTTGTGAGACCTGTAACTATTCTTGAATGTTGTTGACTTAAACATTCAGACATAATAATTTTGGTCTGTATACTTGGAGTTAAAATACTCCAACTGGTATTCAACTCTCATGAGCCAAGTATGTTTTCAGTTTTGCAATCCTCTTCCAACTTGGGCAGCAGCCACACCATCTTCTCAGCATTTTAAAAGAAAGATGCAAATAATTTTTACAAAGTAGTGAGAGGTAAATCATGAAATGTAAACTGTTTGGGTCGGTAGCAGAATGTCGAGTATCATCACGCTGAGCACTGGCATACCTCGGGTATATACTCAGCCTACTTCTGTTCATGCTACTGACCCATGATTGAATCGCCAGATCGAGCTCCAACAGTGTTATCAAGTTTGCAGATGGCACAACAGTAGTTGGCGTCACCAACAACAGCTACACTATAGAGAAGAGGTGGAAAATATTGCAAAATCACGTGAGCGTAACAACCTGAGTCCCAATGTTGTCAAGACAAAGGAGATGATGATGAATTTCCAGAGGACCAGAAACAAATACCCCCACTATTATCAACAACTCTGTAGTAGAGAGAGTTGAACTAGTGACCAATCATGGAGACTCTATCTTCTCATTTGTCAGGAAGGGGCAATGGCGACTGCACTTCCTGAAAAGACTGAAGCTGGCACGGCAACCAGCCACAGTTACATCAACCTTCTATTGGAGCTCAATTGAGAACATCCTGGCTGACTGCATCACAGTGTAGTACAGTTGAGAAATGGATCAGAGTTCAATCCACTGTACCATTAAGAGTGGCAGAGAGGATCGCTGGAGTATTCCTTCCCCCCCAAAAAAAAAATAATTGATGTGATCTATTAGAATCATTGTCTGAAGATGGCAAGCAAAATCATTGAGGACCCCTTCCACCTTGCACACAGCATCTTTCATCTGCTGCCATTGGTGCCTTTGGGAAAGGAATACAGGAGTATCAAAGTTAGCACCACCAGGTTGAAGACCAGCTTCTTTCCATGGACGGTGAGAATGCTGAACAACCAAAGGAACTGCTCACAATAATCATCCAAGATTCTCGTGTTCATAAAGCAATATTTATTTGTATAGCTGAAATACCTGTTCTGCATATGTATTTGTATGTGTGTTATGTCCGGTTGTGTGTCTGGATTGGAGAATGCTGTTTCGTTGTTGACAGTAAACTGCAAATGAAACCCTTTATCTGCTCCTAGTGGATTTGGAAGGCAAATTAAGTTGGTGTGAAATGGTCTTCATTTGTGCAGTGATAATAATGCATGTTTTGTTGGGGGGGGGGGGTGGAGAAATGCATTTTCATTTCTAGCAAGAATTTATAAACATTTATATACACATTTTAATATAGAAAAAATAATACATGGAGGAAAGAGGACAATAGTGTGTATTTGGGGGTGGATTAATGGAGACAAAGTTGAATTAAAATGGAGAGTTGAGTAAAATGCTGAGGTAAAAGGATGTTATGTCCTCGGTTGTACCATCCGAGGTCTTAATAAACACTAAGAAAAGCTTGCAAGTTTAGAACCACAAATCTTTACTCACATGAGGTTACTGGTCATGTATTGGTACACTCTCACTGAGCATGCTCACCACTCAAGTGTGATGTGGCTCTTGCATGCTCACCATTCAAGTATGATGTGACTTAGTCTTGCAGTGTTCATGCTCCAGCATTAAATAGTCCAAAATTTCCTCTGTACATAACATCCCTCCTTAAAAAAATTAAATGATTTATTAATATTTAACATTTTTAAAAAATAAATTATTACTGCTTCTTTACCCGCATTTGCCCTTAAGAATTAATTATTCTAATTAAACAATTGCAGTTCTATATTTTCAGTGGAATCGCACTGGTAGTAGGATGTGGCTTTTCCACCTCGTAGTCCTTGTTTTTGTTTGGTTCAGTGGTGTTAGTATGCTTGTGGGTGGAGTCTTGGTTCTCCTGTTGCTTGCTGTTCATTCGTTATGGTGTTGTTGGTTGGGGTTTATACTCTCATTCCCTCAAGATGGAATTTTAGAAGCTTCTGGCACTTTCTGTGTCAGATCTGGTGTTGGGGGAATCTGGGTCCTGTTTTGTCTCCGCTACCTGCCAGGTTCTGTCTCCATGATGTATGACCTTGGTGTCTCAGCTTCTCTAACAATCTTTGCTGGACTGGGTTTTTAATCACTGGCTCTTGAACATGTGGGTTAGTCAACTTCTTGTTTCCTCTTGGTCTGGTGGATGGATTTTGCTTGGCAGAGTTGTCTACTTTCTGTCATTCAGAAGCACTGCCGGGGATTTCATGTCAGCCTTCAAGGGCGGTGGTCGCAGTGACAAGAGTGAGATAGGGATCTTCCTTTGTCTCTTGACACTTTGTGAGAGTGTGTTTACTTGTCTGTACATGCCTCTCAATGAATACATGGCCCTTGGGGTAATGTAGTGTTGGTGAACCCATATTCTGCAGCCATTTCTCTGAATTTACATGATGTGAATTTGGTCCCATTGTCATGTATCACTTGTTCGGGTATTCCCTGTTCTGTGAAGAGTGCATGTACTGCAGCAGCGATAGTTGGTGCTTTCAGTTCCTTCACTTTCCTGATGAAGGGGAATTTGGAGTAGTAGCAGGACACAATCAGATACCATTCTTGGTTTTCTGTGAGCAGGTCTGCTCCCACTGTGTGCCATTGCCTGGTGGGTATTTCTGCAGGTATCATCTCTTGTTGTGTATTTCTGGCATGCTGGACATGTAGCCACCATGTTTTTGATGTCCTTGTACATGCCTATCCAGTACACTGCCAACTTTGCTCTAAGTTTGCATTCCTCCATTCCCATGTGGCCTTGGTGTATTTTCTGGAGAATTTCTTTTTTCATTGTCTCTGGTATTATCAGCCGAGACCCTGCCAGCAGTACACCGTTCTCCAGGGATATATTGTCCCTGATAGGTACAGTCCACAATACACAATATCCTTTCTGGCCATCCCTCTATCACCTGTTGGGAGAGCAGCTGTAGCTCTTCATCCTTTGCGGTTTCTTCCTTAATCTAGTTTAGTTTGTTATTAGTGACCCTGACGAGGTGATGTATCTTGATTTCCATGTCTTTCATTTCGTATTTTTCATTTGGGGAAAGACATGAAAAAGCATCAGCAAGCACCATTTCCTTCCCTGGCCTATACTTCAAGGTAAAGTTGTAACATTGGAGCCGGAGGAGTAGCCTCTAGTCTAGTTGGTGCCTTGCTTAGGTTCTTATTCTGGATGTGTTCCAGCAGGCGATGATCACTCTCTACCACAAACTGTCTCCCATAGAGGAATTTATGGAATTTTTCACATCCATATACGACTGCCAACAGCTCCCTTTCGATATTGGCATATTAGGTCTCTGCTGTTGTCAGGGCCTTTGAGGCAAAGGCTATCGGTTTTCCTTCCTGCACCAAATGTTGCCCCAAGGCCTCTGATGGAAGTGTCTACTTGTAATGTGACAGTTTTATTTCATAGTAGCTCAATTCTACTTCTCTGCAGAGCACTTCCTTAAGCTTGTCAAAATCTTGCTGATGCAATGGTGACCACTGAAACTTCACATCGTCTTTCAGCAACTCTGAGGTTGGCTGTGTGGTCTGGTATGTGGGGTGAAGGAACTCGTATATTGGACCAGGCGGAGGAAGCTTCTTAGTTCCTTTATGTCCTTTCATTGTTCCATTTCAGCAATTGCTGTTACCTTCTCTGGGCTTGGCCTGACCCCTTCAGGTGTGTACACCATTCCAAAGAACTGGCACTCCTTCACCTTAATGATGCATTTGTCTGCATTGACTTTGATGCTGACCCCTCTTTGTTCTCTCCATGACCTCATGTAGGTGGAAATTGTGCGTTTCCCATCTTTGCCAAAGATCTGGATGTCATCTGCAATGCCGACAGCACCTTTGTATCCCCTGTAGGTCTCATCTATCTTTTGCTGGAAGATGTCTTGGCTCACCTTTAGGCCAAAAGGTAGGTGCAGGAACTTGTACCGGCTGAATGGAGTGTTGAATGTTGTTAGTGTCAATTCTTCATCCAGCTTCACATTCCAATACCCATTCTTGGTATCTAGCTTACTGAAGGTTTTGGATCCCACTAGTTCAGAGGTGATGTCTTCCAGCAATGGTATTGGATAGTACCCTCTTTTGATTGCTTGGCTTAAGTTTTTGGGGTCCAGACATATTCTTAGGTGGCCATTTGGTTTTTCTTTTATTACTATAAAATTTACCCAGTCAGTTGGCTCTACTACTTTTGCTATTACTCTTTTTTCTTCTCATTGTGGTTATTTTGGTTTATAGGGATTTTTTTTCTATATGGTGTGGGTTTCTATCAATCCCCCTGCTGCTACCATGTGACCTCAGTTGTATCATTGGAGGTCTTAATAAACACTAAGAAAAACTTTCAAGTTTGGAAGCACAAACCTTTACTCACATCAGGTTACTGGTCATATATTGGTACACTGTTGCACTGAGCATGCTCACCACTCGAGTGTGATGCGGCTCTCACAGTTTTGCAGTGTTCATGCTCCAGCATAAAATAGTCCCAAGTTGCCTCTGTATAGAACAAAGGAGTAAAAGGGACAAAGAGGAAGGAAAGTCAGAAAATGAAGAAGGCATTTTGGGAGGGAAAATGAAACATTCTCCAAGGGGTGTTAAAGGAATTCGGGGAGGGAAATACTTCTAGAAGATATTGTTTGAAGCAGAATTGGGCAAATTGAATGCATAACATGAAAATGTTTATTAAAGTGGAGGAAATTGAGCCAATTTTGATTATAGTCGTATGAATTATTAAGGAATGGACATTTTTTTGTGAAAAAAGATGCAATTACAAGCATTTTGATAAAGTTTATGGAGGAGAGGAGACATGTTTTCCATCTTGGATGGGTTTTGGATAGAGGAGTCATTAAATTTGGAACAATAAACATAAGCTGAACTGTTGATTTCCACAAAAACATAATAAATGCAAAATTATAGGATGGGGAAAATTAATAATTTGAAAACTTAAATCAAATAGTATTTTTCTTCATAGATGTTGTGGTTCAAAAAAATCCCTTGGAGTCCAGGTGCATTTATGCAAATAGGTCTTTACTGAGCATAAGTTGACATGCAGGAGAAACCTGGTGAAAGATTTTCCCAAAATTCAATTAAATGACTCATCTTTTTAAAATTTAATTTACCATAATATTTTGTGTTAGCATTTGCTTTGGCCCAACATGAAACGGATGTGTTCATGCAGGCATTTGTCGAGATCAAATATTATCTTTCAAAAACTGTCTCTTTACGACCCTATTGCTGTAAATTGGTGGTCTCTTCTCTTTACAGACTGTGGTATTCATTTCTGTAGCTGGCCTTGTAATATCAAAATTGATTGTTGTTGAAGGCTGGTTCTTGTTTGCAATAAGATAGTCCTGGACATTGAACACAATGCATTAAACCAAAGCCATTGTGTGGAATACTGTAGTAGTAAAACTGTATTTATCACTACCTTAATTTCAGTAATTTCAGAGCACTGTTAACATCAAATATCGATATCCAGCATGCTAAGCAGGAGAGGATAGTTTAGTTGGGGGAGGAGAGAGGTTAAGAAAGGGATTTCAGAACTTGCGGTTCAGATAACTGAATGTATCGATACCAGTGGTGCAATTTAAAAGAAAAACAGATTTGTAAGAGATTATGATTGGAAAGGTAGGAGAATGATTGACCTTCAACCTCCCAAAGTCAAAAATCATCTCCTTTGTTTTATTCTTGTTGAGATTCTAGTTGTTCTTGCACCATTTGATGACCCTCCCAACCTCCTCTCTGGAGACCGACCCCCTCATTGTTGCTGATGAGGCCAGCTATTATTGTATCATCTGCAAACTTGATAATCCTGTTTGAACTGAACCTGGTAGAACAGTCTCCTATCAGTAGTGTGAACGGTGGCAGTCAGAGCACACCGCCCTGAGGTGCACCAATGCTCAGTGTGATGGTATTTGAGATTTTGCTGTTCAAATATTTTCACAATCATGGTTGTTAATTCATGACTTTAAATTTAATCAGGTACATATGAAAACTAAGTATAAACATTTGCATGATACTTCACCATTGATGAAGATTTAAGATCCATCTCCATTTTTTGTAGCTTCTTCTATGGTATTGCAGCAGGCAACATTTAAGATTTATCTGGAAGCCTATTTTAATTGGAACAGAATAAAATAACATAGGAAGAGGTCCTTTGGCTTGATGGTCAGTCATTCTAACTAATACCATCTGCCAACAGTGGCTTGTATCTATTTTCTACTCATTCATATATCTCAGCTTCTTCAATTCTATTATTATTTCTGTTATTGTGTGTGTGGGTGGTATGTGCGTGTACATTAAAAAAAATGTTGCTTTGCAAGTCTCCTTTAAATGTTCTCCCTCAAACTTTAAAACTACATCTTTGACATTTCCGCTACATGAACTCCTGACTTGCGACCTATGCTACTTGCGTCCATCCACACATGACCAAATTTAAAAAAAAAAGAAAAATTATAAAATGTATGTGGTTTATGTTGTATTTGACAAATTATAACAGGGATACAGGGCATGAAAGAGCCAAAATTTGTATACTTGTTAGTTGGTGTGCCAGGGACCATAGGCTGGGTGTGGCCATCTTGATTCCTGTGCAGATGCTTGAGTCTTCAGTTAGTGCATGTGTGGTTGGTTCGTGTATTGGAGTTTAGTTGGCGCATGAGTGAGAGTTAAGGGTGAAAATTCAATATTGTCAGGGCACTTAATTCTCATGTGTGTGTGGGCAAAATTCTGACTTGCGTCCATTTTGAGATGCAACCATAATTGAGACCGAAGGACTGGCTGTAAGTCGGGGACTATCTGTATCTACAAGTTCATAATTTTTATATATTTCTTAGGTCACTCCTTAGCCTCACACTCAAAACAGTACAATCCAAATTTGTTCAACCCCTCTTCATAGCTAGAACTGTTCAATCCAGGCAATATTCAGGTGAACAACTTCTGAACTTCTGCAGGGAACCCACATCCTTCCTATCATGTGGCAGCCCAAACTGCACACAGTGCTCCAAATGTGGGCTGTGATGATATATTTTCTATTATATATAGATATGTTTTTAAAGGAGATAGATTGTGGGAGTTTTAGAGTGTTGGTCACTTCACACAAACACTTCACAAAAATTAGTCCATTTACAATGCAAAAGCTTGGATGAAGCCAGTCATCCAGGCACCGAGAGCCTTCACAAAGACAATAAAACAGCGAAAGAATCTCAAAAGCAGGTGTAAATAGATTGTTTTGAAAGCAACAGGTGAGCCGAAGCTTGGGTCTGCTGTTCTAAGAAGGAGTGGTTTCACAAAGAGAGAGAGAAAGAGAGAGAGAGAATGAACTGATTTCTGCTTTTGGAGTTTGGAACAACAAGCTGGCAGCTTGTTTAAATCCCAATTTGAAGACTGCTTGTGAGTTCTGAGTTCAGCCTGTTCAAAACTCTTGTGGTCCTTACAAGAGAAAATGGCTGGTTAGAGTGTTTTACCTGAAATGACCTGGGAGAAGAGATTATTATTTGGAACACCCTGATGGGGCAAGTTTCTTTGGCAAGGCACTGAAGTGGCTGATCAGAGGGAATCCGTTTGTTGCTCGTTGGACGCATACAAATCTCTCTCTGAAACCAACAAGAACCTTCCTGAGTGGTAATCAATTACCTTTAAGTGCCAAACCCTGGTGAAAATTCATGAATGTTGAATTCTGTGCAACCAGTGAACTTGGAGGAGTGAGAAGTGAGATTGGACTGTGAATCAAATAACTTTTCTGAACTTGTACGCATTACATACATATGTGCTTAAATTAGAAGGGGGTTAAGTTGATTGTAATAAGTTAGTTTAATCCTGTTTTCATGTTTAAAGATAATTAATTGCAAATTTTGTTTAAGTAACCATTTGTCTTGGTGAATTTCTATTGCTGATGGGTTTTGGGGTCCTCTGAGCCCGTAACAGGGCTAATAAATGTTTTATGCAGCTGAAACCTGACTTTTTGAATATTTTGTATAATTTTTCAAAAGTCAAACAGCTCCAATAATTCACAATACAACAATCACATTCATCAAATATATACACATTTCTTCTTCTGAGTCTGGTTTTAACCCCCCTTCCCAACTCAACAGAGAAAAAAAAATTGGCCATTTAAATAAAGAAATGTGCATGAAAAGGCAAAAACAGTGTCTTTTTTTAAAAAAAATTTAAAAAAAGTTATACTAAAGACCAGTAACAAATTAAAAAGGAAAAAGAAAGGTTGGGGGGGGGGAGGAAACACATTAACCACAGCGTATGTTGGAGCTCAATCCTGTCCTCCAGGTTTCTTACATTTATCTGAACTTAGCCTGATTGGAAATGGACCCCCCCCCCCTCACGGAAGAGGAAGGACAAAGGTGGGTGGGGTCAGGCAGTGAAGCACAGGTTTCACACTATATCCTTGCACCTATGTAACGCCGGTACAATTGCCAGATTTTAAGTTTCATATTTTCTCTAAGAGAACACGGCTCTGCATTTTCGTATTCCAGTGTGCAATGCCCAGATGAGAGTCCGACTTCTAATTGACTGCTATGCGCTGCCTGGCCACCACCAATGCACTGAAACTTGACTACTATTTTCCTCAATGTCCAGATCAATTAAGGCAAGCCTGCTGTATCTACTTTTTACCTCCCTCTTCACTGTGTTGCCACTTTCAAGGTGCTATGGACTTGTACATCTCATTAATTGAGGAGCTATTACAATAAGAAATTTGATGGTAAGTTCTAAATCGGTTTGGTGGGAAAAATGTATGCATTTGTGATCATTATTTGCCAGCACAAAGGTGTAAAAGGCAACTGGATTTCTTTATTTTAAATTTCAAAGTCGGTGAACAATTAATGTTAAAATTTCTGATTTTAAAAACTTTACAATATTTCTTTCTATGAGAAAAAAAACACCATTCAGGTATGTATACAAAAGATAGAGGGTATTTCAAAAAAGATCAATGAATATGTGTAGTTTGAACTAAAACTCAATATTTATCAAGAAAGATTACAATTTCAGGTTGCATTTTTTTTTGTGGTTCCATACCATGCACAAATTAGTCAGTAATTTCCAACATTATAATCCATGTTTACATTTTGAAAAGTACAGTTTTGGCTCTAAAGCACTTTAGGTCACCCTGAGATCATGAAAGACAGGGTATAAATGTACCCTTTTACTCCTCAACTTTGGTAAATTGAAAGTAGATGATAAGGAATGGTGAGGAAATGGAACCTTAAGGGTTATCTTGCAAACGGGGATCATTAAGGATTGTCCTATGTAGTTTAAGTCGTGGCTTGTTATCGGGTAAAAATATTGAGAATACTAAAGGTAGATAAAACACTTCAGCATTTCTTGGTCTTTTAAATGCAAAGTATCTTTGAGATTAACTTTTAAAAAGAAGTGGTCACTGTTGCAAAGCAATTTTTCTAGGCAATCTTAGATGGTTCTTTGCTCAACTGGAAAACTAACTGTAATTATTAGAAATGGAGAAAAATCTGGGTGAATTGTGCCTGGTGAAAGTTGTTAATTTCACTTGTGCTAAATTGCATAAACCAGCATGCCTTTTCTGATTGAAGAGCCTGCCATGAGAGAAATGTTCACTTTTTAAAAATCTAAATAAAATTGTTTCTGATATTACATTTAGTAGTCTTCAGGGAACATACACATCTTTCAATTGTATGCTTCATTTATAAATCATTTCTTGCACATCATTATCAAAAACAAAACAATAACTCTGGCACAGGTCTAAAATCTACCTGCTAAAGGAAATAATCTTGGGAATATTTATCCCAAAGACGAGTGTTCATTTGTCTTTATAATTAAAACTAATATTAACATTTCTAGAAGACTAATTGGTGGGGGGGGGGAATAAGCTTGGGTGAACATAACCTTCCAAGCTATTCATGTGACCCTGGAGTACATTGATGCCAACAGCACTATCAGATTACTGCTCATAGACTAGATCTCTATCTTCAATACCATAGTACCCAGCAAATTTGTTCCCTCATTTCAGGATTTGGCTTCTGTATTTCCCCCTGATCCACACTTTCTTTGTTTTATAACTGGATCCTTGACACTCTAACAGACTGCAATCAGTGATGGTGAATAATAACATCTCCTCTGCTTAACAATCACATTCAAGACTAGTACTCCTCAGGATATTTACTCCCATACAATATTCTCCCTACCCACATAGCCATACAGCTAAATACAGTTCCAACTCTATCTTCACATTTGTTGACAGCACCAAAGTAGCAGGCTGGGTATTAATAAAACAGAATGCAGGAAAGAGATTGGAAGTTTGATGGCATAGTGCCAAGATAATGGCCTGTGTCACCATCAATACGGTGGAGATGGTCAATGACTTCAAGAGATGGGGTAGCCCTTGTCCACATTCATGGTTCTGAACTTGAAAGAGTAAATGTCTCAAATGACCTTGGACAAGCATATTGATGAAGAATCCACATATTCTTTCAATGAAGATGGAGGAAGTTCTGTCTGCTTCCCTTATCCAAGAACATTTTTTTTAAACAGGGGCACCATTAAAAACATGCTTGCTGGACACATCATGACATGGAACCTGCTCAATATCAGAAGCTACAGAAGTAGTGAATGCAGCTTGGAAAATAACCCAAATTTCCTTATCATCCAGAGATACCCAGCTTCATTTCCTTTTGCCTAGAAATTTCTTCCCTGAAGTCATGAGCCTCCTGAAGGAACCTTTAACAGTGAATGCTACCATGCTGCTCTTGCCTGAGTCATCTTGATGGAAGATGCAGGTAGAATGAGAAAGAACAGACATTTAGTCTGGCCACAGTCTTGTTGAATGTAAGAATCTAGGTTTTTTTTTCCAAGGCTTATTTGTGATATTGCCTGATATTTCTGAGAATCTTCCAATTCTTTTCACTGTGTAAACATTATTCCAAGCCAGTATTGTTTGAATTGGATCTAATAAAATTGCACTTTTTTAAAATTCAAGAATGTTTATATTTCTGCCAGAAATTAGAGGTGAAAGGTTAACCTTTAATGTAAGATGCAGCAGCAGACAATGGGACTAATCAAAGTAAAAATGGAAGCTATCATTCATTCAGCTCCTGCCTTCGTCAGCCCCTTTCACACTGGCACCTTGTCCTAGTAATAGCCAATATACAGGTTAAGAGTCCAGTGTGAATGGTCCTTAATCGGCATGCAGGCATTTAATTTAAAAAAAAACAAAAAAAACACCACACTGGGTAGATAGTATCATCCCCGGGGTCGTCATAAGCCAGCGTGCTGATTAACCCAGTGTGAAAGGGTCATGAACCGTCCAGGGACAAAAATAGTGATGAGTTGATGTTTTTATGATGAGTGAAGGAAACTAAAGATTAAAAACGAGGTATAAACTTTGCATTTAATTGACTAAATCCTGATCAATGTATTATGATCTTGTATTGAAACAAAATCATTATAATGGAATTAAACATTATGTACAGCACAATATAAAATTTAAAAAGGACTGCGGGAATGTGAAAGTGGCAATAAAACATAGCTGCACAATTTATAAAGACTGGGAGAGTCGGGGATGAAATAAATGCGTCGAGCGATGGTGGACCTGCCCTCCTGGAATTCCATATGACACAGAAAGGGCTGTATGTACTGAGCACTCATGGAGGGGTTTCTCTGCCGCACAGAATTCTGGGAGGGCAGGTCCACCATCACTTTGAGTTTATTTCATCCACAACTTCCCCACAATCTTTATAAATGTCCAGCTATGTGTTTTATACCACTTTTCCAAGGTCTTTTATAAAGGATTGTATGAGTCGGCACAACAACAGGAGCTGAAGGACTCTTACTGTGCTGTACATAATGCTTAATTATGTTATAATTAGGCATGCTTAATTTTGTTTAAATACAAGATGATTGCTGATACCTCACTCAGACGACACCGGTGGAGGATAGGCACCCCCTCTCCCCAGGGATGCCTGGTGGTGAGTGTGAAAGGATACAGAGAACTGATTAACAATGGTCTAGTGTGAACAGCAAAAATGCCGCCTTCACCCAGTTCATCGAACAGCCACTTTGCAGGTTAGTCAGTGTGAAAAGGGCCATCGATTTGCTGTGAGGTCTTGCCTTACTTCAGAGCCACGTGCACATGTTCACTCCATATTCCTTGAGTCCTTGATACAGAAAACGCATGTTGTCTGGAATTCAAGCAATCAGTTGTACTGATCCTGGTTTCTGCACTCAAGTCCTGAGAATGATCAGCATTGTACCCACCGTATTAAGGTATTAAGATTTTTCTGTTTCAAAGAGATAATCCCCCATTTTTCTGAACTTTAGAGAACATGCCCTTTAACTTTGCTCATTAACATATTTTGAACAACCCTTTACTCCTACCTCCCAGGAATTTGATAAACCTACACTGCCTTCCCTCCACCACAAATACCTTCCCTCCACCACAAATATGTTTAAATAGGAATGATCAAGCCTAAGCACAATGTTCCAGATGTGATCTCATGAGGGCACTCTATCATCCAAGACCAGCTCAAATTTATCATCTGAAGTGGAGGTTTAGAGGGGGGGGAAAAATTGATAATAGTCTGCTCAGGGATAGTCAGCATGGCTTTGTGAAGGGAAGGTCGTGCCTCACAAGGCTAATTGAGTTTTTGAGAAGGTAACAATTGATGAAGGTAAGGTGGTATGTGGTCAATGTGGATTTTAGCAAGGCATTCCACAAGGTTCCCCACGAGAGACCCATCCAGAAAGTAATGAGGCATAGGATCAGTAGAACCTTGGCTGTGTGGATTGGAGGAAGTGAGCAGGGAGTAGTCATGGAAGGAAAGTATTCTGCCTTGAGGTCAGTGACTAGTGGAGTGCCACAAGGATCTGTTCTGGACCCTTGCTCTTGATAATTTTTACAAATGACCTGTGTTATGTTAATTATGAGTAAATCTCTTTTGCTTCTCTCTCTGACTGTAAGATTGCTTGGGCAATCCCTGTTGGTGGTGAATCGGTCTGTCTTGCAGCAGGCAAAAAGAAATTTCATGTAATATGACACTGTTTTATTACTATGATAATAAATTGAATCCTGAATCTCGGACAAAGAGGTGGAAAGATGGGTCAGTGAGTTTGCAGATGACATGAAGGGTTGGAGAAATTGTGAATGGAGCTGAAGGTTGTTGCAGGTTACAAGAGGATATAGACTGGATGTAGAGTTTGGCAGAAAAGTGGCAGATGGATTTCAATCCAGATAAGTGTGAGGTGATGAATTTTGGAAGGACAAACCAGAAGGCTGAATACAGGGTTAATAGTCAGTTACTTAAGTGTGTGGAAGAACTGAGGGATCTTGGGGTTCAAATTTATACAGGTTGATAGGATTGTTAAAAAGGCCTATGGGATGGTGGGCTTCATTAATATGGGGATTGAATTCACCAGAAGAGAGGTCATGTTGCAATTCTACAAATCTCTGGTGAGACCCCACTTACAGTATTGTGTTAAGTTTTGGGCATCTCATTATAGAAAGGATGTGGAAGCTATGGAGAGGCTGCAGAGATGATTTACCAGAATGTAGCCTGGAGTGTAAAACAAATCTTATGAGGCAAGGCTAGTCAAGCTGGTACTTTTCTCTTTGGAGCATCGAAGGATGAGAGGAGACTTGATAGGTCTATAAGATTATAAGATGCATAGATAAGGTGGACAGCCAGCACCTGTTTCCAGGGTAGGAATAGCAAACACTGAAGGACATAAGTACAAAGTTAAGGGAGGAAAGTTTAGTGGAAACCAGGGTAAAGTTTAAAAAAAAACTGTTGTAGGAGTATGAAATACCTTGCTAGGGATGATGAAGGCTGAAACATTAGGGGATTTAAGAGATTCTTAAACAATTACATGGACGAAAGAAAAAGGGTTATGGAGTAGTGGGTTTAGTACATTTATTTTTAGAAATATGGGTCAGCACAACATCAAGGGCTGAAGGGCCTGTACTGTTCCAAGTTCTAATTTTCTTTCTTGAGGATAAAGGTTATCTCAAGTTATGAAGTGAAATGCTGCTGAAGGAAATCGGAGATTACTTGCTCCAGTTTACATAGAATTAATGCAAATTGCACTGATAATTTTCAGAGATGCAGAAAATACTAACATACTGTGTTATAATGAATTGTTCCTATTTAATGTGTTGTTCAACAGTTATTTAAATTAGCTGTTCATTAAATATGATCATCAGTTCATAATCCAGGGCAATTTGAGTTATTCTTCCACATCCTGAAATTGGAAAGGGAAATATAATGCACTGTATCCACATTAAATAAGATTGGATCTGTACTCAATGGCAGGCAGACATTTTCTGTGTATTACATTTTTATTACAATTTTTTTCTCTATAATTCCATAGTCTATTAAAAACATACAGTTGGTCAAATACATAAATCATGCAACCAAACATCAACATGACCATCACACTTTATTTCAGTTATGATCTGTCTTTAAATTTGAGCTGATTATGACACTCCATGCTGAAGGAAGTCTTTGAAAATCATTTGCATTTTTCATATTTTACTTAAGATTATTTTCTTTCAAAAAATACATAAAATCTATCAATAAAAGTAAATGTCAACAAATTCATTAAAAAAAATCTTTAAAGTAGATTTTTAAGACAACTTTACAATTATTGATCACTAAGATTTAATTGAAATGAATACCTGAAAATGAATGATCATTCCTTAGTGAATGTGGCTCAGCTTGACTGGTTTAAATAATGGAAATAGAAATGATATGGAGTGAAGTTTTAATAAAAAAAAAATCATTGAAGCCAACCATGATTTTGTGCAGAGGTAATGCTTGAAAAAAAATTGCTTTTCTGATAATAATGCAATAATTGGCAGTGGTTTCAAATCTGGTCATTAAAACTTGAAAAGTTGTATTTAATAAATCTAGTAGTATGTAAGCCAATAACAGAAAATTGTCTTGAAAACTAATGGATTTTTGGGGAAAAAAAGCTTACCATCACTTCCCAATTTGGCCATCAAGCATCTTCAGTCCTACTTTAACGCATTGATAATCCATACCATTTGAAGTAACCAAGCTTCCACAAAGAAATGCAATTTAAAAAAAGCCCAAAACTCTACTCTGCTTTTAGCAAAGCAACATAAAATTAAGTTTTAAAATATATACATTTGTTCATACAATATAAAGGAAATTTTTTCAAAAATATTTTATTCATAATAAATTAACAAAAATACCACATTCACCATCTCTTCACATCCTTGGTGTCATTTTCATATTCCCATTATTGTATGTTTGTTACATACTCTCTCTATTTACGCCATTGCCACCTCTGTAACTTGAAGGACTTCCCCTCCGTCTCAACCCTTCAATGCATAGTCTGGATTGTGTGCCCTCACTTAGGTTGCATAAAGCCTCTGTGCATCCCTCAACATGTGGTCCCAAAGACTGGAATTTGCCAGTTGGCAACTTTCATTAATTAGGCATTTATTGTCCATCCCCAATTGTCCCAATTTTTTTGAGATTGTTACAGATTGATCTGATTTCAGTTGCACATCAGCTAGACTAACCAAGGATGGTAGAATTTCTTTGAAGGATGTTAGTTAATCAGATGGGTTTCCACAGCTATCCTTTAATTATTAAATTCCTAACTGCTCATCAAAAGTGAAAATACTGGAAACTTCAGCAGATGAAGTAAGTCAATGGAAAGAGAAATGGCATCAGTTTTTCATATCTGAGATACTTTGGCAGAACTGAAAATTAATTTGCTTCTCTTTCCATTGATCTTGCTTGATCCACAGAGTGTTTCCAGATTTTTCTGTTTCTATTTATATTTACTGTATCCCCAGGCTTTTTATCTTTGTATCAATGGCAGGCGATTGGCTACTAGTCTGGTAGCTTAAGTCCTGCTCTACCGTGCCACAAAAAAGTAGTTTTGAAATTTGGTGCTCACAATCTGAACATGCACTTTCTAATCTTTTTAATACGTTAGAGGTCTGAGGATTTGTGATTCAGATTGATGTTTTTTTGTTGCTAACCGAGAATTCAGACACCATGATGTCAGTTGAGCTGGGCTTGAAGTCTCGGCTGGCCTCTTAAGTTCATACAAGTCACGCACTGTAGAATTAACCATTTCATTCCTAGTGTCTGTGACCTGAAAAAGTGATAACTAATCCATTATTTCACTAATTTCCATTAAAATATTTTATCATTTTCCTTTAACATCGGCCTTAAACTTGATCCTAAGTATTCTACTTTGCAAAGGGTGATGGCAAAGATTAATTCCCCTTTCTCTTCCATGTCACTGTTAATGTCCAGGTGCTGTCACTACTTTATTTGGTGAACCAGATATGAAGATGAAACAAAAACTAATACATTAGCCAAAAGTAACAATTGTCTTATTGCTCATCTTTTATCAAGGTGTCAAGTCAGTTTTAGAAAGGTGTTCTTTGGATACCAATTTTCACCCTTGAAATTGAATTGCTAATTGTGCTGTTCACCAAGATGCAGCAAAAAGCTTTCTGTGCTGATCAGGCAAGTCATCCCATGAGTACAGCAATAATAAAACAGAAGTACAGTGTGCAGTGTTGGAATCAGGCAAAATATTGTGTTACTCCTACAAAGTGTAGGATACAGAAAAATATACAGTTGAATAGTGTAGGGGCATCACCTTTTTCCAGTGAGAGGTCTATTCAAGAGTCTGACTACAGGAAAGAACAAGTCGTTGTCTGGAGGTGTCTACCTTCAAGCTAGTGGAGTACATATACAGCATAGTACAGGCCCTTCAGCCCTCTATGTTGTGATGACCTATTTATCCCTTTTTAAAAAGAAAAAAAATGTGTACTAAACACTCCCTACCCCATAACCCTCTATTTTTCTTTCATCCATGTGTTTGAGTCTTAAATAGCCACATTATTTCAGCTTCCACCACCATCCCCAGCAAGGCATTCCAGGCACCCACAACTCTGTATATAGAAAAGAAAACTTATACCTGATGTCTCCCCTAAACTTCCCTCCCTTAACTTTGTACATATGTCCTCTGTTGTTTGCTGATCTTGCTATAAGAAACAGGTGCTGGCTCTCCACCACATCTATGCCTCTCGTAATCTTCTAGATTCTGTCAAGACTTCTCTCATCCTTCTACACTCCAAAGTGAAAAGTCCAGCTCGACTAACTTTGCCTCATCAGATTTGTTTCCCAATCCAGGCAACATCCTGGTAAATTTCCTCTGCACCCCCTCCATAACTTCCACATCCTTCCTGTAATAAGGTGACCAGATCTTTCCTTGAGTCCACTTAAGAAGTGACCTATCCTGGGCATAGAACATACAGGATAGTACAGGCTTTTCGACCCATAATGTTGTGCCCTACCTAATATTTGGGACAAACTCATTTTTTTTCATTATTTGTCCCTGAGCTTCACAATTTTAAATTTGTAATTAAACAATTCACACAATTAAAGTGCGCTTTCAAAGTTATTTGTATACATTTGACCATTTCAAAATTGTAGCTTTTTAATACATAACTCTCCCATTTCAGGGCACCTTAATGTTTGGGACATTTGGGTTCACAGGTATTTGTGAGTACTTTGGTATGTTATAAGAGAGCTCGGCTTGCTTCTAATTCTTTTGATTACCTTTGGAATTTGAAGTGCTATGTTTCAATATGAAGACCAAAACAAGAATAAAACAGTAACAGGCATTGCCCAAACCTTAGATTTACAAAAATCAAATGTTTGGAATATCCTTAAGAAAGAGTTTACTGAGTGGATGTGTCAATGACCACTAGTTACAGAAACAGGATCGCCAGATTACAATTTGCCAGGAGTATTTAAGAGATTGCAGAATTCTGGAAAAGTCTTGTGGGCATAAAAGACCAAGGTTAATTTGTATGGCAAGAGTAAAGTGTGGAGGCATAAATAAACTGCCCAAGATCCAATACATGCCGCAGGTACTGGCCCACTTATCTTCATTAATGATGTAACTGCTGATGGCCATAGCAAAATGTATTCAGTGGTATATAGAAATTTCTTATCTGCTTAAGTTTGAGCAAATGCCTCCAAATATGTTGGACGGTGCTACAGCAAGACAATGGTCCCAAACATACTGCTAAAGCAGCAAAGGAGTTATTTTTAAAAAAAACAAGTAAGTCATCTGATCCAAATCCAATTGAGCATACCTTCCATATGCTGAAAAGAAAACAGACCCAGAAACAAACCGGAGCTGAAGAGGCCTGGCAGAGCAGCACCATAGAAAATACTCATCACTTAATGTGTATGAATCCTAGACTTGAAGCAATCATTGCATGCAAAGGATGTACAACAAAGTATTAAACATGACTACTTTGACATGCATACCATTGCTAGGTTCCAAATATTATGGGACTCTGAAATGAGAGATGTATGTATAAAAAGTGCTGTAATTTCTAAGTGGTCAAACCAATATGTACACAAATACACTTTAATAAAATCTGGAATGTGCACTTTAATCGTGTCAATATTTTGATAACATATTTAAACCTATGGAGCATAGGGAAAAATAATTGGGGGAAAAAAAGAGGCTTTGTCTCAAACATTATGGAAGGGACTATACATATACCCATACCAAAAAAAAATTCCTCCCTACCTCCTAACTCTCTATTTTTCTTTGATCTAGGTACTTGTTGAAGATCTCTTAAAAGCTCCTATTGTTCCAGGCACTGAATTCTAGGCACCCAGAACTCTGTGTGTATTAAAACCAAACATGCCCTCCTGTCTCCCATAATCCTTCCTCCCTTCATTTTGTATACTTCCTTACCTGTCAAGAAAGCACAATAGGAAATGCACTTGCTTTGAAAGCTGAGGAATGTGTGAGTTTGAAGTCCTGTTCGGTGGGTTGACAGAGAAGCGGGTCCAGACACAAGCTGACAAACAAGGAGTAAGCTTTATTGTACATATATGGAAATTGTAATGGGGAAGAAACAAAACAAAAACCATGATTTATTAACACATTCTAACAAGACGGGCTTCAGCAGTGCAACACTAACAATTAATCACATTAGACTGAGTCATGATTATTAGGCTTTAATCACCTTAAGATATCAACACATCTCACAGGCCGATATTACCTTTTTCCATACTGTAACTGTTATATGGTTACTGTAATTATGTTGCTGGCCTGGTTCCAAGGCAGGTACTGAGGGAGAAGTTTGGGCGTAACAGCCTTTATGATATTTCTGAGGTGAGGAGTCACAGGTGCAGGGAGTGGGTCAGCCCATACAGGACATTCATACAGACAATGCTAATAGCTATACAATGGTTCCACCACATTCACCGCCCTTTTCAAAACAAAGTTTGGCGGGGTGTGAGTCGATATCCATTACAGGTTCAGCCTGTCCGATGGTCTCAACTGTCGTAAGGTTTGCTGTGGCTCAGCTGCTGGCTTCTCGGCAGTGTTTTGCGCAATAGGCTGTGCCTTCAGTGGCTGAAGGGTTAATAGGACTATGGGGTTGCTCAGTCTGGGATTGGAGTGGGACACTGGGCACAATTAGTGGGGCCAGCTGGCTGGGCTTATCACATGGGGATGTTGATTTATTGGTCGAGGGTTCACGTCGAGGATGTGGACCTTCTCTACCAGAGGGTCAGTCTTATGGTTCCTGGAATGCCTCCAGATCAGGACAGGTGCAGGGGTCATCAGCCAGGATTGCAGTGTGGTTCCCAATGCCAACTTCCTGGGGAAAGAAAAGAGCCTTTCATGTGGTGTCTCATTAGTAGCAGTGCAGAGGAGGGACCTAGTGGCATGGAGCACCACATAGAGGATTTCTTGCCACTGGGAGATGGGCAGGTCTTTTGACCTGAGGGCTAGAGGATTGCTTTCCAGATGATGGCATTCTCTCTATGTGGCCATTCCCCTGGGGCTTGTAACCTGTGGTCCTGCCCTTGGCCAGCAAGTACTGGCACAGATCTTCACTCATAAACGAGGATCCCCAGTTGTTATGGATATAGGAGGGGTATCTGAACAGAGTGAATATGTTGCGCAGTGCTTTTTATGACTGTGGCCGTGGTCATGTCTGGTCAGGGGATGGCGAAAGGTAAATGGGAGTATTCATCTATGATATTTAGGAAGTACATGTTCCTGTTGGTGGATGGGAGGAGGCCATTTAAGTCCAAACTCAGGCATTTGAAAGGGCTTTAATCAGGTGAGTTTTCTCTGGCCAATAGAATTGGGATTTACACTCGGCACAGATTGGGCAGGCCAGGTCAGTTCAACAGAATAAGGGAGATTGTGGGCTCTACGAAGTGGTAGAGCCTGGTGACCCTGGGGTGGTAGAGGTTGTTGTGGAGGACTTGGAGATGATCCAGGTCCACAATGGCACATCTCCCTGAGAGAGGGCATCGGGTTGTGTGTGGCAGCCAGGGCAAAGTCAGATGCATCATTGTCCACCTGGAAGGAGATGGATTTCACAGTGTGTATTGTTGCCCTTGATATGTATAAACACTACTTGGGCTTCTGACAGGGAAAAAGTTGTTGATTTCACCAGGTGGTGGGCTTTGTGTAATTAGGGACCCAGTGGGCGCAATAAGAAAAGAAGCCCAGGCACCTTTTCAGGGCTATGATGGGGGAATGGGAGCTCCAGCAGGGGGTGTATGCGGTCAGAGTCTGCTCCAATTACACCATTCTCCACCATGCAGCCAAGGATGTCCAGCTGTGAAGTGCTGAAGACGCACTTCTTTTGGTTGCATGTGAATTTGAATCTTTTGGCCGTCTGGAGAAATTTCTGCAAGTTAGCGTCATGATCCTGCGGGCCATGGCCACAGATGGTCACATTGTCCAGACCTTTAGCCCATAGTCATTCACTATCTGGTCCATCTCTCTCTGGAAGACAAAACACCCAAATGGTGATCCTGAAGTGGTATTGGTGGCCATCTGTCTTGAAGGCAGTGTATGAGCTGTCCTCTGGGAAGATCAGAAGGTGGTGTTAGGCCGACCTGAGGTCAATGGTTGAGAAGACCCGGTACTGGGCAATCTCGTTCATCATGTTGGTGATGCGGTGGAGTGGGTAGGCATCCAGCTGGGTAAAATCGTTTATGGTCTGACTGTAGTCCATGACCTTGCAGTGTTTCTCCCCACTCTAAATGACCACCACCTGTGCCCTCCAGGGGCTGGTGCTAGGTTCTATGATCCCTTCTGCCACAAGCAATTTGACTTCTGCTTTGATGAAGGCTCTGTCCCCTGGGGCTGTATCGCTTGCTCTTAGCGCTGACAGACTTGCTTTTGGGGGTGAGGTTCTCGAATAGGGGAAGCGGTGGAACCTGGAGTGTGAACAGTTCACAGATCTGTTTGGAGGGGAGGTCAGGTGGTTTAAAAATTTGTAGTTGTGGATGTGGGGGGATGGGGGGCATGCTGTGGCCCGTCAAACTGCATTTGGATGCTCTTGAGCTGGCACTGAAAGTCCAGTCCCAGTATGACTGGTGCACAGAGTTGTGGCATGAGAAGGAGTTTAAAGTTCTGGTACTCTGTGCTCCATACGGTCAGTGTCATGGTGCAGCTGCTGTGGATCTCAGCTGAGTTGGATTTGGAGGCCAGGGAGACTTTCCACTTTGTCATGGTTACCGTGAGGGAGTAGCGCTGCACTGTGCCCAGGAGAACGAAGCTCTCCGTGCTTCTCGTATCAAATAGGCAGTTTTTTTACATGACCATTTACATCAATGTTCTTTTTTTTCGAAACTTTATTTATTAATTTTAACATATGAAGAAAGTAAGTAATTCACGTACAGAAAAAATACAAAATAAAGTAATACAAGTACAAAGTAAAATAGTTAATACCAATCTCGGCATCTCCCCCAAACAACTAAAAACTAAGACTTAAAAAAAACCCTATTTTTAACCCCTAAACCCCCCTCCCCACCCCCACGATAAAGAGTGAAGAATTAATACTATTAGTAAATAGTATAATAAAAAAAATAAAAAATATATATTTTTAAAAAAAGATTGATTTTATATATATAAAAAAACAAAAAAAATATTAATTAAGTATTAATTATTAATCCAATTTTTTTTTATTATATAAGAATATATATGAAAAAACAAAAACAAAAAGAACTTAAACAAAAAAAAACTAATAAAAAAAAACTAGAAAAAAATAAAAAATATATATAGAAAAAATATATAATAAAAATTTTTTTTTTAAAGAAAAAAAATGATCAATTCAAACTTATTTAAATTGTATATAATCAATAAATGGGGTCGACTTTAACTCATAAAACCATTTACATCAATGTTCATCGTAACCCTGGCTAGTTGATGTGGGGTGTCTTGATCCAGGCCAACATCTGTCTCAATTGCTGTTGTAGCACTGGTTTAGGGCCACCCCCAAATGGCTGCCATGCACGTAATGCTGCTTCTTCCCACCAGAAGTTGTGCCGTCGCAGTTTATTGTCCCTATGGTTCTGCTGAGCTGTTCCCTTTGAGTGGAAGTGGAGCTGGAAGTGACGCAATCCATTATGGCAGCAGCTGCCGGAGGAAGGTCGGGACCTGTATATCTTCCCATAGTGTCCCTTCTTCCCGTAGGTGGAGCATGTAGTGTTTCGGGCTGGGCATCTCTTATGGGGATGTTTCATGTAGACTTTGGGTGCTTGATGGCAGTGGTGGTGACGTGGGACCCCGCATCCTAAGATGGCGGTACCAATGCTCCCCACGTGGCAGCTGTATTTCCCAAGGTGAAGACCTCTGCGTTCAGCTTCGCTATCTCGAGCACTTTTGCTTGGTCAATGACGTCTTGTAGGCTTTGATTGGCCTTTTCCAAGAGTCTCTATCTGATGTGATCAGACTTGAATCCAGCCACACATTCATCGCTTATCATTTATTCTAAGTGGACAGCAGCAGAGGCACCTCTGCAGCCACAGGCTCACCCCAGCTCCCACAGGACCCACATGTACTCATCCACTGACTCACCAGGTGCTTGTCTATGACTGCCCCGAAGGTAGCTGGCATAGATAACATTTGTCAGGGTCTGATATAGAAGAAAAGATCATTAAAGTCTCCCTCCCTCACCCTTCTTTCCATCCAACTTGTTATTTACCGAGATTATTGTTTGTAAAGGGCTTGCAAAATCAGTGAGGTCCCCTACCATCTCAGAGCCGCACCACCACCACCACCAGGCTAAGGAACAGCTTCAACCCAAAGGCAATGAGGTGATGAACTGCTAAAGCAACTCTCTGAGATTCCACTATTTATTAGTCGTATTTATTTTAAATATATACATGTACTTATCTGTATTTGTGTTTGTGCTGCTTTGCATTGTGGACCAGAGAACACTGTTGTGTCGGGTTGTACAGGTACAATCAGGCGATGAGTAACTTGAACTTTTCCCCAGTGAAGGGGAAAGAAGAGAATGTGACCAGCGAAGACTGGGTCCTTGAATGTATTGATAGTTTTCCCAAGGCAACACAAGATGTAAATAGTGTCAATAGAGGGGAGGTTAAATTGTATGATGGCCAGAGCTGCATTCACAACTCTTGTGGTCTTGGGCAGAACTATTCCCATACTGAGTTACAAGGCATCTGGACAGGATTTTTTTTTTTTTTTGTATAGTAAAAATCTATTTATATTTTTATAAGAAAGGCAAAAGTCTTTGGGGACATAGCAAATTGTCTTAGGTTCTTGAGGATATGGTTGTGTCTTGGTTGTTGTCCTGACATTGTGACACTAGGTTGTCTGTAATGCCTTAAATATTGCCGTCCAAGGGATTAGTTAAAACTCCCAGTGCAATATAGTTCTTTCAATTATGAACCAATCCCAAATGAATGGCTACATGGGAGGAAACTGGAGCTCCAGGGGAAAACCTATGCAGACATGGGGAGAATGTACAAACTCTTTACAGACAGTGTGGGATTTGAACCCTAGTCCTGATCGCTGGTGCTGTGTGTGTATATATATATATATATATATATATATAAAAAGCATTGCATTACGCCAATTGTGCTGCCCCAAAATATTCAGTTATAAATAATGTGCCAAGTTAGAGTCCTTAAATGAGTCTGAGTTTGTTGTTTAGGAGTTTGATGGTAGAGGAGTAGTAACTATTCATGAACCTAGTAGTATGAGACCTGTGGCACCAATACCTCATTCCTTATGGCAGCAGTGAGATCAGCAATGTCCCAGATGATGTCGATCCTTGAGGATGGCAGCATTCCATGTAGATTTTCTTGTTGGTGGGGTAAGTTTTGCCTTTGATGTTCTGGGCTATGTCCACTATCATTTACAGGGTTTTCCACTCAGGTATTGGTGCCCCCCCCCCCCCATGGATTCCGATGACGTACAAAACCTCTGCAAACTCCTGAGAAAGAAGAGGTGCTAACATATTTTCTTCTCGATGACATTAGTATGATGGATCCAAGAATGGTCCTCCAAATCATGACTCCAGGAATTTAAAATTGCTCACCTCCTGTGTTCCATAAAGTCCACAATCAGTTCATTGGATTTGGTGACATAGAGTGTGAGGTTGGAGTTAGTACACCATTCAGCCAAATTTTAAAACTTCCTGTATGCTGATTCATCTCCCCCTTTTTAAACAACCCACTATCCTGGTATCATCTGTAAATTTGTACATGGTTTTGTTATCATACCAAGCCCCACAGTCATAGATGTAAAGCGAGTAGAGCAACGGGATAAGTATGCATACTGTGCTGATCCAGTACTTGTGGAGATTATGGAGGAGATGTTCTTACCAATCCTCACTGGGGTTTGGATATGAGGAAATCCATGATCCATTCATACAGTGGGGTACTGAGGCCTTGGTCTTGCAGTTTTGAAGGGATAGTGGTACTGAATACTGAACTGTAGTTGATCAAGAGCATTATAGAAACATAGAAGATAGGAGCAGGAGTAGGTCATATGGCCCTTTGAGCCTGCTCCGCCATTCAATGAGATCATGGCTGATCTTAAAGTTCCGTACCCCGTCCCCGCCTTCTCTCCATAACCCCTAATTCCCTTGTACTGAAGAAATATATCTAATTCCCTCTTAAATATGTTCAATGAACCTGCCTCTACTGCCCTCTGTGGCAATGAATTCCACAGATTCACCACCCTCTGGGTAAAGAAATTCCTCCTCATCTCGGTCCTAAATGGTTTGCCTATTATCCTCAGACCATGGCCCCGGGTTCTGGACTCCCCCACCATTGGAAACATCCCTTCCTCATCCATTCTGTCAGGTCCGGCCAGAATTTTATATGTCTCTATGAGATCCCCTCTCAATATTCTAAACTCCAGTGAGTACAATCCCAAATTGCGCAATCTTTCCTCATAAGTTATTCCTGCCATTCCAGATATCAGCCTGGTGAATCACCTCTGCACTCCCTCCATTGTAAGAACATCCTTCCTTAGATAAGGTGACCAAAAGTGCACACAATACTCCAGGTGTGGTCTCACCAAGGCTCTGTACAGCTGCAGTAAGGTATCCTTATTCCTATACTCAAACCCTCTTGATATGAAGGCCAACATACCATTTGCCTTTTTAACCGCCTGCTGTACCTGCATGCTCGCCTTCAGTGACTGGTGCACAAGAACCCCTAGGTCTCTCTGCACTTCCCCATCTCCCAATCTATTGCCATTCAAATAGTAATCTGCCTTCCGGTTTGTATTACCAAAGTGGATAACCTCACATTTATCCACATTGTAGTGCATTTGCCATGTATCTGCCCAGTCCCCCAATTTATCCAAATCACACTGGAGCTTCCTGACCCCCTCTTCCGTGCACACAACCCCTCCTAGCTTAGTGTCATCTGCAAATTTGGAGATATTACATCCAATCCCTTCATCCAGATCATTAATGTTAATTGAGAACAGCTGGGGTCCCAGTACATATCCCTGTGGCACCCCACTGGTCACCGCCTGCCACTCAGAAAATGAGCCATTTATCCCAACTCTCTGTCTTCTATTTGCCAGCCAGTTCTCAATCCACATCAATACCTTGTCCCCAATCCTATGAGCCTTGATTTTGCATGCCAGTCGTTTATGTGGGACCTTATCGAAGGCCTTTTGGAAGTCCAGGTACACCACATCGCCCCCATTTATTTTACCTGTCACCATCTCAAAGAATTCCAGTAGATTTGTCAAGCATGATTTACCTTTTGTAAATCCATGTTGACTCTGTCCGATCCCTTCCCTGTTAGTCATATGCTCTGCTATACATCCTTAATAATGGATTCCATCATTTTGCCCACTACTGATGTAAGGCTCACTGGCCTATAATTCCCTGCTTTTTCTCTACCCCCTTTTTAAATAGTGGGGTAACATTAGCTACCCTCCAATCCATGGGTATTGATCCTGAGTCTATCGTGTTCTGGAAAATAATTCTTAAAGCATCTGCTATCTGAATGTCCACTTCCTTAAGTACCCTAGGATGTAGATTATCAGGCCCTTGGGATTTATCAGCCTTCAATCCCTTCAATTTCCCCAAGACCATGTCCTTAGAGATACTGATTTATTTCAGTTCCTCCCTTGCATTAATCTCTGTTTCCCAACATCCTTGGGAGGTTATTTGTATCCTCTCTTGTGAAAACAGAACTAAAGTAAGAATTTAATTGGTCTGCCATTTCCTTATTCCCCATTATATATTCCCCTGATTCTGACTGCAAGGGACCTACTCTGGATTTCACCAATCTTTTTCTCTTGACATATCTATAAAAGCTTTTGCAGTTGGTTTTTATGTTTGCCGCAAGCTTACTTTCGTAATTTATTTTTGCCCTCTTGATTAATCCCTTTGTCCTCCTTTGCTGTATCTTGAATTTGGTACTTTTTTTGGCCAATTGATATGCTCTCTCTTTGGACCTAATGCTGTCTCTAATTTCCCTTGTTATCCACTGTTGAATCATCTTTTTTGGTTTATTTTTATGCCAAACCATTAGATCTGTGAATGCTTTCCATTGTCTATCCACTATCAAACCCCCCCCCCCATAAGCACCACCCAATCAATCATCATCCTGATGCATGTCTTTGTTGTCCAGGTGTTCTATGGTTTTCTGTGAGATGGCATTTGGCATTGGAACTAGTGGAGTTCAGTAGGGATCTGTTTGAGATTTTTATGAATTGTAGAGGGATGCGGACAGTATGTTTGTGGATAATTCAAATGTTGGAGGTGTTGTGGATAATGTTGATGGTTAGACAAGGTTACAACAGGATATAGAAAGGATGCAGAGCTGGGTGGAAACCTGGCAGATGGAGTTCAATCTGGATGATTCTGAGGTGAAGCATTTTCAAAGATCAAACTTTAAGGCAAAGTGTATAGTTAATAGTAGGATACTTAACAGTGTAGAAGAACACGAACCTGGGATCCAAATCCACAGATGCCTCAAGATTTCTGCACAGATTGATAGTTAAGAAGATCTAACGTATAATAGGCTTCATTAGTCAGGGAATTGAATTCAGGAGTCATGAGGTAATGTTGCAGCTCTAAAAATCTCTTCTGATACCACATTTAGAATATTATGTTCAGTTCCAGTCACCTCATTACAGGAAGGAGGTGGAAGCCATGGAGAGGGTGCACAAGAGATTTACAGACTCTATTTCCATGTTGTATATCTGAGACCATGTTGTTGATATCAAGGTCTTTTAACTTAGCTGGCATTGTGCATTTATTTAATTTCTGAGGTGGAAATGTCATCTGATTGGCTGGATACCAATAACAGGAACTATTGATTTTGGAACTCAGTTTTTAAAAAATACCTAAAGCTTTTAGGTTGATGAATGCTTCCTCAACATCTTGCATGCATTCTTCCCTTGCAGCCAAGAGAGCTGCTGCATCAGAGTGCCAGGTACTCAGATTCAAGCCTGACCTCTGATGCTCTCTGTGGTGAACTTGTACATTCTCCTTCCTGGGCTTCTGGGTGCTCCGGTTTCCTCCCACATACCAAAGATGTACAAGTAGATTAACCATTCATACTTTGTGATGGGTGAATTGATGGCATTGTTGGGAGAATATGTTGCAAGGGAAATGTGAAGAGAGATGGGATTGGTCTGAACTCTGGCATAAACTTTGGGACACATGAGCACCACTTATGATTGATATCTTCATGCAATCTATAGATGTATTTTTTTGACAATAAATTCAGCAAGTAATTGTACCTAAATTTCTACATAGTGCATTTAATGGCATGTAGGACCTCCGTCCCAAAAATCACCTCAAAGACTATCCTAGGTCCGATACATGAAGGTGATATTTTGGTGCTACCATTTTGGACTACTCACCCAGCTTCAAGAAGCCCTTCCCTTGGATGACCCATGCTTTCTGGAGTTGCTACCACCACTCGCTTCCCATGGAAAGAAGGCTCACTCCCTCTCTCTCCCTCCTTCCCGCTCACTCACTTGCTCCAAACTGCTTCCTCTCTCCCACAGTGTTTTATGGGAAGTGCTGTGTCTCGATGATCAGGCTTTGTTCGACAAGCATGAACTCCTGAGCAAATTGAATGAGGTGTGGGGATGGATGGATGAGAGTGAGCGTGGAGCTTATGAAGCTCAGCTCATCAGGCAACTCGCTTACTGTCACATGCCCCTACACCTCCTTTAATCTGTTTGGGGTGTCTATGCTCATTGAAGCAAGGCCCAGCATTTTCCTCAAAGTAAGCGATCAATCATCTGCTCCTTGTAACGGTGGGCCTGGGTCCTGCCTGTTGCCCCAGCTTCTCTCCCTCCCATCCTCATATGCCTGCAGGTCTCAGTGTGCCTGTCAATCAATTGGCATTTGTACAATGGGGTGAGGTAGCCTGAGCCTCAGTGTGTGGCGGGCAGGATGATGTCTTGCTCCTGTTGCTCATGTGAGGATGCTTTGGCATCTCAGCCTTGCAAGGCTGAGGATTTCCATCGCAGTGAGTGAAGGTAAATACACTAAAACAATATTTTCCTGTAATCTCACACTAAAAATGGGGTGGGGGGGGTTCCTATATGCTGTAAAATATTGTAACAATTTTGTACCTAGAACTTTACTTGGGGGGAAAAATATTTGTGCTCAAAGTCTCAGCATCTTTGCCTTAGGCTAAGGAATCTTGTTAATGATCTTTGTATTGCTGCAGAAAACAAAATTTCTATTCATACCCTTTGTCATGTGTTAATGGATTCAGTGTGGTCTCAGCACACTTGTTTGGGGTGGGTGGGTTTGAAAGAGAATACTTTTTATTCATTTTGTTCCTTTGATACTTCAATGGCACAACTAGTAGTGCTTCATAGCTCCAGTAACCTCTCTCAATCCTAATTGCCAGTGATCTCTGTCTCGAATTGGTTTGAACAGACATGGGCTTCCTTATCACAAAGATTTATCAATGCACAAGTTAATTGATGTGGAATTAATGGACATTTGAGAGAATCAATTGCAAAGAAGAGGGGAATAGAATTGATTTCATTAGTTTGAGCTAATGGGAAAATAGCTCTAAGTTGCAAGAAAAGGTTTATTTTATAAAGTATTTTCAATTTATTTTGACCAACTGTCAAAATAACTATTGAATGCTATATTCCTGTGGGGAGTGCGAATGAGGAAGGTAACTGTCAAGAATCCAGAGATAAAATGGGGGAATTTACTGAGCTCAAAATAACTTGTCGACAGGCATATTTGTGAGAGAACCCATGGCATTGCACAAAAGCTTGTGCATCACTGGTTGTGGGGAGAGAAAAATCAAATATTGAATGTGTAAGATTTCTCTGAAATTATTTTGTTAGTATTCACTGTGAGCATCAATTATTAATTACATTGAGGAGATCAAGTGCAAATTAATCAACAGTTATGTGGACTACTTCTATTCATATGCAAGTCTGACCTTCTTTTCTGGTGCTTGTCAAGTAACTCTCTACATTGCTCCCACTGACTAGTATTTGTCCCTTTCATCTTTCAACTGGTTATATCACAGGGTTACAAATTCTATGTGGAGTTCAACATTTTTCGATATTTTTGCTGCTTGCATCTCCTCGAGACCTCCTTCACCCATTCCCCCCCCCCCATTCTAGCTCATCTTATTTCTTTTTGCCATTTAATGACTGCATTGACTACATTTTTCAGATTTTTTTTGTTCTGTCCAGCCACAACTCTTTCACTTTGAAAGTGATACTTCTTTTTCCCTTCTGTTGATTAAAAAGGTTAACTTCTTTTAATTCCCCTTCTTCCCCCCTCCCCATCAGTGCTACCTGTTTCCAACTTTTCCTTTTTTGTCTAAGAATGTCAGCATCTGCAATATAAATATTTACAAATGGTAATTGACCATATCCATGGAAAGAGAAACGTTATTAACTTTTTAGTCAATAACCTATCATCTGTCTAGGACAATTTAGATCAGTATAGTCTGTGATAAAACATCAAAACCATAAAACAATTTTGATGCAATGTACACTGCTTCTGCTGATGCCTAGTTTTCTGGTCACATTGTTGAAGTAAGATACAATTTATTTTTCTTGCCGAGGATATAAATAACAAGCATGTGGAATTTCAGAGTTAAAAATCTTTTAGTCATAGAATAATGTATAAAGTTCAAATATTCTTCTGTTATGTCCAGTAATGCAATATGTTGATGTAGGAAAAAATCTTTTTTTTTCACCCTTTCTGTCTCCTTTTCACAGGATGTGCTCTCTTTGAAAGTGCTTTTGTATATAGTTCCACATTGCACTGTGTATTTACAATTTTTTTTAAATTTGAGAACAATTCTTGTCATGAAAATAGAAGAAGGATAATTCTGAGTTGACTTCTATTGCCCGTTCTCTTGGAGCTTTCCATTTACTCTAAAATGTGAATGGCCTGAGGTACATGATTTTGAGTGTGTGGTCTCTGTTTATTGAATCAGTTGACAGTGGAAATGTCTGCAAAATCATCTTCATGAAACCCTTCATCACCTGTGATAGTTTTATCAATCTTTTATTTGTCTGTAGAAATAGAAAAATCATCCACTTTTCCAATCTCTCCCCATAATGGCTATCCTTCATTGCAGGCAAACATTTGTGTTGATATCTGTCTTGAAATTTGATGCTCAGAGTTGTCTGCAACATTCTAGTTAAGGCCTAACAGATGATCTTTGTGATCCATAGAACATTACTGCATTGAAACAGGCCCCTTCGGCCCTTCAAGTCTGTGCCATGTGACAGATTGTTTGATTTTATATTGTATATAGATATGTTTTATAGGAGATAAATTGTGGCAGGTTTGTTAGTGTTGGTCACATACAAGCACTTCAAAACAGATCTCATTTAAAGTGCCAGAGTCCAGGGTCTGAGTGTCTTTGCAAAAACATTGAAGAATGCCTATAGAAACTTCACAAGTAGGTATTAATTGGACATGCTGTGGAATAATGGATTATTGTTTTGGAAAGCAACGGATAAATGAACTCGGAAGATTAGGTCCAGAGCCGCAGTCTGTCTGAGTGCAGATGGCTGCTCTAAGAGGGTTGTGTGGTTTTCTCTGAGTGTGAGAGAGAATTCTACAGTTCTACAGTTCAGCAGCAGCAACTGGGACTGGAATATGACAAGCTGGCAAGCTTGTGAAAAAAACCCATTTTGAAGATTGGTTGTGAGTTCTTAGTTCAGCCTGGTCAAAGCCCTTGTGGTCCATACAAGAGGAGATGGCTGGCTGTATATTTCACTCTGGTGACCTGAAAGAAAGAGGTTATCATCTGGAAAACCCTGATGGGGCAGGTTTCTTCGGCAAGACACTGACGTGGCTGATCAGAAGGAATCAGTTGTGGGTGTCCAATGAGCAACAAATCTCTCTCCGAAAACCGACAACAGCCTTACTGAGCGGTAACCATTTACTTTTTCAGCTCCAAATCCTGGTTGACTTCATAAATGTTAAATTCTGTGCATAGTATAAGAATTGCCTTCATCCAGTGAGAAGTGAGATTGGACTGTGAATCAAATAACTTTTCTAAACTTACACACACACTACATACACGTGCACTTAAGATTGAAGGGGATTAAGTTATGTTAGTTAAGTTAATAGTGATAAGTTAAACTGTGATCTTGTTTTCATGTTTAAAGATAATTAAAGGAACTTTTGTTTAAGTAACCATTTGTCTTGGTGAATTTCTATTGCTGCTGGGCTTTGGGGTCCTCTGGGCCCATAACAGCCAAACCATTAAAAAAAATGCCTAGTTCCACTGACCTGCACCTGGTCCATACCCCTCTATACCTCTTCCATCCAATTCCTCTTAAATGTTATAATTGAGCCCACATTCACCACTCTTTGAAGTTCCCCCTAAACATTTCTCTTTTCACTCTTAACCCATTTCCTCTGGTTTGTATCTCACTTACCCTCAGTGGAAAAAGCCTATCTACATTTACTCTGCCTATCCCCCTCATAATTTTAAATACCTCTATCAAATCTCCCTCATTTTTCAATGCTCCAGGGAATAAAGTCCTAACCTGTTTAACTTTTCCTGTCACTCAGTTCCTGAAGTCTTGGCAGCATCCTACTAAATCTTTTCTGCACTCTTTCTATTTTATTGATATCTTTTCTGTAATTAGGTGACCAAAACCCCACACAACACTCCAAATTTGGCCTTTTATAACTTTACCAGAACATCCCAGCTCTTCCTTTAATATATGAAGACCACTATGCCAAATGCTCTCTTTACAACCCTATCCACTTGTGCTGCCACTTTCAGGGAATTGTCCATCTGTATTCCCAGATCCCTCTGTTGAACCACACTCCTCATTATCATCATTTGTCAACCTGGATTTTCCATGTACTTTTCAATATATACTATTTATCAACTTGCCTTGCCGCTTAGCATTTGTGTGTGTGTTTTATATAAACTTACGTTTATAAATGCATACATACCCGAAGGTGCCTTTGCTCCCTTGCAGTTTTGAAAATGGTGCTATTTATCATGCACTGACATTTTATACTTGTTAAAAGGATGCCTCTTCATATTTTTTTCAATATGAACTGTCTTTTTGCTCAGTTTACTGGCTTGTCTGTCATCTAAAACTATGCTCATCACTATCTGATGTGTTGGCAGGCTATGCATTTCCTGTCAAGATTATACTGTTGGCCTCTACAGTTTAAAGCCAGTTTGGTATAAAAGCCAAAGAGCAATGTCGGTGAAAAGTTGATCTTTGGGGACTATCATGGAAAAACAATCCCCCAACAGCCATTTGCCACGAGACTCTGCTTCATGCCATGAGTAAATTCATTTGTTTCTTGTTGGGGACTGCGAAATTGGGACTTGGAATGAGAAGCGGTACATTTAAAAAGCACCAGGAAAGGTAGGTCCTTTTTGTTTCTCTCAGGAACTGCAAAAGCTGGTCTTATAATGAGAAGAAAAGCATTTTAAACAGACTGGGCAAGGTAGATGATTGCTTAAATTTCTCCATTGGCTAATAAGCTGTAGCCAATACATGTACTCCCTGACTTGCGACTTGCATCCATCTGCACGTATGAATGAATTTTTTTTTTAAATAACGAAAAAATATAATATTTACACAGATTATTTTGTATTTGACAAACTATAATAGGGTTAGAGAGCATGAAAGAGCCAAAATGTGCATACTTAACTTGTTAGTAGGTGTCCAGGGTCGGTAAGCTGGGTGCCGCCATCTTGATTCCTGTGTGCATATGCAAGTCTTCAGTTGGTTCATGCACAGTGGGTTTGTATATTGGAGTTCAGTTGGTGCATGTGCATGAGTCAAGAGTGTGAATTCAATATCATAAGGGCACTTCACACTCGCCCAATTTGCACCCCATTAAACTACACCTCTGGTAGATTTTGAATGGTGGGAGGAAACCAGATCCCCCAGAGAAAACACATGCAGACACAGGAGTACAAACTCCTTACAGTCAGCATGAAATTAAAACCCCAATCCGTTCCTGATTGCTGCCACTGTAAGGCATTGCGCTAACTGCTGGAGGCCATCAATGGTGTATTTAAGGGAGAAATGGGTTCTTGATTAACCAGGGCACTGTGGGTTATGGGCAGAAGTCTGGGAAGTTGGGCTGAGTGGGATTAGCTCATGATTGGATGGTGGGACAGACTTGAAGGTGTTTTTCTGCTATGTCTTATGGTCTTCTAGAGGGCAACTTTTTCACTCAGAGGATGCTAGATATGCTAATAAGCTGTTAAAGAAACTAGTAAAGAAGAGCATAATTTTGACACTGATAAAACATTGTTCAAGAACATTAATTGCAAAGATTTGGAGTAATATGCCCCGATGAGGTGGTGTCTTAAGAAAGCATCCTCTAACCTGAAGGAGCATCACCATCCATCTTCACACTGCTACCATTATTAAAAAAGTACAGGAGCCCAGCAACACAAGGACAGCTTCTTCCCATCTGCCATTAGATTTCTGAATGGACAATGAACCACAGACACAACCTCACTTCATCCTATTTTCTTGCTCTGTTTATTTGTGAAACATTTTTAGCAATATTTGCACTGTAATGCTGCCGCAAAAGAACAATTTTTTTAATTCTGATTCTAAAATGCAAGTAAATGGAATTAGTTTGGATGGACAACATGATTGGCATGAATGAGCTTGACGTAAGGGTTTGTTTCCATGTTGACAAATTTTTTTACTCTAATAAACATTTTGTAAATGAAGAGTCTCTCCTGTTCAAGTTGGTCATTGCAAGTCAGTTGCACATCATTAACTGTCATGTTGGCTCATATCCAAATGCTGTTCACCTCTTGCATTTTTTAAACTTTTGGAGGAAAGGAATTGAGGCAATTAGGGATGGTTGACCTTGGGTCTCTGCCGGAGCCAACTCCACATTGATTTTTGGAGGATGAAATGATTGGACTATCCTCCACAGTAGTCTTCTTTTGCATCCAGTCAACATTCAGTGAAGATTTTTTTTTAACCTTGATATCTTGATCTTCAGTTTTATTAATTTTATGAAAGTAATCAAATGCTATAAAATGCTAGCCACTCATTCCTAGCTTCTGGAATTCTGCTATTGTCTCCTTGGCTGGGAAGGAATGATCCAGACATTACCCAAAATGTGTTACCTAAGATTTTTGGATATTGAAGGAATTGAGAGATGTGGGCACAGTTTCAAAAAGTGGGCTGATGTTGAAGATTAGCTATGATCTTATTAAATGCTGTTGCAGCACAAGAAGCTGAATGGCCTTTTTCTATTTCTTTGAGCAGGTCACTGGTGAGTCGGAGTTGATTATAACAGTTTGTCATTTTGTTGGTGATTGGTAATTGAGCAGAGTGCAATTAACCTTTTTGTGAGTCTGACATTCCATGGAAATTCTCAATATTGTGTAGCTATCCCTGTTTTGTTGGAACAAGTCGGCTGGATGGACAGCTGCTACAGTAGCTCATATTAGACCATAAGATATAGGAGCATAAATAGGATTTTCAGCCCATTGAATCTACTCCGCTTCTTAATCATGTGCTGGCCCTTTTCCCATGCAGCTCCACTGCCTGGCCTTCTCATAACCTTTGATTCCCTGGCTAATCAAGAACTGATAAAACTCTCCTTTAAATACATCCAATGACTTGGCTTCCATGTAATGCGCGTCAAAAGAACCAAAGACTTGTTGATCCAAACCAAAGCTTTTATTAACTAAAAGACTGGAGCATATCACAAGTAGGTCGACCAGTCCAGAATGACCTGGTCTGGCTAGGAGCAATCCTTTAAGACCTGCCAGTAGGTGTGGCTACACTCTCAGCCAATCACAGTCATCCTACACTACCATGTGTACATATACACGTTGGTGATAGAATCTGTATTATCACATGCCACAACTGCCTGTGGCAACAAATTTCAGAGACTTGCCACCTTTCTGGTTAAATAAATTATTCTGCATCGCTGTTGTTAGCAGATAGCTTTCAATCCTGAAGTTGTCCTCTTGACCTAGACCAGTGGTTCTCAACCTTCTTTTTCCTCCTCACTTACATATCACCTTAACCAGATCACCTATGGCATAAGACACTTTCAAAATCTCTGGGACGAATGCCTTCCCCATCCTAAATTTGCCATCTGATTCACTTTCTACTCGAGAAGATGTGGAAGGATTGTTTTTCTCCAGATGTCCTGGCTGATATTATTCCTCAATTAAAAAAAAAAAAATCACCTGACCTATTTGTTTTCATTTTGTCTTTTGCTGGTGCTTAGTGTTCAAATTTGGCAGCTGTTCAAGTTTATTGTAATCTGATTGTATATGTACAAAAACAACCTGATGATACAGTGTATCTCTGGACTATGGTGCCCATACACTGACACACAGTGCACCTACACGCAAATATAGTATAGTATGTGTTATGTTTCTATTATAACGTAAATCAGGGACTATGACAGATTTATCAAGCCTTTCCAGCGACATACTTTTTTTTAAGGAAATAATAAGCCTGGCATTTGGGAGCTATCAAGCAGCCTGAACTTGATGAATACATTCAATTAGCAGTCAAGTGACCTGATTGTGGTCAGTTTATTTTCTGCCATAGTCATGTGCCATGTGATATGCTGATTTCAAATGATAATTAAGGTCAATCTGCAAATATTCCCAGATGAGACTGGAATGCTTGAAATTAATTGGTAAATACCACAGTCAAGTTGGGAAAATGGCAACTTGTACTGGCTAAACATTGCCATCAATTTCCTGACTGCTCAAATCTTCAGATGACCCAGGAATCGAGTAGGGTCTTGCTGAGGTTCTGCAGTATTTACAATAGTAAACCTGCTCACCCCTCTTTTGCCAGGTTTGATCTTTGAGATTGTCATTTGGATAAGGTTTGTATAGCTTTAAGGGATATTGTGAGTGAAGTTGGATATTTTTAATTGTTTTCTTTACAGTTTTGACTGTTTTAAATTTAATTAATTTTAAAAATGTATATTTCTATTGATTTAAACATTGGAAACAAGATTTTTTTAGCAACAAAGAAATACAAGTTTGCCTCAATAAAGGATTCAGACCTGAAATATTAACTATTTTCTACCTATGGATGCTATCTGATCAGCTGATGTCCTCCAGCATTTTTTGTCTGCTCAAAACTTTAACAACTTTCATTGGCTTTGATAGAAAGCTATGGCAAGGTAAGTTTTTTTTTAAAGTAATCTAAAATTTTTTTGGAAACTGAGGATACAGGTAAAGTATGGTTGGCATAGTGTTTAACACAATGCCATTACAGCGCAAGTGATTGGGGCTGTGGTTCGAATTCCACTCTGTCTATAAGGAGTTTATACATTCTCCTGGTGTATGTGTGCGCTTTCTGTACTGGAGGTTGTTGATCAATTGGGCTTGTGGGCCAAAATGGGTTGTTTCTGTGCTGTACGTCTCCATTTAAAATATTTGGGCTCTACATGCCAGCTCTACATCTGCAACACCTTCTTGGGCCCAGGACCCTCTTTTCCTCCTGGATCAGGGGATCAATCTTTAGGATGGAGAGCAGATAGGATGGAATATGAACTGTGTGTGTAGATGACAGATCCCATTATGGTTCATTTTGGGTTGAGGGGATCAATCTTTAGGATGGAGAGCAGATAGGATGGAATATGAACTGTGTGTGTAGATGACAGATCCCATTATGGTTCATTTTGGGTTGATACTTTTCATCATGTATCTTGAAAGACTTGTTTTCAAATTCTGAAATATTTGAGAGGTTTTTTGTCATTAAGAAGAGCTTCAATTTACCAGTGATGACACATAAGGAAATATTACCTGCTAAGAATAAGTTAGAGGAAGAGCAAATGCAAGCTAAAATAAAGTAATTTGCCCAAGTAATGTGGAGAAAAATCATCAATTTCTGAAAAACTGGAAGATTTTGGAAAAGTTTAATAATTTCATATGCACTGGAGCTAGTTATAGATGTTTATCTCCAACTTGCATCTGCTATCTAATGTCCTCGAGCCAAAGTCCCTTTGGACTTTATCTCAGATCTAACTGGTGTTAAAGAATGCATTTCCCCAATGCTTGGATCTTTCCTATTGAAAAACAAGCTTCATGCTGATTCTACTGGTAACCTGCAAAAAGTACGAAAAGAAAACTGTTAAACTTACGTCTGAATTTCGAGGCAGAGTTTCAGGTAATCATCGCCTGATTAATTTAATCATGAAAGGTATGTGCATTATTCCCAATGTTCACCAAAGAAGTTTTGTCCATGGTGTAACCCTGGAAAATGCAGACCACCTTCCATATTTCAGGAACTTCCCCTCAACAAATGTAACATCAGTGATGAAATTCTCTATTTGTGTTTCAGGACAGTCTAAGGCCATATGAGGAAGAATATGTTTGTAGATCAACATCTCAACCCCTCCTCAAAGCTCAGTCCCTGGCAGCAGTGATTCCTGGCCCTATTTATGCCTCTTGAATTGTGGACTAATTAAAAGGTTAACATTGAATCATTGGCATGGAGTCTCCAAAAACTCCTGAAAATCCACTAGCATAAGTACCCTACATTGTCCTCTCTCAGGTCAACATTTCCAGCATTGAATAACATTCAGTATGGCATTAACTGAATGATATGCATTTGCCTGCCTCTTATCAGATATCTGGAACAGATGATCTTTTCTGAACTATGGAATGACCGAAAGATTACCAGATGCATATATATCCGAGAAGTTCTCATAGCCTTCTCTTAAAAAGTCCAACAACCTAATTCAATCCATGAGAGTAACTGGCACATGATCAGGCAAAATGAGAAATTAATCTTCAGGATTAGCCTATTTCAATTCACCTGGAGCACACAAAAGGCAGGCACAAATAATGGAAAGAGTACAATGGCATCAGTTCCTTCAAAACTGGAGTGGAGTTCTCCTTGATTCTGATGGACTAAAGAATAGGGATGTCATTTAATTCTTCTTGGGCTGTTGACCTTTTCCTTTATTAACACAATCTTTTCCTAACCTTCTCTCTGAACTTGTCAGTGCTGTGCATGTTAATAGCCAGTGCTAAATTACATTAGGGTCTCAGATTTGTAGTGGTTAGGGAGTTTAAATATTTGTGTTTTATATACTGCACAGAATCACAAAAATATCTGGGCAAAAAAAAAAACAATGAATAATGGATGGAGCTGAGGAAAGCCTGGAATTTGAGCTTGGCCGTTAATGATTCTGAATAACCTCCTTGAATTAATATGATGCGTCAATCCTTTGGGCACATATTTCCTGACACTTTAAAGCCCCCCCCACATCTCCATCGGGCACACAAAACTCAAAACGGTCAACCAGTTTACCTATCTCGGCTGCACCATTTCATCAGATGCAAGGATCGACAATGAGATAGACAACAGACTCGCCAAGGCAAATAGCGCCTTTGGAAGACTACACAAAAGAGTCTGGAAAAACAACCAACTGAAAAACCTCACAAAGATAAGCGTATACAGAGCCGTTGTCATACCCACACTCTTGTTCGGCTCCGAATCATGGGTCCTCTACCGGCATCACCTACGGCTCCTAGAACGCTTCCACCAGCGTTGTCTCCGCTCCATCCTCAACATCCATTGGAGCGCTTTCATCCCTAACGTCGAAGTACTCGAGATGGCAGAGGTCGACAGCATCGAGTCCACGCTGCTGAAGATTCAGCTGCGCTGGATGGGTCACGTCTCCAGAATGGAGGACCATTGCCTTCCCAAGATCGTGTTATATGGCGAGCTCTCCACTGGCCACCGAGACAGAGGTTCACCAAAGAAGATGTACAAGGACTGCCTAAAGAAAGCTTTACAGGTGATGTCAAAGGCCAGTTTTTTTTTTACTCCAAATTGTGAGTGACTCTAATGCATTACCATGGTGATGGTGGAGAAGCATGCAATAGAAACATTTAAGATTTGTACATGGATGAACGAAAAATAAAGTTTGAGTTGTGAGGTTGGGAAGGGATAGATTGATCATGGAATAGATTGATATGGTTTGGCACAGCATTGTGGGCCTGAGGGCCTGGACTGTGCTGCATTTTTTATGTTTTCATGAATTTGAACTTTCAATTTTATCATCCCATTGTGCAAATACCACCTGACACCAGTCCTCGGTGCAATTCACTGCAAACACACATGGACATAATACAGACAAACAATACATGTGCATAGTACATTTATACAAGTATTGAAATAAATAAATAATTAGGGTCAAATAAATAGTAGAGTCAGAGGGTTTGCATGAGCAGTTAATTAGTCTCACTGCCTGTAGGAAGAAGCTGTTTCTCAACCTGCTACTTCTGATAGTCTTGTATCTCTTTCCCGATGGGAGTTGCTGAAAGATGCTGCATGCAGGCTGGACACTGATTTTAGTCATACATCGTCAAAACAGTCTCTTCATCCTATCGTCCACAGTGGCCATCAAGCATCTATTTTCCAAATCCCAGTTTACTCTCTCCTTGTTCTTGTTGACTCCCTCTCTACACGCAGTGGAATTTAAAGAGGTCCGTTTAAAATTTGTCACGGGGAGAACATGCAAACACAACACAGCACTTGAGTCAATATGGAAGCTAGGTTTGTTGCACCCTTGAGGCAGCTGTCCTGCTATTTGTGGTGTTGCATCATTCCTGTTGTTTTAAGCATTACAGTTTTGATAAGAACTGGCATTCTTTTTATGGCAGTGGAATACAAGAACTGCTGGAATCTTGAACAAACAATAAAAATCTGGAGGATAATGCTGAAAACTAGTCGTGAACATCGTCCATTTCTCTCCATGGATGCTGCTTGACCTGCTGAGCCCATGATGGTATTTAGCAATGTAAATTGGTAAGATGGTGTTTGGTGACATGAGAATTATTGTCAGTACATACACATTACATACAACTCTGAGATTTTTTTTTCCTGCGGGTGATGCAGAATTACCACTTATTGGTAATGTAAAAATAAACTATGCAGTGTATACATGTAAACAAATAAAGAAATGTAAACAGTGCAATACAGAGAGAATTTTTAAAAATGAATAAATTGCGAAAGAAGAGTCCTGAAACAAGCCCCTTATTGACTTTGTTGTTGAGGAGTCTGGTAGTGGAGGGTTAATATCTATTCTTGAACCTGATGTTGTGAGCCTTGTATTACCTTTCCCTCCTTCCTGATGGTAGCAGCGAGAACAGGGGATGTGCTGGGTGGTGAGGATCCTTGATTGCCACTGCTCTCCAATGGTAGTGTTCCCTGTAGATGTTCTTTACAGTGGGGAGGGCTTTTCCTGTGATGTCTTGGGCTGTGTCCAGTGCTTTTTGGAGGGCATTGTGCTCTGGTATCAGTGTCCCCATACCAAATTGGTTTTTGTGTTTGTCCAGATTCCAGCTGAATTTGACTGAACTTTTTTGTGAAGATAGTGGTGGCATTTCTGCTCCAAACAACAACCAGTGAGGTTAGATATATCTGAGGAGAATATCAAAGTGGGGAGGAGTTGCCCCAAAGGTTGCATTGACACTTTTACCAAAGGTTTCAACAAAAGACTTTGCAGCTAAGTGCTAGGTCTGAATTGAATGGCAAATCAGTGGCTTTCCAAGGTCATACCTAATTTTTGTGTTGCACTTTAGAAAAAAATGCACACCAAATTGGATTAGATTTTACCTGTGTTTTCAGTTTTCCACTAATTAGAACCATAAAATCATGGAACAGGACAGCACAAAAACGGGCCCCTTCAGTCCTTCTAGTCTGTTCCAAACCATTTTTTCTGCCTCGTCCCACTGACTCGCACCCAGTCCATAGCTCTCCATAGTCTCCTATCCATGTACCTGTCCAAATTATTTGAGCTCACATTCACCACTTCAGCTGTCAGCTTGTTCCACATTCTCACCACTCTCTGTGAAGAAGTTCCCCCTCAAAATCCCCCTAAATTTTTCCCCTTTCACTCTTAATCTATGTCCTCTGGTTTGTATCTCACCTACTCTCAGGAGAAAATTCTACCTATATTAAATCTCTATCTCCCTCATAATTTCAAATACCTCTATCAAATCTTCCCTCATTCTTCTATGCTCCAGGGAATAAAGTCCTAATCTGTTTAACCGTTCGTAACTAGGTTCTTGAAGTCCAGGCAACATCCTAATAACATCTCTGCACTTCTATCTGATTGATATATTTCCTGTAATTAGGTGACCAAAACTGCACACAATACTCCAACTTGGGCATTATACAACATCACCATAACATTCCCATTCCTATACTCAATACTTTGATTTATGAAGGCCAATATGCAAAAAAAAAAGCTCTCTTTACAAACTCATCTACCTATGACACCATTTTCAGGGAAATGTGTATCTATATTCCCAGATCCCATTGATCTACCACACTCCTCAATGCCCTACCATTTACCATGTATGTCATTTCTTGGTTTGTCCTTCCAAAATACAACACCTCGCATTAAATTCCATCTGCAAGTTTTCATGTCATTTTTCTAGCTTGTCCAGATCCCTCTGCAACACTGAAAGACTTCCTTGCTGTCCACTGTACCTCCAATCTTTGTGTCATCTGCAAACTTGCTGATCCAATTTACCATGTTATCATCCAGATCATAGACATAGATGACAAACAATGGCCCCAGCAACAATCCCTGAGGTACACCACTAGTCCTAGGCCTCCAGTCTCAGAAGCAATTAGTGCCTCCACTCTCTTGTTTCTCCTGTGCAACCATTGTTGAATCTATTTTACTGCTTCACCATGAATGCAGAGACTCTGAACCTTCCTCACTAACCTCCCATGTCAAAACCTAGTCAAAATCCTTGCTAAAGTCCATGCAGATAAATGTACAGCCTTTCCTTCATCAACTTTTCTGGTAACCTCCTCAAAAAAAAAACTCTACAAGATTGGTTAAACACTACCAACCAGACACAAAGCCATGTTGATTATCCCTAATCAGTCCTTGGCTATCCAAATAATTGAATATCCAATCTCTTAGAACACCTTCCACTAATTTATCTACTTCTGATGTCCAGCTCACTGGGCCATAATTTCCTGGGTTACATTTGGAGCTTTTTAAACAACAACAACATGACTTGCCCTCCAATTCTCCAGCACCACACCTATGGCTAAAGACATTTTAAATATTTCTGCCACAACTCCTGGAATTTCTACACTAGCTTCCCTCAATATCCAAGCGAATATCTTGTCAGGCCCTCGGGATTTATCCAACCTTACTTTCTCTAAGACAGCAAGTACTTCATTCTCTTTAATCAGTATAGGTTGCATGACTTCACTGCTTGTTTTCCTTGCATCCCTTGACTCTGTCAGTTTCCTGATTGAATACTAATGCAAAAACCCATTTGTGATCTCCACCTCTTTCAGCTTCATACAAAGCCGACCACTCAGAGGATTTTCCTTTATGTTGTCTGCCAAAGCAACCTCATGTCTTTTGGCCTTCCTGATTTCTTTCTTGAGATTTTCCTTGCATTTTTAAAAAACATTTCTCAAGTACCTCATTTGCTCTGTGTTGCCAATACCTTCTGAACCGGATCCCCAATATCCCTCTAAACCAAGGTTCCCTACACTTTCTAACGGTGTCTTTAATCCTGACAGGAACTTACAAACTATATACTCTCAAAATTACACATTCGAAAGTCTTCCACTTGCCTCTCACAGCATAGCCCAAAAACAAGTTGTACTAATCCACACATTCTCGATCCTTTCTCATTTCCACAAAATTGGCAATTTTGCCAATTTTCAATTTCTAAATTTTCAATTTAGAATCTCAACCTGAGGCCCAGACCTATTTTCCATATCTAACTTGAAACTAATGATCAGTGGATTCAAAATGTTCCCTTACACATACTTCTGTCACTTGTCCTGTCTCATCCTCTGATAGGAATTCCAGTATTGCACTTTATCTAGTTGGTATCTCTATATATTGATTTAGAAAACTTTCCAGAACACATTTGACAAACTCCAAGCAATCTAGCCCTTTTACAGTATGGCAGTGCCAGTCAATATGTGGAGAGTTTAAAATCTCCTTCCATCACAGATTTATTTATCCAATTCTCGTTGATGAATTCTTGTCTATAATACATCCCATGGTGTGGTCATACATTTGCCATTCCTCAGCTCCACCCATATAGCTTCTGTAGATGAACCTTTTGGTCTGTCCTATCTGAGCACAATGTGATATTTTTCGTGATGAGCCATGCACTCCTCCCCTTTTCATCCCACATTCTATCACATGAAGCAACGGAAGCCCAGGACACTGAACTGCCAGTCCTGTCCATCCTTCAAATAAGTTTCTCTAATGGTCACAATATAATTCCACATTCCAATCCATGCTCCAAGCTTGTCTGCTTTTTAAAAAAATACTCCTTGCGTTGAAATAGATGCACTGAGAACATTTCTACCAGTATAACCCATTGACTTGTAACATTACATGCAATGTTCATATCCTCTTTTCCCTCTTCCAACCCTCCTTCTGCTCTGGCACTCTGGTTCCCATCCTCCTTCAGGTCTAGTTTAAAGCCCTCCACAGCAGCACTAGTAAACATTCCCACAAGAATATTAGTCCACCTCCAGTTCAGATGCAAACTGTCTTGTAGGAACAGGTCCCACTTTCCCTGGAATAATGACCAATGATCCAGAAACATGAATCCCTCCTTCCCACCTCATGTCTTTAGCCACATGTTAAACTACATTATCCTCCCATTTCCAAGATGACTGGCACATGGCACAGGTAGCATTCTTGAGATCATAACCCTATCCTATAGCCTAGCACCTACATCTCTGAACTCTCCTTGAAGGACCTCCACCATTCCTAACCATATCATTAGTCCTATATAGACCATGACATCTGGCTGCTCATCTTCTGTCCTGAGAGTGCAATGAGCATGATCATAGATATCCCAGTCACTGGCACCAAGGAAGCAACATACCATCTGGCATTCTCAATCCCTTCCACAGAACCTCTTCTGTCCTAACTATGAAACCCCCTATCAATACAGTTCACCTCTTCTCCCATCCCTTCTTAGCCACAATGTTAGTTAGCCCATGCTGTAATTACATATACAGCAGAACCAATTAAGCATACAACAGTTTACTTTATTCAACCTTGATAACACTAGCGGGAGAAGGAGTACAAAGAAATAGAGCAGTAACTCGTTCTCTGCACTGAACCCCAACTCAAAGCATGCAGATTTTACAGTCCACTTTTGTACACCTTTTGGGCAGGGATCTGTGTGAGACTACAAGTTTCACACAGCTGTCATTCTCTGTATTTACGATAATATGTTTGTGGTACCTGCAGAAAGCTGGGAAATGTCAGGGTGTCCTTGTTCTTGGTTTATTTACTTATTATGTTCTTTGTGGTGGAAGTTACTATCTCACTACAGCACATGGAAAGTCATATTAGAAGACGATTATATTTCCACCACAATGGAAGGCAACTACTTTCTCACCTAATTCATTAACCCTTTGTTAAGCATATTCATTAAACTTATTCTTTTACATTCCCTCCTTTTTTCATTCTATTATAATGTATTTAGATATTACATTATGGTTCATTTGTCAGTCTGCTCCCTGTTCATAACTAATTATATGACTTGTAATTGGCAGTCCCCAGCAAAAATATTTAACTTCACTTTTGAGCTTGTCTTATCATGTTTTTTAGAAAAAGAAACAATCCCTATAACAAACTCTAATATTGTCCCCTAAAAAAATAATTTTTAAACCTTATCTTGCTGCTGAAGTTAATAGGAAGGAAGCAAATCAAATAAAACTATTCAAACTATGCTAATCTATCATTCCCATTTAAAGATCTGGTTTATATTCTCCTTCTCTTTTTATCAAATCATGTATTACTGGGGTGCCCAAAGCAAAACCTTAAACATCCTTAAGTACAATAATCATTCATTTTGCCACTTAGGAGCCTGGTCAGGGCTCTTGCATGTCCTTCTACCTTGGTGCCAACTTTTTTCCGCTCCCAATTCCTTATCAGAGCATAATAATCGGGCTGGAATCTTGATCCCTTTGTTGTCCTCATTTCTCTGAGCATTATGTACCTATGAATGTAAGGTCTCAAGTATTTCAGTTATGCTAGTTCTTGCATATAATTAATCATTCTTTCACCAAGGGCATATCAGTCAAGACACACTTCTACATTTTTATCTCTTGCCCAGGTTGTATGTCTAAAACTGTATTGAACTCCAGCTCAGGCTAACATTGTTAATGATTTTGTTGTTCTGGGGTTACATGTGAAACAGTTGGAGCAATCTAAACGAAAATCCTAAATGGCATAAACCTGCAACAGAAAGCTTCCTCAAATTCAGCAAAGCTAACAAGGTCACTGGGAGTGAAGACATTATTATACTCTTTATATTCCACTGTCATTCAAGAATAACTTATTTGCTCTTTGTCCGTGTTGGTGGTAGGTTTATATATTTAAAAAGATCTGATTCAGCTTTGCTGATGATGTAAAACTAGTGCAACTTTGAAAAATACTGATCAACTTTTTATTATTCATCTTGGAGATCTCGTCACCACTGGAAAGAACAACATTTGTAGCCCATCCTAGGTCTATGAGAATGAGGTGATGCATCCATTCTTGAATTGCTGCATTTCTCTGAGTGAAGGAAATCCCATTGTCCTGAAATGAAAGGGAATTCCAGAATTAAGTACCACATTAAATTATAATTTTACATTTTATCAATTATTTCCACACAAAACTCCCAATTCCAGAACCATTCGCCCCATTCCCAGCTATTTGAGGTAGATCAATAATAAGGCAATACTTATTTTTACCGAGATTACTTTTCTGATAGATAATACATTCCTGTCCCTCTTTTATCATATTAGGGTGCCACCACTTCTTTGTAGTGCCACTCCTACCGTTTCCTCCTTGCCCATGGTGTGTGCGTGTTGTCGCCGATTTCTTCGGGACTCTATAATTATTTAAATAGAAAACACAGCCCGGGAGATCGTTTCAGAAGAGTTTATTGACAAGGTTAACCTTGGAGAGTCCACCACAGAGACTCTACCCATATCAGGCAGAGAACAAGCTTTTATAACCTGAGGTAAACAAGTCTTCAATCAATTGCTACAGGATATGTACTCCCTCTCATACAGTATGGTTACAAGACAGATTGAAAAGCACTGAAAGCATCCTTATCGCATTCCAACAACTTTGTGTGAGTTACCCCCTTCTGTCTTGGTGTCTACTTGATTAAAGTCATGTTTCCTTCCACACGTGTGTGTGTGTGAAAATACATTAGGTACACAAATTTGTCCAGCAGGGATTGCCCATATTTCAGTTTCTGGATTTCTGGCACATCCCTGCTGTTTTCAAAGTTTAATTAAATGAACAGGGGCATCCCCCTGAAGTTTTACAACATATCCTATATCAATTAAGACCATTTGATTTACAAGCAGTTTATAGCTTTCTGAATAAATGGTGAAAGGACTATTTATAGCAGCAGCTTTTGCAATTGCATCTGCATTAGCATTTCCAAAGGATACAGGGTCCTGTGGTTTGGTATGGACATCACATTCTATAATTGCAAGGTAGGTAGGCTGGGAGAGGGATGTCAGCAGGTTGGCAACAAAAGTGACATTTCTAATAGATGTCCCCAAGGATGTCAACGCTTGATGTTGCCATAAGGTTCCAAAATCGTGCTACACCGAAGGCGTACCGAGAGTCGGTATAAATATTAAGTGGCATTCCTTTTTTTTTCTTGCAGGCTCTAATAAGGGCATACAGTTCAGATTGTTGCACAGACAGAGGCAGCTGCCTTCCACCATCCACTATCACTTCATCTGTATTCTGGACAATGGCATAATCCGCGAAGCACTGACCTGTATCATCATTAAAAGCAGACCCATCAATAAACCACATTGTAGCTCCATCAATTTCTTGTGCCAAAGTCAACAAAGATTACACTGCAAATGATCATGATCTGGTCCTTCAAGTTCATCTGGTGGCAGTGTTAGAAAGGCTGCTGGGCTAATAGTAGTGCAGTGGTGGAAGGTAAGATGTGGGTTTGCTAAGAGAGCTGATAACAGCTCAGATGTGCTTGTCTTTGGAATGGCATGTGTGATCTGTTTCGGGCACCAATATTTCTTCCCAAAAAAGCTGACCTGCATCTGGTGGCACTAGTTCAAGTACATCTATCCTTGCTTCATAATCAAAACTAATTTTCTGCGCCTGTTTGCAAGCATCTTTCAGTACTGCACCTCTTTCCTCTCAGCCTAATAGCTGCATGATAAAATATTACGTCCTGGGTATTGTACTATAAGCAGTTGTTCACAATCAAATTAAAATCTTTCTCAAAAAGGTCAAACGCTTTCAAAGCGTTTCTTTGGTGCATAATTTTTCTCCTCTAATTCTTTGTTCTGCATTTCTGCTGTTCAAGTTAGTAACCAAGACTGCAAGTGGGACTGTAAACGTTGAAGGAGTGGAACACCATTTCTTGACTGTCACTTTAATGTCCAATAGCTGTGAAGCTGTTGCATGAATTGTTTGTTAATGAGGTTCATTCCATTCTGAGTGAAGCATCTAGAGGGGAGGTTTCAAATTGCTGCTAATGGTACATTCAGCTCGTTGATTTTTAAACCCTTCTTCCTCACACCCTGCACAGCATTATTACTCAAATAAAAGTGCTCGAAGCTCGGAAGGTGGGAGGAAAACTTCAAGTCTCTTTTTCCAAAATAAACAATGATTCGCCATGAGAGCTGACTCTGAAACCTCGTTGAGCTACCCTTTCTCCTTCATCATCTTAACTAACGAGAGATGGGTTTTGGGTATTTGCTATGGGTCTTTGGGGGTTGTGATGGCTAGGGTACATATGGGGGTGGTCTTGCCCACAAGGAATCTTTTGATTCCTCATCATTCTGCAAGAATAGGATTGCTGTCCTTGGGGTTGACCTGGTGAACTTTTTTTCAAAAATGAATCCCACGAGTGTCGGAAGAAGACAAATTTGGAAAAATAATGCATATTGAGGGAGCTCAGCGGACACTTGGACCCAGTAGAGCCAGCAATCAGAAGGAAAGAATTTGATGTGAAAAGACAACTATCTGCTTAAAAACTTGAAATCCTGTGACTTTGAGGGTTGAAGTAATGGCAATTTTGCAAGACCAAGAATGAGGTGCAAAACATTCTGTGAAGTTTGTTTTAAAAACGAGGATTCTGGTTGCTGAGGGAAAGATTGTGAAATATTTTAAATGTCATAGATTTTACTGTTCGAAAATATTGCTTTAAAGAAGAATATGGAATGAACATTAAAATGTACTAATTTTAATGTTAATGGAATTAACGGACTAGTGAACCGAAAACAGGTCTTGGTGTAAAGCTAGATAATTTTTTTTTAAAGAAACACATCTTACCAGATTGGAACATGGAAAATTAAAAAGAGGATGGGTAGGGCAAGTAATATTGTCATCATTTGGATCAAAAGCAAGAGATGTAGTGATTTTTATTATAAAAAATATGCCAATAATAACAGAAGAGACTTTAACTGATCAAGCTGGAAGATTTGTAATGGCACATGGTACTGTTACGGAGTCCAGAGGACCCCAAAACCCAACAGCAAGAGATATGCACCACGACAAAGGGTTACTTAATGAAAAGTTGCTTTTAATTACCTTTGCACATGAGAACAGAATTAAACTTTAACTTTTTATTCTTCTTTCTTTGGCTTGGCTTCGCGGATGAAGATTTATGGAGGGGGTACAATTATTAACCTACTTAACCCCCCTCTAATTCTAAATGCACATGTGTGTAATGTGGAGAAAAGTTCTTTGGTTCACAGTCCAATGTCACTGGTTGCAGGCCATTCTTGTACTGTGCACAGAAGTTAGCAGTAATACAGTTCACCAGGCTTTGGTGCTTAACAGGCAAATGATTACCACTCAGGAGGGTTTTTGTTGGTTTTGAGAGAGAGAGATTCCTTTTGTTCCAAGGTATCGGCACCTGATTCCTTTTTAATTAGTCTTGCTGATGAAACTTTCCCCCCTTAGGGTTCTCCAGATAAGCCTCTTTCTTTCAGGTCACCACAGAGTTTCTTTCAGACAGCCAGTCTTCCCCTTTGACCAGGCAGTCTTCCAAAGTTTGCCAGCTTGTCTCTCTCGAACCAAAGTCTGTGTCTCTCCTCTCCTCTCTCTAACTCCTTCCCTCTCTGAGAGCAAAGCTGTTCTGCCTCAGCCTGCAATGATCACATGCTCTTCCAGACAAACTGCTACTGTATGTTGCTACTTAGTTGCCTTTTGCAAAATAGCACACAGCAAAAGTCCTGAAAAAATTCTTTTTTTAAAACGTTTGTGTGCAACCTGCTCTAACTATCATCCCAAACCACCTCTAAATACTCTGTTACAGTACAATTTATGCAGAATCATAGATGTTTGAATATTTACACTCCAGATTATGATGATGAAGCATTTATGAAGGATACCTTTTTTAAAAATTGCAGGGGGAAGGCAAAATATATTGATTGGAGGAGATTTTTCATTTCTGTTTAGATCCAATATTGCACAAATCAGTGAGAACAGTAACAAGGGTGAGAGCTGCAAAAGTTTTTTATTATTTTTAATTTTTTTTAAATTTTCATTTATGAAGGATTTGAATTTAATTGATATATGGAGGCAGTTCAACCCCTTAGAAAGAGATTACTTGTTCTACTCAAAGGTACATGATTCTTACAAGGATTGACTTATTTTTAATGTCTGCTTAGTTACAAAATAGAGTGGTAAAAACTGAGTATTTGATTTTTAACAGGCTACTCTCCATTAGCATTTGCTTTTCCATTATCACGATAGAGAATATGTACAGATGGCACCGTAATGCTACTTTATTAAAAAGGAAGAATTTTTGTGAATTTATTAAGAGAAAAATGTTTTGTGAAATCAATCTTCCTTCCTCGGACAACAGTTTTATATTATGGGATGCGCTTAAAGCTTATTTGAGGGAAAAAAAATGATCTCTTCTACTAAAAATCTAGAAAGAGAATATGCAAGAGACTTGGAAGGTCTTGAGAAGAATATAACAAAATTGGAAAAAGAATATCAGGTATCAGGAACACAAGAATATAGAATATTAGAGAATAAAAGGTTCAATATGATTAACTACAAACATAGAACTGAAAAAATATATTTAAAAACTAAACAAAAATATTGTGTATAGGAGAACAGACACACAAAATGTTATCTTGGCAGGTTGAAGCAGAGGAGTCGTCCAGAATGATAAATGCAATAGAAACAAAAACTGATTCTATTATGTATAATCAAAAAGAAATAAAAAGTATGTTTAGACAATACTGTGACAGAATATGTTATGTTTTATATTGTATATAGATATGATTTGGGAGATAAAGTGTGGCAGGTTTTTTTTAGTACAGGTCACATCTAAACACTTCAAAACAGATCTCATTTAAAATACTGGAACTCTGCTCAAGTTAGACAGAATGGCTCTGAAAACTTTTGCAAAGGCTTTGGGGAGTGCCCAAGGGATTTCACTAATGGATTGCTGTTTTGAAAAGCAACAGATGAAAGAACTCGGACTAAGAAATGTATTGCACTTGCTTGGAAATTTGCCTCCCTTCTACAGATGTTGAACAGTTGTATATGTATGGAGAAAAACACATACGAATGCATAAAGAACAAATATGACTTATTTACGTAAATATGGAAACCATATTTGGATTATATATTTGCCCAAATATAACAAAATAAATAAAGATAGTTTGTTAAACAAAGAAATAGGTGCTTTGGATTTGTACTGTGAAGGGGATAAATGTTGATATGCATATTTATTTTTAAAAATATTTAAAAAAATCTGTGGATAGCTATTAAAATTCTTTGCCATGTTTTGGATGCAAATAACACACTTGTTGTACTGTGGTGCCCCCATCAGTCTTATCCATATTTATCTCCTGCCTGCCTTACAAATTAACTTTTTATCCAAGCTTCTTTGGGCAACCGATCAAATTAACATTTAACCTCAGAAAATCCTGTATCTGTTTGTCCATTTAACTACTGTAGTTGTGAAACCTTAAACTTTGTATGATATATTCCACTGACCTAGGGTCTTTGTCTATTCTGGATCTTGGCAGGGAACCAGATCAACCTCATACAAGGGACCACAGTGGTCCCAGAAACTGGGGTGGGAGGCAGATACAATGGATCTGCAGGCACCTCTTTATCTTCCCTCTGGAATCCCAAAGACTGATGGCCTCTTGCTCAGTCCAAAGTGACTTCTGTCCTTGAGAGATCATGCTGACTTTGCCAATGTTAAAGTCAGCCTGTGCTGTAATTAAATAAACAGCAGAATCAATTAAGCGTACAATAATTTACTTTATTCAACCTTGATAACACAAGTGGGTGAAGGGGTACCAAAAGGAATTCAATAACTTGTTCTCTACACTGAGCCCCCACTTAAAGTATGCAGAGTGTTCATTCTGCTTTTATACACCTTTTGGCCGGGGATCTGCGTGAGATCCTACAAGTTTCATACAGCTGTCGTTCTCTGTAATTACAATAACATGTTTCCTAGTGGTATCTACAAATAGCTGGGAAATGTCAGGGTGTCCTTATTCTTGGTTTTGTTTACTTAAATTTCTTTGTGGCATTTGTTACTATCTCACTACAGCATACAGAAGGTCATTTGAGAAGATGATTACATCCCCACCATGTTACAAGGCACTACCCCTTTGTTAAGCATATTCCTTAAACTTGTTCTTTTACAACAGGACCAGATTCCATGCCAGAGATCTGATCACTGTGGCTTGTGCATGGTAGGTTATTTTCCCCCCGCCCCCCAACAGTATCCAAAATGGTATACTTGTTATTGAGGGAAACAGCCACAGGGTACCCTGGACTGCCTGCCTATTCCCTTTCTCCCTCCTGTCACCCATCTACTCTCCTGCCTCCTAGTATCACCTCCATGTTATGTTGTTTATTCGTGTCCAACTCACTTGCATTTTTGCTAAATATTTAGAATTAAATGCTAGGTAATGTTCTTGATGTTCTAAATTTTCCAGTAATTTCTGCGTAAATATTGTTCAATTCCTGATCATTGGTTATGCTGGCCTCTGGACCAATTTGCAATTGTAGCATCTGATTTAAAAAAAAAATAATATTGATGTGAAAAACTAATGGAATACATGTGTGAAATATGAGCTTTATCTTTGCTATTAGCAGAAACTTTGGTTACCATTGATACCATTTTGAGGACAATGTTTAACATGAAAATTTTATGACATATCTGCCATTGCATTGTTACAAATGTCATTACAGGAGACTGTTAAAGATGCTGAAATGCACTGAATGATTTAAGGAAAGTGATTTGAGCAAATAGCACCCTTGCTTAATGGTGTATATAAATATCATTTGCAGCATGTTTAGTGCCTTAAGTAAGTAAACTGCTGTACATTTGTGAACAAACATTAATTTGTTTTTTAAATGACTGAATTGATAAACTATCATTTTAAAATGAATGTACTTGTATTATGGTTGATTGTTTAGTTGAATGCTTTCGATACTTTCGATACTTTGAAGTCAGATTTCGATGTGAGTACAATGCTGTACTATTAAGAACATAAATTGCATCTCAACATTCCTTTCAGCACAGCATTCTCTAGTGGCTAATTTATCTTACTACAGGTTCTATTTAGTAGCATTCAGAAGCATCCAAGAAGGTTTCATTGAACCATAGACATAACCTTAGCAGTCATCACCCATGTTATGCACTGATGTTTTTTTTTGCCTTTTGTAAGGGAGTTTCTCTACCTCTTTCTGCAAAGCCAGAGCCAACGATATGGGCAGATTTGAGCATGGTGATGTCAAGAGTTTCCATTTCACAAGCTTAATTCATGATTGTATTGCTGATTGTTTGACCGGCAATGATATCTTCTGGATAGGGACAAGTGGATTGTATTTATGGAGTTAAGATTCAGGAAAATTATCCAGGAAAGGCCTGGATTTTAAAGGAGTGGAAATAAAATATATTATCCTCCTTTGTCAGGCTTTGAATATTTGGACTGTTTTATATTATCAGCTAATATTAGTGGCTTGTAATTGATTGGTCTTGGTGTTCAAGACTCGAGAGACATTGGTTTAGTTGGATGTGATGGCTTTGATGCACAAAATCAACAAATGTTGATTAAATTGCTGCAGGAAAAAGGGTTCTTTGACTTTGAAGCACTGAGGTATTGGTGAACATCCAGCTAATGTATCAATAGAAATGGCATTCTGCCAATTGGTATATTTAAATAATCAACATGAAGGTTTGAGTATTACCTGTTACCTTCAGTGAAAATGGTGAAACTGCAGATAATAGATATAAAATGTGTTTTAGCTGCAGAAGTGAGTTTTCATCATCTTAGCAGATTCTAGGACAGAAGGAAATACCACTGAGGAGGAACAGGACAACAGAGGCAGACAATGGTCCAATTAGAGAGCAGAAGGGAATCTCTTCAGGTTGTTGTTTCCAGGAAGAGGAGTGGCACTGAATTCAACAGTAAATATAATTCAAAACTGCAGAAGGTGATGATTAAATGAAACCTGACCTGCTCAATGCTTCTAGCATTTTCTGCTTTTGTAACTTTATAACACAAGTTGGATTTGATGGCCACTATATTCTTGCTTATTTGCTGTTCTGCAGCACATAGAGAGGAAAATTCTTGTGCTATCTGTGGGTGAAGGTAGGATTTCAAAATGCCTTGTGGTTAGACCAGGAGCTTGGATGCAATAGGTTGTTTATTTGTTCCAGGTAACGTAAACCAAAGCTTCGCTGTTCATAGATAAAGGGTAAACCTATGTGAATTTAGAAGGCAAAATAATAGAATTGGTAGCCATAAAAGTATGTACTTTGAGGAACCAGCATGTGAAAAGGAAATTGCTTTTGTGAAAATAGAAGCATAATTATTGTGACCTGCTGTGCCATATATTTTGCATTGTAAGTGATAGATCGCCCTGTAAACTGCAACTGTCATACACTTGAATCTGTGATTAATTAGACAGGTGCTGTTGAGCACTGTGTAAAATAATGGTTGTTTTCTTCATTGCTGCGTCCAAGATGATGGGTATGCTTGGCATTGGAAGTAAGCTTAGGAATTTGACATAGAGTTCTTGAAAGGGAAATTCATTTTCAAAGGGTAGCATTGACATAACAACTTATTTACCAATGTTAATACTGGCATTCACCTGAAGGCAAAAATGTAATTTTGTGATTTACACAATAAATAATGAATAAAAGGATATTGCATCCTAGCAATGAATATTCCTAACTTTCCAAGGTTTATGGTGAGCAATCAATGTTACTGTCAGCTGTTCAGAATATAAACAATTGTCAAAAAAGCAAAGCAATAACGTGCAATGAAAAAAAATTATTCATCACAAATTATTTTAAATAAGTTTACCTTGTCTGTCTTTAATTTTCATGCATTTTTAACCCAGACACTGCTTACCTTTTGGTTTAATCTCCAAACTACTTTTTACTAAATTTTCTCTGGGATTCTTATTGATCATCATAAGATCATGGAGCAGACCCTTTGGCCCAATTTGTCAATACTGACCAAATTGGTGTTGTGGGCAAGCCTTGGTCCAGAATCTTCAAAAACCTTCCTGTTAATCTTTTTATCCTAACATCCTTTGAACATTGTGATTAGGTGTATCCATTACTATAGCTTCTTCAGAGTAAATTCAGAAAATCTGTTTGAGGGCCTGTTTGGGATCTCACCAACAAATTTTAACTTTCACCAAATTACAGTGATTGTTCAGGGAAGCTCTTAATAGCTCAAATTCTTTGAAATTTTTTTTCTGCCATGAATCTTGTATATGTTGTTAAATACAGTTTTTCATTTGCATTTATATTGTTTGATAAATGCAATTCTTCTGAACTGTGACTTTTCAAATACAATTTTTGATGTTTCATTTCTCGTTACCTATAAAATAATGAAATATCAAGCAAATATTAGTGTTGAATCAAATAGTATGTGATCATAATTTATTTGGTTTTGGATGGTTTATCCTAGTTGTAAAGTGCAAGCTGGATTCAGTAATGGAGATATTAGCACAATTGTATCTTGGTAATTATCAACGGAGGTTGCATGAATTATCTTTTAAAATTGTTGTCTGCTCCCTGGGTTGTATAGTAGATGTAAATTTCAAAATAATTTCTCACGCACAAAAGAATTGCTTTTGTCTTCCTGATGGAATCTATTGATATCAGCTGTTTAAATAATACCATATAGGTAATTGCAAATGGCAGATTCTTCAGGATTCCCTTGAAATTGCTCCTTGGATCCTGCAAAATTTCACTGATTTCCATTGAGATTTTGAAGCAAGAGTTGGGAAGAAACATGAAAGGTAATTTACTTTTCAAGAAATTATGTTAGTTTCAAATTTAAAAGATATACTTATGTTTTAATTGAATTTCATTATTTTTAAATCTTTGTATTGATTTTTTAAAACTTGAATTTTAAAGAGAATTTTAGAGGCAGCTGGCAATACTTTTCATCTTAGCCAGTTGTCAACTGTCATAAGAAATGTCAGTTATGTAGTCTCACTGAATTCACAACTTGAATGCAATGATGTCAATTCCAGCAAAGTATGGAGGTGGGTTGCCTGTGGATGGGGACTCCAGAGCTAGTTCATCATCATCGGCAGTTTTATTTGCAGATTTTGAAAATAAATTCAAATTAAATAGACATTCCAAAAGAAAATGTGTTAAAAGGGTAAGAGTCATTATGTAAAATTTTTCCCCTATTTTGTATGCATTCTTTTATGTCCTTCAAAAGCTTCAAACCTGAGAGTGTGGTTGAACCACATCTTAAAAAAAATACATATCTGAACATTATTATTCCATGTAATCAGGAGGATTTTGTTCATTTTGATTTGGTATTTTGCAGTGATGTACAAAGAAGGGAACATGAATGCAGTGATAAATTTGTGAAAAAGATAGGTACATATTTCTAAGTACAGAATGTAAATTAGACCCTGAAGTATCCTAACAGATAATCAAAATCAATTAATATTTTGTAACCTCATGCAGAATTCCAGCTTTTAATCCTGTTAAAAGCCCTGAAGCTGTCTCTCATTGGAAAAAGGCCATAGTTCATTTTTGTAAACTTCTATTTAATGTCTTAGTTGAAAACATTTTGTTTCTGCCAATTTGTTCTATCCTTGGATTTCAAATTCTGTTCAAGTAGCTTCAGAATGATTTGTATTTATGAAATGATTTTTAATGACATTTAACACCCTGAAATCAATTATTTACTTTGAAGTACAATCATTTTTCTAATGTACAAATACATCTCTCTTATCTACCCAGGGCTGATGACGAACACCTTCAAAATAAGAACTGATTCCCCTTGTCCTCGCCTCCATCTCATCAGCCTCTGCATCCAATGAATTATCCTCCGTAATTTCTGTCATGTCCAACATGATCCCACCACAGACACATCTCTCCTCTTGGCCTTCCATAGGGACTGATCCCTCCATAATTCCTTTGACCACTCATCCTTTCCCACGAATTACCTCCTTGGCACCTTCTCCTGTGTCTGCAGGAAGTACCACACTTGTTCCCATATATCCCTCGTGGGGCATAAAACAATATTCTAAGTGAAGCAACACTTGTGAATCTACAGGAGTCATCAGTTGCATCGGATGCTCCCTTTGTGGTCTTCCCTGGATCAGAGAGACTGGATGCAGACTGAGAAAATGCTTCACTGAGCACCTTCACTTTGTCTGCATCAATGACAGGGATCTCCTTGTGGCCAATCATTTCAATTCGGTGCTCCCCTCCTACACTGACATGTCTGTCCATGGTCTCGTGCACTGGAAAACCAGGGCCACCTGTAAATTGGAGGAACAACACTTAATATTCTATCTGGGCCCTCTCCAACTGTTTCTTTTAGATCACTCCCCTATCTTCTCAACCCTCAACCCTCTGTCTCCTTCTAGCTGTCCACTTCTTTCCCTCTCCATTCTTAGAGCTATTCCCCCCTGTCTGTTTTCTCATGCCCTCCCTTATCCATCTATTACCTCTTGCTTGTGCTCCTCCCTCTGCCCCTCCCTCCTCCATTTCATTCTGTTGCCTGGCTACATTTTGCTTATTCCTTGAAGGGTTCAAGCCTGAAATTTTGTTTGCATCTTTGCTATTGTAAAGCATGCTGTTTGACCTGCTGAGTTTCTCCAGCATTGTGTTTTTAGAAGTAAATAGGAAATGGGAAAAGAGAAAGGAAGAATTAAGTATGAAACAACGCTGCAGTTCCTTGAAATCTGAAATAAAAGAAAATTCTTGAAATACTGAGCAAGTCAACCAGGATCTGTGGAGAGAAGAGGTGTTGATATTACAAGACCATTGTATTTATTTAAAAAAAAAACAACAAATGACAAGGCTCTTCTGTCTTGATCCATCTTTACCTCTCCTCATTACTGGAATTAACCCATTTCACCACCTTATCTCAACATGTAGCCCCACAATTTTTGTGTCCTTCCGTCTTGGTCTCCATAGATTTGGAAAACAATCTTGACCACCACCTCCTGCCCTACCTCTTCTTCAGTACTCCATCATGTTCTTCCATTTCTCCAGAATTTATCTGAGCTGGTGTGTTTAAGATGTTTTCCTTTTCCCTTTTCCTAACTTGTCTCTTCCAGACAGTTGTGTTCCATCTCTCCTGCACTGAACAAGAATAGCAGACCTTTATCCTTTTCCTCCTCACCAGTCTCCAGGTTGGAGATAATGAGTTTAATGTCATGTATATTGTACGATGCACATATGCACCAAAATTCTTGCTGCAGCCAAAACTGGCACTTGGTAAAGAAAAACAGAACAACTTCAACAGAATTCCTTGCATTAAATTAAAAATAAAATTAAAAAATACAATGGATAAGTGATTAATAAATAGCAGTTACTGTCATACAAGAAAAAAAAAATGGTGTTACAATAGCGCTGGCAGTCCTTTTGTGGTTCTGGAAGAGTGTAATTAGTGTAACAAATAGTGGTTCAAGAGCTTGAAGATGTTGGAAAGAAACTCATCTTGAACCTGGACTTTAGTCCATTTGCTGGACTTTAGTCTTCTGTGCCTTTTAACACACGGTACCAGTAAGAATAGGTTGTAACTAGGGTCACAGGAATCCTTTGTTTTCACTTTTGGAGACATTGCACAGTAGCAGGCCCTTCTGGCTCACAAGTCCCCACTGCTTAAATTTCACCCATATGATTGATTGACCTACTAATCCAATAAGTTTTTAGAATGTGGAATTTAAAAACTGGAGCATCTGGAGGAAAACCACACAGACACAGAGGACTGTGCCAACACCTGACAAACAGTGCCGGATTTGAACCTGGCACATTGATGCTGTAAAAGCATTGTGCAAATGTGAAATACAGCATGTTCACAATCACTACTCTGGAGACAAAGTCTTGGAGAACAAGTTTTGCTTTATTTTGGGTCTGCAGAGCTAGGTGTCTCTTAGTCCCAAGACACACCAGAGATTTAAATCATCACTCTTTTGTACAATTCCGCACTTAGCAAAGATATCTCTCCTTACAGCTCCTTCCAATTGGGACCCCAATATTTCACAGCCTTCCCATTTCTCATGCCATCCTCCCCGATTCTACAGGGTTCCTCCTTGTTCATACATTGCACGTTATGTTAATCAGGCAGCCTTGTCATTGGGGCATCCAGGTAATAGTTATATTCTCATTAAGCAAGCGCAGTACTGACTGCAGGTTACCCTAGGTCATTTTGCCAGTTTAAACCTGAATTCATTGTCCTTGAAGGTTCTGATACACAAGGGGTCTACTAACTGTTAGTTAACTGTTCTCAAGTGCTAATCTAATCACATTCCACTACTTCTCACAGTGGTGCTAGTTTAATCACATTCCACCACTATTCACAGCAAATCATGACATGAACTGTGCCAGTTCAGGTGCCTTGAGAAAGCGCTTCACACAGATGTTGGAGCTTTGATGGCCTTGACTATGTTTGCTGCCTTTTGTGTTCGTGGACACCGGAATTACCAAACCAAGCTGTGATGCAACCAGCAATATACTTTCCACAGTACACCTATAGAAGATTCACAGAGTATTTGATGATAGAGCATCATAAATGTCTCCTTGAGTCACAGACTACATGTTGATCTTCAGACACACCTCAATTTTGATCCAACACTTTTCCCACTCAATTTTCCCTCAACTCACCAGAGATTCCACTACTTTCCTGCACACTTTACAGTGAGCAGTTTCTCTATCAAATGCATGTCTTTGGGGTGTGGAAGGAAACTGGAGCACATAGAGAAAATCAATGAGTTTCGAGGAAAAATGTGCAAACTCCACTGAAGGTCAGTATTGAACACTGGTTACAGGAACTGTGTAGCAGCAGCTCTACTTTTGTTCAGCAGCCTACCAACATTTTTTGATGAAGGGCTCAATCCCGAAACATTGATTATGTCTCTTTATCTTTCTATATAAAGTACACTGACATGCTGAGCTTCTCCAGCATTGTGTTCTTACTCTTAGCTATGCCACTAGGCCTCCATAGTTTCACACACTTCCATTGTTTGCTACATCTTCCCTTCCCCTTAAGAAGAGGATCATTCATTGTTTCACTTTTCCATCTCCACCAACATTGATTCTTCTCACTGCACTAACAAACACCAAACAGGAGATGCAACACTTGGCTTTTTAACTCTTCCTTTCCTGTTATTCAGTGTCCCGCACATTCCTTCCAGATGAAGCAGAAGTTTGTACAGTTCACATTTTATCATTGGACTTGTAACATTTTCATTTGTTTTCCATCTCTACCATCATAAGAAATGTTTGTTTTATTCATTCTACCCTTCACACTTCTTTGCAACTTAAATATTTTTTAACATGGGGAGGAAAAAAAATAAGCCTCTAATATTAACTGTTTGTCTCTCCACAGATGCAAACTATTTTCAGCATCTTCCATTTATTTCTGATTTGCAACATCTGCATTTTTCCATTTCTACTACTTAGAACCTGTTGTGACAAGAACCAGTCTGAGAGAAGAACTATACTGTAAGTCTGTCATGTTGCCTCCACCAAGTTCTTTATCTGCAGTATAATTAAGTCCCACATTATAGATGTGCATCTTCCTGTGAGAAACAGAAGTACCTTCACAGAAATTGCTCGAGACAAAAATTGAGAACAAAGAACATTTATTATACAACAATGCAAAGTTGGGTGCTTTCCCCTTACCCTGGGAATACACGCACACACTGGGGCTCACCCAACTTTTATACAGTTTATTTCAGTATAGAAGTACCCTCCCCCTTACATTCTTCTGCCTCCTGGATGAGTTTTTGGTATTAGGAAATCCTGTCTGCCTACATGCTGTTTCTGTGAACTTGTATCCTGTCTGTGTCCCATCATGTCATTGTTCTTATTGTCCTTATTCACACCTTACCAACCCTCAGGGCTTACTAACTCTTATATGCAGAACTTGCTAATTCTGTCTAAGGCTAGAAGACCCTTATTCAGACTAACTTTTCTTCCTACATTCTATTATATACCCTTATCCTATTCATACTGGCTTTATTCATTCCACATATATCCATACTAGCTTTCTTCATCTCTCATATTTTTATATTAGTTTTACTCATGTCTCACAATCCTCACTTTTCTTTTAGCTACGCTTCGTGAATTCTCAACTGGAATGTATTACTTGTAAACTTGGTCTTTTTCCCAGCGGGTCAGTAAACGAACTGCAGTCTCAGCATCATCAGACAGAATTTGGGAAACACACATCCTTTGGGTTATAGTGATATGACGAGGGTCTGTTGAATTAAATACTGCACACAAGTCTTTAGGCAGGGGAGCACCATAATGGCCAGAATAGCGAGTCCAGCTGCTATAAGGGCTGTGGGTATCAGTCTCCAGTTACCAATAAAAAGTCTAGTCCATCCCACACTGGACCAAGGTTGCCAAATCTGAACCTGGGCATTGGAAGATTTTCGAACTCCTGAAGAAGTGTCTTTAACCGCCTGACCGTTGTGAGCATTGTCATTAACCAGTCTTTCACAAACGCTGCCTTCAGCAGCCAACGAGTAATCGAGAGCCAGGCAGTTTTGTTGAACTGTGGCTCGTATCTCGTCTTTCTTCAGCCCATAAATTCAGGGCCATCGCTGTCTGTTCGGTGTTAATCTCCAAGGCTGCCTGGAGTCTGATTAAATGATTTAAATGCCAAGCAGCTGTGGTGTTCTGGAGAAGCTTACTAGTCATTTACAACTGGAACTCCCCTTACAGTGGTGGTTCTTAACATTCCGAATGTCTGTGTGACCCAAAGGATGATTTACAGGAGACCAAGTTGGGGAGGGGTGTTTCTTGTCACTTAACCTGTGAGTTGCAGCTTGTCTGCGAACATTAGCTTAAGTATAACTGAACCTGTGAGTTGCAGCCTGTCTGTGAACATTAGCATATGTATTCACTCTATCTCTGCTACATGTACAATCTGGACTAATATTCTGTCTGTCATTGTCCCACCATCTTCTTTGTGCTATCTCTTTAAAATTCCTCTTTTTAATACCTGTAGAGGCTGAAATACAAATCAAATCTACTCCCCTAGGGCCGTTCTGTTCCCCTGGTCCATGTTGGGATCCTGTATTAACCCATACCCCACTTTGACTATACTCTATACCTGTGCCCTGTCTACATTCTAAAGGTAAATAATTGTCACCTCTGCTGCCCCTGTTCCAGGAGGACTTAATACATCGTGAGCAATTTGGTGATTTCCCAAAAATTGGGAACCAACAAGTAAACATAACAACAAATCGTAAAAATAGCATTACAGCACTTTTTCCCCGCGTAGTGTAACTTTTAGATCAGAAGGATGAGGAACTGCACTCCAGGTGGAGGGTAGATTATCAATGTCGTTAGATCATGGATCAGCAGCTCGTTTAATTCATTGTATGTGGCTCCACCCCTTTTCTTTCGTTCACATGGCAGTGTCTGTAATCAAAAGTACACAATAGGGGCCATCCCAGACAGGTTTTAGTTGGTGATCTTTCCATGCTTTTACATATACTCAATCACCAGGTTTAATAGAATGAATAGGATACTCCAGGGGTGGGTTTTGAGCTAATAAACCCTTCCGTTTTAATTCATATAGAGAGGCAGAAGTCCCTTTAAATATTTGGATATGTACTGGTCGTTAGCCTCAGGGGTAGGGATATGAATGTGGAATCCCATGTAAGGAAGACCAAACATCATCTCATATGCTGAGACTGCAAGATCCTTACGAGGGGCTGTGCGAGTCCTGATTAAAGCTAAGGGTAAGCATTTAATCCAGGAGAGACCAGTTTCCTCATGAAGTCGAGTGAGCTGATTTTTCAAGGTCTGATTCATTCGTTCAACACGGCCTGAGCTCTGGGGGTGCCATGGGGTATGTAGCTGCCAATCTATTCCCAGTATTTTACACACACCCTGGAGTACCTGAGAGGTAAAATGTGTACCTCGATCTGAGTCAATGGTTTGAATCATACCATATCGTGGAATCACAGACTCCAGTAGTATCCTGATAACGGTGCTGGCATGATCATTAGGGGTCGGGAAAGCCTCAACCCATCGTGTGAAATGATCTACCATCACCAGGAGGTATTTGTAAACCCCTATCTTAGGTAATTCCGTAAAGTCAATTTGAATCCGTTGAAACGGGCGTACAGCTATATCGCGACCGCCAGACATTACTTGGTGCATAACTTTCTTATTTACTCTCTGACAGATTGGACAACCCCGAGTACTTTGCTTGGCTATAGTGTATATTCCCGAGCAATGAAAATACCGTACAAAAGTATCCACAAGTGCCTGTGTTCCCCAGTGTGTCTGCCGGTGGAGCTGATCAATAAATTGCTGAGCCAAGGCTTTGTTCAGCACTTGGCGTCCTTCTGCCGTCCACCACAACCCATCAGCAGTTTGACACATTCCCTGGTCTTTCATAGCAGTAGCTGCGATAGCTTGCCAACCACGACAAACAGGGTCTAAAACTTTTGACAGAAAAGCAACTGGCTGTCTACAGCCTGCCCTCTCTTGTGTTAGTACTCCGGTGGCCAAACCGTCTGGTTTCTGGACAGGCAAAATTGGGGTATTAAAAGGTGACATACAAGGTTCGAGTATACCATCTTTCACCAACTGGTCAATTACTGGCTGCAGCCCCTTTTGGCCAGCCATTGGAATTGGATACTGCTTTTGTCTAATTACTTGCTCAGGATCTTTTGAAGTAACTTGCAAGGGAGGAATATCTAACACTCCTCTATTGCCTCTTTTTGCCCATACTCCAGGATTTATTAGTTCCCGATTCTCCTCGGTTAATACATACAATTGAACCCCGATACCTGATTCCAGTGGTCTGGTGCCGATAGACAATTGGTCCTGTAAATCTCGTCCTAACAAACAAACTCCAGCTTGGGGAACTAGTAGAATGTCCTCCGTTACTATCTTCTCTCCCATTTGTTTTCTTACATCCCTTAATACAGGGACTGTAAAATCTCTTCCTCCTACTCCTGAAATCATCACTGTCCCCTCTATCTTAACACCCTCGGGTGGTTGTAAAATACTAGACTGGGCTGCCTCAGAATCTACTAAAAAGGTCATCTTGTCACTGTGGGGTCCTATGCTTAAATTTACCAATGGTTCTCCGTGCAGCCCCACGGTGTGTATTGACTGAGAACTGTGACCCCCCCCTATTCATAATCTGCTTCCATCAGTGCGTAAGATCGCGTCACCCTGGCTCGCATTGGGCATTCTCTCTTAAAATGTCCCTCCTTTTTACAATGGTAGCAAACTAATGCTCCTGTTTCCCAATTCCTACCGGGATTAATACGAGGTCCCGGGAATGGTCGTCATCCCCGGAATTCCCCTCTACCCTTGCCCCTGCTCTGATCTCTACTCTCCCACTCCCGGCGCTCCTCCCAATGTCCAGGAGCTGGCACACAGCCCCTACCCTTTACTTGCTGTCCCTCCACGACTTCCTTGACTGCCTGCATCAAAATCTTAGCCTTTCCTTTCTGTTTATCCTCAGACCTCTGGACTTATGCCCTTTGTGCGAACTGTAAAAGCTGTGTTATTCCCTGTTCATGCCAATTCTCAGTCTTCTGCAATTTCCTTCTAATGTCTGGGGCTGAATTTGTAACAAAGCCCGTTAATACCAATTGTTCACCCGCTGGGCGTATGGCCGTACGCAATCTATTCAGAAATGCAGAGGGGGTCTCCTCGGGACCTTGGGGAACCTCAAATGCTTTCTTAAAATTCTGTCCCATTGGAACAGATTCCTTGATTCCTTTTTATCAGATTAACCCTATATTCCTCCATTAATGTGCGACCATCATAAGTATTCTTATCCCAATTTGGTTTTGCCAGGGGGAATTTAAGTTCCCCAGGTATCGCCTCTGGTCCCCCTTGGTGTTCCCTATCCCAGACTCTAATCCCTGCCTGGCAAATCATTCCACGTTCATCGAAAGTGAACAGAGCCCTAAAGATCAATGTTAACTCATCCCATGTATATATATTTGGTCCCAAAAATTGATCTAATTGTTAGGCACATCCCTGAGGATCCTCTATCAGGGAGGTAATTTCTCTCTTAAAGTTATGCACCGTACTAGTCAGGGGCACATTTACGAAACCAAGACCCCCTCCCACGGGAACTTCCCATAAAGGTCTCATCCAGTTAATTTCTGGCTTATCCTCTCCTTTATAATGTCTAGGTTCCTGCTCTCTGGGAAATGAATCAAAGGGTTCTGCCCTTCCCTCCTGGAGGGTCTCACAATGTTCTGAATAAAAGTCTCCTCCCTCTGTTGTCAATAGAGGTGGTAATGTAGTACTTTGTGAATGGGTCATCATACCACCCCTACTTTCTTCTCCTTTCTTTAGCTGTGAGGGAGGAGGGGAAGGTGAAGACGGGTAGAGCATAGGAGAGAGGGGAAAGATAGGAGCCGGCATAGGAGGAGCATAAGGTGGAGGAAGGGAATTTAACACATCTCATCCTTGTGTTTCAGGGACAAAAGGTTCCTCATCCTTCTTGTCCTTACATTCCTTTTCATTCAAAACCAGTTGATCAACCGATACAGCAGGCTGCATATTCTCTGCTCTCAATATTATCTCTTTGATTTTGATAGAACCAGATGTTCAATGCCTGACACATCCAGTCCTCATCGGATCCGAACTTTGGCAAATATACCGAATTCCCTTTTATCAGGTTTTTAACCCATTCCAGACAGCAATACCTGACCATGGTCTGTTTGTCTTTCCCGCGGGTTTTCCCCGCACCCCAATCAGATAGCATTAATCCTAACGGACTTTGCTTAGTTATCTGATCGTCCCGTCCTTCGTTAGGACTATTTCCCTTGTTACTCACACCTCCCATACTAACAAGTAAGTAAAATTCCTCTTACCGGGATCCAGTAGCTATTCCTAGCGCGCTTCCTGAACGTCCTCCCGTCGTTTGTTCTCAATGCCTCTTCTCGGATATCACTCGCTTCATCCATTGACCAGTCACCCGTCGTCCATGAGTCCAGCTGAATCAGCCGGGGTGCATCTACCGTTGTCGTCGGGCACTCTGTCAGTGGAAGGAGTGGGATCCCGGACGAGCCCCCATTTGTGACAAACAGAAGTACCTTCACAGAAATTGCTTGAGACAAAAATTGAGAACAAAGAACATTTATTATACAACAATGCAAAGTTGGGTGCTTCCCCTTACCCTGGGAATACACACACACACACACACACAGGGGCTCACCCAACTTTTATACTGTTTATTTCAGTATAGAAGTACCCTCCCCCTTACATTCTTCTGCCTCCTGGATGAGTTTGGCATTAGGCAATCCTGTCTGCCTACCTGCTGTTTCTGTGAACTTGGAGGACCAGGGGGTATCCTGTCGGTGTCCCATCATGTCATTGTCCTTATTCACAAACCTGCCTTTGTTCTTATTCACACCTTCCCGACTCTCAGGGCTACAAACTTCTTATATGCAGAACTTGCTAATTCTGTCTAAGGCTTACTAATTACATATGCGGAACTTGCTGATTCTGTCTAAAATGCTAGAAGACCCTTATCTTATTCAGACTAACTCTACTTCCTACATTCTATATCTACCCTTATCCTATTCATACTGGCTTTATTCATTACACATATATCAAAACTAGCTTTCTTCATCTCTCATATTTTTATATTAGTTTTACTCATCTCTCACATTCCTAAGCTGCATCCTCTGCCTCACTTTCCAAAGGGCAGACATGATCAACTCATGTGAGTGTCTGCAATTGTTTATTTACAATTCATTGCCTGACTTTGAGTCCTTTATTGCTCAGAAATGCATGTGGGTCTTGCCAGCAATACTCACAACTCATATGAATAAATTCAGCTTAAAATGCTGCATTTATCTGTTTCCCATCTAGTGATTCTTTATTTGAAGTATCTGGTGTCACACTAGTTTGCAAGTTGATGAAGTATTAGGGCATAGCCTGCATATTCATGTGTCTTCCTGGGAGCCTCTTAAATAGCACTTCCACCATTAGCTCAAGCAGCCCCTTTCACACAACTACTCTCTAAGTAAAAATAAAGTCCTGACCGAGGCATCTCCTCTAAACTCCTTCCACCCACCTTCAACTACCTAGGGTAAAAATTGATATTTTTACCCTAGGTAAACAATTCAGTCTAACCCAGAGGTTCCCAACTTTTTTGTTCCTCTGTACCCCTTGGGCATTTTTATAGGTTCCTGTGTACCCCTAAAAATTAAGGGAAAAAAAACATGACATTGTGCAATCTGACTGCAGATTACAGCACCATATATTGTATATATTGTATATATATTGCATAGGAGAAGGCCACTCCGATATAAAACCTACGACCCAAGGACCTCGCTGCCACGTCCCAGCTTACTTGGCCACGGCACACGAACCATGGGTGTAAAGGGTGGGGCCAGTACTGCGCGCACTGCACTCCACCTAAAAGCTCCTTTGCGCAGGCCCGAGGACAGGTCCACGTCCTCCCGCTCCACGTCCTCCCCCTCCACGTCCTCCCCCTCCACGTCCTCCCCCTCAAAAGATGCTCACAAACTCAAGCTAGCATGCTGGAACATCAGAACCATGCTAGACAAGACTGACAGCCACCGACCTGAACGTCGGTCTGCCCTCATTGCACATGAACTCCTCAGACTTGACATCGACATAGCCGCTCTCAGTGAAGTCCGCCTGGCAGATGTAGGCAGCCTCCAAGAACGCGGCGCGGGCTACACACTCTACTGGTCTGGCAAGCCTTCGGATGAACGACGCCTATCTGGTGTAGGCTTCATGGTCAAGAGCTTCATTGCCTCCAAACTCGAAAACCTTCCGACAGGCCTCTCGGACCGAATCATGTCCATGCGACTCCCACTTCAAAACAAGCGTCACATCACCCTCATCAGTGTCTATGCTCCAACCCTCCAGGTGGAACCAGCAGAAAAGAACAAGTTCTACACCGACCTGCGCAACCTCATCCAACGTACCCCTACAGCCGACAAGGTTGTCATCCTGGGCGACTTCAACGCTCGTGTCGGCAAAGACTCAGAAACCTGGCCAGGAATCCTGGGCAAGCATGGCGTCGGCAAGTGCAACGACAATGGGCGCCTCCTGTTGGAGCTCTGCGCAGAACAGCGGCTTGTCATTACAAACACCCTTTTTCAGCAGAGGGACAGCCTTAAGACCACCTGGATGCATCCCCGATCCAAACACTGGCACCTCCTGGACTACATCCTGGTGCGAGAAAGTGACAAACAAGATGTGCTCCACACCAGGGTCATGCCTAGCGCGGAATGCCACACTGACCACCGGCTGGTTCGCTGCAAGCTCAACCTTCACTTCAAGCCAAAGCCCAGGAACAATAAAGCCCCCAGAAAGAGGTTCAATGTTGGAAAACTGCAGTCAGACGAAGCGAGAGGAAACTTCCAGGCAAACCTCAAAGCAAAGCTCGACGTTGCAACCCGCCTCACGGACCCGTCCCCTGAAACCCTCTGGGATCAGTTGAAGGCTACCATACTGCAATCCACTGAAGAGGTACTGGGCTTCTCCTCCAGGAAAAACAAGGACTGGTTTGACGAAAACAGCCAGGAAATCCAGGAGCTGCTGGCAAAGAAGCGAGCTGCCCACTAGGCTCACCTTACAAAGCCGTCCTGTCCAGAGAAGAAACAAGCCTTCCGTCGCGCATGCAGCCATCTTCAGCGCAAACTCCGGGAGATCCAAAATGAGTGGTGGACTAGCCTCGCCAAACGAACACAGCTCAGCGCGGACATTGGCGACTTCAGGGGTTTCTACGAGGCTCTAAAGGCTGTGTACGGCCCCTCACCCCAAGTCCAAAGCCCGCTGCGCAGCTCAGACGGCAAAGTCCTCCTCAGCGACAAGATCTCCATCCTCAACCGATGGTCAGAACACTTCCAATCTCTTTTCAGTACCAACCGCTCAGTCCAAGATTCCGCCCTGCTCCAGCTCCCTCAACAGCCCCTAAGGCTAGAGCTGGATGAGGTTCCCACCCTGGATGAGACATATAAGGCAATCGAACAACTGAAAAGTGGCAAAGCAGCAGGTATGGATGGAATCCCCCCAGAAGTCTGGAAGGCTGGCGGCAAAACTCTGCATGCCAAACTGCATGAGTTTTTCAAGCTTTGTTGGGACCAAGGTAAACTGCCTCAGGATCTTCGTGATGCCACCATCATCACCCTGTACAAAAACAATGGCGAGAAATCAGACTGCTCAAACTACAGGGGAATCACGTTGCTCTCCATTGCAGGCAAAATCTTCGCTAGGATTCTACTAAATAGAATAATACCTAGTGTCGCTGAGAATATTCTCCCAGAATCACAGTGCGGCTTTCGTGCAAACAGAGGAACCACTGACATGGTCTTTGCCCTCAGACAGCTCCAAGAAAAGTGCAGAGAACAAAACAAAGGACTCTACATCACCTTTGTTGACCTCACCAAAGCCTTCGACACAGTGAGCAGGAAAGGGCTTTGGCAAATACTAGAGCGCATCGGATGTCCCCCAAAGTTCCTCAACATGATTATCCAACTGCACGAAAACCAACAAGGTCGGGTCAGATACAGCAATGAGCTCTCTGAACCCTTCTCCATTAACAATGGCGTGAAGCAAGGCTGTGTTCTCGCACCAACCCTCTTTTCAATCTTCTTCAGCATGATGCTGAACCAAGCCATGAAAGACCCCAACAATGAAGACGCTGTTTACATCCGGTACCGCACGGATGGCAGTCTCTTCAATCTGAGGCGCCTGCAAGCTCACACCAAGACACAAGAGAAACTTGTCCTTGAACTACTCTTTGCAGATGATGCCACTTTAGTTGCCCATTCAGAGCCAGCTCTTCAGCGCTTGACGTCCTGCTTTGCGGAATCTGCCAAAATGTTTGGCCTGGAAGTCAGCCTGAAGAAAACTGAGGTCCTCCATCAGCCAGCTCC